>NW_028232860.1:20000000-21300304 GCF_057557595.1 Rhyacophila brunnea
TGGAATGAACGTGAACCTGTGAAGAAAATTTCCCAAAGCGTGTAGATAAATTTCCACCATGGGCCATCCAGCATCCTGAAGAAGGGGAAAGGACTAAATCCACCTTCTCCGAGCCCGGTACCTTGGGTGGCTAAATCACATCTGAAGAGTAACTAGCTTACACCAGACACTAGGGATTCCAATCCCGGGATCCCGAGCTATTTTCGATACATATGAATCCCGGGATCGATAAACATAATCCAAAAACTTTAGGGATTGATTTTTTATCAATTATTATGGAAAATAAAATAAAAACGAAAATATAACAGAAAAAATACTTTTAATAACATACATTAGAAATAAACTGAGTTTGAATGAAGTTTAATTTATACCCATGTGTAAGTTGCCGATTCATTTTATTTTTTTACATAAATTAATAAAAATGAGAAAGATTGGAAAAAACAATGCTTCGCACTATAAACAAGGTAATTCCACCATGATCCCATAAGTTTTACGGCAGTTTCATATTTGGCTGACTAATTAGATTTATGAAGCGGAAAGGCCATGTACACCATGATTTGCTTTACTATTTTAAATCTCGCTAACCCATTCATTAAGTCTTTACTATCAGAAACAGCAATCTCATATTATATTCACATTATTATTTATATTGCAGTATTATTTACTCCATTAAACTTATGTATTTCCAAGATTGAACGTATACAATATTAACAATAAATGGCTTAAATAGTATAAATTATACTAGATTTATTTTTGACCGATTTTATCAATGTTATTTGTAAATATAATTTTTTTATATTAACAATGGAAAAAATGCCAATCCCGGGATTGTCAAATTGTAATCCCGAAATCCCGGGATTAGAATTTGGGCTCGGGATTGGATTCCCTACCAGAGACTAATACTAGGTCAAAATAAGGAGGGAAATAGCGTTCTCAAGGGGACGAGCGAATCGCAGTACTGGGATGAATGTGATATTCAATCGGACATTGTTCACATATCAGTACAATATTCCTTAATATTGGGAAGGATTCGTAGATTTCTCATATTCTTCAACACGATTGGAGAAAGGCCCTGAATCACGGACTTTCACTCAGAGTAGAAAGGGAGATTCAATCAAAGCGACGGAATAGAAACAAAACAGTGACATTATCACAAAATGACGAAAGAGTCACGACTCGATTTCAATGCAATCAATAGATATAATGATAACCTTAATCGTTACACATATAAACAGGGCCGGACTTGTGCTTGAATGATGGACTCAATAAAACATTAATTAATGTGTTCTTCGTTTTTTATTTGCAAGAGCTACGGGACTTAATACTTGCTCCAGCTCCGCACCAGAGTCTGCTCCGCTCCGGGTAAAATGTTTTAATATGTATTATATGTACCTACTTATACAAATTTAAAAAAATAAGTACAGTTTTAAGATAAGGTTTATTATTCGTCCTTTTCATTATTAATTCTATTGAACAAAATTTCCGACAGCAAATAATCATCTTTCATTATCTGCCCCTTCTGTCAAAGAAGTGAGGTTATTTATTGCTCGGCAGTGTTGCCGTATTTCAAATAATTCCAGTGCTGCAAAGCGTAAAATATAATATTATTTTCATTTTTATTATGACTCAAATTTAATAATAAAAAACATCCGGAGCAGAGGAGTCCATACATTTTCGGTGCTCCGGGTAAAAACCCCATTGCTCCACTGTTCTGTGCTCCTGCTCCGAGCTTGCTCCATGATTTTTCATCAAAGCTTCTAATCGATTTTTCCCAGTGGTATTTAAAACATTTTGTTTTATTTGAGACAGAATGGACAATCATACTAATTATTGGAAATTGTATGAAAGCGATTCTAACCTCTCTTAAGCGAAGGGTACTTATAATAATATTCGACATCTATCTTCCAGAAATTTGCACATTTGCGTAAATCTCTGACACAAAGTTCGTCCATAGATGTAGGTATTCAAAATTATTTTCAGTGCCCTATCAATGTGGCGTCCCGGGTTAGATTCAGTCAATCTAATTTTATTATGGCATTGCAGCAATCGGCCAATGCGCCAAACAGTAACCATGAAATAGATTTAAAAAATACTTATTCACTTATAACAACAAATATAAAACAAAAAAGAATAAGAGAAACTAAATTATTAAGTAACATGAAAGTAAAATAACAAAAACAATTATAAATTTAACCTATTTAACAAGTCTACAAACAATAAATAAACAAAAAAATATATATAAACATTTAAGGTGTCATCAAATAGGTTAATCGTACGATACACAGCATCATCAAAGACCACAACGGTTCTGCGAAGGGGTAGAATGAAGACCGTGCGTCGAGTATAGACTATTGTAAATAAACCCACGAAAAATTGAAAAATAAATGCTTTAAAAGATGAATAATTACTAACGATAATGGTGATGATAAATGATAATAATCACTTATCTCTAATCTAAGCAAGGACTACTATTACTGTTATCACTTATCAATCTCATCTTATCTTTCAAGCATAATTATATATTATGATTTTTTTTATATATAATCAATTATTTTCTGTTGAACAATTCATATAAGTGCTAAACCATCTCAAAATATAGATAAATCAATAAATAATTAAAAACCGTGTATGTACATATGACAATGTTATCTATCAATAAAATGAAAACACTACTATTATCACTATTATAGAGATGATCACAGAAAATATTTGTATTATCCGCTGAAGTTTAGAGATTATAGGGCGACAACTATATGTGTATTGCCGGTATTGCGGAATATTAGTTCTCCAAACTGCCGCACCTCAATTATTCAGGCACGCACAACGAAAAATTGTATGGGGGGGGGTTCATTTTGAAAAAATATTCATAATATTTTTTTATTAATTTTTAAGTCGTAGAGAAGGGGCGGGGTTAATAAAATCTAGCAGGCGCTACTGACTTGCACGTTTACACCGCCTACTCTATTTACATAGCTTCTCGTCGCTTCAACAACGGAATACCGCACCTTTTCAGGTACATTCCCCATACCCAGATATTCCGCACTCTGAGTCTAGCAATAAACACCTGGCCTGCAGGTATAACTAAGCGTAGACACATAATAGTGCTAACTGTCCCGCGGTTGGTGAATGCGCATTTCGTTTACGTGTAAAACTTTAATGCATATTATGATAACGTAACTATTTTAAGGGGGGACATGCTCAGCGTATCTCAAAATGGAGCTTTTATGCTATTTTCAAAGCATGATCCTGGACATTCCTTAAACGTTGTAGATAATCTATTTACATAATTTTGAAGCCTTATTATCTTTATATTTATTTTAAACATTTGATGACTGCATAAAGTATTTTTATTACATAAAATAGTATTCTTTTAAACCTCTCGCTCTAATGTTTTAAAATATAGTCATATTTCAGTACGTCCATGTGAAGTGGTGTTAAGATTTTTTATAGTTGTTAATTTTTAAACACATTTATAAAACCATTAGTAAAATTTATATCGATATTATTATAGTGAAATATTTACAATAAAAAAGTATATTGATAATCTCCGTGATCCCAAATTTGACAAGAAATTGGCATGTGGGCCGTTAACGCGTATTTAACTTCATCCCACATTTCACTGTACTCGAGAATTATATCTTCCTACTGCCTCACCCATAAGGCAATCCGCTTCCCTTATTTTTATGTTACTTGTTTATCATAATCAACAACGTAAATAAAACTTATTTTAGGGCTGTAATACAAATGCAATCCCAATTATTCTCGGCAGTGGCATGTATAGCAAACTACACACCATTATCGCCTGCATTCGTCAAACGCTGAAAGAGTTTTAACAAAAGTTTATCTTGACTCGATCAGTAAATTTTATATATTATTGAATGTTCAACTATTGCTCTTCTAGTAAATACAATATCACACATTCTCATTTCACACCACTATGGTATCAGCCTTAGCCTCTGACAAAAGACACTATACCTATAAATATATAAATTTATTACAATATGACGAATCACCCATAAATATATACATAACTCTTGAATGAATACAACGTAATTTGTTGAAAGTAAAGAGCAGTGGTTCCAAAAGTGCTCCCAGCACAACTTTTAAGGTTCAAATGCATTATGATGCACGTCGCGTACAGTGGCGGCCGGTGGTCTTCAAAATAGCATTTTCTGGTAGTGCGCAATGGTTTACCTTCTATAAAGAGAAGATCTTCTTCTTTCACCCTGTCACGACCCAGCATTGGAGCATAGGGCAAGCACAAGTTCGCGCCACTTCCCTCGGTCCATCGCCAACTCTTGCGCCTCCCGCCATGTCAGACCTGCAGCACGTAGGTCGCTTTTGTGGCACCGCTGCAGGGCGAGGGAGGGCTGGCCATGGCAACGGAACCCTTGAGGCTGTGCCATAAGGATACGAAGCTCCACACTCTTTGGCGGCATCAGGAACACGTGTCCTAGCCACGTAGAGGTCGTAAAGCGTCTCTTCATGATTACCTTAAGGCCGTACATCAGTTGAGGCACGGTCTAAAAAGATTGTTGCTAGGCGATGCGCGGATTGCGGGTCGCGGGTGCAAATGACGCCTGTCAAACGAAATATTATTTGTCATATAAATCCAACATACGTCCATTTTATGTTCTGTTTATTGTTCTATTAGTAACAATAATAATATATTCATCGACATGTTTTCTTTTTAAAGTAAATGGGTAACGTTTTTAGTCATCTTTACACGATTTAAGAATTAATTGGCCCGTCGCCATCACGAAGCAAAGTGACGTGTTTCTAGCTCGACGTTCTCTCACTGAATGCGAGCGAGTCCAAAATTTCGTCGCGCCTACAGTTGAAAATTATTTGCCGTTTCACTGATGTGTCACCTTAATCATCGAAGGCCATAAGCTAAGATAATATCTTAGTGTAAAATGACTGAACGTCGAACTTCTCAGAAGGTAAATTAAATATGTCTTTGTTTATTTATTCTATTTCTTAAAAAAGTTTTTGAACACGTAGAATAATTTAAGATCAATAAAGAAATATAAATGTCACCGTTTATGGCTTTACGCTCGGAACAATGCGTCAGCCAAACGTCTGGGTAATTCACTTTGTGAAAAGTGTAAAGCAGTATGTTTATTTTTTAAATCTCACATTATTATTAATTTATGTGAAATTAAAAAATGAACTAACATTACGCGGGTAATATTTATATTGTAAATCAACGTTCATTCGAACTCAGTTTTATTTCTGATGTATTTATATGGCATTAAAAGTATGTTTCTCTTATATTATCGTTCTTATTTTATATTCAGCTGCGACCTACTACTCATGTAGTACTGTTGTGTTTTTTTTTATTATATTGAATGTATTTGAGTGGTTTAGAAATAAATGTGGCGGTTCGTAGTTTCGTAAAATGTTGGCGATTCATTAGATCTTAAATGTAAAAATCTTAAAAATTAACTCGTCAACATTGTTATAAAACAGAAACTGGCTTTTTTTCTAGAGTCCTAATTTCATGCGCCGATCATAAAGTGTGTAAAAAATGCTACACAAAACGCTACTACAGGAACATTGGGCCACGTTTTAAGAAGTATACAATGACCTCATTGTAATCCTGTGCAAACTGAAAATCTATTTGGATCGCAATCGCTTTGCGCCCACGAACGGAGTATTGTTCATAATACTGCTACATGTTCTACTTCGCGAAGTGAGTGATACACATATGAATAACAATGAAAAGTTGAGCGATGTCTTCAAAAATGCAGGCGGTGCGTAGCACTTGCATGGTATTAGAGGAGCCGCCGCCTGGGCGCGTAGTGTCATGCTGTCACGGCGATAAATTTGGTCTTTTCGTCATACTGCAGAAAATTTTGAACGATCACTATCTTTATAAATTCAATCATAGAGAGTGCCAACTCTGATGTATATTAGTAATTTGAATTATTATTCATTATTTCAATTTATTTTAACAGTTTTTACGTGTGCGTACGTTAAATTACTTGCGACATTGCATCCATAGATAATATTTTGAACAGAACCCAACCTGCAGACGATAGATAATAGACAGAAAATACATAGTGCCAACCGCTAAAGACAAAAAACACGCTATTTTGACATGAGTCAAAAATGTGTAGGCATGTGAAAATAATAAAAAAAAACGTTCATTGAGTCGTGCGGGTGTCGATGCAGTACGGTAAGCGTGAGGTGATCTTATTGTTGTTCTGGTCATTTCGGCAGATTTTGCTAGCTGACAATGTTCGTTTAAAGGTTCAAAATGTGCTACGGGATGGGAGCATCAGTCTGATAACATTTTACATACCAAGAAAAGCGACATTAAATACTTCTTCTCGTAGCGGCAGCTTACTGTGACAACATGTGGCAGTACGCGACGTGCATCATAATGTAATTATTACAGCATAAGACAGTTCACACAAGACAACCACTTATGGGTGACGCGGATTATTTTACCGCGACTCGTTGCTTCTTCATTTCCTTGCTACCATTCCTTATGTACAAAATAACATGGAATGGGACAACTGGGCGCCAGGACAATTGGGCGCCGCACTATCGAATGGGGAACAAATAAACGTTCGTTACGATTTTATACAGCGAATAGATGAGGAATTTTAGTCAGTTTATATCTACTACTTAGTAGTTTTAATTCATTTTGCTCGTAACATAGCGTTTTTTATTGCGGATTGAGAATTATCATGCCTGAGTCTTTATATACAAATAAAAGAACCTTCTTCTCGTTCGAACTTAAACATATGCACAATTGAATCATTATTTATGTGTGCATATTTTAATTCTCACCAATTATTAAATAATAATTTTAATATAAATAATAATATTAAATATATATTTTAAAAGTATCTATAATTCACGAACGTCCATTTATTTTTGAATTTCTTTGCGTGGCGCCCAGTTGTCCCGGCGCCGATTCGTCCTAGACCCTAAAATATAAGCTCTAGAAGAGGGCGGTAGTCCGAAAATTTTGAAAAACTCTGGTATAGAATACAGAAGATGAAGGAGTGACTTCGATGGTGTCAACATATGCAAACAATTTCCGTAAGTATAGATATAATTCTTGAATTCGCATACATAATCGTTTTTGTATTCAAGATTTCTTGGCTCACAATAGCCATGCAAATTGCATAGGAACAACTGAGCAAAACAATAAACCGCACGCTAACAACTTGTTTCGAAAATAGTTTCATTTAAATACATACAGTCGTATGTAAAAGATGTGAACAATTTTTTTCTATATTTACATATTATTATAGTGGCAAAGGGTGGAGGTAAACTGTTAAGATTCGCCATAAAGAGTTCACAGTAAACATTGTCAGTCATAGTTATTTGTTATCATTGAACTAAGAATACAATTTGCAGATAGTGCTGGTTAGTTTTTAAATTTATATTAAGCCCTGCCTAACCAAACCACAATAGTGTTTGTGCTGTGGGCGATCCGACAAAAACAGTGTATACTTTTTCAGTCATACTTATTTGTTTTCGTTGAATTGAGAATACATAATATTATTACAGATTGTGTTGCTAAGTTTGTTTAAATTCATTAAGCCCTGTCTAAACCCAACCATAATTGTAATACTATCGACCAAGGGTACTTGATGGAATTTGAATTTAAATTCTAGTGGATTTAAGTTTTGTACTATTCCATTTGAGTCGTTTTTTGCGACCCGGGTTTCGCCTTTCGGCATCTCCAGTTACTATGCGCACTCACCAATGGTAAATATACACCGACAGTCAGTACCACTACTCTTCGCGAATGTATTATAGGTATGTTTACAAATATTTTAAAAAAAAAAAAAAAGTAGTTTTGAATTAAGGTTTATTATTCGTCAGCAGATCGTCTTTCATTATCTGCCTCTTCTGTCAAAAAAGTGAGTTTATTTATCACTCGGCAGTGTTGCCGTATTTCGAATAATTTCAGTGTTGTAAAGTATAAAATATAATATTTTCATTTGATTTTAGGACGAAAAAAAAAATCATCCGCAGCAAGGGAGCACAACAAATTTTCGATACTCCGGGTAAAACTTTATTGCTCAATTGCTCTGTGCTCCTGCTCCGAACTCCGCTCCAACGCTCTGAATATATATATATATATATATATATATATATATATTATTGTCTACTTGTCTAGCGGTTGTCAACTCGCCGAGCGACATGTCCAGCTCATTGCCATTCCATCTCTTTACCGACCGATTTTTACGCGTTATGCCCAACATGCACCTTTCCGTGCCACATTGCGCTACTCGTAATTTTTGGATTTCTAACGGCCGACTGACTAACTAACCGCAACCACATCACCACAACTATTTGAATGGTACATCCTCACATAACACTAAATTCTACCAACGAGCACTGTTAGATATATTTGCGGCTTCTTACTGCGGGCGCGAAGATCTCTTCACATAATTTTTGCTGTCCGTATGACTAGCTTCGTTTTCTTTGCTGTATACACAACGTAACTCATTTTCTTTTCGTAATTATTTCCATGTGCCTTTCTCTTACTGGCACTTTGCATTAAAATAAACTCATTAAACTGAGTCAGACAGAGCTCACTTTGAGCGTAGCAACCCAAGTCTTGAGTATCTTCTCCCAGGACACTCCCAGTCCAATTGTTTCAGATCTTAGACTATAGATACATCTAGACGCCACCCATTACCCTAAATGAAGCTACGCGCCGTGCGTTTGGTTTGTGGGCGAGCGACCGCATTCGTATACAAATGTTCGAGACCATAGACCATTTCGCTAGTGCTCGCCCCAAAGTGCTCGCACTAGACGCTCAGAATTAAAATATATTTTTCTATTTTTTTACGTTATATAGTATTTTTAAGCGGTCAAAATGCAACCATTAGGTAAAAATATCCATAATTTAAGTTATTTTAAAGAAACACGGTCACTTGATATTAAAATATATAATAATATACAAATAAATTATCACGAACATGTATCAACTTACCTATGAAACGTAATACCATTTTCTTGCTTATCAGTACGGCTACTACATTTCAATACGGCACACAGAACCATCTTTTCCACTTAATTAACTAAAAATATTTACCACTGACTTCATGTTTAACACAAAAAATATCAATTTTAGCAACACGCGCTCACTAAGATTAACTAAGATTTGGCGGCTACGCCGACAGCAAAATCTTCTACACATCTGTAAACCTTTTACCTTACTCTAGCGCGTGTCGCAGAAATTATAAGGATGCCGAATACTTTCTCACTCGCACTTATGCATCGTTTTTGTTCAGGCCTTGTTTCAGATGCTTCACATCACCAATTGTAGGGTCCCGCGATACGCTCGATTAAGACCGAGTGTGGTGCGGGCGGGTTTCGGTGGAGGGCGCTTAACTTCAATGTTAGTGACGAAGCCCACTAGAAGCCGCGTTCGGGGCGCTCACTACGAAGTAGGCCCCCTCCCACCCGCGCATTACCCTTCACCTATGTAATAAGGGGCACGAGAAGCTCAAAATAATTATTATTATGAGCGTCTCTCATAACAAAGCAATAAAAATATTATATTATTTCTCGGGGCTTGTAATTCATATTCACGATGACATCATTCTACCAGCGAAATATCGGACACGTAGCAACTAAACAATGAGTTCACTGTTATTAAATAATGCCTACCATGCCCGTCTATCGACAACGCGTCCAGAAGCGGATAAAGTAAAACAGCGCACGCCTCTTTTGCTTGCCGTGTTCAATGAATGGAATGTTCACCAACCACTGCTTCCTTACAAAATCAACTTAGATCTATTATTACTTGTGAGTCGATGCATTGAACTGCACCTCGATCGTAAATAATAAATATATTCAAGCGCCAGCCATCCAGTATGCATTTATGCATTAGCGGTGGATCGGCAATCCTTCAACTCGAATAGAACAGAATATTATCTGCAGAACTTTGCTAATGGAAGAGACACGTGTTCAGTCCGTAGGTAAAAATATTCTTACAACATTAAGCGTAAGTCAGTGATGTTCAATCTTTTTACTAATGAGACACACTTGACCCTCTGACAAACTCAATGGTACACAAAGCATCGATATAATAATAATTAGATATGAAACTCTATGAAATTAATATAATTTTTTACAGGTTTTAAAGGGTAAAAAATCAACAGTAAAATTACTATTGTATGTAAAATGTGAAAAATAAAATAATAAGTGCATTAATGAGCTTAAAAAAATCTACTCATTTGACACAATTGAATGATACCTATAAATACATAAATGTCTACGTTTAATTAGTGATTTTATTTACCCTATAGTACTTTTTAGTGATAACTAATCTGTCCACGTTAAAATCAAGACTGCAAATACCTGAATTTTCGGTTATATTTAAAACCGTAAATTCTATTTTCGACTGCCCCACGGCTGTCAGTCGAACAAGTGTTTTTCTAAATTATATATATTATATTATTTGTTTTCATTGAACTAAGAATACAATTTGCAGATGGTGCTGGTAAGTTTTTTTTAAATTGAATTAACCCTGCCTAAACCAAACCATGATAGTTTAGGTATGTTATGGGCGATCCGACAATAATAGTGCACAATTTTTCAGTTATACTTATTGGCACTAGGACAGCTGGACGCCAAGACAAGTGGACACCGCACTTACGTTTGAGACAGCTTTCTGTTTAACAAGTAGGTACTACGAGGAAGTTTACTAAGTGTCTATCTACTACTTGGTAGTTTTAATTCATAATCTTTTTTATTGCGGATTGCGAAATATTATGCCTGACGCTTCATATAAAAGTAAAAGAACTCTCTTCTCGTTGGAACTTAAATCATTATTAATTACGTGTGCATATTTAAATTCTCACTAAGTATTAAATAATATTTATTTATTTTATTTATTTATTTATTTATAAAAAAGAGTATTACGGCATTACAGCTATTGGCCAATGCGCCATAATACTTAATAAATACAAATGTATAAAAATATCTTAATTACAAATAACAATAAAAAGACAGCATGTGTAAATATTAATGAAATATGATAATTTATACAATTATAAATTTAGCCTATTTAATATGTCCACAAACATTATATAGTTAATAAAAAACAAATCAACCTTTATGGTGCCATCAAATAAGCTAATTTCACGATACAAAGCATCATGAAACATTACATCTGTCCTGCGACGAGGTATCTTGAAGACCGTGGAGCTACGAGTGATATTGGTGGGAACATGACAATTAATATTTGCCAGTATATACGTGTAAATGAACCCACGAAGAAGTAAAAATAAATGCTTTAAAAGAACAATCACTCTTCGGGTAGACAAGGATTGCATTGATAGCATACCCAGAAGAAAACGAGTCGGGAAATTCATTTTATTGTCATTATCATAAGGAAAGAACCCGTATGTTCTTAAGTAGAGAAATCTAAGAAATCTATTGTGGACTCGATCCAACTTAATTGTGTGGATGGACCTATTAGGACTCCAGATAATGCTGGCATATTCAAGAATACTCAACACAAATGATACGTATAATGTACGTAGCACTCGGACGTTTTCGAATGATTTTGAAACCCTCATTACAAAACCAAGCATTTTGCTAGATCTAGTACTGATGTCAAGAATATGCTGATTGAAAGTGAACTTTGCATCATACAATACACCCAAATCTTTTATCTCCGTTACCCTACTCAATATTATACCAGACAATGTGTATGGGAACAATAAGGTGTGCCTTGAACGACTGAATGTATAAGTATTAAATATATATTTTAAAAGTAGGTACCTATAATTTACGAATGTATATTTTTGACTTTCATTCGATTGCGTAGCGCCTAATTGTCCCGGCGCCGAATCGTCCTACACCCTACTTATTTATGTTCGTTGAATTAAGCATACATAATATTACAGGTTATAGGTTAGTTTTTCAAAATTCATTAGTCCTTCCTATATCAAACCATAATCAATAAAAAATATTCTTCTATCTATAAAATATCTAAAATGATGTATGGTTTAATGGCAAGATTCTAGATATTTTATGGATAAACGAATATTTAGTTACTATTATCTACCATGGCTTGGATTAGGCAAGGTTTAATTGAATTTTAAAAACTATTTGCATAGTGTAGTCTCGGTTCAATGGACACAAATACGTATGACTGACAAAGTTTAGTGTGCACTATTTATGTCAGATCTTAACAGCTTACCTCCACCCTTCGCCACTGTTCAACGGACACCCTTCGACACTGTTATGTTATGAATTAGTAATATGTGAGGTCAATGAGGGCATTAACTTGTCCGTCTGGAGCTTTGGACAATGACGAACTAATGGCAAGCGTTATGATCCATGGCCTCGCGAAAACAATGCACCAGTGTCACGCAACAATTGGCACATTACACCCTCTGAATATTGCACTCCGAATACAATTTTCAAAGTCTTCACACATGAAAAAACGCGAACAATTAAGGGGGGACATGCTCGTCGTAGGTCAAAATTGAGTTTTTATTGTATTTTCAAACCATGATCCTAGACACTCCTTAAACGTTGTAGATAATCTATTTATATTATAATTTTATATTTATTTTAAACATTTGATGACTGCATAAAGTATTTTTGTTACATACGAGTACAATAGTATTCTTTTAAACCTCTCGCTCTAATGTTTTAGAATATAGTCATATTTCGGTACATAACTGTGCAGTGGTGTTAAGATTTTTTACATTTAATAATTTTTAAACGCATTTATAAAAACATTAGTATAATTTATGACGAGATAATTTTTGTAAAATATTCACGATAAAAAATTATATTGATAATCTCTGTGATCCCAAATTTGACAAGAATTAGGCATTTTATTATTCAAAATTCGGCAAGATTAACACATTTTAAGATAATTCTAAAGATACTCATTATAAGCTATGTCTTTGACCATTCAAGAGTGATAAACATTCTACGAATAATGATTGCTTTATAATAATTATTGACCTAAGAATAAGGTAGTGTTTTTTTGAAATACGCCATTTCTTTTGGCATTCCCAAGTGGTTAAGCTACAAAATACGGCCATAGCCATAAATTGACAAACTATAATTAAAGTATTTTTAGTATACCGATTTTTTGAATAATAAAATGCCTAATTCTTGTCAAATTTGGGATCACAGAGATTATCAATATAATTTTTTATCGTGAATATTTTACAAAAATTATCTCGTAATAAATTATACTAATGGTTTTATAAATGCGTTTAAAAATTAATAAATGTAAAAAATCTTAACACCACAGCACAGTTCTGTACCGAAATATGACTATATTCTAAAACATTATAGCGAGAGGTTTAAAAGAATACTATTTTATGTAACAAAAATACTTTATGCAGTCATCAAATGTTTAAAATAAATATAAGGGATAATAAGGCTTCAAAATTATATAAATAGATTATCTACAACGTTTAAGGAGTGTCCAGGATCATGGTTTGAAAATACAATAAAAACTCAATTTTGACCTACGACGAGCATGTGGGCCGTTAAACGCGCGGAAAAGACCCTTGTAACGTAATCAGCTGAGGAACCAAAATATTGACAACTATAATACATCAGTTACAAAATAAACCCCAAAACTCGCATTAATTAATCGATTAATGTTTTATAGAATTTCCTGCACCTACAATTTTCTGACCCCATCAAACTACACACACCCCGCTCCATATCCGGTCTCACCGTAGTCAGTTACCCAAGACTAAAATCGCCATGCAGTCAAGTATTTGTATTTAAATTTACATGACATTAAGTTAAAAGTACGTAGAGGCAAAAATAAAAATTGTAAGTACAAAACTGCCGATAAATCTAAGCGAAGAGATCTTCACGTTGGCAGTATGGCGCCGCAAATTTTGTAAATGCCTTTGCGGCGACCAGATCGGACGGTCCGATACGCCTAACAACTGGTTAAACCAAGTTAGGCAGATCTTCATTTGTTGTACACAATCCATTCTATTTCAGATTTTAAAATACATCATATTATCCAAAACGTTGAATTTTCAACAGAAATGTGTCCTATAGTAAGCAATGGCAGCCGTCTCTTGTTTTTTTTTTTTACAAGTACGCGTACAAAAGTGAATGCGATGCTTGAAAATCAATAATTACACTCGAAGTTATTAACTAATGCGCTTTTAAATATATATTATCATTTATTATACAGATATGTTTTTGTTATTCCAGGGTACTCACTTACATAATTTTGTGAAATAAAGCCATATTCTCAATCTAAACGAAATTACAATTATTAATTGAACATACATAACTTGAAAACACCTCAGATATAATTATATCCACTATAAAAAATCACATTTGACAAAATATACGATGCTCGATGCCACTGGTGTCGCGCCAATATGCTTGAACCAATTAAGCTATGAGCCTCCTACCTAACTGCGATAATTTACCCTAAGTCCTACATTAAATGATTATCAAATTGCGTTATTATTGATTATCGCTTTTTGTGTTTTAAACCATAGAATATTAATTACTTTAATTGTATTACTAACCGACGTCAGGCTTTCGCCAAATATTTAGTTAAATACAACGCCTACTTGAACTTGCTAACAATTTTAGTTATTTTTCTAGTGGGTATCTGAGGTGTTTTCAAGTTAAGTGTGTTCAATATATGGAATGTTACATTCTCAAAACTTGTGAATTATTCGTTGAATAAAATAAATGGTTCATTAACAATTATTAATGATTATTTAAAACGATTAACACGTACGTCTCGACTGAAATGACGAATGATAAAATGCTAAATCGGATTTGTATGTATTAGTAAACTATACTAACTTAAATTTTGCAATTTTGGGTTTGCTAATATGCGACTGTATCCCTCGCGGCGGCCCTGCTCATGTCGATGATGTGCTTTCACATTCCAATCTTGGACTGAAACTGTGGAATAAAAAACACAACAACCAAGTAAACTGTTCAAATGCAACAAAACCGCAAGGCACAAAACCGGTTTAAAGTAGAAGCAAAGATCCTAGAGCCTTTCTAAAAGGTCTGGCACAATAAATAATAACAGCTAGGTATTAAGTACAACTTTGCTGAATAAAGCTTTACAATTACTAAGTATATTCGTTCATATTGTGAATATAACAGGCCGTTAGCGTAGCGAAATAACTATAATCTGTAGGTATTTTACAAGAAACGTCGAAATGAGTAATATACCTATGCCCTTCTCCACTTTCCTGTCAAACTCGAAACTCATCAGGACCGCGACAAATCGGAGTAAGTCCTGACTTCCTCCAACAACTTTTTCCACGTGTCCCTATCCAATGTGACCTATAAACATTCCCATCAACCAAACTGCCCCCACCACAATAAAATATAATATTTATGGTTAGTAAATTGTAGCACGATTTGAGTTCTCCACTCGTCGTGTATATGCAGCTGCCAGTGGCGAGAAGAGGTGGAGGTAGAATGTTAAAATTCGACATAAATAGTGCACACTAAACTTTGTCAGTCATAATTATTCGTTTTCATTGAACTAAGAATACAATTTGAATATGGTGCTGGTTAGTTTTTAAAATTCAATTAAACCCAGCCTAACCAAACCATAATAGTAAATTTTAAAATAGGGCACACTTTTTCAGTCATACTTATTTGTATTCGTTGAATTATGAGTTATGAATTAGAATATGTACATAATTACAGATGGTGGTGTTTAATTTTTTTTAATTCATTAAGCCAAACCTACCCAAACCATAGACGATAAAAAATATTCTTATATCTACAAATATCCAAAATTATGTATGGTTTAATGGCAAAACTTTAGATATTTTATTGATAAACGAATATTTTATGACTATTAACTACTATGGCTTGGATTAGGCAGGGTTTAATTGAATTTTAAAAACAAACAAACACTATCTAGACATTGTAACAACCATGCAACTTGGTGCTTAAAGAAAGAGTTGTTAAATAAAAAAATAATCTTGACTTGCTCTGCCGTCATTTATCTTTCATGAAGTATCCTCTGTACCCGTGTACTGAAACTCTGCTGAAACAAAGGAGTCAGGAGTTGAAAATGATGAATCTAAGGAGGCATCGGAATTATTCCGTCCTCCATAAGACGCAGCAAAATTTTCAAATGCCTCAAAGTTGGCCTTGGTTGATACCAAATCGGCGTGGCCAATTCGAGTGCTTAAAGTCAGACAATGTTATCTACAAAAAAGTGTTTTTTTATTTTTTTTGAGATAACGTTATTTTACATTTACGGCTACATGATAGTCAAACAACGTTATGTCAATCTTTTTTAATTTCTTATTAAATCGTCAGTAAAGTTTAACGCTAACTACATAAGTTACCCTTGTTTTCATATTTTTTAAAAACCACCCCTATAAATTTTAACATCATCATAAGCAAGATAAATGTACAATACACAATAAATTATAAAATATTAACATTAGGTTTTAAATAAACATTTCCCTTGTTGAGTTACAAGAATGTAAAATAATGATTTTTGGCTCTCCTGTAAAGTTGCACTTTTGTAGATAGTGTTGTTTGACACTAAGCCCTCGAATTGGGCCTGTGTGTGGACAGACCCTGGCAAACAGCTCCGCTCGGTCGCATCCCATCAGCGGACAGTCCCAGCTCAGAGGACGTGTTCAGTGTCTTGATGGTCGAGTCCGCATGTGCATTCCGGCACATGTCCTATCAAACGAAAACCATTGTAATCGTAAGATGAAACAAAATTCAACGTCTAGGCCGTAAATATGAGTCTTATGACTTTTTTTCGGTTGCTGTTACACCCCCGAATGGTCCCCATTTGGGATGTCTCCTCTGTGGGTCCACAGAGGCCTGAACCATTATCAAGCCGACGCAGTGAGGGTTGATTGCGAGAATAAATAAACTTACTTTGTTTATTTACTATATACTTTGTCAAAAATAAAAGTTACTGGCAACATTGCATTTTGTAGACCGCTGGCAGCACTAAATTATTACAAAAAGCAGTGTCGACAGCGCAAATATCTTGGCAAAAGAGAGGAACAGTTGGTCAGCCATTTTGAAAAACACAAGGAGAATCGTTTTATCATCGTAACAGTAAAGAGTGTAATTGACGCGTTCCGAAAAAAAATAGATAAAAATGTAATCATAACGATGTAATATTTAAAATAAAACCTCGCCGTTTTCGACCTTATTCCGGTGTTTAATTTTTTAATCCCTACACAGACGATAATTAACATACAGAGCGAGGAGGAGAATGCACCACTCCTCGCTCGCCGATTTGGACGGAGATATTGCCTACCTTTCTTCAACAGGCACCCTTCGCCATTGAAACAGTATTAATTATGACGTATGTAGGTATTCGCATGAATGCAGCACACAGAGCGCATAATATTCGCCCGCATCCCAATACAGCTCTGGAAGAAACCCCTCCCCTTTAAAAGTTAGATAATTAATCATGTCATACGATATTTTTTTTTAAATAGGGCGATAAAATCACTGACAGATATTTTACTGATGTGCATCATTGTTACTGATAAGCACTGGTGGGCGGAGTGGGTCACATACTAAAACATAGATAGATACGGACTGAAGCACAGGTTCCCAACCCGTTGATCGCGACCACTAGGGGTTAGGTTAGGTGTCGACCAAATAACTCTGCCTGTACGTGCGCGCGGTTCTTCAAAAATATTGAAAAGACAAATTATATGCGAAAAGATAAATAATATAATTCGAAAACCTGCCAAAAAAGTTTATTAAGCACAATTTTATAAATTTTACGAACCGGAGCGCTTGATAGTTTTACGAAAATATTAACATAGTTATCTAATTTTATGTGTATTTTCCAAAAAAGGGTGTTTTTGTTATATGACCTATCTAGCTCAAACGGTCAAATAAATTTTTCCACGAGACGGAGCGATAATTTTGGGGATTTTATGTACCGGAACGGCGCTCCGGTCCATTTCGAGCCCTGGATTATGTTTAATGCGGTTTTACCCCATTAAAAGTGTGTATGCAAATATAGCAGGGTGGTCACAGCTTCTTTCCCTTATTCCTGGCGCTACAACTCTATGTTGATGTTAGCCTCCTACGGCATCTGCCTATATCCAGGTCTGTCCAAACTAGCTTCCCTAGCTCGAGACTATCCATTAATCTTGTACGAGGTCTTCGTTTTCCTTCCGGCTTCCCGAATGTCAGTTTCTTTATCGTGCATGAGTCGTCCATCCTGTGTACATGGCACAGATATCGAAGGTGCACCAATTTTATAGATTTGACATTATGCGGTCCAGGTGTAAAGCTTACAGCTCGTAATTTGTATCATTGTCTCCACCACAACTGTGTGTTATTGATGGGCCCGAAGATATCACGCAACACGCTCCGTTAAAATGAGCCCAACACTATTTCCATGCTTTTGGACATACACCAGGTCTCCGGCCCATACATGACAACTGGTCTTATTAGTGTTTTGTACAAGATATATTTTAAGTGTCGGTGGAATGCCTTGGAAGCTTGGTCATTTGTTGCCTAAAACAATTATTCTTTTAAATTCCATTTCTAGGTTACTGTTAAGTTAAGGCGATGTCTTTACCTACCAGAGGCATCTAGCGGGAAAACACGAAGCTTGCAATTGATAATTTATAATTTCAACTGTGTTAATTTTCTTTAACCACTAAGGTGCATGGTTGCTACATCAGTCCCGTGCAGCATCGCTTCGGGACAAGGAAGTGTGGCACTAAAATCTTTTCATTCTGACACGTTTATAACGTCATGGAAGGCGGCCGTGCACAAACCGCGGCTGCATATAGGTAGGGGAACTGTACCGAATATGGGATACGTTCCTAATACTGGATACCAGACTTCCTGGAGAAGTAAGCAGTATCATCTAGCGAAAAGTTTACATAACGTTTGCTACTTGGTAAATAACACGACTTGCTGAGATATATCGAAGTATTTGTGAGAAATGGTGACACGAGGTGATTTACAGATTTTTGTCGTCATCGGAGTTTTTGAAATAGTGGCCTTTTAGATACGATTTGATACAGGTAAGGTCTTAAATTAGTACTATTATGATTTTGTTGCTATAGTATACATATGTTGGATGGATGTAGGGTATGTTATAAGCATGGAAACGTATTCATAAAAAAAATAATGACAGTTGCATTTAGGCGTACTTGGTTCTCAATATTGGATACTAGGTGCGTCCTAATATTGGATATCCAGTATTGGGATACAGCATTTTGGGGATTTAATTTGGTCTACAAAGCTTATGTTTTGTTGTTGTTTGTTTCCAAACCAAAGAAAGAGTGGAGCGCTGAGGCAATGGAAAACGCTTATAATGCCATTAAAAAAAGGAAATGGGCTATCTAAAAACATCGCTGTACCTCGCACGACATTAAAAAGTTATGTTAAAAAGAAAACAATGACTGTTAATCAATTGATAAACGCAATGTTGGGACGTAAACCATAGTTCAACGCAGAGCTAGAGGCTTTGCTCGTGGAACATTGTATAAATAATACTGACTTCGCCGTGCAAGAGTTTCAAAACTAATATAATTTGGGCACGAGCAATCTTGATGTGGACGATGCAATTGATACTGGTTCAGCCAGCTCAGACTCCGAAGAAAAACAAATCGAAGGAGCAACAGTAGCAGCATCTAAATTATTACCACCAGGACCTTTTTCGGCTTTTATTACTCCTGCAGATATCAGTCCAGTGCCTCAACTCAAATCCCATACTGCAGCAGGCAGATCCAGAGAGAGACCAGCAACCCTGAGTTCACCATACAAACATGAACTTGAAATACAAATAACAGAAAAAACAAGCTCCAGTGAAGATAGAAAAAGGAAAGCCTCTAAGAGGGGAGCTATTAAAAAACCTAAATGAAAACGTGCAGACTCAAGCTCATCAGAAAGTCAATATGAAGAACTAATTTTTCTCAACAGTGGTGACAAAGACACTAATGATGAGGACGTTGAATGTATTTTTTGTATTAATTTGTACTCAAGTGACGTTGCCGGAGAGAAATGGATACGATGCATTGCTTTTTAAGATGGTGTCATGAGTTATGTGCTGGGGTAGACAACAATGTGATTGACTTCATTTGTGAAATACGTATGCCTGATCCAGTAAGCATTTTCATTGTTTTATCACCAAATCATTATTATAAGACAACATATTGTGTATATGAAACATTTTCTCCGATAAATAAATAAATAAATATAGTCACATGTTTTCTTATTTATGCGAAAAAGTTGTTTCCTAATATTGGATATCCAGTATTAGGAAACACAGCTCCCTAATACTGGATATCCAATATTGGGACACATTTTTTTCTGACAATTTTATCCTACAAATGCATTAAAAAAATAACAATAAATCTAAGCCTCTTATTAACACTTTGATTAATGTAACATGTGATTATAGGTTAAATTCCTAACATGTATGCAAAAATTCAAGGCTTAATAATATCTACTACTATTTTTAATTATTTTTCAACAAAAAGTATCCAGTATTCGGTACAGTTCCCCTACATGGCGGGTGGAGATGGGGAAACTCAAACCATTGTGTTAATTAATAAATATGACGTATCTGAAAACATTAAAAAGAAAAATATTTTTTATTTTAAGTCAAAGATTTAAAAAAAATGTGAATGTGTTGAATTGGACCCAATTTTATTATTACATATAGTTTATGGTCATATTTATTAAATTTAGTTTATTAAGTTTTCTAAGCATCAGCTAAAAGATTTATGACTAATTCATAGTTTAGTTTTAATATTTTTTATATTCATTTTAAAAAACATCGATTTTTTTTTAAATATAAATGTGTATAACTTGAAATCCTTTTTGTTTATATCTGTTGTATATGTATATTTTATTAATTGTAAATTATCAAAAAAAAATGTCTCAAATTGCAAGCTTCGTATTTTTCCGCTAGGTGCCTCTGGAAGGTAAAGACATTGCCTCAAGGGAGCACAGCTTACAATGTTATTATTAAAACGGGTTGCGACTCGGAAAAGATTGGGAAAGCTTTGGTATGGTAACGAATATCGGAGGTGACAATCACTTGATGAAATTATTATTGCATTATCCCTGGAATTGAATTCAATTAATACGCCCAGGGCGCCACGAGGGCATTGATCATGATCGATGGTCACAGTATGTTTGAAGGCAACACCAACTGGTGGACTGCGTGCGAACGGCGGGAAGTAAAAATATTCTGTGGCTTTTGTATTGATTGGCAATACACTGTTGAAAAAACCTAGCAGAAAAAAGGGATACCTCCATCAAAGGCAGACACACTATATTATATATATTCCTATTCAAATATCAAATAATGGCGAATGGAGATAATCGCTTTGACTCCGGACTAGGGAATCCAATCCCGAGCCAAAATTCTGATCCCGGGATTAACATTTTTTTCCATCGTTAATTACGGGCCGCACAAAATTGTGTTTTTGCTAATTGCTTTTCAAATGCAAATTAACACGTTAATTACAAAATTAATTAAAAGGGCCCGTAAGCATTGGGTTATAAAATTTTTATATTTTCAAATAACATTGATAAAATCGGTCAAAAATAAATCTAGTATAATTTATACTATTTAAGACATTTATTGTTAATATTGTATACGTTCAATCTTGGAAATACATAAGTTTAATGGAGTAAATAATATTGTAATATAAATAATAATGTGAATTTAATATGAGATTGCCGTTTCATATAGTAAAGACTTAATGAATGGGTTAGCAAGATTTAAAATAGTAAAGCAAATCATTATGGGCTATACTTATGGCCTTTCCGCTTCATAAATCTAATGAGTCTCAGCCAAATA
The DNA here is from genome assembly GCF_057557595.1 of Rhyacophila brunnea. Classification (NCBI taxonomy): domain Eukaryota; kingdom Metazoa; phylum Arthropoda; class Insecta; order Trichoptera; family Rhyacophilidae; genus Rhyacophila; species Rhyacophila brunnea. The sequence goes on from NW_028232860.1 coordinate 20,021,803, forward strand.
TGAAACTGCCGTAAAACGTATGAGATCATGGTGGAATTACTTTGTTAATAGTGCGAAGCATTTTGTTTTTCCAATCTTTCTCATTTTTATTAATTTATGTGAAAAAATAAAATGAATCGGCAACTTACACATGGGTTATAAATCAACTTCATTCAAACTCAGTTTATTTCTAATGAAGTTATTTGTTATTAATAGTGATTTTTCTGTTATATTTTCGTTTTTATTTTATTTTCCATAAAAATTGATAAAAAAAATCAATCCCGAAAGTTTCGGGATTATGTTTATCAATCCCGGGATTCATAGGTATCGAAAATAGGTCGGGATCCCGGGATTGGAATTCCTACTCCGGACCATTACACCAATCAATTCTTGACTGACATGGTGGCTTCGATGGCAGGCTCTATGAGGTTGGTTTTGTTAGGGCTCAGGTCTTACTTGATTTTAAATATACCCTATTTGAATCTAAAATTATATTTTTTTATCCAACTGGAGGTTCTAACCATGACGATGTATAATTAATGTGACCATTCGTCCCGTTTTTAGGTAACCTATCCCGTTATCCCCAGGCACAGCTTCGGGAAGCCGATATGTCCCGTTTTCAGAAAGAGAGCAACCCACTGGAACCAATGACATTATTAATGGACGACGCACTCAGTACAGTAGCTAGCAAGTGAATTCACTCATAGCGACATTTGCGCGTGCATAGGTAGACGTCACGCAATATCCATTATGCGATATCACGCATCGGGAATTTATAGCAATATCACCTTTATTGTAATGGCGTTAGAACAGTGTTTCTAGTATCAATGTTCGTTTGAGCGAACCCGTTCGAACCGAACCATTCGGCAGACCCAACAAAAAGCATCGGGAATTTATAGCAATACCACCTTTATTGTAATGGAGTTAGAATAGATTATGCCATTCGGCAGACCCGACAAAAAAGTGAGTGTCATTTTTTTTTCCAGATGCTTCGTCCATATTAATGTCATTGACGGGAACAATTTCAAAAAAAAAGGCGCGAAAATTAAAAAAAAAACATCGTTAGAAAAGCACTGGTAGAAAAGGTCTTTAAAAAGAAAAAACACAGTTGCAAATCGCAATTCTTAAAGCAATGTTAATAACCAAAGAAAATTTTAAAAAATCCAGCCAAGAATTTCATTCTTATTTGAAATCAAAACCAAATATACTTAACAAGTTTGTTCTTCAGAAATATATATATATATCGTGTTCATTCTTTCTTTTCATTAATAAATAACAACTATGAAGAAATATGCGTGTTCTTGAATACACAATACACATACTATTACCTAAAAATTAGTAGATGTCCCTTTTTGAGGACAAAAATAAATGGTCACATTATGTATAATGCATATGAAAAATACAGGATGTAAACCACATCCCCTGGGAATGTCCTAAAATGTGTACGAAAAAGGAAGAGCTTCGTCAAGTCAGTTCAACTAGCTGTTGTGCCTATCGGACCGTCCGACTTGGTCACCACAAAGGCCAGTTTTGTTGCATTTAGAAAATTTGTGGTGTCATACCAGTCAACGTGAAGATCTTTTTACTTAGATTATTCGTCAGTTTTGTATTAGTTTACGTATCATAAACTTTTTTTCCTCTCTCCTCTGGTTACTTTTAACTTAGTCATAGTTCACTTGAGTGCATAGAGATCTAAGTCTTGTGTAACTACTCCTGAGACATTCCCAGTTATAAAAAATACTGATGCTTTACACCCAAACGTAGGCTCCCGTGAGACATCCGATTAAGACAGGGTGTAATTTGGTGGGGCCATTAACTTCAATGTATCCGGCGTTTATGTAACTCATTTTGTCTAATCTTAATGTGGTTTTAAGAGGATGCGCCTCTGAGGATTCAAAAATGCGAATATAATAAAAATGAAGGTCCAACAGGCTGTCGAAAATATTTCCAGACGGTTCCACAGTTTTTCGGTCACAGCCAGAAGGGGAAACAATAATTTGGAAATACTCATCGTTAGTAGTTATCGAAGGACAACACGGAAGATGGATGTCACCACAGAACAGATGAATAAATAGAATTCCGATAGGCTAGGTATACCCCAAAATAATATATTTTGACGCAGGGTTTTGAATGTGTGAGTGTCCTATGAAAATGAACCATACATTATAGACGTGCAATAGTATGTGTTGCAACTTTTAAACACACCAATATTAAATGCGCGTCAGTGCTTAAACCGAGAGCAGTTGTCATAACGAAGAACAAGCGTATTCTTGACACGTGTTTAAGTTTATCCTATATTCTTCCACACTCGTGATCGGTTGTTACTCCACACCCGTTAGGTATTTCAGTTCCCATTATTTCCAAGTTCCCTGGATGTCGCCTACTCGATTGTCCAGCCATGTGAAGGACGCTGCGTGCCTCTCAATACCTTCAACTATGCGGACAGTGGATCGCTGAAGAGATGTAACTAAGTGTTATGGGTTTGCGAATATTAAAAATAATAGTGATTTATAATAAAAGTTAAAAATTATTAATACAATAGTTAGTTAGACGTCCAGAAAAAGAATGCCTTGGATTTGGTCTGCTTTTCGACTGTATGTGAATATGTGATAGGAACCGATAAGGGAATTAACCAAGGAATACTAATTGTTCCCCGTCGATGGTGTGATTGTGTGATTCACGTATGAGATTGGTATGATATTTGCAATATACATACATAACAGATGTCACGATTCTGAATAGTAAGACACACGAGAACTATGATACTTATTCAGTAATACTAATCATTAACATGGTGCAAAAATGCATGAATGATCTTCGTGACTGCTTTCAACCCACGCCTGAATGCAGTCATAATATGGCTGGATAACAAGGATATTATCCTTGTTGTTTATTTCCGCATATATACAAGGCTTTTGCCTGTCGTTTCGCAATGTTTCCGAAGAAAATCTAGTTTATTTTAAGTGATTTTGTCATGAAACAAAGTACATACACCACTTTACACAATATCAGTCAAACGTATAAAAGTAGTCAATATACAGTATACTTTAACCAGAATGCGCCGAAAGGCGAAACCTGATTCGTGTGTAACAAACTATATGGAGTTTTTAGTAGCCGAGCGGGTAATGTATCAGCTTGAGTCATGGGTCCCAAGTTCGAATCCCGAATAATCACATGATTTTCAATGTTTGATGCAATCCAGAGTATTCTCATTAAAAAAAAAAAAAAAAATCTGTTAATACATCCTCCACTCTGCGAAGGCCGGTTATGATAATATACATCGGACATGGTAAACAAAATCCTACTTATCTGTGCATTAGGGCAGATGGTTTGTCACCTCTGATCTTATCTTGTCGTAACTATCATGACATGTCATGAACAGGTAAGTTCACGACCAGCTAATAACAATTACTGGATCTGGGCCAAAGCCAAATTTATCGTCTGGCCAATACTGATCAGTGATCAATAAACTCAAATGGGTCCACGGAATCCCACATTTGACCTGATTTAGAACTGTCTTCGACAATTTTATTATTGTTGTTGCGTTCAAATTTTAACTGCCGAAAAATCTATGCCACCACTTTCTCTTAATTTATTTTAAAATGGAGATACATAAAGAATTCCGCATTAATGTTTTTACTAAATTGGTGCTGACATATAGGTCACAAACGCGGTCAAAAAGATGACATCTTATCCTAGACTGGGCGGCGAATGGTAGTGATAATTAATAATAAATCCCACGTGTTTCAAATGTAGTATTATGTAATATTTAATATCATAGCACACTCGTACGTCCAGTGGCGCACCCAGGATTTAATATTGGGGGGGGGGGCAAGGAGGAGAATTTAAATTAGTCCCATAGGCTCTTTTTCTTCTTCACAGCCTAATTTCTCGTTTATCGGTCTTTTGTCTATTGCTCTGGGTATACCTACACCATGGTCCCCACATCCTGAAACAAGCCCTCAGGCTAGCATATTTGGCGGGCCCCAAGGGGCCCCTAGCCCTAAGATTAAAGGCAGTGTAAAACACTACATTACTTTTATAACATTACATTATTTTAATTGAAAATGTTCATGGCCATGAAGTACAATAGCGCCGCAGGCGACTTTTTTTACTATTAAAGCTAATTTATGATGTGTGTTTATCTCACTTATCTGGTCAACCCGACACGCCGGGCCCCCAGGCTAGAGCCCTGTCAGTCCTCCCCAGCCATGACCTACACCACTCCGGAATTCGGTTGGACACCGAAAATTTTTTGACAGTTCCATTAGGGATTGGGTTTCTAAAAAAAACCTGACATTAGTGTTTCGAAATTTTTGTGTTAGAAATTAAAATCTAAGAAATTTTTCTAAAAAAGATGCTGGGAATTACAAATCATTTTTTGACGTGTTTTTATTTGTCTAAGCCCAAAGGTATAGTTTATTGGCTTTCAATTTAAATGTTTAAAATCATTCTGATAATTTTCATGTTTGGGGGGTGCCAGGACCCCTTGCCCCCTCCCCCCCCCCCCTTGGGTGCGCCACTGCGTACGTCCATGCGTCGTAGTGTGGATACACAAGCTAAAGGCATAAAGCCCACCAAAGCGGCGCTCGGTGCGCTCACTACGAAGTAGGCCCCTCCCATCCGCGCATTACCCTTCACCTATGCAATAAGGGGCACAAGAAGCACATAATAATTATTATTATCAACGTCTCTCATAACCATAACAAAGCAATAAAAATATTATTAAATTTCTCGGGGCTTGTAATTAATATTCACGATGACATCATTCTAACAGCGAAATATCGGACACGCAATAACTAAATAATGAGTTCACTGCTATTAAATAATGCCTTCTCGTCCGTCTATCGACGACGCTTCCAGAAGCGTGATTTTGCTTTCCGTGTTCAATGAATGGACTACGTTGTATTTTCGTTAATTCGTCGCGCTGAGAAGCCAAACATGGTGAATCATGGGGCGGGCGGGCACAATGCGTCGTCAAATCCAGTGTGCACTGGCGTATTTGATTACGTTGTATTTTCGATGATTTACGCGCCACTTGTGAAATTTTGCGCGAGTGCTCCACTCGCTGCGTTAAGTGGGTTTTACGCCTAAGGGCATGTTTAAACGGGGTTAGCATTAATCATTTTAGTAGGTACTCGATACTCCTACTAATATCAACACGTGGTAACAGACCGAATACGTCATTCGGCATCTTTACACGTGGCGGTTTAGTGCGAGTAGTGATTAGATTACTAAATGATAAGCATTAAGTACATGTAAACAAGTCTTAAAGGCTGTATAGTATATAGCAGTGGCGAGGGGTGAAGTTAGGCTATTAAGATTCGACATAAATAGTTAACATTAAACTTTGTCAGTCATACTTATCTGTTTTCATTGAACCAATAATACAGTTTTCAGATGGTGTTGGTTATTTTTTTTAATTAAATTACACTTTACCTAAACTAAACCATAATAGTTTAGGTATGCTACGGGCCGACAAAAATAGTGTAGGTACACTTTTTTAGTGGTGCTTATTTACTTTCGTTGAATTAACAATACATAGATGGTGTTGGTTACTTTTTTTTTAAATTCATTAAGGCCTAAACTAAACCAAACCATACCTAATAGATAAAAAATATTCTATTCTATTTATATTTAAATATCTAAAATTATGTATGGTTTAATGGCAAAACTTAAGATATTTTATAGATAAACGAATATTTTTTTTACTATTATCTACCATGGCTTGGACTAGGCAGGGTTTAATTAAATTTTAAAAACTAACAAACACTATCTACGCATTCTAGTTTTAGTTCAACGAAAACAAACACAATTGACTGACAAAGTAGTGTGCACTATTTATGTTGAATCTTAACAGCCTACCTCCACCCTTCGCCACTGGTGTATAGTAACCAACAGGAAACAAAATGTGTTATGTAACCCAACCATTGCCCCCACATCCTGAACCGGCCCCCCTACCTATCGATAACGGTAAAGGCAGTGTGACGCACTATAGTAGCGTTTTCCATGGTGTACGCGGTAAAATTAAGGTGTATTATTAATATGTACATCCATTTTAATTACGGAGTTGTCGAGTATCGGCACACAGTTAAAAATTGCATCGTACAATCAAATATTTTAATTAATAATAATTATTTAACTAAAATAGCGCCGCAGGCGACTTTTTTGCTACGAGGGTGGGTCAATAATTCCTTAGAAAAAACCATTAAAACAGTTTTTATTTTTGTATTTTTTTTTTTATTTCTCAACATAATCTTCTTGGAGCTCAATACACTTGGTAAGACGTTTCTCAATTTTTTTTAAACCGTCAGAAAAATAAGTTTTCGGAAGGTCCTCAAAATAAGCATTTGTCCGATCGATGACTTCTTCATTTGAAAAAAAACGTTGTCCACTTAGCCATTTTTTTAAGTTTGGGAAAAGGAAAAAGTCACTGGGGGCTAAATCTGGCGAATACGGTGGGTGGTCGACCAATTCGAACTTCAATTCTTCAATTTTAGCCATTGATCGTAAACATGTGTGAACACGGGCATTGTCCTGATGAAAGAGGATTTTTTTCCTGTTTAAATGAGGCCGTTTTTCTTCAATTTTGTTTTTTAGCTGGTCCAATAAAGATGCATATTAATCCCCTGTTATTGTTTTTCCTTTTTCTAAATAGTCAACGAAAATAATTCCACGTGCATCCCAAAATACAGTAGCCATAACCTTACCAGCTGATTTTACGGTTTTCGCCTTCTTTGGTCATGGTTTGCCTTCGCAATCCACTGCTTTGACTGTTCTTTCGTCTCGGGAGTATAGTGGTGTATCCATGTTTCATCTACAGTCACAAAGCGACGAAAAAATTCATCCGGATTGCGTTGCATGAGCGACAACAGGGCTTTAGAGGCCACCACCCTATTGCGTTTATTGTCGACTGTGAGCAAACGCGGCACCCATCTTGCAGAAATATTTTTCATGCCCAATTTGTCATGTAAAATAGAAATGACGCTACCTTTTGAGATCCCTGTAACCTCAATTATCTCACTCAACTTTAATCTTCGGTCACTTAACACCATATCGTGGATTTTATTGATCATTTCTGGTGTAGTCACCTCTACAGGACGTCCTGAGCGTGGTTCATCCTTTGTTGATGTACGACCACGTTGAAATTCAATTAACCAGTTATAAATAGTTGCAAGTGAAGGAGCAGATATGCCGTGAACTAAGTCCAACTCATTTTTTATTTCCTTTGCTGTTAACCCTTTTATATTAAAATGTTTAATAACAGCTCTAAACTCAATTTTCTCCATTTTCCATTTTTCCATTTTCCACAAGCAAATTTTTTTTTAAATGTACGAGAAACACACAACAACCCGACCAATCTGGTTGAAACTTCGCAGCATACTGAATCGGTAGTGCCGCTGCATGAAAACAAACCGCTTACAGTACTAGTCGCGCCACCTGTCGGCTTTTCTAAGGACTTATTGACCCACCCTCGTATTAGAGCAAATTTGTGATCTGTGTTTAACTCACTTATCGGTCGACTCATAACGCCGGGCCTTTCCTGAGCCCGGGCCCCTACGCTAGAACCCTGCCCCCCCCCCCCCCCCTTGTGGGGGCCATGAACCCAACCATCCACCTTTCGATGCAGTGTTTCTAAACTTTATTAAAAACAAGACACACTGAAGAACACTTTATTTTTGGACACTTTTTTCAAGTTCAGAAATTAAAATATTTTGTTTAAATAATACTAATGTGATGGTAATGTATTTCTAGCGTTAACGTCAGTAATCATGTTTGAAATCAAACGGTGTGCAGACTTGAGGTCCGCGGATTTGGGGTGCTCCACGCGCGAAAAATCCGACAACTTTAAATCGCCTGACTTGCGCGGCAATATGGTGCAGGGGCATCACGATTTTCAGCTGGCGTGTGGTCGAGTTTCCAAGCATACTGAGTACTTACAGGAAACACGAAACTCTTTCAAGTGCGTGTTTTTAACCACAATCAATTTAACCACCGATCCTATTGCAGTTCGTAATATTATTATTATAATAAGTAATAAATAACCTTTATCTAATATCTACATTACAACGAATGAATGAAATTTTCTATATGATATTCCTACCACTTCACCCGGGTATACACACGGAGGACTTACATTTACGTCAATTCAGTTCCTACCTACATAGTTTCAATAGCAATATAGCATCGTTATCTTACTAAGTATACAACTTGAACTGTTTATCGTGATGATCATTAATGTTATCTATTAATATTGGTATGCCAGAAATAAAAAGAGTTCAAAAGAATATGCGGTGAGTTATTTCGTTTTATCAATTTCAAAGCAATAATATTATGAGCTGACGATTAAAGCTGTCCGCCGACATAGCCACTAGACGTTGAGCTTTTTCTTCCTCTATAGTAGGAATAGGTACATCTGTGCGTGGCATAGAGTCTATGCCACGCACATATGTACCTATTCCTACTCCTACACTTCACACGGCGGAAAGTTCGAAAAGCGTGCGGCGGGTCGAACGCAACGTCGTTTGTGTCGGCGTGTCGGCGAACAGTTTCAAAGATCCAAGTGCCCAAATTAAGTAAATTGATATCAAAGTTAAACATACGATTATAAGTCTACGTAACTGTTTTTAACCTAGGTACTATAAAAAAGTATTATTCTCAAATCTCAATTATTCTTCTATTGACCATATCCGATCCTAATATGATCGTATGGCCCTCCACATAATGGAGGTTTGTGTTAGATTTTTGTTTTTTACGTGAAATAGATAATATCAGCTACTTGCTCAACCTATTAGGTCCATACTCTGACTCAAAACACAACTTGAAAAACAATATATGTATTTGTCAGACCCATGATTCGAACCTGAGACCCTCGACATTATAGGCCGACGCTTAAGCCGCTCGGCCATCGTGGGCGTTCTCAATTGCTATTTCGTGTAAAAGTATTGATAATTCTTTATGTTTATTAGTATATTCAGCGGTGCATGTCAGGCAAAAACATTCAAATTTGGTACTATGAAAATAGCAACATTATTTTATACACGTCATGATATTATGGAGATTCAATGTTGGTAATAAAATGCTTATAACATTTAATACAGACCAGTTCGACGTTTAAATCTTTTTTTTTCGAATAAAGGGGTCATCCATGCATGACGTCACGCCATAATACGTGAGGTAGGAGGTCAGATACAATTTAGTATTTCGTGCACATTGATTTACTACTGGATGAATCATATGCTTCTTAAAATGACGCCAGATTTTCAGCGACTCGGCCAGTGTTAAAACTTACTGTTTTAATATCAGCGGACTTAACTCGATATAAGCTCACTTAATATTTGTCTCGAAAACGACCTGGCAATAATTATGAGTAAGCCCGATCAAGCTTGCATCTTTCTCTAACTAATAGTCAGCGCATGACGACTTGCTCTGTCCGCTCAGACATGAATTTTTGGTAGCTTGCAAGCTTTGGGTTGCAGACACCATTAGGGTCACTATTCCAAGAACGCAAATTTAGTTTTACAGCCAGGGCAATACGGGTGAAATTCGGGAATCCATGTTAACGATCTTAACGCATTAAACATACAAGGAAATATTATAAAACGATATTCGTAATATCTTCTTTTGTGGTACATTTTTAAAATGACATTTGTATGGGAACTCCTCATCTAGTAGTATATCAATGTTCGTGCAAGACTCAGTCGACGATCGGTGACATTTCATGATTGCGTGTGATCGGGGCAGACGATCGGCGTGAGAGAATATGCACCGCAATTTTACACATTCTAAGACTATACTCAGTGGAGACCTTCGATTTTAGATGTAAGTGGATTTTGTTATCGCCAGCAGAAAACGTTCACCAAAATATATGCAAATATCGATCACCGCATTCAATTTGCCTGGACTTATTGGAATATTCGACGGTGCGTACACTTTTACAACGTCTGTTTTAATGGAAATTAAATGAACAGTGCTTTTAGCAATGAATTTGATCAAAACAACATATGGTTTTGTAGTCAACATGCTAAATAATGCAAACTTAACAATATATTTTTAGATATTACTTATGTACCGAGAATTTGCGCTTTGATGAACATATGTTATTAATATTAATATAAGCATAAATACATAAACATGACGTAGCAAAATATCATCAACAATAATAATTGATAATTTATTATTGTTGATCAAAGAAATTTCTGCGAATATGTAATTAATTATGCACATATTATAACGTATTATTTATCTTGTCAAAACGTATGTAGGTACCTAGAGCTATTGATTTCTTGGCTTTTTTATTTTCTCAAGAATTCTCATGATTCTCGTCGATTACCTTTTTTTGACGATTTTTAGCCAAAAAAACCTTTTTGTCGACGAAATCAAATTGTCTTGAGAAATTCAATTCAGTTTTTTAAATTCCTTTTGCGGTCGGCAGCTTAGCTTAGTGACAATTTTTCGATTTTTCGAGAATCGCATTGACGATTATTTCTCGAAATTAATCCGAAGTTCGAAAAATTAATTTCTCGAGACTCGAGAAAGGCCTTTTCTGATTGTTTCTCGAGAATTCTCAAGACGACATCTCTCAACCTCTCTATTATGTAGCCACAAACGTTAACAAGAATCAAGGCCAAATAGAACGAACTAAAAAAATATATAAAGCTATAACGATTGTTTAACAAAATGTATAATGATTAACGACATTTTCGTATGTCTTTGATTATTTTGGGACGTTTAGGTCAATGTGTTGAAAACATATATTATTTGTTTTTTAACTGTGTTCAATGTCAATTCTTTTATCATTATGATTTATTTCTACTAATAATATCAACTGAGTCAATTAAAATTCAGAGACGATTATGTAATGGTCTAAGGCAGGGGTCTCCAATAATAGTTCCCGTTGACAAAATATTGATAAACTAAAAACAGAACCAAAAATATATGGCAATTTTATAGTATATATTAACATTATTGCAAGTCGATTAAAGTTTATACGGGTCATGAATGACAGTTTCGGTATTTTTGAAAGCCCCCTCACCCCTCCGCCAACGTCAAAATACGAGAAAAAAAACTTTTAATCCCCTGTCTAAAGTCACGCTTTTAACCTCCCCATTTGAACAAAAAACAATTTTGTTGAAAATGATTGATTTCAGTATATTGTTGGTGTATAACCCCCTAACCCTTTCGACACAATTAATCGTATTACATCAGACGCCTTCCGCCTTAGGGCAAGCCGTCATATTATTACATATCAGGAGGTAATTTGTAAATTTGGTCAAATCCACTTTTTGACAAAGTGACAAAATGTGATATTTTCATTCCTCCTTCTACTAGGTACTACAAAACAAAAATGTCGTCTATCTGATCACCTTCATAATATATGGCATTCAGCAAGATTGCGTCTGCCTTTGAGATGACGTGATACGTTGAAATGGATTTGACGCTGTTTGAAAATAAACGTGCTGAATTTGTTAACTATTTAAAATTAGTTCTCTAATCGATTTGATGTTCGTTTTGACGATATAAAAAAAATATCCTGTCGTGGTAAATTATTTGAACTGGTGTTTGCTTAATTCCATTCTATTAAAAGTTTCTGATTTAATGATAAAAAAAACAGTTCTGAGTCCCTGGTCTAAATATTCAATGCCGGTCCAAATAAGAGTTGTGAATTTTACAGGCCCATATCATTAATTAAATTAATTTCAGTTTTAATTTACATGACATAATAAATATTATTATATAAAATAAATAATAAACGTAGTATATATTATTATGTTTTACTTCACGAAGTCACAATGGGGAAGAGCTTTTGTGAGATAAAAAATATAACTGATATTTTTATTATTTTCAGTTTATGTATGTGAATCTCATTTAGGTATAATTTAAACTATATGATTTGTTACATATTATATATATGGTTCACCCATCGTTTATAAATAAATATGTAATAACCGTACGGTAAAAAGTCCTAATAAAATTATAATATCCTGTAAAGTTTCAATTATCGCAAGAAGCTTATTGTGACCACATTAAAGCTGGGTTCTATATAAAGCCTTCGTTTGATATAAAAATCGATGTCTTCTAAAATTTTAAAAAAACTATGAATAATTAAAAAATCTTTTTACAACAGTCGAGAGAATTTGAAATACATTTTAATGATACAATTAATCACATGCACATACAATACGGTCTGAAGTCACTGAAGTATCGTATGTCCACGAAATCACGAACTTCGCGTTACTTACTGTTATGAAAAACACAATAGGTTGGCATATTATTTAATTCTGAAAGATAATAGGTATGATACTTAAGCTTTAGATACGAAATCTTTATTTAACAAATGTTCTGCAAAAGCTTAGGTACATACAAGTTATGCTATGAACACATAACAGATAAATAGAATTCAGATAGACTATACCCCAATTCACTACATTTTGAAGCAGGGTTTTGAATGTGGAGTGTCCTACGAAAATGAAGCACACTATAGACGTGCAAATTTAGTCATAGTATCCAAGAGGTACAAAACGTCCGCAAGGTAGACCTAGAGGCCGCTGGATCGATGAAATGATACAGTTCTGCGGAAGTACGTGGCAACGCAACGGACATGACCGAGAGAAGTGGAAGCAGCTTGAAGAGGCCTTCATCCATCAGTGGATACATTCAGGCTGATGATGACACGACAGACAGACCTTCACGTAGGTACCTAAAACCACCACTATGGGAGGTGAGGTTTCGTCGAAATGCTCCAATGTTCAGTAGCTATGTCAATTTAATTTTTTTAATGAATTCGTCTGTTTAAGATGTCCGAAAAATAATATTAAAATAGGAAAATATCTAAATATCTAGCCTTTTTTCAACTCATTTAAGGCTGTTGGAGGCATCAAAAAACGCTAGTAATAACACCACAAGCCAGATGGTGCTTTTCTGCAAGCTAGATGCCTATCGAAAAATGCTATATCTGACAAGAAAAACGTTAAATTGACAACGCTGGTCATAACAATATATTATCTTATATCATAATATGTAAATTAACAACTCTAGTGTATATTGCCAAGTTAATCCAGATGGTTCTGCATCGCGCTGAAACATTCGTCAGCTGAATGCAGAACTACTCTAACTCACATTTGAAATATTTTGAAGAAGAGTTTTTTGAAACAGCCTACTTCAGTTATTTATTATTTATATGGACAGGTGTATGCACCATTTTTTTCATCAATAATCCTACTAAAATATGATGCATCCATTTATCCATGAAGATAATAAATAATTTCAGTAAATTGTTTCAAAAAAATCTCTCCTCAAAAATTTCAAATGTAAGTTAGAATAGTTCTGCATTCAGCTGACGCATTTTATTCTAGAAAGGGTGAAATTTAGGGAGAGTGTATTTATAATAATAATGTATTATCTTGCTTAGAAAATTCTTTTGAGTTTCCACGAAAAATATTACTTAGGTACATTAAATATTTGATGCAGTCAATGTTATTAATATTAATACGACTTGGTGGAATTTGACTGTTACAATTAATTATTTACCAACACGACCCTGGTGGCAATTATTTGTAATCGAGAGATGATAAAATTATTAAAACATAATTACATTATCAAATGCCGTATTATAAAATCAGTTTTGAATAGTGAACATACGTGGATTCTGTGGATATCTGTGTTTAGTGTCTGTGTTTTTAATTGAGAATTACTTGTGAAGAGTTAATTTTACGAGCTGAGTTAGTGTCCGGCTTCGCACGAGGTTGCTTCATTTGATCAATAATTACAATACATTTATCTTACTTAACAAAATAATTACAATTGCATACGTTATTATTAAAAAAGAATGTATCTAGACATACGTGTCAAAATGAAAATTATTCTGACAGCTAAGTCCATGCTAAGTCAAACAAAAGAGCATCGAAATAAAATCGTAACCAAAATATGAAAATTTATAAGAGGATGGCTTCTACAAGTTTAGTGGCAAGTGTCATTATTCAGAAAATATGAAAAAAAATGTTACAGTGGAACCATTTTAACCTTGAATTGCGTGAAATGAAATGAGGGTGAACGTTGCTTATTATTTCATCGTTTTCTGTCGTTCGGCGTCGCTCCAGCTATGACTTATTTTCTGTCAAAACTTTCGAACTTCACGCTAATGTTGAACGCACAGATTAATAAATACAATTCCGATAGGCTATATTCCAATACACTACATTTTGACGCAGGGGTTTGAATGTGTGAGTGTCCTACGAAAATGGCCCACGTAATATGGACGTGTAAGTGTGTGTTACAACCTCAGAGTAATAATATAAAGAAAGTGGCTATTGTTCGACAAAATGAAGCCGTGTTTCTCACGTATAACGCACAGTAGAACCTAAATTTTATTATTATTAACTTAAATATGAAACGTTATAATATCATGTTGCTACTCAGTATGGCTACCAAATTTAAACACAACATAGTTAAACATATTTTCTACTAAATTAACAAAAAAAATTACCACTAACTTTATATTTAACACGAAAACAATAAAATTCACGTAATAACACGTGCTCGCAGTTTTTAAATGAATGTAATCGTTCAAATCAATATTTACCGACGAGGTTTCCGAAAAATATTTAAGTCAGCCGTAGAAATTCTATCTTATTCGAACGCATCTTGCGGAGATATAAGCGTGCCGAATAGTTTCTCATTCGCACTTATTGATCGTTTTTGTTCAGGCTTTGGTTGCAACTTTCAATACACCAATATTAAATGAGCGTCAACGCATAAACCGAGAGCAGTTGTCAGTATTCGACGTATGACGTATTCGAGACCGGTTGCCTGCTTCTCCATGCCCGTTACTATAGGTTATTTCAGTTCCCTTTATTTCTGAGTTCCCTGGTTGAACGTGTACATATAGTAAATAGGTATAATCATGTGACATTTGAATTAGGAAAATGTCAGGAAAAACTGATAAGTGTAGTTGCTAGCTAAACCAATACATCAATTATTTTGGTTTAGGGAAGACTAGCAACACAAGCTATGTTGTGTACCAACCGATACGATCGAATTGATATCAAATCGTATCAATTATAAAAATTTAAAACTAACCTCCTGTCAAAGATTGTATTTTTAGCATCCCTTCCTTGATTTACCACCCCTAGACAATGCTCTTTAGTTGCTACCAATCAGCATTGCTAATATAACGTTTACTATTAATAGACCACATCTAGAATTATTTAATCTGACATGCAAAAAAATCTAACTGGCGTATGGCGTTAAATCCAGCGTTTATTTATAACACAGATAGTTAACAATTTCTCATTAAAACGCTAAAATAATACACTGATTTTGATTGAAAAGTAACACATTTTCATTCATGTATTATATTTAAATAATAAATTAAATTTATAACGAAACATTTTTTGAAGTTATACTTCTTTGGCGCGTTTGGGAAATCAGATCAGAGTGTATTTTTGGCGTGTGACATGTAACACATAATTTATTTTTTCACACGAAAAAAAACGCACTCGATTGGATTCGAACCATCGATTGTTCGGTTATCAGCCGAACGCACTACCTTTACGCCACATTATGATACTGCAATCGTAACGATTATACAGTATAATATTATAGTTTAGAATTGTTCCGTTGCCTAGGCAGCGAATTTATTATTGTCGGCCATTTGCAATCCCTTACGTAAACAAACTATTAAACGTCAGAGTGACAGTTTGTACTTTAAAAATAAAAAAAACGAGAAACCATTATATAATTTAGTAATATAAGTTAAAGTGTATAGAAATAAACCAACGGCGTTCCAATAAGCGGTCCTTTTTCTTGAGTGTGTAATTTAACAAGATAATTAAGAGCTAGTCAAAGAATCTAGTTTATCACAAGTTTTGTTTTTGTTTTATTACGCCAAAGAAGTATAACTTCTAACGCGCGTACATAAGTACACACACCGATATTTTTTTTTACTTCTGTCATTCTTCTCGTGGCAACAATGTCCAATATTATATTGACGTTTTTAAATTTAAATGTATCTTAAATGCTAGTTTCTAGCTATTTGGACTATGAAGACCTTCTACATTTTGAGTACACAAATTTGGGATACCTAAGCATAGCAATAACAATTCTTTTTTTAAACCAAGCCCTTTTTGCTCTCAACTTAGCTTACTTACGTTGGAAATATTTTGGAAAAACTGTTACCAATAAGACGTCACTGCGGCCAGTAAACACGCACTATTTACAGTGGTGGGGAATGGTCAAATAAAAATAGTGAATAGTTGTAATCAAAAATCTATGGTTGATTTTAAATTAATTAATATGAATGACAATAAATTGTGGAAACCGCAAATTTTCCTTGTAAAATTTTGAAATACTGTAGATAGTGTTATTTTTAAAGTGTGGTTAATTCTTTTTAATAATCATAAGATTGTTGATCTAACGATACCAGATTTAAATTAAATTAGAGCTATAAAAAAAATCAGTAGTGACCAAGACTTGTATTCGGAAGGTAGTGTACAGTTAGGGATGAAAATACGAGTGTTTTTATATCGATATTAATTCGTCACGTGTTTCATTTTCATTGTCTTGTAGTTTATAGTTTTTTTTTAATAATATGGTATAATTCTGCTTCGCACTGTTAAATTTTAGTGGAAAACAAATAGGTAAGAGTGTGTCAAAAACATTAAACTTTTAATCAATAAGAAAATATTATATAAATGTTTTTAAGATTAAACTGCGTTGTGAAAATTAATGTTTTAATTTATTCTTTTAAAAGCATATTATTAATAGTAACATATTTTTTTCTGCAAGGTCGCTGATTATTAGGCATATAATATATAACAGTGGCGAAGGGTGGAGGTAGACTGTTAAGATCCGACATAAATAATTCACATTAAACTTTGTCAGTCAAACGTATTTGTTTTCATTGAACTAAGACTACAATGGGTAGATGGTGTTTGTTAGTTTTTTTAAATTCAATTAAACCATGTCTAATTCAAGTCATAGTAAATAATAGTCAAAAAATATTCGTTTATCTATAATATATCTAAAATTATGTCAGTAAATCATAAAGAATTTCAGATATTAGATAAAAGAATAGTTTTTATTGATTATAGTTTGGTTTAAGCAGGGCTTATGAATTAAAAAAAAAAACTAGCCGACACCGTATGTAATATAATAATATATGTATTCCAACAAAAACAAATAATTATTAATATGACTGAAAAAGTGTGCACTATTTTGTCAGATGGCCCATTTTTTTGGACCATGTCCGATCCTAATATGGGCTCCACAGAGTAGAGGTTTATATTAACAGATTTTGTTTTTTACGAGAAATGGATGTCGGCCACTTGCTCAACCTATTAGGTCCATACCCTGACTCACACACAAATTGAAAAACAATATGTGTACTTGCCAGACCCAGGATTCGAACCTGGGATCCACGGCGTGATAGTCCAACGCTTAAGCCGCGCGCCCATAGCATAGCTAAACTATTATGTTTTGGACTAGGCAGGGTTTAATTGAATTTGAAAAACTAACCAGCACCATCTGCAATTTGTATTCTTAGTTCAATGAAAATAAGTATGACTGACTTTAGTTGAAGTTTAGTGTGCACTATTTATTCCGAATCTTAACAGCCTACCTCCACCCCTCGCCACTGATATATACTTATTATATATACATTTGTTGCCGTTATCGATATTATGTCATGTTTAAATATTCAAAATAAAACATAAATTTTAATAATCATAATAATAATATTATATCATTATTTACAATTGAAAAAGTGTCGCAGCATGGTTGATTATTTTTTTAAATCATATATAAATATGTATTCACATGTTTATTATTTGTCAATTTTGTATTTTTATAATATAATCACATAATACAGATATTATTTAAAATATTTTTTTTTATGTTTATACAATTAATAGGAATATAAGTATATATAAAAAAATTATAGTTTATTAAATATAATTATGGTGTCCACGTAATCAATACATGATCAGGACCGGTTTCGTTCATTAACAAGTTTATTGTCGACGTCTAATTAATACAATTAACCCCTCAGTATACTTTCAAAATAATGACATTATAAACATGCTCCCACGATAGCCGAGCCGTTACGCGGCAGCCTTATAATATCGTGGGTCCCGGCTTTGAATCCCGGGACTGGCAAATTCATATGTTGCTTATCAATCTGTGTTTCGACCCAGAGTATGGACCTAATAGTTTGAGCAAGTGGCTGACATAAATTATTTCTTGTAAAATCAAAAATCTGTTGATACAACAACTTTCATAGGATCGAACATGGTTTAAAATAAATGTTTTAATTTCAGCATCCTCACTCAAGATGGAGAGGCGACGACACAGTGTATTATCGGCTATCGTGGGCGCGATGCTCATAACCTGCTCCAGCTCCGAAGAAAACTTTACTATTGCGGTAGATAACTGTTGTCTCGGAGACAACAGACTGGTGAGGAACCAGTGCCTCATGCGAGATCCCGTAACCAACGCCACAAGCCTGGGGACGGTGCAGCTGGTCTGCGGCGACGGCATGTACATGCTGGACTATTCGGCCGGGGAGACCTTCGAGATCGAGGATTATGGATACCTCAATGTCGAGAATGGGAAGCAATACATCGCGAGGGGGTTGTGAGTACAAAAAATAATGAATTTAATAATATTAACACAGTGCAGTAAAGTTTCTTGCGTATAGCAGTGGCGAAGGGTGGAGGTAGGCTGTTAAGATTTGACATAAATAGTGCACATTAAACTTTGTCAGTCATACGTATTTGTTTTTATTGAACTAAGACTACAATTTACAAGAAATGGTAAATTTAAAAAAAAAATCAATTAAACCCTGCCTAACCAAACCATCATAGTTTTGGTATGCTTTGGGCGATCCGACAAAATAGTGCACACTTTTTCATTCAAACTTATTTGTTTTCGTTGAATTAGGAATATATATTACACATGTTGTTGTTCAGTTTTTTTAAATTCATTAAGCCCTAATACATAAAAAAATATTATTCTATCTATAGAATATCCAAAATAATGTACGACTGTACGAGTATGTTTTAATGTTGCCCACGATGGCCGCGTGACTTCAGCGTCGGACTATAGCGTCGTGGGTGCCAGGTTCGAATCCTGGGTCTGGCAAGTACACATATTGTTTTTCAATTTGTGTGTGAGTCAGAGTATGGACCTAATATGTCGAGCAAGTGGATGACATCCATTTCTCGTTAAAAAAAATCTGTTAATACAAACCTTCACGCTGTGGAGGCCCATATGATCATATTAGGATCGGACATGGTCGAAAAAAAATGTTTTATAGATAGACTAGTATTTTTTGACTATTATCTATTACGGCTTGGTTTTCGCAGGGTATAATTGAATTTTAAAAACTAACTAACACCATCTGTGAATAATTGTAGTCTTAGTTCAGTGAAAAGAAATACGTATAATTGACAAAGTTTACTATGCATTATTTATATCGGATCTTAACAGCCTACCTCCACCATTCGCCGCTGGCGTAAGGTACCAATAAATTGGTAGGTACCTATTATGCTCCCCATAATGATAATATGACAATCTTTTAAAGATATTAAACAAATACATTGAATATTAATACTATCGACCGAAGGTAGGACAGTAGGGTCGGATCCAAATTATTTTCATATTGTTTGATTTATTTAGGACGATAAGTATACGCTGCAGAAACAAGAAGGGCTCCATGTGTCGCTATGTTTACTGAAATTTAAAGTAGATCTACTGAAATTCTAGTTGCACTCCTACTGTCCAGCAAGAACTTCTTGGCTACATGTTAAAACTGTGAACTAACTAACTCCTCCCATTAAATCAACGACAGCGCCTTTGGCTTGTGCCTAAATCTTCTTGTTGGACAGTACTTTCACTGTAGACTATTGTTGCTCTAGTGTACGAATACAATATACTATTACAGCAATATTGCCGGGATATACTCACCCTGACATTGCCCAAATATATGGGTCCTACAGTATTACCGAAAATCTTTTCGACAACGTGCAATTTTTTAGAGTGAGTGTAAGTCCAAATGGGCGTTATTTTGTAAATTATTATAATATGATGCCGTTTAACCCAAGCAATGACTCAGTGACTGTTATGTTTTTATTTATGTTTGTATAATTGTCGAATATTTAATGTGATGTGGCTAGAGTTGACAACAACATTATAACATCGGCATCACGAATCGTCTCTCGCATATTTTGGAAAAAGATATAAAAATGAAGTTGTTGGAAATTATTTCCGCTGAGTTGGCAACAGAAAAGTCACCAATTTACCTCAATAATCCATTAAAATAATTTATAATATAATAAACTATGATATATTTTATTATGTTGACACCTTTGTTCCGTGTGCGTACACGCCTTTAAGTTTAAAAAAAAATATTGTTTTCATTTTTTTAATTACCTTTGGTTATGCAATTTTCGATATCCAGGTTTTGTATCACAGAAAGAAGCGTACTAGAGGAACAATATGGCGGAGACAAGATATTCTCGGAAGTGAAGTTGGAAAAGGTGGCGCTTGTCTGCTTCCCCGCAGACGAAGAAGCCTTCCTCTCATACACCGTCATCGGCATCTTGATCTTCATATCCATCATCTTTCTGGTGTTGACTCTGATAGTCTACGCAATAGTTCCACAGCTGAGGTAAGTCAATCTTCCATTATTATTCAAGTTTAGGACGCAAACCCCACATAAGGCGGCGGGTCAGCGGCGCGTGCGCCTATTTTTCGACCGGAGCGACTACTCAGCCAAAATACGATATGGTATAATACTGTTTGGCAGGTCTCGTAAAGGGACGAGATCGCTTTAGGAGGTGAATGGCATGGAGATGACAGTTAAATTGGAGGTTGCTCCGATGAATGGAGGAGCGAGTTGAGATCTGACTGAGTCATTTGTTGATATAATTTACAATTGGGAAATATGCCGGCCTCTGCACTATTGCAACTTCGAGCGTTTCGATGACCAAGCCCGAGGCAGTCGAATCGCATCGAAGAATGGCACGCGTGTAGTATATGCTGACTGTAGATGGAACGATTGTGCGATAGTTAAATGACTTGCTAATTCTTACATTGTCTAAATAATGCTGACAAGACCCGAGGCCATTGACCGCTACAACTGCAAAGTAAGGCAGGCAATATTAAGACTGTTGCACTTAATGGCGAATTACGATAGTAGTGCCAGTTTTGATGATCTTTGAATGCGATGCGGTAATATGTTCGAAATACATGAAGATTTTAGATTGCATATTCCGTTGAAATCATTAGTTTTTATTTCAATGTCCAACAATCATCATCATCTACAAACAGTTGAGCATACCTATTGCATTTGAAGTATGAGCCACAACTAACGCTAACTTCGAAGTTTAAAGATTCGTGTAATGGCCTGACCATAGTGGGCCTTGGGCATAACGCAGGCGGACCACAAGAGGAACTAGTTGGTGATGCATAACAAAAAAATCCATGATGTTATTTATATCGCATAAATGGCTGAAAACCAATAGGCCGGGACATAACAGGACGATTTCCGTCTTGTGGTATTCAAGAAGGTACTTACTTACTTACCTTGAAGGTCGAGAAACACCAACCGCAAAATCAGGTCAAAATCAACTGAAGAAAAATACGAACGCTCCCACAGAATATTTAAAATTCCACGCACAACGAACATAGGGACCTGTTATGCTTTTTGTTTTGTTGGTATTGACACTATAGATAGACTATATAGTATACAGTATAGACTATAGATAGACCGTATTTTGCGGCTGGTGTGTCTCGGCCGTAAATTCCACTGTTAATATGTTGCAGAATAAACTAACGACCTAGATGAATGGAGGAAGTTAGTGTTCTAACCAGCGAACTCAGAAATAATGGGAACTGAAATACCTAACGGGTGTGGAGAAGCAGGCAACCTATCTCGAGTGTGGAAGAATATGGGATCAACTTAAACAAGTGTAAAAAATACGCTTGTCGTTTGTCGTAACTCCTCTCGTTTTATGCACTGACGCTCATTCAATATTGGTGTATTTGGAGTTTCAGCTTCACGTCTATAATAAGTGGCTCATTTTCGTGGGACACTCACACATTCAAAACCCTGCATCTAAGTGTAGTAGGTATATTGGGGAATAGCCAATCGGAATTATATTTATTAATCTGTTCTGTGGGTCTAGCCTTCATATAATACAGCTGGTAATGATTTTAAACGAGCAATTAGAGATTGATAATTCACATGAGATTAAAAAGGGGCGTTGATCATTCAAATAAATATTTTTATGTACCTATTTCAGTCAAATGTGTACGGTTTCAATTTCCCACCTTTTTTTCATAACAAAACTAATACCTAAGTATAATTATGTTGAATGTTCAATACCAGTCGGTGATTCCCAACCTTTTCTAGTTGGAGGAACCCCAATATGACTGGTACATTATCAGGTACGCAATCGCGTGTTGCAATAGTAATATATAGTAATTCTAGTATGTATATCTTTGATTTAAGTTTATTTAAGAATTATGTACCACTTTGTTGACAGGGATCTGCAGGGGAAATGCATCATGATAACGGCAGGATGCCTTTGTCTAGGGTTCGCGCACCTCGCGGCTGCACAACTGTTCCTGGAGGGGTCTAGCTCGATGTGTGTATACAATGGTAATGATAATAATCCATATTGATCAGTGGCGTGCGGTCTATAGATGTTGTAGTTGCGAAGCATCCCCAGAAATAATTGAAAAAATACTATGTAAAAATATTATATAAATATATTACCCATTTCTATTTAACTCAGTGGCGAAGGGTGGAGGTAGGCTGTGGAGATTCGACATAAATAAATCACACTACACATCAGTCATACTAATTATTTGTTTTCATTTAACTGAGAATATAAATTGCAGATGAAATTGGGTAGTTTTTAAAATTAAATCAAACCCTGCATAAAGCAAACCATAATAGATATTCTCCAATACATGGCCCACAAATAAATAGTCAGGCCGTCACACGAAACTATAAATTTCGATCGTATTGCTAGTTATTTCTAACCAATAACTAGCACTACAATTCGAGGACTTAGTGTCAAACAACACTATCTACAAAAGTGCAACTTTACAGAAAAGCCAAAAATCGTTATTTTAGATTCTTGTAACTTAACAAGGGAAATGTTTATTTAAAACCTAATGTTAATATTTTATAATTTATTGTGTATTGTACGAGTACATTTATCTTGCTTATGATGATGTTAAAATTTATAGGGATAGTTTGTAAAAAATATGAAAACAAGGGTAACTTATGTAGTTAGCGTTAAACTTTAATAAGAAATTTGAAAAGATTGACATAACGTTGTTTGACTATCATGTAGCCGTAAATGTAAAATAACGTTATCTCAAAAAAAAAATTTTTTTGTAGATAACGTTGTCTAACTTTATGCACTCGAATTGTAACACGAAATTCAGTTCCCCGGCCTGTCTATAGTCTCCCTTGACGTAGATACAATGCTTACTTTGTCTTATATACATTTTAAATGGGTCTTTTATCTATAATGACCTAAAATGAACGATTTTATAAATAAACCGATAAATAATATAATTATTACATAAACATAAATATTGTTTTGTTACTACATCATAATTAATTATTATGTCTATCCATTAAATTCAATTTGATATGTTTACATAAATTTCAATATAGTCGCCAATTAAGGCTATCATCGCATAGCAATAAACAATTTATTTGCTACTAGCGTTTATAATTTGTATCCAGCTTCGTCCGAAGATTTTACTTGGCACTTGTGTATTTTTATTGTTCCATATAACTTTATAAATACAAAATATCGAATGTGTCGTTAGTTCTCTTACCCAGGGTGTCAATGATTGGCCTGCTCGAAATATGCTGTTCATACTTAATTTTTTATAAATTATTCAAGTTTTGGAGAAATCAGGCTGTTCATAATCATCTCAAGAAACTTTCAACTACAAAGAGAACAAATACCAGCCTATAATAGTTCTTCACTGATAGGTGTAGATGACCTTATAAATTCGAGTAACCTTTTGACATATTCTACGTTTGTGGCCCGATCAAAGTTAATATGTAGGGACATTATCTGGTCCTTAACCCTTTGGCTGCTACGATGTTTTGCAAAATCCGGTCGAGGATTGCTACCAATAATTGTCGATAAATTACAGTATTGTATTATTTTTAGACACCTTACCACACTAATTGATTATGCGAAATCGGAATATTATGAAAACACGTTTCGTAATTAATTTATCGTTTTGAATAGATAATGAGGCAATTAGATATCAAAAGATAAAAGATCTCGTACAATATACGTGATTTGTGAAAAAGATCTTTATGGTGTTTGTTTATTGGAACATTTAAAATATGTATCGCAAATGATTTTATTTCATTATTTTTTTATAAATGAAACTGTTTTTATATAGCACAAATCCACTTTACTTTAAACACTGAGTTGAGTAAAAGACTTTC
Source organism: Rhyacophila brunnea (assembly GCF_057557595.1). Classification (NCBI taxonomy): domain Eukaryota; kingdom Metazoa; phylum Arthropoda; class Insecta; order Trichoptera; family Rhyacophilidae; genus Rhyacophila; species Rhyacophila brunnea. The sequence goes on from NW_028232860.1 coordinate 20,046,272, forward strand.
CCATTGGTTCAAATCCATAAAATAAAATAAAACATTGTCCTTCCACCAAGAATTTGACTGTAAACAAATTTTTATAAGTATTGTATACTGAAATTTGTATTTGGAATTGTTTTTATTATAAAAAGGGTGATGCCATGAAAAAAATATACAATAGTTATAAGCTCTAAACCTACCCAGTCATAAAAGATATATGAATCGGGTTATATTACACAACAATAAAACTAAATAGATAAAACAATGTTTCGTACCACTGGTGCAGTAGTGTGTTCCCAAATTAACTTAACATTTCAGGCATGAAAAGCAAAACGACGATCATTGTTAGCATTTCTGGCCATTATCAAAAACAACGATATATCGTTGTGTAGCATTCTAAGGGTTAAGCGACAACGCACACAGGACGACGCCGGGCGGAGCGCGCTCAAGACTTAAAAGAGCTTAAAAGCGAGTATTGTTTTTTTATACACCTACACACACCGTCTTTTGGAATGATATCTCTTTGATGATTTAATAATATAATCCCAATACAATTTGGGAATGTGTAGAATCATTAAGAAGGTTTTGGACGAAATGAGATAACTTGGTGCATAGTTACCTACTTTAATTTTGTCAGCCACGTTACCTCTTGAAATGAATGGCAATATCTTCACTAAAATCACCAGCAAGAAGGATAAGAATCAGGCCAATTATAATATTATATTACAATCGCTTTATCGAATGTCATACTATAAAATCGCCTTCATTCAAGATCTTGGCTTTTCCAGTTCATAGAATAATAATAACGTAGATTCCTGCAATTTCCAGAATATCATCATCTATCATTGATTGATTATAAATTTGTAAATATTATCAGTGAATTCTGATTTCAAATCGATATATTTTTGACATTGAATCATTAAACAATATCGTTGTTCTGTTACCTAGGTTACCGATTACTAAGAAATTCAAAATTAAGTAGGTACCTGAAATTTGTTTATGTTATAATTAATTTTATCGCATTTTTTCTCCTTCTGTAAATGATAATCACTCATTTTTCTTGCGTTGATCCTAGTTTTGGTCAAGGCATCTTCAATATAAACAAAATCAGCAGTCTTCACGTACAGAACCTTTAAATCACAAACATTTTTTTAATTAAACAAACAAAATAAGGTAAATATATTTATTTACTCCTAAAATTTCAACGATTGGCATCACCATAATATCAAGTGCAATAATTATAAAGGTATATTAAATTCAAAATCCGTTTTCGGACCAACTTTTCTATTAAAACAACTGTGCACAGATCCAATTTGTATTTTTAATTTAAGTTCGATTTTGCCAATATGAGTCAAGTGCCTGAGAGTACCTATATGTATACGACTCAGGTTTCGCCTTTCGATATGCGAATACGTTTGAGCGATACAAATAGAAATCCACAAAGGGCTTAAGGCCAGCATTGCAGTAGTAAATATTGTCACGCAAGTAAAAATATGTAACGTGATTTGTTTCAGGTTACTCCACCTATTTCTGGATGCTGACCACATTTTTCTGGATGAACGTGGTCGCCATTAACGTCATGCAGTCCGCATTGTAAGTTATCTAATCAACATTTACATAAAATGAAAACATACTGGAAAAGTTTTTTCAATTCGAAATGAATGCGACGCCCAGTGGGACTCGAACCTACATCCACTGGATTCGCGGCAATGTTTTTTTTTATATTAAAACATATGCGTGCAATCTAATTACGACGAAATTAACTAGTGGTATTTACATCTCGATCCGCTCAAAAAATGCTTTAATTTTTGGCAATTTACTTCAATCAAGGTATCAAATCGAGGGGTTGGTGTCAAACAACACTATCTACAAAAGTGAAACTTTACAGGAGAGCCAAAAATCGTTATTTTAGATTCTTGTAACTCAATAAGGGAAATGTTTATTTAAAACCTAATGTTAATATTTTATAATTTATTGTGTATTGTACATTTATCTTGCTTATGATGGTGTTAAAATTTAAAGGGATATTTTTAAAAAAATATAAAAACAAGGGTAACTTATGTAGTTAGCGTTAAACTTTACTGACGATTTAATAAGAAATTAGAAAAGATTGACATAACGTTGTTTGACTATCATGTAGCCATAAATGTAAAATAACGTTATCTCAAAAAAAAAAAACCTTTTTTGTAGATAACGTTGTCTGACTTTAAGCACTCGAAATATATTAATCACTAACCGACGTCTGGATCTTTCTATAATTTAGTTATAGCGTACTTGCACTTACTGATAATTTAATAAACTATATATTTGTATTCAACTAATAATTCACAACGATGTTGTATCGGTTTAATTCAGAGAAGTCAAAGAAAACCGTTATTCTATAGATATTCAGATGGAGCCTATACATATTATGAAAGTATTGCAAAAAAAAGGACCACTGTTCTACTAATTTCCATATAAATCTTGAAGAGTTTAATTTTAATTACAAAGAAAAATGACACGACAAACAGAAACTTTCTTCGGTGATTTTAAACCGGCGCTCACATCTGAACTTGCCTCGTCTGCGGCACACCCATAAATCAAACTTTCCAAGAACGTTGATCTGGTGTTGCATATGAATACCGCGCACATCTGCCTAGCGACAGTCGCACGTAACCTTCGAAACGTATAGATATTTGAATGCGGCGATCGGCGAGCCGGTATAGGAATTACCAATTCATAGGTCTTCGTATGCGTTCTGATGTCTTCGACTAACAGCCCGAGAAGCAAACGACTTTCGCATTCGACCAATCTGTGGAATTCCATTTGGCAATGTGTATTTTGTGAATAACGATGAAGTCACATCGACGTATTCGACACGTTGCAGGCGAGACGAGTTTTGATGTGAGAGCCGGCTTAGGAAACGTTTCAGGATCACCGACAAAATAAGAATAGTTTAATGCAGTTACTATTGTCTCCTAGAAGGTTCCTAGTCAATAGCTAATTCGCATGTCACATCATGCATCGAAACTATAATAATAAAATGTGACATAATATGTATTTCGTTAAATATTTTTCTTGTGTAAAAAAACGATTATACCTTGTTTTACTTGACAGAGCTATTCCATTTCGAATATCTGTTGAGAGAATATCCAAAATAAATAAGACGCAATAAAATTGACCTGTCGCGTATTTTTGTTTTATAAATTAATTACCTATGTAGGTATGTATGTATATTTATTACATCACCCATGAATCCTTTTGAAACTTGTTCATTTCAATAATGGAAAAAATCATCTCAAAATATCCTGAATATCGTGGGTCGGCAACATGTACAAATCAGACACCGGGTTGCTATTTATTTTTAAATTAATTTATTGCGACTATGCCCTTGCTTTTCCGTACAAGGCGGCTCTGTAAAGACGTGTCCGGAAACTTGTACGTATGAAGTTCGCCGTATCACACTTCACAGTGAAATGTTATATTGGAAATATATCTCTTCGGGTCGTATAGTAGGTGCTGACATAAAATTCTGTGTAAATAAAACATGGTTCTTGTCGGTTTACACTTTACAGGACGCCAGCAGTAAACAAATTTTGAAAATAGCTGATATACTGGGTTATTTGTTAGGTTAGGTTAGGTTTTCATTCTTGAATTCATGCCAAAATCAGCTATGAAAATTGAATGAATGTTCGTATTGAATCTAATAAAATTGGAGACCGTTAATTAATCGGTCAACTCTTTCCGATAAGGAAGCTCACGGCGAACTGTGCTACGGTGAAATGTTTTACGTACAATTTACAAGTAACTGTAGCTGCATAATAATAGCGATCAGATATCTATTGTTTAGTGTATCAAACTACTCTGCAGTAATATTATTCTAGCGAATCAATTTCCAGCAAACAACTCTTAGCTAGGTCAGCAAGTTGATTGGCGAAATTAGATACGGTATATTATTACATCATATCACAGCACATTATATTATTACGGTATATTAGCCGAATAATCATTTTTCATGGTATCATATTTTCTTACGACTGTAAAAATAAATAATATTTCATTTCGCTACTCGAGTTAAAACGCTGACTCTATAATTAGTCCAATATGATTATGTAACAGAATTTAATGTTAATGTATTACTTTTTATTGTGTAAATAACGAAGAATAATTTATCTAAATGTCACTCGAATCCAAGTACCTAGCTCGTAACTATCTCAGTAGATTATATGTACTATCATTGTATAATATACTATTGTACCGATACGCTGCTAATAAATCTCACCCTGCTACATCGTAGACTTCATTATCATCATCCTCAACCCACACATCGAACACCACAGTAGTGACCCAACATAACCATGTAAAGATAATTGCATAGAGTTGATTAGAGATATTAAATGTTTTGCTAGATTAGAGTTTTACGTGAAGTCTGTAGTGAGTTATGTTCCTCCATTTATTTCTTTAATTTTTATAATCGCCAGAATTAGATATTTCATAGTGGTATTTTCTTGCTTAAATTTCATGAGGTTTTTAGAGGTAAATTTCGTGATTGCACAGAGTTCCGTGAGCCCGTCGCTCTTTTTCTAATATGGGGCAGTCATTAATGACATGCCAGACTGTTTGAGATGTTTCGCCGTCACATGGACAGCAGTTATCATCCCTCAATTCGAATTTAAAAATAAAAAAATAACGAAGACACAATAAAGCTATGGAACAGCAGATACAATATAACATCGGACACGGGATCAACAGCATGAAAATTTATTCCAAACATAATCTCTGCCACCACTCTTGCCAGGAACATAAAAAAACATCACACATTATTATACTAACAGGCAACAGAGCTCTTAAAGCCAATCTTAACAGATCGACATGCTATTGAATATGTTTTAAATAACTACATTTTTGTAAAACAGATAAAAATTGAAAATATTACACACGAAACAGTCGCAAAGGGGAGAGAGGTTTAAAAATATGTTTTTGCATGACAGCCAGTGTACGACCAAAATAAATATTAGTTTTTCATGCCCTGTTAATGGACACGATTTTTACGAAGTTCGGGTTATTTGAATAAACCGGTTCGAATCTCGGAGCTGGAAAATTCACATCCAATGTCTGTTTGGAACAAGAGTATAGGTTGAGCAAGTGCCTAACACCCATTTCTCGTAAAAACAAAACCTGTTAATACACCCTCCACACGTCCGTTCTTATGATCCTCTTAGGATCTAACATGGAAGGTCAGTTTAACTCTGCAATATAATAGTCCAGTCGATTGCGAGGTAGATTTTGGTCGATCACACTATAGCTAGAGGTATAGATAGATTATGCCCATATAAAATATGTGATTAATGTAGATTTTGAAGAAGAAGAATTAACCATTACTATTTGTATTTCATAACCAGCTAACGTAAAAATCATTTCAAATTAATCATAAGGAAAACTATGTAACACAATTCGTATTGATCATTCAGTCTGTCTCGGAAGTAAAAAAAAAAAAAAGAAGATTTTAACCACCACACTTTAAACTGGGGAGTAGTGTCCGATTGCCGTCGCGCAGTTGACTCTGAGTGCAATGAGTATCGACCAAAACTCACTAGGTATTTTCACAACGAATGTAAAACTGGGTATTTCTTTATAATGGCGAAAGTTTTGGCCAAATTTAATACATTTGTTTAAATTGAAGAATGATATTACGAAAGAGTGTGGTAGAAAACTGAAAGTTTCCATAGTGGATAGTCAGCATAGCCTACTTGAAGTTGGACATACCTGTTTAGTGTTTTATTGTATCAATGGCGTCATCTTTATTTCGATGTATTAATGATTGTTTCTTTGTATAGTTTCAGGGCGCGATGGTCGGACAAGAAGAGCTTCACGATTTACAATATATACGCATTTGGATCGCCCGTGCTCTTCCTGGTCGCATCGTTAGTGGCGCACCACGCTGAAGGCTCTCACATTAAGCCAGGAATCGGCGGTAACTCCTGCTGGTTTAGTGGTAAATATACTATACAATTATTATGTCCATGCGGCCAAAACTCGTATCTGACAGAAAACATGGGATGCTTCCACCAAAAGCAGGCACACGTATGTTTTTTCCAAATATCAAATGGCGAATAGAGATAACTGCTTTGACTCCAGATCATTACATCAGTAAATTCTTGACTGGGCATGGTGGCTTCGCTGGCAGGCTCTATGTCTCTTGGTCTTGTTACCCGTTTAACATTTCCATGTCGCGGAGAAATACGGAATGCAAACCACATCATTTAGGAATGTCCTAAAATGTGTACGGAAAGGGAACAGCTACTCAAGTCGGTTCAACCACCCGTTGGGCCCATCTAACGGTCCGACCATTTAGAAAATTTGCGGTGTCATATTGCCAACGTGAAGATCTTTTCATTTAGGTTGTTCGGCAGTTTCGTATTAGCTTTTGTTACTTACTAGTACTATGCGCTTCTCTCTCCCATGATTCTTCCATTCTCATCCCTCTTAACTTAAACTCGTGTAAATTCAGTCAAAAGCAGTGGCATTAATCTTTCATTGAATACTGACCTAGCAAATGCAGTATTTTAAATATTGTCCTCCAAAGATGTGGGGAAGGTACTGTAGGTAGTTTCCTAGTTTTAATACATACGAAACATCTGGATCCATTATCCATTTCCATTCATTTGCGAACATGAAAAGTAGTCACCATGTCGATCGGATGGCTTTTGTGTATATATAGCTACATCTCGAAGGCCTTAGCTATCCATAACTACTTATTATGTACTCAGACATCATATTTTGTACGGGGGTCAACGCGTCCGTATTTTATTGCGCAGTGCGCAAAAACGAAAATGACCGCATAATAATAGGTATGAGAATTCGAACACATTGAATAAGGATGCATTCTACGAATAAATCGCATACGTGGTACGCATTATCGTAATTGTCTATAACGCATCAGAGAAAATATATGAAAATATGAACGCAAACGGAAAAATCTTGAAAAATTTGAAAAATATAGAAATAAAGGAATCGTTGATTTTAATCGGGTCGTGAAAAAAATTACACTCTCATAATAGTTTGAACGATGCTTACAGTGCGGTAATATAATATTGAGTATGTACATTATATAGAAAGTATTAAACAACATTACAAATAATTCGTGACAGATGGACGGGAAGGTTTATAGAAGTATAATAATATGGTGTCGGATAGGAAACACGATTATGAAAAAAAATCTATATCTGTTTTATGTGTATCATTTTCTTTAAGATTATACTTGATGCAAATTAAAGAGATTTCGGGAAGTGGGTAAATCGAAGTGAAAGTGTTAAAAAATCAACAAATCAGCGTTTCGATAAGAAATTAATGTGTTATCCAAGAGGGTGCTGTAACCTACTGTAACCTTAGGCAACATACAATACCTATCAATGAAAAAATTAAAACATGGATGAAGAAGATTTAAAATACTAAATACACTACTCGAAACCCATATTAGGAAAACTTTTCTTGAATTATACTCCCATTACAATAATCAAGTGGCATACTGTGGCAAAAACGTAACACATTACAAGATAAAAAGAACTTTTTATATACAACGTTTTTAAATTTTCTATTGAATAGCATTTGAGCATATTGAGCATAATTAATAATGCTCAATATGCTCAAACTTGTACTTGATATGAAGTAAATAAAAAACAAACAAATATTGAATACTGAAATGTCATTTTGATTTCCATGGTAACGCATGTATATATTAATAATTTAGTTGCTAGGACCACCCTCTTAGCAACCAATAATAGTTTTTTACTTTTTACGGATTTTTCTGAAATAACTTTCAATACAAAATGAAATTAACTGAAAATGAATTCAATTCTGCTTAAAGATGGCTAAAAGTATTAAAAGAATGCATTGGGATCGTGTGCTGATATATTCTAAATGTTTCAAATGTCTAGCTAGTCGGGAAGTTATTTAAAAATCGATTGAAAGATTTGTACTGGACAAACAACCACCGGACAAACAAGAATACAAGCTAATAAAAACGTTGTAAAATATCATAGCATGATATACATAGCTTTCAGATGATAGTATTATATAAAACATACAATTTAGTGTTTGATAAATTGTTATAAACAGGTTATAAAACAAAAAGCTACACTAACGCAACGCAAAATAAATCAGTTTCAATGTTAAGTGTGAATAATTAATAGCTACTTAAATATAATGAAACAAGACCGGTTGATTCCGAAATATTGAACTATATGTACCTATTAATATTATTATGTGGGTTATTTTTTGTATCAAAAGTAAAAATGTTAAAATACAACGTCGTAAATGTCTGCAAAGCCAATCGGTTTTGTGTGCGGCGAACAATGACAACAGTTACGTCTTTCGGCCAATAATAAAAGTTGATAATATACTATGTAACTATATGTAACAATGGGTCAGTGGCGAAGGGTGGAGGTTGGCTGTGGGGATCCGACACAAATAAAGCACACTAAACTTTGTCAGTCGTAAGTACTTATTTGTTTTCATTGAACTAAAAACACACATTGCAGATGGTGTTGGTTAGATTTTAACATAACCTACCTCTACTATTACGGTTTGGTCTAGTTTAATAAAAACTAACCAATACGTCTGTAAAGTGTGTTCTTAGTTCAATAACAATTATTAATAAGTATGACTGACAAAATTTTGTGTTCAATATTTATGTCGGATCTCTACTACCTACCTCCACCCATCGCCACTGAATACTACTTAAAAATAGTAATAACGAGTAGGTAAAAATAACATTATTGCAAACACCTGTGCCATAAATATTTGATATATTTTCCATACAAACGCTAAAAACTATTCATAATATGGAATGATACAAAACGTATGTACCATAGACTATAGATACATCTAGACGCCACCCGTTGCATTGCTAAATGAAGCTACGTGCCGTGCGTTTGGTTTGTGGGCGAGCGAGCGCATTCGCCTACAAATGTTCGAGACCATAGACCATTTCGCTAGTGCTCGCCCAAAGTGCTCGCACTAGACGCTCAGAATGAAAATATCATTTTCTATTTTTTTACGTTATATAGTATTTTTAAGCGGTCAAAATGCAACCATTAGGTAAAGATATCCATAATTTAAGTTATTTTAAAGAAACACTAGGTCACTGATATTAAAATAAATAATAATATACAAATAAATTGTCACGAACATGTATCAACTTACCTATGAAACGTAATACTATCTTATTGCTTATCAGTACGGCTACCATATTTTAATACAACACGCAGAACCACCTTTCCTACTTAATTAACTAAAAATATATACCACTGACTTTATGTTTAACACAAAAAATAGCAAATTTAGCAACACGAACTCGTAGATTATCGATGCTACGTGAAGCGATTCACCACGATTTGCTAGCGATACTTTTGGAAACTGACTCAAAAATATGTAGACCTTTTATCTTACTCTAGCGCGTGTCGCAGAGATTATAAGGGTGCCGAATACTTTCTCACTCGCACTCATGCATCGTTTTTGTTCAGGCCTTGGTATGTACATAAATTAGAATGTATTATCTAGTGTAGTCTGTTCAGCCGTTACGATTAACAATAAATAATTATCGACATACGTATAGATTGTAAAATAGTAAGACTATTAACAAAATTTAAGGGTCCGGCTGATGTATCTATAGTCTATGGTCCGGCTGTAATTTCTAAATATTTGCTAAATTTTTGTTTATCGTTGTCAATTCCCATACACTGTTCGGCTTTTATATGAAGCGCCTAGTTTCAAAAGCCCCTAAAACGGTTTTTGAATTTTTTTGAGTTATATATATATTATGTATTTAGATAGATATTTTTGTTACCTATGTGATGGGCAAAAATTAATCTTTAAAAAATGCCAAAAACTGTCGATACGTATGATCATAAAATATTATAAAGTAAATTTCAAAACCCGCTAAAATGGTAGGGTGTGCTTTTCAAATACCTCTAAAATGGAAAGCCAAAATACTCTTTAGAATGTAAAGAATTAAAAAATAAATACATAAATTTCACAGATTTAATAGATATGATTTTTTCTCATTTTTTTCAGAACTACCTGAAATCGTTTTTCTCATTTATCTCAGAACTACTTAAAATCGTTTTAGGGGCTTTTGAAACTAGGCGCTTCATATATTGACATCTACGTCATGGCACTGTATGCGATGACAGTATTAGTGAGTTATTACATCACACGCTTCTCACATGGCTGGCGGTATTGCAACGGTTTTAGTTCTAAAAACGACCGCAGTGACGTAAAAGTCTCGATATAGAAGTCGAAGTCTACATAAGCACAAAAAATATGGTTTTGTTTTATTCTTGTATGTCTGTTAGTTCCGCTATAACTCGAAAACTACCAATATTTACGAAATTAACACAGCTTATAGACTACGTCATTATAGGTGGAATAAAAGTAAAACTAAAGGGACCGAAGTGAAGATAAAACTCGACAATAACACACTTAAAACAAATCATCACGATTAGACAAAGTTGTCAGATAGCAGCGGTGAATTGGTGAGGTGGGTGCGGGTAAGGGGTCGCGCGTCTAGATCCAACGGTTGTCTAAATCGCTGATTTCAAGACATTGCAGTCGACTGTTTATTCATTGAAGTCGATTGCTTATTCATTTTGTACTAGGTACTTTTGTTATTACATATATTGTTTTCGCTAATCGAGTGAGTTGTGTTGTTGTGCGATTTGCTAAAATATTACAATGTATGAAATTTTATGACGCCACCTACTGGATAACAAATTACTAAGTCCAATACATATTATGACTTGCGTTGTCAGCCCACTACAACGTCTGGCCGTCGTGTTTGAGTTTGACCCCACAGTTTTCCTCCGTAGGAAGTGTGGAAGAAAGACAACGACGCCTGCATGGGAAAAGAACTCAACGTCTTGTGGTTATGCGCGGTCGATTGTCATACAAATGCGGTCGCTATTGGATTGTTTTTATCTCCTCTAAAATAATGAATTCATAAAAATTCAGTCCATCTATTATTGCATTAGTATTACTTGACAGTCATGACCTCAAGACTAATGATCTGAATGTCTGATCGACAAACTCTATGCTATTTCTTTTCAGGACAAGTGGAGACGTGGGCCTACTTCTATGGTCCAATCGCCGCCCTACTGATCTGCAACATTGTTCTTTTCCTCGCCACGTCAATCAAGCTCTGGCGGCAGACCAGCTACGAAAATGTAACCAAGATGCGTAGTATGAAATACAAGTGAGTGAAGAAGAACACTTTTTATCTCTAAAGCGCCGGCCAGACGCTCATGCTTTACCAACCAGTATCTAGTAACAGGTAGGCGCAATAATAATTGTTGCACCTGTCGACTCGCACGTACTCGCGATTCCGACGTGCACGCGAGAGGTGACATGTGGTCAGCTCAATAAGAGCACCCGTATCTCGAAAGCGCGCGAGTCGAATCGCGTCATCTGGAAAGTCTCTTATCATACTTATTTAAGTAGACTTATGATGCCTGTATACGTGCATGGAATTACTGCAATTGAGCTTATTTTAAACTGTCATGACAATAACTGTTTACACGTAAAAGTGCTGACTGTCTCTCCAATCTCATTCTTCAAGAGTAAGCGAGGCGCGATGTTGTCATTTTATAGTACTATCTGACAGGTCGTATTGAAAATCGGTTAAGCTAAAAATGTGTAGTTCGTTTTTTTACCGGCATGTTCGCTCTACTGCGCAGGCGCAGATCGAAAATAATCTTACTTGCGCGTTGAATTCGGAACCTTCCAAACTTGTTTGATTCATACACGCCATCTTGCCAACTGCAGGATAATACATGTTTCCCCATACATTTTCTTACTGTGCACAGTAAATCTATGCACGTGTAAACGGGGCATTATACATTACTAGCTGAGCCAGCTGGCTCTCGCCAGTCTGTCTCGCTAGGTCTTGCAGACGGCTTGGCAGTGTTGGATTTTAATATAATTGATAAGTATGCATAGATGGCGCCATAGTTTTCTCTTCGGGATGGGTTTTTTATTCACGTCAGACAGTTTGACATTTCGCTAATAATAGTAGAATGAGGTTGCGGAATCCTTCATCCAGCAGTGGATTGATCCTAGTTGATGATGATGATGATAACGATATGAGTATGTAGATAAATATAATATCACCAATTTTGATAAATACAGCAATTCAAATGACAGAAATGAGTAGAATATGGGTAGGGAGGCCTTTATCCAGCAGTGGATTGGATCAGGTCGATGGTGATGATGACGATATTAATATGTAGATAAATATAATATCACCGATTTTTATAAATACAGCAATTCAAATGACAGAAAGGAATATAATCAGGCTAGGGAACCCTTCATCCAGCAGTGGATTTATCCTAGTTGATGATGATGATGATAACGATATGAATATGTAGATAAATATAATTTCACCGATTTTGATAAATACAGCAATTCAAAAGACAGAAAGGAGTAGAATCAGGCTAGGGAGGGCTTTATCCAGCAGTGGATTGGTTCAGGTCGATGATGATAATGACAATATGAATATGTAGATATATATAATATCACCGATTTTGATAAATACAGTAATTAAAATGCAGAAAGGTATAGAATCAGGCTAGGGAGGCCTTAATCCAGCAGTGGATTGGTTCAGGTCGATGTTGATAAGGATGATATAAATAGGTATAGTATCACAAATTCGTTTAACTGCTAGTAGTAGAATCAGGTTGCGGAACCCTTCATCCAGCAGTGGATTGATCCTAGTTGATGATGATGATGATAACGATACGAATATGTATATAAATATAATATCACCGATTTTGATAAATACAGTAATTCAAATGACAGAAAGAAGTAGAATCAGGGTAGGGAGGCCTTTATCCAGCAGTGGATTGGTTCAGGTCGATGATTATGATGACGATATGAATATGAGGATAAATATAATAACACCGATTTTGATAAATACAGGAATTCAAATGACAGAAAGGAATAAAATCAGGCTAGGGAGGCCTTTATCCAGCAGTGGATTGATCCTGGTTGATAATGATTTAAACAATATGTTTAACACCAATTATTGTTGAATACCTTTTAAATATTTTTGGGTTATATGAGCTAATTGAATGTATATAAGTTTCATTGTTTTAAAAAATTATCATTTAACAGCCATAAAAATAATGTTACGTTATCAAATTTTGAAATAATATTCTACGGTTGATCCAGTGTTGCCATGTCTACTGAAATTTCAGTAGATCAACTGATATTTTTTTTCGAAATTCAAGAAATCTACTGATATTTGTGTTTCTGCATAATTGTAAATTAACTGATGATTCTTTTAATAATAAGCTTGTAATGATTTACGCATGACCTTTTTTGATGTTATACACTTCTAAATTGACATAAAAAGCATTGTAACTCTACCCAAGAGCGCCATTTTACCCATTAATATCATCATTGCTTACAATAAATTAATATTATTAGTTATTGTTATTCTTATTAGTTTTAAATCATATCTAATAAACCACATTTTTCAAAATCTACTGATATTTTATGAAATCTACTGAATTTTTTGTCAAAATCTACTGAAATTTTAAATTTTGACTTGGCATAAATAATTTATTTATAAATATTTTATTTATATTTATAAAAATAATTGATTTGATATACTTAAATAAAAAGGATTTCAAGTTATACACATTTATATTTTTTATAAAAATCGATGTTTTTTAAAATAGATATAAAAAATATTAAAACTATGAATTAGTCAAAAATCGCTTTGGTGATGCTTAGAAAACTTAATAAAGTAAATTTTAATAATAAATATGACCATAAAATATATGTAATAATAGGGTGCGGTCCGATAGAACAAATTCACATTTTATTACATTTTTTACAATTGTAAGTTTGTCTTTGACTTAAAATAAAAAATATTTTTATTTTTAATGTTTTCAGATACATATTTATTCATTAATACAGTTGAAATTGTAAATTATCAAAAAAATGTCTCAAATTGCAAGCTTCGTATTTTTCCGCTAGGTGCCTCTTTAAAAAAGGCTCAGTGAAGACTTCGCCTTAAGTGCGAAGAACACGTGCTTGCACATATTTGTGCTGCATAATTATTCATTAAAGGTTGTCGCGTATACGCAACTTGCATTCAATATCGGTAATCTTTGAGGTATTCTGAGGGATTTGTATATTGCGACTGACATTTCTATCTTATTAATCCGTTCTGATTTGACTTACTGACTGACCTGACACATTTAACAGTGCATGTTGACATTTATGGAATAAATCGCTTGTCTGACCGCATTGTGGCAAAAATAAATATTTTTCCGAATTCATTATAATATCATTATCATAATAAGTTGGGGTCTCGTCGAGCAGGAGTCCCCCGAAAGCGTTCAAAATGTCATTTCATTTAAGTTACAGATTCGGTTATTTTTTTTCAGATTCCTTCTATACCTGAAACTGTTCATCGTCATGGGCCTGTCGTGGATCTTCGAGATTGCCAGTTTCATAGCAGACAACCAAATGATAATCTGGTACGTAAATCAATAAGCTAATACAATAAGGATGATATTTTTTGGATTATCACGCGCGTGCTCATAGTAACTGTTGTTCTAAATTCAAATATTGGGCGCAACTAATTATTTCTACTTTGCTACTTGCCGTAATAACAGCGTTGCCATGGAATATAAAACAACAAATTTAAAAAAATACATTTGGAACAAATTTACCCTCGATAGACGACCAAACGTTCCAAATTATATTACGTTGGTACACCTACATAATAATATATAGGTACTATTAAAGAATTGGTTTTCTTAGATGATTCCTGGAAATAAAGATCGTTATCTGATACTCGTAGGTATACTAGAACCATTAACTAACTTGGCGACGATTTCATAGCGCTGTATGCAGTGTTATTGACTATAATAGCGGGGAGTAAATTAGTACCTTCAAGTGCGGGGGAATCCGTAGTTCCCAGGATCACCGTTAGGACGTCCATAGCCAAGATAACAATATGATGGTCAGCATTATAGTACCCATTTATTTGGATGGAGGGCATGGAAATAGGTAACCAACAATTGGTAAAAAAAACATCAAGAAATGGTGCCACTTTCAAGTCAGGGTCTGGGTATAATACAGAGTGAATTTTAGTTCCCTTGGCTAAAAACCGTAGCGACGTAATCGCCATAAGATTCGATTGAAGTAGGTAGTCAAAAAATCTAAACCATTTTATTTAAATATCCATAGAAATTAGCACAATACAAAAAAAAATTAAGGATTTTGAATTCTGATTTCGATTTTAGTATAAAATAAGAAACGTTTAAATCTTTGAGGAAATTTTAAATATATTAAGTACCTATTTCGATTCGATTTTCAAAAAAAAAATGAATTACATTGTTATATGAAATATGTAGAAACCTAAAGAATTGATTTTAATTGACACATCTCTTGCAACGAAAAAAGATGTATGAAGGAATTTTTGGATAATTCCTATATTTTCACACATCGATATTGTGACAGCTCACTGTCGTCAAACAGGTCCGAAATAACAACAAACAATTTAATTTTCAGAAAAAAAATATGTAAGAAAAATAGACATGAAAACAAATAAATAATTATGACTGAAAGAGAATCGTTCGCCTGTTTTGTTGTAAAATTCAACCGCGCCGCTGTATAATCATGTCTAATAATGACACACCGAATAATGATTGACCCGTGGGTCATAAGAACTTTCGTGACCTCTTGCCGCTTGTATAATAAATGAATGAAAGTGTCATCATGGCGGATAGAACAAAGATTCTTTTTAACGCGCCATAAAAAGAAGTCGTAGATAAAACAGCATAGCAAATTTAATTGATAATCTTCTTCGCCATCAAGTTTAGTATTGGACGCCTGGCAATGAAAATGTGCAATTGTGTAGTTTCATTTCCTCTTGGTTATCTTCATCTTCCAATACACTAGACAAGTCCATTCTACTGTCCCCATGCTCGGTGGCGTATTGCCATTTTTTTCTTGTCACACAGCAGTGGTCACGGAACACATCGCTATACAACCCAATGACATATTAAATGGACATCTCACTTCATATCGGCGCGCACGAGAAATTGTGCATGAGAGTCATTCACAGATGTATAGGTAGACGTCACGTGACCATATGACGTATCCATTTCCATTATGCGATACAAGCTTCGAGAATTTATAGTCATATAACCTTTATTGTAATGGCGTATTAGTGTCATTACTCATTACGTTAGAAACAGATTCTAGGTTACTTACGACTTCTCGGAGATTAGACGCAAGTGACCCCAGCGCATCACAGGCGTCTGTCCAATGGTTTCTGTCATTCAATTGCATTGAATAAACATTCATCAATATGTATCTTAAAATGGTATTTTATCAATAATAAATAATACTAACACATGAAAAGTGATATCCCATCTTTCTTGGAGTGTTTAGTAGATTTTTTTTACAATTTTTAACTATGCACATTGGCATTTTGTAACACAATAATAACGGCGGAGTCGAAACCTGACAGTCAGAAATTTTGTATGGGCAGACCCAGCGGTGTCGCCAGACCGCTTGCAAGCAGAATGTTCATTTGAGCGTAGGATACCGATATTAAAATATGAATTTCGCCATCCGGCAGACCCGACACAAAGTGAGTGTCATTTTATTTTCCAGATGCTTCGTCCATATTAATGTCATTGATACAACCAAACTAAATTCGACGCCTCTGCATTGTCAAAACTCTACTTATACGGCAATGGTACGTCGCTGTAGACTTTGGCATGAACATTTCGACGTCGTCCAAATATAATGTAATGCCAAAACCTACTCGCGCGTATCGTAGTAAAATTAAATAACCAATTGAAGGGTACAGGAGAAGGAGTCACACAAATTAATGTCAAACTGAGAAACTGATTGAAGACTTTAAAGTCAATGGCTCTGTCAAGGGTGTCGGTTTTTGTCTGTCGTTGTTTATGGCGCTCATCTGTTCGTCCGGCATTTCACATGGGGTGACTTTTGGTTTATAATTCCTATGGACTATAAAGAGTATCAAGTTTGATGTGAATAAATGGACATTTCTTGTTTTTAGCCTGTATGATAATTTGTTTTATTGTGTTAACTGTCAATAATTTACAGTGGAACTGCATTGTATTATTAATTAATTTAATAAAACGAAAAAAAATAGTACTTACTTCTTACACGTTTATTATTTAATAAGTTTAGACCGTGGCGGACGAAACCGTCCAAATTCATTAAATAATAAAAGTGGAATAAATACTAATAAAAATGCGTTTTATTAAATAATAATGTATGATAATTTCCAATGCTCTATAATGCTTTGACTATACTGTTAATACCGAAATTAAAATGCCATCTTGTAGTACTCGGTTCGATCTACGAGACGACTGCATTGTCAGTTTAAAAAACAGTGACAAATTAACATGTTCTTCACCTGTACCCTTCAATTGGTTTCATTGTTATATTTTTCTCAATTACTGGACAAATTTGATTGTGAATTTTGGTTCGGAAATACACTCAGTATGGGAGGCGTTAAAGGTTTTGCAATACGCCATCCGTGTCACATATGAGCAGAACTGACCTCATGTTGATAGTGAGGCAAGGAGCAGGCCACACAATGGGCTAAAAAAATTGATGTCCTCATGGAGAGAAACGAATGTGATGTTCAGGAAGACATAACACACTCAGAGGTACAATGTCCCACCGACGCAGAGTAGAGCACTGTAGATCTCTTTGAGAACGTTGATGGATTGAAATGTGCCTGAAGATTGAGGAAGACGTAAGGTAAAATCATAGCAGAATTTTTTGGAGAGATCAGAAGAAAAGGCGATATGACAGCGGATCGCAGTCACGGCCTCGGAAAAATTGTAAAAAAAAAACTTGGCATAATAGGTATACAATAGAGTTAAAATGTACGACATTGAAAGGGCAATGACATACTATCTAATATCTAATGTCCCGCGTAATTGTAATAATCGATATACAAAAATTACGACAGAAAACAATCATTGCTTTTATCTTTTGTCAATATATACACGCACTCTATTGCGTAAAATACGACATTCGTTATTTTTACTGTGAAGTCAATAATGAGATAGTTAGTATGACATTTCTTGGATTACAATCTATAGTCCAGGGGTTCACAAACTTTTACGTCATAGGGACATAATTTGAAATCAAAAATAATTTTATTTATATATATATAGCGGGCCGCTCTTTCTTTTGTAAATATTTTCTGTTTTTAAAAAACATAAATAAAAAAATATTTCATTTTGTAAACTTATATTTTTAACTAAATATAGGTACATTATTATTACTCTTATTAATAGACTAAAAAATAATATTTTTAAACTATTTTAAACTAAATCCTGCAATCTAGGCTAAAATTTTGTGATGTGAGTACGCAAAACAGATGCGATAATATGGTCGTCTGTTAGTTTTGATCTTAAGTTTGATTTATTATTGCTCAATGTAGAAAGTGTTTTTTCACGAATATATGAATACACAAACATCAAAGTGTCTGACCATTCATTCTTGCCAGAGCATATTTAATTTGAAATGTAATTTTTAATATTCGATATGAAGAATAAAAAATAATAGATTTAATAAAAATCTCGAGGGACACATCAAAAAGACACGCGGGACATACTTTGTGAACCCCTGATTTAGACTCTAAAATAACAACATTTTATATCAAATGCGTTGTATGTATCTATATCGTGTGCACACTAGAGACAACGTGTTATCATATCATTCATTTTGTCGTCATGGTTACAAACATGACTCCCGTTTCACACGCGGTGAATATTATCGCGCGAGCATTTTCCGACAAGCGGTTGCAGTGGAGTGTGAATCTGTATGGAAACTTGCACATTTTAATTATAAACCGGTTTCCATTAATTTTGTGTCCCCTGGGTACAACGAAAACCCATTTTAACGACTATTTACTGAGACTTCCTCTAAGACTTCATTTTGTTCCTGTTCTAATTACAGGGTGATAACCGACATGTTCAACTGCCTGCAAGGACTAGTCTTCTTTTTGGTGCTGGTCGTGTTCAGGAAGCGTGCCCTCAGGGGGCTGGCGGAGCGGGGTCTCCGGATACCCTGCATTAAGTCGCCAGGACAGAGTGGCTATGATGACGAGGAGTGCGATGAGATTGTCGGAGAAGAAGAATCCCCGGCCATGAGGACAGACGCATAATGGCGTTCGTAACGAGTCAAGTGAACAAAAATATGTATTGGCTCTCACTTGACATTTTTCAGTAAGAGTAAAACGCTCGGACGCCTTGCACACAGACAATCAAAGCCGAACTGCCGAACGCCGACCTAATATGGCGGCTGGCACATAGGTACAACTTCGACTAAAACTTATCGACTTTTTCTACGTGATTTAGTTGACATTCACAAAACAGAAGTAACTTAATGCACGTAGAGTCGATTGCTGTTCGTTGAAAATTCCTTTGTTAGCGCTTGCAATAAAGGTAGAAGATGCTCGGAATGAATGTCACTGTCGGTTATAATATGTAATCCAAACTTCAAAAAGTTGCCACCACCATTTGATTAAAACGCACCAAATTCATAGTGACCGAGCAGGCGTGTCGCTTTCGGCTGTATTTCAGACCGCCAACGTCACACGAGTAAAAACTGCACCTTTTGATGAGAGCATCAAGCACCAAACTTTGGCATACATCATTTCCACACCCATCGTCGATATTTAGGAAGGGGAGCCACCTGAAATTCATTCCCCCAACAAAATGGCGGCCATGTTTCCCAAATTACCCCCCATAAAATTAAAATTATTTTAAAATTTGCAAGAATATCTTATATGTTTTTGGGGATGTTGAATTAAAAAAATGCTCTAAAATTTTGTTAGAAGTCGAAAGGACGAGATATCCAAGATGGCGACCAAAATAGCCGCCGTGTAAAAATTATAATACAATGGTGCTTTTTATTATTTTTCGGCTAACATATTTTAAGACAATCTTGCAATATTTTTTTATATAAGTATATTTAAAGTAGGGGATGGCTCCTAGTGAGAGATATCTAATAATATAATCTGTAAATGAGGTGGCAGCCATTTTTATAGAAATTTCATATTAAAATTACTGTTAATTGAATTAGTATTACTATAGGTAGTACAGTTAAAATAAACAATTAAAAATCTGTTTCTTCCATAATCATCTAAGATCATATTCGGAGCTTCTTTTTCCGTGAAAGAAAGAAAAGCTATTGCCATGGGAAGATACTGTGACGTAACGCTAGAATCCAGATGGATTGGGGCAGAGCCATCTTTAGATTAATAAAGCCTGAGCATATCTTTTTGTTCAAGCAACGAGTGGTACACTGTTCAGCTGTCAAAATCAGATCCCAGATTGCTTGACATATTGATTCGCCCTGTCTCGCTTCAAATTCAATTATAAAAAATTCTCAAATCAAATATATTAATAAATTATAAAAACTAATATACATTCCTGTTATTCATCAGCTGTCAAAGTCAGGCAAGTCCTTCACACAAAAACCGGTGGTAATATCGATTTCCAAAAAATATGTAGCATTGATATATGCATTACATTAAATTTGTAGAAGGTGTGTTAATGCTAGTATATTATTTATCATGTAACTTATCTATTCATATCAAACCATTCCCTGTGTGAACACGACATACGAATCAGTATAAGCAATCTATAGAAAAATGATAGGCAATGACAGGCCATCCTTAGACAACAATGGGAGGGGCGGAAGAAGTAGGACCAGTCGTTGTGAATGTATCGGCTTTCGTATCGTATGTATCGGCAATGATTGGGGTCTATATTGTAATAATTATGCTCCCATAGTGCACAATCCGTTTCGCATGGTGAGATAACACCTTCCGCGTTCGCTAGCAGAGCATGATGTTGACAGTGAGCAGGACCTTGCCCACTCGATCTGGGGATATATACTGAAATTCCTTTAATTAATGTAGTTATAACAGTACAAACACATCAGTGTATCTCGACACCGAAAAATAAGTTGAGAAGCACCGACGTCTTAATATAATGTATAATTTAAGTATCATTGGCATCTATTGTACCTATACTATGTTCAGGGTACCTAAGAAAGAATCTCTCCTAAACGATGAAGTCATTTATTTTTATTTTGTATTTCAAATATATTCGTAAATAAAATACTGTGTAATATTGAATATGAATCTACCCTTATTTTGATAGTACTTTGGTTAAGATATAATATATACCTATTACTATATCGGTAACTAAGTTATCATAATTTGTAAGGCCCACTTCACCTAACTACCTAGAGGCCGTCCATAGACTGAAACCGTATAGAACCGTGTGCCATACTAAACTTATGATTTCTGTTCATGAAAATACATTTTTACAAAGTATATTATAAGCATTTGATCGTATCCGTTTATACCATACACTTACACTTACAAACTTAGTGAAAATATATTTTCATGAACAGAAATCCTAAGTTTAGTTATGGCACACGGTTCTAAGCTGCATACAGTTTCAGTCTATGGATGGCCTCTTAATTTAGCTGTACGTATTTTATACACTGTTGTTACAATCTAAATAAATAAAAAAATAAATCCGTAAATACATTAACAATGGTATAATTATGTTTTCCCGAAAGTGTTTTTTTCTGATAGTCTAGCTCTCATGTACAGAATTATTATGGTCCATCATTGTATAATCTACATACATATTGTATTCTATATTTTTTCTGTCCCTATTCTCTATTTAAAATGACAGGATTATTAAAATAAATATTTCAATACTTTCGATACAATATATATTATACAATAAACAATAAACCTATCTACTCGTTTACATTAAATTTAAATAATCGTATTTACCTATAAGTTACCTATGTAGGTATAACAATATAATTAATTGATAACCAGTCTAAAATTATTATTTAGCATATAAAAATAGGTAGGTACAATTCAATATGCAGCAGAATATTTATTTAATAATACATATTCATATTACTTACATTCCACAAATTTAGTTCTTTGTTGATAGTTATTTTGGCTGTATCATATTATGTAGGTACCAATATTGCCATAAGCAATATTAAATCTTTTATTATATTGTCTATGTATGTATGTATATGAATACCTACGACAGTGGTAGTGAACCTTTGCAAAGCACGCGAATGTTTTATTTTGAAGAGAAAAAATACCTATAATAAGTGACATCAAATCGTAGATATAAAAAAATAGCAGGTAAATACCTACTCTTCAAGAATTAGCATTACGTTTAATGTAAATATATAATTGCATTGGTTGGGTGCTTGAGACCACTGTAGCGAGATATTGCCTCATATTATGATCAGACCAATTCTGGTGTCAATTTGTGTGTAAAGAACCTAACATAAGTAACACATTAACAAAAAAAATCATTTCTACTCACAAAATGACTGCACCAAATGAGAAACAAAAACTTGGTGAAGTTAGCAGTAGTAATTCTGGCAGACAGTTTCAAAATTAGTTGACCGAAATGTATGGCGCAAATGAAAAAAGTGATAAAGCTATATGTGTGCTATGTTCTGTAAGTGGTATCTAGAACAATCATTTTTTTAATAGAATTTTTAAAAACTATTTTTTTCAAATAACTGCTTTGCACGTCAAACAGTTGAAAAAATATATTTGGGAAATTTTGGCACGCGTCCGTAAAAAGGTTCGCTAACCCTGACCTACGACATACTGTATAGATAGTGTATACCAACGATTCTCAAAATGACGATATCAACAAAAATATGTTAAATGTCAATGCTACAAATTGTATTATACCCAACGTACAATAATAAAAAATGTATATAATTTGTAATAAATTCAATTTGATATTTGGTTTCCAAGTGCACAAGATTTTTATAATTAATAAGTATATATTTATACCTAATTTAGTTTAAGTTAACGGATTTAATGAAAATGGAAAATATTGAAAAAATATACTTAGATATTATTATGTAGGTACTTATATTGTAAGTAAAATTAAAAATAAACTAATTTTTTACTAACTTCAAGATAATTGTGTAACATATTGTGGAATCGTCGTTGGAACTGCAATACAACGAATAAACCAGTTTTGAAAAAGTTCATGGGAGAAAAAAAATGTTATTACTCGTACTTGCTTTTACGTAATTATATATAATGCCATTACGTGGAAGCATACCCGCATAGTAACAAAGTTTTTCGTTTCTATCGTGATGTATATGAGGTTATTATACAGTAAATACATAGGTTTTCCTGAGGACGTGCAATGCACGGGCCGGGTTTCTACCTGGTCGAGCGTGTGCAGACCAAATCCACAACCTTCGATGTCTTCTCCAGCAGAGCCATGAGCTGAACAGTCCGATGGCTTGCTGCTTTGTGGATTATGAGAATAGCGAATGCTGTGTCAGAATTGGAAACACTGTCACGGAATGGTTCGGGGTCATGACCGGAGTTAGACAGGGTTGTGTCCTTGCACCGTTTCTCTTTATCGTTCTCTTTGACTTCATACTACGGAAGTCAATACCACCCGACCGAGGCATACCTGTTACCCCCACGGTGAAGCTATGCGACCTGGAATACGCCGATGATGCTGTCCTATTCGACAACTCAATCGAGGGCATTCAAGAGACAATCGACAGGTTGCATAACAACTCCTGTCGCGTTGGTTTGAAAATCAACGCGAATAAAACAAACGTCGTGTGCAATAGTACCTGTCCTGATCTAGACTTCCCTCTGATTAGCGATGGACAAAACATCGAGAGCGTCGACAGCTTCAAGTACCTGGGGGTACACATCACGGGAGATGGCATTTTGTAGAAAGAGCTCACTATCCGAATGGGAATGACTGGAGCAACATTCAACTCGATGCGAAATGTCTGGGACTCACGATTGTACTCGGTCAAAACCAAATGCCGCCTATTCGACGCTTGCATTCTGACAGTGCTGCTTTACGGTAGCGAATCATGGCACCTTACGAAGGCTCAGAGCAACCGTATATTGAGCTTCGAAAACAGATGTTTGCGACGAATACTGGGTGTGCGGTGGTATGACTTTAGGAGCAACGAGGAGATAAGAGAACGTACCACCTCTCATCACGCTGAAAGTGAAGAGACGACGTTGGACCTGGCTCGGCCATGTGCTGCGGATGCCAGAAGAGAACTTTAACCTGGCTTGCCTGTTCTTCAAGCCGACCGGATTCCGGCGACCTGGAAGGCCGCTAAATACAATCTACAGAGTGTATACGGCGGAGCTACGGGATGCTGGTTTGACCTGGAACGAACCAAGAAGACTGGCGAGCGACAGGGATTCTTGGAGGCGCCGCGTGGTGTCCATATGCTCCAGCTAAGGGGCGGATATGGCAAAAAAAAAAGAAGAAGAAATAAATAGGTCCACTATATTCAGGCCGTGACACAAAACTGTAAACTTCGATGATAGTGCTAGTTATTGTTCATACTCCGAATTCAATAGTGTGGTAAACGGTATTATCTGTAGAAAATTGTTAAAATACGCACAAGACGGCCGATCAGCTAAACGCGACGACTTATGATGTCGTTGGTCCCAAGTTTGAATCCTGGGTCTGGCAAAAATACAGGTTTTGTTTTTAATTTTTTTTTTTGAGTCAAAGTATAGGCCTAATACGTTGAGTTAATACAAACTTCCACTCTGTGGTGGTTTGTATTAACTTTTTGTTCTTAGGATCGGACATGGTCAAAAAATTGAAATAAATGATAAATAATTTGAACGTAATATGCAATCAAAAATCTTCATGTATTACAAACAGGTATAATAACTAGCACTATCATCGTAATTCGCAATTCAGTGCAATGGCCTGAATATAGTCAGCCTTCATTAAGTACATATTAATCATGATTCTTTACTACGCGGTCAGTATTGATTTAAACGTATTAAAAATTGGCTCTTTCGCGGTTTTGCAGTTACAACGAATTAGTTTCGTAACATATATATTATATATTATATTATTACATATTATATTGTAACGTGGAAATAAAATAATCTGCAAAAAACTTATCTTATAATATTGTGTTCAAACCGAATGATTAAAAATACTACTTATCTTTTAATTAATTTAAAGGAATACTGCGTAGACTTTGTTGAAATGCATAAAGCTAAATAATAATCTTTAAGTATGTGCACTTTCATAATTAATTGTATCCAGGATATATATACCTAATAATAATAATGTTTAATTACGCTTATATGAACTTTGGTTTTAAGGTTTCTCAAAAAAAAAAAAACTAGTCACTCACTAATACCATTGCTTGATAATAGGAATCATCTGTGATGAGATGACTTTCCTCTATAATGGGTCGATAAATTAAAAATCATTATCTAGCAGCTAAGAATATTATTAATTATATAGCAATAATATCATTTGCCTATCTACATTAAGTGAAGAAATCTTGATATGATATGGCAACAGAAATATCCATAGAGAATAGACGAATAAATAAATCTGTACAATATAATAATATACAATTTGGCACATATTATAAATTATTACCTACCTATATATTATTAACGATATACAATAATAACTATATTCAATGTAAATATTTGTTTAAAGTGTCCGTGATTAACAATAAACATATCATTTTTAAATATACAAAGCATTTTTCTTTCCTAATTTCTTAATAATATAATTATATAACAGCGGCGAAGGGTAGGCTGATGAGATCCGACATAAATAGTGCACACATATAAATCATACATAGTATTATATATTTTATAGCTAGAAGATTTTTTATCTATTATGGTTTATTTTAGGCAGGGGGTGACATGAATTTAAAAAAAAACTAACTAACACCATCTACAATTACATTTGTACTCTTAATTCAATAAAAACAATTAAGTATGACTGACAAAGCGTACACTATTTTTGTCGAATCTCCACCGCCTACCTCCAATATGATGGTTTGGTATAAGCAAGGTTTAATTGAATTTCAAAAACTAACCAGCACAATCTGAAATTTTTATTCTTAGTTTAATAAAAACAAAAAAGTATGACTGACAACGTTTAGTGTGCACTATTTATGTCAGATCTTAACACCCTACCGTAACCCTCCGACACTGGTATGTACCTACACCTTACTAAGCTCAGCTGGTACCAACTTGATCAACCCATAAACCCGGAAACGAGTGGCTGGAATATCGGGATTCACTAGATTTTTACAACTACAGGATGAGCCAGAGAGACCCTGATGATTTTCAAATGATTATATTGTCTCAGCCACCATTTTAACTAGAATGGTGAGGGAAGCAATCAGTGGCAGTGGCGCACCCAGGGGGGGGGCCAGGGGGCCCTGGCACCCCCCAAAATAAAAATTATCAGAATGTAATTCACCAGCACCTTTATAGAAAAATTTCTTAGATTTTAATTTCTAACACAAAAATTTCGAAAATGCCGGGGTTTTTTAGAAACCCAATCCCTAATGGAACTGTCAAAAAATTCTCCGTGTCCACCCGAATTTCGGAGTGGTGTAGGTCATAGCTTGGAAGGGCTGACAGAGCTCTAGCCGGGGGGCCCGGGTTATGGGGGGCCCGGCGTGTCGGGTTGACCAGATAAGTGAGATAAACACACATCATAAATTAGCTTTAATAGTAAAAAAAATTCGCCTGCGGCGCTATTTTACTTCATGGCCATGAACATTTTCAATTATTTATATAATTGTGCAATATATTTTTTGATTATTATGTGTCGATACTCGACAGCTCCATTATTAAAGTAGATGTATTAAAAAACGCCAATAATTCACTGTATAATAATATATTTTTTGATTATTATGAGGCGATACTCGACAGCTCCATTATTAAAGTAGATGTATTAAAAAACGCCAATAATTCACTGTATAAGTAGGTACCCTTAATTTGAACTAAAACACAATTTGGAAAACGTTAATTTAGTGTTTCATACTGCCTTTAATCTTAGCGGTAGGTAGGGGGGCCGCCAAATATCCTAGCCTGAGGGCCCGTTTTAGGATGTGGGGACCATGGTGTAGGTACACCGAGTGCAATAGACAAAAGACCGATAAATGATAAATTAGGCTGTGAAGAAGAAAAAGAGCCTATGGGACTAATTTACATTCTCCTCCTTGCCCCCCCCCCCCCAATATTAAATCCTGGGTGCGCCACTGATCAGTGGTGTACATATTAGGGCTGGAGCGCTCCAGGGCGCGTATTGCAAAACGCTACTTATCAGAGAGCTGGCTGGGCTGAGGTAATTTTCGTGTCTACATTGATGTAGGTTTTGGCGACCCCATTTACATTACACCATATTACAGCTCCAAACCCTAAATCGGTAGGTAGGTATATCGCAGTAGCTTTTGACGCGAACGATGCTACGCGCTCATACCCGCTATAGGTATCAAATTATTAAAGTAGGTATCAGTAAAAGAGTATTGTTTCTTTTTTGACATTCCTAGTTCTGACTACCCTGCATCGAAAATTTTTAATTGAAAGGCGGCGCTCCAGCACTTCTCCAAACGGGTTCTAGGCAATATTATTTTAGACCACCGCCATCTTTAGATTAATGGTTACACGCAATAGTTTTGAATCATGTGAATGTTGCTGTTAATTTTAACTTGAAAACAATCGAAAACCAGTAAACTGGTCATAACAATGCGAGAGAATCGATTAGTCAGTTCAATTTGTAGTAATTTGTATTAAGTAGTATTACTTTTAATAAATGTACAAGTAAGGTGCACAATGGGTACTTTTTCCCGCGCGCAGGCCTAATGTATTAATTGTCTATGGTCGCTATCGCCAGCAGTGTTTACGCCGCGCATGTTTTATCGCCTTTTCTCGCTCGGCGCCCCTCCCACTTTATCTTGTTTTTGTCTAATAACTTTATTTAATAATTAAAGAAAATTTAGTTAGTATTTACGGTCGGTAATATAATATCTATGTACTTATCAAAGGAATTATGTTATTTTTGAAGTTTGCTACACAGAAATGGTACGTGTTTTTTTTTTGTTTCGATGGATCATACTCTGCTCCTCACAAATTATAATAACTTTCATAGCATTGTACTTATGTACTTGCATAATTATTATAATTCATGTAAACAATAGTATGAGCGTAAATATTAAATTGTTGTTTCATTTATTAAGTATTGCAAATATATTATTATAATAAACAAACTGAAAATAGCTGTTTTATATATAACTACTTTATTCCTATTCACAAAAATCACACGGTTGCAATCAGTCGATTTTGTATCAATTTTAAAATTCGCGCCTGTTGTCAAAACGAAAACCATAATGGTAAAACTTTAATTACCTACCTAGCTAGTATTTTTGATATTTTGAGAAAATTCGCAACAAAGTTACTCAAGGCAACATATTTATAAATTATTAGGTACCTATAAATATAATTTAGTTATACAAATTATTATGCTCGTGAAACATTGTATTCACCTTTCCATGAGATGGCAACACTACATTTTGTCTAGTTGTTTATTCTATCATTAATTTAATTCGATACGACGGGTCATCATTTTTTTAAATATTGTTTATGAATAATCAGCAATCATAATGTAATCATGTAATTCTCAAAAATACTACGTATGATCAAGTATGACGCATAAAAAGTATTCACTATACAAACATTATACACGTGACATCAAAATACTGTCGTGATTGGCTTAAAACCCTTCAACAAGAGAGAGAAGTTGTCGGCGAAACAGGAAATTTTCAACCATACATAGAAGTTGTTTTAAAAATATGGCAGTATTCTGTCAAAAACAAGGAAGTAGTTTTTTAGTGGACTTGACAATTCAATTTTAATATACGTTTACTTATTGATATATATGACTGATGATAGCTTGTAAATGATAAAACGTTGTTTAAAACAACCATAAACGTATTGTTATGACAGATGAAAGTGCGTCTTTCGAAAATGGAACGTTACAAAAGATCGACAGTCATTTTGTGCCTTCTTCAAATGTCAAGTATTGTTTTAACAGAAGCGGCAACTGCAGCTAATGATCAAAATTTAAATGATATTGTCGAAAAGTTAAATAAGATCACAATAAACAAATGCTGTGAAAAAAATGAGGTTATGATCGACCAGAAGTGCAGGCACGTCAACGAAACGAATACAAGTAAGTATATTATGTAAACAAATCGTGTGACACTTTAGAGCTAGTAAACACTTCACTATAACTCCCATATTATATGAAATCAGAGTGTGTTTCTATTGTTGATCAATACCATTATTTAATATGCTCCAATTATACTACAAACTTCACTTAAAATAATATAATTTATCCACAAATAACATTGTCAAACGATGGTATGGTTTCATGACCCACATCAAACATTATTAATAATACATCTAGTTATAATTCAATGAAAAAGTTCAAGAATTGCCTGTTTCTAGCTGGATTACTAGAATATAATATTTTATGTTTAATATCCCATTTATTTGTTGGGTGGCTAGATTACTAGATAAAAATTTGTCGCATAAATAAAATATTGCACTAAAAGCAGTGTTTTCCATTTGCTTAGAAAACCTTGTCTAGCAGCCAGAGCATAAATACATAAAAGTGAAGCTGACAAAAAGATGAATGACTAAATTAGTTGAAAGTCAATTCACGTTGCAGATTCATTCAAACTTCACACTATATTATCTTGCGCATCTACTACAAGCATTTAAATACAATTATAGACTCACAATTAATTCTACATATTATACATACAAATATTTCCAAGATAAACATTAAAATTTGAATTTGTTATGAATGCATGATAGTGTTTTATATTATGCGTAGTTTCTGCAGAACTGTTTTATTTTGCTACAATTACTTAATATCCGGTTTTACGTTTATTTTACTACTATGCGGAAGCAGACGAATGGTATTATTTCGAATGTAGAAGTATATTGTGAGGAGGAGAAACAGAAAAGAAAGCTTTTAATTCCTCAATAGTGCCAGAAATTGAATATCTGCTATGACAAGTCAACACACAAAGAGCATGTAACGTAATAGTGTCAACGCGCAAAAACCACGTGACGTAACAACAGTGCCAGCGCATTCAATTGTATAATTTTAAAACTCTTGTCTCAATTTTTACTTGCAGCTTTATGGTCGCCTGTATTTGCCAATGACCAAGGAAATGACATTGTACAAGTGAAGAATTTCCGATTCGTAATAGGCCTTCCAGCCTGCGAAAGCACTCAACAATGGCCGGTGTACCATTTCAAGGATTCGCAAGACAAGTGAGTATTGATTGTTGTTGATATTCAAAGCTAATGGATCCCCAAATACTAGTAACCTACACTTCTTCCAAGCAACCCTCGAAAAATCACTGCCGTGCACAGTTGCCAGATTAAATTTCCACTTGTCACGACGCATGGAAATAGCCCGAGGTGAAACCCCACTCGCGAGAGACATATCCGGTGAAGGTTCAAAATAAAACACATTCTACATTGGGATCAATTTGAAGTAGGATGTTCATTCCTTGTTCCTAATGAGAAAATGCTTTTGACAAATTCTCTAATGTTCACTATCAGTGTCATTTGTCAAATTTTATTTTATGAGGCAGGTGTTCATGTAATTCTGCATCTACACCAAATATTTCCATCTATTATTCATTTGTCCAAATTTTTATGCATGTACATACATAATAATGTTATATATACTTCCGATGTCGAAATTATCTTGAAAAGTATATTTTTATACATAGGTATCGAAAAAAAATAGGCCATAAATCAAAATTGCATTGTAATTAAAAATGGCTATTATAGCAAAAAGCTTTATAGCAAGCGGCGATATAAAGAGGTATGAGTATACTGAGGAAAATAAACCTCTGGTTTGCAAATTGATGATTTAAATCAACTATTTTTTTTATTCAACAAATAATTCACAAAATTTAAGAATGTAACATTATTTTTATTGAACACATAATTTGAAAACACTTCTGAGAAATTTTATGACCAATAGAAATAATCTTATTTGAAAATATTCATTGAATAAAAAAAATAGTTCGGTACCTAATCAAATTATTAGCAAGTTCAAGTAAGTTGCAACAAAAAATCTTGAAGTGGTCCGTGACATCGGTTAGTAATTAAGGTAATTAATACCTACTTAGCTTTAAAATACAAAAGTCGATTGCCAATAGTAACTCAATTTGGAAAGCATTTCAAAGAGTATTGTAAGAGCCATTAGTTAAAATTTGTCGCAATTAGATAAGATAGAGACATATTGAGTGTCGTATTTTTTTCAGAAAAGATTTGTTATATTGGTCATATATTTTCTCATTATGTATGACGATTTAAAATTAAGTTCTATGAAAATTGAACACCATCATTATGTGAGGTGTTTAGTCTGAATCGATAATCGCCATATTTCGTCATTTTAAGATAATCGCAAAAAATCTAAAGCACATTTAGGACTTACAAATAGTGAAATAAAATGTAATTAATGTCATTAAAATTAACAAAAAAAAACATGTTTAAAGCTAGTCATACAATATAAAAATGGTAGCTAATGAATATAAACGACTTTGCAATCAACCTCCGTTTAATTCTATTTAATTAGCATATGAAACTGGATTTGATATTTTATGAATTGAAGTAGGTATACTTATGATGGAAAAGTACTTACAGAATCAGAATCTATCAAAAAAGTAAAAATTGAGGTTACCAACTTTGAAACTAATAGCCTCATATGTTATAATAGGTTGGTTTTATTGCCAAACGGCAAGCTAAGACATTACATCCACCACGAACGATATATGGAAAGTCTGGCGGAGCAGAAAGAGAGAACGATCAGCAGCTATGGCAGACTCAACGAGCCGATACCCAAAATCGAGGAAGACGATGAACCTCATTTCTATGACTACGACCAAGGGAAATACTGCATGGAGAAGGTATACTACTATAACGCAACAAATTAACATTGTCTTGCTCAGCCGAATAGATTAACAATAAGTATATTATCGGTATTAATTTATTCATCATTTTTATCAAACAGAGTTAATCCACTTTTGATCTTCCCTCTCAGCATCTCCAATATTGATTCAGCGACTTGCCATTCCATCAATTTACATATGACTGGTTGACTGATAATCAATTGAAAGACCTATTGTTTGCCCAACACATATTGTCGAGTTGTCACAACTCTATTTAAACGAATGCATTTTTCAATAACAATAATGATAGCACGAGAGTGATAAATTTTGAGTTGACGTAACATACTCATTTTTTGTTAGTTACAATACCACAATTACAGCCCTGTGTTACTATCAAAAAATGACTAATATTAATTTAATAAATTATTATTTGAATTATTTTTTTTCCTGCATAAATTCAAAAAAATAATAGTTTATTTTTATGCTATATTCTATGGCTTAAGCAAAGAAAATGGTTTCAAATAGCCAGAAAATACCCTTTCCCTTTACTATTATTGCTCTGAGATAATACGTAATAAGGAAAACATTCTCCTGTTCGTTTAATCCTCCATCCCTGCATACGGTATCATAATTTATACTGCTCTTTCTTTATCGCAATCATTAATATACGACCGATCAATCACAGGTCCTTATAGAAAAGCTAATAACAACTGTTAAATGTAATGCTGTAGGGAAAATTTTTAATTGTCTGCTCAGAACATACGTACATGTTTTTAGAGCACTATGAAATAGGGGATTTTGCCGACCACTGGTTTAGGCCATAATAGTGTGTAATGAAATAGACACTAACGGCTCTCCAATTGGAGAATCAAGTATAAGACGTATTATGCCATTTTTTGTGTTATTAGATAATCCTCACAAGCAAAAACCAGTCGGCGCAGTTTGCACAGATATGTGTGCCAGAGATAATCATCAACTGGAGCGACACGGACTTTCTGATGCGGCGACTTGTCAACCCGCTGTTCCACTGCATCGGAATGATCTGCTTCCTCGTCGTGTCCATCATCTATTTCATCCTGCCCACTCTGCGGGACCTCCACGGAAACATTGTCACCACCATCAACATTTGTCTCATCCTAAGCCAGGCTGCCGACCTAGTCAAGATCTTCACCGAATTTAGCAGTCATGTCAGCTTTATGGTGGCCGGTGAGTGTAACAAATTATGACACACATATTATAGGGTTATCAAATTAGAGATTTATATACTGAACTTTTCTTTCAATAAGTTGATTATGTCACTAGCTGTATGGCATGTTGCATTATCATGTCGGAACCACATATGGTCCAGATCAAAATCATCGAATTCATGTCAGAGAAAGTCAATAATCATGTTTCTGTAGCATTCTCCGTTAACAGTAACTGCATTGCCATTTTCGTTATGAAAAAAATACTGTCTAACTACACCTCCAGAGCGTAAACCACACCAAACTGTTAATTTTTGTGGATGTAAAGGTATTTCAAGAATGCCATAAGAAAGTCCAAGTTCTCGAACATGACATGTAATTGACTGTTCTAAATTTTCTTCCACACTTTGATTCACAACATCGATATTTTCAGCAGTACGTTTATATTTTTGATGTGTTGGATTCTCAACATCACAAACATTACGATTTAACTCAAATTTTCCAATGAAATTATAAATAGTAAGCTCTGGTAGGTCGATTATTTTGACCATAAATTTCACGTAATGCCCAAAACGTAACTCGAATAGATTCTTTATTGTTGTAATAAATTTTAACAATTTTATATACTGTACAACCAATGACATTATTAATGGACGACGCACTCAATACAGTAGCTAGCAAGTAAATTCGCACGTATAGGTAAACGTCACGCAATTTCCATTATGCGATATCACGCATCGGGAATCTATAGCAATATGACCTTTATTGTAATGGCATTAGAGCAGTGTTTCTAATGTCAATGTTCATTTGAGCAAACCCGTTCGAACCGAACCATTCGGCAAACCCAACAAAAAGCATAAGGAATTTATAGCAATATCACCTTTATTGTAATGGCGTTAGAACAGATTATGCCATTCGGCAGACCCGACAATAAAGTGAGTGTCATTTTTTTTTCCAGATGATTCGTCCATATTAATGTCATTGTGTACAACTGTCTTTCCATGATGATTTGCCAAACAATACTGAACACAAATGTCAATTTTAGTGGGAATCAAAGAAAAATGGCTTCTATGACGTTTTAAAAATCCATAGTAGTAATTTGATAATCCTTTGTATTCCATTAACCATGTTTTATTTTTTCTATACAGATATTGTCCTGTACGTCAGTTTATTGGCTGCATTCTTCTGGCTAAACAGTATGGGCTACTACATATGGAAAACATTCAAGTATGTCATCGTTTTATAACATATATAATCGACATTCAGCCCGCACATTTATGCTAAACTACCAACTGTTTATATACTATTTCCATACCAATTATTATGGACTGCATAATATGCATAGAATTATATTGATTGTATAAGTTTACGGGAGACGGGAGTATGCAACGAGGTAAAATACTGTAAAACGTCATAAACCAGGCTGTTGGATTATGTCGGCAATGAAAGATCCCGAACGCAAAAGCAAGTCGAGAACATGTTTTTGTTTTTTTACTATTTTATTTCCG
Organism: Rhyacophila brunnea; assembly: GCF_057557595.1. Lineage (NCBI taxonomy): Eukaryota > Metazoa > Arthropoda > Insecta > Trichoptera > Rhyacophilidae > Rhyacophila > Rhyacophila brunnea. The sequence continues at coordinate 20,080,818 of NW_028232860.1, forward strand.
GTGGCACAGATTGGGTCCTAAGCCGACCCCGCAAGCACGACTAAAATGCATCAAATTGATTCATTCACACTGAACCCTTGCTAGCAAACCATCTGTTCTTTCTTTCTAGCTTTCATTTCTTCCATCTATGAATGCAAACATTTGATATTTCGTTCGACATGAACATTTGATAATCAAACTAAGTCAAAGTCAATTATTTTAGTTACGCAAAAACATCACTTGATTTATAAATGTGTGCACATTACAATTAGGATTTTCAGAATTAAATGGATCCAAAGTCATTGGTTATCAAATTGACTAATTCGATTTTAATGTAAAATAAACATAGGTAAGTAATTTAACATAACTGTTTTCAAAATTCTGTAGATGAGATCCTTTTTTCAAATGATTCATTACTATGAAACGCTGTGCTAGACACGTTGCTATGAAATAATAACATTTCATATATTTACAGGAGTTCATGCAGTATAAAGTATATCCAAATACTCATTTAATCATCAGAATTAGTAATTTTCTCAATATCCTGACTTCTGAAGCCTTGATAATTTCAAAGAATACAGTCAAAGCGTTGTCTTTCAGGTCTCGCAATGTGTTCCTGCGTGTGACTGATGGCCGGAAATACTGCTACTATTCATGTTACGCGTGGGGCTGCACAATACTGATGTGTTCATTGGCTCTCTTTGCCCACTTCATGCTGGATACGGACAATCATAGGAAGAAGATTAGCCGACACGGAGCCAATTCTTTCATTACTAACGGTGATCAGGAGACAATAGGTATTTACCAATATTTTTTTATCTACATTTAAAATTAGTAAAAATGGCAGTAATCGTTTTCTAACTGCGATTGTGTTATTAACGGGTCAATTTTTTTAAGGTTACAATACAGTTTAACTCCACAGTAAGATATAAAACCCATTAGAAACAATCTGTGCTGCTGTGACAGGTTTTAGTAAATGGTAAACACTGACTCTGTATAATATATATAACGCCCAATCGAAAACGTAGCTGTCCTTCTACGATGCCACTAATATATATATTTCATGTATATATCTCGAGAATTATTGGATTAGTAGAACTATTAAAATGATCCCGCAGATCTTAGATTCTTAGATCTCAAGACTTAGTGTAATGCTGAGATTACATTATGATCACGTCACGTGCTGTCATATGCTGGTATGGTGACAAATTTAGTCTTATTGTTTCGTCATTCCACAGAATATTTTGAATGATCACTATCTCTATAAATTTAATTATGTAAAGTGCCAACTCTAATTTATTAGTATTTTAAATTATTATTCATTGTTCACGGTATTTTCAATTAATTTTGACAGTTTCTACGTATGCGTACGTTAAAATTACTTACGATATTGCATCCATAGATAATATTTTGAACAGAACCCAACTAGCAGATCATAAATAATAGACTTAAACACCAGACATAGATAATAATTTAATAGAAAATCCAGAGTAAAAAAATAAAAACAAAGAGAGCGACACAGATGTGTGTCGAAAATATGTACTCCTGCAGAAAATAGAAGAAAACCTTCACTGACTAGTGCGGTTCATGATGTAGTTCAAAACGCGCGAGGTGACCTCATTGTTGTTCTGGCGATTTTGGCAGATTTTGCCAACTGACAATGTTCATTTAAAGATTCCAAATATGCTACGGGATGGGAGCATCAGTCTGATAACATTTTAAATACCAAAAAAAACGACATTACACATTTTTTTCCTGTAATGGCAGCTTACTGTGACAGCACATAATGTGATGATAATGTAATTGAAGCATAAGAAACATAAAACAGACCTCCATCTTCTGAATGTCTTGATGATTATTATACCTGGTATCACCAGATGAAGAGATCAGAGTGCCGCCGCACTGTATTTGTATTTTATCCAGTTTCAAAGCAACTAAAAATTGTGGTTTGTTAATGTTTTTTTGTATACGAATGGTACCTAATAGGGGCCACCCTTGTCTCTGCAGAGATCTTAAGTCTATTATATTTAGTTTGCAGGTGTTGTACTGACTTTTTTAGATTCATTCGGACAAATTATCTAACTGTTATATCTACTATAATGATTAATATCTCAAAAAAATATCTAAAATCTAAAATATCTAAAAACGTGGACTACATAGTCACTTTATATTATCCACCAGTATTTTCAATTCAATAATATGTACCCGTATCTAGTCTCTCTCTATCATAGTATGCTTTGTCTTCCCTCCTCTTCGAATCTTTCTGGAGAGGCCGGTAAGGCCTCTCTAGTTAGAGTTTTATACACCTTTTTTGTATTATATATTTCTATCGTCGACATTTTAACTTCATTTTGTCAACTAAATGTAAAAACCTCTCAGATGAATCTTTCCATGATCGAAACTCAGGTCAATAATAAAACGATCAATGTACATACATTAGATTAAAATTAATACGATACAATCGAGGCTCTGAAATAACGAATTATGTACAACCTGATTCTTTGTATCATAAAACTTGCAGTGTTTTTGTTGTAATAATTCATAACTTTCTATTGTTTATAGGTTGGCTGGGAATAGCTGTATTCTTTACTCCGGTAGCATTTACCATCATCATAAATATATTTTTCTATGTTACAACATTGAAAGTCATCAATAGAATGAACACGTACGGACGAATTCATCACAAACTCAAACACAAGTGAGTAAAATTAATAATACAGTGGGTGTATTCTATACTTATCGACCGCTAAAGTGATAAAGTGATAGATATTACCAAACTTAGGATAGGTTTGTATCAAAGTATTAGCACTTATTGTAACAATTACAATAAGTTGGTTGTAATTGTTGCAATAAGTGCTATATTTTAACAGCACCTCTCTTGGCTATGATAAAATTTAGAGTGAGATACACAGTTTTGACTGTTTAGACGGCTAACTTATTGTAACAATTATAATACCTCAATACAAATATGTAATAAATACTATCACTTTAGCGGTCGATAGTTGCCTGTATAGAATAGACCCGCTGTTATAATATTGATTATTATAAGAATGAGACGATTGACATTTTGGCGCCAGTAAAGGTTAATGAAATGTGGAATCATTAATTACAGCCCATGATGGCCGCGCGGCTTAAGCATCGGCCTATAGCGTCGTGGGTACCAGGTTCGAATCCTGGATCTGGCAAGTACACATATTATTGTTCAATTTGTTTATGAGTCAGAGTATGGGCCTAATAGGTTGAGCAAGTGGCTGACACCCATTTCTCGTAAAAACAAAAACTGTTAATACAAACCTCAACTCTGTGGATGCCCATACGATCTATGATTAGGATCGGACATATATTAAAAGGTAAAAAATATATGGGTCTGCGTAACAAGCATGTCCCATATATTTTTTAGTCCGCTCAGACAAATTTTATTCTTTCGTAAACGAATAAATACAGATGAAAATGGTTAAAAAATTAACATTACATGCATTGTGATAAAGGTCTGTTTCTAATTATTTTTGTATGTGTCACTATTGCTCTATATGTGCCATATGTGTTATTTCTGTAATAATATTTGAAATTATTTGGCAAACCCATGAAGCATGTTTATGTTGGTAAACTCCACAAATACTATCATCGCTTTTCTGACACGCAATGGCTGCAATTTTTTTATGTTCGTTGTGATTATGTACTACTCGACTGTAATTATAAAAGATTTCAATCAAATTTCATGGGATCTTTCAACTAAATTATAATGCCTAAGACCAGTTCGGATTAGTCGAGTGGTGAATGATTTAGTAAAGTTATTGAAAAGTTTTCGAACACAGTATATTAGTAAGTGACGTGTCTGTTATCCCTTTTATAGAAGCAACGTAAACTGTGATTTTTTTGAATCTCTTATTTTTCTCAACTCTTGCGAGTAGGTGGATCTAAAGATTAAAAAGAAATATTAATGGCTACTTTTATTCTGATTAAGCTGTTAACCCGATCGATGCTTAAAGTTCCCATACAAAAGATGTACTGTCCGCGGTAGGTTTTTCGAAATGTTATTCTTCGCTGTTTTATAATAAATACGGCAGTTAAAAATTGTGGGTACAACTGTTATCATGCCTAGATACATAAGGATCCAAGTGCCACAATAAAACACATAATGGAGTGTTGAATTTAGCTGTGTTTACTTTAATAAAATCTACCGTATTGCTTTGCTCTGATAAACTCTGTAGCCATTTTCGATGACAAAACACTCAACTTCAAAACAAGTGCGCCGATGAAGACATCAATCACTGACTAATTTTATTTTACTGTGTTAAAAACACTTAGAAATTATTGAAAATAATAGCTTTTATTGGTGACTTTTGAATTTGTTAATTAGTGTAAGTTTTATTGATGACAAATACATTAAAATTGGATGGCTAGTCACCAGTTTTATTTCGTGGCATGGATTGTGTCAGCATTTTACATGTTTTATGGGCCATACTAATTTAAGCGTAAAGGTGAGTCCACTCTGGTTGAAAATATTATAATGATTTTTTTGTTATTTTTTTTTAGTGAAACTTGGATTTTGTACCTAATTACTTTTCAGTTTTATTGAGCATTGTGTTATGTTAGTGATTGTCATTTTATGTTTTATAAAAAAAACAATATTTATTTTTTTAAATTGCGTGAATTTTTTTAAGTGCTATAAAAACATTTTTTTGGGTAAGGTTTTAAAAATTTATAAGCATTAAATTGCACGCGAAGATAATAATATGTAATATAGTTGAAAAATCAATATTCCATGATTTTTATTTTATATTGTATACCTACCCGTGTGTGTTTTTTTATCAAAAATTTATACGTTTTATATATTCCTTCATAGTAATTCGTAATTTATTGGTAAAACTTGCAATCCTCTAAAATATAATAATATATATTTTTTCATTCCGTGTGGACGCATCTTTACTACATATTTAAGACTTTCAATAATGAGCTCGATTTATGACTTTGAAACAATTGGGGTGACACATGAGTAATAAATGACATAATCCAGAACACAAGTTCAAGTACATTTTTGGAAATATTACGACAAAATTCTTTTCGTTTTTTTGTTGTCTTTTTCGTATTCTCGCACATGATGTAAAAATCGCGATGAATATTCAACTTTACACGGTAAATACTCGGCGCACACTCAACTCGAATGAAATATATTTTGTATACCTACTGCGCAGCCGCAGAAAAATACCGCATAGGTTTGAACTGATGCAATCGTACCGGCGAATCTCAATAGATCGAGGGGGTTCGAAAGATCGATGTTTATGAACTTAAAACAACATATTTTTGACAAAGTTATTAATATGGCGGTACGAACACGAATCAGAGCATTTTTCAATACAAAAATCAATACTATGCGTGAAGTATTTCCTACTTTACCGACATTTCAATTTTCGATATCAGGTGTTGCGACATCCGCCCAGTATAAGAGCTTATGTTTAAAACAACATATTATGTCCCATCCGCGGCGATTGGGTTAATTAACTATTATAATAAAAACAAAATATGTTGTAATAAATAAAAACCTATACATACTGACCTTATGTTTTTAATTTTCGACTTAATCTTATCACCAAATCCAGAAATATTCATTTTATTTTCCAAGTCATTATAAGTAGATTGCCAAGCTTGTTTTTTATATAATTATATATTTAGTAGAGATTTAAAATTCCCAAGGCACTCTTGGTTTAAATATTCCGAAACGAATTTTACGGTAGTATCTTCGCTCCAACAAAACGTCATTTCTAATGAACTTCTGAACCACTAATGAACTGTCAACTTGAGTAAAGAAAACGTGCTCAGACTTGTCTTGTGGCGTTTGTTATTTAGTGGATTGACTCGACTAAATGATTTTACTAAATTACTGACTAAATTTGTCTGTTCATACACATTTAGTTACTAAATTACTCGCCACTCGACTAAACTACTCGACTCGATCTGAACCGGCCTTAAGTGTAGCATTATTAGCTGTGTATTTCATCGTGACAGATTGCGTTTTTACAAGTCCTGAAAATTCGCAAATAAATATCATAGAAGTAGTGTGAAGTTCTCTGTAACCTGCAGACCTGAATTCACTTTTAGCTAACTGAATCAGTGTTCTGAACTGAAAAACTTCAACTTCATACATTTAGTTTCCATCTCTACAAAAGAAAGTTTTTTTCAACATCTTTGGTCTAATAGTCAATCTATATCTATCCTACCATAATATATTTGTTGTAAAAATGTTTATGATAAAAGTTTTACTTGAAAAATATTGATGAGTTCTCATAGCTTTATATGTATATTTTATTTATATAATTTCAGCTTCGACATGTTTCTTCTAATATTCCTCGTGATGTCAGTTTGCTGGCTGTTCCTTCTGCTGTCGTGGCTGAAATACGACGGGCTTGTCTACTCCCATATTGTGGTGAATGCCCTGCTGGGCCCGCTCATCCTGTACATCTGCGTCTTCCGCCAGAAGCACGTCATCTTCCTGCTGAGGAAGAGCTGCTGCTACAGCGAGCCCATTCCCACCAGCGACTGGGGCGACGAGATGACGCAGATGAACGGGAGTTCCTATTAAACGACAACTACACTCCATCTCTTTGGTAACAGTACTGTGCATTGTATGTATTATAAATTTACCACAATGACATTCTCATGGGAGTCACCAGTGCTCTGTATACTGAGCCAAGGAAATGATAAGTAATATTTTATACATACATCACAACACGGACAGATTGTGAAAAAGTACTCAACTTAATTTGTATATCAGATGACAATCTAATGCTCTTTTTGGGGTGTTTCTCATTTCAAACGAAGTTCTCACGACTTAATTGACTTAGGTTACGGGTTCCTCATGATTTATTTAGTTTCTGTGTCTTTTTGGTATTCATATTAAGAAATTGTAAACTAAACCAAACCGGATAAAATGTCACATATTTTCTACATCATATCTTGTATCAGACTGTAAAACTACATGAGTCAAAAATTTCATTCTTCATTTTATTACTGATTTAATAAGCAAATTACGCGATTATGAATATTGCAACACTACGTCAGCTGAGTGCAGTATTCTAACTCGATTTGAAATATATCAGAAGGGAGTTCTTTGAAATAACCTACATTATTTATTATTTGTATAGATAAATATATACATCATATTTTAGTAGGACTATTGATGAAAATAATGATGCATAAATAATAAATAACTTAAATAGGATGATTCAAAGAACACTCCTGTAAAATATTTCAAATGTGAGTTAGAATAGTTCTGCATTCAGCTGACACATTATTAGTCACCTGTTGACAATTGGTTTCATTCTGTTCAATTTGCGACATTCTGGTGTTTACGCTCTTTTCGTTGTTGACAAAAACACTCTTTACTAAATAATGTGGTTTATTGACTTATTTGGTTGTACAACTCTGTCCATAGATATATGTATTAATGAAGATAGATTTTCACTATTTAAATTCAAATTATAATTTCGTAGACTAATTTTCCAATGTCTATTCAACAGACATTGATGTTTAAGACACATTTTTTTCAGAATGAATTATTATACTTTATCGTTTATTATTATTTTAGTAGTACAAAATAAATTAAAACCATAAATAGTATGAATTCACCATGTTTTCAAAATATTAATAGCATGAAGAAAAATTCATTTGAATAATAAGAATCTGATGTGTATTAATTTTCGTTGCTTATTTGCTTGATTGTGATGGCAACACCTTTTTTATTTTAGCGAAATTATGAAAGACAATTGACTTATATTATTCTTTAAAATTGACACTAATTTTAATCATCAGGGAGAATTAATGACATTTTTTAATTATGTATTATTATTATATTTTAGAGAACAAATTTTTAAATCAAATTCTGCTGTAATCGGAGCCAAATTCATAAAACTTTTGATAATTCAATTAAATTGAATGCATGATAATGGTGCAATTATGGTGACATAATTATTTATTTGTAAGCGTTAAAGATACCTTACAGCTATTAATTAACAATTATATTAGTAATTTATTAATATAATTTAACTTTTATTTGTATAGTGATTATTAATTTTAAGAAAATGTATTCATAATAATTCCTATTCCTTCCTAATCACTTTTCACTAATTATACGGTAATCATTGTACTCTTAATATTAAAGAAATTCGCATATTATTACGACCCTGTAGTAGTGGTGAAGACTCAACACAAAACGATTATAATTATACTAATAAAGTAAAGAAATGTTAACCACAACATGCAATTAATAGCACAAATCTGCAAATTGATTTATTTGTCCATAATTAAATTAGGCACGGCTCAAGCAAACTAATGACATATGCACGATTTCAATGATGCCAAGTCCTTTCCATGAGATTATTCAACTGTAATCCTCACATATTTAATGTATGAAAAATACTAGCACTGTCAAATAGTAAAATAGAGCAATAACCACAATATCTCCTTCACACATTGCAAACACACGACTTTTTTCTCAAATCATGACTCATTTTTTCAAAACCACCCACCGATGACATGATTTCGGGTTTATATCATGTGTATTTATTTATTTAATTGTAATACTGTAATATTCGTCAATAGCTGTATCGTAAAGTTGATTTTAATATTCATATAAGTTTTAGACATCTTTAGTGCCCAAGTGTGTACCGTAATTAGATGGTTTTGAATCGTTTAACTCCCTCCAACTGCCAGTCTTCACCACTGCAACCCGGCATGAATCGGATATTGAATTTTAAAGCAATCATTGTTGCCTTGTATGATAATTATGAGTGTTTTTTTACAATGTATATTGCGTGCCTTTATATATTATTATAACATAATGCTGTGTTCTTCTAAATAAGAAATTGACATAAGTATGTATCCTTCAGTTGGCTATATTTATAATTGTGATTGTTATAAAAATCCACACATCTTATTCTGGATGTTTAATGACATATCATTAACTTACTAATCATAACAAAGGTCATTTTTTTTCTTTATGCCTTATTTAAATGACTTTGATTGAAAAGAGCTTTGATTATTTTTGCAAGGTGATGGGAGACATGTTTTACTGCAATTAATCAACTAAATAACGCAATATAATCACATTGTAACACTAAAAAAGAACACATTGTCAATACATGACAAGATCACATCTGTAGAGGTAAAATCGTGCAACTTATTGATATATTTGAAATCAAAATTAAAGAATGACTGAATACACCTTATTGTCTATGCAAATTAAATCAAAACAATTTTCTATTTCACTAGATTTAATATGTCCCCATATCATATTATCACTCTAAAATATCTTTATCTAACATTATATCACATATATAATCACATGTTAAACGCAAAATATAAACCCGCCTTTAAACAGTGTAACCGTGTTTGCCTTTTTGATAATATTAAGCTATGTAAAATTAACGTTGTCCCATTATAAACACGCATTTTCGAGTTTGAGAACATGCCCGCCTTATAATTTAGTTTTACTATATAATTGTTAAACGTTGAACATTGTCTGAGTATTGCCAAAAATGTCACACCACAATAAACAAATTTGTTAAAGCCTGGCCAATCATTAAAGACATATTGTGGACATTATTGCCAATCGATTTTATACTTGTACTGATTTTATTATAGATTTGACCCAGATATTATTAATGTAGTACACCTTCCGAGCATGATATTATATTCCCATAAACTAATTATAAAAATATAATTTTGTATTTTAAGAATGTTTTTATAGTCCTTTACAACATTATAGATCTATTTCTAATACAGATCTATAACTCTTGATTGTGTTCAGAGTTTTACTAGAGATATTATTAAGAACAATAATAATTCTAATTTTCACTGCGAATTCATGGAAATTAAGTATGTACACGATGATATTTTCTTTTCCTAAATAATGAGGGCCTAATGCATAGTAATACTCGTTAAAATAAATCGGCTTATACGTTATTCAGCCGATTTTCGGATAAATAAGAAATAGCGTTTAAGAATTAATAGGTGGCACTTGTCAAATAATTTTACGTAGAGAAATCAAATAAATATATCGGTTTGGACAAATCAAGATTGTATTGAGTATCGATTATCTACACAAATACCAATGAAGAAGGAATGAACAATTTGCCATACATTTACAGGATAATTACAAACCTTGTAGATTTTGCGGATTAATCGATGGAGAAGTTTGTCAATATTATTAACCACATTTAAATATCATGTTAACCCTTAACACTCGAGTGCCGCCATATCGGCGGCATTAGAAGTTTCCCGTATTACTCGAGTGCCGCCGTAGCGGCGGCACCGCCTATAAAGTCATTTTTTGTAATATTTTCAGAAATTTTTATAATGCGATTTCAATCAAGTTAGAATGAATAATAATAGGTTATTACATTTATCTGAGAAAGAAGTCGGCAAAAGAATACTGCGTGCCTAATTTCAACATAGTATTTTTATCGGAATCGTCTCTTTTTTTATTCGTAGGTCGTCGCTTGCAAGCAATGTTTTTTTGTCACATAAATTTTATTTATTGAACGTTCCCAGACTAGAGTGAAGTGTTTGTCACGCATGATTTTGAAGTGTGTTTATATTTTTTATTGGTTCTCGTTTGCGCAGGGGCGTCTCGTATAGTTTACAGTTTTATATTTGAATACTGTTTTTGATGACAATACTTACTAGTATATTATGCCGATTCGGAACCTATATAATGTGAAATACTCTAATGAGTCAAATGAAAATTATTACGTATCGATTTATTATTTTTTGAGAAATCTTTTGATAATGTGTACCGCACTGGGAATGAGTTGTTATGAGCACGAAACTAATTTAGGAAATTTACGAGACAGCCGCTTATATTACAAGTGTATTTGAAGGCAATTCATTTGTATCATATTTACAGTCATAATGGACGATTTACACTTTATAGCCAGTTCTCTACATACCGCTATTTCATTACGATTCTGTGATAAGCCAGGATTACATATTGGAGATTGCTTTGTGAAATACCACACAATGAAAAATTATAAATAAACTAAAAATAAGTACAGTATATTCATTATAAATTTATTTTACAGAATAAAAAAAAAAAAAAAATTTTTACATTTTTTTCACCAATTAAATGTTTTATATTGAAATTATGCTTTGTGCGGGAAAAAGTCTCGAGTGGGTGGTATGTACCTATAAAAAAAATTTCGAGTGGAAAAGGTTAATTATATCTAATGGCCAACTTGCGCAAACGCGCCAATCGCGGTGGCAGCACTAAATGAGTTAATGAGCACGGAGAGCGTGTTGCCGTTTTAAAAATAAATAAAAATTATACTACGACACAACTTTATCAGCGGTGTGTGCATTCATTCAATTAACTATTGATAAACCAACTGTTAAATTATTGAAAGTTTATATTAACTAACGATTTATAGTTATTCAATGTATACTATGTAGATTTTATACTTTTAACAGCATATATTATGCATGTTAATTAAAAATTATTTTAATAATTTACAGATATAATAACACTCGTTAATGGGAAGCTACATTTTCATGTTAATCAATGTTTTGCTGTCATGTCACATTCATTTATACATTGTTTTACATAACGTCAATATTCTATGCATCAGGCCCTGATTGTTTACTTTCATATGAATACTACGTACGACCAATCCTCGAAAACTCCACTGGCGAGTAACAAAAGTCAAGTGGTAAATGAGCAAATTTAAAAAGTTTATGCCCCATATTTCGGCTGCATGCCTGACTTATCTGCTCACAGAACTGAATGAGGGCAGACAGTTATTGATGTGTATGTATTGGCGTTTTTCACTATTGTTTCCAGTATCAGAGATTTGCATTAAATACGTTTTAGGCCATTAATTGGTCACCATTATGACAAGTGTACTTTATAGCGATTTTTCGAGAATTGACTAAGAACAATATAAAAATGTGAATTAATTAGGTGATTAAAATATCTGCCCAAAATATCTTATGTGCATTTTTAAAAGATTTTATATCACCTGTAAACTAGGAAAAATTTTACAATTTTCAATTATTCATTGTCTCCTTCGCAAGTCGTTTCGTTTCATTATACATAAATACAAATTTGACTGAAAATTCTGCATTATTAATCATAATAAATCATTTAAATTTATTTAATCTCATTGATTGATTTCGATGTGGATCTGAAATTAAGACGATTTCTAATTATTGTTATTATATCAATTACGAAACCTCTGTGATAAAAAAATCAAACGTCCAAAATAGCATGCCATAATAAACATATTCGTCCAAGTTAAAGATATTACATTCCTGATTTTGTTATTACACCCTGTTTACACGTACATGAATTTACCGCTGACAGTATGTACGTATTATCGCGGCCATAACATGAAAATGCATCGCCGCCTCCGCAGTAGAATGGTGGTGGCAAACCTGACAGAAAAAAATGTGCAAAGCATTTTGACGTTTACCAATTTTCACAATCAGTCAAATAGCACCATACAATGATAACAACACGTCTCCCTTACACTTGAAGAATGAGATTGGCGAGACAGTCGGCACTTTTATGTGTGAACAGTTATTATCGCGATAGTTTAATTTACATACTATTGGTGCCAGTAAATCCATGCACGTGTACAGGCACTATTATTAAAAATCAATATTCTCATAACTACTTCAACAATGTGGTTTTATACTGCCACGACAAATATAATAACACGTATCATTCCTAGCCAGTACTTAAGGAAATGTAATATTTTATATTATCAAATAATATGATTAATTTTACTGTAATAATTATTATTGTGGAACTTATTTACTAAAGAAAGACATTTTCATGATTTTAATTTTAGGAATAGCCATTTTAGATATTTCAATTATAATCGGTTCAACACTGTCAGGTGAAATTGTAATGTTAATATTCACACAATTTACTGCAAGTGGGTCCTATATACATGTACATCATTTAAAGTGCCTCGTTCATTTGCTAAATGAACTAAATCCAATGTTTATCAAAAACAGGCAAATGAAACATTAACATTATGATGTAATTTTTCCAGCTTTTGATTCCTAAATGCGTCCACGATTATTAATTTGATTTTGATTCTATATTATGTATTAGTCACTGCTATTCTTTAGTTGTAAGATCAAACAATAAACTAGATTATTCAATAAAGTTTATACACTCTTTAAGAATGCCTTTTATTAATACTTGCTACAGCCCTGTCTATAAAATTATGTACTTAGGGTAGGGGCGCCCCTACACAACGCAGAATACCACTGCAATAGCCGATTCTTGATTCGATAGTCTTCATAAACGATTTGCGTGTAGTCGACAATTTCAGAAACAAGTTCTTTCTAACTAACCAGTATGCGTAAAAAGGTGAAAATGAATTTTTAAAATATTTTTAAACAATACTAATAATCCTTTATTCAAATTACCCGTTGTCTAACCCATTGTACTATACAGAAGCCAGTTGCAATATAAATAACATTCTAATTATTGAATTTCACAAAGTTAATGATTGGTATTTTATAATTGTTATTACTTTATTTGCTCTAATAGTAAAAAAAGTCAACCGATTTAAAAAAAAAAAAAAAATTGGTAGTTGTTTGTTGATACTCGACAACTTCATAATTCGATGTGTTAAAAAATCGCTAAAAATACACAGTGGAGCATCAGACTGCCTTTAACCTTAGCGATAGGTAGAAGGGCCCGCTACAGGATGTTGGGACCATGGTCACCTGGTTTACATTAAAAAATGGCTACACATAGCGGTTACTTGAGTTGTGGTTTTCTTTGTAACCTCAATATATTAACCACGTCTGAGAACAGTTATTTAGAATTATTCGCAAGGATACTTGGTTCGGTACCTAGATTGTTTAAGAGCACTTACTCGGAAAGTGAAAGATGCATGTTTGAATCCCACTCAGTCCCAGATTTTTTCTACGATATCTACTTCTAATATGTATGTTTCCAAAGGTTTTCCAAGTTACATATAAACAAAGAATTCATAACATCGTATTAGGTACCTACTTCAAATATTGGGTTTGAATCGCAGAAGACGTATACAATATAATATATTATTATCTCTCTGGTCGGTTTATTGACAAAAAAAAAACTGTTGCAGATTCATACACGAAAAGATAGAAGTTGAATGAAGACAACGAATGCATCATTCAATTTCTTAGACCTATGATGGGGATAAGTACAAAATTAAAATAACACTAGTCAACGTTTCGTAATGGAAAAAAATAATAGAATCCGCAACACATTGATTAGACAATTAATAAAATAGAATCCTACCTGTCCGAAGAGGCCGCCTTCTGGTCTCTTGAGCAGGTTGGAGAGTTGGCACCTCACCACCAGATGACAGTCGTCCACCACTGCATTGAAGAACCGGCGAGTAGGCAGCGACGCTTCCAAGTCTATCATCAGCTCCAGAAATCTTTCGCAATATCTGGAAGAAACCATATTATAAATGTGATGTGCAAGAGCTTCTATCTATCACAACAGCACACCTCTGCTTTATTCAATCAAAAGATGAAAAACTATTTTTTATTATTCAATGCACAATAAAAAATACACAAAACTTATAACCAATTGAACATACATATTATTTAGTATCAACCTCACAAGCGTACATATTATAGAAAAAAAAATCTATCGAATAAAAGTTGAACCCACATCCGCCGCAATCTGGCCGGTGAGCCTTACCAATAAGCTACTAATCATGTGATAATGTCCGAACAACTATGCATTTAAGATAATATATCAAATTCTGCAAATAAATCAAGACAGGACCTCATGTTGTAATGTGTACTTCTGACTTCTCATCCGGGGGCTCCGGATCTGATTAGGTCCACAATACATCCATGTGATTTTGAGCCTGGATGTTCCTGTGATTATTTCACCACTACTGCCATTGGACCTTATGGCCTGTTGTGATGGTAAGAGAAAAAAAACATACTTTGAATCCTACACGGCTCAGTCAGAGTCCAAATAATGGAATTTTAAATAATATCTCAAATGTAAAAATGATATGAATCTGCTGCATAATTAGTAGTATCGATAGCGTAATAGGTAAAGGTTTCCACTTGGACTTTGAGAGATGCGGGTTGAAGTCCCATTTGGAATAACTTCGATTTTTTCTAACATACACATGCGTTACTGAAATTCATCAAAATTATGTAGTTACATATAAAAAAATATGTTAAATTCACCAACCTGACTTTATTGAGATCGATTTCTTCCAAAAGTGGGATAGCTTCGAGGATCCTCATGAATTTGATCATAAGCCGTTGCAGGAATTGTCTCTCCCAATTAAGTTTCTCCAGCTGGTCAGGCTTGTCTTTTTTCTGGATGGCTCGCCAATATTTACGCCATTTTGGAACACTGCGAAACTCTTGTTCTCGGCGACCTGTCAAAATTATCAATTTATTATACAATATCAGATCAAAAAATTATTATTTAACGAAACGTAGTTTAAAAAAATGCACTAGCCCACATTACATTAATTTCGAGACGACTCACAAGTTTTTTCATCATAGTATATTCCTGTTTAGTTGTTACTTACTCAACTGTTATTATTGAAATTAATTCACAATAAAAATAAAACTGAAAATTAGTAAACATTATATAATTTAGAAAAACACTTTCTGAGAGAGTATATTATAACCAATAGAAAAAATCTTTTTTGAAAAAAGTAAGCCACCCGGCCTGGAATGCATCTCCACGGGTAAACGCCCCAATCGTCGCATTTATCCAATATGCTACGGTGTGACGCACTAATAGCGACAAATTTTAGCTATTGGTCATTTTAATACCTACTCATCGGCGCTCTTCGAAATCAAAAGATTTTTTCTATTGGTTATAATATACTCTCTCAGAAAGTGTTTTTCTAAATTGTATAATGTTCAATAAGCAGAATGATATATTCTTAAATCTTGTGAATTATTCGTTTGAATAAAAGAAATAGTTAATTATGATAATTAGTACATTTTGCTGATTTGGCAAATCATATTATATGGTGTACATTGGTGTATTTTATGCAATCACGTAACATAATATTTTCGCATGATCATATCGAAACATTGTCATGCTGTATAGGCTCAAAAAATGAAGAGTGGGTTATGTACGCAACCCCTAAGGGCAAGGAAAGACCCTAACAGCCGAAATTGAGAAGGCTGGACTGCGCCACAGGAGATATAAGAATGGTAGGTAAAAGCAACTGGAGAGTGTCAGCGCTACTTTCCAGGATAGTGTGGAAGTTTTTGAGGCAGGCCAAGACCCCCCAAGGGTTATAGTACCATAAATGATGATGATGATGATGTAGACTCAAAGTAGAAATTAATTTTTTTAAAGTTTGGCACAATTGTACGCTACATTTTGAATATAATGATGATAATGAATTTCAATAATCTTAAAAAAATGTTAATATTGATTATAAAGGTAGGCCGGCTCTCACATCTAAACTCGTCTCGACTGCAACACGTCGAATATGTCAATATGATTTTGTTGGCATTCACAAAACACGTGTAACTTAATCTACCGCCGCATACCGCATGATTGCTACCTTTCAGTTTGAAAAAAACAGCTGGAGTCACATGCAACTATTTTCACCTGACATGCAACGCAGTATCATCCCGAAACGACGCACTTCCGTCATTCATTTTGGCTAGCCGTGTGACATTACTGCAGCGATTTCCAAACTGGGAGGCGCAGAGTGTTGCAAAGGGAGGCGCGAAAAGTGTAACACAATTAATGTAGCCACAGGTTTGCAGTTTGCAAATGCATTGTTTATAAAACAGCCGCTAGTTATGATCTACACAAAAAACAGTCCTATAAAAGGTTGTTTGTAAACCTGTCTGAAAATATAGGGACTACTTTTATAATATCTCACTTCTATAGGTACTATTAATTGTGAAGCGCGCTGGCTATCTCGTAAAAAAATTAAATAAAAGGGTCAAATCATAATATTGAAATTTGGGGAAATTTGTTTAGGAACTTTGTTAAACTTGTCAATTTAGTTGAAATTTTTAAAAAAATTGTGAATCAATGCAAGGATCACTAATGCATTCACTGATTTTAAAAGACAACGTGAAGGCATTCATAAAAAATTGGAGCTTTGGAAATCAAAATTACAACAAAAATAAGTTCGCCATGTCTCCAGTTTTAAATGATTTCTACGCCAGATATATTGAAGTAAACAAAAATCTATTTACTGAGTTTTTGGTTAGTTTGCTAATGCACTTTTCACATTATTTTATTAACAGTAAAAAAAGTGGCCTGCGGCGCTGCTTTGTTTCGGGGTTATTAAATATTTAAAATATATGGTTGAAAGATTCCTGCCTGGAGGCCCGCTTCAGGACGTGGGGTCCATGATAGAATCCATTTGTCGATGAACGATGATGAATTTGGATTGACTACTATTGAAATTGATTATGCTAATAAACAAGCACATTCGTCGCATGAAAAACAAATTAATTTAAAAATGAATATAATATAGGTACTTAAGTAGTAAAACTCGTTTATTTTTATATTTTTTTTTTCATTTTTGTATTAGTACCTACATTGTTGACTATTTAAAAAGGTGTCTGTATTATTTACGCACATAAGAAAGTTGCATGTTGCGCTCAGTTTTGATTTATGACTATTATCCTAGTCGAGATCATTTTCAATGTGCGACTGGGTTAAGTCACGAAATCTTAATGTTTAAAAACATAATAACTTTAACTGTAGGGTTGAAAGTACTCTAAATTGATTGAACAATAATAATTTTAAAAATGCGACAATCACAGCTCTCATAAGACCATTCAAAATACTACTATTTTGTGTATATACAAATATTTTATATGATCATTTTGTGTATGATACATATGACAAAAAAAGATATGGCATCATAATGACACAAATATGTCATACAACTTATCGCAAAACCTTACATTTGTACATTTCTTTACCTGGTTGCAAGCTAGCCCACATGCTGAGAGAGACAAGCCTCTTGACCTGATCCCGGCACAGAGCCACTTCCATACTCCCGCAGCAGCGATTGAACAGAACCAGAAGTGCCGTCTGCTCCCGGATGTCCATCTCTGTTTCATCGACCAAGCAGGCTTTCAGTAGCTGCGCAAACAGGCCACCAAAATGCTCAGGTCGTTTTTGGAAAGCCTGCAAAGAGAAGAGATTGATTTCAATACCCAATTCCTTCAAACTTACCTCTTAGTCCATCTCCCGTAAAGTATAACTATCTATCACCGTACATTAAAGGTCTACATAACATAATATAAAGGTTGAAAACAAAGAATTTGAAAAAAAAAATTACTTAGTTTTCATGGACATTCTATTCTATAAAAAAATATTTTATTTTGTTGTAATTTTTGAATTTTAGTGTAGCTTAATCGTACAACCAAGAACATTTTACTTTACCAATCTGTATATTAATCCTGTATAATCCATTAACTGTGACAAAATTTCATTTTAATTAACAACGAGCATTATTAAATGTCCATCGCAAAATGGACTCGATTCGTTCAGGCATGTTTACATGCCCAGCAAAGTGCACGGGTTAAAGGGGTTAATAAGAATGCATAACAGGATAATAACATGTATGATATATTTAGTGGTTTACCTGCCACACTGGTACCCTCTCTCGAAACTTTTCATTGAGCATCACGACAATGGTCATCATGTGTGCGTGCGATGCTTTATCCGTAATGTAATTAGGCCATAGATAATTTTCCAAATACTGCGAAAACTCCAGCATCATTATTCGCCTAGTGGAAAAACTGTAAATAGAGATAATTAGTAAAGTAGTAGAAGTGTCTCCATATGTTGGTTGAAAGGGAAGAGTTTCTCAAGTTGTCCGACAAATTATTCTGCTGAACTTCAACACTACTGTCATATGCATATAGCTAAGTCCGAGCACCTCGATGTACTTGCATACGCTGCAGTGAATTTCTATTAATCAGCTCTTATGGATATATTGATTGTAACTGTAAACGTGTGGTTTGATGATCTGCTGTCTTCAGACTATATCACTGTTGTTGGGTTGCAGAGAGCTGACATCATATGCATGTGACTCGTATATTTTAATACACCTAATTGCGCCTGTACACGTGCGTGGATTTGCTTGCACCAATAATGTGTATTTTAAACTGTCGCAATAATAACTGTTTACACGTAGAAGTGCGGACTGTCTTGCCAATATCATCCTTCGAGAGTAAGCGAGATGCGATGTTGTCATTTCATGGTACTTTTTGACAGGTCGTGAAAATCGCTTAACTAGTTCGCCACTATTGTTCTACTGCGCAGACACAGATATCAAACAAATCTCGCATGAAAATTCAGAAGCTTCCGAACTTCTTGATTCATGTATGCCATCTTGCCAGTGATGTCCCTAGATAAAATACCGCCCCTAGACAGCGCCAAAATGCCGCCTCATTTTTTTACAGTATTTTTTATCATCATTTCATGAATCCAATATCCAAGAAATGTGTTGTATGGATACATTACTCACAAAATATATAGATACCACTAAAACAAATAAAATAAAATTTATAAATATTTTTTCCACAAAATGGGGGATTTTTTGACGTTGGTAATAGTGGTAATAATTTAATTTTTGCGATACGTTAATTTTCTCTGTCTTGAGGAATTAAGGGCAAACCGTATAGCTATTTACAAAACTTGGCAACATTTTTAATAATATCTTAGCCTGATATCGTAAAGGTTTAGGGATTATTAAATCGATAATCGATATAATGACAATGCGACCTTTAATACAGACTAAAATCGTTGACCAGGAGCGGTAGGTGGGATGCTCTGTAAGAAGGGAAAGATATTTTCGTTACTACTAAGTTTAGGTTGCTATTTCTATATACTTATACCAAATGATTATTCTCGATTTGCCGCCCTTCGAGTAACTGCCGCCCCCAAGCGACACTCAATCTGTCTACCCCCACGGGACGTCACTGCATCTTGCAACTTGTACGATAATACATGTTTTCACATGCATTTTCTTGTTATGGCTGTGATAATACGTACTGTCAGCAGTAAATCTATGTTCCACTCAATCCGACTCAGGACAGTCCATATCCGACAACTACTATATTCCGCCGTTATTTTTACTTGTTGAAAGCACAAAATCAAGCTCTATAATTCGCCGGTATTCGATTGTCAAATTCAGTAGTCCGCCACGTAGAAGTATACAACACAGATGAGACAGGATTATTTTGGAAACTTCTCCTACATAAAACGTACGTTCATCGCGGAGAAAGTAATGTACCAGGGAGGAAAGTGCCCAAGGACCGCATTACAATTATGCCATGCCCCAATGCAACCGGGACACACAAAATGAAGCTTTTGATCATAGGGAAAGCCAGTAATCCTAAGCCATTCAAGAACATCTGCATCACTGAACAACTGGTTGTGTCAAGTGATTTACTGATTAATATTAACCCTTACAATGCTACGCAACGATATATCGTTGTTTTTGATAATGGCCAGAAATGCTAACAACGATCGTCGTTTTGCTTTTCATGGCTGAAATGTTAAGTTGATTTGGGAACATACTACTGCACCAGTGGTACGAAACATTGTTTTACCATCTATTTAGTTGTATTGTTGTGTAATATAACCTGATTCATATGTTTTGTTACTAGGTAGGTTTTGAACTTATAACTATTGTATTTTTTTTCATGGCATCACCCTTTTTACAGTAAAAACATTAATTCCAAATACAAATTACAGTTTACAATGTAAAAATTTGTTTACAGTCAAATTTTTGGTGGAAGGACAATGTTTTATTTTATTTTATCCATTTGAAACAATGTGAAAGTCTTTTACTCAACTCAGTGTTTAAAGTAAAGTGGATTTGTGTTATATAAAAACAGTTTCATTTAAGTATAAAAAAATAATGAAATAAAATCATTTCCAATACATATTTTAAATGTTCCAGTAAACAAACACCATAAAGACCCTTTTCACAAATCACGCATATTGTACACAATCTTTTAACGAGGCCACCATGCAAAAAATTTCTTTTCGGCCGGGTAGTTTCCTAATTCCACTACTTTGTATTATCCTTCGTGTGGGATAACCGATTGTTTCCAACAACTGGTAAAAATCAAAACTCCGTGCGCGGATCGTGCATTTCGCTCGCTCTCGCGATCGCCCGTATGATGGAGCGAGAAAGAGATATGTCAATTACTTTTAATAGCACATGCAGCGGACGATATCTAATTGCCTCATTATCTATTCAAAACGATAAATTAATTACGAAACGTGTTTTCATAATATTCCGATTTCGCAGAATCAATTAGAGTGGTAAGGTGTCTAAAAATAATACAATACTTTAATTTATCGACAATTATTGGTAGCAATCCTCGACCGGATTTTGCACAACATCATAGCAGCCAAAGGGTTAAGTTAATAAACTTAGAATATAAATATGTACAATTTAGTAAATACGTCATTTTGATTATAAATAAAACTGTAATTTGCTAGTACAAATTTCTCAAAAAAAACTTACGAAATACCTGTTTTAATTTTTACTATATTTTGTATCTATGCACTATAATCCGCCGCTTTCACTAATTGGACACTTGTCTAGTTTTTGGGATGGTGGATTACTGAGAGAGTACTGTATGTGTAAACGGGGTATAAGATTAAAAATGATTCTGAACAGAACTAGATTACTAAATCTTCACATCGCTATAAAATAAAGAATGAGTCTATAAATAAAAATCAAATGGTCACCATAGATAAGAGAAGAATGGTTTACACATTTTTATTGCCTGAAGAACACAGACATATACAAATTATTGAATTCAGATTGTCTGAAATTATCGTTATTTTTCAAATATCTTTGGGATGGCACACACTAGAGTACGCCTACTTTCAAATGGTAATATTTCTCTGTTATGTTAATCTCACTGATGAATAATCAACTTAACAGTCAACACTCGTAATTATTTAAAACTTATCATTAAACTTACTTGGAACCACATATTTCCTGAACATAGACATCCTCCACTACTTGTGCGTCATATGGCAGGTGATTTCCTTGTGTGCTCGGTGCCCAATATTGGTTGGCCAACTGTAAAAAAACACAACAACCATAATAAGAGCTGAGCATCGGTAAGGGACTGAACGATGTACCTGCATCGCATTATGCCCAGGAAGCCTCGAAAGGATAATTACTTTGGCCAGTTAAACGGGGCAAAAGACAAATACCCATGAAATAAAATAAACCGGCAAAGCTATTCACTGGAAAATCTATAGCATCCACTACAAGATTTGCAAATGATAAGAAAAGATGGAGAAATCTGATCCAGAACATGTTGCTAACAAACATTCAATAATTAAAATATGATATACAGTGAAACCCGAATTTTACGTGCCCGGAATTCATGTTTTCTCGCTGTTTGTCTGTAGTTTTTACAGTCCCATTTCATTTTAATACATTTAATTCCCAGTTTGTTGTGCAATTTACATCTAAGATACATATATTTTTTTTCCGACCATGTCCGATCCTAATAGGATCATATGGGCCTCCACAGAGTAAACAGAGCATAGTGTTTTTTACGAGAAATGGATGACAGCCACTTGCTCAATCTATTAGGTCCATACCCTGACTCACACACAAATTGAAAAACAATATGTGTACTTGCCAGACCCAGGATTCGAACCTGGGACCTACGGCGTGATAGTCCAACGCTTAAGCCGCGCGGCCACCGTGAGTGTACAAGATACATATTATAATACAAGATTATACAACGTAATTGTTTAAGTTTGTTTTATTTTGTTTACACCCATCCAAATAATATCTCCGCAAAGAAAACCATTGTCGGTTCAGAAGATAAAAAACATTCTCGAAAAGGTGAAAGAACACATTGACATAATCTGGTCCAACCCAATTTGACCTTCTGACGTTTTTTTTGTCAGTCTCCTCAAAAACTTAAAATCATAGTTTCACTGCATATAATATGTGGCCTAACTATGTAGACACGAGAATATCGTAATGGCTGTGTTCAAATTTAATTGAATTACAGTAATATACGGTACTGTTCGGTTATGAGGAATACAGCGGAAAACACATTTTTAAAATACCCGATATACTGGATTATTTCGTCTCTGTTCTGGCAGAACACACTAACTGGAGAATACTAGTTTTGAGTAAATTTGACTTTGAAATTGTTAAAATGTTTGAAATGGTCTATCATGTGAGTTTATTAAGTAATCGTAAAAAGGATGACTTTAAAATAAAGACTGTTTATTTATTAAGAAGGTTTCCAGACGGTAAAGTTTGAAATAAGGAACATTTTGGTATAACTAACTCAATATGTCATTTTTTCGAATTAGTGTCTTCTGCCAGAACAGTGACGATTTGTTAGTATGGGTTAGTTTAGGTTAGGTTAGGTTAGGTTGGGTTAGATTAGGTTAGGTTAGGTTTGGTTAGGTTAACCTAACAAAAAATCCAGTATATCGGGTATTTTAAAAATGTGTTTTCCGCTGTATTCCTCATAACCGAAAAGTACCGAACTAGGGACGGCAACTTATATGAAAGTATGGTGAGGCAGGCTGGTAATCAAGTTATGGTAGCACTTCAACGTGCGTCACATTGACGTTCAGTTTGCATTGGTAAATCAACGTGGAAGGTTCACCTGAGCTAGGTAATATTCATTAAAAATGGTTGTGTGTAGTGTGTTAAATTGTAAAAACGACAGCAATGAAAAGAATAAACGCTTAGGAGCCTTGACGTATCACACGTGAGAATATTTAATTAATTTTATACATGTTAAAATAATAATCTAAAATAATCTCGGCTGCATAACGCGTGCTTAAATTCGTTCCGAATTACTCTGTTTACATAGCATTACACAGCAGTCGTGTTTGTATTGCTCAGGACCGCATTTAAGTGAACGCATTGATTATTAATATTATAATTGAATATGAGAAACACATTTTGATTGTATCGTATCTATATTTGACCATTGTTATATCATTGTATGCGTTGATACTTTGATATTAATTCTTCGTGAATACCAGTACACAAGATTTTTTAAGATTGTGAATAACGTGATCCTATATATTTATTTATTTTGTTTACAATATTAGTTTTTGTAAATGGATTGAATGTTATTTCTACATTACTTTGTACTGTATTGCCTATTAAATTTATGTGCTGCTAAAATGCAAATATATTGACTGAACCCAATAAAGTAGAAATAATAAAAAAAAAATCCATCAAATATAGGTACCTATTTATAAAATTGTCACAAATATTATTTCGAAATAGAAAACATCCGTGACAAATGTTCAATTTTATTATTCTATAATAAAATTATTGATGACTGTACACGCGTTGAATTGAAGAGGCATTTCCTGCAAACCCACTTATTTGCACATCTTACTGAACTAGCCTTTTTGATAGTTTTAGTTAAAATTATCAATTTATTCAAATTATTTGTATAAATCACCAATTCTACAATATTTATGATCAATACATATTTTAAATGTCAACATAATAAATGTAGGTAAGTAAGTTTTTACTATAAAATAATGTTTTAAAGAGATTTTGATAGTTATATTTTTACTGATAAGTAAGGTAAATGTACCAGTAGTTGACCTTTTTTCAATAAAATGCCCAAAATAAGAAACGTAGACACGGGATTGCTCTAAATTGTAAAGTTGAGACAAGTGAAGCCATCTGTGGTCGGATTGAGGAACTAACACATCACCATATGTCATAGGAGCGTCATAGCAGCTATTCGAAAACAACACATCACGCCGTAAGCATTTTATTTTTAATTTCTTAAGTAAACTGTTAAGGATATCAGTGGATGTAAGCATATGGCAATTTAATGTTTTTGACTTCATAATATCAAGTTAATGCATTACGGGCAGTCATAACATTGAAGTATCGATATCATTTGTAATTTTTAAGTTATATTTACAAGGAAGCAAGTTTGTGGGGGGGTCAACTACTCAAACTTTTTTTAATACTTTTTCAGTAGTTGACCAGGGTGGTCAACTACTAGATAAATTAAATAAAATTATGTCACTTAGTTTTGAACAATTTTTACATTCATAAGTATGGAATGATGATTATTTATTAATTAGAAGTGTCTAGGGTGGTTCTGTCCAGTAGATGACCTAGGCGTCAATTTTTTTTTTTTGGTTTTTTTGGTTTGTGTATTTTTTCTTCGGAAAACAAAAATTTCTTGAATTATAGCCCTGAATATATAGCAACTGAATGAAGCAGGCTAACAATAGCCGACAACTTACGAGAAATAGCGACGCGCGAAAAAAAAATGCAAGGCATCACGGAGGATTTACTTTGGTCATTATAACGTACCCATATAATTAATAATGTTAACGTTAGTTTTGCCGCAAATTGTTTATCAGCCTACCTCACCATACTTTTTTATATAACCTGCCTGCTTCACCATACTTTCATATAACCTGCCGCCCCTAGGGGAGCAGGGTCTTAGCCAAAAAAGGAATCGAGACAGTGTACCAGCAGGTAAATGCCGACGATAAAGAATGCATAACCGTCATAGTAACAGGGAGTGTCGGTGGGGCTGTCACACCAACGACAGTCCTCTACAAGTACAAAAGAATTCCTCAAGACATTTCCGAAAATGTGGACTTTGTCCATGGAGCCCTTAAGCTGTAACAGTACCAGGAGAATCGTAAAGTGTGCTTTCAATGGTTACATCAGAGGAACCCAAGCGGTATTTAGAGGAGTTCCTGAGTAAAAACATTGATGAGGAAAATCTTGAATCATTCCGCAAAAACAATGAACCTGATAAAGATGATAAGTCACTGTTCGCACTGTGGCGAAAAGTAAAAAATGAGTTGGAAAATATCACTCCACCTGACCCGGTCAGAATCAGCGATGACTCAGCATTGCAAGAAGAGGAATCCGATGATATGATGTCTTTGGCCGCCTGGAATACTATGAATTATTATGATGTTTCATCTCCAATCGCTAGGGCACCTGTGGCTGGTCTAATGACTTGTGATAGTGATTCGTCTCCAATCGCCAGTGCACCTAAGGCTGGTATAAGGATTTGTAATGATACTTCTTCTCCAATCGCCAGTGAACCCGTGGCTGGTCCATCAAATATTCGTAGTCTATTCAAGAGACATTTTTTCTTCCCCGGTGAAGGGGAAGAAAAATTCAAGAAGAAAGCAAAAAAGGGAAAAAACCCCCACCCCACTTGCCAGGAGTATTTCCTAAACAAAAGAGGAAGAAAAAAGAAATGGAACGGTTGAAAAAAGAACGAGCTGCAGAGAGGCAAAGAAAGAAAGAACTATAAGCAAGCAAAGGAAGAAAAAAAATGGGGGAATTGAAAGCAGTCAAGAAAATGCATTTTTCTTCTGAGTCTAACCCAAGTGTTGAAATTTCAGACTCAGCGGAGAGTGAATGGCATAAGTCTAGTGATGAAAGCTTTAAGCCTAAAACTCGATGGCTGCCCGTTATGAAAGTCATTAATGAACATTATATTATAATACTTCCCGGGGAAAATCGTCCATATTTCTAAAGTAAAAGCTACTATTTCATCGACGCAAAGTGCGGGAGACTATGGAAATGGCCAGAGCAATCCGATGTACTTAGCCATGAATGGAAGGCTGTAGTATCCCACATAAATGACCCGACACTAGTAAGCAAAACTCGTAATGTTTATTTAGTTCCAGAATTGGACTTTATTTGGAATATCTAAGGATTTTTATGTTAAGTTTTATTTTGGTAAGTACTGAGCCTATGCGTTACTATGTAGTATGTATGTACTTAGTTGCTAAAATAAATATATTTTTGTATTTTTAGTTTGAAGTAACTAATTTTGCACCTTTTGTTACCCGAACAAAGCTGATGATTGGCTGTCAAACAAAATCCTCTCCTATGTAACTTGTTACTAAACCGCCCATTGCTACCAAGTTGATTCAAGTAGCTATGGGCTAGAGTGGTCTGACAGGAAGCCCTGAGGCAACTCTGATGACAGATTTGCCATAAAGCCTTCGGATTAGACATGGTCAACTACTGAAAAATATAGTGGTCAACTACTGGAACCCCTGATTAGACATGGTCAACTACTGAAACATATAGTGGTCAACTACTGAAACATATAGTGGTCAACTACTGGAACTTTCAATTTTTTGGATGGTCAACTACTGGAACAAAAACATGGTCTAGAAAAATTGAACACAATTTTTTTGTAACAGACCCTTTCTTAATTTTTGTCTTGTCATATTAATTAAGACATTTGATCCATTATGAGTAGACTTGCTTTGCCAACATTCGGTGTAATGCTAAACGTTAATCGTTATTTTTGCTGAATTTTTTTCTTAAATGGTCAACTACTGGTACGTTTACCTTACGTTTTTATGTTTCAATGAATACCGGTATTGATATTTTCATTCGGTATTGCAATCCCTTGGTAAACGTTTTGTGATATGTGATAATGTGATTTTTGTTTCTTATTTAGTTGATGTTGTTAATTCAAAAATTTCTTATTAATTCTCTTAATATTTATCATAACAGAAATTTCGGAAAGTTGTTTATATATTATATATATTGTAAGTATATATATTATATTGTAGTATAACTTAATTAAACCCGAACTAATTACAAATATGTAAGTTAAACTTAATTAAGGCTGAATTAATTACAGTGATGAGATATTTGCAAGAATTTAATAATGTGTTTTCTATATTTTTATGTAAAATTTATTTTTGATTAATATAATATGACATATTATATCGTCGCCGTAGATGTCAAGGGAGCCAGTCCACAAAATCATAATGCTGAGAAATCGGCGCGCAAAGATTTTGTGTGACAAAAAAAGGAACAGTTTTTGTTTTAACTTTTTTATTTTTAAAGATAGAATTGTGAAACTTTGAACTTAGATACTTTGTGATATTATCTTTTTATTATTTTGAATGAATAACTAAAAAAAAATGTATTTTAAAAGTTATGTGTGTTATATCTCTTGACCACTGAATATTGACATGTACAGTTGGCATACTTGTGCGGTAGTCAAAAGAGTTAGGCCTCTTATGCCTGTTGAACACTGAGAATTTGTGGACAAAGCACTAACATTTTGTGGATATACTCTAAAGAAAAGTCTATTATTGACCTTTTATGGTGCCCACCTTAACCTAGAATCTACCTGATTTCATTCAGTATGTGAACATAGTCGTCTCTAAACAAAAAGTTAGCTTTTCAAAAATATAATTACATTGTTGTTTTAATTTAATCAAACGCTTTTTTTGTAGTACTTATTCCATTTTTAATCAATAAATTAGGACCGGTTTCATCCGCCTCAGAGGGACATTTTCAACTTGTTCATTTCAGTTGAAAATGTCCCTATGAGGCGGACGAAACCGGTCCTAATTTATTGATTAAAAGTGGAATAAGTACTACAAAAAAATTGCGTTTTATTAAATTAAAACAACAATACAATGCAGTTACACCATGAATTGACAGTTAACAAAATAAAAGAAAAAAATATATAATTACAATTAAGTTACAATAAAACTAGACACACATTTTAATCATCTCCATCGCTCTCTGAGCTGCTGTTTTTCTGAGTTGGACGATCTTCAGGCTCCAAATTTTTATAGAAGTCGCGATAGGTTGACGGAATGCTACCTTTTTGGCATAGTTTTGACAGATCTTTTAGTTTACCTTGGTCAATTCTAGGTTTGGAACTGTACAGCCTTGGTACTTCTAGGGTAGGTACGTTTCGATGCCGTCTTCGCTGGATTTGTAGTGACTCAAAGTTATTCTGGCTCAATTGGTATTTATAAAAGATAGTCGTGGGTTCACCTTTGCGATATTGGAACCACTTTACCTTTAGCCACTTCATTTTGTCTCCATTTTCCGACAGAGTTTTATTGGTCATCACTTGACTGCAATATTTCTTGTAATCGAAGAAGTCGGAATATTCCATTTCCACAACCTTATGGTAGGGGTTACTAGTTTTCGCGGTACGGGCGACCATATACCATCCTTCTGGTGTGAATACGTCCACTTTCCTTCCTCGGGCCTCTATTGTGGAGTGCACAGAATCGCACTCCATTTCGGAGTGCCCTGATTCCATAAATTTTTGGTTTATTGTGTTGATGGGCAGCTGTTCCACGGCACGTAATAACATTGTAGATACAACTGAGTTGCGATTTTGACCTGAAGCTGTATCCGAATACAGAGTTACTTCTTTTTTGGGGCCTACTGAAACCAAGAGCTTCCACAGGCACGTGGCGACCTCCGAAGCACCCTTTGTACCTGCACCTTCATGCCACATGTAGTTCGTTGCTTGTCTAGTAGCCAGGTCATACACTGTGAAATTGTAGGTTTTCAGCTTTTTGGTATAATACAACTGTCCTACTTGCAAACTTGGAGTCAACAATATTTTTTCCAGATCCATGGTAAAGCAACTAATTGTTGGATCACACATAGCTTGGGCCTTGTCGATTTTTTTGTGTTCTCTCGCTTCCTCTTTTCGAGTCAAGTGCAGTTTGTATTCCTCCTCGTCTTTTGCCTTCTCTTCGTCTGACTTGTTCTTGTACTGAGTACAAAAGTCACTCTGATCCTTTTTAGGAGTGTGAAAGCCGTAGTTAAATTCTGTGACAAAGATCGATTTGTAGAAGCCGTGCTTTTCTGGTTCAACATTATGCACCTTGCAATACTCTACATAGTCCATGTAGATACGAGTCTCGCTCAAACCAGAAGGCAAGTATTTTCTCTTACTGCTGCTCCGGCAGTAATGGGAAGCAACTACGGGCAACGATTTGATGTGGTCCCTGATTATGTTCCTCACTTCCTCTGGTTTTTTGTTGGGCGGTTCTTTGTGACCTCTCCGATCTATATCAGTGACACCTGAAGGAGTCAACTTTTTCATTGCATTTTCAACTTTTTTGCTCGAGATGTCATATGTCGCCAAAAAGAACTGTTTGCACACTTGGGCTCTCAATTCATTACACATCACAGAGTATTGCAAGGTATACTCTCGTTTGGTGCAGTCTGCATGGTACCTTCATTTCACTGGGACACGATTTACACTGTTACCAATGAAGGCCCATCTTGCTCTTTCGGAATCCAGACTCAGATAGTCGGCCAACATTTGCTCCCGCTGTGGTTTTCCTATTTTGGATGTGCATTTATAATGGCACTTACAGTTAACTTCGCTTATCGCCCTTGCTCGAATTTTTTTTCCGGATCTGCTTTGATATTCGCTGCCTGCCATTCTCAATATCTTTTGTGAATTCCGCTTCCACATTTTTGGGTTTCGCTTGCGTTTCCTACTTAAATCATCTGTAGTCTGATCTGTAGGAGTGGGGATGGATGATACAGGATTGTTACTATGGTTGCTCTCGGTTATTTCAGAAGTATAAGTTCCTGAAACATTAATGTTGTGTTGATAATATGCAGGTTCCTGCTGGCATGACTCATTTGAATCTAGTAGTGTTGGTGCCAGGTTGACGTTCCAATCTGTAAAACAAAACAAAGTAGGTAGTTTATTTCTTTGAAACTACCAAGATAAATATTAATAATTTGTTATTAGCAAATGACTCTCTGATGGTCACAGGTTTTAATCAAACCAACAATTATTGATAACCAACAAATTAAAATATTGACCTCCCACGTGTGTGCTTGGAGAGACATTTTGGAGCTCTGTATATATGGCTGGACCAGCAATCTTGTCCGGAGCTTGCATATTCAGCTCGAGGTCTGCACATCCAGCTTGTACGGCATTCCCGTGAGAGTCTGTAAAATAAATAAAACTAATACAGCTTGCGCACACATTACTCATTGCTGTCAAAGCAGCCTGAATCAACATTTTTAACTAGTAAGTGTTTTTAGCTCAATATTTCATCGACACTTACCTTTACGGGTATGTTGATTAGTAGAATTTAAAACGGCTGCAACCATTAGTCTCCCACGTGAATAGTTCATTATTTAGCACCTTTTCTCACTGAATCACAACTGAATACAACAATCACACTAAATACACCGGGCCACAGATTGAGCGGGAAGTCCCAGTGGTCAACAGCGTTAAGTCACATAATCATGTGAAATTATTCGGAAGTCAAAAGACTTATGCGGCTTGTCGTCATTGACTACTTTAATGTATGTGTGCTAGGTCTATTGGCAATTTACAAAATACTCATACATAGGGCTTTTTGTGGCTCAAATCCATTGACCACGGCATCTTTGATGGTTTTAAAATGCTTTTGTGTACTTAACTCATTTTCGCCAAATGTGTGGCTTGACTCCCTTGACATCTACGGCGACGATATTATCCTTTTATAATTTTATTTACTTTAATTACTTTATTGCTATTATTATAATTACTTTATCTTGTATTACTTTTGAAAGACATATCGAGTAAGTACCTAAATAACCTACCTATCTTTTCATAAATTCCCAACTTTCAAATATAATTATACTAAAATCCTAACAGTGTTGTTATTTTAAACCTTCCTTCGCTGAACATTATTATATTATATGAGTACGTAGTAACTACGTAAGGTACTACAGTCAAAGGGCCAACGCAAATCCTCAGTGATGCCCTGCATTTTTTTTACCTAAAAGGTACTCTAGGTATAAGACCCGAAGTCCGAGGTCGTGACACTATATATGTATATATACCGTGGGTGTGTTTTATTATTGAGATTTTTAGGAAATTGACGGTCCACTGGGAGGACGACAACCAACGGGTCTTCCGTGCAACACAATATGTGGAATTCTAATTTCCCCCATCATTTATACCTGTTGATTCCAGAATTTTCTGTTTTCTTCAATAACAACAAGCAAACCAAAACAAAACACAACCTACCGTATCCCAGTATTAAGTAGGTTATATTAGGTTTTCAGTTAGTGTTTTTTGTACAATAAGTAGTTACTACTTATCGCATCACGATTATACGGGTATGGTGCAGGCATTAACATAGGGTTTAAACGGAAAGAATGTTGTTCAGATAGTGATCAACACTTGTCAATATTTCATTAACTTACCATAAAAATACGTTTGATATCATGACACTCAACAAATATACACATTTATCAAACGTTCCATGACGTATTTTTAGGTTATTAAAAAGTTAACTGTACCTGTGTTATCCTGTCAGAATTAATCTGTGACACCGTTGGAGGAGGAAGTTTCTCCTTGTCAACATTAGTGACTGCCGGGGTAGGATCAACTTTCATTTTGAATTATATTTAGTAAACAAAAACAAACTAGCATTACCGCGCTCTCGCTGACATTAATAACCATAGACTAATATTTTGTAACTGACAGTTGAGAGCAGTATTGCCATTAAATTAAAACTATGCAACGCAGCGAAGTGCTGCCCGACCATTTATTTTATTTTCCTTTAAGCTAATTTTTAAGATGACAACTAATACTCGAACAACATCTTCTTGGCTATGTGTGTGAACTAACAAGCTCCTCCCATTTAGTCGACAACAGCGTATTCCGGCTGTTGCCTAAATCTTCTTGTTGGAGAGTAGGAGACATATTTCCCTGATTCTTTACTTTTTACTTACTATGGATACCTAACCCAGTTTTAAATTAAATGTTATCCTTCTTCTACATTCAATTTATTATTTGTTGACGTTAGTGTGCTGACTGCTGACTCCAGTAGCGCACCCAGGGGGGGGGCCAAGGGGCCTTGCCCCCCCCCCAAAAACATTGAAATTGAAAGCCAATAGATTAGACAAATAAAAACACGGCAAAAAAAATATTTGAAATTCTCCAGCACCCTCTAGAAAAATTTCTTAGATTTTAATTTCTAACACAAAAATTTCGAAACACTAATGTCGGGTTGTTTTAGAAACTCAATCTCTAATGGCAATGTCAAAAAATTCTCGGTGTCCATCCGAATTCCGGAGTGGTGTACACCGAGTGCAATAGACAAAAGTCCGATAAACGAGAAATTAGGCTGTGTTCTGTTGGGTAGGTTTGTGCACCTATAAGTTAAATGCAATAATACTTTTTTTTTCCATTTTCAATTAATATTTTGGAACTTCACTATTAAAAAACCCAAAATCGACGATAAAAATTCGGCGAAAAGTACGACCACACCCACCACCATGGGCTGACAGGGCTATAGCCTGGGGGCCCGGGCTTAAGAGGGCCCTGCGTGGCGGCTCGTCTAATTGTGAGATAAACACACACCAGAAATTTGTTATATTATAAAAAAAAATCACATGTGGCGCTATAGATACTACTTCATCAAAATTAACATAAAAAATATGAAGTATGATGAAAATAATATGATATACGTAACTACATGATAATAATTCACGTGTATCATTTTATATTACAATTATTTTTAGTGTTTATATAAAAATAAAAATGTTTATTTATCCAATATCGATGGGTCGAATGCAACTTGGCTACCACAAGAGGGGGTCGTGACCAGTGGTCTATAGTATGATAACGTTCGATAATATGATATGAGGTCCGACAAATCAAGAATTCAAGGGAATTATTTAACAATATAGATAAATCCACGGAATACCATTTGGGAACACTACTGTAGAACATCACATTCCCCTTAACCCTGGTGATAGGTAAGGGGGCCCGCCAAACATTCATGATGTGGGGGCCATGCCCACCACAGTCGGTGGTGGTGTAAATTAAAAAAAAAACATTTTTTCGGTGGAATTCAGCATAAATATTGTGGCTCTTGACCAGTGGTTCTTAACCGGTGCACCGCTGGCTTGTTGCATGTGCACCGCGAAAATAATGATAAAAGCAGAAAAATCCGCAAAATAGCGAAAACCGAAAAAGTCCTTCGTGAAATTATGAAAGCCGATGAAAGATCTAATGTGATTTCGATGTTGCCGAATCGATCGCACGCGTCTAAAATCTAAAATATCATGGAGGAATTTGTATGGATGGTGCTCCGTCAATGTTAGGCTCATTTAAAGGATTTGTTACCCTCGCAAAGACAAGAAATCCTAACATTATATCTACGCACTGTTTTATTTACACAGGGAATCTATAGTTTCGAAAACATTACAGCAGTGCTAAAACCTGTACTAGACCAATATGGTAAATTTCATCTAATCCAGACCTTTAAAAACAGGCATTTTAAAAAAAACTTTGCATTTCTATGGAAGCTAAGTACGATTGTTTGCTTTTTCACACTGAAGTGAGGTGGTTACAGTGGCGCACCCAGGGGGGGGGCAAAGGGCCCTGACACCCCCCAAACATGAAAATTATCAGAATGATTTTAACCATTGAAATTGAAAGCCAATAAGCCTTTGGGCTTAGACAAATAAAAACACTGGCAAAAAAAAACACAAAAATTTCGAAACACTAATGTCAGGTTTTTTTAGAAACCCAATCCCTAATGGAACTGTCAAAAAATTCTCGGTGTCCACCCGAATTCCGGAGTGGTGTGGGTCATGGCTGAGGAGGGCTGACAGGGCTCTAGCCTGGGGGCCCAGGCTGTGGGGGGCCCGGCGTGTCGGGTTGACCAGATAAACACACATTTTAAATTAGCTTTAATAGTAAAAAAAGTCGCCTGCGGCGCTAATATGCTTCTTGGCCATGAACATTTTCAATTACTTATATAATTGTGCAATATATTTTTTGATTATTATGTGTCGATACTCGACAGCTCCATTATTAAAGTGGATGTATTGAAAATCGCCAATTCTTATGTATAAGTACCCTTAATTTGAACTAAAACACAATTTGAAAAACGGTAATGTAGTGTTTCACACTGCCTTTAATCTTAGCGGTAGGTTGGGGGCCCGCCAAGCCTAGCATGAGGGCCCGTTTCAGGATGTGGGGACCATGGTGTAGGTACACCGAGTGCAATAGACAACGAGAAATTAGGCTGTTTTACATTCTCCTCCTTGCCCCCCCCCCCCAATATTAAATCCTGGGTGCGCCACTGGCTGACTCTATTGCTAAACTATTGAAATTCAATCTAATTTCTCAAATTTAATACGGCTGGCTCGTTGATCAATATTATTTTTGTCGTTAAGGTGATGGCTTAGCAAGAATGAATGGGACAACAATTTACAGCATATTATGCAGCAAAGATGGGGATGAATTCAAAATTCTTATTTCCTTAATATTTTGTCGTTTCGTATAAAATATAATAACACTAACGATTACAACATTACATCAGATTTATTGAAATAGTGATAAACAATAATATCTATACATTAGTAAGAAATGAAAATATAATTAATATTAAATTCTACAGGTTTTTTTAAAAAAAGGTTTGTCGATAGCTATTTCGGTTGTAACACCATTATCAAGACTATTCAGATAGGCCGTTTGCCTTTGCTTAAATACTATACGTGTATAGATAGAGACAGAATACATTTTCTTATTCGTTCCAGCAATATTATGAATTTTTACATTATTATTAATTGTAATATTATTAATACTTTGAAAACCCTAAGTGGGTTTTTTAAAATGGATATCGAAATTTTCAAAATTTATCAAAATTACAGTATTCGATGGTTATTTATTGACATTATTGATCAATTAAAATATTATTAGTATAATTGTCTTAATCGTGTGTTTAGATTATATTTAATAGTGGCGACGAATACATTACCAAATTTTCATTAATTATGTCATTACTTTTGGATAATTCGCGATTAATTTCCAACTGTTCAAGTAAATTTAATTTTAAACCTTTATTACATATATGCAAACATTGTGGCGTTTCATTGTTACTGATGCTATGCGAGTTTGATATCAAATGTTTAGCAAACTGAGAATCTGTTTTACCATTCTTAAAAGACCGGAGGTGCTCTTCAAAACGAGTTTTTATTGACCTGCCAGATTGACCAATGTAGCATAGACTACATGTGCCACATGTTATTTTATAAACTCCGCTTTTCTCCAGTTTGTTGATTTTATCTTTACTATTTTTTAAGTTTAATCCTAGATTATTATTAGCTTTGAATGCTACGTTAACGCTATGTTTAATTTCTTGATAAATTTTGTCTGAAATAATGCCGTGATAACCAATGGACTCGTAATAACGATTTGAATCTTTAACGTTAGGGTATATTGTTGATCTAGCTAATTTAAGTTGTTTTTTATATAATATTTTATCTACCATTGATGTTTCATATCCATTACTTAAGGCTATTTGTTTAATGGTATGTAGTTCATCCTCAAAATCTAATTTATTCATGGGCACGCTAACTAGCCTGTGGATCATGGCATGGTATGCCGCCAACTTATGAATCCATGGATGTTGCGATCCTTTATGTATAGTAGTTTCAGTATAGGTGGGTTTTCTATATATTTTGAAGTTATGTTTATTATTAACCCTCTGAATAGTGAGGTCTAGAAAATTTATTCTGTTTTCTATCTCTACTTTGACCGTGAATTTAACTTTAACTCACGCGGATTAAGAAAGTTATTAACTTTTTCTAAATAATCTGCTCTGTTTATAATTACAACGGAGTTGCCTTTATCTGCCTTGGTGATGGTGGTGATGGTGGTGATGGTGGTGCCTTGGTGGTTTGTTAAACTCAATAAAGACCCTACGTCTAAAATCGCATCTAAAGTTAAAACATTAATAAATGATTGCACTATCACTTTCCCCACCGAAGCTATCAAACGTAGTGTTACTCTTATGAATCCTATGGCACCCTTACTATATGGTCAACCGAAGATACATAAGACTAATATTCCTATTAGGCCCGTGGTATCATATACGAATACGCCAACAGTCAAATTAGCATATTATATTAATAAAATTTTTAAACATCTAACAAATTTCAAAGCCAAAAGAAGCGTAGAAAATTCAGTTGACTTAATTAATAAAATAAATACCATATATTTACCTAGCAACTGTAAGCTGGTATCATTAGATGTAACCAGTTTATTTACTAATATTCCAGTTAAAGAATGTTTAGAAATAGTGTACGAAAAACTAGAAAAAGCTAAAGTACACCCATTTGAGTTAGAAGAAATTTATTCTTTAATGAAATTATGTGTAGAAAATAACTATTTCTCATTTAATTCAGAGTTTTATAATCAACTTGACGGAGTCCCTATGGGGTCTCCTTTAAGTCCTTTGCTCGCAGAACTTTTTATGGACAAATTCGAATCGGAATCACTTAAAATAGACTCAGTAGCTGACATATTATATTACCATAGATACGTAGATGATATTTTGATTTGCTGGAAAGGAACTGACCGTCAACTTAACTCGTTCGTCAAAAGGGCTAACGCATTGCACTGTAATATTAAATTCACGGTCGAAGTAGAGATAGAAAACAGAATAAATTTTCTAGACCTCACTATTCAGAGGGTTAATAATAAACATAACTTCAAAATATATAGAAAACCCACCTATACTGAAACTACTATACATAAAGGATCGCAACATCCATGGATTCATAAGTTGGCGGCATACCATGCCATGATCCACAGGCTAGTTAGCGTGCCCATGAATAAATTAGATTTTGAGGATGAACTACATACCATTAAACAAATAGCCTTAAGTAATGGATATGAAACATCAATGGTAGATAAAATATTATATAAAAAACAACTTAAATTAGCTAGATCAACAATATACCCTAACGTTAAAGATTCAAATCGTTATTACAAGTCCATTGGTTATCACGGCATTATTTCAGACAAAATTTATCAAGAAATTAAACATAGCGTTAACGTAGCATTCAAAGCTAATAATAATCTAGGATTAAACTTAAAAAATAGTAAAGATAAAATCAACAAACTGGAGAAAAGCGGAGTTTATAAAATAACATGTGGCACATGTAGTCTATGCTACATTGGTCAATCTGGCAGGTCAATAAAAACTCGTTTTGAAGAGCACCTCCGGTCTTTTAAGAATGGTAAAACAGATTCTCAGTTTGCTAAACATTTGATATCAAACTCGCATAGCATCAGTAACAATGAAACGCCACAATGTTTGCATATATGTAATAAAGGTTTAAAATTAAATTTACTTGAACAGTTGGAAATTAATCGCGAATTATCCAAAAGTAATGACATAATTAATGAAAATTTGGTAATGTATTCGTCGCCACTATTAAATATAATCTAAACACACGATTAAGACAATTATACTAATAATATTTTAATTGATCAATAATGTCAATAAATAACCATCGAATACTGTAATTTTGATAAATTTTGAAAATTTCGATATCCATTTTAAAAAACCCACTTAGGGTTTTCAAAGTATTAATAATATTACAATTAATAATAATGTAAAAATTCATAATATTGCTGGAACGAATAAGAAAATGTATTCTGTCTCTATCTATACACGTATAGTATTTAAGCAAAGGCAAACGGCCTATCTGAATAGTCTTGATAATGGTGTTACAACCGAAATAGCTATCGACAAACCTTTTTTTAAAAAAACCTGTAGAATTTAATATTAATTATATTTTCATTTCTTGTAAAATGGAATTCTACCAAGTAAATGCTAACTCAATTAATATACATTAGTAGTTAAGTCTTTATTTTTACTTTAAAAACGATTCAGATCGTAGCTCTCTTTAATCCACACTCAGTTTAGGTTTCGCCAATAAAAATATTATTTACATTAGGGAACAAATTAATTCTTTAATAGTCACGTGTATATTAAGCTATATATTCACTGACATTTAATTATTACTCGGTTTAAAATATCTATATGGTAGTACCTAAGATGTTAAAAATACGCCCTTCTAGTTTCCCTATCGAAATTCATTCTATGTCACATTATGCAACACAACCACAAAATTCACAAACCCTTCTAACTTTTCAGACTTTTTATTATTATTTCATTAAGTACTTACCTAGATACTTCTTGCTCTTCGCAGTTTGTGTAAAGATCAATGTCGTAGTTGGCACTATATTGGGCCCCGTATGCAAAAATCATGCAACCCCCAGAGTTTCTAAAAAAAATCGTTCAAAATTAAGTCGAGGTTTTTTTTATATCTTCATCCCAAAACTTTCTCCGATCTCATCTAATCGGCCTCTCTTTTTATTTTTTCTCAGATTTTTGTGAGATTTAGTTTTATGTGAAGGTTGAGATTTAGTTGGGGCACTCCTTATCCATCTGCGTCCCTATGCTTTACATACTTTTGTGATGAGGTTACGAATGGAAATTAGTAGACTACGAGGTCGTTTTTGCTTCAGTTTTATAAATGTTTAGAAAACTTTCCTCAAGAGATGAAAGTTTTCCTCATCAACTTTGCTACATAAATAGGTAGAAACATGCAATATTTATTATTTGCGATGATATACCTACCTAGGTAGTACTAGATACCTACTAATGTTTATAACAGAGCCTAGATAACTTTATACCTACCTAATATTAACATCATGACCCCCAAATCATGAAGCGGGTCCCCAGGCCTGGATTTTTGTCGGTCCCCCCTACCTATCGCTAGGGCTAAAAGCAGTGTGACACTCTACAAAAACTTTTTCCAAATGGTGTTCCAGGTAAAATTAAGGGTATTCAGTGTATTTCTAGCGATTTTTTGTTTTTTTTAATAAATCCACTTGAGTTATGAAGTTTTCGAATATCGACATACAATAATCAAAATTTGCATCCTACAATCACATTTAAAATGTTATTATTGTTAAAGTAAAATAGCGCCGCAAGCGACTTTTTACCATTATAGCAAATTTGTTATGTGTGTTTATCTCATTTATAAGGTAGTCGCACCATGCGGAGCCCCCCAGAGCTCGAGCCTAGCTAGCCTAGCTAGAGCCCTGTCAGCCCCCCCCCCCCCTTGTGGCGGCCATGATTAACATCGTCTAGGTATTAAGAATAGGTAATAATATACTTAAGTAAACATAATAATAACATTTAAGTACCTACTTATGTAGATCCTAATATGTTATATTGACTCAGTGCTTACTTATTATTTGAATTATTTCTTTTCCTAGCTAGACTATTCACGGGGTTTTTCCAACCAACCTTGCGTGACGTTATTTGACACGTAACGGATGTAGGTATCTAGTATTGACGTAGGTAGGTAGTCAAAAGATACATTGGTAAATTAATCGTTTATACCTATGAAAGTTTTGTCAAACGCGTCCTAAACAGTAAGAAAATAATTATGTCCTATTTAAAATAGGTAGGTAGGTAGATTATTATTAAATTTCACCAACGTATCAGAATAAACAGTATACTAGTTTGAATTTGAATGTGAGTGTATGTATACCTATAGATACGCGAGTATAATGTTGTGTGCTTGGGTCAAAGTTATAGTCTGGTTTTATGTACCCGCGAAATATTACACTGAGGTATGCTTCCGTGTTGAATAAAAA
Organism: Rhyacophila brunnea; assembly: GCF_057557595.1. Lineage (NCBI taxonomy): Eukaryota > Metazoa > Arthropoda > Insecta > Trichoptera > Rhyacophilidae > Rhyacophila > Rhyacophila brunnea. The sequence continues at coordinate 20,121,090 of NW_028232860.1, forward strand.
CGAAAAGAACGTTAAAGAACGCAACGAACTTTTTAATCTTTAGTCAGAAAGTCAATCAAATTTTAAAATACGTATGAATGTGCTACATACAAGCTACATTCTACAGCGTAGGTGGGTGTTTTAAAACGACATACATAATAAACATACTTTTTCATTACTACAAGGTCACTTTGTTAGATGCGATGTATCTAGCTAAATCTAGAGCTATATATAATTACTATAAGGTAATATAAGACTTTATATCGTCACTATTTCACTGGCACTTGCAGAAGACACTAATTCGAAAAAATGACATATTGAGTTAGTTATACCAAAATGTTCCTTATTTCAAACTTTACCGTCTGGAAACCTTCTTAATAAATAAACAGTCTTTATTTTAAAGTCATCCTTTTTACGATTACTTAATAAACTCACATGATAGACCATTTCAAACATTTTAACAACTTCAAAGTCAAATTACTCAAAACTAGTATTCTCCAGTTAGTGTGTTCTGCCAGAACAGAGACGATATATAACTATAACCAGGGCTTTTTTGTAGTGTAACGCGGTGGAACGGCGTTCCGGCACCTTTTTTCATGGTATTTTTAACGTTTCAATAGCAATTAGACGAAACAATGCTCGCGCTTACATAGTACAAGTTAATTTTCCCGAATCATCTCAAATGAATAGACAAAAGTATCTGAAAAACTATCGCGTTTGATATAATATGCATTGAATTCTACTACCATTTCTTCAAGTGAATGTGAACGATAATTTTCGCAAATGAATCAAATTATTACCCCAATAAGAGCTTCATTGAAGACCAAAACAGTTTCGGCACTTATGGTTATCAAACTCGTCGGACCGCCTTTGACACTTTTTGGTCCTTCAAAATACGTTGATCGGTGGTTACTCAGTGAAAGACATTCGGCCATAAGCTCTCTTTTCAACACCAAGAAAATGAATCAAGTCGATTTGCCAGACGAAAATTGGACTGAACTTTGGAAATCACCATGGTCCCCACAAAGAGGGGACTGACAAGGTGGAATTTACCAGATAAGTGAGATAAACGTAATAATTTTCTTCAGACGTATTAACATTTTAAAATATGTGGTTGTGTAATTGTATTTTTGGTAAATGTTTGTTGATACACTTAATTTTACCTCGAACAACATTTGAAAAACGCTACTATAGAGCGTCACACTGAATTTAAGCTTAGTGATAGGAGGGGGGCCCGCTTCAGGATGTGGAGGCCATAAAAATCACTGTATATACTTTTATTCAAATATAAAAGATGTTTTTACAACTTTAGTTGTTTATTTGTATATATGTTTATTTTTTTATGCGCTTCGTGGCATAGGAAAAATTGTTTTAAATTATATTTGAATGCAATTTTCATTAGTAGGTAAGAAGTTTGGCAAGAAGTGAGTTCCGGCACTTTTGTTTAAAAAAAAAAGCCCTGACTATAACTATACACTCCAGATGAAACGAGTGAACAACGACATGATGAACGCAGAAAGGCTGAGTGTGACTGACTGCAGAGAGAAAGGGACAAAGGGAGAGCGATATATAAATTTCTGGAGGACAATTGAATGAAAATGAATCTGAATGGTTTGTAGCAGGAGACTAATTATCTACGTTAGTTTGAGTGAAAATCTCTCCAATTTAATTCTTTATGTCTACGGAAAATAATGTTGTATGTAGAAACAACTGACATTATCCAACGCATTTAAATGCGATGGTACCTATGTGCGTTTTATAATTCTTAGTAGGTACAGGCCTGGCTGACAGTACTTCCATTGACGTGTCGGAACAAGGACAAGCGCGTATTTTTAAGTAATTCGTAAGGATCAACGCCACGCGTAAATTCCCGGTCGCATTGTTAATATGATCGATCCACCGTGCTGGTGTTCGTCGTCTTCATATTCTACCATTTACGTTTCCAATCGTGACCAAGATCTCTCCAAGATTTTGGTAGAGTATAGTTCTATTCAGATAGAATCGTTAGTTGATCCTGGATAGGTAAATACCACATCTAAAACGCATCGATCTACTGTTTAAGCCAGGTCTCACATCAAAACTCGCCTCGTCTGCAACGCGTCGAATACGTCGATTTGATGTAATCGTTATTCACAAAATACACGTTATCTTATGGACCTTTGCACACTGCTGGAATAAAGCATTTTAGTTTGAAAAAAACATCTGGAGTCACATGCAACTATTTTCACCCGACATCAGCGCAGGTATAGTCCCGAAATGTTGCACTTTGTCATTCATTTTGGCTTGCCGTGTGACGTCACTGTCCTTGCACGGTCTTGCCTATACGCAGATTAAAAAAGTTGTATGTTGTGCTCAGTTTTGATGTATGACTATTAACCCAGTCGAGACGATTTTCAATGTGCGACTACGCCAACGTTTAGGTTGCATACATAATATATTTCGGTAGGTACCTACTATAATATTTTTCATGAATAAAATTTTCATGGTAAGTAGTTATTGTAGGTACTTAATAGATTTTTGAATTGTCTCCGCATGTTTTTCGTTCTTCTTTCCTCAATGGTGATCACCCAAATACCTATTACGATATTTAGATACTTACCGCGAAACAATACTCTTGAATTTTGTACCGTGCACCTTCGGGTATGGAACAGAGAGCGATTTGAGTGCACAGTCCGTTCGCTAAGCCCCGCGTTCCCCCCTGCCGCCTCGTCGTCAAAGAACAGTTCCCTCACTACGGCCCCCTCATGAATAAAAGCCCCGCGCCCCTTCAAGAGAAGCCAGGAGCCCCCTTCGAACTGTTTTTACGTTTTCCCCCTTTTCTATATTGCGCGTTTTATACGAATAGCAGTTGCCTTATACGTGAGACTCTCAATATTTTAGTTCGGTAACCCTTAGAATACCCTAATATTTATTATCATCGTTCAGCCACCTTCGATCCACCAAGGTGTATCCTTGATGTATCCAGTCTCTTCGATCTTGACTCTTGAGTATTCCGTTAGAATGTACTTCCGTTGATCATTGATCCACTGAGCTCTTGGTCAGATTCATTGGTATATTATCTTGTCTTGAGTACCGTTGAATGATGCCATCTATCCAGCGATAGTCTCTTCTTCTGACGATGAGGATTCAAGGTTTTGATGCATTGTATTATGTCTGTCACGGCCGTCCGTTTATAAATGTTTTATTATAAATTATAATCCTCTTTGTAGTCCGCAAAGCTATTCTAGCTAGTTAACACGATAACATGTTTCCGATATTTTGTCGAGTCGATATAACACGGATATCGCTCGGGTAAATTCTATATACTTACATGGCGATTATCTAAATTGCATGTTAGTGCTTAACACCTACTGCGCTTTCGCCATGCCACTGTCCCTTTTTCACTATGGCTTACGTTTACATGGTTACGCCTGACAGATCATATTATCTCGAGATAATACATAGCATAATAGTAAAGTTATCACTTTTTTTGGAGTCTAATGTTGAAATAGCCTTACATGAGATAGGTAGAATGCAAACGCCGCATGTTTCAATGTGCGAGTGCAACGGTTAGAATTGCTAACTCTTGTTACCTAATTCTTTGAGAGCTTTTTTTGTGATTGTTTATAAAAATATTCGCCAAGTATCTTGGCCATACATATCTACACATTTTCGGTAAGTACAGTTTAATGAAAATAGTACCTAAAGTTTTCTTACAAATAAAAACGCAATGCGAAATGAATTGCACCAAATTTTAAAAGTTCTCCAAGAGTTCCTTTTTCAGCTTCACTTTCATAATAATACCTATATGTATGGTACTTTTTTTTTAGCAGCGAAGGTTTTCTTCAACGTAGTTGGGATTAATCGATTACGCACTAGGCATATATAGTGTCGTGGGTCCCAGGTTCGAATCCTGGATCTGTAAAATACACAACATATTGTTTTTCAATTTGTGTTTGGACCCAGAGTATGGACCTAATATGTTGAGCAAGTGGCTAACGTCCATTTCTCGTAAAAATAAAAGTATGTTAATAAAACTTCCACATTGTGGAGGTCCATATAATCTTCTTAGAATCGAACAAGTATCTATAATAATATATTCCGAAATTTGGCGTTCCCGAACCTCGTCACTTCGGGGGGGTCGTCCTTCTAATACAGAGGGGGGCAAACTGCGGCCCGCCACCATTAACTGTACTTCTGATTACGAATAACTTTTTTATAATTTAAAAAAAAAATATTGACATAGATTAAAATTTGTTTAGCAATAGTACGCGATGCATTTTCAATAGATATTGATAGTGTACCGACAGAGCTACAACTTGAGATTATTGATCTGAAGTGTGACGCTGATTTAAGAAAATTGCATCGTCGTGAAGAAATCTCCAAAGTTTACAATGCCCTTAATTCAGACAAATTGGACCAACTTATGCAAGAAAAATGTTCGTTATTTTTTGATCAACCTATATATGTGAACAAACATTTTCGATCATGAACCTCAATAAAAATAATTTACGATCAAATATCTCCGATGCCCATTTACAAGCAGTTTTGAGAATATCGACTACAAAATTAACACCTTAATTTAAAAAAAAATGTACAACAGTTTCATTCTTCTCATTAATTTTTTTGTAGTGTTTATTTTTCGTGATAATAAATAGTGTTTATCTAAAAATGGTATTTTACTTGCGGCCCGCCGCTCATTTTGAATTTTTGAATTTGGCCCTCCATCTAAAAAGTTTGCCCCCCCTGTTCTAATAGGTCAACTCTGTGGGTGCGACACGTCGCTGTCACTCGTAGGTGAGAATCCTACTAGTGATTATAACTTCAAACTATCTCTCGGAATCAACGCGCGGAGTGCTTAGGCACAGGGAATGTACATGATAAAGTGCCACCTTCCCCCTCCTATAAATAATAAATTAATTTATTACCTAGGAATATTTTTTTTAGAAATAAGCCTCCTCTCTATATCTACTTATCATTTTAACGTTATTATGGACTATGGTTGTATTCCCGCTAGATGTAGTTGTAGTGACGTTATTTAATAATATATTCTACAAAACTGGCGGGCCACAGATGGAGAAGCATTTATCGTCCAAACCATAACGCTGAGAACAGTCTGCGCAGTCGCCGAGAAATAACAATGTACTCTCTGGATTGATATTAATTAATTAGTAATTAATAATTTAATCAAGTAAATAAGATAGGTACACAATTATATTATTATAGGTAGGTCCTACTCAATGTGTCTTGATGTTTTTAGTTATTTTGAATTTGGTGACCGCCCAGCGACGATAATCTTTGTCGCGGATGACGCAATCGATTCGTCACAAGATTTAAAAGGAGACCTCGAAACAGTTCAATAACAGTACATATAAAATATTACACAAAACAAAAAAAAACATGAAACTAACATCCAGCCTAAAACATAACCGCTCAAACAGATATTATTGAATACAAAATAAGTAAACACTGATATTATTGCAGAATGTATCATCTTCAAGTATTATTATTCTAAGATATTATAATATCTACATATAGGTATTTTACCACGTTTTTATTAGCTCGTATTCTTGTTTGTCCGGTACAGATTTTTTCTTGCGCAGTACAATTTTTTTCTTGTTTGTCCAAGATTTTTAACTAACTTCCGGACTAGCTAGACATTTGAAACTTTTAGAATATATCAGAACACGACGATAATGCATTCTTTTAATACTTTTGGCCACCTTTAATCAGAATTGAATTCATTTTCAGTTAATTCTGTTTTGTATGGAAAGTTATTATTGTTGGTTGCTAAGGAGGTCCTAGCAACTAAATTATTAATATATACGTGCGTTACTATGGAATCAATATGAAATGTCAAAATGACATTTCTGTATTCTATAATATTTATTCAGTATTTCTATCAAGTACAATAAAAAGTTTTTATTAATACATAAAATTGTCAAGTTTATAATTATGATTCAACAGAAAATTTAAAAACGTGGTATATAAAAAGTTCTTTTTATCTTGTAATTATTTATTAGTTAGTTGAATTTTATAGTTTTTATTTTATTTTATATCGTGGGGGGGGCTTAAAATCGGCCATTACCGCAGGTCTGCAGCCCGATTTCCTAACTATCGTCTCGTGTGGCACCAGACGACATGACGTAATTGTGACGTCAGCCAATACACGCTCGAGCGGGCGGCATGTATTGGCTGACGTCACAATTACGTCATGTCGTCTGGTGCCACACGAGACGATAGTTAGGAAATCGGGCCCCTGCTCGTCCATAAACTCGACACTGTGACTGGTGGACAAGGCTCCTCGGGAAGGTTTTCGGTTTTCATTTGTAATTATATATTCTTCGTTATGTTTTGAACTTTAACTTATTATTTGTGAATGGATGGAATAATATACTTATCACCTTATCAGATATTCAAATACTTCACAATACCTATTACATACTTACTGTTTCTCTACCCATTTAATACGTAGGTAGGTACTAACCATTGTTTTTATTTTAATGGTCACTCATTCCAAAAGAACATAGGAGGTAGGTAATCGCCTTTATTAATACAATATAATAAAAAAAATAGTTTCTAATAAAGAATCTAAATTCTATCACCGTATTAATACGTACGACAAAAAACTTTATTTTGAAAGCCTCAGAAACTGGCGTATTGGAAAAATCCTAGAAAATAATTTTGAGCTGAGTGAGACTCGAACACGAATCTTTCACTCGCCGAGTGAGTGTTCATGAACAATAAACTTAAAATACCTATTTAACTTAATATGCAAAGTACATCAACAAAGTTATTGCTATTGTATTTTATATTTTAATATATTTATATAGGAGTCAGTGACGTCCCTAGGCAATGTGCCGCCCTTGAGCAAACTTATAATTCCGTTCCCATCTAATTTATTTTCAGTTTAAAATTTTCTGATTCGTTAAGTGCGTACTTACCTATTTTATTATTTATTTTAATCAAATACAAAAAAATATTTTAAATTACATAGACACAATCTACTGAAAATTAGAGCATTTTCACGAAACATACCTACTCTCAAACAGAGGTGGTTTTTAGGTACCTACGTGGGGGTATAAGGTATAATACAATAATATTTCGATTATTTTTTAAACTAAGATGTCGATTAGTACTTTATAATGAAGCCATCGCATCGTCTACTAACTACTTCATGGAAAATCCCACTGCTCTCAAAAATTGTAATATTTGTATCATATCACTAAGATTAAAGTCAGTAGTGCATTCTATAGTTTTATTACTTTTCCAAATGGTATTAAAGGTAAAAGTAAGAGTGAGTATTTAGTATTTTAGTATTTGTAATACATCCACTCGAATTATTGAATTGTCGAGTATCGACACACATTAAAAATTGCATCGCATAACTACATGTTTTAAACCATAGTCAACATTAACATTGGAAGTAAATTAGCGCCGCAAGCGACTTTTTTTATTATTAGGGTCAATTTGTGAAGTGTGTTTATCTCACTTATCTGGTTGACCCAGCACGCCGGGCCCCTCCTGAACACGGGCCCACAAGCTAGAGCCCTGTCAGCCTCACCTTGTGGGGGCCATGACCTACATTATAATTCTTGTCTACACATTATGTGCATATCCTTCTGAATAAATATATTTTAATTATCTATAGGTAGGTACCTACATGTGTTGTAATTTTACTAAATTCGATAATTATTTTATTGGTGCAGATACCTGCTTGACAGATTATTAGATCTATTAATTTTATAGTATTTAATTACAAACCTCTTCTTCTTCTTCTATTGTAGAATTATTGCAAACTATTTGGTTTTATTTAGATTATTTAAATTCCGAACAGCGCTACCGGTGTGGTTATTCAATAAATTGATCATTTATTTTATTCGTATTAATATTTTAAATTATTATTAAAAGCAAAACTCGTCATTGTTTAATAAATTTAATCTATTAATATAAAATAGTATATTAATAATCCAGCATTCAAGTGAGAAAGAATAAATTAGCAACAACATCGTTGTGTTGGTAAAATTGCCGACCAATTCTTTATTTCACTTTTGATTTTTTTTTTGCTATTGCTTTGCGCAGACTTCCGATATCAACATTCTTGTTGCTCAATTAGATGTCGAGGCAAATAGGTACGGTACGCTGGAAAAAAGCGCCTTGCGTGAATTTGGGGAATAATAATTCTATTGACTGACAACATCTACGACCGGTTGCGAATCTGAAAAAATACAAGATTCTAAATTATAAGCTGATTCTTTTTCTTTCTGGCATTACAATCATAATAATATGTGAATATCGATCTCCTTCACCGCCCTCCACCACCAAGTACCCACACGTGCTATGCAGACGTTTCCTATTCAGATTTATTCTTCAGACCTTCTCGTCCGTCGTAAAACCCCGTGAACTTTCTGAAAGCTGAGAAATCCATCCATGTCTGTATGTTTGTCCAAAGCAGCTATCCAACAGTTTTGGGTACCCAAAGTCTTTAAATCTAATTCAACACTTTTCTTCCATCTTGCAGGAGGTTGACAATATTGTCGTCGTTCATCTTCTATATTAATGTTGTTATTTTTTGTCATGCGTGCGTCATTCATCCCGCGTACATGGCGCAGCCGTCTAATGCGACCAACTTTGATTGAATATACGATGTGATCATCCACAAAAGAACATTGTTGTATCTCTGTCTTGATCCTGACTACTTGTCTTTAGTGGGTTCGAAGATACCACACGGCATACTCCGTTCAAACTCTCAGCAATACCACCATGTTTTTGGTCATGCACCAGGATACCGAGCCATACATGACAGCTGGTCTTTTCGTGTTTTATAGACATACGTGCACACAGAAAAGCGATGTCGCTATCGTGTGCGACTTGTCAAACAGTCATACTTATAATGCCCGTTTATGTCATCGGCGACGCGGTGTCGTGTCATTTCGTCGTACCGTGCGAGAATAATAAATTATGATAACACTGATGTTCATAGCTCGAAATTCAACAGGACCCTAGTCTGCTGCTGAAAGCTGATATAGATGTAGTCAGCAGTCAGCACATATTCGCTGACCACTTCTATGTCTTTCAGCAACACTAGCAGCAGTATCCTGATTCCTAAGTCGAGTATCTCTGCTAATATCAAAAGCAAAATAACATTTGCAAAAATCTCGAATCTGCCATCATCCAACAATTATTATACAGTAATGTAATATAGCCCGCAGAAAGAATCGCAACCCGAAAAAACCCGGATATTTGGTCAGATAGAAGGTAAGAAAGGTCGAAAAAGAGTTCCCTCCAGATGGGCGCACCAAAGAATATTACAAAAATTATATTTTTCTGGTTTCAAAATTTAAAATCCTAGCTTTCGGTTAAAATTGCAGCACTGGTTGTCGACTTCAGATATTATGTTTTATGAAATTTAAACTTTAACAAAGTACTTACCTACCTACTTACTTATTTTTCAAGAAACTCTTAAAAATGAGTAATTATTATAATTTATTTTAACGTATGGGTTCAAACTTTAAGTTTTAAACAATAAGTTCATTTTAATTACATTTTTTCCGAGTTTATAATTTGTTGTGTTTCCGTTTTTATGATGTTGTCAACTTGTGTGTGTGCAAAGACTTACAGATTAGCAATAGTATTCAAGAGATTTAATGAACATTGAAGCGACACTCAAATCTCAATTACAACTTTAAGCAGTTTTTATTGACTTTTTTCGATTTGCGGCAACGATAAAGAGCGAAGAAACGGGAAAGCACACAAAGAAAACAATAAGGCCCGTTTCAAACGAGACACCGGTGTCGCACTTGACATAATATAGGAGGCCTTTGTATTCTAATAAAGGGGCCTTTGTATTATATTTATGAATGCCCCAGAGCTAATGAGTCAACGCGTGTCCGGTACACTTTTCCGTCGGCCGCTACATTCTCAAGCCGCCGATACACTTGGTTTTATTACCGCAGCCAGTTTTATGTTCTAATTTATAACGCGACATTATGCGTTGACTCATTAGCTCTGGGCGTTCATAAAAATGATACAAAGGCCCCTTTATTCGAATACAAAGGCCTCCTATATTATATCGAGCGCGACACCAGTGTCCCGTCTGAAACAGGCCTAATAGTGACACAAAATCATACTTTAATTTCGTAAACATTAATGCCAAAATGCAGACCCCCTTTTTCTCTTCTAATGTTGCTTAGACAATGTATAATTATATTTAAATTTAGTCAACTTTCTACAGTACCATGACCGTAAACTTAATAAGAGTAAGTAGATACTCTACTTCCAGCATTTTCCGGGATTAAGGAGTGTAATCCATGACCTTTTTCTGACCCCATGATTTTGGGGATCAATCATTTTCGTTTGGCGGACCCGCGGGATCCTTCGGATGGAAAGAAGCGACCCTTTACTGCTTACTGGCCGTTGAAGCTTTATTTTTCGGGGATTGTCCCTGAAATTATAGATTTTTCAGTCAGAAAATAACCATTATATAACTTCTACAGTGCTCGAAATGGAAAATTTAACGAACAGGAACGCTAATAATTTTTCAAAAATGTGCAATATTAGATATAATATCTGTAATATAAAAAATCTTAGTTTTACATAATGTACTTTATAAAACATTTCCATCATCACCTTCACCCGAATCAGTTGTTGGTAACATAAAAATATATAATATCTAATATAAGTTTACGAAATCGTTTACTCAAAAATTTAAAAAAAAATCATTTATAATAATAATAATTATACAAATACCTAATTAGTATATGAATCTAATTGGAGTAAGAAACATAAAAATACATGAAATAATGGACAAACCAATACAATTTTCCATTTGTTTCGTCAGTAGTTTGAATAAAAACATGTGACTAAGTGTAGATGGAAACATGAGTGAAGATACCTTATCGTTATTGATTTTTTGGGTTTTCACCACGTGTACTTCTTCCTTCTTTCCTCGATATCATATAATATCTCTTAATAATGGCCTCTGCAACAAGCCCGAAACGTCGAGGAAAGAAGAAAGAATTACACACGGCGAAAACCCAAAAATCAATTACCATGACAAACAACCGTCTCAAACAGAAGATAGGTACATTGGTTAAACCAAGATACATGCTACTTCATTTTTAAAGCTTTGATTTTTAGTACCTAAATTGGAAATATTTTGATTCCACTATTTTTTAATCACATCAAAATCCACCATGTACGAAAAGGCAAGAGCTTATATATCATAATAAATTAATTTAATAATATTAAATACTTAATAAATACACAAGTTTTACGAATGTAGCATTCTTTATTAAATATGCATAATTTTAAACAACCTCAGACTTGTAGATATTAGAAAAAAATATTTAAATATTTACATCATGTGGGCATGTGGGATAATTTATTCTAATAGATATCTGATGTTATTGAAATTATTAATTATTATATAAGTAAATATTTTTCCAATTGGATTGTCATGATTTTATTTAAATGTATTTTACCTATTTTATTTCGAGAGTTTTCGCAATGTACCTATTATTTGCTCAATGCAATCTATATGTTATATTATATTATAATATATGGGTACATATTTTTTGAGATTATATGAATTGAAATTAGAAAAATATACATGCAATACTCTCAGTCATGGAACACGAGAAGATGGTAGCAAAACACCCAGTGATGTTCTTAAATAAAATGCCGCCCCAATTTTTCTACAGTATTTTGAATCTCCATAATTATAACGACTCAAATACCTCTGTAATAAGGAATCTGTTCTATGAATATATAACAAAAAAGACCTTTGCGATAATAGGTATATGAAATTAAATTTAAAAAAAACTAATACATAATATTTATTCGCTTTTTAATATGTTACTATAATATAGAGTTTAGAGTGTTTAGACCAGCGCTCGAAATGGACAGGAACGCACCGGAGCGCCGTTGTGGTTCGTGGAATTCCAAAATATACCGTTCCGGCTCGTGGATTCATTTAAAATTGCGTTGCGGTTCGTTAGATTGAGGTATTTATGTGTGAGTATCTTTTAAAGTTTTTCTCAAAATTAAAAATTAACGAAGTTATGTCATGCCGGGCGTGCAAGGGTTAAAAATAAAATTTATGACATCCCTAAATTTCTTTCAATTTTCTTTTTTGTGTCGATACATCCGTGTCTAAATGCATTGTCTAAACACTCCAAATAATTGCATACTTACATAAAAAAAGTAACTACAGCTGCAAGCTACAAAAGAATTGTGCCTTTGCTGACATTGTTTGAAAACCTTTTGTACTTAAATAACTTAAATTCAATAAAAAATAAAGATGGCACCTACATATTTGTATAATAATTTCTAAAGTATGAAATATCTCAGTATAGTCTCGATTTTACCTTTGACTGGTATGCATTGCGAATTTACTTACCTACTAATTTATTACTTATATTTTATTGTGAGTGATAAAACTTATTTATTTTCATCGCCATCTAATCGCCGTGTTAATTTTATACCCACGTCTATTTTTGCGGGCAAAATTTTCGGTGGTAAAATTAATATGATAAAGTTTGGTAATTTAATCGTACCTACAATTCCGCTAAAATTTACTTATTAGTGATAATCGCTTGTTTTTTAAAACATTTTGTATTATTTAAATTTGTTCTCTTGAAATTTGGTTAAACATCTCAGCAGGCGATACCTTTCTATATATTACATATAAGTATATTTTTTGTCGTTGGTATCCAAACTGATTTAACATATAATGCTGTTGACCAGTGGCCACAAGCAGAATTTTTTCGTTTTGAAAATGATAAATATGAGTGGATATTTATAAATTTTATGAAGGTTTAATTAAGTAGTAGGTACTTCGTGTAAATCTGCTAAAAAATTAAGAATTCACTCCGATAAGCATTTAAGATCGACAATACAGTTGAAACAGGGTTTTCTGATTCAATGTCATTTCGACAATTGACTCGACGTGTTAAAAATATTTATGACGTGTCGTAAACCCTTATTTTTACAATGAGTAATAAATAAATGCACCATTATGCCATTTTCCTACAAAAATGTTTTTGGTATGAAACTATTGAATAGCCTACCGTAATTAGTTTATTTTTAAGGGACGTTTCTATTGTGTTATTACATACGTTGTAACTTGCTACTTTAAAAAAATAGAAATAATAGATACCTACTATGTAGAGAACTTTTAGTTAATTTTTGTTTGTAAATTTGTTTTAAAAAAAAAGATCCTCCAATAAAATTTTATTACTATCATAATAATAAATTATTGTTCTGTATTATCATTATTCATCACCGTGGCAATAATAATGACTATAATGAGACTAGGTAAGGACAAACATCACAAATTGAATCGTTTAGTTTAAAATACACTCACAAATTAGGTAGGTACGTGTTCAGTGCAGACAACAAATAATTTTAGATGGTAGTCATAGATTAAATAAATACGGTGGTAAGTTCTTTAATCTGAGGTGGTAAGTGTACGTATATTACAATAATGGTAACCAAAGCATCATCATTGTAACATATATGTCATGGTCTCCACAACGAGGGGCTGAAAGGGCTCTAGCCTGGGAGCCCGTGCTCAGGAGGAGCCCGGCGAGGCGAATCGACCAGATAAGTGAGATAAACACACATCACAAATTTGCTTTAATAGTAAAAAAAAAAAGAATTTTCTTACAATACTATTATTTATAGTTATGTGGTTATACGAAACAATTCTTAATTGTTTATCAATACTCGACATCTCCATAATTCGTATGGATGTTTTAAAATATACAATAAAACACTAAATATACAGATTATTGTTACCCCGTACATACTGCCTTTATTCTTAGCGATAAGAAGGGGGCCCCACCAAAGATCCTAGCCTGGGGGCCAGCTTCACGATGTGGGGCCTATGGTATAGGTATATACATACACTACAATATTAGTCCTTATAATGTTGAATATAGGTAGGTACCTACTGATTAATGACAATTTTATATTATTCTATAGGAATCGTGTTTAGCAACTCGAGTTGCACCTTCCGTCATGTTTTATCTTATATAATTAATGATACTTCTTCTTCTACCCTGTCATGTCTTAATATTGGGGCATAGGGCAAGCATTGGCGCCACTTCCCTCGGTCCATCGCCATGAGCCTCCCGCCACGTCAGACCTGCAGCAAATAGGTCGCTTTTGTAGCAACGCTGCAGGGTGAGGGAGAGGCGGCCACGGCGATGGAACCCTTGAGGCTGTGCCACAAGGGTACGAAGTGCCGCACTCTTTGGCGGCATCCGGAATACGTGTCCCAGCCACGTAAATCGTCTCTTCGTGATAACTTCAATCACCGAAGGCTGCTGTGCTCACGAACTCGGGTATTTGTAACGCGGTCGTACCAATGTACCCCTAAGATTCGGCGGAGACATCGATTCTCAAAGCTCAAAAGCCGATAATTAATGATACACCATTGGTAATTTAAAATGCTATAATTACGTAGTTTGGTGATGATGGCTTGAAGCTTTTCTTAGAAGTAGGTATGGCCTAATGGCCCTTATGGTGGAGAAGGTCCAAAAGAAATCTTTGAGGATCCTTTGTTTGAAGCTGTGTGGATGCCATCCATGGCTTTATCCGATTGATTTATCTTAAGAACGCTTACACACTGTGTTCAACCAAATCGCTTCGGATATTGGTATATTCCTCCTGCGTGAGAACGAGTTTATGTGAACGATTTATAAATTCTTAGTTTGATAACTTCTTAAATAATTAAATGGCGTAGTTAGCTCTATCGGTATACAGATATGTACTGTATAAATTTTGTATTTACTCGTCTCTGTATAGGTACTTACTATTTTTTCTAATAGTTGCTGCATCTATTTCTTTATTTTTAAACACTATTTTAATACTATTTCTTTAATTTTTTTAAAAATATTCTGTGCTCGTCTTGAATCTATAATCTGTAAAATTTGTTATATGTAAATTAATTTTTAATTTGAATCTTTATGGTAGGTATGTGGATATGTTGTTTTTTAAGTTTAATTAATTAACAAACTGAACTATCCCAAATGAGACAGTAATATAAGTTATAAGCAGTGACGAGTGGTGGTAGAAGTAACATGCCTGCTGATTATGGGTGGTAGATAAAGTAAGAGTAAAGAATAATACAATTCTTGACGGTATACTTTGTTGAGACGAGGTTCTTTCGCCTGCGGCGCTGACAATCCTTGCCCACTTGCTCAATATACATCCGCGTAAGAAGTTCAAAGTTTATTGTTGCATTTATACATCCAACGTACGTACGTATGTAAAGAAAAAAATTAAGCATACCGTTTTTTCGGAAAATTATAGAGCGTTCCTGTTCGTGAAATTTTCCATTTCGAGCACTGGTTTAGACACTTATCCAAATCACCAGAGTGTAAGGTCCTATTCGATACCCAACTTCTATAGAGAAACAA
The DNA here is from genome assembly GCF_057557595.1 of Rhyacophila brunnea. NCBI lineage: Eukaryota > Metazoa > Arthropoda > Insecta > Trichoptera > Rhyacophilidae > Rhyacophila > Rhyacophila brunnea. Next base: position 20,136,473 of record NW_028232860.1, read on the forward strand.
CTCAAAATACCTTGTTCTAAGATTTCGTCGTTACCACTTGGCAATACCTACACAGTTTTAATATTTTTACTCATTTGTACTTTGCTATTATTGTACAGTAGGTACCTATATAAATATCCTTAGTATGTTCGTGGTTTGCATAGTATGCAACATGTTTCCCCAATCACAAGACAAACAATTCAAAACACCAACAAAAACTCACAATCAAGACACCATAATTATAATGGTACTTACTTGATTTAGATGGGTATGCACTTTTTTATAATTACTATGGTTTTATAAATAAATACTACGACGATGTAAACGACCTCTAGATACTCCAGGATTGTTGGTTAAACTAATATTTTAGTAGGTACAAAGTAAAAATTTTAGTAGTAAAAAGTACATATGCTATTTATTAGCTATTGTTTATAAAACCTTTATTGAGACAAAAAAATCTCTTCCTTATGCAACAGTTTTGTGAATTTGAGAGCACCGACAATATTTTTTTCAATGCCCAGTAGATAGGATTTATTGTAGCTATTATTATTGAATGGTAAACAGCTTTGCTACGCAGAAGTTTTGTGAAACAAAAAATATGAACTAAGTAGGTACCTACCTATATTGATTTATTTCAAAGGACCGCATTACTGTAGTTAATTTAATATCCTCAACAATATATTTTTCCATTAGCTTTATGTTCTGTATAACATGAAGGGATACATATAGATAGAGTTTAGGAAGGTACCTACCTACGCGTATTTTTTAAAAGTATTTCTGCCGAACTAAAATCGAAATTAAAAATAAAAGTAGCTCGGCATGATATGGGTCTATGAACGTTTAAATTTGTTCGTTATCTCTGATGAAGATGCCCATAGACGCAAAAATTTTACAGAGACCACTGATATTTTAATTTACTTGCACAATAGCGATATAAAACCTCCTCGGATGTATATCGCTCCATACCAATGGGAAAACGCCTCGTTGGTTGCATACCATCTAGTATCAACAGGTCGACTAATGAACGGCCTCGATTGTCTTATGATGTATTGTCAAAACTATGAACGCGTCAAGCCTACATATGTAAAGTTAGCTATCCTATATCCTATATTTTATGCAATCGTCAATCGGACAGTTACATATGGTTTAGTTTTTCCCATTCATTTCTCTCCCGTTTCATTCCATAAAATATTGTGACTTCCACTCCCGTATTGAATACAAATATACTCAAAATGATAACTATTTAGGAACCCGCGATTTACACTCTTAACCAAGTCGATTGCTCTGTGATTCATACCAAAGGGTCGAAAATCCAAGCCTTGGTAGATACCTACTCGGAGGTAGTTTATTTATTTATAAAACATTAATTAACAAATGAATTATTTTTGACAATGTGTAGATATTTCATGTGTTTTAATTGAAAATCAAATACTTGAAACAATATCAAAAAAAGGTACCTAATAATTTTACGTTATTATCGTTATTAGTAGTGTGTAGTAGGTACCTACCCTAAATAAATTATGTATTTAGTGATATTGTCTGCAAGCAAAAAAACTTGTTACTAAATAATAGAATAATATACTATTATCTCATATTGTCTTAAAGAAAACCGGAGAGAGCAATAAATGTAAGGGTCCTTTCTTCAATAAAAGCTGTATTTTTTATTATCAGACAGACACATGGGTTGTCTAAAAATGCATTGTTAGGAAAAAATATACCTAGATGCATTTATAAGAAGAAATTTGGCTTACTGTGGCACGCATTTGTATCGACATTTACGAATTATTAAAAATCAGGGGTAGTCAACAAGTAAAATCATTGTTTAATAGAAAGATTTTTTTTTTTAATATATTTTACTAATTCATATTCCTCAATTTCAACACATTCTGAACCGGAACGCTATATTAAATAGTCTGATGAGGCTCGAGAATTTTACGAAACATCTCGCTATCAGGATTCCACGAGAAGGAACGATAGATTCGAGGATTCCACGAGACGGAACGGAATTGTCGAGGAATTCACGAACCGGAACGGCGCTCCGGGGCGTTCCGCTCCATTCCGAGCGCTGAACTTCTATAAATACTGCAAATAATTAAGTACCCATACTTACATTATTTATACTAATCCATACACACACGATGGCCCAGCGGTAACGTGTCAGCTTATAATGTCGTGGGTTCCGGGTTCGAATCCCGGGTCTGAAAAATTCATAGCTTGATATTAATGTGATTTTGAACCCCGAGTATTTATATACCTACATCCCTACTTGTAAAAACAAAAAATTGTGAATAATATTATAACCTGCTAAATTGTGGCCCATATTATCGTCACTGTTCTGGCAGAAGACACTAACTCGAAAAAATGACATATTGAGTTAGTTATACCAAAATGTTCCTTATTTCAAACTTTACCGTCTGGAAACCTTCTTAATAAATAAACAGTCTTTATTTTAAAGTCATTTTTTTACAATTACATAATAAACTCACATGATAGACCATTTCAAACATTTTAACAACTTCAAAGTCAAATTACTCAAAACTAGTATTCTCCAGTTAGTGTGTTCTGCCAGAACAGAGACGTTATGATCTTAGGATCGGGCATGGCAAAAATTGTTCTGAGATAATGGCGTTTGAAATTTCAGCCTTGATTAAGTCTTGATTTTTTACGAAAATGATTTTTTTTTATATTCAGCCTAAAGAAATATTGTAAGCAAATATGTACGTAGTGAAATCAGTTTTACAAAAAAATATAATTATTGAATTAATGGTTAATCCCAGGGAACTGAAATACCTAATAGGTGTGTAGTAACAGGCAACCGATCTCAAGTGTGGAAGAATATGAGATAAACTTAAACACGTGTTAAGAATACGCTTGTCCTTCGTTCTAACAACTGCTCTCAGTTTATGCAGTGACGCTTATTCAATATTGGTGTATTTGAAGGTTGCAAAACACACTATTACACGTCTATAATGTGTGGTTCATTTTCGTAGGACATTCACACATTCAAAACCCTGCGTGAAAATGTAGTGTTCTGTTAAGTGGTTAATCGTTAATCCCAAAAAGATATAGTATTCCATTGTATGACTCATTGATTTTTTTTTACCTGGGTAGCTTTCTATTGAATTATAAAGAAAGACATTTCTACATCGAATATAACTCAATACATACCCTATAGCAGGGGTGGCGAACCTATGGCACGCGTTTGAAGAGAGAAAAAATACTTATAATAATAATAATAATAATAATAAATGACAGATCGGATTGTACCTATAACAAATAGGTAGCTGACAAATACTCTTCAAGAATATGCATTAGGTACGTTTAATGTAAATATATAATTGCATAGGTCGGTCCTTAGGCTTTATGCGTTACATATAATATTATCGTACTATCCTCATCAGGCGGCGGGGGATGCCGTGCCCAGAACCTTTAAGTTTAATCGATTTACAATGCTTTTGACCACTGTAGCGAGTTAATTAATGCCTCATCTGATCGGAGCAATCCTAGTGTCAATTTATGCGTAAAGAACCAAACTAATTAGTACATTAACAAAAAAATTCTTGTCTACCCACAAAAAAATGGCTGCACCAAATAAGAAACAAAAATGTATAGTAATTCTTTTTCAGTTTCAAAATAATTATTGGTGGACCGAAATGTATGGCGTAATTGAAAAAGTGATATACCTACAATATATGTGCTATAATATTATGTTCTGTGAGTGGTATCTAGAACATCATCATTAAAAAAAACTATGTTTTCCACATGGAATGCTCCCCATGCTCGGCTTGTCAGACAGTCGAAAAATAATATTAGGGAAATTTTGGCACGCGTACCTAAAAAAGTTCGCCAACCCTGCCCTATAGAATATTCTGTGAGGAGACTTGGAGACTATATAAATTACTATTGACTAGGATGTTGTCTCGTCCAATAAATATAAATAGTATTAGGTAGGTACCCATTAGTTCATCGATAGATACATAAAAGTAAAAGCGCTTACAACAAACATTGTACCTATAGGTTTTCTTGTACACACGTATTCCCACTGCAGCCAATCTTAAATCTGAAAGATATTTTTAATTCGGTCATTATTTAAAACCTGTTTACGCTTAGAATTTTTCCTCATATCCGGGATCCTTCATATTACATATTATACTAGCTATACTTATCTGGCTGATAAATAAAATGACATACGTATCCTAGCTCTAGCCTAGCAGATCACGAGTTAACGTGACCGCCGAAAAACAAAATGAATTTCAAACATTAACAACATAGACTAATATACTTATTAACAATATTGATCAAAAATTTAAATAAGAAATGAGCGAGACTGATTGCTGTGTTCTTTTATTTTATCTCTTTGAAGTTTTCCACAACAGCTTGCAGGGGTACGCAATAGATGGCGTTGTACGGCGGTTTTCATTGCGAGTGTGTGTGCTTGAATAATTACGCAACATATCCTTGATAATAATTATTATCTGCGCGGCGCGGCGGCTTCTTCTAAAAATAATGATATGAATGTTTATAATTATTTATATGAATACTACCTAACTCGAGTTGTATCAATACTAACATAATGTTATTATTGTGAGTCGGTTTTATGTAATTTTGTAATTTATTTTCAAGACAGAATTGTGGTGGTTTCTTTTTAGGTATAAAACAAAATTGATATCGCCGTATTGAAGTCAATTTAATATTAAGTATAGAGTTTCTTGGTTTTTGAAACGTACTGACGTCGGACTTCTAATAGTATCTACAAAGTTTAATTATTACTGCGTTATTTGAAGTTTTACAAAATATTCCTCTAACAAACAAAAGTTTCGGAATCGCTGGCATAACGTAATTGCACTAAAACTAACTGCTTGCCTTCTTCCCTATAACGTCAACTCCAACGCTACAGCTGTTGTACGGGTTTATTCTGTGGCGCAACCAAGTGGTTGTTATTCTCATGCATATATTGCCGAACTTAGTCTCTTAGTCTTCGGTTACTGCTCCTGAAACATTCCCGGGCGTAACAAACTGCTGATGCTTCACAACAAACGTAGGGCCTCGTGATCGCTCCAGTAGGACCGAGTGTGGTGCGGTGGATAAAGGTTTGATTTGGTGGGTCTAAGCTTGTGTTGGCTCATCATCCACCCCCCGATTCACCTCTTCTAACTTTCTATCGGCATCAAAGGGGTAGGTACTCCTAGAGAATGTGGATGGCATCATACTGTATCCCACATAAGCAAGGATACGAAGTGAGAACTTATATTAGAAAGAAATGGCATATATAATAAACGTAACAATAGCTTCACGAGAAACAATCTAATATTATCCAATATGATAATCCACCATACTCCGAAATATTTGTGGCGCAGACAGCGTATTATAATGTCTAATTTAATAATATGTAATGCTTCTATTTAATATTTTCTTGATTTTTCCTTGCCATCGATTCACCAGAATCACACTATGGGCGACAAAACCACTCCCAATCCCAGCCAGTAATAATAATTTTATAGAAGTGCTGTACTATGTATACCTACTTAATATCTACATAATAAAGTGACCTTTGAACTTAGGAGTGCAGATGGCAGTATTAATTTTAAAACAAAATCAATAATATCAAAATAAAATAAATAATTTCAAACAATAGTCATGTGAAGAGTTTACTAGATACAAGAGAAAAATAAATATTTGTCATTTTTAACAAAATCTTTTTTTTTTGTTTGAATCAATTCACACTGCAAGTAGTTATGATTATAATTCTGAGTTTTGCGTAATAATATTTGTATATTCCTCGACAGAAAAAAACAGTTCTTTTCAATGTCTACCCGATTTAATATAGTTTTGTTTTTTTTAATAATATTCGTCTTATAAAATGATACATAATTTAATATTTTTGTAAAAAATAAATATAGGTATAAGTACAATTGATTTACATTATTGATTTCATTTCTTAATAAGTTTAGATAATATATTCAATAATATATTATGTTGGTTTTTAAAATATGTAGGCAAATATTACGATATATTATTATCGTTCTTCTTTGTGTGCTCTGTTGAGCGGGAAACATTTGAATTCGTCGAATGACGGAATAATTTTTGTTGCATGTGCCGCCATCTGACGGCAAAAGGGAAAATGCGTTGGGGCTGCCAGGAAATAATATTTCTTATTCCCACGCGAACGTTAAATTTACAAACAGTAAAATGGATGTTTCAATTCCTACTAGGTACCTACTTCAAAAGTCATTGTGACTGTCTTAAATATAAAATCACAAAGCAATCTATTATTGATAAATCTAAATGTAAATTGTAAATGTTGTTAATAATTACTACGTAATTGATTACATTAACTGATTTTGAACCATAATTTAGTGAACCTTGTAAATAATGCTAATGAATTCAATTTAGTGAAGCCATCAAAAATCACAAAGGTTTAATGACATTGATGAAATTCATGTTAAAAAATCATTACCGAGTGAGTCAATAACATCCCTTGTGTAAATTATTTATAGCCACTAGAGCTAATAAGGTATACTATACACTAGTGAAAGTGTGAGTTAAAAAACACTATTATTTTCCGTGTTTACTTGGTCTTTGGACTACCTAATTTAGAGCATTTCAAATAATTCATGACAAAAGAAAATAGTAGGTAACAAAAAACACATTTTAAATTATAATTTATCACATTATATGTACGGGCTGGGTCAATTATGTTTCAAGTAATTTTAAAACACGTGATTTTATAATTAAAAATTAGGTATTTGAATTATATTTTAGAATCTAGCTGTGATAATAAAATAGATAATTGATTAAGTATGTCAGTATGTATCGGGATTTATAAATTTAAAAAAAGTTATGGGTTTATATTATATATTTGATTAGTGTTCTGATAGAAAAATAATAAATTAACATAACAATATAAATTCTTTCTTAAAAGTCCCATTTTTAGGGAAAATCGAATCGTATCAAAAAGTGGCAACCTTAATATATTGAGCCGCGCAAAAATAGGTATCCAACATTTCAACTTACCTACGTGTTATTTGGTACATGAATCGATTTTGTTTTGGTTTAGGAAGCATTTTATAATATCTAATGATTGCTTATATGAATTTGATCATATTAAATAAATTTGTACTCTACTAAGATCAATGCTAATATTATAATATAGGTGGGTCCCAATCCCACCCGGGTGAACAGAGCGAAGGCCTCCCCAAATGTACTTAATATCTACTCTGTTGGTTGTAATCAAATAATCAATTGTTATTTTGAACCGTTTTGATGTTCAATAATGTATTGCAGGAATGATACCGATTGCAATATAAATGGCTGTGTTGTTACAATTATGATATAAATTAAAATTTTAATGGCATGTTAATTAATAAACAAATAATCATTAGGAACAGGTCATAGTAATATTTAAAAAAAAAAAGTTTTTGCATGCGATGTACCTATTATTAATTTACTCCTGTTAATATTTAGTAATTTCAGTGAACCAACACGACGTCGTTTGTGCGAGTAGGTATACGCTCATGCGCAGAAGTTCTACCTGGAAAGTTAAAATAGGTAGGTAGAATCTACCTATAATAATATCTATTTATCGTCCGATAGCGGATTCGCTTCTGCCGGGGAACGTTATTGCGAACGCAGGAATTTCATAACAACAATATTAACGCACTTTTCAAATCTATACTTAATCCAAAATAATAAATTAATTGGTATACCTGTTTATAGGTACATAACAGTAATTTATGAAATATCATACCTACTTCATTAATAATCTGTTGACAAAATTTAAATACTATTTTGATTGCCCGCAAAACAAACCATAACCAAAACTACATAACCTAAATTACCACATAATAAAATAAAAACTATATAAAATAAAAAAATATAGTATTAAGCTACCTACTTTTTTCATACGTATAGTTACAGTTAGGAATTTAATAGGTATTTTTTTTACAAAAATGAAGCTCCATTTTTAATAAATTTGGGTAGACCTAAAATAATGAATTTTTTCAAAAGACGAAAATTTAATTCTATTAGTAATTTAATTTACAAACTACCTTTTTTAATGATAGCATGATATAATACATAGTTATAGATAATTTCTAAATAGGTAGGTACTATATACCTATTTTATAACAATTAAAGTAGGTGCCTTCCTAATGAATAATATTATTATATTCAAAGCAAGGCAATCGTAACTCTGGGTTGAAATGCATAGATACGATGCTAAAGACTCCTTGTTATAAAATGTAATGTAGGTAATTTCCATTTGAATTTTCCCTCTCAGCATTTAAATATTTGCATGCAAAGACGTCACTGCGCAAGATTGCAAATAAATGCCAGCGACGAGGAGCGGCGCCTTTTTTCAAAAATACGACCACAGGTTATCTTCTGAGATAAGGACAAAATACTAACTAATCTCAATAATATTCCGCTGCGACATGTTTCGAGACAGTGCACATCACACTGCATTCAACCAGAAGTTTATATTTAGATAATTACTGTAGATTCTGCTTTAAAATATAAGTATTTTATTATAATATTCCAGCTAGGCCTTGTTATATAAAATAATAATAATGTCAGAGCTGTGTGGGGCTGTTTTTCACCCATACGCAGGTGGGCAGAGAGAATATTGCTAACCGAGCTTCGTTCACTCGAAGCCTCCCGAGCGGATCCGAGCTTGCCCGAGCGGACCGGTCCCGAGCCGAGCGAACGCTTTCAGAGCTAGAAGGTCGTATCGTTTCATACATTTAAAATGAAACTAATTTCAGTATGGCTTTTGCTTAGATGTTTATATGACGTGTGTCGCTTGAAAGTTCGTACTACGTTATTTGACAGTTCGCGTGTGTCAAAATTGTGAATCTGTCATGGTTTTATTATGGAACAATGTTTTTCGATGGTGATAACTTATAAAAATGTGGGGTGATATACAGGTAAGGTTGCCATTATTATATCGACCGTTTATTTCACTTTATCGCTCACAATTTATCACTATAGAAATATTCATTCCAACTATAATCGTCTTGAAATATCAGTAGGATTTTTCCTGTGAATACAGTAGATCGATAAAGTTTATTGAAACTTCTAAATCTAACGTATATTGGCGGTACAGTGAATTTTAAAAGTATTGTTTAACAAATATTCGAACTTGTGTAGTGAGAGGTGATCGGTCAAAAGTCCACATCTTATTAGTTATGTTATGCTTTATCCATGAAGAAATCTAAGTGAAAAGTTTGTGCTTACAGTTGTAGATAGTTCGTCGAATGGTGATTTTTATTTCTATTCACTTGAATATTCCTGCTTCAGTACAGTTTTTCGCCATATTTCACACATAACTGACTAGTGAGAAACTAGCATAGTGATAATATGAGAGTTGTATTCTCTGTGTAGGTAACACATTTAAACAAAATTCATTAAACTCACATAATAACGCTTGCCATCTAATTCCATGTAAAAACATCTTTCTTGTTCCTACATAATATTATCTGAATACTTATAATATATATTTATTTAAATATATACATAAAACATACCTATAACTTCATTTTTATTTACATGGTAACGTATTTCCATATAAGTAATATTCTTTTACAACTGTGTAAAAAAGTTTTTAAGTATTTAACCAATTTTTCCCTGTATGTATAGGTATATAAATATTATTTAAAAGTGTCATATAATACTTATAGACTCACATTGAATTCTATCATGCCAAACATTCATGTATAGTAGGACAATATTAGACCATTTATAATTGTTTTAATTAATATAAGTTTAAGTGGGTTTTTGTGATTCAGTTATTATTACTGTGAGTCTCGCGTGATAATATTCAAATGATTGGCGCCGAATGTTGTGTTTAATATTGGCGGAAGTGGCCATAAACAAATTACGATTCGAATCTGATTGTTTCCCGCCTGTATGATCTGTCAAACATCTTGCCATGTGATTGGCGGCCAACAATGTCGCACATGTTTTGTTTTCTTCTATCGCCTGTCGAGTTTTAAATTCTAGCGGGTTTCTCCGCCCCCCCCCTCACACCGTGCGGCACTTCGCCCCTTTGGCCATTGCCGTACAAAATATGGAAGGCTTTCTCAAATGTTTTGTGTAATGAGAACCTCCATACGTATCTACTTTTTAATAATTATAATTCAAAATTACATTCAGTTATAGCTCTGTTCGGTTAAACTACGTAGATTAAGATTTCTGCGATTTATGCTATTGCTAAAGTATTGTGTTTATTTAGTAAATTGGAATTGGTAAAAAATATAAGCCTAACATTAAATTAACTATCCTTTATTGATGACTTCGTAGGTAATTTTCTTAACTCATTACGTGCGTCCGACGCAACTATTGCGTTGGCCATTAGATATACTTAGCATGCTATTTAAATGTGGCAATTAATCAGTAATTAACAAGTCCGCGCTGAATGAGTTAACTTACATGTTCAATAAAAATGAAATTGTTTTAATAGGTACTTACCTACATATAACATTTTGGAATTGAAATTATATTTGGGATGATAATAAGTTGTAATTAATATGTACCGCTAATATTATTTGGGCCACATCAAAATATTAACTTCGCACGTAAAATAAATAGGTATCTAGAATGCTTTAGCTTCAGTGGAGTCAAACGTCAATTTTAACATGGTAGGTAATTTAGTTTCGGTGTTGCTATAGTTTGAAATTAAAACAGCTTCAAATGCGCTGGTTTAGCAATGTCTATTTTTCCCTAGAATCGTTTATTCAGCGACTGGAATATTGTGGGCATTCTAGCTATACCTCTATGTGTGCGGGGCTACGTACAAATAATATTTCGCTCGGCCACAACGTTGCAAACGCGTTGCTACTGCCGTTCGAACGTAGCTCTTTGGTGTTAGGAGGTTTCTAATAATCACCATTATTTCTTAGTCATCTTATACATACATTAAATGGTATCTTTAAATCGTTAATATTTCAAACACTGCATATGAATGTAAATTGGCATTAATTTTAGTGAGCTTTAGGTGTTTGATGCTTAACAATATATACCCGTATGTGATGGTATGATCGATTCTCGGTAATATTATCAAATAAGTCTGTCTGGCAAGCGATTCGTTGTTTTTACGTTACATAATATCTGTTTTTTTAGTTTTATTTTCTGAACGTACTTATATAATATTTGTTTTGATCTATTGGATCTTGGTTAAAATAAGAAAGTAATCGTTACTATTCCTACAGCTAGTTGGTTAACCATGATTTTTCAGCTGATCATGTTAATCGCCCAATGAAATTGAAGCTTTTGACATATTTTCATTATTTCGGTACTGTTCGGTTATCAGGAATACAGCGGAAAACACATTTTGAAAATAGCCGATAAACTGGATTATTTGTTAGGTTAACCTAAACAAACCTAACCTAACCTAAACTAACCCAAACTAACAAATAATCCAGTATATCGGGTATTTTCAAAATGTGTTTTTCGCTGTATTCCTGATAACCGAACAGTACCATTATTTCTTATACCTGTAATATGTCAGTTATTTTCGATTATCATTCCCCAGAATTTAGCCAAAAGGCTTTCATCGTCCCCCAATTCGAGAATCCGGCCATTCGCGCATCCTGGGCCTCGCCATCCAACCATGGCAACTTCGGTCTCCTAACACTAGACGACTTCGCATCAAAACATTCCCGGGATGGTCTTTCTTTGGATTGGTATTGAAAATATTGCTTACCAATACATAATTCTCCAGATTCCGATACCTACCGTTTTTACTGCTTATTATTTTATTTGCGAAATAAAAAATACCGCATTATTATGATGACGGCTACGCCAAAATTACGTACACACAAATACATTACGTTGATAATAAAACGAGCCATTGAAGGAGAAGGGGAAGGCGCCAGCTCGCATTTGCTGTGTCTGAATAAGTACGGTATTATCACAGACTTACGTTTTACCGTATCCGTTTCAAACCCTGCTGTGCGCAAGAAAGGGAAAATTTCTCCCCTGTCCAATACTAACCACTCGGAGATTGGAAACCTGCCAGTCCACACTGGCGCTCAGACCTACGTCGATATTTTCGATTATATCCCTTTCTACGTGAGACAGAAAGAGACAGAGCGATATTTTCCAGTCTTTGAGCACACCGCACGAAATTGGAAACCTGCCAGTCAGCTAGCTATTTCTCCGCGCTCGCCTAATATTCCAGCGATCTATGCATTTTTGTTATAAGGTCTACTATAAAGTATAACCTCAGCGTTTCCATGGCAACTGAACAAGCTTCGGGGGCGTTCCCTGTGATTGCTCTATTTTTTAAACGAATGTCTCACATCTTGTGGGCAACACTGACTGGTGGACGTCACTCGCATTGTGAAAACGCAGGAGCGAGGTCGCGAAAAATGCAAAATTAACCTCTATTTATTTCACTCCGCGGAAAACGGATGTGGCAAATTCTGACACGTAATATTGTATCGATCATACCCGGATCATCTATCTATATTAGCTACCTACCTAGGTATATCATTTCAACATGAAACTAAACGATTATTCTCTTAACATGAATCATCATAACTCCTTGCGTATACACTGAAAGGTGTAGGTTTTTATTAGAAAATCTCCTTCAATATTTCTGGTCCTTGTACCTACTACCCCTTGTCGAATTTTATCAATAAACCAGTTCCATGGTCCTAATGATACTAATGACTTCGCATATTATGTTTAATACTAATAATTAGCAATGTTCCAGAGATCCTAATGCCTTTTTTCATTTCTATTACCATACTAAATATACGTTCTATTGTTACCATTCAATGGGAATTCCCGTTGGCAAATGCATGTTGAGGAAATCCGGGAAACCGCAATCATATCCTTATTATGATAATGCATGAATCATCAGAATTTTTGCTATGCTCCTTCACATCTCCAGGATCGTAGCTAGGTAACATTGCCCTACAATTAAAAAAACCCAAAATATTACAGTAATATCCCATCTTTATATTCAATTTGGCGCCCTTCAATTCCCGACGCTCTACCTACAATTTTGTTCCTAGTTACGGACCTGTACTCCTGTGGATCCAAACCAAACTCAATTACGTAGTAACTTTAATATTATTTACAGGGCCTTACAATTTGGTAGGTACACATGGGGGCGGTCCGGTACTCCAAACATGGTAAATTCTGAATTAATTAATAAAAATGCCACAAATCTATACAATGAGATGTAACGTACAAATAAAAACCCTCATCTATGAAGGTGTTATAATAATGATGGACTTAGATTTAAAAAATATATCAATCCATATCTTTATAATAATTATTATAAAATAGTCAACAAAATCTATGATAATAATCAAACAAATTCACTGAATGAGCAATGATTACTCTTAATTATTCAACATCTTGCTATTTTCCGACGTTTGAGTCCCGTTAAAAGGTCAGTGTTTTGAAAACTTATACTTATTTTTTTTTAAGTTAAGTATATAATTTGACTGTTCGCCCGTTAGGTTGTCATTAAAAAAAATAGTAAATATTGTTTGATGTATGTCATCTACCTAGTTCTAATTATTGGCGCAAAAATTTGTGATATTCTAAATATTCAAATCTAAATCTATTGGCGCCGATTTCTGCCCCCACGTCTTTCTGCGCAGGCAACTTGTTTTCGTAAAAATGTGCATGCGTACACATAGGATTCGATACGAAAGCCAAAATGTTGCGCAACTTGGTGTCGCGAAACTGTTTATTTTTTTTTGTTTAATTTTGTTTTGGTGTAGGTATATACTGCTTACTGCTCGCACCTCTCACCGGTTGTTGATAATGTGTTACGTGATACAAGCTGTCATATAAATTTATCTGCATAACACTGCAACATTCGTGAACCCTAATCATGCTGTATATAGGATGAAATCCCAATCACTCATCTGTTTTCCTCCTTGGATCCTTGTAGGTATGTCGATACTACATAAATATTATAATGATGCTTTTATATTCTTCTTCAGAAGAAAAATCGTCATATTCGGGTTTATATTAACACTATAAGACCTATTCTTCAGAAAATGTTCATTGAAACTTGTTTTTATTTTCTCAAGCGTGTTGTCGTAATATTATGTTAGGGGCTGTCCATATATGACGCCACGCACTAAGAGAGTGCGGCTTCGACTTAATGTGTTTGGTTTTGATTGGATGAATTTGATTATTACAACTTTTCATATCTCTGTGTACAAAATATCTGGGTGTTTTTCTTCTTAAAACTTCAAGTTTTGCGTATGGTATTTTGAAAGCTCTCTCTAAATTTCGTGAGAGACCTTATTACCGTTCCACTAAGTACATGAAAATGCTTTAATCAATATTACAGTGCGACTTGTATATCAAGTCTTCTACGTCACCACGGTAATTTATGGAACTAAAGCCCTCCCCCGCATTTACTTTCCCGGCTAGTACATTCCCAGCGGCCATAATTCAGTGACTAAACCTTTGCTGAAACAGACGAAGATCATTATTTCGAAAGTATAAGTATTATGAGGAGTGAAACAGAGAAGAAAGCTTTTATTTCCTCCCGATAGTGCTAGAAATAGAGTATCTGCTATGACAAGTCAACACCCAGCACGAGCACGTGATGTAGAAGAAACTGACATTTTACACTCATTCAAAACCTTTATCTCCAGCGTCTACAATATATTTTGATTACATACCATTCATATAGCCATCAGTTTATTATTCTTCAGATGGTTTCTGACATTTGTTCGCAATGCGTCATTAAATTGTTGACTACTTGCTATCTTCATTGTATGCATCAGTCACAGATCCTCGCAACAAATGATAATTCATTATTATTATGAGCAAAACTTCATTTTCTGATTGCACACATTTGAAAATGCGCGCGGGATACAGCAGAGGTGTGACATACATACCTACAACAAGAACAGGAAAATAACATAATAATATAACAGTTCGAGTAGGTATCTAGTTAGAAAAAATAACGTAAAGTATTCATAACTATACAACACTTACACACAAATCTATAAAACATTGACTGGATATTATAGATAACCTTTTAAGACCGATGTTAATTTGTTTGTGGGACTAGGTGCATTAAAATCAATACAATAATAAATAAACTAGACGTTTTATAGTAAAATTATGAATAAATACCATATAAGTGTGTTGCCATGGATACGTATCTTATTTCGTATGTATGATTATTTTAGGACTTTCAGCGCGAAAACTATTCAAATTACATGGAAAATAGGATCCATACAATCTTTTCCCATTACCTACAACATTATTTGACAGCAATTCTAGAGAGATTTTAGTATGTATTGTTGAATTGGTAACCATAGAGTGGTTAATAATATTCATTCTGGCAACCGTTACTGCGTATTCTTCCTCTTCTTTTCCTCTTATATCGTACTTATATCTTACTCTGTGGTATACAGTCTTTCAGCGTCTAAATCCGGTTGGCTTGAAGAACAGGCAAGCCAGACTGAAATTCTCTTCAGCCGTCCGCAGCATGTGAACAAGTCAGGGACCTTATGTTAGAACTTGCGAGTTGTAGTCGCCCGGTCGACATGACGTCATATGACATCATTATGACGTACTACCGGAGTGATCATAGCATTCGAGAAAATAACGCTACTAAAATAGTGGCGTTATCGGCACATAAATGTCTTAAAGAAATTAATTCCATGTTATGGTGAAACATTAATATTTTATTTACTTTTAACCCATAAATAACCAAAGCAATACAACATTGCGTACATAATTGGGAAACACCTCAGAAACATACCTATTAGAAAAATCGTTTAAAAAGATAGTGTTAGGTGGGGACTCGATCTCGCATCCATTAGATTCCGACCAATGTGCTTTAACAATTTAGCCACCTGCACCCTACGATGTGACGCCCGCAATAGTATGTTTTTGAATTATGTATGTTTAACCGGTTAAGTGCCCAAAGCGTCATTGGACGCCCCAATTACACCAATTCTTATGTTAATTACTATCAATTAACTAATTGCGGCATAGAAAGGATTAATAAAGAATGTTGCATTCTTGAATCGCATTAATTATTTAGTTAATAGTATAATAGTTTAAAAAGTATAAGATTCTAAATACCTGCCTATTGAATCATTTAAAAGACTCGATACGAATAATATTGTTTGAATGGAAACGCGTATGGTACTGCTTTGGTATATGATATTATTTCGAAGCAAAATCCGAGGGTGACTCGTTCTTTTAGGTTGGGGTTATCCGACAACCCCTATCCTAGCAGTCGCTGAGTTCACGAAAGACCCTTCCTGTAAAGTTTTCTCTTTGTGAACATCATAGTATTTATGGGGTACAATCGCTCATTTTACTTTGCTAAGAATATATTGAAAGATATATATAATATAATTTAAATTGTAATTAGCGAACTATCTACTCTGGACATTATGTCGACATTGAATCTTGTTTATTGACTCAGGAATCAGTCAGTGGATCTACTAAAAGACAGCCATTTTATAGATCCTTGATGAATGATACATAAATTAAAACAATATCGACTAACTTTTGTTTACAAGACGACATATATTATTATAAAGAACCAGCTGTTGAATTGAAGGTATCTCATTAAGTTTGTCTTATTCTGTACCTAGTCATTGATTTGGATGCTATTGATTTTCGTCTCCACTCAGTAGTGAAGCTGTGATTTTTGGAAGCCACTGATAAAGGTAGTCGTGGCTACTTTTATATTTTATACTAAGTACTTCATAATAATATGTAAATGGACGCTACACGCATGTTCATTTGCTGGTAACCCGATAAACTGTTCAACAATATGCATGCACTGCAAATAGGTAATTCCCATAGTAGTATAGGTACTTAACGAGTGGTCAAAGCAAATGTGCTCGACTAAGACCATGCAGCCAAAAGCCAAATATAGTAAAATAATATAAACGTATTAATTGAATTAGCCTATTATCAAAATTGTTACCTTCAACATAGGTACATAATATCTACTCGTACATCATTCATTAATAAGAACTAAAAAAAATACAAAATGGCATTGCCACCTGTCAACATTTTTGGATGTGGCTTAGATCTGTAACAGAAATTATTTTAATTAAAACCACATTAATTATACTTTGTTACTGCCTTACCTTTTCCTCAATCTTTCACAAAAATATTGTAATAAACTAAAGTTTAATACTTTTAATAAGTATACCTACTCGATATGCTAGTACTGCACTGTAAGTACCTACCAATATGTCAAACTTAAAATTATGACAGAATCTTATCATTTGTTTTCTTTCACGACCATATTAAAATAAACGATTCCTTTATTTTCTTGTCAGTTTATTTTTCAAATTTAGAATTTGCCTTTTCGTGTATCTCCTTCACCTTACCCCATATAAAACTTCCTTCCTTATCTCGCTCTCTCCTACACATTTAACGTATTTGTTTTCTCTCATACCTATATCTTAGATATAATAGCAAGACAATTAATATATTGAATAAAAAGTTGAATTTACCGACAGTTGACATTGTAGAATATAATGTAAAGTACCTACATAGGTATTCTTCCCGTAATTTGGCAATGATCGACACCACTAAGACTGCATTAGAATATTAGCTGATATTATTATACATATCGAGATATCACCTAAACATGTGATGTTTTTTGCCGGTCAAAATGTGACATATCCACCCCCTTCTTGCGCAATGTCTTTTTTCATTCACAAACAACTGAGACATTTCCCTATACGACGCCCCATCCGAAAATGTGAAGGCATGTCAGGACGGGACTTCGCGGTTATTTTTACCCCGTCATAATGAAGGATGTGAATGCGTCATGCATAGGGTTATCACTTGTCATAATTCAGAATACAATATAATGTACGTATTCTTGCATATTAATTATTAATAATCCTTACTACGTTTGATAATTAGCTTTTACAAATAAGAATTTTGACCACAACTGTGTCTAATACATTATATATTTTTTTGATCTTTATCATAAAAATTTGGTTCTTTTACTGTTAGGGTTTAGTGAAAGCCAGCGGCAAACAAATTTTGAAAATAGCTGATAAACTGGATTATTTGTTAGGTTAGGTTGTCATTCTTGAATAATTATTTGAATAATTTTGTATTGAGTATCTATTATATATTTTTAAATAAGTTAGTTGTAATTGTTACCCACGGTGGCCGCGCGGCTTAAGCGTTAGACTATCACGCCGTGGGTCTTAGGTTCGAATCCTGGGTCTGGCAAGTACACATATTGTTTTTCAATTTGTGTGCGAGTCAGGGTATGGACCTAATAGGTTGAGCAAGTGGCTGACATCCATTTCTCGTAAAAAAAACAAAATCTATTAATACAAACCTTTACCCTGTGGAGGCCCATATGATCATATTAGGATCGGACATGGTCGAAAAAAAAATGTTACAATAAGTGCTGTTTTAACAGCACCTCACGTGGCTGTGTTAACACAATCACTGCTGACCTTTTAATTAATATTTAATTACCACATTTAATATCATGTTAATTATATCTAATGGCCAACTAATGCAAACGCGCCAGTCGCGTGTTTTAAATAGATACGCCGTACCTACTTCCATTCTGATCATTTACAGTATTTTTCTCTATGTTTCATGCTATGGATTATTGTCATAATATCAGACAGCAATCATTAGATAAACGCATTTTGAAAATAGCGGATAAACTGGATGATTTGTTAGGTTAACCTAACCAAACCAAACCTAACCTAAACTAACAAGTAATCCAGTTTATCGGCTATTTTCAAAATGCGTTTTCCGCTGTATTCCGTATAACCGAACAGTACCAGACATTTTATCCTATCAACTTGGTTAGCGTTAGTAATAATTTTCGCTATCCTTCAGAATATTTTCTTGTTTTATTCACGCTGGCAACCCTGTCGTATTTAGCGGTGTGGGCTCGGCATGACGATTGGATAGTGCCTTCTATGCTAGCTGACTCCGAGATTATGTGAGTCACAACTTTGCAAGAATCGGTGACTAAATACTGCTCGCTGCTGTTTGTTGACTGGCCGGACGCGCAATCGTCGGGTAAATTTTATTTCACTTGCCCCCGACGACTCCTGCTGATAAAGTAAAAAACTCGACTGGACGACAACTCTATGCTGCGGCAGTGGTGAAGATTTCAATAATTATATAACAATGCTTCTGATGATTCTTGATTATGCTGGTAAAGCACCAGTTAAATGGATAATTATTAATGTAGTTCCTTACTATAATCCAAAACCATGACGTTTGGTGGATTTACTATTTAGCATTAAATTTATTATAATATTATGTACTATTAAACTTCAATTGATTTCTTCTAGTGCGTCCAATAAACAATAACTTGGGTGGAGATTCTCCACCCAAGTTATTATCTCCACTGGAGAACGGTTTATATTTTGAAGATCAAGGCAGACAGTGTAACTGTATAGTTTACAGTAAGTATTATTCAGAGAATTAAAATGAAGTGGGTCGGTGCCATGCACCTATTTAACCTTCTCGGAAATGGCTCACCGGCAGAACATGCAGGCATAATATAGTTAGTTATCATCTTCCGTCAGGTTTTGGACTTTTTTAACATTACTTACATTATCTGTATTGAACTTTGCAAATTACAAATTCAAGACTTTCACAATATGACATTTGAAAACAAAGAAATATACGTAGTACTTATTAGAAAAACCGTGTAAAGAGTAGATACCTAAATACAACAATTATAAAGATATGGAGTTACGCCTAATGAGTCAAGTAGGCCATATTTTAAGAATTCATAAAACAACATCCACCTCATCCTCACGTAGGTAGAATTATGCCTATTAACAATTGGCGTCACCAATGACTGGTTAGTTCTGTACCTTGGGAGAACAAACGACTGACGCTCCCGATTTCTAGGACACACGGGTCAATAGATACCAAGAATGTTAGATTTCTCGTTTACACCGCGTACCTATCAGTCAGAATTGTTATAATAATATATTGTGTCCAATCGCATCTACTCCTTGATGTGCCTCTGGATGCTACTAGGTAAGTCAAACTTTTGATTGATCACCCACCCATCTTGCATAAAATCCTTTTATTCTTTTAGAGGGTTTTTTTGATACCATCACCGCACGTAGATTGGTTGGACCTGCTGTTGATATCAAGGTCCATCAGTGAAATGATAAGAGCTGATAAGTTTCTGATAATAGTGAAATACTCCTAACAGCGAACGTTTTCCAGTTTCCATTTATTTTCTCGTAAAAGTAATTTCATATGCATACCTATCTACTTTTGTTTTAGTTAGAATTGTTACAAAATTTGCAGACCACTTGTTTCCTCTTTTAAGACAATGGATGGTTTTGATGACTTATATGTAAGATATTATTTTCCTTGGGTCAGCAAAATGCTATTTTTTCGTCACAATGTTGTTTTGTGGGACAAAATTTTAGATAATATTTGAGAAAAAAAATAACGAGCAATATCCTATGTACCTACAGACCATATTCTTAAGCAATTTACGTACCTATGTATGTCATCATCATCATCATCATCAGCCTGTATCTATCCACTGCTGGATGAAGGCTTCTCCAAGCTGATTCCACTTCTCTCGGTCCTGTGCGTTGCGTTGCCACGTAGGTACTTCCGCAGAACTTTATCATTTCATCGATCCAGCGGCCTCTCGGTCTACCTTGCGGACGTTTTATAACTCTTGGGTACCACTGGATGACTAGATTTGTCCAACGATTGTCCCGTCCCTTCTTCGATCTATGTGTCCAGCCCATTTCTATTTGATGCCTTTAGCGAACTCTATTACGTCGCAAACCCTATGTGTGTCACTTCACATAACATTGTATTGTTCATACCTACCAACCTACAATATTATTTTTTCTTCACCTGCCCGCCTCGATTCAAAGGCTTCTAATCTTTCTTTGGCGTTGTTCATGATTAAACTCCAAAGTTCACAAATTTTATTTACATGAATTTTTGTCATCTTCGGGATATTTATGGCTGTTGAGTCCGTAAAGTATTACTACTGACTATAGACAAACGTGGCACATAATTCTGAATTATGATTGTAGTGCTAGTTATTAATTATCTTCGAATGCAATACGGTAATACCTATGTTCTTAATAATTTCGTCCAAATTATTACTAAGTATGTAGTATTTCAGTATGCAACAATCATAACTAGCACTACCATCGAAGTTTACAGTTTTGTGTCATGGCCTGACCGTATAGTGGGCCTTGGGTCCTAATTAATTATTGTTATTTCTCTAAACTTTATTCAGATACGCGTCTACTAATAATTTAATTTAATCCATTAAAAGTTGGTGATTCTTCATTAATCCTAAAACATGCATAATACGTATCACAATATAACTATCGTTACTAGGTACCTACTTAACTCCTATATAGTTTAGTTCATTGAAAGAGCCCATTTTATACCAAAAGAGTACCTACTACATCAATTTTTTCATTTTGATTTTTCCTAACAATTAATGGCAAAAGATTCTTAGTACAAATCTCCAACCCATACTTTCATAATAATTTAGTTTAGTACATGCGTACTTACCTACATGGTTCATTTTCGTAAAAAAGCCGCTGAAATATTATTTGACTGATCACTAATGATCTCTTACCAACATTAAAATAATTAAAAGCAGCTTTGCGATACAATCAAAGTAAATACTAGTTATCGGAAAAACTTTATATTAGGTACTTGCCTAATGTTTTAATGGTTCATTAAGTTGCCGGTAATGGTATTTTTGTCAACGATGTGTTGACAGCTCACTCGGTACAATCGTACCTCTAATGAAAACAGCTGATGTAATGCACGTTCGATTGACGTTTCATTTGACAGCCGTACTCGCTTTTGTTCGAATTTCGAATCGAAGTACATAGTCGCGGGCCGTTTTGGCGCGAACTAGTTTCCAACTTTGTGTACCTACAGATTATGCAGCCCGTCTTCTGATAGTTTCTTAGCAAGCCAGTCGCATCCCTTAGCGGCGCCCGTTCGGACGTCTATCGCCTGGCACTCATATCAGACTACAACCCACGTGGTTTTCGTGTATATAAATGCATACCCACAGTAAAACGTCTTGCGTACATAACCTCAAACTACGAATACAACAAGGGCTTATATAAACACATACATCAACTGGAGTGACGTCAGCACTCCCTATGTGCGCACGAACACCGACGAACGTAGCTATAAAGGTACCGCCTGTGTATTCCAACCAGTATAATCGGCGGGCTGATGTACTTGGCATAGCTGTGTAGCTCTAGGTAGGCGGCTTATAGCTTCTTTCTGTTTACGACAACGTTTCTAGGCTGCCTCATGACTGCTCCTTCTCCTTGTCTGCCCCACGCCTCCGTCTCTGTCGCTCTTTGACGTTATCGCCCGTAGCTTTTTATCTTCGACCATACTTGCGAAAAACATTTCGCTATGGGAAAACGCCTCGAAAGTTTCGCATTTTTTGTTTTTGTTTGTTATGTCAGTTTTCCTCTTCCGAAAGCCTCATGCTTTCAGGAAGTGATGTACTTAATAGTAATAATACTCTTAAAATTTTATTCATAAAATAATATCGATTTCCTTTGTTCCACTGGTTTCTGGAGAAAGCTCCGTTCCACGGGCACGTTACGGTGAAAACTGTGCGTGAATTTAGCAAAGATTCGAACCGAAAATTCACGCAGCAGATCCCTTCGTCGGACGACGAGGAAAAATTGGAATAAGTAGACGGTCGTAATAAAAAGGCCGAGCGTCGAGCGTTCGCTCGTATCGCCGCCGTTCATAAAGTTCACAATGGAATGCAGAATGTAACGATTGAAATCCGGTGCCGGCGATACGGCGTCTTTTCGCTTGCAGCGGTCCGCGCTCGCAAGGCGTACGTTTACTTGAACGGCGTTCGCATTCCGTAGATCGCCAAGCGACCTTTATCCTTACGGACTTATTCTTGCCGAGCGAAATTGGTCTCTACCAGCTACAAACACACGGAGCAGCTTGTAGATAAGAGAAAGGCCAACTAACGCGCCACTCGCCACGATTGATTGTCGAGTGGTATGCTTCTATGCGAAAAACGCTCTTTCGGAAAATGATCTTTTTGTATAAATATTTTCATCATTCAAAAAACCATTGGAATACAATATTAAACCATCCAGATGTTTTTTTAAAGTGTTGTTAACAATGTTCACAAGATCCACTAATAATTCAGATGTTTCGTGTTCAGGAATAGTAGTTCGACTCAAAAATTTGACACCCACCAACTACTTAAGTCTTTCACTGCTAAACACGCCATGCGCGTGGCTATTAGATATAATACTTTCACTGCTGACAAGCTAATTACCACATTTAATTATGCTAATTGCTTCACGCCAGGCGTATCTTTAGCAGTGAACGTGTTGTGGTAATAACTAGTCAGCAGTGAATGAGAAACAAGGTAACTAATCGGGATTGGTAGTTTTTCTTCTAAGATACGATTAAATAGGAATTGGTTTCAGGAATAATATGTTGAATACTTAGATTATAGAAAAATATAGATAGAGCGATAGTGAGTGTTTGTTCCCGAACAGATGACGAATTTTTTCTCGCGCTTGGGTCAGCCCCACCACGCGTCCTTCACGCCCCTTTCAAGGGTTTTTCGGAAATACGTGACAGTGTGCGTGAACATTTGCTTGGCGTAGTGTTGCCAGATTTCGAATTATTTTACAAGCGATTTAATTTTATATTATATTAATAAATATTAGCAGAGTGAATTTTGGTAATACGAAATATATTTAGGTAACACACAATCTCAAAAATACGAATAATATTTATTACATTCCTATTTATAGTGTTCGGAGAAATAAAAAAAACATGTTTTCATAAAATTTTATTTATTATTAATCAAATAATACATTCAATTAACGATTCAAACATATTTGCTAAATAAATTATGTAGCTGGTACCTACCGACTTAGAAGTATAAGTAAAGAAAAATATAAAGCGTCAATTACATTGAGCTACTTTACGAGCTGTTTGTTGGGAAATTTAAAAGCGGGCGATTCAGCTACTGCGATTGTGATGATGACACACAAAACTTTCCATTCGCTGAGAAGCCACAAGCCAGCGACTATTTTGACAGAACGTAGTTCGTTTTTTCACCGGGAGGTTGCTACTGCGCAGACGCAGTAGGCCCACACGCCGGCGTGTAGCGTGTAAAGTTGACCGGCTTTCAACTTTTCTCGGTAGATTGTTTACAATCTGCTTGTTCGATGATGACACTAAGCGACTTTACAGGCAGATTGTAAATTCGGCAACAAGCAGCTCGTAAAGTAGCTCCATGTAATTGACGCATAAGTAAACACAAAAATACCACAATCTATAAAGATTTTAAAAATAGACCCATTATGATAAAAATTGGTTTATTCTGAATTTTAAATATCGAAACATTGGGTAATGATTATATTGAAAAAAAAAGAATTACAAATCTATGGATACATGCTTTTCCATCCACCACCCGCCACGTCTCAACACCCTTTCAGGCATATACCGTGGCGTAACGAACGAGAAGCATCCTTCAAAATTGTGCTGGTAGCATTCCCTTTCAACCGATGAATGGGAACACTACCAGAGGATGTGATTGGCACCCTGCTATTTAAAGCATTCTACATAAGCATGTATCGAATTTTATAAAACCAAGCTGACAGAGCTCGTTGACGAAGCCACCGTGACCGGTTAAGAACTAGGAAGTCCAATGGTCTGGAGTCTTTTGGTCATCTCCATGCGCCACATACTATTCGGAAAGAAAAAAGACGTTTACACAAATCTAGTAAATCTAAAAAAATCAGACACATAAAACAAAATTACGTAAATTTACAATCATATAGTAGGTACATCGGAGATGGCACGTTTTAAAGAGGCAAGTGTCGCGTTCGATAAATGCTGGAGAACACGTTATGAGCAGCTAACACTAAAAATGAGACATATTTAATTTAAATGCGAATAAAATATGTATTGGAATTTGCTAGGAATATAATTCTGAAAATTAAACATGAATTTTAATATAAAACGAAAATTCATATAGACATTCAAGGAATAAGAAATTATAGCCCTTGGTTTTGGATTAGTTTTTTTTTTAAATTGTCGTTTTGTATACAAGTTTTTCAACAAACTTTGACGTTTCGAAATATAGTGTGGTACTTACGAATCCGATAAATAAGTGATAAATGATATTTAAAAACTACCGCTATATTTTATACACCAGCAGCCGTAGCTGATTTATTCATACAACACGTCGCTATAGGATTTGTTTCCCGAATATCCATTTTTGTCGAAATCGACATTTTAATGCAGTTCAATTTCTTTTATCGAACTCTACCGAAATCATTTATAAAAACAATATATTTTTATATAGGAACAGAGATATTTTTTTTAAAGCCCGAATACGCCATGTTAAGTTACAATTACTCCGTGGTGTGCTCCCGAATGTCCAACTATTCGTACCTGAATATCCAAGTTAATTTCGGTCGAAAAATATCTCTGGCTGAGTGTTTATTTCCCGAATATGACTTCAGCCAATCAAACCGCGCTTACGCCGTGCATCTCGCTCCCATATTCACGCTGTCTAGCTCTAAAACAATCACGCCCACTTTCATATTTTTCGGCCGTCCGGGGACTTCTTTTAAATTTCGTCTTATTGATATTGTTTTTAACGTTACTATTGTTCTAATAGTGAATTCATCAAATTTGAAGAGATCATTCATAGCTGATACATCACTAGTTCGCCCTGAACTTACAGTAGAGTTGTGGAAGTGAGTATTTTAACCTAAATAACTGCATTTTGTTTTGATAAATGACACAAAATCCCAACGGTTATATGAATTCTACAGTATGACCCGGCAACTACTATGACGTAAAAAATAATTATTATTTCAAATTATTATTAATCAAACATTGTTTGTCTTTATTTTACTTTTAATCTAGGTATTTCTATGAAAATAAAGGCGATGCTATTATTTATTTTTGAATGTGCTGATAGTTAATTTAATTTAATATGTATGTTAGTAACTATTTATTTGGTGGATATTATATACTTAGGATATTGGTACCTACCTAATATTAGCAGCCAATGGTAATTAATTTATACATGCTATTATTTTGTGTTGTTATTCCTTACAATAGTAAATATATAATATTTATTTGGTGGTTTGTAATAAGTTTAACTGTCAATTATAGAAATATATAGATATAATAATATATAGATATATATAAATAGATTTTTTTTTTTTGGAAAAAGTATTAATATAAAATTGTTAGCAAGTACGAGTAAGTACCATCATAAGATATTGGAGAAATGACCGTGACGTCGGTTAGTAATTGAAGTAGTAGATACCTTATAATATATTTTCTCAGAAGTGATTTAAAAAATGTATGTAAGTATGTTAAATTATTAGAATGGTACATTCTTAAATCTTGTGAATTATTCGTTCAATAAAAAAATAGTTAATTACTTAACAACTATTTTATTACTTAATCCGAAAAAAAACCGAAAAAGCGATTGCCGCATGTTAATATTACATACGAACTTGGGTAATTACGATCATTAAGTATTTAAATAGTATAGGTAATTATTAACAATTATCGTGTAAATAAATATAACGTTTGAGGCGCGTACTTTTTGACCACTCAGTAATCTGTGGGCCGTGCAACAATACGCTACGGTCTTAAATCCCGAACGTCCATGTTTTGTCCCGAATATCCATTATTCTGAGAGAGCGCTTAAAATTTCCCGAATATCCACAGTGAGTACTTGTAAATAAAACGCATTTTCTGTGCATTTAATGATTTATACCAGTATGTTATTCTTGGAATCTATTCTTAGATAATGTTGCAATCATACAGTGTAGAAAGAATGATTGATACATCTACTGATATTGAAATATACGACAATGAAATTTGTTTTTCGTCTCCTGTAAAATTGACATTTGGTCTATTCGGGAAACAAATCCTATAGCGACGAACAGATAAGCTTGAATACGAAATATTAAAATATGTGTATAATATCGCAAAATGTGTAATATTATTTTAAAACAGATGAAATCAAAAATCACAAATCTGGCAACATTTTTACCCACACTTGCAGAATTCTGGCGTGTACGCAACGAAATGTAAGCTAATCAAGGAAATGATTTCAGATTACAGAATAATATAGAATAATCACTGTTTATGAAGTACTCATAAGTGGAAAGTAATCCCATCTTCCTGTTTTTGGTTCCTAGATGTGTTTTGACATCGTTTTATAGAACAAGACGGCATATTTTCCGATTTTCTTGTAGATGTTGCCGGCACAATGTCAGTTTATCGACTGACTGCCATTTTTGTGGCGTGTTGGCTATGCACTTGCTAAAACATGACTCACTAAAATCGGCTATTGCGGAGGGCTTGGTTGAATACTACAATAGCGACACTACAATTAATTTCTTAATTCAATTTCCATAAATTACTCAATAGTATTTATATTCTAATGTTTCTTTTTAGAATACACTATGGAAAAAAGTTTCGTTAGTTTCAAATTTTTAGAATAGAGCCTAGCAATATAACATAAAATTCTTCATTACAGTCAGTTTTAAAATATTTGAATTATACCGTTTGAAAACAAATATTTAGCGGTAGATGTATTCTTTTAGTATGCAACATTTTTTGCTACGATTGTTTATTTCCCATATATCCCGAAAACCTTTCAAGATTCAGAGTATCTCAGTCTTCGTAAGTCATGTTAATATTGACTGGATTGTTGTACTTTTAAATTAATATAAAGTAACAATATGAGATTTGTGTGTTTTGTTTATTCTGAATTTTACAACAGTTTGAAAGCATACCCAGTTGTCGCCTACCGCGAACACGTGTGCCGCACTGTTGGAAAGAAGGCCAACCAACCGAATGGCGGGAGGAGGCCGTCGCTGTCTGCCCGTGTCTACCCAAACTACCTACCTACCGAGCTATAAGCGGCCGCTCTATACCTATCTACCTACCTATTTCTACCATTACATTACCAACCTAGCGATGTTGTACCCACGGGCTACCAACACGACGGTATTCTTCGTACATATACCCGATGAATATACAGGGCGGTCCGAATAAAATATTCACATCACTACACCAATGGTACCTATTTGAAAAAAATAGATTCTCTACTTAAGCAATTTCTAAATATTTCTGTAATAGAGATTTTACTGCTATTTCTATCATTTTAAAATTATCACGTACCAATTATTAAATTATTATACTTATTGTGACACCCTAGCGGAGGTTTGCCACCATAAAGGCGATCGTAGCTTTGTTATCTTCTACCCTGAACAGTTCAGTAGAGCTGCACTTGTACCGATCACAGGGGTTCTTAAGCCACGAAATGCGGCGTTGTCCTCTGCTACATTATCTAGTTTAAAAAAAATCTGGATAGGTACACATTGGTACTTACTCTTCCAATTCTCAAATATACTTGTAAATACATTACATGCCCATGTATTATATGTATATAATCCGTAATTCATCATTCAATTATTATGAATTGTTAACGAAAACTTGAAACCGCTATTATCGATCTTTATCACTCGAAGTTATAAATATATTACTTACTATAATTTTCTTTGACAACGAGTCTAAACTGGTTTGTTTTGAATGTTTTTACGCTGCTGGCATTTCTTTAAAAATAATATTTAAAATTAAATTAAAAAATAATAATAACCGTTTTCGTTAAATCGTTTTGCAATTCTAATACTTATAGTGCAGTATGTATTAATTACTCTTCAACATAATATACCTACTTACATATTAATGTTAGTCATGACGGGTAAAACAAAAGGGGTAAAGTAGTGCGAGATTGTCTACAACTGTGGAGAAACCCTGGAAAATACAACGACGGCGGGCCAGTTTCCAGATTGTGACGTTCAAGGACACTGAGAAACAAAACGTGGATTGATTGATTCAATTATATTCAATACCATAACACGTGATTCTAAAAAAAAAACAGATTTTCTTTATATAATTCATCAATGTACCGCTTCTCCTTTTATTCACCCGGTATTTCTCACTGCCAACCTTACGATATTGTGTACCCACTCCTACCAACACACTCAACCGATAATACTTTTCCACACGAATGGCATAAAATAACCTCAGGCACGAGAGGCGAGTGCGGACTTTATCTTGTTTTTGTCCCAATTTTGAAACATATTTATCCGTGGGTTTTCTTCATTTGTCTCATGCGATATTATATTGTTGACAAAAATTATTTAAAAATAGTATAGTTCTGCAGCGAATTTACGATTCGGGCGAGTTGTCGCATTGGTGGAATACTGTTTCAGCTGACTCATTTATTATACATAATATATGTCATTATTGTAATACATATAAGTTCCATTTTTAATGTCGTTATTAATCTATCCAGATATGAATTATTACTAAACAAACTATAAACAAAAGGTGATCAGTCACATTGTTGGCTTTTTTTTAATGTTAATTTTAGCAAAGAAAATCAAAAAGCTATACGTCCATATTTTGGCGCAATTGGCGACAGATTATAGTATATTTAATTGTCATACAATTAATGCTGGATCAAAATTATAGTAAAATAAATTGTAGGATTTTTATTTCAAAATGCTCACCGATATTTGTGAATTTGTTTCCTATTAATAAGTTAAATACGAGATTTTTGTTACAAATTAAAACAAAATGTAACGATCGCTCAGGCTCTCTGCGTCAAGCTATGATTACTAACACATACGTATTTCTTGATTTCGCCTTTATGCCTACGTATTTCGTACCTATATTCTGTTTACGACTTCGTATATAAAGCGACTTTTTATAAGTGAGTGCTACGTAATTTATGAACAGCTTGTTATTCGTTAAGAGAAATAATTTATACGCTGCGTCAAACTCTGACAAGTCCAATAGAGTTTACGTTTATTGACGGTATTTTGTGATAGATACAAGGAGGGAAATGTGTAATACTACAATGTTAAATTATTATTTCTCATTTTGGCGCTCACGTATTGAAAACCGTCCAATATATTATGCTTACTTCGAGTATGGAATTAGTGACAAGGAGATCTGGCTCTATAAAATATAATATTATTTATTAATTTTATAAATATATAGAAATGGAAGAAATTTATGAGTTATTATAAGTACCTATCCATTTTTAAAAAACTTTTTGATTAGGTAAGTAACCCACCTTTCAGCTAAAATCATCTGGAACCAAGAACTTAGAAGATTATTTTTTTTTCTATTTCAAATAATTTAGCACACCCATAAACAATATGGTAGACACATTTTTATATTGTATGACGTGAGATGGGTGTCAGTGGTGTCCATAGACTTCGTATGGCAATATAATATTATATTATATAGATAGGTACCTAATATAAGAAAAATAAAACTAATAAATACCTACCTACCTACCTATTCTTTCATGATTGACTTATTCCGATTTTGAATCATACCCTGCATACAATGCACGAAACTGATATAATATTTTATGGCTAATGGGTTGTCCTTTTTCAGTTTTATACTTCATTGGGAAGGTGTTGTTCAATTTATCAGAATCTTACAATATTGTGATCGATTAATTTTTGCGTAAATCCTTGAAGCCTCCAAATTTTCTTTTTTGCCATCTACTTCCTGCTAGCGAGAGTGTTGTTTATCGAAATTCAAATAATCCTTTTTGTTTTTGGTTTATTTATAATCTACATTTTTTGTCTTTGGTATTTTTGTAGCCAAGTCTCCCCTCCTCGCCACAAACCATCTACGCTCAAGTCTGCTACGGTTACACTGGCAAGTAGACTGAAATCAACTTGTTTCTACGATATAAATACTTGCGTGTTTATTTCACTCAACAATCTAGGTACATGGATATAACCAGGATAATATCTGTTCTGCAGCAAATCATGTTAACACAATCCACGCCCAATGAAATAGGATTATATTGTAATACTTGCTATTATTGGATGTCCTGCGAAAAGGTTTCACAACAGATTTTTTTATTCAGACGTTATGATAATAGATTTCTTGCCAGAAAGACTATATACAGTTCTCTATGTTGATAGGTAGCGCTTAACTGTGAAATGATTTTTACTGTTCTCACTTGTGGTATGAATATTAATTAGTTACTCAGATTATTATGAAAGATTACATTTTATTTATATTCCCAATAAAATGAAAGTAGGTATATACATCTCCATCGCCTCCCGAACTCTATAATATATGGTACATATTAAAAAAGAAAATCATTAGTTATTGACGAAATATATAATCACGGTAAACTTTGTATGTCATGTCATCATTTTCAGTAAAGCTTTTGTTTTTTTTTGTGCTTTATGAACAAAAACAAATGGAATAATGGAAGTTACTGAACTTAATATCTCTTAGTTTGAGGCATTACACAACAGCTATATAAGTAAATGATGGTATGTCGATTTCTAAAATACTAAAATCATATTTATAAATGAATGATCTTGTTCATTATTCTGTAATGAGTTACAATTTACGAGACTGTCACACTGTAAACATCTCCTCAACCCTACCTATACCGTTGACACATATTTGTCGAGAATTATCCTTGAAGATAGGTAGGTACAGTTTTTCATCACCTTTATAAATCCAATCGCTGAACATATTATTTAATATTTTTACCGTTAAGTTAACTTTGGACCGTCTCTCAAATGTATTTTTATTAAATCAACTGGAGTAGGTAGCGAATTCATTTGATATGATACATTTAATGTTCACCAATAGCTTTGCCCGTGTAAACGCGCTTGATACCTATAGTGAGTATGCATACACGCACACTGGATTGATTATAGTGTATGCATGTATGGGTACGTAGCCTTCGGGTCTACGAATACAGAATGAAAAAAAACTTTCAAAAAGTAAAACAGCTGAAGAGAGAGTCTCCGACGTTTTCGCATCGGCAGTTGTCGACCGACTGTCGAATTTTCTCAAATGATAATGTCGCGATCCAGCACCCCATGTGGAAAAATAATGATAATAAAAACAATTTGAATGGAGGAAAATTTATGCGACAGCGCGGGAAATCCTCAGTTTGACGTTTCGAACGACTTCGGACCATAGACATTTTAGATAGGTAAACAAACATAGACGATTATTAAATTTATTATTCGACAGCCGCGCATTGTCGGCGAACTTCAGAACTATTTTATTTGTAATATGTCACATTTAATTAATGCGGTTATTGCCACGATATTTATACTGAACTTTGTTGTATTTTTGCTACCTTACTTACTACCTATCTATGTACTTTTTTTAAAAATGATTAGTGACGTTATACTGACGTATTTGCTTTTAACCACACGCATTTGCGTAGGTATTGTACATGAGCGGTTATCCCTCAGCCGCAGGAGTCGCCGGTATTAAAAAGTAGCAGACAGTAGCCTCAAAGAGTTCTAGTCAATTTCAAGTTATTGGATTCTGTGTTTCGTATTGAGGGTTCGTTATACATAATTATTATTTACATGTAGATCGATGTAGGTAGCCTGATTTCTGCCATTGCCCTTTTCTTAGGTATGAGCAATGACATGAGGCATTTGTTTACAATATTGATGTCTACGTTTCATGGTGATATTAGTCAATTGAGACACGTGTAGTTAGATGCTTATTTTATGCACAGCAACTGCTTCATAAATACAAAAATTTCGCAGTTGTCGCAGGTTGCTGCTAGCTTCCGCGTTCGAATGAACCGTTAATAGTTTCTAAAAAGTCTCTTAAAAACAACTTATATGCGTTGGTACATCTCTACTAAAATAGCTTAACGTAGATTTTTACCAGCTGGCATAAAAATAATTAAAATTATTCTAACACTCCCATTATATTGGCTGCTTCCAGTGATGACTGTCGAAAGTTGTGCCTCAATGACATTGAGCTACTTTACAAGCTGCTTGTTGGCGAATAAACAATCTGCTTGTATATTCCACCCAGTGTCATCATCTACCAAGCTAATAAGCGGATTGTAAACAATCTACCGAGAAAAGTTGAAAGCCGGTCAACTTCACACGCTACACGCTGGCGTGTGGGCCTACTGCGTCTGCGCAGTAGAGCGATTGTAGCGACCTCCCGGTAAAAAAACGACCTACTCAATACGTCCTGTCAAAATAGTATCAAAAATGACGGTTTCAACTCCGCTAGCTTGTTGGCTTCTGAGCGAGTGGAAAGTTTTGTGTGTCATCACAATCGCACTAGCTGACACGCCCGCTTTTAAATTCGCCAACAAGCAGCTTGTATAGTAGCTCAATACCATTGAGGCATTAGCGCATCCCTGTGCAAGATTCAAAACCTGTTTGGCTACAACAGAATAATATACTCTATTGGAGATACTCAAAGCTAGAAAGACAACGCATATTTTTATTGTTCTCACCATCGGGTTCATGAAATTGTCCTTCGCTATGGCGAGTCAACGGCAGTTGTGGGCTGTAGCGTATCTCCTGACATGGTGGTATAAACATGTCAAATAGGTTAGTTTGGAATATTTTTAGGTAGGTATGGCGATAATCTTTTCTGATGACCTGTTGATTTCATTACCTACGTACGAGCTTTCGAGAAATTTTAATTATTATGAAACCTTGTATAGTGTAACAAGTAACAACTTACTGTCAGAAGGGATTTTCGTGGAAAGGAAATCAATTCATACCGGCCGTGCAATAAGACGGAAGTTACCGCTGGTCACCGGCGATAGTGATAATAAAAAAAGACGAAAAGAAGCAGAAGATATTATGTAACCGATAACGTTATAAATTGCCAACAATGCCGTCTGGTAAAACGAAGAATAACTCCATATTATTTACCGTTCGCAGTTTCCTATCACAGCGCGGCGTGACGTATTTATTGTCTGTGGAGATCGGAGCCTGCGATCGGAACTAATCGAAAAGTGAACGAATCAACTCGTTCACGATTCAGGAAGCGAGTTTGTGTTATGGCCATTGTATGTAGATAATATAGGAAGTGCCTGCTCTCTCGCTGATACATGCGGTCTGTTCACTGACATATGGATTGGGGGTAGGGCGAGGGGCAAGGCCGCCGACACACGTTACTCCTTGCATGTAATTCGGCGGGAAAGCGCGCCTGTTGCTGCCAACTTAACCTATATACCTATTTCAATAATGGTGTTATTGAATGACAGCCGTCGGCCGGCGCCTCATGTCGATCGTTTCACAATGTTGTGAGCGATGCACTCACTATTTTACTGAGTTTTCACGGAGATGCGACTGCGATTCAGCGTCGCATTTCTTTATTAAATTTGGCGTCAATGCGGATGACTTTTAATAAGTCATACAGATATTATAGTAGACAGGTTGTCTATATTTTGTTGTTTTCAAATCTTGAAAAAAGAATGCTTAATATGTATTTGAGGACGCATCCTCAAAATTCCTTGGAGTGACCGGGTGACAAGTAATGTTGAAGTTCTCAATCGAACGGGGAAGGACCGAGAAGTTCTACGTAGTATCAAAACTAGGAAACTACAGTACCTCGGCCACATTATGAGAGGAACTTGTCATTCATGAAAGATCAATGGTAAGCGTAGCAGAGGACGGCGCCGTATTTCGTGGCTTAAGAACCTCCGTGATTGGTACGAGTGCAGCTCCACTGAACTGTTCCGGGTAGCAGATGACAATGCTAAGATCGCTTTGATGGTAACCGACCTCTGCTAGAGGATGGCACAATAATAAGAATATATATTTTATGTTACAAAACTAAATAGTCTGTAATTATAACCAATATTAGATATGTATAATCTGTGTGTATAGGCACCACACAATGACATTAGAGCTGATTAATAAGTTAGAAATGCGAAAGTCAGGCATTCATTGATTGGATGGAGGATAAGTCGTGAAAATGTAAAACTCGTGTATGTACATCGTTTGTTCAGGTTGAAGACTGATAATAATTGTTGAGTGTGGTAGATCACTGCTAGTATTGATACTGGATAGTAGAGCACAGCCTACTTGAATACTTATACCAATACTTTGAAACCAGCTTTGGTTTTTGGACTCAATGACGGTCAGGTCATAAAATGCAATAAATACAATGCCCGTTGAATGTTCTCAAATATTACCAATATTAATTGTGAGTTTCGTTTACGTGACAAAATTTATGATACAGATGTAGGTAACTGTATTAAAAAGATATCTCATCTCATAGGTATTTCTCCACACTAGAGAATTATACCTTCTTACAGCCACACGCATAAGGTAACCCACTTCCTTTATTTTTGTGTTCCCCGGTGTGCACGTATAAGACTTTCATACGGTCATTTTTCTCGTATCGACTTGGGTCGTTTTCTTTCATCTTTTTAGATTTTCGGGCACGATGTAAAAGCCATTTTAATGTTTTACTGGCGTGGCAAAGTGCACTTTCACACAGGCATGTGCGTACTAGAGCAAAAGAGTAAACTCAAACCTTATCCGATAAGTTATAAAACCTCTTTAAATACTTATAAAACTATGAATTATTCATTTATTTGTATAGTAAGATTAGTAAAAATTAGTTATTCCTATGTATCTATTAAATCAATGTTGTGTGTGTTACGTTGCCTTGGTAACGTAACCTACATATCTCAATGTTTCTATAGAATATGCTCTGACTAAGTTGAAACCGAAAATATATTTGAAAAGTACTTATTGTAATTTAATTCGCATACGACCGTCCGCTCTCCACCGAAGCCGCAATAAAAGTGAACCGATTACGTCACTGATCACTTTCATTGATTACCATAGACATTATCCGTACACCGGTATAAGCATTCTCATTTCCATCGTAATTGAAATTAAACCTCTGTGACACGAACGATAAAGAAAAACCTCTGTACGGAAAAGGACAGAGCGAGGAATTTTCTTGTCTATGTCCGCTGAAAAGGAAAGAACAAGTGGCAAGTAAACTGCGCTCGGGGCGTGCGGGATAATAGCGGTATAGGGGTTAACAACTATTGTGTTGAGCGGGTCAGAATCGATGCGTATATTGATACTACACTCTTACACGTGATGGAGGCAATTAAAATTCATCTGGGAGGGCGGCGGGACGCGTCTTTGAATGTCCGTAGGCACATCATAGGAAGTAAGCCGCAGAGCCGCGCAGTGGTTCTGCAGTAATTTTATTCGTATTGTCAGTATGTTTGGTGTGAAAAATATGCAACTAGAAGATCAATCATAACGTAAGACAAATTCGTTTAGTATATTGCATATTATATTACATTATGTCAGCTTACCGAAGGAACCAGGATGGTTACGATATAAAAGTTTTTAATATACTCAACCATTTACTGGAGCAGTTCTATCATTCTTCTTCTCAGTTCATGTCCATTCATTTATGCTGTAGTGCTATAGACAGTTACGTTGTCGGTTAAGATGTTGGGAAATGAAATCTTCACATTGTTTCCTGTGAGTTCGGCTGAAATTAAACAGATAACTCTTCTAAATCATGCTGCATCACTAACACATTTGATGCCACAGAAGACGATAGTTCAAGAGAAAATGCATAGATCAATGACCCTGAGTCGAATTAATGTGATTCAGACAAATCTGAAACCGAATCCGAAAAAAATCAGATTCTGGAGGAAAATATACATTATTTAAATAATACATATACGTTATTCTTCTTCCGGGCGCTACAACCTTGTGTGGGTCTTGACCTCCTCCAACATCTGCCTCCATCCAGGTCTGTCCAAAGCCGCTTCCCTCCAGTTTAGGACGCCCAAGATCTTTAAATCTGACTTTACACAATCCCTTCATCTTGTACGAGGTCGACCAGGTTTTCGTTTGCCTTCCGGATTCCTGATTGTCAGTTACTTTGTCATACATGACTTGTCCAGCCTGTGTACACATGGCATAGCCATCTAAGACAGCCCAATTTGTTAGACTGAAATGTGCCTGAAGCGTACAGCTCGTAATTGTATCTTCATCTCCACCCCAACTGTGTGTCATTGCTGGTTCCGAAGATACCACGCAGTATACTCAGCTCAAATGTGCCCAACACACTTTCCATGCCTTTAGTCATGTACCAGGCCTCCGAGCCATACATGACAACTAGTATTACTAGTGTTGTGTACAAGATCCATTTCAAATTTCGGTTGGAACGTAGAACTTTCATTAATTAGACCAAAGTGACATTGTTATTACCTAGCGTCCTAGCACAATAATTCTTATTTTATAATATATACGTAAGTACTGTTTGTTTATTGTTATTGTTTGGCTTTCATATTCGTAGTAAAGTTGGTACGATGGTATTACGAATAAGGACGCCTCTTAAGAAGGATGCAATACGGTAGGTAGTGTATGTCCTGCGTATTTAGAATCACCCAGTTTGTATCTCGGATCCGGATTGACATAGGTCACTGCGTCGCGATTTAGGACCACTGCCCTAACGCGATTTACGGCGTCTTCGCTTGCATTCCCCGCGTCGCTTTGTGCGGTTCGCGGCCCGTGTAGTTGCAGAATGGCGAAACACTGCGAATCTGCGGCGAGGAGCATAGTACACAACACAACATAATTGGTCTGGTAGGTCAGCGATCTCGTTTTGCGAGCACGTGGCCGCGACACGTAGATACGTACTACAACTCTATAACCACTACGGGCTAGTAACTCACCGGCCTGTCACTTTGCCTTTGACGCATTTCCGCTACACGCCGGGACGTAAAAATCGCCGCGCGGCTATTTTTAGACGGCCCATTTGAATGCGGTCCTAATAATATTTACATTTACACTATGACCTTCACTCATATTTTGATTTATTCACCTCTGCACCTACATACTGTCATCTCGCCTATGAATAGGGAGTCTCCTCAATAGATGTAAATTAAATTGATAATTATTATTACACCACCGACATAATATTATTATGAACACTTACGGACATGATAGGCATGATATGATTACTGACTTGACAACTGGGCGCCAGGACAATTGGGCGCCGCACTGTCGAATGAAATAAATGGACGTTTGTTACGATTTTATACAAAAAGTAGACGAGGAATTTTAATCAGTTTCTATCTATAGTGCGAAAACATCTTCTTGGCTACGTGTTAAAACTGTAAACTAACATGCTCCGCCCATTTTTAACCGCACTTCCATTATAAACTAACAAGCTCCTCCCATTTAGTAAACAACAGCGCCTAGAAGCGTAGCCAAGAACATGTTTTCGCACAGTACTACTTTTTCTTTTGCTCTTATCATGCCTGATGCTTCATGTAAATTAAAAGAACCTCCTTTTTGTTGGAACTTACGTAATTTAAATAATAGTGAATCTTCTGTATTCATTAATATTTCCTGACTTCTTCGATTTTGTTATTTTGGGCTAGAATGTACGTTTACTAATAATTACAAATAAGATTTGCTTGTTAGTACCTACAACAAAGCATGTCACTTCGTAAACACGAATATCATTGTCGCTCTCCTCGACATAACATTTATGGACGTAGCCTTCATGACTGAGGATCCTGGCCAAGCCGGTCATCCTGATGCCGAATTTGCAATCATCTTTCTCTATCATCAGAATTCTATAATTTCTTCTCCTGGTCACTCCACATCATTGGCATTCGCCCTTTGCCATTTTTACTTAGCACACCTCTTTCTTTAAGCACTAAGGTGCATGGTTGTTACACCAGTCCGGTGCAGCATAGCTTCGGGACAAGGAAGCGTGGCACTAAAATCTTTTAATTCTGACACGTTTATAGCGTCATGGAAGGCGACCGTGTACAAACCGCGACTGCATATAGGTACATGGCGGGTGGAGATGGGGTAACTCAAATCAAATCACTCCCTAAAACAATAAACCCTTCCATACATAGTAAGTGTATATTGATAGAAAGAATATTTCAATAGTAATATACAATATTATCGCAGTTGTCCTGAAAAAATTGCACATTACGAAAAATATATCAGAAGAATGGGCATACATGAGCATATTAGCATGTGGTAAATTCCGCTTAATAAACTTTAAAGATTAAATGTCACTGCTAGAATAGGAAAGTGTAACTGAGCAATGTCAATGTTGTCAACACAGCCGAAATAAAGTAGTTTAGATATTTGAATTTTAGAGAAAAGTATTGTTTAAATAGCAGCAGTATGCATGTAGATTATTATGTAAACATTTCTTGTATTGAT
This sequence comes from Rhyacophila brunnea, assembly GCF_057557595.1. Taxonomy (NCBI): domain Eukaryota; kingdom Metazoa; phylum Arthropoda; class Insecta; order Trichoptera; family Rhyacophilidae; genus Rhyacophila; species Rhyacophila brunnea. The sequence continues at coordinate 20,175,553 of NW_028232860.1, forward strand.
AAAATGACTGAGAATGTTGTGAGTGCGTAAACGTTACAAATCTTGTTTAACTGAAAACGCGACTGCTAGAATAACCCGCTAAAAGCTTTATAATATCTGAAGATTTCCTCAATATTGTTACTTGCCTTTATTTTATACAAATCGCGTAAGTATGTATATTAGTCATGTTAATAATAAAATTATGTATGTCTGCTGTATTCCCGACATTATTTTTTTTTAACTTTTTTATCAGTAAGTATGTCTCGGTTTTATCGCTGTCAATGCTTGCTTATCAGTGTTATTTTATCATTCGATTCACCGAAGTCAAAATATAATAATATGTAGGTATTATCATATTTGAAATATGTGTGAACACGGGGGAAATTATTTATGACAATGAGTTTTATAATTTATGCTAATGTATGACAAAACTCGGACATTTCGCAGACAAAAAGGCGCCAAACTAATGCCATATCTGTCATAATATAATATTAACATATAATAACATATTATACCGAAAATTCAGTGTGTCAACGTTTTAAATTAGTCATAGCTATCTATTTAGTAATCATATTTATTCAATTGACGATTATTTTAATATATTTACATTTATTAAGAAAATATCTAAGCATCTGGTTTATACCTATTATTGATCCAAATTATGTATATCATTAATTTTAACACAAAAAGCTGAAAGGTCAATGGTCTTTTATTACCTACCTATTTTATATTATATTTGGTACTGTTCGGTTATACGGAATACAGCGGAAAACGCATTTTGAAAATAGCCGATAAACTAGATTATTTGTTAGGTTAACCTAACCAAACCTAACCTAAACTAACCCAAACTAACAAATAATCCAGTTTATCGGCTATTTTCAAAATGTGTTTTCCGCTGTATTCCGTATAACCGAACCGTACCTTATATTTTATTTAACGAAAAATTGTAATATATAAGCACGGTAAATAATAGAATAGTTCTGATAAGTGCACACCTGTCACCTACCATCCACAAAATGTTGAAAAATGCATGCAGATGATACCTACGTTTATTATGAAAGAAGATGCAAGTAGGGTACTTAGTAAGGCTAATGAATTAATCAGCTACATATTCGTTTCTAGGCAAATTCACTCTTGTGATCTGAGATAAGGTTAAGGTCACACTAAGATAACACAGCTTTAAACTAGAGTGTTATATTATAAAATAAACATAAAATAATGTTTTTCAATGCTAAGATTAGGAATTATGTAGGTACATTAACAATTAATAACAGTTTGTAGGTAATCACGTAAATTGTAACCAAAATGAGGTGTCAACAGGAGGACACCATTGTCTTTTGTATTGACAATTAAACATTTCGATGCTGTCAATGCAAAGAATTCAAACCATACTTTCGATATGACGTGTGTGTTGTATTTCAAAAGGTCCGTTTGATTTCCTTTGCAAGCGATAAAGTAGGTTCAATCTCTTCGATAATATCGCAGTCTGCATTACCGACCCTGCGTCAATAAATAATAGTATCTGAGATTCACACCTCCTGTAATGGGCGGCGGACAACCCAATCAATCACGCAGACTCATTTAAAATATGAAATAGCGGGCGCAATTTGGCGGCGCGGGCGGTCGTAATAACGGCACGTCTCGTGAACTGCCACTACACCACGTGGAGTTAACCATAACAATAACAGCTGTTGAATAATTTATAATATCAACAAGCAATAATAATATTTTCGTGCCGGTGCGATTTCATTGCTTGATTTATCGCCGCATCGTTGAGTCGGTTGATTTGGCGCGCGATCGCTTATAGCAGGGCGGATGAATGATCTTGCATGCGTATCGGTAGGGTTGCCAACGTTCGAGATTCAATTTAATTTTTATCTCCAATCGCCGCGATACAATTGACGTTGGTTATACATGATCAAAAGTTATCTTTTTAAAGACTTTCACCGCAATCTACACAACTCTTTTAGTCGGATTAAAACATTGTACCTACCTATATTAAATTATTCGCTGTCAGTGGTTTATCACAAGTAGGTAGAGCGAGGAATGATGGTTTATAAACAAAAGAGGGAATGAATATTTCTGACATCAAATATTCGGTGTTTTATTAGGGAGATATTATAATAAAGAATACTTTTATACATTTTTTGTAATCGGAGAAAAAAAATTCTCTTATCAGCATATTGCAATATAATGACAAAACTGAAATGAGATAGCTACATAGATGCGAAGACCAGACAGTAATGATGTTCATGTATCTCTAAATTGGTTTTTAGCTACATATACCCACCTAAATGAAAAATGACGCGTATTTAAGAATAATAAATGTATGTCAACCTTATTAACAGCAGATTAATTTTTAAAACAATTTAATCAATGCCATTACACGTTTGATTATCTACCAAATGATAATTCGAAATACCTAAGATGATTAAAATATCGTTTATTTTCATTTTTGGCACTGTCCGGAGTGTTTAACCGTACCCTTAGCCACCTCAATCATACTCATTTTCCATAATATTTAATTTCATAATATTATACTTCAACAAGCTGAATAAATTAATATTATTATTAACCAATCCCCACTGTGACTGATATAATCCCATACAGTCAGTTCATTTAAAAAAATATATTAAATAATATTTCATTGTATTAGTTCATTATGACTAATGTTCATTAGCATATTTGATTAAATAAACGGGCTATGATTAATAAATATTATAAAATAATCACTATGTTAATATATTCATTTTACAACATAGACGTCAAAAAGTGTCATTTCTAATGACAGGTTTACAATCTATGTATATGGTTTTATTGTCTATTTGAATTATGAACAAGATTTTATAGTAGTCTGATAGTTTTTCATGAATGGTCGTTTCTCGTCTTCAAGACAGGTTGCCATCCTTCTCGTAATTGTTACCAACGCAATAATAATAAAATAATATTATATTCCAGTCGCGGTCGGAAGTTGTAAATATGTAAAGTGGCGCCTTGTAACAAATATTGGAACTAACTTTTTTTTTTAATGAAAAATCTCCCATTTACGAAATATACCTATATCTAATCTATTGGGTATAGTACGATAGCATTACCTAGCTAGATATAAAGATATTCATTTATTAATATGTATACACCTATACATACATATTATTATAATCCTGTCTTTTATTTATTAAAAGGCGATTAAGGGATTTGAATTCATCCTTACGTATGTATATATTCAAAATAAAATGTCTTGTTATTTACGGCTTTCAAATCTATCTACCTCATTTACCATATTCAACAAAAAAATCATCGACTATGAAGTAGCCGCCCCTCTTATAAATAAATCAGTTGGAAGGCACAACAAACCAATGATGATGTAATATTTTCTTCACAATCCATTTTATAAAAGACGAACTGTGACTATTAGCTTGCAGTGTGGGCTCTTGGACAATATTGCGTTCTCCCACCGGTGTTTTTGTCACACCTGACAAAAACACCGCCGACAAAATGTCTCGTTTATGATCACCAGACACCGGATATCTGGAGTCCTTTTTTTTTTGGGACGGACTCGAATATTACAACATTTTTTAATTAAAAAATGCGTTAATAATTTATGGAACCTATGTTTTTCAGAAAAATAAGTTGTACGATGTAGTAGGTACAATGAAATATGAAATAAATGATATTGATAATATGTGCAAGAGACTTTATCGATACTTAATTATATAGAAACGCTGCTATTAGTAGATATACTATACTATTTAGAGAAATTAATGAAGCGCTTACGTATAGAGTGGAAGAATTAGTTGTTAATAGTAATATCTATAATATTTAATAATGTTCCACTTTTTATATACCTATTATTGAAACCAAAGTTTAAAATTTCCACTAAACTACTTCTATTTTCACTATCAAATAACAAATCAAACTTGCTCCCATGATGAGAAGGACCGGACAGCTAGTGTATTATTAAAATCGAACTATTAAATGATACAATCATAATTAGTCGACATTGACACATTGTTTATATATAGTACATAATACCATTGATAATAAATTATTTTATCAAGAAATATTAGATATAAATAGGTATAACACAGTTGCAGTGCCTACCATTTCTTAACAAGTTGACCTTCCCTAATAGCTCATTGCTTTATCCAATCTGGGAGTTCACACATGAAACTATAATTTGATGTTATAGTAATATGGTAGAAAAAACAAAAAAAACTTAACCTGCGCGCTTGTTAACTGATCTACGTATTTTCTTAAAATCCGACATCACTTCAGTTTTAACGATTATAGATTATAGCTTAAAATTGTTTATTTGTTTTTTATTTAGTGAGTAGGTATATTTCGTGATATTTCACATTAGCTGGTTCCATTGTTTACGGGAAATGACGATTTAACGGGCTTACTTATTGACTGTATTAATAGTATGTAAGATATTCATTACGGGTTTTCACAAACACTTCAGATAATCAAAATTTGTTTTTTACTTGATCCTTTACTAATAGGTAAGAAGGTTTTCACATTCTTCTATTATATTAAATGTCAATGTGCATTTACGATCGGTGAGTGCGCATAGTGCACAAAGAAGGCATACGCCGGGTCGTAAATAATGACTTAAATAGAATACCTAGTACAAAACATAAATCAATTAGAATTTATTGATTAATGTTTTTGCCACTCGTACCCGTTAGATATAGGGACCATTATACCACGTTTTCCTCTAGAAGGTATATAAGGTACTTTTAAACACTTTTGAACTGATTTTTTGTCCACAAAATCACTTTATATTGAGACGTCACACAACTATCACAACTTACGATGGTTATTGTACATTTTGCATTTTTGTTTATTGTTATTAAATCTTAGTTGATATTATTCTTTTGACTTATTAACTTAAAAATAACAATAATGGATGAAATATAATATTCCTAAAAATTATAATATGGCACATACAATATATAATTATCAAACCTCGATAGTGAAGGCTGCGTGACTATCAAATGCACTATGTAAACCTGCTAATAATATTGTTTTAAAAGCACATTGCATTGTTATTTTTTTAAGATTATCCCTTGCTTTGTAATGTTATTCTTGTAAATCCACGGTAAACATAAATTTATATACAATATTGGTATATACTACAGCTGATGATGATACATACTATCGTATGGAAAATAATTCATTTTTAAGTAGTGGACTTTTTGTATTCATCATGCGATTGAAAACAATAAAACCACATTCAAAATTTGTCATTGGTAGGGAACCTTTTTTAATATCTGAGGTAGGTGAATTTTAAACACAGAAAATTTTTCAGTGATGAATTTACGCTATTTCATAATGTATATTATAAATCAGTCATTTAATAAATAAGGACAAATATCACCAACAAGTTAGTTCAAGTAAACAACGACTCCCACGTTATCTATACTTAATTAATTGACTTTTTATGCAATATGTACCTACCTATATTTTGTAATGTTATTCAATTGAAAATGTCCATTAGGATAAAATCGGTTAAATATCAAAATTATGAAATAAATGTGGAAAAAGTACGAAAGTACATAATAAAGTGTTTTAATGAAATATGTATCTAGGTACCAGTCGTTTTATGTGATGAATAGTTCTTTACACTTTATAATATGTAAGTATTTAAATCAAATACATAATATAATCATATTAATTACAACATTTAAATATAAAAATATAATGCTAATTGTGTCGAATGGCCACCTAATCGGCGCGCCTTTAGCGTACAATGTATTAAATGGGACGGCAGGACTTTTTTAACGTTACACACCTACAAACTTACCTGTAGAATGGACAAAAATGGAACTACGAACTACCATAGGACGCCATTTTGAAAATTTCATTCGAATGTCAGATTTTGTCCAGTTACGAGTCTTGATTGGGTAGTTTTCGACAATGGCTCCATTTTTTTGTAGTACTTATTCCACTTTTAATCAATAAATTAGGACCGGTTTCGTCCGCCCTAGAGGGACATTTTCAACTGAATCTTCCCTTGTTCAGTTGAAAATGTCCCTCTGATGCAAACGAAACCGGTCCTAATTTATTGATTAAAAGTGGAATAAGTACTACAAAAAAATGCGTTTTATTAAATTAAACAACAATAAATATTAACGTAATAGAATGACTAAGTGAAAATCTGAAGCAATATTATATTGCAAAACCATTAGAAGAATGCAATTACGGCTTACGCAATACATGATATTATAATAGTAGGTTCAAACGAATATTTTCAGGGATGTCTCGCATCTACAGATGTACGCCACTGGTATTTTGAAGATGAAATTTCTTACGATCGATTTGATGAAATTCTTCAATGTCAATAGTTTATAATCAAATAGACCAGTTTGGGCAGAGCATCCTCAAAATACTTAAATATCTAAAGAAATAAACAAGTAGGTATGTGATTTTTTATCGATATGTAGGTACGGTATTGTTGCTTGGTAATACTAATAGGTATCAATATGATACATTTAGAACATAAAACGGGTTAGCGGACAAAATCTTTCAATATTTGTACTTATATTAGTGTAGGTACGCAAAAGCTATTCGATATTTAATTATGAAAAAACATATTCTACACGCATTTTATAAAAATGGTTTACCATTACTTACCTGCAATAAAACAAACCATCAATTTTGTAATGCGACCTTTTTAATTACAGTTTGCGAATTTGAATTCGTTTGGCGTGGCCCGCACGTCGCGTTAGCTATTGGCAAGACGATTATTTTAATTACAATAATTACCATCGCACCTGAGCTGCCAGAAAAAACAACTGACTAATTGTAGAAATCCATACTAAAAATCATTTGGGCAAAAGTCTCCTTAGAATATTGGATTCGTCCACCATTTTAATGTGTTTTTTTATGGGTTGACGGTTAAAAACTTGAAAGATCCGGCCTTTAATGATCACGTTTTCGCATGAATTATTTAAGTTCAAACCGCGAAACAACTCGGTCACGATTCTATTACAATTACGTCAAGCACGTGACACCTTTCTGGAGACCATAACAACAATCAGAACGATGCCAGACTTCTCTCGTGATAGAAAGGCAGACTTGTTTCTTTCTGTACCTACCTATAATATCTTCAATCCTGCTTTTTTATGCACGTGATGATTTGTAATCACTGCATTTACGTCACACGGTGTTAAATCGTTTTGTTATGCCACACATTTTTATTTTTTTTGCATCTTCAAACTTTATCGCAGGTTAAGTGATTTACAAGTAGTTACAAGTACAATAGATACATAAAATAATAGAGAGACATTTTATAATATAATAACAATAACATAAAATATTGCAGTGTTTTGGCCAAGGCCCATATTAATTGAGCTATGAAAATAAAAATAGGCTGTACATTTAGTTGTAGGTAATATGATATACCTAATTTCGTTGATGAATTTGAATGGGAGGCATCGACTAGGTACACAGAATTTTATTTCCTTAATCAGCTTAGAGCTTGTCCAGATGACGCGAGTCTCGCCGCAAGTTCACGTGGACGACTCAATGAGGTCACATGTACCTGGATTGCGCGTTAGTCAAATCGCGCCATCTGTGAAATTTATTTGCGTGACCTCGTATTGCTTTACTCATGGCCTGTCGCAAGATTGAGAGAAAGATATGACTTGAATCCCCGTGTTTTATTTAAACTGAGGCGTAGTCACGTTACCGTCGCGGGGTAGTCTCTTTTACCCAACGAAAATGATTTGATGATGAGTGCAATGGGTGCAATAGGTGTCCAAAATAAGACCAAAACACAATTTTCACGACGAATAGAAAATTGAATAGGTAGGCACTGATTTCTTTATAAATGGTGAAATATAGTGTCAGTTGGTCAACATGCATGTTTGTTATTATACATAAAGCCTGAATATGATGAAAGGATAACATACGCTAATACGTAATAACTTGGTATAATATAATGAAAACCATGTCTACAGTTTTGATAATTTTACTTAAAATAAATATTTTCTTTAGACTCTTTGAATATTGAATGAAAAAATTCAGAAAACCCTCGCCATATGAAAAAGGTGAACTAGAGCTAATAAGTACCTAAGTACCTGCTAAAAATCACCATAAAAAAGGCCTCGTGATTACTATTTTCCATAAACATCCGTTATAGTGATATGAGCCTTTTATAAGTCGATGTTGAATAGTTGTTATGGGTTCCCTTCTTGTTGTCAAGACGGTGATGGTTGAGGGAAGAAAAACACCGAGGCTGCAAAGAAAATACTGTGTCTTGTAAATCAAAGTGAACCGAATATTCCTCATTAATAACTAATTATTTTATCAGATACTCGAGTACTTCTAAAGTTAGGTTAGGTTAGTCTGTTGCTTTAGAACTGGATTATATGCGATGGATGAACGTATTATGTGTTCATATTATTATTGCTTTTGAAACATTAAAGTAGGTACGATTATTAATACTGACGTAATATTAAAGGTCTGTTTACACCAGCAGACTCTCAGACCCAACCAGATTCAACGACCGTCTTTAGTCACGTAACGATTCAGCTACCAACTTGATCGTGTTGGTTGTTGTTGATTTGATTGGTTGCTAGTATTAACAATTATAAGTAAACCAAAAAATATGTATTGGTCAGCTTAGTGGCAATACTAATCAGTCTTCCTTCTATCTATATCTTACTTCCCAATTACTTTAAATGCCAAAGGAAACTGTTGGAGATGACATTTAGACATGAACGAGTTTGTGTTGTTATTGTCTGTTAAAATAATTAATAAAGTTAGACAGCCTTCATTACGTAAACTTCAAATTTGTGTTATGTGGAATGCAAAATGCAATACATGATACGTCACGTGCGGTCATACTCAAGGTTAATTCGGATATTTTCGTACGTTCTCGATAATCTTCGGCATGATTTTCGGGTGAATCGTGACCAAAAATATGAATTGTTCCAATTTGGGAACGACCCAAAAATGACTTTTCACGATCGTGGCAGACGGTGGGCCTGAGAATCGTGCCAATGTAATTTGAGTATAATAATGTGTACTGGTAATTTTCAAATTAGTAACATTTTAATAATGAAATAAAATCAAATGTACACACCAGGTTATTAATACTATATTTTTTCCTCATTTAAAATGTAATTAATGTAGGAAGGATGTACCTATAAGTAATAATAATTAGTAGTTACTAGTTCGGGGATGGAAAGAAAACTATACGCAAATTACATGCACACAAAATAAAGGGTTAATTAATTACCGGTTCGTGAAAAGTGTAGGGAAATAATTTTGGTGTATAAGCGGGGCCTCGCAAGGAAAAGTCGGCCCCGTTTCCAGGGCAGAACTTGGTGAGTCGGCCACAAAGCCCCCTCAGTCGGTGGATGGAGCCCCCTCTTGCCGAATTTTAGCCCCCCCAGCCGAAACAAAGGGCGTGCTAGGAGCGAACGCCGCGCGTGTTCAGTTGGTGCGTACAGAACTTAAAATAGAAGTTGAAACATTGGGCCAAGGCTTCCCAAAAGCTATGTCTACATTAATTGTACACCCCCACGTCACTTTTTAATTATAATTTCAACACTTGAGTAGTTTTACACATTCTTTAAGTCGAATGTGTGAAACGCACTGAGTCCTCCTGTCCTGTTTCCTCCACCTGTACGTCAAATAGTTTTCAGTTTTTCAAGGGAAGCAGTGTTGTCATCTTTTTATAATGATGATTTTTAATACTTACAAAGATATACAAATTATATATAGTATTTTGAAAAAATATAGTAGGTACACATAACATTTTTCGCGGAATCACCGACGTGATGTTGAACGAAAATCCATCGCTGGTCATCACGAAAAGCGGTTGTGATGAAACTGGTTTGGTGCAGGCAATGCGTATGCTACGCATGCACTGCGAACGAAAAGATGCCCGAATGTATACAGCTAAAGCGGTATCACGTCAATAATACTACACTTCGGTATTATGATTTAGTTAAATTTGTGTAAAACCGTTGCACTCGTGTAGAGTTGGGTATTTCCGAGAAAATCTCAATCTCGAGATTCGGGATTTCCCGAAATGATGAAATTTTGAATTCTCGAGATTCAAGATTTCCAGAAAAGAATTCTCGAGAAATTTATGTAAGAAGACAAAGAAGTGGGAAAACAAAAATCATTCAAAACATTACTTATTAAAATAGATTTCAAAAAACACAGACTGACAATCGTGTAGGTACGCTTTTGAGACGCAAAATTCTCTGATGTTGCAAAAATTGCGCTCATTTTGAGTCGACGTTGGCTTAATTGTCTTTAATGCCCCGATCAGTCTTTCAACGTTTTGTGTTTTCTGTCCATTTATTTTATATAGAAAATCGTTTTTTCAATTAATATTTGATAATAAAGAAATCCCGAATCCCGAGAAAAGATTCTCGAGATCCGGGATTTCCCGAAATGTGAAAAATTTCAAGATTCGGGATGGAAAATCTCGAGAATTCCCGTCGGGAAATTCCCTAATTCCAACTGTACACTCGTGTGAGTAGGTAATCGGGATGAACATAAAAATGGCCGCAATTGCTTATGTAAGACGATCATAATAATGGCAACTGAGTGATCTTAATATTTGTGTAGTTTACCAACAACCATGCTTCATGCGATTTCAAAATAATTTCAAATGTCAAAACAAAAATAACGTATAAGAATCCTTATTATACCTAGTCCAGAACATACATAATTAACAGAAATTGGCGTTTACTTATTCACTATAATTGCTTTGTCATTTTTTTTAAACTCTGTTCGTTCCTAAGAATATTATAATATAGGCCACTGTAGAGTGGATGTTTTATAAACAAATTAAAAAAAAAAATGAGTCCAAACACACATTGAATGTTAATTTGTTAATTTGTAATGAAAACATGTTAATTTTTTGCCAGACCCGGGATTAGAACCCGGGACTCACGTCATTATAGGCCGACACGTTTCCGTTCGGCTATCGTGAGCGTCGACTATCAATAATTATATTAATCCATCCGTGTCAATAAATTAATGAACATAATAATTATATTGGGTGTACCTATAATAGTCCCCGCTTGTATGTAGGTAGGTACATAGATTCTATATTCGAATTTGCACATTATAATAATGATCATGAAACAAGTATCTATAGGTATGTACAATATTTAAATACACGTAACAGATATTTAAAAAAAATGTTGTGTCCATAGTTTGACAATCGCTGACTTAATTTGTGGCTGGCGGCGTAGGGCGGGGGCTGTGGAGGTGGGCGCCGCCCCCGCGATATCGAGTAGAGCCCCCCTGCAAACATAACCTATATTTTTTGACAGGCAAGAGCGTAATGTTTACAATGTTGGTTTCCATGCTTTTACATTCGTGGGATGAAAGTCAATCTCTGTTGCAGCGTTGCCATGTCTACTGAAATTTCAGTAGATCTACTGATATTTTTGGCAATATACTGAATCTACTGATATTTTCTGAAATCTACTGATATTTCTTCATTTCACAAAATTCCCACCAGCCGGGAAAAAAACTAGCCATTTTTGAAAACTTGGGAATCTGCGGCCCGCGGCGAAATTTTTTCTCCTAAAAAAACGATCCGACCATGAAAAATAGGGAACCTGCGGCCCGCGGCGAAATATTTCTCCTAAAAAAAAACAAGCCGACTATGAAAATCCGGGAACCTGCGGCCCGCGATGAAATATTTTTCCTAAAACAGAAATCTACTGATATTTTGTCGAATCTACTGATTTTTTTTTACACATTCTACTGAAATTTCAAATTTTGACTTGGCAACACTGCTCTGTTGATTATTCATTATCCAGACTTTGCGTGGAGCGGACGGGCTTATTCTATCTAGCGTTGGTGCTTTATGAAATCACCACTTTCGACGCCGCGGATCGATAATAATAATTTATATAGTTTAGGTACATGTTTGTCTATTGTCGCTGACGCTTTCTACGTAGTATAAAATAATAAGGTTTGAAGTACGAATGCATTATTTAATGACAGTAAAAAAGGCGGGAAATTTTAATATTTAAAGATAAGATATTGCCAGAAAACAAAATTGTCAAAATATATCTTATTTTATATCTTATATTTTTTTAACATTTTTTTTCTTTTTTTTTTCAGGTAAGGATTTGTGAAGATTCTTGATGGACGTCAAACAAAGGGTCGAACTACAATATTTTAATATCAATTCTATTATTAAATATTGAAACATTGTGGTGAGAAATAATTTTGCGTAGGTAGGTACCTATCTTCATTCTATATTTGGAACGTAAAAATCGTTTTGAATTTATCTCAAACACTGTACTTATGGTTTTCACGAACGTTGGTACTTATTTTTTTTTTATCTAACTGGCTACATCAAAATAATCTTATCTCATATTTTTATCATTGTAACAATTATTACATATCTCATGGATTTTGGTCTTATTCGAAAAACGAACCTACCTACCTCCCTACATTTTGTTTGGTAGTGTATAATAAATAATGAAAACAGGAAGGTATGATATTAATTGTAGAATGTTATGTTTCAATGTATTAAAAAAAATAATCAGTAATCTAAAAAGTAAAAAATGTTGATCGAATTACATAGTTTTGTAATTTGTAATTCTGTTCGTAAGTAGGTAATCTGTATGTATGTTTAATGTAGAAAATGTTTTGGTTTCTTTGTCTCCAATTTCCTTTGTCTCTATATCGAGTGTTGTCACCCATTATAATATAATATATAATATCCAGAATAATTTTTATATCTTACATTATAAATCCACGAGATTATTAAAGTTTGCGATAAATATTTGCCGCAAAAATGAGCGTTTGAATATTCAAAATTCGAACGTAAACAAAGGATGGTGTGGGGCGGCGCGTTGCGGACTTTTCCCGAAGTTTAAGCTGGCTCTCCCGCCGCGGCAGTGCTGCCAAACGCCCGAAGGAAACGGGAAGCTCTACGATCACGTCATTGGGTTTTCCATACATACATTATGCGAATTAATGAAAAGAAAATCGTAGTCATCAGCCGTAAGTCGTTTCTGTTAATGTAGGTGCGTAGGTGCATATTTAATCGCTTGCACTATGGAAGAGTCACTGAATCAAACGCTACCATCAAAGTTCTATATACTGACCAACATAAGTCGTACGTTAACTAAACTCTGCTCGGAACTAAAAACACCATTTACCAAAAACTACCAAATAACTTGCCTATCTTAGCCAAACTGCTGAATATTCGTATTAACGTTTCTTGGAAATGTTGGCAACGTAATTTTTCTAGATAGCATATCACCGCCTTTACTGACAGACGAATAATGGTAGTGCCTGTCTCATCTGCTCTCCCCCTTTGTTTTTAGCACATTAATTTTTCAATATTTTGACTGCTTAAAAGAAATTTTAACAGATTGACGACGATTAACGGAAGGTACCTAACTAAAAATTGGACTCCAATCATAGTTCTTGCATTTTCTCGGAAATAAACTGTATATAAATGTAAGCCTTACGTTGTAATGGATAATTAGGAACTAAGTACAGGGGATGATAATAGATTGTAGGTATGATGAATAAAATTATTGGAGCTGGATCCGTTTTGAAAAGAAACATTTTTCCTACAGAACTCCTCTACTAAGTATAAGATTGGGGCGAACAATAAAATTTTTAAAAGGATTCTTGATAAATTTCCCAACATTCCGTATAAGAATGAAATTAACAGAAGGTATACAAAGTTTTATTTTGTTTCTTGTCTTATTTAAGGATTAATGTTCCAAAGGCAATCATTTATAAAAAATCTACACAGTTCCTTGGTCGGTACGTAATACTTATGTCCAAAACGATCATTGAAATTATACTTATTGAAATGGTTGTCTATTTTCTAACAAATTTAATATAATTCATCATTAAAATTACCGTAGTACAAGAAGTCCAAAGCCTTCTGTTTTCTATTTATATGATAAAGGCATATTGTATAAAGACATGTTCAGTGTTATCAAAATTCTCATTGGTTTTCATTCAACCTTTGTCACCGCGCATTTTCATTTCCGAATGACGTGACCAAAGAAAGCGTTGCGGACGAACGGTGAACTATGTATCTACCTCCAAAAGCTTTCCGCGCAAATAACCTCTAATTCATTCATGAGCCCCTGATACTTCGATACTATTTTTTATGGCGGGCCGAACCGTAACTTTTCATTGTCATGCTTCTTTTTTTCATTTCCTTTATGATGGCTCCTCTATCCAATTAAATAAATAACTCATACCAACCTCAAAGGCAAGATCAAATTATTTGACATAGGTAGGTATCTTTTATATTCAAACAAAGAAAATTTCGTTTTGCGCTAATAAAAAATATATGGCTGTCAAAACTTTGTATTATGAGGATAGCTAGAATTAAAACAATTTTATTCATTTATTTTATATATAATATTTGGTTAAATCTGTATATTTTACGGTTTAATTTACACCCAGTAAATATTTATTTGAAGGACTGTCGTCTTGTCACGTATCCCCTGTATTTATTTGTTAACGAAAAACCTCCCATTATTCCATATAATAAAAACTCCAGTTATGTACTTATATTATTAATTCTTTTAATGTTACGTAGGTATATCTACTTAATTTCCAATTAATGAATTAATATGCTGACATGTTTCTGAATTATTTATCAACTGTTTTAATATCAATTGATTAGTTACCTATATATTTAAATTTACTGTATACTTACTAGTATATAATATATGTAAGGTATACCTAGGTCTAATTTATGTAATTGGAAACATAATTCATGAAGACGCAATAATGTTCAAATGATTTGTTAATAACACAAATCGTCGAAAAGTAATATTCATTACTCGGGAGTTTTCCTTAATTTCGCTAGGCGCAAAATGTACGGGTGCAAAACCAATTATTTCCATCCTTCGCCATTACAATTTCGGTCTTGACGTCAAAGCCTAAGCAGTAAGCGCGCACCCTTCTCTCTAAGGATCCTCCAAAGAGTGAGGAGACCTACCCTGGCAAGCTTTCCAGATACCTAAGCCATAACGAAGGGGGAAAGAGACGAAGCAACGATGATGACTAATGCGCAAAAACAAATCCAATTCCGTAAATGGTGTACGAGAAAGTACATAGGTATAACTTCGGAGGGCCGGGTGTTCGGAAAATTTCCCGAAAACTTCGCCAAATGGAGGTTTTTTCGAACAAAGAATACTATCATGGCAAGCACTGTTCATTTCATTTTAATATAAACACGTCAACTTTAATAACAATAATGACTAATGACGTTTGCACACAGAAGATCGTTTTTAAATTAAATAGTAATTTTACTACTTATTAACTTTTCTATCTCTACAGTCAGCGTAACTAATGCAATGGCATGGTGAAAAGCTATCATCTGAGATGTATTTCAAAACTAAAATTTCGAGAGATGCTGGTGCCAAAGTAATCAAAGATGCTTTGATTTGAACATTGTTGCCAATATGGATAACATTTACACCAGAAGCTTAACTGGTAAAGCTTCTCGTCCGGATTACGATAATACGATAATTTTTTCTATCAAAAAGTCATAAAAATTGTAAACTTTGACTAAATCAATTTCCTTCATAATTCCCAATTCCCAGTATACCAATCCCAAGATATAATTGAGTTTGACTAAATAAGATATATGAAAAGTTTAATCTTGCACTAATTTTAGGTTGAGCAAGTGGCTGACATCCATTTCTCGTAAAAAACAAAAATCTGTCAATACAAACCTCCACTCTGTGGAGGCCCATATGATCCTATCAGGATCGGACATGGTCGAAAAAAAAATTTTACGTGATTTTGCATATTCACTGATCAGAATAATCGTTGTCAAAAAACTTATCCACAATATACCTATTTCACAACACTTTTATAGACACATTATAATATTATGTCTTCTTTCTTGTATCTGCTGGACTAAAATCCCCCATTCTTATAAGTACATTATCTATAATAATGTTCGCATATCATCGGTCTCTTGCACCCATATTAATATCACAAGTAATCGTTTCAAAAATCAATCCAAAAAAACGTGCTAAATCGTTTCCATACTACAGCGAAAAATTTGCCTACATCCTAAATACCGGGAATCGTAATTTTATATATAATAAAAGGTCCTTATGTGTTCTCAATTTCCAACTTAAGGTTTTTATTATTTCCTGAAATTAAATTGTATTTGATGTAAGGTAATTACATGATAGAACGACGATATTACGTCAGGCTATAATGTTTATTATTTTCATCTTAAACTGAAACTTAACATACGGAACTGTATTAGATAATAACGACCTATATCTAAATGTTTCCTAATGAAAAACTCTCATAACAAAAATAATATTTTTCTGCGTTAATTTCTGAACACGCGCTGTTTTTGTGCCTTTCTCTACCATTACGAACAGAGGGTGTATGAGTGTGCTCCCTGTTCGTATACGACACGCTCTTCCAGGGGTAGTTAGATGGGTAGGTGGGTAGGTATGTACGAGAGTTGGTACCTATATACTACTAACGTAGGTTCGTTCATTTTCTAGCATGGCAACTCTGCATTGCCTCTTTCTATAACGCTCCGCGCGAGTAGGGCGGGAAAATTGCTTTGTTCATAACAGGGCCTGTATTATTTGTTTCACATTTTATTCGAGATTATCATTATACAACTAAATTTTCAGCTGGGCGGTCGTGCAACTGTACATCGCCGCTTTTTGTATTAGTTTCAAATTAGTTTGACGTGATTTCTTCGTATTATTACTTGAAATTTTCATCAAAAATAGTTGTTCACAATTTAATGACAGTTCTCTGTTCCACAGACAACTTACATAGATCAAAAATTCGAATATCTTTCTTTATAAGTAAATTATTAAAAATATTGTTTTCTCTTGTGATTAAAAAAAAACCAATTCGTATAAACAAACTATACATATTTAGTAGTTATCAACATTTGTTATACATATACCATCATTATATTATTGAGAAGTTCAAGTATACATAATTTTATTTAATCAACTAGATGTAATTCATTATCCGGTATAGGTAAACGTAGCACATTATTTAATTAAGCTCGCTAGTTTAAACAAATAACAAGAATGAGTGGGAGAGGCGCCGAGCGACACAACAGGTCCTATACAAACACTGTCGGTGATAACGACCATAGACAATTAACACATTAGCCGCGCCTACTTCCTGCGCATGAGAATGATTATGATCTGCGCAACTTAATTTGTATATATTAATTTATATTATATATAACGATTTGTCTGATAGGTATTATTGCTACATATATAATCTATTTTTTCAATGTTATTCCGTAAACAATAAACACATTCGGTTCAAAAGGTCATATCATAAACTCATTCGGTCTTGTTCTGAATTCAAATACATTAAAAAAATAATTTATGTGGATTTGATTTGGACGCTAGATGCGAATCGGATAACTAAGGCTTCTGTTTTGAGTGCACTACAATTATTAAAAATACTTATACCCAACATGTTAATATTTCCCTATGAATAAAATTATCAATCAGTCTGATACTCAAATAAGGATGGGACATCAACAGGTTTCACTAGTCACAATAATTTCGATCGAGTTTTTTATTGTCGATACACAAACTATAGATAAAATGTACGCACCACATAAAATTGAGTAAAATGTCATTTGGATTTTTATTGGCCTTTAGGCTTAAACTGAGGGAAAAGTTAAAGAAACTTGCCAATTTGGTTTGCATTTTGTGTAAAGAAAAACAAAAACTTCCCACAGCGTGGGTATGTTTTTGTACGTTTCAGTGTTGTTTTCTGACAGCACCGATAACGGGTTGTTTGTTTTTCGATTAAAAATAATGTTATTTTCATTCAGCAATGCATGCATTTTGTTCAATGTACATACATATATCTTACCTACTATATTATGCGCAGACACACTGTCTCGAGACGTCGCGAATGGCAGCTACTTACCTGCTCTTTTATTTTGAAGTAACTTTTTGAAAGTTTGAAACTTTGTAATAAGAATTGGCAATAAACCGCCTCGTATTATCTAGTATTGTCTTTGACTAATCTTCCATAGTAAATCTATCATTAAAACATACATATTAATATAATATTATTAAGATTTAAATAATCGATAATTGTCAAAATTATTAATTCAGTTTACCATTGCAAACATTTCAAGATAAAAATAGTTATCGATAAATGATTATGGTTTGTTTAATTAAAAAAAAGAAATACTTGATAATTGATATTTATATTATATTTAAAGATGAATTTATTTCGGATTGGGTCCTGGTTTATTTGTGAATACACTATTTAAAATATTGGCGCCACCATCTATGTAATCTGTCAAAGTTTGAATAAAGAAAATTATAGTTCAAAATATTGCCACACCGGCAACATAAAGTCTCCATAGTAATAAAAATAACGATCGGTGTGATTATATTTAATATTTCTAGAGAAAATGTGTGTTTTTAAATATTACTAATGATTATTTTTAATTATTTCCATCGATCTAAATACCTAAATGATCACTATATTGTGAGTGGAGTGAGCGCAATCGGCTTACAAACACCCCGGCGCTGGTGGGTGGGCGGGGGTAGGGGGCGGACGCCATTGCGGCGGCGTCGTCATGGCAACGTGTCGCGCGGCCCGGCCGAGCACCCGCCGGGTTTCAACCCCCACGCTCTACAACCCCCGACCTCCCCAATAATCCCCCTTTCGCGCCCTTCCGCGCTCCCCTCTCGCCGTCCCGCCGAGCAAGTGTTGCCTAGAGTTGGGTATAATGCTGATGTTCAAATAACACCGCTCTGTGTTGCTGTCTTTTTTCTTTCATTTTATTTCAGGAAATTTTCTTATTTTCTTTGTATGTAATATAACTTCAGCTATGATCTTTTAACCTATTATAACACATACTGCAATTTATGTCACCTAACAGTAATCATAATTATTCGCAATACTACTTTTTGATAAAATATATTCCATTAAAAAAAAACAGTGTATATCGACCATTAGGTATTGCCATCTGAATATATATTTTTTTCATCTGAAAATAGAGAATATTTTTTAGTGACAACACAAATAATTGCAAGTATATTGTAGTTACCTGAATATTACGCATATATAATATTATTATCCTTCACACAGACATTTTCCAATGCCAAGTCCTGCCATGTTCCAACGTATCTTATGAGTTGACCTTATTAATTGAACGCCAACGAAATGTTACCATTGTCCTTGATCCTTGACATTTTTTAAATGGCAACATTAGTCATTCCTATTCGGGTAGTAAATCGCGCACAGGAATAACGATTGCCGTATTTTTATCCCACCTCTAACGTCGGCCAGTCGCCGCGTGAATTAGAAACGTCCTTTGCTGTTTGTTGGAGCGTCTCAAATGAAGAAATTCTTCGCAGCGCCCTCTCGCTGGGCAAGAGAAGTCATAATGAAAACACCTCACCCCGCTTCGCTCAAGTCTGATCGATTTTTTTTCATCTCGTAATTTGATTTCGGAAAATCCTTCCCTACTATGCTGCCAACCTAACATACTGACCCGATATTAAAATATCCCGGGATAATTGCGATGTTTTGTGCCCGGCAAAAAACGCCCCGTTTTAATTAAATTAATTCTTTCGTTCTTATTTTAAAATATGTTATACATTTTATTTATTTAGCAGACAACGACAACACTGTATGTACCTACCTACTAGGTACTTAGACTTTCGTATCAATACATATAACAGTGGAGTTGGAGGAAGGCAGAACCCACCATACAAACAATGTTTAATTAATGTAGGCATGTAGTTAATGCATAAACTACGCGATTATTGTTTCTAAAAAAATACAGAAGGTCCAAATCCAAAAAGTACCTAATCTTTTTTCGGAAACTACTAAACCACTAACCACAGACACCGATGCTAACTTCTTTTCTGAACGGACTGCATTTCCCATAATGCTTGTATGGGATGTCCGCATATGCTTAGTACCACGCCCAACTCCTTACAGTGTCTTGTCATTTCTATAGTCTGTTTCGGGTATATTCCCATCCCCAAACACTGAACACCTGGCTTGTAGCCATAACCAAGGATGGGATCGTCGATACCCGTCGCACCCACAACTGGTTATCATGTGCGTGTGGCCTTTTACAATTTGATGAAGTAATACTAATACCTATACCTTGAAGACTTATTATAATGGAATAGCATTTTTATATATTTTATTACTGTAGTGTTAACGGCGAATATAATTTATGATGATTGGATAGTTAAGTTATTGGTGATATGGAGCTTTTTTTATGGTGTTAACTACTGTCAATTTTATGTTGGCAATGCAATATTTAGTACTAATTCAACTAGTTGACAATGTCCCTCTGAAACGGACGAGACCGGTCCAGAATAATAATTAGTAGTAAATATTGTTTTTTATTTAAATTATTAAAATTGGTAAAGGTAGGTACATTGGAATGAACGTGTTTTTAGTTATGGAAAGCTAAAAATAATGTTATTTCCATTAGATGCATTTTTTTATTTTTACGTCCAGCCAAACAGTGGCAACACCAAAAAGCTTTAGCACACATTTATTATTCCTTTCGATTCGTTGGCAACTTCATTAATAAAATGGCAGCCTCAATCAAGCCACACTGTGATAATGTATCATCCTAGTGTGCAAAATGGAAAAATTCCGTCCGAATAAATAAACAATAATACGCACGCCGTAAAAAACAAAATCGCACGAAGTGGTGAACGTTCGCGGCAGCCATGCTCGGCAGGCAGTCCTCTCCTCGCCTGGTACCGTTCGAAGAGGAAACCAGACCGAGTCACATCGCGCGAGCGAGCCGGTAAGGTTGCGTGCGGAACGCGAAAAGTAATTTTCTACAAATCTATTCTTAACTTAATTTCCCAGCTTTCTCCCATCCCTATGGCGCTCACTGGAAAGAGAATGAATACAAAAAAAAACGTTCTCTCTTTCTACCGAACGATGCTTATAGACGAATATTATAACATATGTATGTATGCATCAGTGGCGTGGCGTCATGGATCGTTTCTGAAGATCCTGACGAAAATCCTAAACTTATTTTTATAGATGAGTAGTTACTAGTTATAGTTGATGTTGTCGCTTTTGACATATCCAGCGTACATCCTGTGCTTATCACATATGTCAATGATGAGGAGGTTTTAAGACGAGCCAATACGACAGCATAACTTAAAGCTTCTACCAAGGGTAGAAAAGACGACTGGCAACACGATATGTGGGATCTTAGTTTCGCCCATTTTCCACGCGTACATTCCAAAATATTCTTCGTTGTCTTCCTCATCTGACCATATAATCAGTTTATAATATCCTAAAAAGCCTAGACATGGAAGTAGGCGGGACACAGCTCGAAGAGACAGTCTAGTCATCCAGTGATACCCTAGAAACGTACAAGTAGTGACTGTTTGATCGAAAACATAATAAAATTCTGCGTAAGTACAAGGGAGCGTCCCCATTGTAATATCAGTTGAAAGGGAAGATCTCCTCTAGTCATTGCGACCTTCCGCCGTTGGCGACTTGGGAAACTTTATTAGCTTTTAAAAAGTTTGCGACGTCTTACTTCGAGCGAGAAGGTCTTTGTCATCAAGGGATGCCTATAACAGATTAAATCATAATATGAATCAAACACACTAGCGCACGTTATCTAAAGTCGTGGGAGTTTGTTCCTGGGACACTCAATACAGCATTGAAGGATGGTTAACATTCGTTACTGCACAGTAAACAAGAAAGTATGTGACAATAGTGATAGTTACATGACTGAGAGGAATTTATTCAGCTTAGAAAGGTCTTAATTCAGCAGTGAATGCTGATGACAATGAATGATAATCGTATTCAATGGGGTAAAATTCCATAATCAATCTAACATCACAATATTATGTGGATGTCTGTATAATATTTTTCTTTTTTATTATTGAACTAGTTTTTTTTTCTGCGTGGAGTAGCAGCTAAATCATGAGCATCTCGTATCTGCTTCAATATAACATCGATCTTAGAGACTTTATCCATCCCATCATTATACGAAAATGATTTCTTTCTTTCTGCTCAAGTATAATGATTTTCTTATGTTCTATATCCAAAGTGTAATCTTCATAATAATTGCGTTGGCTGTCGTATGAGGTTTACTAAAAGTGATTCTACGATATTCTCGTGGGATCAATAATTTTAGTAAAGTTATTTTTTGATAGTCTATTCGTTACAAAATAACTACCATCGAAATAATATTAGTGATGTTTCGTTCACGTCATCGGTAGTATCAATAGTATCTATTTATTATCTATGGTCGACGCGCCACTGCCACTCCGTCTTGTCTATGTATAGAAATATTGTATATGTGTGTTTGTGGATTTCCCATCGTCGGGATTGAATATTCTAATGAGAAACGCTTCTTTTAGACGTGCATTTGTTGCAATAACGAGGATAATTTGTTAAATGGAAACCATACCGACATCATGGCATAATTTTTATTCAAAATCACGGAGCTGTGTTGTTTTTTTTTCATATCGACTGAGACGAAATGTGTGTTTAGTTTTATTCCTTTTGCAATATTCGTTTTTGGTACACCTTCCACAATGTTTCCATAATATACTTGGGTGCAAGCCGTGGAGTAAATAACGAGAAGCGCTCCTCAAAATTACTCTGGGAGCATCATATTCTTTAAGCATTTTCTATGTGTTCGATGTTCGATGTGTTTTATCTAGATTTACATTGAACATACATAACTTAAAAACACCTCAGATATATATATACCCACTAGTAAAAATCATATTTGAAAAAAATACGAAACTCGACGGGATTTGAACCCGTATAATCGTTGGTGTCACGCCAATCTGTTCATTAACCAATTATGCTACGAGCCTTCTATGTAATTATGACAATTTAAACTAGTAGGTCATACATGAAATGCTTATCAAATTGCGTTAATATTGATTATCGGTTTTTGTGTATTAAATCAAGGAATATTCTTTATCTTATTTATATAACCATATTATGATGATTGGGAGATGGACAATCGTTAAGCTGAATGAATGCTGTATGCTGAATACACACTATATTTGTTGATAACACAAGATATTTTTTTCACCCAGTCAATGGTATTCAAATCTATGACACACCGATTACAAAAGAAACCTCATCTCTACACTACGTTATAGGTATAATTTTTTTCTTATTCTGAATCAAATACTATCTTACAAGGCGGTTCTGGTGGTACAGTGCGTAAGGCGCTGGCTTTCCATCCGGGAGCTCTGTATTCGACCCGGTGAGGACACAATATATTTATGTGATTTTCTCAAAGCCTGGGTGTTTGTGATTGTTCAAAATTAGTAACAACCACCTTGTAGTACGAATAAGCAAGGACATGGTTATTAATACCATTAACTACCTTACACACAAAAATAAGGGACCAATTTAGATAATTGTGTCAAACGTACCCGAACTCTGCAGTGATAGCTTTGTATGAATCGCTGTAGCTTTCTTTGTTGATAAAGCTCCGACCTATAGATCCATCAGTATAAGTTGTCATTATTTGAGTAAGGGCGCCACATACTAACATTTGACACATTATTCAATACTTTTTATACTGTGATGCATGGCCCCTACAAGGGGGGGGGGGGGTCTGACAGGGCTCTAGCCTGGGGGCCCGGGCTCAGGTAGGGCCCGGCGTCACGAGTCGACCAAATAACTGAGATAAACACAGTTCACAAATTTGCTCTAATAGTAAAAAAAAGTCGCCTGCAGCGGTGTTTTACATCAATATTATTAATATCTTTTATTTTGTTAACTGTCAATTCGTGGTATAACTCTATTGTATTATTGTTTTATTTAATAAAACGCATTTTTTTGTAGTAGTACCTTTTCCACTTTTAATTAATAAATTAGGACTGGTTTCGTCCGCCTCAGAGGGACATTTTCAATGTTGAAAAGTGGAATAAGCACTACAAAAAAAAATTGCGTTTTATTAAATAAAACAATAATGTTATTAATAATTTAACATATTTGGTTGTACGATGCAATTTTGAACTGTGTGCCGATACCCGACAACTCCATAATTGAAATGGATTTACATATTACAAATACAAAAAATTTGGAAAACTCTACTACAGTGCGTCACACTGCCTTTACCCTTAACGATAGGTAGAGAGGCCCGTTTAGTTCTAAACTCGAACACCGTACGATTTATGATGGTATGTACAGTACTCTCTCTGTAATCCGCCACCCCAAAAACCAGACAAGTATCCAATTAGTGAAAGCAGTAAATTATACATATTTATAAACTTTATTAACTAAATATTGAACAGTAAATCACTTGACGCAACCAGTTATTCAGTGAGGAAGATATTCTTGAATGGCTTACGATTCCTGGCTTTCCCTATTACCAAAAGCTTATTTTTGTGTGTCCCGGTTGCATTAGAGCACGGCATAATTGTGATGCGGTCCTTGGGCACTTTCCTCCCTGGTACATTACTTTCTTCTCGATGAACGTACTTTTTGCGAAGGAGAAGTTTCCAAAATAAACCAGTCTCATCTGCGTTGTATACTTGTACGCGGCGGACTACTGAATTTGACAATCGAATACCAGTGAATTATAGTGCTTGATTTTGTGCCTTCAACTAGTAAAAATAACGGCGGATTCTATAGCAGTTGTCGGATAATCGAGCGGCGGATTACTGAGAGTGTACTGTATATCTATAGTGTTCAGTAATTCTCTTATTCAAATCCCCAGTTTGATTAATTCCCTATTGTTTTTTCTACGTAATATTTTATATGTAGGTAGTTAAAAATGCGATAGTTCAGTGAAACGGCAAATAATTTTCAACTAGACTCGCTGGCAGTCTGAGAGCGAACGTGGAGGTGTGAATAGGTTAATTTGTTTCGTGATGGCGACGAGGGTATTAATTCTTAAATTGTGTAAAGATGACTAAAAACGTTACCCATTTACTTTTAAAAGAAAACATGTTTATGAATATATTATTATTGTTACTAATAGAACAAATAAATGGACGCATGTTGGATTTATATGACAAATTATATTTCGGTCGGCATGCATCATTTGCACCCGCGACCCGCAATCCGCGCATCGCCTAGCCACGATCTTTTTAGACCATGCCTCAACTGAGGTATAGCCTTAATAAAATTGTCATGTCATGACTTCTTTAAAATGCGAATGCTATGGAAAGACGACGTTTAAATAATATTAATAGATCTCTCACTCTTCCAGTTCTGTTTATTTAGTGTCGTGGGTATCATAATTGAAAACCAAACATTTTATCTGTCTATGTATCCTTTCCGATCTTTATGTGTGTATATCGTTGTTCTGTAATCAAATATAAGGCAACATCGCCAATTTAGACGTAATATCAAAATGTTTGTTATACTTAGATACGAGTAGGCACTTTATTTACCTGCCTACTCACAGCTAATTATTATAGTCCCTCCCTGGAGAATTATTTTATAATATCAAACATTGGTACAAATCGGATTGAAGCGACATAGGGTATTTTATGCAAATCTATGTAGATATACGCATTTTTCCAGCTTTAAAAACAATGTATTATTATTGAACCGGAGTGTACTCTTTCTGTCTCCAACACAGTTAGTTATATACTTCTCTACGTCAGAGTCTGGAGGTCATTTTATACTTCGTTCAGCCACTGGGGCTGTAGTCTCCCGGTCTGTCTTCGTTCCTCCAACTAAACTCTTTTATGCTGTTTCCATTTTCTTGTTTTTTCATGTAGTAAATAAATTTATTTGAAATTGATTTGGCCAAACCGTGTTCCCGGGATCTTCATCAACGCATCTTTCCCTCAGTGTCTCAGAGAATGTCTGCGTAGAAAATGACGATCATCGGTGATATTTCTTCTTCTGCGAGAAGTCTTATTTCCTTTTAAATTCGCTGAATCAAATTGCAGTTTGTCGTAAGTGGCATTTTTTTAATGCAATAAACAATGATTTTCTTCTCTTTTTCGAATTTTTATGAAAATTAGTGGACCGGGATCTTTTTTGCTTCACTTTCATAATATAATGTGTAGAGTGCAGACTGGATCTCTATAAAACAATGGTGCATTCAACATCTTTGGTTGAATTAATATACGATGCTTTTACACGTTCACTTGTGGGGATTCTTGGTTATATCTTCTTTCCAGTATTCTTTCTTATCTTGGATATCCTCAAATCATCTTGTTGCATTTCTGATTATGTATGCTAATTGCGATAAATTTTCAATGAATTCGTGTTTTCTCTCTGTGTTTACTTTTCTTGGTGGTGCTTTTTAGATCAAATCGCTTTATTTTGCTCTCTTGCCCCCTTCAGGACATGTGTTCCGAATGTTTTGTCTCGTTCTCCATTTTCTTCACATACAGCAAATAGTCTACGATCAATCCTCGCTCTAATACCTTCACTTTTTGGAAGTCCGATTTTTACAACTTATGTATCTAATCGTTATTGACATCCATGTCCATGTCATATCCATGTCAATTAATCCCTGGTGCTTATCAGTAGTTTTACAGAAATTTTGACCCCGTATAAATTTAGTAATATTTGGACACACTACTAAACAAACAGAAACTTGCCTAAATAGACGAAAATATTATCGGAATTGTTCATATATTAGTAGATGTATATATTATATGTATAGGATAAAACTCTAAAGCCTAGTTCATACATACCTACATACGCCTGCCCGCCAACAAACGGAGTATAAAAACTTCTGTAAACTATTACAAACACTTGTATAAAAACATTTTTTTCTATTACATGGCAGATAGAAAACAAATACACTGGACATGTTTGCACAGGCAGTGCAGCTCTGGAAAATGATATCTCAGAACAGAACACTCATGTTTAGTGCAGGGTTTCCCAAACTATGATCCGCGAAAACCTGGAATGGTTTTATATTATGCTGCAACGCCTGCAACAAATTCAAACATCTTTAACTTTGTTAAGAACTTCCTTCACTTATTTTTATGTGCTGTGTTCTAAAAATAATTATTGCGTTTTCTCATTTTTTTAATTTTTTTTATTGATTACTTATGTATCTATTATTTTCCTACCCTACAAAATAAACAAGGTGTTCCGTTTAAAATTCAAGATTTCCTGTGTTCCATTGCAGAAAAAAGTTTGGGAAACCCTGTAAGTTTCCTACCACAGAACAGATTAAGTAATAAGATATACAATAAATGCAAAACCATTTACGATGGAGCAAAAGTTTGAAGCCAGTTTCGTGTTACAACTTTATTACAGTAAGACCATAAAACGAAAAAGATACAAACCTGCCTGAATGTTCACGAATATTACCAATATAGAATGCGCGTTTCATTTACTTCCTCATTCATTCACCTGTTCTGTGAAATTATCATATAGATAGACGTATCTATCGATTGATCGTGACATATTATTTAACACGTTTATCCCATATTTTTTCTCGCTCAAAAATTTTACCTTGCAATATCACCCAGAAAGCAAACCCACTTTCCAATAATTTTTGTGTTACATGCTTGCTACGAATGAACCTGCGATGCGAAATGACTTGCAGGTAATAATCATTACAATTTGACTCAAGTATCGAACATGATAGGAAGAATTAATAATGATACCTATGTCAGTCGATATAAATTTATTATTGACAAATAAACAGACCCTTTTTGTAAAGTGAAATAAACTAAGTGGGTAAGATTTTTATCAGCTTCGTATAGTATATACAGAATAAGATATTTCTTCATTATCTCTTATTAAAATCATTTATAATAACACTTTCGCGCCTGCGGTCGAAATACTAATACAATATCTCGTGATATCAGCTATGGCCGCACCGAGAGCAAAATGGCTGAAGTGTGTCATTCTCTATCCATAGTATTTTAAGACAGGCAGTAGTAGCAAATAAATAATTGGTTACGCGGTCCAAAAAACTCTCACACTTTCGTCTCGGCCGCCTGGTTTTTGGATCCAAGAAAGTGGCTCCATTGGCTGTACAAAAAACAGACAACTACCATTATGTTTAGTCCCCCATAAACAATAAGCTTATCATTTTGGTAATAGACTATTAACTAGACAGTTTTTTTATAATATTTATTATATAAGTATATGACTATAATATATACAGGCCGTGGTACTGAATTGCGAATTACCATGTTAATGCTAGTTATTAATTATCTTTGAATGGAATACATCAAAATTTTCGATTGCATATTTCGTTCAAATCATTACCATGTATTTCAATATGCGACAGTCATCGTTTTCTACAGTTTACCATATTATTGCATTAGAAGTATGAGCAAACTACCACTATTATAGAGGTTTACAGTTTCGTGTCACGGCCTGACTTATCTAATAGTGAATATTTACGTACTTACTTCATTTTGTTTGAATGCGAATCATAAATCTAAGTAAATCTATCTATTAGGTATTGTAAAAATATATTTTGGCATTCATACTTCAATAGGCAGTAGGTACCGACATTTTTTCTTAGTTTTTGATTATAGATATAGAATAAATTCAGTTACATACACAATTCTTTTGGACACATGTCAAAGACATAATATTACATTTATTTAGCTGTCCATGTGGAGATGTGATAGAGGAATAAGACAATAATGATGCATTTACACACGCTCGATGGCCTAGTGGTAACGTGTAGGTTTATGATATATCCCGGGTCTGGCAAACTCTTATCTTGTTTTTCAATGTTTGGACCCAGAGTTTGGACCTGCTAGGTTGAACAAGTGGTCAACATCCATTTCTCTTACAAAAAATCTCTTAATACAATCTCCACTCTGTGGAAGCCAGTTGCGAGGGGTGGAGGTAGGCTGTTACACACTAAACTTTGACAGTCATACTAAACTTATTTGTTTTCATTGAACTATGAATACAATTTGTAGACGATGCTGGTTAGTTTTTAAAATTCAATTAAAGGAGGTAGGGGCCCATAATATGATCCTCATGAATAAAACATAGTGAAGAAGTAGTGATAGATGTACTTAAAGAAATGATTGCAGATTGGAAAATTAACCCTTATTACAATGTACCACTTTCATCTTCATTTATGAAATAAGTTTACGCACCCAGGCATAGGTATTAAGATTGTATGGGCTTAGTAGTGTATTATATGAGAGGCTTTTTATTTTACACGCACTGCGTCCATTTAGTACGCCAATGCGGTCAGCTTAGAGATTCGTGTTTTATTAGTGTTAAGTAAATATTGAAAATCCCTGGTTTTGCAGGTATAACTTTTTAATTTGTTGAATGCACAAAATCCATCCCTTTAGACCAGATTCACGTGGTTATATTTGTAATGCGGAACCTGCTTAGCATTTGAGATGTTCTTTTCTCGTCATATCTACATGTCTCTTAAGACCCCCTCTGGAGTTGGGAGGATATGGGGTAACCTTCACCCCCTAATAAAACTGACTCCACTGCTGCATCTCGCGGCGACGGCGTTTTCATCGGCCGCCTGGCAGTGTTTCTAAATATCTCGCGTAGTATTTTTAAATCTCGCCCGAGACGTCGGTCTACCGTTGGGCTGCGACGTCTCGCTGGCGGGGATCCGCTACCAGAGGCCTACGTGCCATCTCGGTTTCCAGGGGTTGCCAAGCTGCACTTCGAAAGAGGTTTCATAAGTATAATATAATCCAGTGGCGAAATGTGGAAATCCGACATAAATAGTACACACTAAACTTCGTCAATCATACATATTTGTTTTCATTGAATTAAGAATACAAATTGCAGATGGTATTAATCTGTTTTTTTTAAAATCAATTAAACCCTGCCATAATAAATGGCATTAAATCATTTCAAATTAAATATGTTTTTTTTCTCTTTTATGGGTTGGTTAGGCAGAGCTTAATCATATTTTGAAAAAAATCTTCTGCAATTTCTATTCTTAGTTCAACAAAAACAAATAAGTGTGACTGACAATGGGTGCTTTGTTTTTTTCGGATCTCCATAGCCTAATTATTCCACTATTATGGTTTAGTCTAGACATGCTTTAGTTAAATTTTAAAAACTAACCAATACAATCTGTAATTTGTATTCTTACTACACTGAAAACGAATAAAAGTATGATTGACAAAGTTTAGTGTGCGTAATTTATGTCGAATCTCTACAGCCTACCTTCACTATTCGTCACTGATATTGAGTATGCAGTGGGCGTCATGTTCTGTCCACCTGCAATTTAGTTGTTTAATATGTATGGAGATCCTGCGCATCTATTATATACACAAGACTACTTTCGGCCGCTACAACAGCTATCTAGGTTAGGAAAGTATCAAAATATTAGCACTTATTGTAACAATTATTACAATATGTTAGTTGTAATTGTTACAATAAGTGCTATGTTTTAACAGCACCTTGGCTATGATAAATTTCAGAGCGAGATAGTCAGTTTTGTTTATTGTTACAATAAGTGTTAATATTTCGATACTTTCCTACCCTAGTTAGCTGCCG
The DNA here is from genome assembly GCF_057557595.1 of Rhyacophila brunnea. Classification (NCBI taxonomy): domain Eukaryota; kingdom Metazoa; phylum Arthropoda; class Insecta; order Trichoptera; family Rhyacophilidae; genus Rhyacophila; species Rhyacophila brunnea. The sequence goes on from NW_028232860.1 coordinate 20,205,955, forward strand.
TAGCGGGCCGAAAGCAGTCTTGTGTATAGAATAGATGCGCTAACCCCTGAGTGTATTTTATGTGCCTATATAAAATAAATACGACAAGATGAGAACCTCATTCATTCAATGAATTTTACTATTAAATAGACAATAGTTACGTATCGATCGACGATTTTACAAATAAATATATACGTGATTAATATTGCGTCCCTTCTACGGCCGGAGTCGCAGGTTTGGTGTGACTGGAAGTTGGCGTGTTTGTCTGTTCGGAAACTAATGTGGCAGGGAGCGTCTAGAGGGCGTCGCGGCGCCCGCTCACGCACACAACCTCGCCACACGGATACACCCCTACACCTTCAACGCCACTGCGCACACACACGAAAATACAACACGTGCACGCACATTGGCATACCGCCACGCATTTACACTCTTTTGCCGAATACCGAAGTGGGTTATGTACGGCCTCGAGGCCTGAAAGGAAATATAGCTACCTACTTTCGCGCGAGTAATTCAAAAAAATGCTTTTAGTTGTATTAATAACAATAATAACTTATGTTTTTCGTCTGTATTACACTGTATCTCTTCGTCCTTCGATATCATATTATTGTAATTAGTAATAGTTACAGCAGTATGATTAAAGTGTTGCCTACAAGAAAATTGCATTTTCCCTAATCCGTGTCCGGAAAATTGCACTTATTCAGTTTGCCATAACACAGTTTACTGGAACTGTTTTATCGGAAACCGATGACCGTATAGCATTGAGATCAAATTCATTTCTAAATAAAACACTTAAAATATGTACTTACTTAATAAAATCTACCGGAATACAAATAAAAGACGTGGGAAAATTAAATAACATAACTTATATATATATATAAAATTCTCAATAATTCAAAAGTAAGTCGTACCTATTAGGTGTCGGATCGGATATTTGATACCAATCATTATCAAATTAATGTTCTTAATGAATCTAATAAAATTGGAAACATTAATGTCTGTTTGCAATGCTTCACGAATAACGCTTCATTTTTCGATCTAAATGCTATACGGCAATCTGTTTACGGTAGAACAGCTCACGGTGAAATGTAATACGCACAATTTACATGTAACCCCGATATGGTTTTGCGCACCTAACAATTTTAGGGTATGAAGCCGAATTAATGATTTTTGATGATAATAATATTATACCTATACCTACATTTCATTACAGATGAAATCAACAAGAGAATCATGTCTGCGAATAAATGCTACTTTGGCCTGTTAAGACATTTTAAGTCCCGCATACTATCTCGTCGAACTGAAAGCACTCTTTACATGACACTTGTAAAGCCAGTGCTCACCTACGCATCGGAAACCTGGACATTAATTCTGCGAAATGAACGAACCCTGAACATTTTTGAAAGAAAAATTCTCCGCCGTATATATGTACCGATCAGGGACGGCACCAATTGGAGGAGAAGAAATAATGCTGAGCTCTACGGGCTGTACGAAGATTGCAGCGCAGTTCAATCAACTAAGATTGGGAGACTGCGATGGCTAGGTCATGTGCACCGTATGAATGACAATGAACCGGCAAAGAGAGTGATGTCCAGCAATCCAATAGGGCGTAGAAGAAGAGGCAAGCCAAAGATTCGCTGGTTGGATGGAGCTGCCAGTGACTGCCGAATTCTGGGGGTACCGAATTGGAAAGCGGCCACACTGGATAGGGACAGGTGAAGGGAGCTGTTGGAGGAGGCCAAGACCCACACCGGGTTGTCGCGCCCCTGATGATGATGATGACCTTCATTTCAATATTGTCACTGATCTACCCAAAGAAGAGTTTCCATAACTCTGTGGTAGTATCAATTCTTCTCCTCGCATACTCTCTTTAGTATCTTTTATCGAACTTTGGTTACTACGTTATCATGTACCTGTAGTTGCATTAGTTCGCCAACATCCAGAACGTTGAGCCAATTTCTCAGGCCCAACCGATTATATCTCTGCAGCCATGTAACTTTCCCTGTTTGACTATAGTCTTAAATTCTCATTCAGTCTTAGTGATGGATCGAAGTCAAGCTTATTTTCAACGTTGTGATGCTGTGCATTAAACTTTTGTGCATGTTTGTCTCTCCGAAGATCTGGGTTGGTGTATTGTTTGTTTATGTTTGCGGATTATGTGCAGCTATTTTATGACAATCATAATACGTATGGAATTGGAGACTTTGTTATTATTCAGTGTGTATTCATTATCAAAGTTTATTAACATTTTATTATTAATTTGTATCTTTACGATATTATAGTATTTTTTATACATTATCTAACCTCATTATGACGCGTCCTTCACCTAAATTCATTATCGTCACTGGCGTACAGCTGGTATAAACTCGGAACAGCTGATAACACAATTCAATGACATGTTAACTAATGATGAAACTTTTTTTTAATACTTAAGTACTTAGCAACTACTTAATTATTTATAAAAGAATGATATTAGAAAAAACATTCGTGAATAATAATAAAAAACAGTGGCGGAATCAAATACCATAATATCAAATGTATCGATTTTTGAAGTTATACTTCTTTAGGCGCGTTTTGGAAAATCAGAGTGTATTTTTGGCGTGTGACATTGTAACACATAATTTATTTTTAGAAAAAAACACTCGATTGGATTCGAACCAACGATTGTTCGGTTATCAGCTGAACGCACAACCATTACGCCACAGAATGATACTGCAATCGTGACGATTATACAGTATATAGTTTAGAATTGTTCCGTTGCTAGGCAGCAAATTTATTATTGTCGGCTATTTGCAATTCCTTACGTAAACAAACTATTAAACATCATAGTGGCAGTTGTTACTTTAAAAATAAAAACAACGATAAAAAATTATATAATTTAGTAATATAAGTTAAAGTGTATAGAAATAAACCAACGGCGTTCCAATAAGCGGCCCTCTTTCTTCAGTGTGTAATTTAATGAGATAATTAAAAGCTAGTCGAAGAATCTAGTTTATCACAAGTTTTGTTTTTATTTTGTTACTCCAAATACGCGTAACTTCTAACGCTCGTACATAAGTCCACACACCGATTTTTTTTTATTTACTTATTTAAAAACAAAATATTGTATCCAAAATCTAGTTATACCTAATTCTAATCAAACGAGCATAGCTAGCAAATATTACTCACAAGAGAGAAAAAAAAAAATAATAATATGTAATGTTAAACATTGATGTTAATGGGCCCATCAAACCACGGCCGCCCCGCACCACACCCGGTCTTAATCGGTCGTATCACAGGACCCTCGTTTGGATGTGAAGTATCGTTTCTTGATGATTGGGAATGTCTCAGGAGCAGTTACGCAAGACCAGAGGTCACCATGCACTCAAACGTGCTTTGGCTGAATTTACATAACTAAAGTTAAGAGTAACCATGGGAGAGATTAGCTCGTAGAGGCAGTATTAAAAATTGTAGTAAGCTAATGCAAAACTGCCGAACATTCAGCAAGTGAAGAGATCTGCAAAAACAAGATACACAGCACATCACTGAAAACGTCTGTCACTGGGGAGCGCATTGATTAGTCTCGCACCCCTTGTTAATCGTGCCTGATAATTCTGACACTAGAAAACGGTTCTGATCCAGAAGAGGTCATGGCTGCGACCACGTGTGTAATTGACGGGCGTATGTAGATTCACAAACCTAAGGATGTCAGGATTGGAAATCATCCCTTGTGAGAGCAGACAAAAATGCCTTGAGAGCAGAATTAGTGATCTACGAGCTTCAAAAGAGTGAAAAGCGAGGATAGCTCGAAGAAAGACAGTTGGAAAAGAAATAATACCTACCTATACAATAATAGTGTAATGAAGCAAGCCAGTTCACCTAAATGACAGATATTTAGAAAACGTTATAAGTAGGTACCGACCTCATATTTTTTTCTTATTCAATTGAAATATTTATAATACAGTCATGTAAAATGGAATGATTGGATAAAGGAAAAGCAACGGGAATACGATGTACTTAATAGAAATAGAGCTTGATAAACACTTTAAATATCGATGGATAGGTACGTCACGTAACTCCGAGAAGACATAATTTGTAGATACCTTTAGTCATCTAGTGGTTCCCTCGAGTTAGAAAACATTCCAGTGACCGCTTGATTGACGAGATAGTTAAGTTCTGCAGAAGTGCAGTGGATCGATCCAGATTCCAGACTTGATATTGATTGATATCTACTAATTCGTATGATGTATGATCGTTGATTCGAATATAAATGCACAATACTGCCAAATAACAGGATATACCTAAATAATATTAAATTTTACAGACTAACATTATTTTTCAGTATAAATCGTGTCCATCGATAAAAATAAGGAAGAATATGGTGATTTGATTTACTGCTTGAGAAGCCATTCACAAGTCGAGTGGTGATCGGCTCATTATTTCCTCCGCCGACGCTACAGCGAATTTAATCGCCGGGCAACACTCGAAAGTGCTTACTTTTAAAAAGAGAATCCTTACCCTACCGATCGCGATGGCATAGTAATTAATGGTTCCGGGGAATCCCGCCAGGGCCCCGTTGATTGTCAGACGATACGGCAGCCTTTGTAGGTTATGTCTGCGCCGCGTTTGACGTATACGTCAATATATTAAAATATAAACAGCTGGGCCGGCGGGCGTAGCTCTTCTTTTATGAATGAATTAAACGCTCAAATAAAATTGTAAACAGTCATCATTTTGTGTTTGAACATTATGCCGGGTCCACACCGAAAACAAGTCGCGCGACAACTCGTTAAATTTTACGATAAGCATGATAATTATCGTAAAATTTCTTAAGCAATTATGATAATTATCGTAAAATTTAACGAGTTGTCGCGCGACTTGTTGCCGGTGTGGCCGCACTTTTATACGCGTAAACTTCTTTGTAAATGTAAACAATCGACGTGAGATTTGTCAGATTGATTACAAGTCGTACCGCGGGGCGAGTTGTTCTCTATCTGTCTCGCTTTCCCTTTCGTTTTGGCGTATTCGTTACAAATTATAATAATGCGGTTGTAACGTAGGTGGGCACTTGTCTTGTTTTTAGTACATAATTGAAGATTTATCGGAATGTGGAAGGGGTCGCGTAAAATTTTTACTACTTTCGATTGCTTGTTTGTTTCGGTAATGAGCTGCAAAGCGTCCTTCCCGGTCGTGCTCTGAATTACTTATTCGGATTGTGAGTTGGTTCTTTTACGTTGAATACGTAATTATTCAAGCACGATTTATAATTCAAATTAGGAAGGTGCCTAATCGATATTATTATGTATTTATAATGGCACTGACTGAGGTTCAGTTCATTCATGTCGCATGAGGACGTAATATGTATGTAGATAAATAATACTCCTACATTAGGTACTAATAAACCAATTTTTTCACTCAATTTTCTCTTAATAATGTGAATATATACTAGGTACAAAATGACATATTATACACAATCTATTAGCATTAGTTTTTTTACCTCCTAAAAATTTGAAATAAGAATATTGCATAGACAAGATTTTCATGGCTAACGAATGCAAATAGCATTCGGTCGATTTATTGATATTTGTAGGCACTTATTCCTCACATTAATTTTGATAATTTTAAAGCTTAAAAATAAGTTTAGACAATAATATATCGCAGATAAAATTCTTATCAGAGATCACTGCGGATACATTGAGGATGTGGTCACACGAGGAAGAAAAAGATAACCAATTTTGTAATACACATGTGGAAATGGTGGGTGAATCTAGGATCCCAAACGTCGTGGTGCTGGTAACACCCGATGGACTATTCCTCTCAGCAGAATATATACTATTTAGAGTTAGTTAGGTCTCAATATAGTAAAATCTACCTAGATGTCTGTCTACAATAAGAATATCAGGGAACTCAGAAATAATGGGAACTGAAATACCTAACGGGTAAGGAGAAGCTGGCAACCGATCTCGAGTAAGGAAGAATACGTGATAAATTTAAACGCGTGTCAAGAATACGTCATACGTCGAATACTGATAACTGCACACGGTTTATGCATTGAAGCTCATTTAATATTGGTGTATTTATTACACACATTATTTCACTATATAATGTGTGGTTCATTTTCGTAGGACACACACATTCAAAACCCTGCGTCGAAATTTACTGTATTGGCATACCTATAGCCTTTCGGAATTCTGTTTATTTGTTTTGTGAAGAATACATGTATATAGTATATAGATAATATGTATACCTATCAACCGCGTTAAAATAAGTGAAACGTTTAATAACGTATTTTTTTTTTGGAAACATTTTTACTTATTCTTGAATTCCTAATAATTATTGGTTGAATGTATCTATTCTTTTGTACACATTGTAAAGTCGTTTGATATTAGGTCATTAGGATAAGATTGTCAGCTTTCGTATTATTTATTCTATTCGTACTTACGAACAACCTTGGTGAACCGTTGGGATGATATTGAAATTCTCGAACGGAGATATAAATAATCTCTAAGTGTAGCAGACAGTTTTTCTTTTGACAGACTTTCCTCCATTCTCCTGATTTTCTGTTTCGCATTTTTTCACGTCGTAAAAATCAACCCGCCGAAGGCCGTGCGGAAGGGAGACGAAGCTGCTCGCCGGATCGTCTGCTGAAGCGGTGGCGAGATATATTATGTTTGACGTATAAATCACTTGTTTATTTTTAATCTGTCAAATGGCCGGCATCACGTGCGGCCGGGATTATGAGTTTATGATCTTGGAATTTATTCGATTTATGAGTTTGTGCTCGCGAAGGCGTGTAATGTTGTGTGTATATGAATATTATGAATATGCCATGCGAAAACGTGTTTAAAAAACAGCTGATCGTAAGTATTTACGCTCAGACGTAGTACGCTCGTTTTTATTGAATTTGTTATTACGCAAATTTTATATTGTGTCTGATGTAATGCGGGCATGTTAACACATTCAAATTTAATGTGATTCTTTGACGTTTCAAATGGCCTGAACTGTTTTGACTGCGATTATAAATGTTTTATAGTTTGTAAATTTACGCTACAATATTATGTTGTGATTAATTCATTGATACAAACTTTACTACTGCCAACAAGAAACTGTATGTGTATTAGTAGGTATCGAATATAGTAAAAACATATTATTAAATAAGCACACTGTAAATTAGGTTTGTTAGTTCGAACAGCTGATAAGGGAGAGTGAGGGGATTGTAGCGAGACAGGAGTTCAAATGAATCCAATGTGAAATGATTTTAACCTATTTTCAGCTTTACTTCCATACCTATATTTTAGCCCAGTCTATAGAATAAGGTTTTCTTCAACACATTATTTTGGTTCACCCATTTATTAAAACTGATTAAGTAGATATCTACGTTGTTTTTCGCTGCGTACCTATGTGTTGCTATTTTATTATGACACTAGGATAATAATAATTTAAATGCACTATGCATGAGTGTGCTTAAGACTTCTAACTATAGTGCGAAATCTTTACGGTGATAGGCGGCGGGGCTTGGAGAACTAGATCCCCTCCTGTCGCGTTTCAGTACTTACAATACTTCGAAATCGAAAACCATAGACAAGATAATACGACACGAGCGCCGCCGCCAGGGGTCCTATGTTAGAACTTGCGAGTCCAAGCCGCCCGGTCGACATGACGTCATATGACATCATTGTGACGTACTACCGGAGTGATAATAGCGTTCGAGAAAATAACGCTAGTCAAACGGTGGCGTTATTCATTGTCACCATACACAAATAGGTGTTTCATCATAATAATATCTATGGTGAGCACTGTGTTGGGCGGCATGCCTCGAGCGTGTATTGGCTGACGTCACAATTACGTCATGTCGTCGGGTGACACACGAGTCGACAGTTAGGAAATCGCGGTGCAGGTCTCACGTTAAAGATTTCGCAGTCTAATAGAAAATTTAGCAGCACATATTCAACTATGTATATTCTTACTACTTATTATACCTACTTATCGTGGCTGCGGATGTATTAGCGGTGATTTGCGAAATTAAAAATCACCCTGCTCTCTTTCACATATCACTCGCTGTCGTCCTGTACATATTATAAACCTCTTAAATCACAACTATTGCATAGTAGCCAAGTGGATGCTTTATCTTATCACTGCATAATATGCCATTAAAATACCTACTATGCAAATGAAATTAAGTCCTCGAAATTGCTAATTATTCATATATTATTAACAATTAACATACCAACCGCGTTACCATGATGTTCGATGGTTATGGCACGAAACAAGACATGATAGGGAATGTCGAACGAGAGAAAGTGATGCAAAGTACACTCCACGATACCGATCGTAACAATGAACACATTTGCCTCGCCTAATACCTGCGCACAAGAAGAAATCGCTACTGCGCATATTCATGCTTAAATTCTTCCACTATACCTACTTATGTGGAGTTTTTGAAATTTTTATTTTATGTCGTGTCCGCAGGAGAGATGCGCGTAAATTCCTTGGTCATTTTTACTTCTGCGTCATGTCATCGATGGCAGAGACATGTACCCAGTGGCTACTTTTTTGTACACTTAACTAAGTAGGTAGGTACGTAAGCATTGTACGAGTGGTTATATTTTAAGCCCTGTTGATGTTACAGAGATTTATTATTCTTTGGGTAATACCTACATATTGTATATTCAATTTGTGAGAAATTACTTACTTCACCTTATCGCGCCCCGGTATTGGGGCATGGGGCAAGTGCAGGGTCGCGCCAATTCCCTCGGTCCATCGCCAAATCTTACGCCTCCTGCCATGCGAGATCTGCAGCGCGTAGATCGCATTTAAAGCACCACCGCAGGGTGAGGGAGGGCCGGCCACGGCGACCTAACCCTTCCTCTGGGGGCATCCGGAATACATTGTGAGGAGTACGGCTGATGATTTAATGATTGGTATTAACAGTTTCGACACCACCTTTTATTTCTTCTGAAGAATCGATTGCGTCTTCTGCGTCAAAGAAAATCGTCACTGGATGTACCAAGCAAGCAGACAAAATCACGTGTTTCGTTTTGTCGTCATCCAAACTGCGAAGTCTTTCAGAAACCCAGCTGAAAGCTTTTCATCTGACACCATTGAGAAAGCTGTGTGGTCCACGCTGCTATTTCCATTATTTTAATCAGCTAAGTGAAGGCATACAAAACATAACATAGGTACCTACATAGATCTTCATAATCATATATTATACAAAAGGTAAATTTAATACAGTATTGCGATGACCACCTACAAGAATTGTGTATTTATAGTAGGTTCCCATCTACCTACTACTATTATAACTATGTACCTAATCGAAATTGTGACAGACCAAAACCAAACGTCGCATTTAATCTGTATAAATACGCTCGTTCTGAGAATTAAAAAAAACATCATAACATAACTAACTGTTGTCGCGGCTTGCCACTGTTATCTCATTAATTGCAGGAAAATTCTAATAAAAAAAACCTCCCATTGACTGGATTCTTTAAAGCAAAAATAGAAAAATTTCTCACAATGAAAATGCGCGCGCATTTTATAGCCGGTCACCCGTGTTATTTATTATTTTATTTTATGTTTTCGATCATAGACAATTATTTTATTGCCGGGCAATCATAGATTAAAAATACTACATATTATTATTTATTATGACTACATAATTTTATTTGCAATGCGCGCCATCTCTGTTTCGGTGTTTCTACGCAAAATTAATGACAATTAACAATAAAAGTATTTTTGTATCAACGAAGTATTAATTATTATTACATTCTGTGTATTTAATTTACTAAGCATTAGAAGATATCCAGCGATATTTGTTTGGTATATTATATTCGTTATTATTAAGTACTTTAGTCAAGTAACTGAATAGTGCCGAGCAATATAGTCCATACCTATCGATGTTATACCTACCTAGTCTGCATATATCATAAATTAAACGTTCCTATAAACCTCATCATTTGTATGTAAACAATTTTGCGCATCTAGTACGATATCTACTTTCCCAGCAATTTTAGTTATCATTTGATTATAATAAAAATGATAACAACGAATTTGTTTCGCATGCTTTCAAATTTTTTGAACATACTTAGCCGGGCACAAAGTTTTGTCGATGTATTCGTATTTTGGGCGACGTACTTGTTTACTGTGCTACTTATTCTTTATGGTATGAGTGCTACGCGAATATAAAATAATTTTATTGTTTATTGTTAGCCAAGGGACTGATAAGATTAATAAGTATTGTTTGTATGATACAAAAAAGGAATTTGGTGATCCCCAAATTTTATAATGAAGTGTTGAAGCTAGTCGAATAATATAGTTAACTATCACCATAATAAATTAGGTAAGTACTTTACAAACTTTATTATACTTACATATTTCATACTTGGTAGGTTGGTCCTTAATTTGGCACTGCAGACCATTCAGTTACCCAGTATTCCAGAATCTATATCTCGAGCTTTTTGTCCAGTCGGTCTCACACACTTTATCTATGTCGCTTCTTGACATTATCGGCCAAAATCCTCCGGGATGAAATCGGGGCCTAGTGACTATTTAGTAAAATTCATTGTTAAATATGTTAGTGCAGTTAATATGTATGCAAAACCACACCCTTACACAGCAAGCAATATAACAATCGGCACGTTAACAGGATAATATGTGAAATACATGAACGCGACTTTACAGATTTAACTGTTATTACAATGCAGGTATAGTTAATTTCTCAATCATAATGAGTCCGGGAAAAACGAATATGTTCAGCATGGAAAGATGATTAAAACGCAGATGAAATATTGGAAATCGAAAACCACTATGTTAAAATTGTATTAATATAACAGTACAAACATATAGTTCAGTGATCATAAAAATAGTTTCCAAAGCCTGAATACGATATGCAGGACTCATGTTAATTTATTAAAAGATTAACGATCAGCTCTATTGGTAAGAGTTTTCAAAATTATGTTGAATATTATAGTCTTACTAGCAAACTAATCACACGCTAAAAAATCTCTAGGTGGTTTCTTTGCTGTGCTGTGATCAGCATTTCTCACACCAGCCTTACTCGAAATATTTTTAGTCCAACTGACTTACTTTTGGGCAGCTTATACGTAAACCAAACTAAACAATTAACGGTCTCCCAATCCGATTTGCATGGTAAATTCTTTTTTTCCTTCGAAAACATCGGTTAAAACCAAATATTAATAACACCCAGCCTACAATATAGTAAATATCTCCACCCGTCATGTACATGGCCACCCCATGACGCTATACATGTATCAAGGTGAAAAGATTATAATGGCTCACTTTTCGTGTCCTAAATAATATTTGATGATACCTATTGCCATGGACACGGCGCTGTCAATTTTTAGTGCCAACTTTCAATTTTCCTACGTGGAGAGCTCAGCCGCGAAAAATCTCACTTTATTGTGATGGTATGCGCGCGTACTGTAGAAAGCGTGATGTGATGTTGCCCGATCGAGCTCGCCGTTCGCCGTGTTCCCACACAAAGCGGGCGAGGTTGCCAGTTGCCACACTGGCGACTGGCAACGCCGCGCGGCGCTGGCGTCATTACTAAATTTAATGCGGCGAGCGGGCAACCTTGTACGCGCGTCCGCTACTCAGACGGCGGCGGGAATATGTGACAGCTACGATTCGAAATTTAGAATGTTTGTAGTTTGGAAAATTGCCGCCAGATGATTTATTTTGTCTCAATCTGACGTTTTCACAACAATCTCGCAACTTTTCGCAGCCTATGAAGTTTTGATGGGACCTTTATAACGAGTCAAGTTGAAACTTTACTTGGACAACCCTCTCAATATAAATTTTGTTTTACGTTTTATAAAGTTAGTAATGTACCTACCTACGAATAGGATTGGCAGACTTATCTTTATATTATTATGAATTATCTTATTATGAATAATGAGAAGTAGGTACCTAAGCGTTTCATTTTGAAATTAATATAAGTACTTACGTAAGTGTTTTCAAATCATACCTTCCATTGCGAATACCTACCTACGCATTGTTTTACTTCCATTAATAATTTAATTATATACCTACCTAGGTATACAAATAACTATAAAGCATCCACCTATCCATTGAATATAATTAATATTATTATCATTTCGTAAGTAGACTATTACTTTGGTAAATGGTTATTAATAGGTACCTAGGTATATTGTTTTTTGGGCTTCAAATTCTTGTTAATATATTATATAGCGCGTTTCCTAATATATTTTATTCAAAATAAATTATATAGCTAGCCAATGTTGATTCAGCGCGTTTATAAGTAAGTTTTCTACGTAGAGTTGGTATATCAGCAAAATATATTATGTAGGTATGTACGTTGATAATATAGCAACATCGAACCGTTCTCTCTACCGCATCTACTGTGTATGTGTGCATACGACGAGCCGCGTGGGTATTAGCACGGAACGATGTAAGCACCACCGCCATACAAACGCTGAGTAATTAGAGGCGAAATTCGCTTGGCACGAGAAAAGGTTCGAGTCTAGAATTAGAACCGAGAATATTGCCAGCCGCACTCACATCTTGCCTTGCCGCTAGCGACGACCGGCGGCCGATGAATAAACTACGGCGCCCCTGTTCTCTTCCGATGACAAGAACTCTACTCACTACTGCGTTCTAAAATTTGAATTTGGAATTGCACATCTGGCGGGCGGCTGCGACTGTTTCCTCTTGTTGCATTTAAAAAAAGAGCATACCATACGTTTGGGTTTGAAGAAAACTAAAGGAAAACCCTGTTAAATTTACATTATTTAAAAATACATATATAGTATTGAATATTTTTAAGTATTAACGTCAAACTAACTTTCTTCTGTTTGTTGTATACTTACCTACATAATCTAAAACTTGCAAGAATGTTTGAATCGCAAGCGAACGACTGCTTATGTCCGTAATTAACACCACCCGTTTTTAATGTCCTAAATTTTGTATGCCATACATTAGGTACGGTAAGTCCAATTTTGGTGAAATTTATTTAGTAGCATGTTAAAATTTATTTTTTCATGCTCCAAAATATGAATAGTAGGTACGTAACTCGTAATGTACCTATCAAAAACGATGAAATAATATGTAAAACTGTATGAAGGATAAACGTTAAAAAACAATTTTGGGTAACTATTAAAAACTTAACAAATATTTAATTACCTAGGTAGGTACCTACTTGATTTAAAAAAAACGCGAAACAAACATTTTTTAATTGGCCCTACAATCTTATGTGGATCTGCGCATCTATTCTATACACAATACTGCTATCGGCAGCTATCGAGGGTAGTTTTTCATATTTTAGTATTAGCACTTATTGTAACAATAATTACAATAAGTTAGGTAGTTGTAATTATTGTTACAATATGTGCTATGTTTTAACATCACCTCTCGGCTGTGCTAAATTTTAGAGCGAGTTTACAACAGTTTTGACTGATTACTTTAGACTGCTAACTTGTTATAGCAATTATAATACTTCCATACAAACATATGAAAAACTACCCTCGATAGCTGCCGATATCAGTCTTGTGTATGCGCTGGACCATCTCACGAGGTTTCCTAAAAGTATTTTGTTTTACGAGAAATATAATGTTAGTCACTTGCTCAATTTATTAGGTCCACACTTTATACATACTCTGCGTCCAAACACATATTGAAAAACAACATGTGAATTTTGGCCAGATCCTGGATTCGAACCCCACGGCATATAAAACTGACGCTTAGACGCCCGGCCATCGTAGGCGTCAAACATCATATTATAATATAATATAAAAAAGAAATGTTGGTATTTATAATAAAATTATTTGTCTCCTGTAAAGTGTCAATATGGACTTATAGTTTACCTTTTCACAAAGAATTTAAAATACATAGGCTGATTAAATTTAAAAAAATGCGCAAATAGAATAGCGCCCATGATTGTGCTGTTATCCTTCCACCATGAATTTTTTGAATAACTGTCCCATCCCAAGAAGATGTTGGAGGTTATATATACAGTTGTTTTTACGAGAAATGGATGTTAGCCACTTGATCCTCAACATATTAGGTTCATTCTCTGGGTGTTTGAACCCATTGAAAAATCCTGAATTCGATCCCGGCACCCACTACATTACAGGCCAACACGTTATCCGCTCGGCTACTAAGGATTAACAGTGAATAAAATAATGTGGGTTTCTATTTTTTTAACTGTCTTGTGTGATCCTTGATCCACGAGCAAGCTTCGTTGTTATACGATGACCAAAGACTAGGCTGGATACTCCTACAACGACAACCTCTTTCTCTTTGATACTTCATAATGCGGTGCATAAATTTTGGTACGAAAAATGGACGAGCGTCGAGTGTGGAGTGTGGACACGCAGGGCGACAGCCGCTAGAGCCGGGTGCGCGTTGCAGACAGCAGAGGCAAGGAGTCCACACCTCGAAGCACCTGTCGCAATACGTATAACGATTGGAATAATAACCGGCCGAACAGCCGGACGTCAGACGAGTCTTTCGGATAATAATACTTGTGTATTTTTTATGACACGACTGTCCTGCCCCGCGGAAGTCAAAACGCTGCTTATTTCTCAGTCTTCGCAACGTGTTGTCCATAGCACCTGTTGTATATTTAATGCTCGATGAAGACCTGCACTAACATCTTAAAAATAGCCTATGAAAGCATTGTTATATTGTGGCAATATTATGTTTATCGTTCTTCTCCATTGTGGGTGATTTAAAATTTAAATTAAGTATTTAAAATAAAGGAAATCTTATTAACCAGCTGACTTCTGTAGCTCAATGCAATAATTTACCACACTGATGTATAAATTATTACAGTGTAATAAAAAATTTACATTACCCGTTTCTCTAGTCAATCTTGTAGGTTAGTTTTCACGTTATGTACATAATTAGTACCTAATAGCCATCGATATTATAATAGTCATCATCAACCGGGTCGATCGACTGCTTAAGGGGGTACATGCTCGTCGAAGGTCAAAATTGAGTTTTTATTGTATATTCAAACCATGATCCTGGACACTCCTTAAACGTTGTAGATGATCTATTTATATACTTTTGAAGCCTTATTATCCTTTATAGTTATTTTAAACATTTGATGACTGCATGAAGTATTTTTGTTACATAAAATAGTATTCTTTTAAACCTCTCGCTCTAATGTTTTAGAATATAGTCATATTTCGGTACATAACTGTGCAGTGGTGTTAAGATTTTTTACATTTATTAATTTTTAAACGCATTTATAAAGCCATTAGCATAATTTATTACGAGATAATTTTTGTAAAATATTCACGATAAAAAATTATATTGATAATCTCTGTGATCCCAAATTTGACAAGAATTAGGCATTTTATTATTCAAAAAATCGGCAAGATTAACACATTTCAAGATGATTCTAAAGATATTTATTATAAGCTATGTTTTTGACCATTCAAGTGTGATAAACATCTTATGAATAATGATTGCTTTATAATAATTATTGACCTAAGAATAAGGTAGTGTTTTTTTGAAATACGCCATTTCTTTTGTCATTCCCCAGTGGTTAAGCTACAACATACGGCCGTAGCCATAAATTGACAAACTATAATTGAAGTAAAGAGTAAAATGATATTGACGCGCGTGTTTGAACATGTACCGTTTAAAAAAAAATAAAAAAAAATTCGGTTAGCTACATGTTCAAACACGCGCGTTAACATAATTTTACTCCCTACTTTAATTATAGTTTGTCATTTTATGGCTACGGCCGTATGTTGTAGCTTAACCACTGGGGAATGACAAAAGAAATGGCGTATTTCAAAAAAACACTACCTTATTCTTAGGTCAATAATTATTATAAAGCAATCATTATTCATAAGATTTTTATCACACTTGAATGGTCAAAGACATAGCTTATAATAAATATCTTTAGAATCATCTTGAAATGTGTTAATCTTGCCGATTTTTTGAATAATAAAATGCCTAATTCTTGTCAAATTTGGGATCACAGAGATTATCAAAATAATTTTTTATCGTGAATATTTTACAAAAATTATCTCGTAATAAATTATACTAATGGTTTTATAAATGCGTTTAAAAATTAATAAATGTAAAAAATCTTAACATCACTGCACAGTTCTGTACCGAAATATGACTATATTCTAAAACATTAGAGCGAGAGGTTTAAAAGAATAATATTTTATGTAACAAAAATACTTCATGCAGTCATCAAATGTTTAAAATAACTATAAAGGATAATAAGGCTTCAAAATTATATAAATAGATTATCTACAACGTTTAAGGAGTGTCCAGGATCATGGTTTGAAAATACAATAAAAACTCAATTTTGACCTTCGACGAGCATGTCCCCCCTTAAGGCCATGCATTAGTTGAGGCACGGTCTAAAAAGATCGTCGCTAGGCGATGCGCGGATTGCGGGTGGCGGGTGAAAATGACGCCTGTCAAACGAAATATTAATTGTCATATAAATCCAACATACGTCCATTTTATGTTCTGTTTATTGTTCTATTAGTAACAATAATAATATATTCATTGACATGTTTTCTTTTTAAAGTAAATGGGTAACGTTTTTAGTCATCTTTACACGATTTTAGAATTAATTGACCCGTCGCCATCACGCAGCAAAGTGACGTGTTCCCGGGTCAACATTCTCTCAGTGAATGGCAGCAAGTCCAAAATTTCGTCGCGCGTACAGTTGAAAATTATTTGGCGTTTCACTGATGCGTCACCTTAATGAAGATGTTCCCTAGCGAATACGGGTGCTCTTCTAGGTCCGCTACTTCCGTTGAAATTGATAGTGTTCATTTACCCGACCTACCGTATGACTCCATTCATACACAACGGATTTGTTTGACCGAGGTTTTGAAGCCTGGTTCGGTTTATTGCTTTATGACGGTTCGAGTGTCCTCAAAATTATCAGTATTGAATGTGCGTTTCGTTTACGTGAAAAACTTTAGTTCATGTTATGATACTGACATAACTATTGAAAATACCTAACAATATTATTATTCTGTCACGTCTTTAAGTTTGTTCTATATTTATCCACACTCAAGATTTAAACCTTGCACTTTTCATTATTTTTCTATTCCCTGTTCAAGAGATACGTCCAATTCTCATTTAAATCATTTAAAAATATAGGTAAGTACCTACCTAAAACGTAGAAGGAAATTCTTACATTTAGCTATATTTTGTATTCGATTGTTTTCTCCAGGTAAAGGACACACCTGACTGCGAAAGTTAGGTAGATCACCGATTTCGGGTTCGCATTAGTTAAATATACCTGTCGCATTGAAAGTTGTAAATTGCAAACCTTTGTATTATTATTATTATTACTACTTTATGCATTCCGACGCATGCAGTCACAGATCATGATAATTATTATTGTTTATGGTGTGCCCAAGTATAACAATATTAATTCTTTTTAGGCGGGAACTTTTTTTTAAATACACCGGCGACAATATGTCTGGCATATAGTATTATGAAACGAAAGGAGACAGTGTAATACAATATACTAATAATTCAGTAATAATATTGTCATGTTTATTGGTTTATTGCCCGTTCACACAATAAACTAAGTAATTATCTCCCTGTCAATACTTTTTTTGATTTGTGTTTATTTATTTACTGACTCACTGCAGCCATAAATGTCGTAGTATTGTATTTTTATTGCGATAGTAATTATTACTATCTTTACCTGTCTATCGTAAAGTAATTAATATCTTGTAAATTATTTTGAATATTCGTACGCATGAATACTTTTGTTTGGACATTCATATCTCCAAACATTTTTACCACACGACAGATTAATAAGATAGAAATGTGAAATCAACTTGTAATGGTCCAAGTCTTTGAAGCGAGATACCGTTTATTACTCTATGAAAATCGGGACATAAATTGCAAGAAACATAAATCGCGCCGAATATCCTCAAATATTACACATAATAATACAAACTTTAATGCAAACAGAATTAAATATTAAAAATAATATATTCTTTTAACACGTGTAATAAGTTTATCCCATATTTCTTCAAACTTGAAAATCGTACCTTGTTACAACCACACCCATAAGGTTACGCGCTTGTTTTTGTGTTACCTGAGTTTTATAGACATAATCGTAAGTATGTAGCTAAATAATATATTGTTGCTCAGGGGATTCGGATAGTGCCTTGACTACTGACGTAGGTATTTGGTGGACGCAGCAACTGAAGAATATAGGATCTGGTAAAATAAAATAAGTATACGTTTTTCATTAAGAGCATACTTCAGTGAAACGGAAAATAATTTTCGAATATAGATGCGACGAAATTTTGTGAACACGTCAAATTGTTTCGTGATGGCGTCGGGGGTATTAATTCTTAAATCGTGTAAAGATGACTAAAAAACGTTACCCATTTACTTGAAAAAGAAAACATGTCAATGAATATATTATTATTGTTACTAATAGAACAATAAACAAAACATTAAATGGACGCATGTTGAATTTTTATGACAAATTATGTTTTTTTCTGCAGGCGTCGTTTGCACAATCTTCCCGTCGCGTAATCACGATCGTTTTAGACCGTGCCCCAGCTGAGAGCCTTAACAGATAGATGTGAATAAAAAATGAAGTCTACCTAATTTGCATTAACGTTGCATGATGCAAATTCGCTTTTGCTCTTTTTCAACATTGTTGTGTTCCTCATATTGTAGATATGGTGTTGAAAAATCAACGTTACCTACATTGCAATAAGAGCGCATATTTTTATTCTGCTACCGTGTCCACTTTTATATTGATATTGAATATCTAACGCAACGACAATGGCGACAACCCGTTATCGTAAACGTAAAGCAACGAATGCATATAAAATAAACGGCCTTGCAATTTCTTCAATCCGACTACAAATTGATATTGTGGAACTCCTGGAAGGCCGATGAATACCAACCACTGCTAGAGATAGTCGGCATGATATGTACGAATCAAGAAGACAGTAAAGTCGGAATGAAGAAGAACTTTATCGTAGTCGACTGAAAACGTCGTGTTTTCTGTACCTAATTGAAAAGTTCAATTAATATAATAAAGATTTTAACTTATTTATTATTATTATTAACTTATATAATATGTAGGGAATCCAATCCCGAGCCAAAATTCTGATCCCGGGATTTCGGGATTACAATTTGACAATCCCGGGATCCCGGGACTAGTCCCGGGATTGGCACTTTTTCCATTGTTAATACAAAATTTTTATATTTACAAATAACATTGATAAACTCGGTCAAAAATAAATCAAGTATAATTTATACTACTCGTATTTAAGACATTTATTGTTAATATCGTATACGATCAATCTTGGAAATACACAAGTTTAACGGAGTAAAATATAATATTGTAATATAAATAATAATGTGAATTTAATAGGAGATTGCTGTTTCTGATAGTAAAGACTTAATGAATGGATTAGCGAGATTTAAAATAGTAAAGCAAATAATCATAGCGTACTTATGGCCTTTCCGCTTCATAAATCTAATTAGTCAGCCAAATATGAAACTGCTGTAAAACGTATGATACTCGTATCATAGTGGAATTACTTTGTTAAAAGTGCCAAGCATTGTTTTTTTCCAATGTTTCCATTTTTAATAATTTATGTGAAAAAATAAAATGAATCGGCAACCTACACATGGGTATAAATCAAACTTCATTCAAACTCAGTTTATTTCTAATGTAGTTATTTTTTATTAAAAGTATTTTTTTCTGTTATATTTTCGCTTTTATTTTATTTTCCATAAAAATTGATAAAAAAATCAATCCCGAAATCCCGGGATTATGTTAATCAATCCCGGGATTCATAGGTATCGAAAATAGCTCGGGATCCCGGGATTGGAATCCCTAATAATATGGTATTGTGTAGGTAACACTGCCATGTACCAAATATTTATCTATCTTTTAGTAATTAAGATTATAATATGTAATCACTAATTATTATTCTCAAAAATAGCCTAGTACGCACAGCTAGTTGATTACGCGCTTGTAGTTTTAAATTTCACAATCGCAGCCTCGAAAAGTATGCCAAATTCGACACTGTGTTGCGTACTTACCTACCTACTGCAAAACAGTTCAAACTCAAAGTCCCCATTTCGACTCTGCTATGTTTTACCAATACAGCCTTGCGCCTTGTCAAAATCATCGGGTGCTCGGAAAGTAAATACCATAAAATACATCTATCATTAACAATTAATTAGGTAATTAATACAGTACCTAATCAGTTTTAATCCTAATTATGGTTGAGTGGAAGCCAGCGTGAAAGAAATTTTGAAAATAGCCGATATACTGCATTATTTATTAGGTTAGGTTAGGTTAGGTTAGGTTAGGTTAGGTTATCATTCTTCAATTCATAAATTTACTTCCAGTAAATATACCTGTACCGCCTGTACCCTAAGTATTTATGATACGAAGTATTGACTACGGTACCAAACTAACCAAGTAACTTCTACTAACTTTTAGAAGTAACTTTTTATCCACAAAATATAAGGAATAATGAGCTAGGCACAGTGATGCCAACCGTACTATAATTATAGTACAATACTATAATTTTACGCCAAATATACCAAAATACTAAATACAAAAAATGTTCCTGTACTATATATTTTTTAGAAATACTTAAATTTTTACGCGTTTGTACTATAATTAGCATAGAAAAAGATGGCAACACTGGCTAGGCAGTAAAAACAGATATACAAAAAAACCGTTAAATTTAATTTACCCAAACTAATTTGTCTAAAGGAACTTATCCAATGATCGTATTAGGTATTTGGACTGTAACTTAATTATGCATATACATAGATACATATTATAATTATAATATAAAGTATGTTTATTAGTTTTTTCTCTCCTATTGTCCATTTTTACTATAGATTTCGTTAACATTTTGCTTAATTTGGTGTTCTTTTGTTTGACTTATGCTTGACCTGCCGTCTGAATTATTTTTATTTTAACAAATGGTATGTCTAGAACAGTTGGACGTATTTCTGCAAACAAGATCCAACCCTCGCGTGTAACTTGTTGAGAAAATACAATATTGGAGTTAGGATTGATTTAAAATGATATGTGACTATTTGATTTTATTAAAGTATCCCAGCAGATGTTTAAATTAAACAATCACAAATCATATTTTTTAAATCAATCATCCCTCAAATATTGAATTTTCTCAACACGTTACATGTGAGGGTTGGATCTTGTTTGCAGAAATACTTAAAGTTATTTTGTTTTTGATATTGAAAAATGTAGTTATTATTGAATTTCGATCAACGAAGCGACCTCGTGCGAAGCCGGGTACTTCAGCTAGTGTAATATAATAATAATCTACATACTTATTTGTCAATGATAATTAATTGTTGTTAGAATAAGTTGTTATTATTTCTAACAGGTATGTAAGCTGGTTACTTAGGTCCTACCGAAAGTTACATTGTAAACGTAAACAATTAAATATGTATTATTATCATGTGTTGCTTATTATTATAAAATAAATATTGTCCTAAAATTTGTAATAAGTCATTTAATTGTATAAATAATATTGCCCGTTATTAATTTTATTAATATTGTGTTATTTTAAAAATTCCAAAAAATGGATTCAAATAACAGTTTGTCTGTGTCTATGTTTAATTTGATGTTTATTCCCAGTGTTTCACTAAATAGAGATTTATTTCTATTTTTTCAGAACTGGGGACACAGTAAGCCAAACAAGGTAATAAAAACTGAATTAGTTTTCTTCCTTATTTTGGCAAAAGTGTTTTGTTTTATTTTTCATTAATATAAATTGAATAATTATGTACATAAGATATAACGATCAAATTATATTGATTATATATTGACAATTTATTTTTCTCCAATTCATCGATATAAATACACGGATATCTTATGTTTTTAGGCTTTGTGTTTCTTTTGAAATATTGATGTGATTATGAATTAAAAAACAAATTCATCCTTATTGCTTTTTTGTCTTTTAGATATTAAATATTTCACTCTGCACTCTATAATATTGCAGTTTACTTTACTGTTGTGTTGAAGGTACCATTTAAATCACCCTTTTTGAATTATCGTGAATCAGTGCATTATAATAATTTCGTAACAATACTACTTTCAATTATTTGATAGGACAAATTATTATTATTTTAACGTACCTAATTACTTTATATCACAATCAACTACATATTATATTGATATCAATAGCATGTAGGTACCTACCTAACTAATTTGTTCATAATTTATGAATTCCAATACATAGCTGATGTCTTTTCTGATATAATATATATATATATATATGAATATATGAGATAACTTTATAACAATAATTGAGGTGATGAAGATTAATAAACCAGTACGTACAAATGGTATAATATAAACATAGTTAGCAACACTTTTTACATCTTATAATGTCGTATATAATATATCCGTGAAATATGATTCAAACATCCAACATAAAAAAATATCCTAAACATATACCATGGACATGGAGTAGGTATAACAAATAATGTCGTTATTATATAATTTAATGTTTTTGTCGTGATACCGCGACCCGAGAACTACAGGGTTCTAAGTGAACAACTGCAGCAAAAAAGTTATGGGCTGTTGAAGTTTTGAACGCTTGTATTTTGTTAATTGTGAATGTTTTCAATTATTTTTTTGATTGAATATATCAATGATGGTACTGCTATGTTGTAACTATCAATAAAACTACGTTAAAACTAGTTTTTAAGGGTTAATTTTATATATCATAAATTCAGTTAGAACTTTGTCCACCTGAAACTCAAACAAATCGCCTTTACTACAAGGTTCTAACTGAAATTTGTATGGAAATCCTGGTGATTCAGAACACACAGTTTCACTTTTCATGTTAAAATGAATAAAATTCTTGAAAGTTATCTAATATAATATTATTTTCCGGAGAAAATGTATGGAAATTGTTGGGAAAATGAGAAATTCGGAAAAACTTAAATATTTATTTGTAATTTTAAATTATGTTGAAAATTAAATTTAATAAAAATACAAAACTATTGTTGATGCAACAAGCCCAATGTTTATTGTTCAATTTCAACTGGCTTGTTGTCTTCACATCAGATACATTTATTGTAATTGTGTATACAAGATTGTTGTTACTAATGGTTGAGGGAATGTTGTGTAAAAATTCTTCTATTAAATTATTCGCCTCAGTTTTAGAATAAACTTCAAGCCAGCAATCTCAGGAATAGGGATTTTATAATACAACATAACCATTTTTTCACCTCTGAGATTTGAAACATCTCAAACATTTATATCACTTCCAGGAAGACTTTTAAACCTAAAACATTAAATCAATGAATGAAATAACCTTAAAATACTCTCAATATTTTTTTTTAAATAACGATAATATAATTAAACCTTAATTATGTTTCATAATATTATAATTCATCTATTAGTGAGTTCACAATTTACTGTTGATATCAAATATCACGAAACATTTTTTTGAGGTTATGTATCTCAAAGTTATAGTAGTTTCTTTAAATACTCGTGGTTTCTAGTTAAATATACTGCATGAAGTCCTAATAATAAATTTAAAATACATAACAACAAGATTTTACTCTTCATATTGCAATTAAAACCATGTTAACAACTTTAAATGTATTCACAACCACGAAATGTCAAAGCACATAGAACTTTGTAGAACGATGGATCTTTTTAGATTATGGTAGAACTCTGTAGTTCCACAGTTATTCTGTAAAGTGCACATAGAACTCGGTAGTATTGGGGTTTAATGACAAAATATAAGAAATATCAACCTCATATTGATATAGTATGTAGATAATGTGACTTGGAAGACTGCCTCATTATTACTTTAGTTTGGCCAAAAATCGACACTTAGAACCTTGTAGTTCTCGGGTCGCGATACGTCCTCCTTATAAACAATAAATAATTACAAGATAAAAAGAACTTTTTATATACAACGTTTTTAAATTTTCTGTTGAATCATATAAACTTGACTTGACTGGTTTAAAGATCAAACAATTTATACTTGATAGAAATACTGAATAATGAAAATGTCATTTCATATTGATTTCCATAGTAACGCACGTATATTATTATTTAATAATTTAGTTGCTAGGACCCCCTAGCAACCAATAATGGTATCGAAATAACTTTTCATACAAAACAGAATTAACTAAAAATGAATTCAATTCTACTTAAATATGGCTAAAAGTATTAAAAAAATGCATTGGCACCGTGTTCTGATATATTCTAAAAGTTTCAGATGTCTAGCTAGTAATAAGAAAAACGTTGTAAAAATGTTGTAATAAAAAATATTATAAATGGCAATAATTGTAAATGGAATAGTAATAGACAATCATTTAATAACGAGACCTCATTTACAGAATCTTGAAAACAGTTATGTAGATTTTACAAAAAATGAATAGGTATTAACTTTGAAGTCGATATTCTCAACTTGGTCACTTGTATTAGTTCAATCTTTATTAAGTTAATAAAACTATTAGCAAAGCTAATTAGTTTCGATATAAAACTAATTGTATGGTCCAAATTAAGTATATTATTAATAAACACCTTCTGTTAGTGATTGATAAAATTTTCCGTTATATCCAAGAAAAGTTTTTTTTATAACATGGAATTTCATAGTTTAAGTCTTTTAGTAGAGGCCTGTAAAAATTGGGCATTGAAGTTTACAATCTGATAATTATTATTATTCCTCTGTAGTCTGTTGATGTTACAGGTTCAATCATTATTTAAAACAAAGTTTGTTTACACGTGTAACATCCTTGTAAAGGTATGTTTTTAATCTTTTCGTAAATTAATATCTGATGTGTTGCTCCTCACAGTAGGTACTTATACTATATACATAGGATACGTGGAGTCTACGGAGTAATATTTAGGGAAAACCCACTTGTGAGCATTTGTTTTGCGAACACTCGATATTATTATATGTATCTACCATCAACCTACGTTATATACAGCCTTTTGCTATATAAGCTGTTCTGCTTGTGTGCCGTACGCGTTTATTATAGGCATATTTATGAAACGTGAGTAATAATTAATCAGTGATAAATTATTTTACCAGAATAAATAACATTGTGTATTAAAGTCATGTCACTCGAGAGCAAGGCATGATAATTTTTCACTTGTTTTCTTTTACAAAATGCGACAGCTCCCAGGAAAATTATCGCAGATTCTAAAATAGTATATAACCGTAACCGGCGTAACCTAATGCAAGATAGCCTTAATATATGTTTATTATTAATAATCATTCTGATGGATTTTTAAAATGATTGTTAGGTTCATGGTTAAAACTATCCACGAGTTTTGAATGTATCAAATATAATATAATTAAGATTTTCTAATGTTCAGAATACAAGTGTTGCAGTAATAGAAAATTAGTTATATCTATCTTTTTCATTGCTTATTTTATTGTGGATAATACAATACTAAATATGCGAAATCAAATCATTTATAAATTAATATAATATTAATATACAGCTGAATGCAGAACTATTGTAACTTACATTTGAAATTTTTAAGGAGAGAGTTTTTGAAACAACTTACCGACTGAAATTATTTATTATTTTTATGGATACATGTACGCATCATATTTTAGTAGGATTATTGATGAAAAAAATGGTACATATATATGTTTATATTAATAATAAATAACTGAAGTAGGCTGTTTTAAAAAACACTTCTGAAAAATATTTCAAATGTGAGTTAGAATAGTTCTGCATTCAGCTGTATATTGCAATGACGACGGTTGATGGAATTTAAATTACAATCAATTACAAAGAATTCAAATAATTAGTACTTAAATTTAATAATGTGAAGTATTAAATGCGTTAATAATAGACGTCTAGAAATTGAATGTTGTCCAAGTGTAGAATAATGTGAAGTATTGAATGCGTTATTAATAGACGTCTAGAAATTGAATGTTGTCCAAGT
Source organism: Rhyacophila brunnea (assembly GCF_057557595.1). Classification (NCBI taxonomy): domain Eukaryota; kingdom Metazoa; phylum Arthropoda; class Insecta; order Trichoptera; family Rhyacophilidae; genus Rhyacophila; species Rhyacophila brunnea. The sequence goes on from NW_028232860.1 coordinate 20,231,846, forward strand.
GTAGAATAATTATTTGTTGCATTAATGGTTATATTCTTCTTCCGTTGTTCAGGTAGATTTTAGTTACAGTCGTTACAGAGATACTTAGTTGCGTTTTCACATTCATCAAAATTGAACACTAATTACCTATTGACTTATATGAGCAAGCGTCAATACTGAGTCACCAGCGTAGATTATATCATAATAAATAAGTTAATAGTTTATTCTCTCTGGTGTAATGTAGCCTTTATTGATGATGATTGGGATATTATATTATTAATTTAGATGAAGCGGAGTCAATTTATTGATATTTCCCTTAAATACTATTCCAGGTTGTATCTTATAAAGTTTAACCTATATTCATAGATGTGTTAATCATGTTATGTTTATTATGGCATTTTAATTTTCTGGTAAAACTGCACCAGTCGATTTTTGTCGAAAATTAGATTAAACCCATTTAATATTTTTTTTTCGTTTTAACACTGGATTGGTAAGTCATCCATAAGTTTTACGAATTGAAATTGTACTTCAGTAGAATATAACTATTTTCAAGTTAATCATAAATTTACTTGTTTTAGCCATTCCAAATCATAAATAAAAATAATAATTCGTTAGGAATACCGTTTTATTTAGGTATTGTTATAATTATTTTAGTTTCATTTACGTAGGATCAACAATTGCAACGTAGACATTGCAAAAGTAGCTTATTTTTAAATAATGCGCTCCTAAGACGTTGTTATTTTCGACTAACCTAGTTTTACCCGACAACCATATTTCTTTGTAAATGCTTTGCTGGGCTCAAACGTTCGCTTAGTTGGTTTAATTATTTTATCAATAAACATTAGTGTAGTAGTTGGAGAAGCTCAATTTTTGGAATTATGACTATTTGCGTACATGTGTAGGTATATTATAAAACCAAACATTCACATCTATGGAAGCCTACGTAGAACGTAGTCTTCGGGACTAAATACGTAACGAGAGAGCGAGACGGGGATTATACCTGTAGAAACAGTCAAATAACTTTGTGGGACTAAATACCTAACGGTAGAGAGGGACGACGCCATACAGAATGAACGTAGTGCCAACTTGGCGTACTGGAAAACTGAATGAAAGAGCGAGACGGAGGGTTTAACTATAGAGAAAGCAGGAGCGAATTTAGGCCTTGATGGACCCAAGACTAATAGAGGAGGGTGGGTCAAGTAATAATTGGACACACATCCTGGGCTAGTGGACATTATAATTTGCCAGTATTTTTAATTCTAGCAAAGTGGGTATTAATTTGAAATTCATTTTCAACAATCTAATATAATAATGTTAAAGAATTTATTAGAAAAAATTTTATGCTGTAAAATCATTTGTAACATATTCTGAAGAGTAGTGTTTCAAATACGACGGCATATCGTCGCTGTAGGATTGGTTTGTCGAATAGACCAAGTGTCAAATGTTCAGGAGACGAAAAACAAATTTGATTATCCTATATTTAAATACACGAAGGTATTTAAATTGTTGTTTTTACAGCATATGAATGCTGTTTTCATTACAAAGCAATTTAAAGAAAAGGATGGTTCTGGTCCATTTAGATACAAAAATCATTCTGCATTAAAAGATCGATTTCGACAAAAACGGATATTCGACAAGCCAATCTATAGCGACGATATGTATTTTCGAATTTGACAATGTACAGATTGGGCACCCAAAAAATTCCGAATAAATGCTGCTAAATAATGGGTCCGACCGCAGATTTTCAAATAGATAAAGTTCATTTTTAACAAAGATTCTGAAGAAAACTGCCACAATGCAGTAGTTTTAACAAGTTTTATGCCACCCTTTTTTGCCCTTTCCTTTAAAAAGTCTCTGTATCGTCTTTTCTGAAATAAAAATCGAGAAATTACTCATTTTTAGGTCTTCCTTCTCTCTCACAAATAAAATTGTTTCCATCTAAAATCAAAGTGTGGCATTTTTGAGAGTTGGCAAAATTTTCCCGTCTAAAACTGTAGAAAAATTCGAGACCTTTTTCAATATACGAACGGCGCCGTGGCGTCCCTGAGAGTTGTTCACCATGCAGCAGGGCTGCACGGCGCTCAGTTCGAATACCACTATTATAATAATATAGACTATATAGATCTAGAAAAGAAATCTATATGACTACTAGTTTTCATACCAACTCTCAAGTGGCGAAGTCCCTACTCCCATATTAAATGCACTTATGTCAAACAGAAATATGTTTTATTGATTTTTGAGATATTATTATTGAAAACCACAAAAGGCTCCATCTTGAAGAAGATTTATCATCTTTTGCTTCAACCTCATAATATTCTTAAAATAATCTTCAAAATCTCAATAATATTTTCTTTTCGAACGATTTTTTATGAGCAGACCGACATGTATATGGGCACGGTTGTTTTCAGAGGCTCTTTTCTTGTTCATACATAGTGTCCAATGGTTTGTAAAGACTGGCTGTTACGCAATGCAAAAGAACGGCGACCTTTCTACACTAGCTTGACAGAAAATGAATAATAATATCGCATGAAAACGTCACAATACCCGCAGTGTACTATCGCTGTTAATTTGATTGCCTGATTCGTGTCTGGATCGGAGTACGAATGAAACTAAATACGCAGCGGGTGCGAGCGGGACGGAAGACATTATCGGCCGTATCGAAATTGGAATATAGCGGCAACCTCTCGTCGAGCGGCCGTGTCAGTTTTTTGGGTTACTTTTGCCGCCCGTTGGTTGTGCCGCCGACATCATTATTTTCATCTAATGATTCTGGTCACTTACATACTTATTTACCCCAATAAATTTGCCCACACAAATCAATTGAAGAGTTTGTTAAATTTATTTATTTAAACTTTAAGAGACAATTTTATTTATTTATTTAAATTTGAATTAAAATAGCAGTTTATAAAATTCCAATAGATTTTTTTAAACCGTTAATTGAATCAACCCATGGCTGGGTAACAGCTTTGAAAACCCGTTAAATTAATATTTTATCTTACGGCGTATAGTAAATGCTATTAAAATGTCAATGGTAGCAATCGGCGATTGCCAGCTGTTTTGCTAGGCCTAGCAGCTTGAGATGGTGCAGACGTTATTTTGAAGGCCAGACTCCAGAATAGACTACGCATATGAGTCCAAATTTATATTGGCAGTGACGACTTGCAAATCGTAAAACTGTCAAATCAGCGAATTGTCAAACTGTCTAGGGTGAATGAAAATCCATCCCGAAGGGAAAACTATGGCACCGTCTATATATTATTAGGACGCCAAGCCAAGACCTAGCGAGACAGACTGGTGACCGCCAGCTGGCTCTGCTAGTTATAATTAAGTAGGGAATGAAGGGTGGCAAAGTCCTGAATGTAATAATCCTTGTCTGTTTGGGTCTAAGTTTTATATACTTATGTTATTCCTGGCTTAATCGTCAGATTTTTTTTTTATTTGTTTACTGAAATTATTCTATTTTTTGATAACTGGTATACTTGTTCAGAAAAGGAACAATAAACATAATATGCAGTAATACCTAATTCGTGTGTGTATAGATGTTTTATCATGAAAACGCGTCACCAACCTGCTAATTCCGTGAGCAGACCAAATAGAAACTATTTCTATTGTGCATTTTCCTCTCTACATACATAGTAGGGTGCGCCTTCATCAGATAACACAGCTATGCTAGTTTTATAAGTACAAGAACTTGATAAAACTTCTTTCATCGAATGACAGTTGTTACACTGTTTGTATTGTCTTGGGTAACTGCTCCTGAGACAATCCCAGTCCCGTGATACGCCAAATTAAAACCGGGTATAGTGCGGTGTGGCTTGATGCGGCAATTAATTTCAATGTTTGCACTAGCTGGTGTTGTGGACAGTTTGGTGACACGTTTGGCTCACGGGAAATGCGAATTCCTACCTGGCCCAACAGTCCAAACTATGATCAAATAATAACTGGACAGCTTCATAGTATGAGGTTTGAATCTGATTTAGAAGTAGTAGCAGTGATGCCATATTTTTATATGCTGATTATAGTACAAAGGCGTAAAAATTATAGTATTTCTGAAAAATATATAGTACAGGAACATTTTTCGTCTTGTTTAACTATAAATACATAACTACATTTAACAAAATGGTTGCTATTTTAGTAAGTTTATATCCTCTTTGAGGAGTAGTTTCATTTATATATATTATAGTTGTTTCATGATGCGCTAATGAAAAATAAAAATCCTGCCCGTCTATGGTTTCATTAGAGCTTAGACGAAGATGTGTATTTTATTTCCAATTCCACTCGACAGACGGCGAGTGTCAGGACTAGAATCTGAAAAAAATATGGCAATGATACATAATGGGGTCAATTTGAAATTTTGATAGTCTTAATCGTATGGCACTTATGTGCTGTACGTATACATAAAATCTTTATCAGTAATGTCAGTACCTATCTTACTTCTACTTTTTGTAATTTTGAACAATTGGATTTATTCCTTAGAACCTTTATATTTTATAAGTTATTATATTGCTAATCCCAATGATTGTTGGAGTATACTCGAATGTTACGTTATATTCGATCCCGAATAATATTAATCTCCACACAGGTCGGAATCCAACTAGAAGACCCGACGTTACAGTTCCATCAAAATCGATCTCATTAAATATTGAAACATTTGCCGCTGGAAATAAACCACGCGGTCGCTTAATTCACCCTCCCCTAACTCCGCCACTGCTCGCCCCCTTCGCGCCAACCCTGGCACGTGAACCCGTGCCCCACACCCCTGGCAACCGCCGCTCAAATTCAACCCCCACCCCTCTCATTTGCGACCCCCCGCTCAGTGGCGGCGCGGTGGAAATGCTGAAATTGATAAAACTTTCAACCCCCCTACGTCCAAAGTTGAGCACGACCTTTACAAAGAACGCTTACAGTATTTAGTACGGGAATGTACGTATTTTATTGAATTCGTTTCAACAATTTCCAGAATTAACGTTATGAATGATAATATGTTGCATTGCATGATGCGTTTGTGAACCAATGTTGAAATTAAGTCTGAATTTGAGACAATATTATTTATCTAATTAACTGTTTGTCTAGTATGGTAATTATTTTTACTTTACCCTTTCTAATTCAGTACCATACTAATGGGCATAATGAAAAATGGCTGTCTTAACTGGCCACAGACACTAAATTTCCTAAACAGATGAATGTGATTGAAAAATAAATTCTACATGCATTCCAACAACGGTCATTATTGAAAATCTGCGTACACATTATCAACATTCGACAGCATTGTTGTCCTATTCTGTTTATACGCCTATGACTGTCGTGCTATTGAAAAAAATGTTATAGTTAAATTAAAAATAAACTGTTGAGATGACAGACATAGTGGCCTATTCTGCTAATTAGGGAATATACTGGGATTATAATATCAATCCTATGTAATATTATGTAAGTAGGTACCTACCTATCTGATTTTAATTTTTCTGAAAATTATTTGGGAACATGCATGTTTAATCCATACGTACGTACGCTTTCTTCAGTTCTGACGGACATTGTCAACTAAATAATAATTATTGAATTATGTCGATGAAGTACTTACCGTACGGCCTATATTAGGTGTCATTAAGTGTGGGTGCTGTTGTATTCTGGAGAAATATTACAATTTTAATTTATTTTAATATCATCAATATTGTGGGAAAACATGAGGAATTTTTCATCATAATTTAATATCTATTACAAATTCTTTCAAAGTTTTTTGTTAATGATTAATTTAGTTCAAAATTCAACCGACAGATTACTTCTTTTGGACTGTATATTTTATACATAGGTACTGTATTTTGTTTTAATTGACATAATTTTATTTATTTAAGAAAACAAAACATTGTGCACATAACAAATCAAAATTCAGGACGTTGACAAAATGAGATATACATTAGAACAAATATTATACTCACACAAGAGACGCGAAAAAAAAACATAAACAATTTTACACTAAAATAGACTTCGAAAACAAAATGCACTGTACCTACAATCTACATAATTGAAAATGTCTGTCTTTAGGAAGCGCATTGACTAGTCCTGCACCCCTCGCTAATGGTGCCTGATAGGCTTGACTCGAGAATATCTTATCATCAAGAATTGATAGTTGAAATCCAAAACATTCAAATTTATTGATGCATGTGGTACATTGAAACAGCCAACACTATCAAAATACCATTAAATATATTTATATTTTAATTGATTTAAGTTTTGTACTATTTCATTTGAGTAGTTTTGTTGGATCCCGGGTTTCGCCTTTTTGCATCTTCAGGCACTATCTTATTACACTCAAATGGCAAGTGCTTATAATAGATTCATAGAATAAAATATGGTAAAAACCATTTAAATTGACATTACTCATAAACAATGGAACAAATTCCAACAAGCACCCCTTGGTGGATAGTAATATGTTTTTATTTATCTTCATTTTAAAAGCAGTGAAGTCTCGACCACTCTCAAGGGCTGCTAGTCACCTACCAATAGCCATTTAACCCTTAATTTGCTTAATTTTGTTACACTTGATACTATAACCATTCGCACAACGTTAGGCTTGTTGCACAACTAGTGAATAGGTAGGTAGGTAGGTACACGGAACGCATTGTGCAAGTGTGTCTAAATATAGCCCATGATTACACAGCCATTCAAAATTCTTCCTAGAAGACATTTAAATAGGTAATAATATATTAATTGAGTTAGCATTTACTTGGTAGAATTCCATTTTACAAGAAATGAAAATATAATTAATATTAAATTCTACAGGTTTTTTTTAAAAAGGTTTGTCGATAGCTATTTCGGTTGTAACACCATTATCAAGACTATTCAGATAGGCCGTTTGCCTTTGCTTAAATACTATACGTGTATAGATAGAGACAGAATACATTTTCTTATTCGTTCCAGCAATATTATGAATTTTTACATTATTATTAATTGTAATATTATTAATACTTTGAAAACCCTAAGTGGGTTTTTTAAAATGGATATCGAAATTTTCAAAATTTATCAAAATTACAGTATTCGATGGTTATTTATTGACATTATTGATCAATTAAAATATTATTAGTATAATTGTCTTAATCGTGTGTTTAGATTATATTTAATAGTGGCGACGAATACATTACCAAATTTTCATTAATTATGTCATTACTTTTGGATAATTCGCGATTAATTTCCAACTGTTCAAGTAAATTTAATTTTAAACCTTTATTACATATATGCAAACATTGTGGCGTTTCATTGTTACTGATGCTATGCGAGTTTGATATCAAATGTTTAGCAAACTGAGAATCTGTTTTACCATTCTTAAAAGACCGGAGGTGCTCTTCAAAACGAGTTTTTATTGACCTGCCAGATTGACCAATGTAGCATAGACTACATGTGCCACATGTTATTTTATAAACTCCGCTTTTCTCCAGTTTGTTGATTTTATCTTTACTATTTTTTAAGTTTAATCCTAGATTATTATTAGCTTTGAATGCTACGTTAACGCTATGTTGATAACCAAGTCCATTGGTTATCACGGCATTATTTCAGACAAAATTTATCAAGAAATTAAACATAGCGTTAACGTAGCATTCAAAGCTAATAATAATCTAGGATTAAACTTAAAAAATAGTAAAGATAAAATCAACAAACTGGAGAAAAGCGGAGTTTATAAAATAACATGTGGCACATGTAGTCTATGCTACATTGGTCAATCTGGCAGGTCAATAAAAACTCGTTTTGAAGAGCACCTCCGGTCTTTTAAGAATGGTAAAACAGATTCTCAGTTTGCTAAACATTTGATATCAAACTCGCATAGCATCAGTAACAATGAAACGCCACAATGTTTGCATATATGTAATAAAGGTTTAAAATTAAATTTACTTGAACAGTTGGAAATTAATCGCGAATTATCCAAAAGTAATGACATAATTAATGAAAATTTGGTAATGTATTCGTCGCCACTATTAAATATAATCTAAACACACGATTAAGACAATTATACTAATAATATTTTAATTGATCAATAATGTCAATAAATAACCATCGAATACTGTAATTTTGATAAATTTTGAAAATTTCGATATCCATTTTAAAAAACCCACTTAGGGTTTTCAAAGTATTAATAATATTACAATTAATAATAATGTAAAAATTCATAATATTGCTGGAACGAATAAGAAAATGTATTCTGTCTCTATCTATACACGTATAGTATTTAAGCAAAGGCAAACGGCCTATCTGAATAGTCTTGATAATGGTGTTACAACCGAAATAGCTATCGACAAACCTTTTTAAAAAAACCTGTAGAATTTAATATTAATTATATTTTCATTTCAGGTAATAATATATTTACAGGTATCCAACATGACGAATAATAAGAAAATTAAAAATTCTTTAATCAAATTAACCGTTCGGAGGATTTTATGTCCAATAGGTTGCAATAACGAATGAAAATATCAATACCGGTATTCGTGAAATATATTTAAAAAATGTAGGTAGCTTCCAATAAATATAGATATAAATAAAATATTTATATTTTATAGCAAAAATATCTAAATACGTACATATTTTATATGTAAACATTTAAAAACAGACAACGAAGTTATGGAAGAGATACTTATTACAAATACCTAGAACTATGGGCACTTTCTTCATGATTATACAAACGATTAAAAATACACCTGACAACTTTAAAACCCGCGAGCGACCGGCGAAAATATTTCGATAAATTTAAAATTGCTGAAGTACCTATCTTTAATGCAAATGTATTTCGCAAATCTCCACGTGTCATTGCTGGTCACCGAGGATGTCGAAGGGCAACGGAGGTAAACCAGACATCGCGTAACCCGACAAAAAATTACAGTACCTTTTATATTAATATTATTACTTATATTATTATAGGTACCGAATGTATCGATATTACCTATCTGATTTTTAAAACCGGTATTTCAGTATCGAAAAATACTGGGATACCGGTATTGCAATCTCTATATGTATAAGTACATATTCTTTGTTGAACTTTTTAATGCGGATATTTCTTTATTTGTTTCCTGCTCATTACTGGTGATTAAACAAAACTGCATTCGGTGTATCAATCAATGCCATTGTCGATTACGTCAATTATTGTTGTGATCGCAAAAATTTGCAAACAGAGTACATTTACCTCAGGATCATTCAATTCTTGCGCAATTAATTTCGTGGCACTGACATTGTACCTATTCGACTTTGCTTACCAGCAGTAAATAGTTTGGCTTCAGACGATCTCGTGATTTCCGAATGAATAATATATTTCACGAAATTACCACTGACATCATTCATATACCTACATGTCTGGAACCTGCTTAGGCTTTAGACTTACGCCTCCAGGCCAGGATCTTTGGCGCCCCCCCCTACCCATTGCTAGGAATAAATGTAGTATGACGGTTTACAGTAGCATTTTCCAAATGGTGTTTCAGGTAAAATTAAGGTGTATTTTTAGCGATTTTTTTTTAAATAAATACACTTGAATTGTAGAGTTGTTAAGGTGACGCATCAGTGAAACGGCAAATAATTTTCAACTGTAGGCGCGACGAAATTTTGGACTCGCTCGCATTCAGTGAGAGAACGTCGAGCTAGAAACACGTCACTTTGCTTCGTGATGGCGACGGGCCAATTAATTCTTAAATCGTGTAAAGATTACCCGTGTAAAGAGAAAACGTTACCCATTTACTTTAAAAAGAAAACATGTCAATGAATATATTATTATTGTTACTAATAGAACAATAAACAGAACATAAAATGGACGTATGTTGGATTTATATGACAAATAATATTTCGTTTGACAGGCGTCATTTGCACCCGCGACCCGCAATCCGCGCATCGCCTAGCAACGATATTTTTAGACCGTGCCTAAACTGATGTACGGCCTTTTAAGTCACACAATAATAAAAACATGCATTGCACAACTACATATTTTAAAATGTTGAAACCCTTCAAGTAAAATAGTGCCGCAGGCGACTTTTTTTTAGTATTAGATCAAATTTGTGATGTGTGTTTATCTCACTTATCTGGTTAATCCGCCTCGCCGGGCCCCCAGGCTAGAGCCCTGTTATTCCCCCCTTGTGGGGGCCATGCACCTATATCGATATAATATTATGACAGAAGACTTGAGGCTTTAGAGATATATCGACGTACCATGGAGACATCCTGGACTGATCACATTACCAATGAGGATGTTTTAAGGTGATCTAATAAGACAAGAGCACTTATATGTAATTACTACCAACCGTAGATCAGCTGCATACTTTGGAATTTTTTCTGCAATGATAAATACGATATACCTACTTCAACTCATAATGCAGGGGAAGTAGAGAGCAGTAGACGCGTAGATGGAAGAAGATGTTCTTGCCTACGCAATCTCCGTAAGTAGCTCAATATATAAGACGGCGCCAAAAGAAGAAGATAATATTATAATTTGATAATTATTTAAAATGATTATCTCTTCCGTCTTATGTAAGATGAGAACGAATGGTATCATGATCTCTCATGTTGCCTTGGAATAGTCTAATGCTAGTCCATGCCAAGAGTATATGTATATGCACAATTTTTTGGTCCAACTTTCGAACAGTTTGTATACAGTCAAACCGATGTATCTTTGTCTGGACTAGGCATAACTGTGTTATGTTTGTTCCTCCGAAGTTGATATGGTATATCCTCATCGGTTGAGTGTGGTATTTCTAATATGCCTACGGCACATCGGAAGGAGGACTTGTTGTTCTGAACTTCAAAATGTGCGGCTGACTAAATGGCCAGAGAAGATGGTAGTTGAAAATCCATGTTCGACAAGGATTTTTGATAATTAGTCAATATGACTTTGAAATCGTTTGCGTCCTCCGCATAGACTATTGTAGTAGAACCAGTATCTCAGATTTTCCAGGCAAGACGCTCTTCTCCCAGGGTTCTTCCTACCAGATTTTTTTGCCACATGGTTAATATGTGTGTTTTAGTTATTTTATCCTGAAACATCATGCGATTTGAGTGACTTGCATTAAAGAAATCACTACGGATCTGCCATTGTAGATTCTGCAGCGTCATCTGAATATAATAATGTCGTTCGCACGGCTAAGTTAGAAATATCTTTTAATTCGACGTCATCAATCCAAACAAAGAAACAATCACAGACTTGGTGTTGTATAATCTAACGTTGCCAGCACAGCACCAGTCGGATGCGATATTAAATTATTGCGAGTATCAGAATTAGCGGAGCAGCCAGTGCGGCTGACGTGGGACGAAGCTCGTTCCTTCCTACGCCCTTAATTTCTAGCACTGCCACTCGCGCCCCCATCCCCGAGCGGGCGAGGGAAGTCCCCCTCACGCACCTCGTTCGTTTCGCGGCGAGGGGATTCCTTCTTTCCTCTGCTTTCCCTTTCAAGCCCACGCCGAACTCGAATCCGAAACCCCCCGCCTCTATTTTCATCTCCCGAAAAACGCGTCCTAAATTCCCCTCAACCGGAAAATTCGTCTCCGGTACTATTATTATATTAAAACAATTTTCCGTTTTCGTTAATTGTCAAAATAATGATTGCCTTCAGGATAGTTTGGTCTTGTGGAGAAAACTGTGGTATCATCTATCCACCAGGATCGTAATTGTTGAGTGAAGACTGTATAAATAATCACATTGGCATCAACAAGAAAAAAAAACCCGAAAACTTTTTTTTAAAAGTTTTCTAAAGTATGCGAAGTATGTTTGAGTCAGGAGTATTTATAGATATGCACGTGAACGAACTGTGGGATTTGGAATGAATATCTTTTATTCCATACTTAGTTTAATTGGTGCACTACCTGTGGTATATTTCGTGATTCTTGATGAAACACTCAGTCCCACCTATCGTCACGTGAAAGTGGGGTGACTCCGTAGTCTCCACTCTTGGCCATGTCTCAAGGATAAAAAACACCCTATTACACAAGAGCCGCCTCGCTAATAAACCGAAAAGGAAAAGCATGGTCGGCATACCTGACTGCGATGGTTGGAGGGACATTGTGCATCTTTGACTGGCTAAGGCTTGCGCCAGACAGGAATATGTTTCATGAAAACAGGAAGTACCTACCCTCATTGAGTCAAAGTGACGATGATGAACACTACACAGTCTCTACGTTGGAGGTGTAGCGTTATTAATTATTATATTCCACACAATATTGTTGATTCACGTGAATATAGAAAATTGTGTTTTTATTATTTTTAACTTAGAAAATAAATCCAGTAGGTACTGGAATGAAAATGACAAAAAGCAATTAAAAAGTCTAATTCTGAAGTGATTATTGAAAAAAAATAATATGATCTTTATTGCTTCAAGCGTTTTACCCGATTTGACCATTCACACATTATCTTACCTTTATACACTGATCACTAGGGCCCGGATTTGTATGCAACAAAAAACATGGTTATATGCATGCACGTATGCACTTAAAATCAATAAAATATGCACTAAAACCGAATAAATATGCAGTTAAAAATTTTCATTTTTTGTGGGAAATAATTGTAAATACCCACTTTACCCAATATTACTGACAAAAAATCGAATAACTAGTTAATAATTTTTCAACATAATACAATATCAGAACAAAAAACACAAACAAAGAATATAAAGTTAATCAATTACAATTTTCAAAATAGTTTTTTCACAAGTATCTACAAATAATTGAATAATAAATGCAATGTAAACCAAACATAACTTAAAAAACAAAAACGACACACTTAACTATTCCTAAATATTATTTTCTGTTTTTTGCCCGAAAAAAGATAACACCATTTTTTCAATATTATGCTCTGGCATAAAATTTTTCCGCATAGGTATCTGTCAGTATTTTGTTTATGTGCGGAAAACTAACTCTCAACGTCCACTTGGGCAAACTTTAAATAATAGTGCCCGAGTTGACTTCACTTTTTCCACTGATAAATCCACAGTTCGGAGATGGCATTAAAAATGCAAGTGCATCTAAACCATCTTCCTTCCTAACTTAGTTATATTTCGATAAAATAATTTAAAAAGACTAAAATTATACATTCAAAAGCTCTAAAATATGCATTTAATTATGAAATATGCACTAATGTCTCAAATATGCTCTAACGTCTCAAATATGCATTTATATGCACAATAAAATTTTATTTTTGGATTCTGTGTCTTTCAAAACAGATTTCTGTGCAACTCTCATATCTGTGCATACACCCTAACAAAACATGCACTAGCATATAAATCCGGGCCCTACTGATCACATGCCTAACTTCTGACTGACGTCGTTCTAAAATTCTTATAAACATAGACAGTGGGGGGTTCTTCAAATATTTTTTTATTTAGTCGCTGTATAATATTTATCAAACATTGTTCTCGATATCCAGGGACCGGTGACATGTGGAAACCTCATTAGTTCGAGAGGAATCAGAAAATGGAGGCATGGGTGGATTTAAATGTCGGTACTATAATTTATAGGTACATTCATTTAGCCTTCGTGAATAGCTAGCTATACATATAAAAATGGATGATAAATATATTTTTCCGAAGCCAAATCTCTCCTTAGCAAATCATCCGGCGACGAATCATCCGCATCCTTTCATCCCCCATCCTTCGCCTCCCGCCACCCCTCGCAGACAACAAAAAATTCTTCTGTGAGTCTCCTTCACCGGAGCCAGCCAGCTCTTCCCACTCCTGGCCTCCAGGAGAGGATGTGTCACATATGAATCACGCGCGTGCCTGCCAACGCGGCCACGCAATGTAGGGTGTAGGTCAGCGATTGTTTTTGGCGTCTTCCGCGAAGCATCGCAAATTATACCGCGTCATTATCATGTAGACAGGTTGCGGCGATATTGTAGCACGTGATATATTGGAAAGGTGCAATATGTTGCCCTATATTTCATCGCCTAACTAAATCCAAATATATTTTGATTTACATATTAACTAGAATATGGATTAAAGATTGCAGTCCCGGATAGAATTTTCCATACTGGATTTTAGGATTGGTGAAAACAAAGGAATTTCCGATCCCTCAATCCCCAAAAAAAACACGAGTGCCTAGGTATTGTTACCATATTTTCTTGGATCGATTCCGAGAACTTTTTAACCTTTTCTCAGCTAGTAATTTGAAATTCGAAATTATTTTCATAATTAATATCAATCTTAATAAAATGTTAATATAAATTATATTAAATTCTACGGATTGGCTATTTCGAAGTAATTAACCAACATGTAGGTAGAATTTAATATAATCTATTGTATTATTTTGTAAAGTGAAATTCTACCAAGTAAGCTATTATTCAATTATTAAAATCAATGCTTTTCCGTTAACATTTAGAAAATACTTTAGTTAGGTACTTACCTACCTATAAAATTATTAATAATTTTCGTATATTTTTAAAATGATTTAGTAAGAAACTCGAAATATACTTATATAGTTCACAAAAATATGTTATTTTTTATGAAAATCATGTGAAATCTAATCCCGAAATCACCGGATTCCAGAGTTTTCAATTCTGGGTTGGATCATGTAATTGTAACAGTTCCTCCAAGATGGTAACATCTACAGAAGTTATATCCTGTGAATGTCAGTTAAATGTAAAACAGTGTTTTTTTTATACATGAATATTTTATATTACAACAAAGCTAACGTTTGTAACTTTGTTCAATTAAGAGGTTCCGCTTGTATCTAAAAATTGTTTTATAAAACGAATGGCTCTTAATTATTTCATACTGTAAAAATTGATATGAAACAATCCGTACAGAAACTGGTACATAGGTACTTTTGAATTAAAATTTTCGCCTGCGGTACTGTTGTTCTGATATTGGTTTCCCTTTACATCTTTGTGATATACCTATCTAATCTACTAATAGCATAATTATTGCCCTTTTGAACAACCACTGTGTTATTGCCCGTGTAAAATTCCGAAATGTTTCTAAATATATATGTTTTTTTTTTGTTTCAGGTAAGGATTGATGAAAACCCTCAACATAATATGAAAAGAAGTCTACAGTACAATCTACCTAATCGAGAATTTCATAGCATTTGATTAATGTGGTGAGCATAATGAAATACATACATAATAGTTTACAACTTTTAACAGATAAACGACATACGTTTAGTAGAAATGTCAAATGTTTGATGTATCCACAACAGATTAAAATCCATAAACAAATGACACTAGAATTGTGTTATAATTATAGCCTTTGATTTAAGTATGCTCTACATTTTCCCCTTTACATTATAAACGTCAGTTCCTTTATTTTATTTCGATTGTGTTATACATGTAGTCATTTAATATTTTTTTATTTAATTATATATTTCATTCCAAAAACAGCGTCATATTTTGGAACATGTGTAAATGACATGTTACCATGTAAATGAAAAGGATTCCAGGACATGATTCCAAATTTAAAAATGACAACGAAAACATTACGTACCTAGCGAAAAGTTAGAGAGATATTATAGGTAGTTAAGATGAAATAAATTCTTGAATTATTCATTTGATATTGAAAACCTGCCAGCTAATTTAAAACAACAGCGTATCCATTATAAAACTGAATATATTTTCATGAATTTTCTCGATACAACCGTTATCCGAATGCACCTCGAAAGTTTAAATGGCCTAAATGCTAATCCTAACCTATTTGTAACTTGTCGTTTTTGATCGATCTCGATCGAGAGTTGCTAGTGTAATAAAATAATGTATTAACACCTACCAAGTAACCCTTTGTTAGACCATCTACGGCCGGGAAGAAAATATAAATAGATAGTATAAATAATATATTTGTTGTCATGAACTGCAGGAATACTCTTTCAATTAAAATAATGTTGAGCATATGTAAGAAATATTGAATCATATCTAACTATCTTCCATCAATTCGTAATTTTTGGTGGCCATAAACGGGCACCAAAATTGCAGCGATAATCGTCACTCCTAGAATATTACCAAATAAGATGTCAGGGTCAGACCGCTATCTACGCAATAATGGTAATATTATTGTTGCCATTGTTGAAATTGTTCTTCATTAAATGAGAATAAATCAAGTTTGTGTGAAAAAATCTTTGAATTGCAATTTAAAAAAAAACGCGTCGGAATTTTGGAACCATTGCCTTATACCTAGCATATAAATATAAAATTAATATAAAATATCAATATTACAGAAGTTGACAGAATATGCCAAATACATGAATACAAATTTATAATAATTAAAGTTTATTGCAAATTGCAATGTAGATATATATTTCATTTTCACATATACCTAATACAGATTTAATGCATTTTATGTGTGACAGCATTTTAAGCGTAGGTATAAATACCAGCCACCGCGTTGGCAGAACAAGACAACATAGCAATGGCGAGGGGTGGAGGTAGGCTGTTAAGATCCGACATGAATTAGTAGTGCACACTAAACTTTGCCAGCCATACTAATGCAAATGGTGCTGGTTTGTTCATTTAAATCAATTAAACCCTGCCTAAGCCAAACCATAATATGCTATGGGTCATCTGACAGTGCATACCTTTTCAGTCATACATGTTTGTTTTTGTTGTAATAAGAATACATAATAATTATTACAGATTGTTGGTTAGTTTTTTTTTTAAATTCATTAAGCCCTGTCTAACCAAACCATAATCGATAAAAAATAATCTTATATCTATAAAATATCTAAAATTACGTATGATGTAAAGGCATAATATTAGATATTTTTTTTATCTATAATAGTTTGGTTTACGCAGGATTTAATTGAATTTTAAAAACTAACCAGTGGGTAGGTAGGTACTATCTGCAATTTGTTGTCTTGGTTCATTAAAACAAATACGTATGACTGACAAATTTTATTATGCGCTTGTTATGTCGGATCTTAATAGCCTACCTCTACCCTTCGCCACTGCAACATAGCTGTAAATAAATGAACGCGAATTTTTAATAATTAATTCCAATGTAGATAAAATTAATTTTCTATATCTGAAAGAATGAATGCTAGAGAACTAGATATCGTTTTTAATATGAACTGTATTATTATTATTATTATTGTATCGCTGATATGTTATTGACTGCATTAATCAATTATTATTTTATATATTTTCGTACTTTAGGATTATTAACAACGTGTACGCTACACCAAAAACTATATTATGAAGTGTGAACCATTTTCCCTCACTCTGTCAAGATTTCATTCGTTTGGTCAAAGCTTATACTCACAATATCATGATAATTATTAGTCTTAATACTTAGTGCTCTGTCTAACTCTAAAACATTCAAGTACTTACTTGGGCTACATTATCGTCACCGGGAGAGGAAAAAATTCGAGCCAGACGTAACTGTGTCCGCCGCCAAAACTTTTGGAGGTTATATATATATTAGGTATGTTATGTAATATATTATTCCTCGACAGTCTACTCTGCCGTAGTACTCCATAACATAACGAACGGATAAGTACGGACGTATCCGAAGTATAGCAAAACTCCGAAGACGGTATTACATTGGGGAGAACGGCAGACCCTGCGACGATTCGTTCCCTTTCAAAATCTCGCGCGCAGTGCGTACTTTGAAAGAATCTAGGAGCTTTGAGAAGAAAGTTGAAAGGTTTATCAACTGTGGGCAACAGCAAAGATTGTTCACTATTCTCCTATCAATATGTCATGTATGCGATTTCATAGAGCTGTAGGTATAATGGACGGAAACAGGGTTCGGCAAGTCACAATCTATCCATGTTTTATTCATGGGTGGTACCTACGCGAATGGTTTGAAGCTGTACGTGGTACGGTAGGACCCTATCGTTTAGTCATAATATGCGGAAGAACAACTCTCTGAGTAAAATAAGCTGACTTAATTTTGGTTAATAATTCGTTATATCATTTTAACAGTGACAATATCACATATGAATACGTGTATTAATTAAGGCGCTAAGTACCAAAAACATAAAAACTGACATTTTTATAGAAAAATGTTCTACATACCTACGCCAATAACTTCAACTATAGTCTAAGTGCCTCAAGCAAGTCAAAAAAATACAGCAACATAATTAAACCTGTCGACGTTGTAAGTCCATTGGCGTGTTTTATTTATAATGGTGTAAGTAGCACTGCAGTGGTCAACGGCATTCAATATAAAATAGCTGACGATGGTGTGTTGACACTTGCGAGTTCTTAATACCTAAAATTATAGAAGCTGCCGTGATTGCTTCACACTGTAAAACTACATTTTTCAAAAGGTCTGCTTCATGAAATTTTACTGCAATGACTCAGTATTTTGTAACTACAGGCAATACTACTTTTTGGTACTTAGAGCCTTATTTAATACACGTATTCATATTATGATCTAAAAAGTATTAGGTACCTACATTAGAATCGATTTTGAAAAAAGAGGTAAAAAAATTTATACCACTGTGGAAAAGGGAGTCTCCTGACGGTAAATGTCTAGTTTAAAGCGGTCAGAGGTCAGACCCTCAAGGCCGGTATGACGGATGGGGGAAAATAGGCCTCGATAATTTCGTTTCTGTGGCCATTCTACTGATTCGGGCATTTACGTTGTGCTATGTAAATGTAAATCATTCATCCATTAAATAAACAAAATAATTTCAAATTCGCTAATTTCGACCACTCTATTCATTTGATAATTCTCTAGCTCACATCGCTAGTGAATCTCACCTTTTTTGCCGAAAGTATTTTACACAGGTAAAGTCTGTGCATGTAACGGGGTACGAGCATGTTGAAAGTTTGGGAAACAATTAGACGCTAATTGGAAGTTATCAAATTTCAACTCTATGTGGGATATAATATTTGAGTGGGTTATAAATCATCCCTTGATGTTTAAAATTACAGTTGTGAAATTCGAGCTAACTATTTTTTCTTTAAACCCACGTAGACCCACTTGCTGTTTGGTTCGAATTTTTGGAATTGTGTGGACATTGGTCTGTTAAAACTGTCCAAATAATCCAGACAGCCAGTGTCAAATAACAAAAGCTTACCGACATGGACGAATATTTTTTTTTTGAATTTGAATGTTTTGATGTTGACACTCTACGAGTATTACTGTAAAATTCCAAGTATCCCTTTAGTGAGTACCTATTTAAAGGTTCTCGTTGCAAATTCGCCCAGTAATAAACCGACAGGCCCAGTCAGAAGCGCCCGTGTAATGTAGGCCCGGCCGAGTCTCGTAGCACTATTATCCGTAGGCCGGCGAGATAGCGTGCGTAGAGGGTAGGCGCGCGGGTGGTTCGCCCTACATTTGGAACACCCTCCCCCACCCCGGCGCGCCATCCTGCTACGCATGTCGGGGTGGCGTGGGGGCTCGCCGCGCCTGGGAGGGGATAATGAAAATCAGGGTGGGGTGCGGCGGGGGGCCGAGAGAGATAGAACAAAGTTAGCGCATGGAACGGAACTGGATATAATTATTATTAATAATAATTCATTTTAAATAATAATATATTAACATAGGTTTTTATTAGTTTGTCAGAAAATTATTAAAAGTAACATAAAACAAAGTAAATAATATGTAGGTAGGTATTCATTTCACCTATTTTTTATTGGTCTTCCTGTTTCTATAACTTTAAATTAGATTACCCATATATTATTCTTGGAACTACAAATAAATCTAAATATTGTGTTAGTATCAGTATTTTAATATTTAACAGAAAAACATTTCAAAACATTACAAGTGAGAACAAATTGAGGTTTTTTCCTAGATTAGTTTCAAAGTCGGTAACCTGGATATTTCGTCATTTTGAGATAATCGCAAAAAACCGCCAAGCAGATTTAGGACTTCAAATAAAATATTTTCTATTTGCAAACATATTTGTTAACAATTAGAAAAAGCGAAATAAAAGATCCTTAACCTCTTAAAATGAATAAATCATTCGTAAAATATAAAAATGGCGACTGATGAATATAAGTAGTATTATAATATATGACATTGCAATCAATCTCCGGTCTAATTCCATTTATCTAACAAACCGGAATTTATATATGTAAATATAATATACCTACATACGATGGAATCGGAATCAAGAAATATATCAAAAAATGTAAAAATTGAGGTTACCGACTTTGTAACTAATCGCCTAAATTAAGAACATGCCGAGATGAAGAAAGTCTCTAAACTCCAGATCCATAGGTAACTAAATTGGCAAATCATCTTCTAAAGTTGAATATTCGATTATAGTGTGCCTAAACGAGGTGTTGTTCTCGAACGTACCGTACCGTTAGGCATTCCAAAAATAATATTTCTATATACAGACCTACAGATTTATCTAAATAATGTCGAAAACTACCCAATCAAGACTCGCAACTGGGCAGAATCTGACATTCGAATGACGATTTCAAAATGGCGTCCATATGGTAGTTCGTAGTTCCATTTTTGACCGTTCTTTAGATAAGTTTGTAGGACTTTGTTAGGAGTTTATTAGTGTTTCGACGGGTACAAGTCTTGCAAAAATAGACATTAATTGTGGAATTTAATATTATGTAATTTACATTATCTTTTTGTAGATACGTTATCGTGAAAATAATAACACCACAGTATATAAAGGAGTTCATATGGTGTAAATCCAATATTAAGAAT
The DNA here is from genome assembly GCF_057557595.1 of Rhyacophila brunnea. Classification (NCBI taxonomy): domain Eukaryota; kingdom Metazoa; phylum Arthropoda; class Insecta; order Trichoptera; family Rhyacophilidae; genus Rhyacophila; species Rhyacophila brunnea. The sequence continues at coordinate 20,252,377 of NW_028232860.1, forward strand.
AAAATGTTATGTAGGCATGCGTCATTATTTATCAAGCATTGATCTGCTCCTAAATAGTTTTATTTAAAACTTATATATGACACGTACCTATCTACCCTTTCAATCCTCAAACCGTCAGTTCACTTTTCAAGCTTTAATGGACGAACTACTTTCGACAGTTTTTGTTTTCTTATTTAAGAAAGTTGTTTTTTTAGTTTTCCACCCTGGTTTTCCATCGTTAGTTAAATTTAGGCTGTTTCTATTTAGATAATTTGAATTACATTATATATGTCTTGATTTGTCTGTCTGTAATGCATGCACGTGTCTTTATTGCGCGATCGTATAAATATACCACGTTGCATCCCTCTCATACGCGCCACACTTATTCGTTTAGTCATTTCGCTCGTCAAATCGACGTGTTATTTAGTTATGAATATTGTTACCCTATATTGCTTTGCTTAGGTACGATATAAAAAAAATACCTACCATTATTGCCACTGCCACCTGCGCATCTATTCTATGCACAAGGCGGCTATAGGGGTAGTTTACCATATGTATCTATTGATGCAGTTAATTGTTACAATACGTTGACTGTCTAAACTGTCAAAAGGACTATTTTTTAACAGCCCCTCTCTTGGTTGTGTTAGCTTTTAGAGCGAGATAGACAGTTTTGACAGTTTAGGTTTAGACGATTAACTTATTGTAAAATTTATAATACCTCAATACATACATATGATAAACTACCGTTGATAACCGCCTATAGCCGCCTCGTGTATATAATAGATGCGCTAGTATTGTTTTCTAGTTATATTATATCATGTAACATTTACCAATAACTACATATTTTATTTTTGTACCTTAATAACCAAATTTGTTTCAAAACCGAAACCCAATTAAAATCATGAGTTATTTATTAAAAAAAAGTAAGTTAACATATAAAATACTGTACTATTATTAAATAATGTTGATATGATTTTATTGAAATTAGTGCTTTTCGGAAAATTATTTGTGTCTCAAAGTTTCACTGTCTGTCTTAATAGATATTCATGTAAGCGAGTCGTCTGTCAAACAGATTCGTAAATTGAGAATAAAAAAGAATATTGTAAAATAAAGGCATAAACAGGACATCTCTCATATTATTATCTGTCTGTTTCTACTTACCGTATATTATTATTATGTGGACTTGACCATCAGATATGATAACGTTGAATGATATTTTGATCGCATACTGTAGCGGATCTTGCAGAAGTTCGGTGGGAAATTATTCCAAAATGTGACAGAAGGGGAACTGTACCGAATATGGGATACGTTCCTAATACTGGATACCAGACTTCCTGGAGAAGTAAGCAGTATTAACTAGCGAAAAGTTTACATAACGTTTGCTACTTGGTAAATAACACGACTTGCTGAGATATATCGAAGTATTTGTGAGAAATGGTGATACGAGGTGATTTACAGATTTTTGTCGTCAGCAGAGTTTTTGAAATAGTGGCCTTTTAGATACGATTTGGCACAGGTAAGGTCTTAAATTAGTACTATTATGTTTTTGTTGCTATAGTATACATATGTTGGATGGGTTTAGGGTATGTTATAAGTATGGAAACGTATTCATAAAAAAAACAATGACAGTTTCATTTAGGCGTACTTGGTTCTCAATATTGGATACTAGGTGCATCCTAATATTGGATATCCAGTATTGGGATACAGCATTATGGGGATTTAATTTGGTCTACAAAGTTTATTTTTTTGTTGTTGTTTGTTTCAGTTTAAGCATGTCTCCAAACCAAAGAAAAAAGTGGAGCGCTGAGGCAATGGAATACGACGATAATGCCATTAAAACAAATAAATGGGCAATCTAAAAGCATCGAAAATATTTGCTGTAGGTACCTCGCTCGACATTGAAAAAATATGTTAAAAAGAAAACAATTACTGTTAATCAATTGATAAACTCAAAGTTGGGACATAAACCAACGCTCAACGCAGAGCTAGAGGCTTAGCACGTGGATTCTGACTTCGCCGTGCAAGAGTTTCAAAACCAATATAATTTGAGCACGAGCAATCTTGATGTGGTCGATGCAATTGATGCTGGCTTGGGAGAAAAACAAATCGAAGGAGCAACAGTAGCACCACCTAAATTATTACCATCAGGACCTTTTTCGGCTTTCATTACCCCTGCAAATATCAGTCCAGTGCCTCAACTCACATCCCACACTGCAGCAGGCAGATCCAGACAGAGACCATCAACCTTGATCACTGGTTCACCATACAAACACGAACTTGAAATACAAACAAAAAAAAACAAGCTCCGGTGAAGATAGACAAAGGAAAGCCTCTAAAAGGGAAAACTATTCAAAAAACCTAAACGAAAACGTGCAGACTCAAGCTCATCAGAAAGTCAAGATGAAGAACTGATTTTTCTCGAAAGTGGTGACGAAGAGACTAATGATGAAGACGTTGAATGTATTTTTTGTAACAGTTCGTACTCAAATGACGTTGACAGAGAGAAATGGATACGATGCATTGTTTGTTTTAAATGGTTTCACGAGTTATATGCTGTGGTAGATTGTGATTGACTTCATTTGTGAAATATGCCTGATCCAGTAAGCATTTTCATTGTTTTGTCACCAAATCATTCTTATAAGACAACATAATATTATTCATTATTGTGTATGCGTAACATTTTCTCCGATAAATAAATAAATAAATATGGTAACATGTTTTCTTATTTTTGCGAAAAAGTTGTTTCCTAATATTGGATATCCAGTATTAGGGAACACATGTCCCTAATACTGGATATCCAATATTAGGACACATTTTTTTTTGACAATTTTATTCTACAAATGCCTTAAATAAATAATAATAAATCTAAGCCTCTTATTAACACTTTGATTAATGTAACATGTGATTATAGGTTAAATTCCGAACATGTATGCAAAAATTCAATGCTTAATAATGTCTACTACTATTTTTAATTATTTTTCAACAAAAAGTATCCAGTATTCGGTACAGTTCCCCTACATTAAATAATAAACAATCTTAATTATTATCTGAAATAAAATAGAAACTGACGGTTTTACAGTGGTTTCACAGAGAAAATGGCGACGTTAATTATTATTAAATGACGTTATAACTATTAAATACGTCGCCAAGTTATAGTGGCTTTGTACAGACCAAGATGCATATGTCCACATTCAAATTATACAATCGTATGTATAGTTTTACCCCTAAATAAATTTACGTGCATAACCTTTTGTTTGAAATTCGGCGCACGTCCACGCCTGTAAATATTGATAACAGATTAAATGTAGATTGGACAATCCACATCGTACAAATTTGCGCGCTTTAATACAAACAACATTTCACTAGACCAATTTTTCAAAACATAGCCACACTTGGATGTTCGTCAAAAAGTAGCTGATTTCGTACATCTTTTCCATTCCACGTGTATAAAAATATTTCAAATATTCGTCGACAGTTTTTATACAGCATTTAGCGTAAACTGTATTATTTATCACTTTATTGTTGGTTCGCGATGATCAGAACCGGTTCCGTGTGTTAATATTGCAAAGTATTTATTGGCTCTGGCAAAAAAGGAAAGATAATATAATATGTCATCCGTGCAGTACAACTACTTCTACTATTATATCGGTGATCATGTGTAATTTTTTTGACACCAAGACAATTGTTGAGAAAGTCGTCTTTCGCGGTACAGAATTAAGTTCGTACACGAAGAGATGAGAAGATGAAGTGAATATAATTATTTGATATTTTATTGAATATTATTTAGATTATTATTATAATTTCTTATTGACCGTTCACACATCTTTTTCAAAGATTTTCTTATTATGATTACATTATTAAATTTATACTTATTATTTTAACATTTTAAAATAGGTACAATGTACATTACATAAGTACATAATAATATACAATATAATGGTTTCTATAGCTTTTGGGATGAAAGGCATTTCTCCGAAAGGTCCAAATGAGTGGTCGGCTGAACCCGATCCGCGAGCGTGTGCGCCAAATTTTACGACCAAAGTTTTTCTCGATTTTTCCTCGCCCCGGACATATCAACAAGTTTGAACCGATTGAAAGGGAATTTCCCGGCAATAATAGGACAAGAGCGGACCGGGAAATACCCGCTTCAGCCTACAATGTCTACTAGAACGAGCCTGATTAATGAGCCGTGATATTTTTGTATTCTTTCCACTGCAGAAAGAATAATATCTACTAACGCCTTTGTTCATTCGCTAAAGGGTGAAGTGGGTAATTCTTTATTGGAATTTATTATTAGAAACTGTACATATTAACTGGGTCCAGGCTCAGTCTTAGGATGATTGGACCGATTAGACCCAACCGGGCCTTGCGCTTGGGGGCCTCTGTCATAAATGTGTCAACAATAATAAAATAAAAACCTAGTTTAATCCATCAAATGCAACATAGTCATAGAATACTGAGAAATAACCGAGAACGACATGTTTCTAATACTAGATACTCACAGTTATTCAGGACCACTATTATAATTATTAATATATTATCCAAAAACATATTATATCGGTATGTACACTGCATATTTACCTGCGTACAAGAGAGGAAATAAATTTAATGAATTATATGAATGAGATAGCAAAAGAATTTTAAAAAGCTTAAAAAATAACAATTGTTAACCTTTATAATTTTTGTGAGGGTTGTGAACACCATTGATCGAAGCATCTCCTTTACCCTCGACCATCATCTGATATTCTCTCCTGCACTTCGTAGGTCTGAAGGTCGTATACTCGAGTCGGTAGCCTTTCACACCCTCTTCGTCTTTCGATTTGTCTTGTGACTATCAGTTATTCCATATATCGTCGCTCATACATGCAATATTGACAGAGAAACCGATTATGTATTTTAAGAATAACGTCGTGAACCTTTCCTAGTTGATATCAGGCTTGATTTTTTTCCATACCGTGAAATGTCTTCTTTTTTAATACAGGCCACGAGGTCATTGAAACACCCAGGCTTGAGAAAATCACACCTCACCGGGATCGAACCGAGAGCACCTGATATGACAATCCCGTGCATTTCACATTGTACTACGAGGATCTAGTAATTATATATGTATCTGAATTATTGTATTTCTCTCTCCATATCGATTGCCGGTTTGTCCCATTGCAGATGATGGTGAACACTGTAATTACAAGCGTTGTCAACAATCTCTTTCCATATAGAGCGATCTTGCGGTGATGTTGTAGATTCAGTTATTGGTAATTCAGTGGTAATTCAGGCACACGCTACCGTAACCTCCCCCTTTAACGCCATCAGAGATCACTTTTTTTCTCCAGGCTGCTCGGACCTCTTCTTACCTTATTATGCTCATTGAAGAACGTGTTTCTTGCAGCTGACCGAGAAACGTACTTTTACACCAAACTCTTCCAGTACCTATATACATTTGTACGACTGACCATTCATGGAATGCGGAGCACAACACTTATCGGATTCTCTGAAAGTTCAGATTTCAACATCATATACCTACCTACCTAGCAAGATTGAAAATAACAGCGTTTTAAGGAGTCCTTTTTTATTGTATTTATGACGATAAAATAATGTCATGTTAGAAATTACAAACATCCAATATGCGAGATTCCATCCCTGTGCAATCCGTTAAGTAAATAAACTAAATAATATACTAGTTTATTTTATAATCTATCCGAAATAACTCAAACTCACTTCCATTATTTGAAATTTTTGGCCCTTTTTAAGAGCGGATACCTTTTTTGCTCGTTACCTACCTTCGTATATTCGCATTCCTGAGGACTTAAAAACTTTGAATTTGGACCCCCGGTATCGCACTCCTGCCCTTTACACGGCTAAGCCATCCCATTTACCCCCTGAAGCCCTGATACTTTTCAAACCCCTACCTACCCTTTTAATTCAATGTTTTTGCCTAAATATTGAATCGCCCGAAGTCGTATCTTTTTACATTTGAAACTCTGTCATGGAAGCTATAAAAACTACTAAGTATTTAATTTATATGAAACAATTTTTCTAATTTTTATTTTCTGACGGAGTCGAATCACGTTTTCAGTACTTACTTCTTCTTCTCTCCGCTCTTCAATTAGAGCATATGGGCACCACACGGCGCCTCCAAGAATTTCTGTCGCTCGACAGTCTTCTTGCATCTTCGATGATGATCTTTCATGATGATGGTCCGCTCTCGTCTTCCCGTTACTCCTAAAGTTATACCATCGCATTCCCAGTATAAGCATCTGTTCTCGATCTCAGTATACGGTTGCTCTGAACCTTTGTAAGGTGCCATGGCCATGGCCCCTACATGCTGAAGCGGGCCCGCTACCTATCGCTCTGGCTATAGGCGTAGCGTGATAGCGGGTTGCGTTTTCAAAACAGTGTTTGAGATCAAATTGAGGGAGTTCGGTGTATTTTTTAATACATCTACTTGTATTATGGAGTTGTCGACATCAGTACAAAACCATCAAAAATTGCATTTCACATTCTCATATTTAAAAACATTAATAACCCTTTTTCTTACTATTACAGCAAATTTGTGATGTCCGTTGAACTCATTTATCTTGTCGAATCTCAACGTCGGCCCCCAGGCCAGAGCCCTGTCAGCCACCCTCCCATGACTCACTACTGTAAACCAGCACCGTCAGAATGCACGCGTTGTATAGACGACATTTGGTTTTAATTAAGTACGTCGTGAGTCCCAGATTCTCCAAATCAAGTCGAATGTTACTCCACCCTCTCTTTGTAGCGCTATCTCCTGTGACTTGTGCCCCAGGTCAACCGACGGCTTTAATTAAATATCTGTTATTATTAATCTATTTGAATAATAAAGATGGAAGAACTGCTGAAAATGGTGTTCATTTCATAACATACTTACTTCTTTTGTATACCTAATATCTAACCGTTCGAAATTTTATCACGTAGGTATGCACAGGTTTTATTTATTTTTATTTTATCTAAACTACTTTAATATGCCCAATAATACTACAGTGGTATTCCAATTTCAAAAAATCTTGACAGTATTAATTCAATACGATTTTGTATTTTAACTGCCTATCCAAGATCTTTCTGAATTTAATGTTATGAACTCCGATCCATGGCATAACTGTCAGCGATGTTCCACTTCATAAAATTTGATTAAACGAAAAAATGACCAGCACCTATCTAGCGGATTAAACACATCAATGATGGCTGATAATGCTTTGCGCGTATTAAAAATACATTATCTCTGATATTATTTTCAAAATTCGGTTCCCGAAAGTGTTAAAATTCGGGACAAAAAATTGCTACAGTATTCGAGAGTGGGGTCGGGTGTTCATATCCCATTTTGGCGCTCGGCTTTAGGATATACCATTACTGGATCCTTCCAGCGCGGAGGGGAAGAGCTGCCATCGTCCCCCAACCCCTGGTCTCTTCTCATCGCTCCCCTTTATTATATTCATGCCCCCCTAAGCAGAGGCGTGCTACTTTGTACATGTAGCAGATTCGATTTAACAATAATTACGCATCCTGAAACCTTCTAGAATATAATAATTACGTAAGTAGGTACCTCTGCTTTGAAAGTAGGTAAGTATACAACGAAAATCTATTTAAGTACTTGAAAAAAATACCAAGTTTGCGGTCTCAAATATGGAGATGGCTTTGATAATTGTCAACCTTGACAGATGAGATGGCACTTGAAACAGAAGTAGTAAATTTAATATACTATTTTATTCCCTCGCTTCTTTGTCTTCAATGCAAGTTTCTTTGCAATCAGTTATCACAAATAGGTGTAGTTTTTGCTTCCCGCGTATACATAGCGAATATTATCTTGCGATGTAAAGTTGCTCGACCAGTTTCCATCGAGCGGTTGCAGGCGGCTTTTAGTCGCGCAATTCTCTGAGGTTTCCATCGCCAGGCGTCAGCCGCTAGGGTTTCGGTATACGTGACCTAATGCACGCTTTCACATAGTGCGAATATCGTCGCAGTTCTCGTAAAACCGTGATTGCTTAATGTGAAAGCGTCAAGATCCGCCTCCATCAGCGAACAATGATCGCTGCGAATGAAACGGGGGCTACCTGATTTTCTACTCCTACATAATACATTCGATCTTGATCTCAAACCTAATAAATCGCACTTATAATAGGTAATTATTGGGATCACGACTTACCTAATATTATCATTTTCAATATTCGCAAAATATTTCCTTTTTCGATTGTTGAGGCATGCGTTGAGCTCATTTTATTTTATTGTTTTAATTCGCCACCGTGCGCCACTGCTTCCACCCCAGCAGAGGTGGCACAATTCACGAGAGGTGGGCGTTGACTCATCGCGATAAAAATTCTCATTCCACTCTCGCCACTGTCTCACTGCATGTGCAAGAACAACGAGACGATGTCAGTTTATTCCGTTTTAAAAAAAAACACCCATTTCATTGACGGCTTGTGTGGGCGGAAGTCTACATAACCTAACCTAACCCAACCCCGTGCGTTATTATAAAACCGATAGAAGCGTTGTGAATTATGCAATATAAACAAAATAAATACTAATATGCAAGTGTACAGTAACACATTTGAACACTTTCTTTATATCTTTGTTGTCGGGGTAAAACTACGTACAGTAAAAATGAAACAATGATGCGGTTCGTCGATTGTATTTATCACGGCTCCCCATATGCACACACACTATCGACCGACGGCATTATTGTTTCGTTTTTACTGTATGTACCTACCTAAAAATCTCGATTGTTGCCAAAAGTTCCGTAGCACAAAGAAACTCGTCTCGACTACGTCACGTCGAAGTTGTCGATGTGATTTTGCTATCATTCACAAAACACATGTAACTTAATGTAGGTACCTACTGCCGCACATGGCGTTGGTGGGACATTTTAGGTCGAAATAAACCTATGCTAGTCGCGTGTAACAAAATTCATTCGATGACAGGGGCGCAGGTTATAATAGCAAAATGTCGCATCGGCGCATGTGCAGAACCTGCTTTATATTTCGTTTCGGCTAGCGGCCTGACGCCGGCATTCCCTTGCTTGTGCGTACGAAAGAGAGTTGCAACATTATGGCTGATTTTGATTTATAACCATATCTCAGTCGAGATGATTTTCAAAACCTATGTGAAATACTGCGACAATAAAATATACATTTTCAATTTGAGCATAGATTCACTTCTGCTGTCCCCCCGTTGTACGTAGATGCCTACGGATGTCTTTAATTTAGTTTTATTTGTGTACAATTTTATTGTATCCGAGAGGAAAACTTAAAATTACTTATTAAAAAAAATGCACTTCTGTTGATTTCACATTTTTGACGTAGGTACTGTTACACCCCCGTATGGTCCCCATTTGGGGATGTCTCTGTGTAATCTGGAGAGGCCCGAGTCGGTATCAAATCCAACAAATAGTAAAGCGCTGATTACGAAAATAAATAATAAATAAATCGCAAACACGTACATTTCGTCCTCCGTAAAATAAATTATTAAAAATGTAACTATTATATAATATTAACTTAAATATACCTTGCCGTTTCCAAAACAATTTCGGTGTGTTATTTGTTCACCTCCAAGTCCTAAAATCCAGACGAAAAACCAGACAACAAAATAAAAGTGACAGCTTGCTATTCACTTTCGAAAATGGAGTGAAATGATAGTACATAGTTACTAGTTATAAACATACCACAATGGCGTGAGATTTAATAGTTTTACAGAAATCAATTCGACGATTTAAGCAAACCGTAATAATAATCACATTAGCCCCGCATGATTCCTGCGTACTATAAGAAATCAAGAGTTTGTTCCACTATAGTCTTTAAAGTCTAATATTTTGTAACATGAGGGAGTTTTGTTTGGAATTTAAACTTTTACTGTAGGTATTCTCTGGTTTGTTTTAGGTACCTAGATATGTTTTTGAAGTACCTAATTGAATTAAACATTATCGAATATTGTAGTTTTAAATTGTCATGTTTGCTTGTTCCCATGGTCTGTTATATACGGTTCGTATGCTTCTGGATTAGATCTTAGCATATTTTCATTTATTATTTTGATCAAACCGAGCATGCATTAATAATATCTGTGCATAAAACGACAACATATAAATTAAAATCTGATCTAGTATGGTGAGTAATTTCTTATAGCTCCTAACAAAGGGTGAAGTCAGTAATATAGCAACCCTACAGCGAGTGTGCCCGGGCTGAGGGAAGTGCGGGCTAAATGGGGCGCGGGCGGCGCGCGGGGCTATTCCAGAAATGGTTTTCGAGAATGAAAAGGGGTGTTCCCCGCCATCACGGCGTCCTGTCCTCGATGATTTTTGGTTATTCTTTGTACCAGGGCGGATCAACTCTCTCCGGTCATGAACTAGCCCAACATACGAAATATGTATTATAATTATTAGTCATATTATATTAGAAACTTTCCAAGTTAAATCGTGTAAGATGTGCCAGTTTTGCGATGTCTGCTATTGTTATCTTGTACTCAACTATTTTTCATGGTTTGTGGACGTCTAAAGAAAAATGCTTGACTACAAAGGAAACCTACCCTCATATTTTATTATATTTTTGTTTTATATATTTTTGAACCGTTATTTGCAACCCCAGCTTGCAATACCCAATCAAGACTCGCAACTGGACAGAATCTGACATTCGAATGACGTTTTCAAAATGGCGTCCATATGGTAGTTCGTAGTTCCATTATTGACCGTTCTTCATATAGGTTTGTAGGACTGTATGTGATTGGTTTATCTATTTAATCCATGGTTGTTGGGGTAAATTGTACCTCAAATGAATTAAAGCAAACCCAGAAGAAATCACGGTTTTGTTAGTTTCCTTGATGTGATGTTTTGGTCAACAAAACAATATCAATAAATTATATAGTTCTTAGAGTACTAATCATGACGATAGTGTAAGTGTTTGAGCATTGATGATACACGAGAATTTTGCAAATATCTTCGACTGAGCAAGTGACAAACGAAGCGTTCTAGAAGAATTAAGGACGGTATACGGTATACACAAATGCGAACTGTTTGCACCACCTGGGACTGTTTCGAATCGTCCCCGTTATCGTGAGTGTGTATCGGCGAATCGAGTACCTATTCGTATCGAATTTAGCAAGTTGAAAATGGTGAATAAGGCGGAAAAGTTAATAGAAATGGTTCGAATTATTATATTTATATGATTAAATGTTAAATATGACGTGCATATACGTCGGTAGTTTTGGGGCAAATACCATGCGAAACGAACATTATATCACGGTCTCTTATTCTGACAGTTAGCGACGTGAGAGAATGAGATTTTGCTAGCCGTCAACATTGTTGTTTCATACATAACTTGAAAACACCTCAGACACACCCACTAGAGAAAAAGATATTTGACTCGACTCGACGGGATTTGAACCCGTATAACCATTGGTGTCGCGCCAATCTGTGCATTAACCAATTGTGCTACGAGCCTCCTATGTAATGACGACAATTTAAACTAGGTTATACCTACATGAAATGCTTATCAAATTGCGTTATTATTGACTATCGATTTTTGTGTATTAAATCAACGATTATTAATTAGGTACCTTAATTACTAACCGACGCCCGGCTCTCGCCAAATATTTTTAGTTATAACGTCTACTTGAACTTGCTAACTTATGTATGTTTAGTATATGGAATGTTACATTCTCAAAATCTTGTGAATTATTCATTTGAATAAAATAAATGGTTTATTAAAAATTGTTGTTTCAGTAAGAGAAGATTCAAAACACCCAAATTCAACAATTATGGAACATACATAATTTTGAAAAACACTTCTGAGAAAATATATTACAACCAAGACACCCGGCAGGAATCGAACCTGCATCTCTTTGGTTTACGCCCCGTCCGCGCATTATCCACTATGCTACGAGGTGACATACTAATTACGACAAATTTTAACTTGGTTATAAAATATTTTCTCAGAAGTGTTTTTCAAAATTATGTACTTATGTTCAATAATAAGAATGGTACATTCTTAAATCTTGTGAATTATTAGTTGAATAAAAGAAATAGTTAATTTCAACAGTTATTATTCACATAATTAGTCTGCAATCATTTTTTGACTATTTAATATAAGAAATTGTCGTTTTATAATGTATCAATTCGTCAACGAAACTGTCTCTCCGGTATGAAATTCGGTCAGCGGTGACGTTATAAATATTTCTGATTGGTCTGCGGATGACATTAATCCTGAGAGAATCCTCGTCACAATTGTGATGGAATTCGAATATTTACTTCTTTCACAGCTCGAAGTATGTATATATATATAACTTTTATTGGAGGGAACATAGAGGGACAATTACTACCGAATTATGCTAGTGAGATACTCTGATCTGATACAAGAAACCGACGCCTGAGTCGGGCGTGTAGATTTCCCATAAGATACAATTATTATAATATAATATACCTAGTCGATTTTCCGTATAGTATTAATATTTTCACTTTCGTTTGAGTTAGAATCACAACCCTTTAATAAAGGGTTCGCGGGTTTGAATCCCCGTTTTGAATTATATAATGTAAACAGCGCGATGGAAAATATGGCCCTATTTTTGGGGGGATTCGGGGAAAAGTTGTGTACGGGAGTAGGCGCCTAAAATTCGTTTGTTTTTCTCGAAAAGGGAAAACTGTTGAGCGTCAAAGGTGTTTGTTACACATTAAATTAAACCGAGAGTGTGTAATATTTTCTGTTTATTCCTAGGCCACGTCCTATTATTTTGTGAATTTTGCGATTTTGAGACAAAGTAGTGATCGAACATGTTTTTTGAATTTTCATTGTAATTACGAATATAGACAACATCTCTTAGATTATTATGATACCCATTAGGCGATGTTTTTAAAAGCCGATTTTATTGATTTATTTACATATAATAAATACCTGGAAGAAAATGATTAAATGATAATAATATTATGTCTTGACCATCTTATTACTATATAGAATGGATGCGAGGACACGCAGAGACACAACGTTAAGGCTATACTTCAGTTGAGGCATGGTCTAAAAAGATCGTGGCTAGGCGATGCGCGGATTGTGCAAATGACGCATGCCGAACGAAATATAATTTGTCATAAAAATCCAACATGCATCCATTTAATGTTATATTACTAATAATAATAGTATATTCATTGACATGTTTTCTTTTTTAAGTACATACGTAAAGTTGTTTAGTCATCTTTACACGATTTAAGAATATTTTCATCCGACGCCATGACAAAACAAATCGACATGCGGACGGACACATCGACGATCGGTCTCCGATTGGCGACTAGTGAGAAATTTCGTCGCACCTATTGTTGAAAATTATTTGCCGTTTCACTGAAGTACGCTCTTAATAAAAAACTTTCGAAATAATATGTAGGTACAGACACATGCTAACATATACAGTTGGATACACAAAACTACGAACGTCGATGCGATGCAGTTGCAAAGGGTGGAGGTAGGCTGTTATGTTATGGAACAGCGGGACCATTTTCAAATAATCACCTTTTGTACCAATAAATTGAATTGAAAAGCTATTTTTATTAAGTGTAAAATAAAACAAACATTGATATTACGTATGGTATTCTCAGAGGACAATATCCGTTAGAAATAAGTTTAAAACAATGAGCGAAATATCAAATCTTTATCAAACGCATACCAGACATTCATTGTATTGCTTACTAACACTTCATAAGAATAATATAAATATTGCGGGGCTATAACAATTAAGACTCGACATAAATAGTGCACACTAAACTTTTGTCAGTCTGCAGATGATGCTTGTTAGTTTTTAAAATTCAATTAAATTAAACCCTGCCTAAAGCCATAACAGTTTAGGTATGCTTGCTATGTATTTTCGTTGAATTGAAAATACTTATTAAGTAATTTATGGTGTTAGTTAGTTTTTTTTAAGATAAATAATCTTATATCTATAATATTATGTATGGTTTAAATGGCATAATGTTAGATATTTCATAGGAAACGATAGACAAAATCATCGCCAATATTCGATAACGGAAATGGCACAGAAAGAAGAAGAACATGTAATAATAAAGAAATAATTAAACAATAACCTTATCTTAATCACTGACTTACTAGTGTACACGGCTTTACATACAAAATCTCAGTGGACACTTTAGCAGAATATGTATAATATATTGTCCATTGATTAGAGTTCAGTTGAAAACATTCGTATAAACGGAATTCTCATCGTGATTAAAGATAGAAATCTCATTAAAATGATTTAAAACAATTACTATATCAGTGTGTATTAACCATTGCGTTACCTTACTTTGAAAAGGTTCCAATTGCAATTGACCATGTTTTGAGCTATGAGCGTTTGAAATTTGGAATGGTCATATTTTGAATATAGAAAGACATGTAGATAGAACTCTGGCATACCTACTGCTAATTCCCATATTTGACAATAGATGACTCTGAAATGAACGTATATGATAGAATATGGCTAATGGAACCTTTTCACACCAAAAAGTCATTTTAGGCCAAAATGTCAGTTAGAACCTTTTCAAAGTAAGGTAACGTTTGTTGCGTGCGCATAATGCCAGAAGATGCCGATAGGCGAAACCCGGGTCGCAAAAAATGACTCAATGGAATACTACAAAACTTAAATCCATTAGAGTTTAAATTAAAATTCAATCAAGTTACCATCGGTCGATAGTATTAATATTATAATATTATTCTATTTATGAAAATACATAATAATTTTTTTTTATATTGGTGGTGGTATGTAGGTACGCATGACAATTTTATTTCGATAAAAAAGAAAACGTGCGAAAGAATCTCAAACGTAGACAGAACTGTTGTTCCACAACAAAACTTTTACGGTAGACACTTAAATAAGTTGTCGAGTGCAACTCGCTTTTCCACAACTTTTGACCGTGAAAATGGAAAATCCTTCACGGAACTTTTGAAAGAATATTATTCTTATTATTTGTGTTTCGTCCGCTGTGTTAAAGTTGTTACAGCCGGCGTTCTACGCTAGACTTTCTAGCCCACTCATGCAACTTGTTTGCAACTTTGTCGAATGCATCTATGGCTATGTAATATTGTTGTCTATGGTTACCGGAGAGATATAATTGTGATTATGTAATGAAGTTTAATATTCAATACGTTTTATTTTAATAGTCAATTTCATGCCGGCGGTATTTGCCTGAACAGTTTCGAATTTTAAATTAAGAACACACTAAGTATATTGGCTAAACACAGTACTAACAACATTAAAAAAACTATGCATTTTACTTTTCGCCCTGACAGAACATTCTTTGTAATTAAGGATGTTAAAAAAGTATAGATAATTTGATTTTAACACAAATATAATACTTTTATCTTGAAATCGAGAAGACTGAGATGCGCAGAGAGGTATGAGTGTGACCGACTGGAGAGAGAGCTCATGATAGAGATTTTAACAGACTGTTATGCAGTCGGCCAGAAACCCGAATGGTCTGTAGCACAATATTAACAACGTCTAATATAATGGCTCTACAATCCGTTGTGGATCTTGACCGCCTCACGAAGAGATTTCGTAACATGTTTTTTACGAGAAATGGATGTTTGCCACTTGCTCAACTTATTAGATGCATGCGCTGGATTCAAACATACATTGAAAAACAATATGTAAATTTTGCCAGACGGGTATTTGAACCCTTACTTATCAAGCGGATATGTTATCTTTTTATTATTGAATTTAACCAGGGATTATTGATCGCCAACACATTACTTCTTAAACCATTTGGGAGTATCCAATATCCACCACCGTCAGCTTACCCATCAGTTTCATGTTTTATTGAAATAGGTAGATACTTATTCTTACGTGTTATGCCCAGCATGCATCAATATTATACTTACATGATTTAGGTAGGTACATATATGTTACGTTGAACGTTGAAGTATTATTCGGTTTTGGACATTCGCGACGACTTCATAACATTTTTTGACGAAAATGTGTAGCAGCAAAGGATGAAGAAGTAGAGTGTAGACTTATCAATCAAGAGATCGATTCCCGATGACGTTTTATAATGATAAATAATGTCATAACTTGTAATATTATAAGTTTATTCTAATATAACGCTAGTCGATGTTCCTATTTCTAGTGGAGTTTGGGTTAGTTTACTATGCCATTTTGTGTAAATACGCGAGGAATAGTTCTCAAGTTCACTGTCACATGAGTGGGCGAGATACCTACCTACCTCTATATGCGATGCATATTATATTGTACGGCGTACTGTATTGTCAGTGCGGAGAATTTGCAGTCATTGTAAACAAAATATTAATGGTTTCTTATTTCATTACGAAGTCGCAGCGAGATAAGCCCTGTTTTCTCTGCCAGGAAAGACTGCGATTCTGAGAAATTTAATATTATTGACTGTTCGTTATCTTATCGCTGTAGAAAAAATACTCGTCGGGATATTTATTTTTTTACGACTGGTCATACTGGGAGTCCAATACGTCATAATATCAGTGCTCTAATTATTAATATTAATTCAATCTATTCCAGAAACTATGTAGGTAATGTAATGAATGACGCTAAATAATAGGGCTTTTACGAAAAATAGAATATACTCTCGATAGGAAGGAGTCATATTATGCATTCTATATTATAACTTTTGAAGGCAATTCGATTTTCGAATCGAACGATTATACGTTTGGTTGTATTGGTAACAATTTCATTATTTTCTTCTTCTGTTGACAACCACAAAACAAAATGGCGGCTCGCGTTCTGGTTAGAGCTATGTTTACATAATCTACGTAGGTACTCATTTTTCGATATTTTACTTGATTATTCATCTTAAAAATAATGGTCAATGTATTGTTTTTCACTGCCTTTGCATAATTGACGAGGTAGCATCTTTCCACCAAATTGTGTATTCAAATGTGATACGGAACTACGTGAGATGCGTGAAATGTCAAATTGAAGTCAAATTTAATTACTTGCATATACACTAAGTAGGTATATACTTAGGTATCTAATTGGGTGAAAATTATATTACACTTAGTGAAATGTCATGGAAGTTTGAAGCAATCTTCATATTCAAACGAACATGCCATGCGAAGTTAGTTAACTAGTTAGGGCAGAGATCTTTTTTATGTTTCATTTTCATACATTCAGACTCCGTCTCTAGATTATAGTGGGATATTATTTTAATCCTGGTTGGTTTTACCATTCCGTGAACCTTTTTCACGAGCTTGTCAACACAATAATAGTATTATACCGTTGTTTTAGCTTTTACCATAGTAATTTCTCTTGTTACACCTGAACCAATTAATTTTCTTTGAAATCCTTTCAATGTATGCTGAAATATAATAAAACAAAGTATACGTGGGTGCCATCGCAAAGCGCAAGGAAAAAGTAATGCACTTTTGTTTTTGAGGGATGCAACATGTAAACGGTCATCTAGTTAGGGAGTTTATGAACAATAGTGGCGGTCACTTATGTTGACAGTGTCTCGGCCGAGTGCAGCCGCCTACTTGAGTTGAAAAAAAGGATGGGCGGACAATTTAGAATTTACTACTCGGCTCAACAAGTGGAGGCCGCCCATGCAACTAACGCGATGTGTGACTGTCGTTTGACAATGTTGTGTTTGCAAATCTGGATAGAAGTGACACGAATAATATAATCTATCTTTCAAATATATTTAGATGACTCTTAGTTAATTTTATGACATCTTGCTGATTACTTGTAAAACAATCAAAATATTCAACCATTCGGGTAATAGGTAGGTATATAATACTTGTAACGATTGTGCTAAGTATAAATTTCTATATCTGTGTAGATAATAGATTCCCTTTGATAACATATCGTCGCTATAGTACTTGTTTTCCGAATATCCATTTTTGTCAAAATCGACATTTTAATGCAGTTATATTTCTTTTGTCTAACTACACCGAAATCATTTATAAAAATTGTATATTTTCATGTAGAAACAGAGATATTTTTTTAAAAACTCCGAATACGCCATGTTTCGCAACGATTGCTTTGTGCTTTTTTTCCGAATGTCAAATAGAATAGCTCGGTCTCACTCTCGCATATCGCTTTCATATAGCGCTGTCTACTTCTAATGTCGCTCACTTCATATGTGACTGATGTCTGTTTTTCGTCTTTCAAAGCGCGCGATTTTGAGTACTATTGTGTTATTTTGAGTTTCTATCGTTTAAATAGTGAATTTATCAAATTTAAGGTTATCAATCTTGTCTGGTACATCACCAGTTCGCTCTGAACGTACAGCAGAGTTATGGAAGTAAGTATTTTAACCTAAATTACTGTATTTTGTACTGAGAAACAGAGATAATATCCCAACGGTCATACGAATTGTACAGTGTGACTCGGTAACTACTGTCTTAAAAAATAATTATTATTAATGTCTATAATCAAAACTTTTTCTGTTTTTAATTTACTTTTTATCTATTCATGCTAAAATGTACGCGAATATTTAATCTCATTTATTAATAAGATGTATGTTTATACCTATTTTTTTTGTGGATTTCCATTGAATAGTACATTTGATTGTATTTTCATTAAGTATAATTATAATACTATTGGCTATCCAATAGATATTTTAGTAAATGTACGATCTATTAAGATTAATTCTGGTTTCGTGAGTGAATATTTTATATAATAATATTATACTCAGGATAGAATATTCGCAATCAATGGTTATTAAATAACACATGCCCCTATTTTTTGTTCCATGCCAATAAAACATAATACCTAATATGCAATATATGGTTTGTAATAAGTTTAATTGTATCAAGTTCGATTAAAATCCATAATGAAGCATTATTTGTGACCAATAAAAATATCATTGCCACCGTTTTAATATAGAAATTAGGAAAATTTTACTACCTACATTATTATTACGTAAATCTATGGATACAGATTTTTTATAACTATAATTAGGTATATAATTTTATGTTGATTCCCAATTTTGTAAACAGAAAATGGTGAATGGCATATTTTATAATTACCTATTAAATTAGGTAAAAACGATCATTGATATAACTTGATCACCTATTTACAAAAAATCATGTACCTATCAGTAAATTTATTAAAAATTACGTAAATAAATATTAAGTTTTTAAGTTTGTACTTTTTGACCACACGGTATACCGTGGTCCATGCAACGATACGCTACGGTCTTACATTCCGAATGTCCTTGTTTTATTCCGAATATCCACTTTTCGGAGCCAGCGCTGAGAATGATCCGTATATCCACATTGCTTACTTGTAAATAAAACGTATTTTCTCTTAGTTTAATGAATTATACTAATATATTATTCATCAAATCTCTTCTTGGATAATGTGGCAATCATAAAAAGGAGACAGAGTGCTTGATATATAAACTGATATTTAAATTAAAGACAGGGAACTTTGTTTTTCGTTTCCTGAACAATCGACATTTGGTCTATTCGGAAAACAAGTACTATAGCGACGATATATCTACAAGCAAGATTTTTTTTTAACAAAAGTCTCTTCTGAAGATCAAAATGAGATTTGTATTAAAACTACTGCGCTATGTAGACTGGAATCATTCTACAGTGGCACTATGGCTACGATAAAACCAATCGCAATTAATATATTGTTTTGTTATTATTAAGCATTGTAGCAAAGAATACCAATGAACCTGCGAATCGCCCATGGTTTCACTGTTGGAATTGAACAATATTCTTTGACCGTTCTCATTCAGATATATTTATGTAATGTCTCATGTAATGGAATTTGGAAACGTAGAATGAAAGTTCTTAAACGTGTAATTTTTTCTTCGTTGGAATATCGTGGGAGTCATGACTAAAGATTGTGGTCCGGATGATTTGACCTCTGAGAGCTATTAATTCATCGTCGTCTCCGAAATCCAACTCGATCAAATACCACGAATTTTTACACGTTATATGTCATCCTCCTTGCGGACTTTGTATAGATATCATATCTAACCCAAAAAGTCCGGCGCAGGCAAAGCGAGGAAAAACTGTCTCGAATTTGGATTTTGCTGATGTCCAATGTGTTCAGTTCGTTTATCTCTTGCTTTCACCGTCCAAATCTCGGAGGAATATCAAATACAAATCTGGAAGACAAGATATCGATTCTTATACCTAAAATATGAAACTATATTGTTATTGTCGAAGTTCAACTGTTTAATTCGGTACGCATGTTGGATTCCGATAGTCGAATTAATATTATGTAGCGTAGCAAAGTTTACGAAAAACAAAACGCATTCGCGCCGTTGACGTCTCAGCACATCCGGTGAAAGTTTGCTTGTATGGAAACATCACGCGCTGTGATTGGTCGACGGACGATGCAAACTTCACGTCGCACTCGCAATAAACCGTCGTAGCGTAGGTTAAAACGTCTACGATGACACCGTAGAGCCTCATTAATATTCCGGGTACGTCCTCAGCTATATCTATCCATCTACGGCGGATAACATCTTACAAACTACTTCTTACTACGTCCGGCCGACTCAAAACTACGTCGTGTTTGTTTATTTATACCGTAGGACGTAGGTAAATAAATACCTACGTAAATTCTGCGCAACTGGTTGGTTGTATGGTGATTTCAAAACAATACGTCCCTGTCATACGTTTACAACATTATGGAAATACCAGTGGTTATTCAATGAATTTAATACTTAATATTATATGTAGTTATATTTTTATTTAGTGTCTAACACTCTAACCATAGTAGGTATTCGATCTAAATTCTCAAATTATCTTATTTTTCTAAATATGTAACTATAATATCGTAGTGTTTCTACAGTCAATGTTTTTATTTTAATATTATTTCGGCGATCCCAATACTCACTGATTAGACAGTATAATGTTATTTCGACTTTCTGGATAGCTTCAACCAACTATTCATTCGTATTATGCAATGCGAATTTCTAAATATAACTATGCTTATTTTAATATTGCACCCAAATGCAACTGGTTTCTTTATCTTGTCTTTTTGCTGGCCAAACTGACAGTGACGCACGTCGTTGGGCGCCTCTGGGGATTTTTTTGTGAACCATTCTCCGCACTGACAGCCGGCTGCTAGCGTTTTGTCTATGATCGAAAAAGTTTTATATTATTATTATTAGTATATTGCAATAACTTTTGTTTTTTTCCTGGCAACATTAGTGCAATATTGTGTTGTAGATGTTTGAATTTTATTTTTACCTACCTACGATAGGTATCAACATAATATTATAAAGTGGAAATTGATGTTTACGTATGAATTATTACGTGTTATATTTTTTCACACAATTTTTATAATAAATTTCATTAAAATTTATGATATCTACGCCTGAACAGCGTATTAAAAATTTTCTCTAGATTTCTCTAGAACTAGTTTCGATACATTCTTCTCCGAAAATCGAGCAGTCAATCAAAAAAAATCCTTCAACAAAGCCACAATGGAAATGATTTTTTAGTTTTTCCAAACAGCCAATCGAAAAATTCCCATAGGTGGTACGGTCTTGCATTTCACAGCTTTTTCTGAATTTCAAAATTATTGTAATTTGTCGTATACACCTCAAATAGTAACATCGTTCAGCTGTCATTGTTATTATTATTTACTCGAGTGCTTTTATAAAAAAAGTCATAATATGTAATATTGGCTGATTATGTACTCATTGTGACGGATTGTCTTTTTATACTACATGCAAATTGGCAAATAAATATCATAGCAGTAGTGTGAAATTGTCTGCAAACGACCATCCAATGCGAAGTGACTTGCAGCTAACTTAATCAGTGAACCAGTGGTTCTTTTTTTGCATCAATTTCATACATTTAGGATCCATCTCTATAGAAGAAGGTTTTCGACATAGTTGATTAAATTTGTATTTTCTCTATGTTCTTGGCGATTCAGCATCTGAAGAAGAAATTATACGAGTGTTGTACCTACCCATATAGTAAACAGTGAACCAAGATATAATTTATGTTGCTATCAAGCATTGTATTGATGATATCAATATGTATTATTAGTTATCAGCAAAACATTAACAATCCTACTCACTAATGAAGTCGATAAAGTATGAAAGTATTGTTCTTATCGTTTCTGCTTTAACAATAAATTGTTGGGATGCTCTAGAACACTATTCAATATTTCTTGAAATCGACTTAATGTAGAATGATATAGATATCCCCACACGTGTCCGGAAATTTATATGTATGCAGTTGGCCGTATCACAGTTTAGCGTAAACTGCTGTATATGAAATATATGGCCGTATAGCATTGTGTTGATTAAATTCATATCTAAATAAAATACTTGAAAAATATGTAAGTAATTAAAACCACCGGAATACAAGCAAAATACAGAAGACAATAGCAAGTAGGCAAGTAAATTAAAAATTCAATCATAATGACAACATTATTATGAAATATTTGATAGTAAACTCGAATCTAATATAATTTGAACATTGCTGTCTGCAATGCTACACGGGAAACCCTTTCCGGTACAACAGCTTATGGTGAACTGTGAAACGACGAAATATGTTACGTGCAATTTAGGTATATATTCTAACCGTTCCCACATGCATAAAAATATTTTCTGATGGTTTTTATTAATTTCTCGAATGATTTATAGTGAAAATATTGCGACATATTGGTTAATACACCTAATGTTGAATCCCACACATACTAGATCACCTAGTTATGCACGTATTAGGTATATTGTATAGTTCGTTATCCATATTAATTATTTTTTAGATCCAAAACGAAACTGGACGTTAAAGATTGTAATGATATTGTACCACAACCCAGTCTGCTGCTAGATATAGAGGTGGTTAGCGAATATGTTTACCTCGAGCATCACTGACATAGTATGAGGATATCAGACTGATATCAAGAGGGAAATAGCAATGTTGAAACTGCAATCAATTTGGAAGAGGAAAAATATGACAAAGTGCGTCTAGTAAGATCACTTCCTAATATTGTTATGCCCCTGAAACTGTATGCATGGACATTGTATCCTGAAGCGGCCCCCTAGATTTTTATATTTGGCGGGGCCCCATAGCTATAGCTAAGGTCAAAAGGAGTGTGACTCTCACAAGAGTCACAAGTAGCGTTTTCCAAATGGTGTCCGAGGTACACA
This sequence comes from Rhyacophila brunnea, assembly GCF_057557595.1. Classification (NCBI taxonomy): domain Eukaryota; kingdom Metazoa; phylum Arthropoda; class Insecta; order Trichoptera; family Rhyacophilidae; genus Rhyacophila; species Rhyacophila brunnea. The sequence goes on from NW_028232860.1 coordinate 20,275,430, forward strand.
TGATAAAATTAAGCGAAAACCGTGTATTTTTAACGATTTTTTTTGTATTTTCGTAGTAGTTGTAGGTATAGTACAACCACATACTTTAAAATCTTAATATTAAAACATTGAAATAGCGCCGCAGGCGATTTTTTAAAACTATTAGAGCAAATTGTTGTGTATCTAGTCAAGCCGTCACGTTGGGCCCCCGGCTAGAGCGTTGTCAGCTCCCTATTTGTGGGGACCATGGCTATATGCATTGCGCGGTGAAGGCAAGAGAAAGAAAAATGACTAATATGCATTCATAATGTGGATAAGTATAGATTTATAGCCAAACGAACCAACGATTCCATAAACAGCCTATTGCAAGAGAGACTTCTGTTTTTTGGCAATATTATAACCGTTAGGGAGTATGACAGTCAGGTTTACAGATCACAGGATATATCAAATCAAGAATGCCTCGGGCTATGTACTGATACCCGAAAGAGATGAATCCAACCTGCGGAAAACACTGTCAGTCAGTAAAATCATCCGCGTCACGATCCTCAGTCATGAAATCCCGAAGAAGAAGGGTTATTTATTTCACGCTTACGTTAAAATTTCACAGCATTCTGTAAGTTGACAAGTGTATGCAATTAAGATGAGAATACCGTCTCATCGAGCCTTTATGTTCAGATATAAGCTTGAAGCCGAAGTTGGTGTCGGTACTGTAATAAGTTTTATTCGCTGTAGCTTGTAGCTAATATCATTCTGGTTCGGGTCTAGGTATTTCAAAATATTTACCGCTATGATATCTTACGTCCGGCGAGCGAGCGAACTTTAGCAGATAGAATAGCTGTTGCGTAGCTATTCCGCTTTGCTTGTGCTGCCAACCAACAATATTTTACATTCTTATGCTATGAGACGATTCAATAATGAAACGGCGGACGATTACACCGCTCTCGAATCCATCTGCAGGTGGAAAACTATCAAATAATATTGTCTTAAAGTTTCCTTAAACCTCGATAGAGGTAAGGATACAATTCGGACTCAATAAGCAGCTTGTAGATAGGATAATCTGTGTGAAGTGGTAATTGGTTTTGTTGAAAAAACCTTCTTCTATAAAGATGGAGGGTCTAGGACCTAGGTCCTAGGACGATTCGGCGCCTGGACAACTGGGCGCTACGCAATCGAATGAAATTCGAAAATAAATAGACGTTCGTGAATTATAGGCACTAAGTATATAATATATATTTAATATTATTATTTAATACTTGGTGAGAATTTAAATATGCACACGTAAATAATGATTGAATTGTGCATACGTTTAAGTTCCAATGACAAGAGTTCTCGCAATAAAAAAACATTATGATAAGAGCAAAATGAATTAAAACTACCAAGTAGTAGATAGAAACTGATAGAAAATTCCTCGTCTACTTTGTGTATAAAATCATCAAACGAACGTTTAATTATTTCATTTGATAGTGCGGCGCCCAATTGTCCTGGCGTCCAGTTGTCCCATTCCCAAAGATAGAATCTAAATGTATAAAATTAAAGCAAAAAAAGTACTACTGGTTCACTTTATTACACACAGGTTTACAATTAGCTACAAGTGACTTCGCAATGGTAGTTCATTTGCAGAGGACTTCGCACTACTGCTATATTTATTTGACAATCCACAGGGCATAATATAAAAACACAATCAACACAACAGTGACAGTAGATAAGCAGCCACCACATACACTTCGGCATTCTTATTTTGTTGAAAAATCATGTAAAATTTGTCTAAAACCGTATATAATGGATATAAAAATGGGCGCCATTGTGTATGTAAGAATAAAGGAATGACAACTGATCGATGTTAATATTAATTGTGGAGTTTACTATCTTTACCATGTTTCATGCGCTTGCAAAATAATTTCAAAAGTCATAACAGAAATAACTTATAAGACTACTTATATTTGTAGTTATTCTTTGAATTCTACATTATAATGGTCAAAATGTAAATATTGTAATGTGCGACTACCTGTCTATATTCTACAATGTTGTATTTTCACTAAAAATATAGCGCATTCAATTTTAAAATTAAATGGAATGAATGCTCACTACATTAAAATGAATGAAAAAATAAATGTCAAAGCGCTGTGGCTTAAAAGGGCATTTCTAGGAATCTTGTTGTTTTTAATTATTCATAACCAGGAAAATGTACTATAGTAATATAGTTTGCCAAGTTTCCGGATTTGCATCAAAGCGAAAAACCGTATTCAAAAGTCTATTACTTAGAATCAGTATAAAATTTACCCTTGGTTATTAAATTTGTCAGGCTTAAAATAATTACTAAATGAATGTTATACCAACACTGCCTACTTTGAATGAATTTACTTAAAATGTTCCCCTACTTTTATAAAACGAAAATAAATAGTTTACGATTTCATGTTTAAATGGTATGGTTAAATATTTTACAAAACCATTCATGTTTATTAATAATTGAACCTTCTCGTAGTTTTGAGCGCAAACATGTCTACTTGCGTTAATTGTCAACCGATGTGAGTGTTTTTATACTTACAGAAATACTACTAAATACCTACATAGTTTGCTAGAGACTAATTCGAAAAATTGACAGCTTCTCTCCTTTTTCAAAAAAGGGACGAACCGTCCTACGGCCATGCTAATGGCATGGTAAAAATGAACAAGTTTTTAATCGATCTATGCCCCTTGAGTCCTGGAACTTACATAGTACCAACGTCCCTGCGCCTAAATTGTTTAGTGTCTTCTAAATTCACTTCTTTTTACCACTCCTAAATAAAGCCACTTCTCAGCGACCTTCTGCATCACCTTGTGGTCGTCTGTTTTTTTCTTATTACAGGGTGAAGGCTCCCCTCCGAGTAAGTTTTTCCACTTGGTCACTCCAGCATATCGACATTCTTCATCTGCTTCTATGTACCTATATGCCTAGTTATTCTAATTGGAAATTTAAGATAATGGGTGACGTCAGAAGTAGTAGCTGATATTTATTGTCTAATGAGTGTATATAAACATTGACGTTTTTAATTTAACATTTTTTTAAATCGAGTTTATAAGAATTTTTATTCGTATGTAGGTGGTAACAAAATATAATTGTCGATGCAGAACCGTAGATTGTAAATTTTAATTATCACACATCGCAAGTATGCCAGAAAATATATGACGAACTGTGTGCGGGAACGATGATCACGAAACGACGTCTGATAATTTTCCTGGATGCGGACAACTCATGAATGGATAGACAAGGGGTGCCGTGCCCATGCTCTGAAATGGATAAAAAGAAGTTCACAACAATTTATTGTCAATTATTGCTGACTGACTAAGTTTATCTAGTTTGAAATAGTGAGCGAGGCACCGATACGCCTCTGCGTGAAAATTGCTGTTATTTTTTTGCCCAAAAAATCTAGTTGTTGCCAGTCGAAGACAGCCGACGAAGCGTGAGGTAAATTCGCCTCACCCTAAATTCGCCACTGACGTTGTTATAATGATATTATGCAGGCCTCGCGGGCACCGTTCCTTTGCCAAGAGTATTTATTATATTTTTATTGCAATCCCAGCGCACCAGCACCGCTTTTTGATCGAGCACATAAAACATATTTTAAATGTTAACGCGATGCGATGTCTCTGCATTCAAAAATATTTTAGCATTTTTTTAAGTATAACTTTTGTCGCTGTACCTAGTATACAATCGCATGAAAGATATGAAATAATGCGAGACCATTTGTCATAAAATATTTAAAAAGTATCAGGACGTCATGTGTGAGTAGGTAGGTATTCGATTCTGAACAAAATAAATACAAATTTTAAATATAGAACATGTTAAACAAGTGAAATGAATTTTCCTGTCAGATCAATGAACTTTAAATGTAATAGGTTTTGTTTGTAACTTAAATATTTTCTTCGTATTTAAAAACGTTTCAAAAAAATAATTTACACTGCAATCGTCATTAATAAGTTTAACTTCACCCTTGAGTGGAATCACACACATTAAAAAATAGGCTGTTTTATTATTTAGTAGATATCATTATAACCGGATTATTCGTGTACTGTATATCCTACTTCTACTGCTACACCCTTCATTTTAATAATTGCGAATTACGATGGTAGTGCCAGTTATTGATTATCTTCGAATGCATGCTCATAAATGAAGATTTTGGATTGTATATTTCTTCGAAATTATTACCATTTATATCAATATGCAACAAACATCATTTTTGACAAATCACCATCGAAGTTTACAGTTTTGTGTTACTGCCTAGTGGGCCTAACTGCGAACCATCTGGAGACGTTGGAAAAATCAATAATTATCATTTTTTATAATTTATTATTAATTAGTAATCAAACACCGCATGAAACACACCACCAATAACACCATATGAAATCAACGCTGCAACAATATGCTGCACACAAATTATAGGTAAATAAATACATAATATCTTAATAAATACGTTACCCAGTTTTGATGATTTATACGCCTTTTGAATGTATTATTAGTGATTCGGTATCTAATTAAAATTGTCTATTAGGTAGGATTTTTTTACAAACACAAGATTCTTGATTTTTAATTTTTATACTTGATCCTTGACTTAATAATTATCCTAATCACTGCCAGCCAATTTTTACTAGGTGGACACTTGTATGGTGGATACTTGATGTTATGGAACGGTGGAATCATTTTCATATAAACACCTTTTATGTTTAAACTGATTTTATTATAAGTTAATTAATATAATATCCTATAGCAGATTACATTTTTGACGATAACTTGTTACAGTATGGTTTTATATACAGTTAATGCAGTCGACGCGTTTTTTTCTAAGGTTGAATTTAAACTAAATTGTAAAGCTATTTTGATTCTATATAAAAACAAATATTACGCATGGCATTTAGACATTTTGATAAGGAAAGTGGATAACAATGCCTTGAAACAATGAGCGACAAATCAAATTTTTATCAAACGCATTTAAGACATTCATTATGCTGCTTATTAATACTTGATTAGAATAATATAAAGATAGGCTCAAATTGTGGGGCTATAATACCGAAAGTCCGAGCTCCTGTAAAAAATGTGTGAGACATTGCTCTAGGACCAGTGTCCGGTGGTGATGCCAACAACCAATTCCTGCTCAGGAATATGGCGTTCGCCTGATTATCCCGTCCGCTACTATTTGCTATTATATGTCTGAACTTGCTTTCTGACTGGAAATAGCCGTCGTAAAATCCAAAACGCGTTTGCTATTCTAGTTTTATGCTGTTGGATTCACCGACGATTCGTTTTTGACTTCGCGCCAGTATGCTGTGTTGTCTCATAACAGGCTGGATTTCTATATTCTCCGCTTAATATTTCCATTTCGTATAATATACTTAATGCGTTTCCATTGGTCAATTTAATTTTTACTTCAGTTTGACTGACTAATCGGAGTATAGATTTTTATTGCCATCCAAAAGATGGGAACAGGTTATCTTATTTTTTATAGGAATTTATTATATTTTATTCGTTCCTTGCTTCTTTGCCACCGGCTTCAATGTATACAATTAAATAGGATCTTTAGCGTACCTATACAAATGAAAATAATTCAAATGATGCCCGAAGCAGGGTTTTTAAATGCGAAAAATCTACATTAATATTATCGGTTACATGTACGTACAATATTTCACAGTGGCACAGTTCGCCGTGAGCTTTTTTCTTATCGAAAAGAGATAACCGTATACTATACGGTCTCCATTTTTATTAGATTCAATATGAACATTAATTCAATTTTCATAGCTGATTTTGGCAAAACTCATGTAGGTACTCTCAATTCAAAGAATGAAAACCTAACCCTAACCTAACAAATAATCCAGTATATTGGCTATTTTAAAAATTTGTTTGCTGCTGGCTTCCTGTAAAGTGTAAACCGACAAGAACCGTGTTTTATTTAGACATGGATTTTATGTCAGTACCTACCTACTATACGACCCAAAGAAGTTGGATGGTCTTTGATATACGGCCATATATTTCCGATACAACATTTCACGGTGAAGTATAATACGGCGAAATGCATACGTACAAGTTTCCGGACACTACGATTGGGTGTCAGTGTTGTAGTTTTGAGGTTATGTATATTATTCGAATTTACCGCCGGTCGAGGGAGTCAGATCCGACCCGGTCGCTTGTCCGGTGGCTCCGCGGCGTGTCGCCGTGTGGCAACACCACGACGCCGCCGAAGGCCGCTCACCGGTTCACCTATGATGGCGGCTCGCGGGCCGCTTCTCGCCAGCCTTCTGCGTCGCGACCTTGCCTCCGCCGCCGCTCTTACAATCAACTCGCTGGGAATAAAAAACAATTACTTCTCGGCCTCAAGGTTGCGAACGCCGTCAGCTTTCTGAATCCTCGATGCAACTGACAATCGACGCCTTCTTCGTCGTGACCCCCTCCCCCCACCTCTCAACATTTTTTTATATCACTGCCAAAAATGATAACAACAAATCGGAATTTGTATCAAAGACGAGACCGTTGAAATGAGAAAAACTTGCAACATTAGATTCAAAATAGTTAAATCTATTCCGACACATTATCCTAATTTATAAGAAGTATTTCAACCCCCAACGATTTATTTCAACTTTCTCTATAATATCCGAAATGTTCCATTTATTTTTGACACACAAAATTTACGTAGGTACCTACATTAGTTTTTACTTTTACATATGAATGGTTATGCATAAACGAACATATCACAATGACAATAAAACAGTAAAAGATATTTATTACATATTTATACAAGTTGAGTAGTCGACACAAAAGTTGAGGTATTGAACATGTAGGTAGATGGATGAACTGTTGTGATGTAGAAGTTGAAGAAGAAGAACAAACACAATATTTAGTAGTATAGGTATAATACCACTTGGTCAAAGTTACACTAAGTGGACTTAATACTACATAATAATGTTTTTAATTTACCATAAATGAAACGAAATTACACCTAAAAATACGTAATTATCAAAAAAAATGTAGGAATATTCACACCGATGGACGCTCATTTTATAAAAAAATAATTGTCAGTCTATTTTCGAAACAATATTTATTTTTCTTATAGTATTCGATACATTGATTTCGATTGATTGAGATTTATTTCAATAGGTAATAAATAATTTAATTTTTTTAGTTAATTTCATGCTTCATAATCCTGTCTATAGATGTCACTAGTGTTGTAACTTTAAACGTCATTTTAAAGTTTTTAAACAATATTTTAAATTACATAAAATTTAATAACATTCCTCTAACCGTCTAACTATACTAAATTCTATGTTACATTTTATTAACACCCAATAAAATACATCAAAATATTATTTTTGCAGTTTCAATTATTTTAGAATTTCAAACTTTATCCAGGACTTTGAAACAGAAAACATACTTATTACTAGATATTTTCTGATGGAATAATAATGATTATTTTATTATTTTTATAGTTAATAGACAATAAATAGTACATTCGTAATTAATTATCTTCAAATTATGTATCCCTATGCTGACATCTGTGACTGTAAATATAAGCTAGTCATAATAATATTTTTCTGCTACAAAATAATATAAATTTTAGCAGAATTCTTTACCCACAAAATATCGAATGACACCGATCCTGAATGTAGAGTAAAAATTAATAGACCATTATTTTGTTCGGTTGTGCGTAAAAGCAAAAACAAAAGTAGGTGGTTGTATGTCATATTTTGTCATCCAGTGCATGGCACTGCCATCTGCAAATCATACAGCGTAGCGACTTTGACAGATACGAAAGCGCGCGATAATTTGAATGTTTCAAAAATGTTATCTTGCTTATGTTCTAAAATAATAATATTATGAATTATGGATCAGAATCTCTAGATAATTTATTGTAAAATATTATTCAAGTAATAATGTAGGTATTCATATATGTAATGCTGTTTAGCATCTGGAAAAATCACATAATTAAATATTACTTACTATCAATATTCGAGGGACTGTAGTAAGTATTTTGTTCGTAGTGTTGATTCGCGATTTGAAAGCGGCAGTCGGCAGTCGGGCGGCATTCGGCGAAGAAATGTGAACGTCGCTTCGACCGGTAACGATTGCGATAAGAGCTCACTTTCTCCGACTTGAAAATCGCTCGACTACGGTGAGAATCGTTCGCCCGAATTTAATTTTCATAGTTCTCCCAAAATTTTATTTTCACACGATGATCTTTCAAAATGATAAAAAGTTTTTCTCTCGATTTCAGAACACTGGCATGATGGGCGCCGGCGGAAAGAGGAAAATGTGCAACGGCGGCGGCGCGGGAGCCGGAGCGGGAGGAGCGGGCCCCGGAGGGCCGGGGGCCAAGGCGGCCCGATGGGAAGAGAGCAGCCTCGCGCGGCTGCAGGCGGTGGCCGTTCCCGGGGAGCCGTGGACGGCGTGGGGCGGAGGGCACGCGGCGCACCCGCAGCCCGCCGACGACAGGGCGGAGTGCGGGTGCTGGCGGAACGCCCGCGCGTGGCCCGGCGGCTATCCGCAGGAGACGATCCGGTGCGCCGAGAACGGCAAGTCCTACCTGGAGCTCGGCAGCGGCGGGTGGCCGAGGCGCCGGTGCTGCGCGAGACAGTGCCACCGGGAGAGGCGGCTCAAGGTCATGAACCTGTGCGTCTTCAAGCTGAGCAGATTTCGCCAGTCCGCCGATCCTTCTCTGCGGCGTTCGGTGCTCGTGTGCAACACGCTCCGGCGGATGGAGCGAGAGGCCGAGCGGGAGGCGGCCGAGGAGGCCGCGAGAGACGGTCTGCAGCCGCCGCGGCCCTCCGCGCCGCGGGAGCCTCCCCTGCCGGCCGCCGGCCGAGCGACCCCCTTCCCCGCCCCCCTGCCCGACGCCGACTCCGGCTACGGCGAAGAGGAGGGCGCCCGCCCCATCGACTGGGGATCCGTCCTCAGCCTGAGCAGCCAGTCCGCCCTCGACCCCCTCAACAACAACGAGCCGTGCGGGGGCTGGGAGGGCGGGGGCGTGGGGCTGGACGTGGACCTGAGCCTGGCGGGCGCGTGGTCCTCCCCGGCTTCCGACGACCGCTCGCCCGAATCGGAGCCCGACGGCTTCGTGCGCATCCTCGTGGGGTCCAGTTAGTGGGGAGAGAGGGCGCCGCCCTTCGCCCCTCGCGACTTCAGGTTGTGAGGCCCGAGCGGGAGCGGAATTCCCGCTCGGCCCGGACGATTTTTACTCTTAAGAAAACAAATGCAGGAATTGCGAGTGATGTACTTTTGTGCTATACTTGTTAGGGAATTATTATTTTTAGTAGGATAAAGGTTGCGAAAGAGGCGGCGGACGCCCGGAGCCCGGGCCGCCCCGATGCTCATCCGCGGCGGACGCAGCCGCTCCCTGTACAGGTTTTTATTTAAGCGACGACGATATAAATATACTTCATTTGTACATAATATTGTAAATAATTAATTTTTACAAATTTTACTATAATAATATAATTACTTCAATTGGTAAATAGTGAACTTAAATTATATATGTGAAAGGGACAGGCGACGGTGGCCGTTTTGCAAAAATGCCGTAGTGGCGCGACCGCAAATTGAAAGCACCCGTTCAATTTTACCCTTAGTCTAGCCGAATTTGCCGCTTCATTTGTGGGCCCCGATCCAGGCGCCCCAGACAGTCGTCACCCTATAATTTTTTCCGAAACGGCCTCCGACCCTGATATATTATATATACATAAATTTATTGATTAGATCTATCGAGATATATTTTAAAAATGATGCATTACGCGGCGATATTTTGGTAAAACGGATAAAATAAAATGTTATAAATGAAAAAAGTTATTACAAAGAGTCTAGTCTTTTCCATTTCATACGGATAGGGGGCGCGAGCGAGCGTGCTCGATTTGAAATTGACAGCCGGACGGATGCGGAGTCGGAAGAATTTTACCTCATAGACGTTCATTAATTGTTTGTATCGTTGTTACAATGTTGAAAGTGTGCGGAAGGATGTCTCGGAGAAGCGCTGCTCCCGAACGCAATAATAAATTTGAATACGTAAATACACCTTCGAGTAATATTTATCAGAGAGCAATGTCTTTTTGTCGGAAGCGAATTTAATAATATAGCGAATCGTTCTCTATTTCTTATTAAACATAATATTAAAGTAAACGGAACGCAGATTTGTGGGGTGCGTCACTTTCGATGAGCTGTGATTTAATAATATTATTTAAAATACGTTAACAGTAATTCTTACTATTCTATCGTATAGTTCTACGTCACATTTACGCAGTCCATGTGGAGTGATAGTCAGTGCACCGTTATGAGACCACTCTATTTTGACACTGTTCATAAAATGAATTCAATTCTTATTATTAATAACTTTTATGCTATTACAAGTCAGTATAACAACATTGATTTTTTTAAAAATTTAATTGTGTAGTGATGGAAGCAAGGTACAATTATTGCGTCTCATTCATTACACATAATATAATAACACAAAATAGACCAATATTTAACTAAACAATTGAAACCCGTATAAGTGTTTTAATAATAGTGAGAGTCTTTATAATGATGTGTTGACTATGCGACATAATAGGGATCTCTTCTTGAAATGTGACATTCTTTTGTTTTGTTTTCTTTTGCATTGTTCCGCTTTTTATGTGACCACTCTACACCTCTGATTAACCGAAAACCTTGCGACCAAATCTCTCAATTTACAAAATAAAAAAAAATAATATTAAAAATGTAACACTCACACATTTTAGATGTTCAAAATTTGTACAATCATTACCCGTAATAATATACATTATTGTTATTCAAAATGATAAAAATGTATTTTAGAAGTATACAAAAAAAACCTTTGCAAATTGGAAAGTCAAATTTATGAATTTTAAATTGCAAAAATTTAATGTGTAGTGTTTTATGATTAAATATTCTAGCTAATATAGGACGAATCTTCAGCAAAATTTATTGATAATATGTTTCCCGGGTAAAGTGCTCCGAAGCTATCCAGTATTCAAGATTAACCCATTGCCGAAATGTAAATCTTCCAATCTGTCCGAAGGACCCGCCTCCCCGTCGAGGCGGGCGGCTTTGAGCAGACGAGATGTTTAAATGCAACGAAATGATGTACAGAATAATGGTATGGAAACGCGTCCCGGAAGGTGTGTTATATATAAGCAATAATTATATTATCCGGGTTTCGAGTGACCCGTCCGTCTAACTGTCGCAGCCTCCCGCCCGTTTCCGCACCAATATTTTCTTGCCATTCGCTTTATAATGATAATTGATATTTTTGTAACGTGTCACTTCGGTCCTGTACATTCTGAGAGTTTTCCCTTGTGAAGAATTTCATAAAAGAAGATGTATATTCTGTCCATAATAAGTCTTTGTAGCTCTAATTATTTATTAGACCTGATAATTTTCATTAACTCAAATGCTCCACTTTTAAAATGAAACAGATTTATAATAATTTTATAATGTGACATTTGTTATCTGACAAATCAATTTGTTTTGCGCTTTATGTTAGATTCAGGATTGCCAACGGATCATTATACTAATGCAACATATTGTGATCCATGCATTGATATACTACTGGATGAATCATATGCTTAAAATGACGCCCTATTTTCAGCGACTCGGCCAGTGTTAAAACTTACTGTTTTAATATCAGCGGACTTAACTCGATATAAGCTCACTTAATATTTGTCTCGAAAACGACCTGGCAATAATTATGAGTAAGCCCGATCTAGCTTGCATCTTATTCTAACTAATAGTTAGCGCATGACGACTTGCTCTGTCCGCTCAGACATGAATTTTTGGTAGCTTGCAAGCTTTGGTTTAGGGTCACTATTCCAGAACGCAAATTTAGTTTTACAGCCAGGGCAATACGGGTGAAATTCGGGTATCCATGTTAACGGTCTTAACGCATTATACCTACAAGGAAATATTATAAGACGATATTCGTAATATCCTCTTTTGTGGTACATTTTTAAAATGACACTTGTATGGGAACTCCTCATCTAGTAGTATATCAATGGATCCATGTGTATAAAAAAAGTCTATAGACCTTTCTTATTGTATCATATCTATTTCTAATGCTCTCTTCACAATAGCCTGAGCAAGATAAATCTTGGCACTATGATGCATGTTGAAATCCCGACACTGTGTCGAAGTATGGCGAACATTTGCCGGCCATGGCCACATAACGTGAATGTCACTCTCCTCACAATTGTGACCGCGTACATTCGCATTGATTGGGCTATTATGAAGACATAGCATCACAAGTTTTTGAAAGAATATGGCAACACGCTACCAAAATATTTTTAGTTTAAAGGACAACTTATTCAAATGTATTTATTATCCGGATTTCATTATGATCATCAGTTTCATATAAACATTAGAAAAATTTAAAAAATACTCAAAAATAATCTTAATTTTTTGCAGACTACCTTCATCACTAATCAGTCTGTAGAATTACGGTTCTACAATTATATTGCAGATAATAATTTAATAACAATTGTTAATGTAATTAAAACATAAGATATATTTTAAAAATAGCTTTTCCTTTAAACTGAAGATATTATACCGAAGCAAAACATTAAGGCATTTCGCACATACAAAATCGTCTCGTCTTCAACACAGCCGTAAATCAAACCTAGTATGAATGTTATAACTGTCGCCCGCTCACATAGCTATGTGACAGTGACACTCGCAACCTTTCGAAACGTCAACAAAAATTTAAACCGGTGGGAGTAGCAGATAATATGGCGACTGGTGAGACTGACGGTTGAATTAGGCGCATGCGTAACCGCAACAAGGATATGAGACATGCAGTCTGTGTCAAGTCAAATTTGTTGCTTGCGAAACCAGCTGTTTTTTTCATACTAAAATGTTGCATTTGAGCAGTGTGTAGAGGTACATTACATCGACATATTCGACGTGTTGTAGTCAAGACGAGTTTATATATACGACCCGGCTAAGCGTGTAAAGCAACATTGGCAATTCTATTTGTTTCTTTTTGACTTTTTTAATAATCACACAAAGTGCTAGGGTATGTAAAATTTTAGTAAATTGAATCGAAAGTTAGTTAAATTAAATCCGATAATTTGTCTCGCTCATAACAGCTTTTTTTTTAAAATAATAAATCAACTATATTATATTATACAAAAGAAATACCTCAAGAATTGGTTGTGTATTTTGATTGAATACGATATTTAAATTTTATCAATATGTATTAATTATTACTATCTATTTTCGCTGCGAATTGTACAAAAATAAAACTGTCAATTTAGTTTCATCACAATCATTACCATCACAATCATTACCATATAGTTGAATGTAGATTAACTCTTTTGTCAAAACCATAATAAATGTTTAAGTGAATGAATGTCGGGATGGAGCTAATTGTTAAGAAATTTTTCATATTGTGGAAAAGCTGCAGACTCGAAAATGTTTGTCTTATTCTAATATTAGTCTGAGAAATATTATAGATTTTACATTATTATTCTGTTGTAACATTTTCTTGGCAATATTCATTGAATTGAATCGACGAAAGACTCTACTACCATGTTCTTTATTATTATTCTCGTACAATTCCAAATCATTATTTTTTTAAATATAATTTTACCGAGGCTTTGACTGCGACCCCCTGTCATGTCACCTCTTTTCCTCTGAAATAGGATCCTGTTGTCCAGGCTCTTTCTCAAAGAACTTTATACGATTTTACCGAGCTCTTCCATCATTCCCAATGCCAGGGTACATTTCTGTTCTCAAAGATATCTGTAGCTCTACTCTGTATCGCTCAAATTTGGGGGATTTATACAACATTATGTCAATGTGTGCAATGTCCTCCAGAACATCACAGTCAAGACATTAAATCTTTTACCGATTGTGTCGCAAGATTGTGGGGTATTTGGCTTCGAGAGGTTTGTTGACAGGATGGTGATCTTACAACCTGTTATTGTTGCTTTCAAGCTGGCAAGAATCTATATGAAGCTAATAACAAAGGCTAAACCTAATAACCACTTTATTTCTCATTTTTTTTAAAACTATTGTTCAAGGTTACAAAGGTTGATTTTTTATATGACTTAATTTTAAATGAATCAATTTATTTACTTAATTAATACCACAAGATGAATTATGGTTTTTTTTAGCCATGCTGTGCAGTATTAAGTAATTATTTATTTTTGACTTTTTAATAATATAAATATTAAATAAATTAAATTATACATAGAATTCCCTAAAACTTATACATACAATGAATTGAAATCGAATGGAATTGACTATGTTTTAGAATAATGCAATAAATGCAGTTAATAATATGTATAGGTCGTAATTTTCTACGGAAAGCAATATTTCTATGATCCCTTGTTGTCAAAATAAAACCTATTCAGACCATTGCGTAAGTAATTAATAATAATCGTGGTTAAAGCTTATATTGGGAACATTGTAATAAATAATAGATACCTAATACTACAAAGAACCGTGAAAACCTCAAATAATATGGATACATTTTTGCTTGCCAATCTACGTACTGTATCCTGATCAGTTTTCTTCGAATTGAAATAACACATACAGCAATATTTCCTATTGTTTTAGATTATTATATGCACGTAACGATATTGAAGTTAGGATATGATGGTTTTTGATAAAACTCCTAATATTTGAATACAGACAAACATGAAATGGACAAATTAAACGAATCTATTAAGACCTAAATCTATGTGATTGTATAAATTAATAAATAGAGTTTGTTATGAATTTTAAAATGATCAACAAGGTAAATGAATACCTCTTGTACCTGTTTTCTTGTAAAATATGGCAGGTTATGTTTAATCACTGTTGTTACCTCGTGAAGTATAGGACCACGAAAGTTGAGACACAACTTTTCCTAATTTAATACCGTGCAAAACTTCGCTATTAAATCGAATTGAGATTATTATGTGTGTTAATATTATAATATAATATACACAGATGTTTTAAACAAATAATAATATGATGTGAAAATATTATGTAATAGATAATTAACAGAACAATGGTGTGTTATGTTACTTGATGAAAGACAAACCAATATGTCGCAATCGATGGCAATTTTTTTACAATAAATAAAATTACTGTTGAAGTATACATATTATATATATATACATAGCCCTTTGTTTTATTTTGCCCCAAAACACTTACTTTTTTACCCAGATATGCCTATTCTTAAATCTGTAAGCAAAAAAGGATGATAAGTACAATACACTCTCAGTAATCCGCCACCCCAAAAACTAGACAACTGTCCAATTAGTGAAAACAACGGTTTATAGTGCGTACATACAAAATAATATGGTAAAAATAAAACAAGTACATATTTCGTAAAAATAGTTTTTGTTGAGAAATTTGTACTAGCAACTATGTAATGGTTTTCTTTATAATCAAAATCAAATAAGTATTTATTAAATTATACATATTAAATTAAATAAGCTTATTCTTACATGTATTAAACCATGGGCGGGCAACCAACATTGTACATTTTAGCAATGTACTCTTACAGGAGAAAGGCATCGATGCAAGAGACATTCAACTGATAGCTAACTTATATTGGAATCAAACAGCGAATATTAAGATTGAAAACGAAATCAGTGGAGAGGTAAAAATTCGTCGCGGTGTAAGACAGGGGTGTATATTGTCACCTTTGCTATTTAACATGTACTCGGAAGCTATTTTCAAGGAAGCCTTACAAGGTGAATCGGTGGGTATTATGGTTAATGGCAAACATATTAACAATATACGATATGCCGATGATACTGTGCTGATTGCTGATAGTTTAAAGAGTTTACATCAACTGGTAGAAAAGGTTAATGAGGTCAGTAATTCTTATGGTTTAAAAATGAACCTCAAGAAAACAAAACTATTACTAGTATCAAAAGCAGCGACACCGAACGTGTGACCCATTATAAATATTTAGGTACATGGGTCAATGAGAAATGGGACCAGTCTCAGGAAATAAAAACTAGAATTGAGATCGCAAGGAGCGACTTTCTCAATATGAGACGCTTCCTTAGCAATCGAGATCTTAACCTAGGTCTGAGACTGCGTATGGTACGTTGTTATGTACTCTCAATTCTTTTCTATGGTATGGAAGTATGGACGCTAAACCAAGAGATGTCACGGAGACTTGAAGCTTTCGAGATGTGGCTGTATAGACGCATCCTCAAAATTCCTTGGACTGACCGGGTGACAAATGTTAAAGTTCTCAATCGAATGGGGAAGGACCGAGAAGTTCTACGTAGTATCAAAACCAGGAAACTACAATACCTCGGCCACATTATGAGAGGACAAAAATACATCATTCCCCAACATGTCATTCAAGGAAAGATCAATGGGAAGCGTAGCAGAGGACGGCGCCGCATTTCATGCCTTAAGAACCTCCGTGATTGGTACGAGTGCAGCTCCACCGAACTGTTCCGGGTAGCAGATTGAAGCACCGCTATCTATCTTTTGTAAAATTTCCCAATTTTTGTTTTAAGAGAAGACTCCCATTTTGTTAACTTATTCAAACAAAGAACGTGGCAGAAGAAACGAATAAAAACACATGCGTCAGTTGCTAGAATACACACCGGACTAACCTATGGGACTAACTGAAAGTAAACGATAATATTATTAACTCAGGTTAAATTTAATGGTCAACGGAACTGGGCTAGACGGCAGACAGCTCATAAGAGTCGTAAGTCATAATATTGGCATGCGGCGGACTACTGAATTTGACATACACATACCGGCGGATTATAGAGCTTGATTTTGTGCTTTCAACCAGTAAAAATAACGGCGGATTATAGTTGTTGTCGGATAAGCGAGTGGCGGATTACTGAGAGTGTACTGTAATCAATTTTAACTATGTTGAAGGAGTCTTATACACTATAATATTATTATCTATTATGACATTTGAACACATTTACCAAATGAATGAATCATGGCTAAGTTGGTAAATTGCAAAGATATTAATTCCGCTAAGTTGACAATTCCCTGCTCAGTGATGGGTGTCACTTTTTGATTCCTTTTTATAGAGATGAAGACTAAGATGTATGAAACTGTAGCAAAAAAGATTCTTGGTGATTATGTCAGCTATAATTTATTTATTTAAGGAAACAAAACATTGTGAACAATTCAGGGCGTTCACAAGATGAGATTTATTTATTTTATTTAAGTATTTAGAAAAAGAGTATTACGGCGATTGGCTAATGCGCCATACATAATACATAACAAATACAAAATTATAAAAATATCTGAATTACAAATATCAACTAATATAACAAGAAAGTAGAAAAGACAGCATGTGTTTATGTAAATATTAAAGAAACATGATAATATATACAATTACACTATTACAATTGATATTACTCTCACAAGAGAGGAAAAAACACTAATTGTATACAGTAAAATAAAGTTTCAAAAACAAAATGCACAGCGCATTGACTAGTCTTGCATCCCTCGCTAATGGTGCCTAATAGACTTGACCGAAGGAAACAGTTCTGACCCAGAATAGGTCAAGGCTGCGACCACGTAGGTAATTGACAGGCGCACATAAATTTTAATTCTTAAGGTCACCAGAACTGGAAACCATGCCTCGTGATGGCACGCAGAAGTGACCTAAGAGATTCAAGATAGTAAAAAGTTAGCATGCCTTGTAGAAAGGCAGTCGGAAAGTAATCGTTTGACGAATTATTAAAAGGAAAATAATTATTTATCATTAAAGAAATTCCTTCTGGACACCTCTAAAATAAGCTTATAGGAAACTTCATAAGGACTACAGATGATAGGCCCATATTCAAGAATACTACCCACTAACAAGACGTGTTATTTTAAGAGAACTTCACACTTTTACACAAGGTTTTCAACAACATCTTTGGAGATAAGTCTTAAAAATTGTATTTTTAAAATTGACAGTTATCCAAAGCTCATTTTCCAATTGGTTCTGTAGTGATTTAAGACTTATTTCCCTTTTTATATAGGTGTATGATAAACTGAGAACGGAAGGGCGGTAAGTAACTTCGTATAAATGTGCAACAACAATAAAATTTCTATTACTATTAGATCTGGCGAAAGGTGGAGGTAGACTGTTAACACAATCACTGCGTACCTTTCAATTAATTTTTAATTACAACATTTAAAAAGATCCGCCATAAATAGTGCACACTAAACTTTGTCAGTCAAACGTATTTGTTTTCATTTAACTAAGACTACAATGAGCAGACTGTTGGTTAATTTTTATATTTCAATTAAACCCTGCGTAAACTAAGCCATAATAAATAACGTGTCAAAAACTAGTCATATATGTATCGTTACACCCCCGAATGGTCCCCATTTGGGTCTAGAAATGAAATGCCCGAACCATTATTAAGCCGACGCATAGTAAGGGTTGATTGCGAAAGTAAATAAATAATGTTAAATATCTAACCGGCAACATTGTCTGAATGCCATTAAAAAAATGAGAACAGCAACGCAGTAAGCAGTGTTAACCTCGCTATCCGCAAAATTAAATTGAAAAGAATTTGTATAAAAATGTAACCATTGGTAGATATTAACGTAAATAAATCTCACCGTTTCCGATTATATTTGTCAGGTATACTTACGAGAAATAAGATAATACTATATTACTACTAATGAATATGTACACACTAACGACAACGACACACTAATTTAATGAAACTTCAAAAACTCACTGACGACATAAAATTAAGCGATCAGTTTAAATTACCTATTTTTTCAAAACATTTATACAGATAAAAAATCATTAGATAAAGGTACTTTTTATTTTTAAAAACAGTCTATATTGATAAATATTCAATTAAACACCATAGAAATTATTTTTTTAAATTATCTAATTATTAATTATTTTGGATAAAGTGCAGTCATGAGTCATGACAACAATATTATGCGCGACGGTGAGCGAAGCCACACGGGCGCTGTGATGTGGGACTGCTGTATTCCGACTGCGAGTGGGAGTGAGGACGCATCAGCTGGTGCTCTCGTTTGACCTAAAACGGTTTTAGGCTTTGCAATCGGAGCTTACCTTAGTTCATACAATTCGATAGACTGGGCGGGGCTACGTGACGTAAAGTCCATATGAAAAAAATTGAGAATTATTTGAAAGATAATCTGACCTTTATTTACATCAAGACCATGGTGTGGTATATTTTTTTAAAACCTTTGCAGATTGTTTTGTAATTATCTGTGTATCTGTGGGCTTCAAATAATCGCCTAGTAAGGAGTCTTCGCCACTGGAATATGGCAGATATAATAATAATATGATGACTAGTTTGCATTCATTCAGCACTTATACCGTCTGTACATGTGCATGGATTTACTGGCACCAATAGTGTATAAATATAACTATTGCGATAATAACTGTTTATACGAAAAATTGCTGACTATCTCGTCTTGCCAATCTCATTCTCTAAGCGTAAGCGAGACGCGTTGTTGTCATTTTATGGTGCTATTTGACTGGCTGTGAAAATAGGTAAATGTCAAAAATGTGCTGCGCGGTGTAGTTCGTATTTTTTCCGTCAGGCTCGCAACCATGGTTTTACAGCGCAGGTGCAGATATCTTACAAGTTCCAACGGTCGCGTGAAATTCTGACATGCATACAATCTTGCAACTTGCATGATAATACGTGTTTACACATGCATTTTCTTGTTATTGCCGCGATAATACGTACTGTCAGCAGTAAATTCGTGCATGTGTAAATGGGGTATAATGCTATGTGGGTCTATTCTATACTTATCGAACACTAAAGTAATAAATAGTATCAAACTTAGGGTAGGTTTGTATCAAAATATTAGCACTTATTGTAACAATTACACGAAGCCGGTTTTTATTGTTGCAATAAGTGCTATATTTTAACAGCACCTATCTTGCTGCTGTTAAAATATCGCACTTATTGCAACAATAAAAACCGGCTTCGTGTAATTGTTACAATAAGTGCTAATATTTTGATACAAACCTACCCTAAGTTTGATACTATTTATCAATTTAGTGTTCGATAAGTATAGAATAGACCCACTGGGATAGCATAGCTGATAGTAAATAGGTACATACAGAATGGTACGTGGTACACCTTCATAATCAGAATGATATTGTTACAAGGTCTAAGGTAAAATAATAATATCCCAAAATATAGGTAGTTAGGTATAATATAAATTAGATAGGTACCTAATTATGGCTTACCTGGTTTTAAACATGTAGGTATGCTATAATAGGTATATGTACAATGAAAACTGAATAAAATAAATGCTAATTGTGATAAATGATTAACCATTCATTTTAGTTTCAATCATGTGTACACTGAACATTGGCTTTTTTATTCTGACCATGTCCAATCCTAATAGGATCATATGGGAAGATTTTTTATTTTTACGAGAAATGAATGTTAGCCACTTGCTCAACCTATTAGTTCCATACTCTGACTCGCAAACACAAATTGAAAAACAATATATTATGTATTTGCCAGACTCAGGATTCGAACCTGGGACCCACGACATCATAAGCCGACGTGTAAGGCACTCGGCCATCATGGGTTTTTCTTTTTACCACCCACGAATTCATCACACCCATTCAATGATTGATCAGTCCAACTGAGAGTCAAATTGACCTAAGAAGCTTTATAGCTCTGAGACGCTGTAGAGTTTTCTGTAACATATTGATCACAATTTGTCAAAATAGTGTAAAAGAAAATTTCATTTCTTTTTCTTCGTAGGTACTAATTAATCTCTTTGGTAGTTTCCTACATTTCTAAAATCTCTTTTTATCTTATGTTTAATATTATATAATACCTAATCAATTCTTGGTGGAAACTCAAAGAGATTGGACTCTGGAAACTCGATATAATATAATAATTGTGAAATCTTTATATTTGAGGTAAAGTTTTCCATAGGTAGAGAATAAAAAAATATCATGGGAAAATAAATTTGAGTAACAACACTGCATAGTTGTCAAAAGTTTAAAAATAAAAATTATATACTTCTGGCAATACTTATTATCGGTGTCAAGTGTGCTTGCAGTTTTGTAGGTTATAGTGGAATTTAAAATTACAAAATTGTTTCTTTATTTTATCTATTAACTGCACTGGAGTGTAGAATTAAAAAATGTCGTCGTGTTTCGGTATTCATTTGGGAAACAGTTCAATCTGTTTAGCAATACACAGAGATGGCAAAACAGATATTGTCGCCAACGACCTCGGCGACAGAGTCACTCCGGCAGTACTGGGATTGAACGACAACGAGTGGGAGATCGGGGCTGCAGCCAAGAGTGCGATGTCAAGAAATAAACCGACCATCACCAACAATAAACGGCTTCTCAACGATGACGTTTCGGAAACAGATATTGAAGCGTTCGTGAAGGCGAGCGATTGCAAGGTTCTCGTCTATGACAATACCGTGAAGTATGAACTTCAACTGCCGAAGAAGATTGTTACTCTGTCGCCCGAAGACGTGACTTCAAAGCTTTACGGTAAAATGTATAGCATTGCTAGTCAAGCCGCACGTATGGAAGGTGAATTGCAAGCTGTACTGGCTACACCTTTATATTGGTCTGAAGTCAGTAGGCAGAGAGCTATGACGGCAGCTGAACTCGCCGGATTTACGGTGCTTCAAGTAATCAGCGAACCGGCGGCTGCGGTTTTAGCCTATGGAATAGGCGAAAGCAAACAACACGAAGATAATTACGTGCTCGTTTATCGGCTAGGAGGCTCGTCATGCGACGTTACCATAATTCGAGTCGTCGGTGGTATTTATTATGTGGAAAAAAGTATACACGACTCCACGATCGGAGGCCAATGTCTCAGCCACGATTTGAGCGATTACATAGCTAGCGAATTTCATCAGAAGTGGAAGTTGGACCCGCAAGAGAGTCGACGCTCTATGAATAAACTTTTCCACTACGCCGACGACTGCAAGCGAGTGTTGTCTTCGTTGAGTTCGTCTCATGTCTTTATAGAATCGCTCTGCGAAGGAGTCGACTGGAGTCAAAACGTTACACGTGCCCGATTTGAGAATTTAATTACACCAAAGTTAACCGCATACATGAATCCAATACATTTAGCGTTAGCTGATGAAAATTTGAAGAATAAAGTGAATAAAATAATATTGTGCGGTGGAAGTATGAAGATCCCTAAAATACAAGCCGCTGTTACGGCAATACTGCCGGACGCCGAGTTGATGATCGGGTTAAGTCCCGATGAAGTCATCGCGCAGGGTTGCGCAAAGCAGGCTGCGCTTCTAGTCGGACTTCCCGAATTAAATTTGAAGGGAGTTAATATTGACGTGGAATGCATAACAACTCCCATACATGCAAAGTATTTCAATGAAGATATTTGCCTGTTTCCGGAAGGGACGCCTATTTATTCAGAAGTGGTGCTGCCGCTGAGAAATGCAATGTGTGAGGACAGCGATAAATTGGAAATATCACTGTACGAGTGCGGTGAATCGGAAACTTTATTAGGCGAATATTCTTTCCCAAAACTCACTAAAAAATCCAACATCCATGCCGCTATGAATAATAAAGAAATAACTGTGAAAGTGTTATAAAGTAGTTGATTATCATCATTTTAGATAAAAAATCTCATTAACTTTATATTGGAGCATATACAGAAAATGAACTCGGCAATATTGTATTATTAACCGGTTCTATGCCTTCTGCGAGTTATCTGTCCGACTTTAAACTCAAATTACTAGCCACTGTCGATTGATTTGGATAATCTAAAAAATTAAACACACAGTGACATCTGTTTGAATAATTATGAAATACTAAGCCACAAATTATCGATATTACAGCGATTTTAGTAAGAGCTTCGCTCTACATTCAATGCGTGTCGTTAAAAATCTCCGGCCTGTCAGATACTGCCATAGTAATGTCGTGAGGCATAGGAAAGGTTAATAAACAAGTATTATTCTGTTATGTGAAATAAACTGAGGTGAATTGTGCGTATTCTTATAATAACCATGGCTAATAACTATTATTGTTTATTTTTTACGCAGAACCTGATTTGCATACAAGATAAGAATTTTTCTGTCTTTAACTTTGCTATTGGGACCTATTCTAGCGTTTGCTCTTATTCTTAACCTTCCCTTTACAATGCTTATAAATTCCTTCCATTCCGGTTGTCACCTTGGGTTACTGTACTTAATATTACAGTAAGTAAAAAAAAAATGTCTATTTTGGCAACACAAATAAATTTAATAAGGTTTCATCATCATTATTTACTATTTTTTTGTGATATTTATAAAATTATTAAAAAGGGCATCAAAACATAATTATTTTGATCATACAAGTATTAATACTATCATAATACTATCTTGATCTCATTCCTACTTTCAAATCTCTTTCTCACAATTATTGAGTATGTCTTTCTTTGTCGCATATACTTTTAGATCTATATTTTTTATTCATAATGGCATGTGACACTCTTGTGCATTTATAATTTATGTCAGTTAAATGAAATCTGATGGATATACCTATATCAATTACAGTCAAACTTGGTTATTACGATCACGGAAATAGCGAGATCTCAGATGTAATGAGGAAACATTCGTTGACATTTTAGTTTATGATTTCTCCATACACTTATTCACTTTTATAACAAGCTACTTCTTGGGTATACTGAGCAAAACTGTTAATGTGTTGATCGTTTAAAAACATTTTCGACCCTAAGCAATAAAATCCGACCGGGCAGTTAACTAGCACAACGCCGCAGGGATCGGATTACGTTTATGACACTAGTTAAGTGTCTAAGTACCTAATTGGTGTTTTTGCCGACAACATTGAAAAAGTATCCACGCATATGGTTGAAATTGCATGTAAAAAATCCAAGCTTTGTGAAGTCAATAGGTACCCACCAGCGCCAGCGGCTCAGCACTTCATTACAATAGACAACTTCTTCTGTAGTTTATGAATGCCATGCTTGTTTCGGGGATTTTTACGATGTTTTTCAGATTTTTTATGTTCTATGCTTAAATAGAACGTGGCGCGAAAAATGTTATATAACGTTATAACGAGAAAATTCAGTCTGTCCCATCTTCCTTGTGATAACCAAGTTTGACTGTAGGTGTATTTACTGAATAATGCTATCGATTTTGAAAATTTAATTTTTAGAAAATTTTTAATAAAGAACAGTTTAATTTCATGCAATATTGATGATTCTAGGAATAGCTGACATTTATGACGAAGTGCTTATTAACTGAAATATTTGCAGTTTAATGGGCTGGGTAACATTACAGTAATGGGAGTGTTAAAGTGGTATTTAGCATCTTAAGCCTAGCACCCACGCATGTTCTTGCTCTACGGTTTTGCTCGATCAAGCATATTGACTTGGAAGCATGGTCGTCGTTGCGTCCACACAGTCGAGCAACTCGACACAAGACGCTGTAAGGCCACCGTCGCACCGCCAAAACCACGAGTGAGAGCGAGGCCACACGAGCCATGCCGGTGCGTCCTCACTCCCTCACTCAAATTGCATCGAGCAAGAATTACAGACCTTCAATCTTTTTTGGATGACGCAAATTGTTCGATGTCGAACAAAAAACCATCGAGCCAGGTGTTACACACGTTGAGACATGTTGGAATGAGCGTAAAACCATCGAGCAAGAACGTGCGTGCCTATTCTTTATTACTCTGACAACGCTCCATGTGTACATGTGGCACTTTTGGCTTTAACAGTGGATACAATAGGTCTGCTGCAATAATACTGCTAAATTGAAATTTTGTCTCATCAAATCTCCGGTTCAAAAATATACCATTGTGACATAATATCATTTATAATCTGCATAAAATTTTCCATGTAATTTGAATGTTAGATAATTAAATTTGTATTTTGTTCTTTTACAGTTTTATTACCATGTATTGTTTTATAAATACAGTGATCTTTATGACTACATAATAAGTAGGTATATAGATTTTTTATTATCTACCCAATCCAACTGCTTATTGCCAAAAAGTAATCAAGTTGTGTATGTAGTACCAGAATGAGGTTTTTAATTTATTTTTCTATAATAAAATTAACTGAACTACAAATTAAATGAAAAATATATTATATAGATAATTACATCTAATCGCCATTTAAAGAAAAAGAATAATAGTACTTAATACTACATAAGACAGTATTGATCATAGAAAGAAAGGTATTGATATTAAAATATCGACATTTACACTGATTATACAAATTTTTTTTGTGAAACAATGATCACTTCTAATTTTCTATAAGTAGATATTATTATCTTCTATAAATCTATACCTACCTATATAGGATATATTCTTATTTATGGTAATCACCAATCGGTAATAAAAATATACCGATTAGGGAAAAGGTAAGGAATGATCCAATATTGACAAAAAAATATCAATACGATCCAGGCGATGGAGGGAGTTTGCAGCGAAGTAAAGAAGTTTTCTGGAAGCGGCCAAGACACGATGATGTTGAATGAATGGGTATGCATTTCAAATTAAATATAATTTATCTTTACATACAAAACAAATCTGGTTAATTTTCAAATGTTCATAGTGTTGTATAAGCCAGTGTTTACCAACTGACGGTAACAGTCCGCAATTAGTTGTCGCCTATTTGAAAATGCATTTGCCAAAAATTCTAAGTAAATCATCATTCAAAAACAGATGTACAGAAATTTGAATACTCTGTGATGGTCAAATATAAGAGGAAGATATAGAAATATTTTTACTTTTGCAAGAATTTATAATTGCTGACAGCCGAAAAGTTATTTTAAATACAGTCAAACTTGGTTATTACGAGGAAGATGGGACCGACTGAATTTTCTTGTTATTATAAGCGTTACTCGTAATATCAGAGAATAGGTATTTTTAAATGGGTCACATAACACAAAAAGTCACAATTCAAACAAAAATACACAATTAGAATTTTATTTTTCCCCAAAACAAGCATGGCATTAATAAACTACAAAAGAAGTTGTTTATTGTAATGAACGCTGGTAGGTACCTACTGACTTCAGCTTGGATTTTTTACATGCAATTTCAACCATATCGCACCGTGAGTGAAAAACCAAGACATCTGCAAATTTTTCAATTTTGAGATTAAATGCAAAACAACTGCAAAAGTCGTGAACTTGACTCAAATGAATGAAACACTGAAGTCCATAAGTAGTAAATTAACCGATATAGCTAATTAAAAAATCACTTTAGTGCATAAACAACGGATGTCCTTTTTGCGATGTTTATGCTCTAAGAAAAATGTTAATAAACCATTATAATAATTCCATAAACATGGAAGTCCAACAAACGTTAGGTAGGTACATATTATCTATACTATAATTTTCGTTTTTCTTTGTACAAATCCACACGCGGAGTCGGATTTCGACAAAATTTGGACAGTAGACGGAGGCCGAAGAGCCGGAGTGCGTGGTTGGGGTCTCGAATTTCAGATTTAACCCCGGGGACAGTTTTACGGTTTTTGCGGAAAAAAAGTCGCCGCGTACAAGGCCTTGAAACGCGGAAGTTAATGCTGCAACCCCCATTTTTTATTGAAAATGTCGCTAGAATGTGTACATTTAAAAAATATTGGCGTTTATTTCAGCTTGATCGGAGGTCAAATGGCAAAGTTAGATGCAAATGACGTGTTACGCGTAGATCGGAATGCTTCACTCACGGACAATTATTAATAATTGTATGTAGTGGCATCAGAGCCGGAGTGCGTGGTCGGGGTCCCAAATTTCAGTTTTAGCCTGTTGCACCCCGGGGACGCATCAGAGCCGGAGTGAGTGGTCGGGGTCTCGAATTTCAGTTTTAACCCGTTGCATCCCGGGGACAGTTTTACAATAATAAATTGAATTTGTACTACTTTTTAAGATATTTAAATGCAATAAACATTGATATACTACTGGATGAATCATATGCTTTTTAAAATGACGCCCGATTTTCAGCGACTCGGCCAGTGTTAAAACCTACTGTTTTAATATCAGCGGACTTAACTCGATATAAGCTCACTTAATATTTGTCTCGAAAACGACCTGGCAATAATTATGAGTAAGCCCGATCTAGCTTGCATCTTACTCTAACTAATAGTCAGCGCATGGCGACTTGCTCTGTCCGCTCAGACATGAATTTTTGGTAGCTTGCAAGCTTTGGGTTGCAGACACCCTTAGGGTCACTATTCCAAGAACGCAAATTTAGTTTTACAGCCAGGGCAATACGGGTGAAATTCGGGAATCCATGTTAACGGTCTTAACGCATTATACCTACAAGGAAATATTATAAGACGATATGCGTAATATCTTCTTTTGTGGTACACTTTTAAAATGACACTTGCATGGGAACTTGAGATGTCTGGGGTTCCAGCGGCTAGCTCAGGTGTCCATCGAACCCCGGATTCACAAAAAAAAGGATTTATATATGTTGGTAAAATTAAATAAATCACTAAGTCTTTCTCGTGCGGTGTTAGTGTTATATATTTTAATATTTGGTTGGACAACGTCACTTTTTAGTCCTTTACATATCTTGTTTTTACAATTAGTTACGCAGGTCCGTACACGGTTTACAAAGGACGCTTACTAACTCTCTTTTTCTTTTTCAAATTCCCCGTACCCACGCCATCCAGCAAAAAGGACTCTCGTGATTGGCCAAATTTTATCGCGTGATGCTTTTGATTTGACGAATCACGAGGACCACCCTGGCGCAGGCGCGTGAAGATTTTAACGTTGCCGGCAAGCGCGGCAAAATTTATTATATATGAATACTTATATTTAGTCTTAAAATTATCTCTCTCTTTCATCATCATTTAAACTTTTTAAATCAAATTAAATTTATCTTAATTACACCTCCGCCCAGTAAGTGATTTTCACGCACCGAACGAAGGCCTTTACTCATGAATAAAAAAAATACTTACGTAGTTGAGCAAGGAATCAGATTAGATGTTTTATGAAGCTGTTTCTAGAGGTCAGGGTTACATTTCGACTTATGACTACTAAATGATTATTTTACACCGGGAGGAGCCCGCCTGTAACAGGGGTGTATCAAACTCCTCATCTAGTAGTATATCAATGGCAATAAATGTATAAAAATCTAAAATATTATATTTTTTTAAATTCAATCCTTTGCACTCTACGTAACTCCCGGGCAGCGCCAGGTGATACAGCTAGTTATACATAAATAAGTATGATCCACGATGACCGCGTGGATTAAGCGCGCGTCTATAGTGTCGAGGGTCCCAGGTTCGAATCCTGGGTCTGGCAAGTTCACATATTGTTTTTCAATTTGTGCATGAGTCAGAGTATGGTCCTAATAGGTTGAGCAAGTGGCTGACATCCATTTCTTATAAAAATAAAATCTGTTAATACAAACCTCCACTCTGTGGAGGCCCATATGATCATATTAGGATCGGACATGGTCAAAAGAAAAAAAGAAAGAAGTATTACAAAAATGTTTGATTTATTCTTCAAAGAATATAACTACATGAATGAACCCAAAATTGTGGTTCTATCGCCATATACCTATTCAAATGGATTTTCAATTAAATAAAATAAAAATTTAATTTGGGTTTCATTTGCCAAGCAATGATACCTGTGACGCCTGCGATAGCCCTAAGATGAGTCTTAAAGATGTTAATATTTCTTTTGAAGAAAAAGAAATTCAAAGACACCTTTTGGAAGATCACATACAGAAAGCAGCCGCAATTAAATAAGATTGATAAAACCCTTGCAAAAGAAAAATTTACCAGTATGAAAGTAATAATGGTTGACTTGGAGAAGTGTTTACCTACTCCATATAGTTTCCATCTGAGAAAATTGTGGACTCTGAATTTTACAATTTACGATGATGCAAGTGGTGAGACACAACACTGATGTGGATGAAATAAAAAGTGGAAGGCAGTCGGCTGCTGCTTGATGAAATGGGCATCTAGCAATGTTTTAGCAAATATTGAAGAGCTTACGATTTGGTATGATAATTAATTTCCCTGGCCAAAATAGGAATATCATGATTGTTTTTCATATACCTACCTGGTTTCTGAAAATCATTCCTACGCTGAAAATCATAAATCACAAATTCCTATTACGAGGCCATACACACATGGAGATCGACACTGAACGTCAAAAAAGATGCTGAACGGTATGCAGATAATTGTTATTCCATGGGATTGGGCTCAGTTTGTAGGGACATGTAAAAGAAACAAGCCTTTTAAAGTTATTAACATGGAGTTAAAATGATATAAACAATTATTGCTCTTTGTATGCATCATCTTCAGCTCCTTTTGTGGCTCGAAAAAAGAATATTGATGGCACACCTTTTTTATTTCTTTTTTATTTATATCTTAAGATAGCGCTGGTTATCTACGTTATAAGGCGAAGTTCTCTGATGAAGATTTCCAAACTGAGGACCTCCGTAGAAAAACAAGGTCGCAAAATATTTTGTTTCACATTTGCATTCCACATGTTCAAAACGTCCAATTAGCACGTCCAAATTACAAAGATCTGCAAACTTTCTTTTCCATCTACGTTTCTACTCCCGTTATGTAGGGTATACCGTGGCGTAACGAACATTAGGAGCTCTTAAAAATTTGTGCTGAAATTGTCCCAGGAGTAACTTCCCAAGACCTTGGTTGGCGTGCACTAGAGTGTGTGTGATCCCTTATTTGATATAATGTATTGCGGTTCTCGATGAGAAAAGACCTTCTCGCTCGCCGTAAAATGCCGCAAACTTTTTAAAAGCTGAAAAATTTTCCCTCGTAGATACCAAGTTGCAATGGCCGACCGGTCCAACTGAGGGTTGAATCGACTTGAGAAGCTCTTCCTTTTCAACCGACGTATGGGGACACTCCCAGAGGATGTGATCGGCATCCTGCAATTCAGAAATTCTATTAGGCCAAGCTGACAGATCTTGGAGGCAAAACCACCGTGTCCGGTTAAGATCTGCAAACTGTGAAACAATGGATATCTCGGGAATTTCAAGAATTTTATGGTAGAATTCCACATAATTCCTCATCAGCTGATGTCCCGGAGAATGACCAGGAATAATTCTCATTACGTTGATTTTTTTTCGAGAGCAGTAATAAATTTCAAATAATGTGCTATGTAAATTTAAAAAAAATATAATTCCTTTTCATATGTAGACTTACTGAAATATTCTGTGTATTTATAACAAAATAATTATTAATAATGATGCACAGGAAATAAAAATAATTTATACCTATATGGACTTCGGTGTATTATCTATAGGTGAAGTATTGCTTAGTGCAGGGGGGGACAAACTTTTTGGATGGAGGGCCGAATTCAAAAATTCAAAATGAGCGGCGGGCCGCAAGTAAAATACCATTTTTAGATATACACTATTTATTATTACGAAAAATAAACATTACAAAAAAATAATGAGAAGAATGAAACTGTTGTACATTTTTTTAAATTCAGGTGTTAATTTTGTAGTTGATATTCTCAAAACTGCTTGTAAATGGGCATCGGAGATATTTGATCGTAAAGAAATTTTATTCAGGTTCATGATCGAAAATGTTTGTTCACATATATAAGTTGATCCAAAAATAACGAACATTTTTCTTGCATAATCTTTAAGTTGGTTGAATTTGTCTGAATTAAGGGCATTGTAAAATTTGGAGATTTCTTCACGACGATGCAATTCTCTTAAATCAGTGTCACACATGCAGATCAATAATCTCAAGTTGTCAATATCTATTGAAATCAATATTCAACGTAGAAAATAGTGGTTACATAGTGTGAGACGAGACGCAAGGAAGACGTACTGAGATAATACATTTGCCAATCAACAAATTCTTCAAATTTTAATCTATTGTCAATATTTTTTAAAAAATTATAAATAGTTATTCGTAATCAGAAGTACAATTAATGATGGTGGGCCGCAAAAAAATACCCGGCGGGCCACATGCGGCCCGCGGGCCGCAGTTTGCCCCCCCCTGGCTTAGTGGTACTTCTACATTATGTGTTAGAACATAAAACCCATTAATAAAGTCCATTAATTTGTTAATTCTAAATGATTTGGTCTTTCTATCCATACTATGGTCAAAAATAAATTTAATTATGAATGATACCGTTTACAGACCCTAATTATTATAGTTATTAAAAAAGTTATAGAGTTTCAAACATTTAATCTACTCTAAAATCGCTCTCCTGAACAAAAGTCTAAACGTGATTTCCGTGGTTTATTCTCTAACGCAGGGGTTCCCAACCTTTTTGTACTCTAGAGCACATTCTAAAATATCGGTAGGGTGGCGGGTACCGCCTATTTTTAATCGACAAACTCCTTCCATAACTTCTCATTTTCCCATAATTTATTTTCTTATATTCATTATTTATTAATAAATATTAAACAAAAATGTTTCAAAATAATAAAACTATTATTCAAATTGCATACACACAGAGAAATGTATTTACAAAACGTAAACAAAGTAAACAAAAAACACAAATACAAAGAAAACATTTTATAAAAAAATAGAATGTCAATATGTCAATGTGATCTTTGGCATTGCATATCATTGGCCAGTGCCTCATAATTAGGAGAGTATGACGATAATCCTGTTAGCAAACAATCATAAAGATGCTCATCGGTGAGTCGAGATCTATATCTTGATTTTATTAAGTTCATGTTTGAAAACAATGATTCGCATAAATATGTCGAACCGAAAAATGATTCAATTTTATATGCCGCCTTTTTCAAAAATGGGAACTTTTCTCTGTCCACTGTATTCCAAAAGTCCTCTGATATTAAGGATTTAAGCAAAATTTCTAACTCTAGTTCTTCTGTCTTACCTTGAACAAAATCTGCAATACATGCGGCCATTTCCATTACATTTATTTGGCAAGTAAAAGGATTGATACAGAAGGAAACAATTGGCTCGATATCTGTAAATTGCAAAAATCTCTCTTCACATTGTTTTTTTAACACTTGAAGATGCTTAATAAATAATGACCCCTTTAATTCATTGTTACCTAGCATTTTATTCATATGTGGAAAATGCACGAGAGAATTGATCTGCAGATGTGATATCAACAAATCCAATTTAGCTTTAAATGTCTTTACAGAGCTTAATCATTTCAGCTATGTTTTTGTCTTTCCCCTGCAACTCCAAATTTAAAGAAATCAATTTTTCCATGATGTCTGTGAGAAATCCCAAATCAATCAGCCAGAGAGAGTCAGCTAGTTCATCATAATTTTCTTTTTTATCGTTTATAAATGTTTTTATTTCTTCAATTAAACTCACAAATCTTGTAAGAACCTTTCCTTTACTGAGTCAACGTACTTCAGTATAATAAGATCATGTTTTTTATCTTCAGTATCTTCTAACAGGGCCTTGAAAAGTCGGTGTTGCAAAGGAGCTGCTCGTATAGAATTGATTATTTTTGTAACTATTTTCATAACGTGTTCAAATGGCAATATTTTACAACACAGAGCTCCCTGGTGGATAATACAGTGGTAGGACAAAAAGTTTGAAAATGATTCATCCTTCTTGCAGAGGGCGATAAATCCTTTGTTTTTACCTACCATTGCTGGTGCCCCATCGGTGGTTATCGCAGACAGCTTGTGCAAAGGCATATTTATTGATTTGGCGTATGTTCTGACTGTATTATAAATATCCTCACCCCTTGTCTGTCCTTTCATAGGTAATATTTGCAACATATCCTCTTTTACTGTGAAGTTACTAAATACCATTCTCACCATAACTGCTAACTGTGCGGTGTCTGATATATCTGTTGACTCGTCAGATTGTAGCGAGAACCAGTCACATATTTCCAAGGCAGTCTTTGACTGAGTTTGTATGTCTGTTGAAATTGCATGTATTCTACTTGTGACGGTGTTATTTGACAACTGTAAGTCTTGTATTGCTGAGACAATCTCACATTTGTTAGAAAATCCATCAAACAAACAATCGGCACCAGTCAAAAATAGTTTTTTAAACAACTCACCATCAATGAAAGGTTTCTTCATTTTTGTGAGCATGTGAGAAATTTTGAAAGAAGCAATGGTGGCCTTTTTAGAATTTTCCACATGGCTAGTGAAAACAGTCTGTTGTGAAGTTAGACTTGATTTTAGTTGACATATTTTTTTCTTTCTTACTTCAGATTTAAGTGGATAATTCACATCAAAAGTGGCATGAATTGTCTGAAAGTGTCGTTCAACATTATGTTTTTTCAGCACTGCAATACTACTACCACACAACAGATATTTTTCACATTAAAGAAACAATATGATTCCGCCCAGTCAGTGTTAAAATTATAGGTTCGTTGTCTTTTACTCGGTCCACCCATTTTAGAACTATATGGAAGGAATATCAAAACTCCTAATTCGTGTTTCGTCAGACGAAGACGTCTCCTAGCTAACTGTCGCGACCCGAACGGGGCAGCAATCGCAATCACAATGACAACAACGCGGTTCCAGGTGGGGAATGCTATTTGCACATCACTCCTTGTACACGCCGAAAACCTGAACTGAGCCGATGATCGCCGAAGCAATCGGGACGGTACGAGCACGTGCTTCCGCGTTCATCGGCTCAGTTCGTGGCGTTCGTTCACTTCGGGTTTTCTGCGTGTGTCAGGCTAGCGTGAAAATTCTGTCTCTGTCGAATAGTGGCGGGCACATACGAATCATTCCGCGGGCGCCATGGTGCCTGCGGGCACGGGATTGGGAACCCCTGTTCTAACGCAATAATACTCAACCTTTTTTTTCTTCGGGCTAAATACATATATTTGTAAAGTAACGCGGGCCGCATCACTACTGGTGTGATGAAAAAATCATGAAACCCCCCTTTTTTACAAAACATTTTTGAGATTTTAAAAATTATGCTTGTTTTTTAAATTAATCGTGTGCAATAGCAACACTCTTATACCAGATCTGATGTGGACCATAATGACAATCCTCTTCGGGTGTCACCATCTGTGGGTCAAAGTCAAAACGAATCTCAAGATATACGAAATTCCTGATAATAAATGTCTTTCAGGCCGCAGGTTGAGTATCGCTGCTCTAACGTATTGAAATTATTGCTTGTATTTTCGACTAGGTACGTATTCATGTGAGAAGACTTTTTCAGCCATGTCAGAGAAACCGAATGGATGTCAATGCTGTGCCATGGTTATCAACTATTCTGACAAAAGATGCAGCAGTACATTTTTTTTGTTGCTTTCTAGAAATTCTATTACAAACAATTTATTTGCTGATCTTTAGAATTTTCATGGTACTATAATATATGTTTTTTTGTATTCACAATCAGCTGATTGTTATAATTACCAGTAAGATTTAAAAACTAATTATCAAAATACTATAAAAATAATAGTTATTTAATTTCTTCTTTTTTCACCGGTTTGTAGGTGTAAAAAGATTGGGAAACACTATGGACTGGGTGATCTCAATTACTTATTTTAATTATTACAATTGCGTAATAAGCTCCCTTATAATCAAGAAAACCTTTACCTCTAAAAAATCTGTGAGACGAAAAAGGACCTCCAATTTTCATACCTTCAGGAATACTAGTGGTTTTTTGAATACAAAAATGGCACCTGGTTCAGTGATTTTTATAGAGAAACCACAGAAGGCTTTCTGAAAGAAGATTTTAAATCTTTGGTTATGATAGCTGTTTCGCGCTATAAAACCACCATCAGAAACAATTAATAAAAACTTCTGTCATATTCCAAACAATTTTTTTATCCTTGCAACAAGCAGAGGTCTAATGGCAGTAGTGAATCAACCAAGCTTCGATCTCTTTGGACACCAAAAACCACTCTTCCTGCCAGACTATTATCTTTCTTCAGTTTGTTAATAAGGTAACATGTAGACTGCGGCAAGTATAACGTGAAGCGTGGCAGTTTTGAAAACTACAATCCTCCCTATCCCTTTCCTCTTCATTCCCCTCGCCATTCAATTATTTGATGTTCATTATTTGTGCATGCTGCAAGTTCGTGTAAAGTGTTTGTACATGTTAATGCAAAAAATATTAAAAAGTGGTAGCAGGAGGATTATAAGTCGTGTTATAACTTACAGCGAAGAAAAAAAACAAAATGAGGTCACTGAGCCTATAAATAATGTTAATGATAGAGTCGCTGTAATAACAGGGAGATATTCTTTGACATTTCAGTGTCACCATACAAACTAAAAATATCCCGAGATTGGAAAAATATTGTCTTTCATTGTAGGTAGCACATTCGAAACCAAAGTAAGGAAAAAAGTCACCCAATACTGGCAATCCCTTTCATAATATATCGCAGCGCCACAACACTTCAAGTTATAATTTTCGCAGTCTAATCAATAATAAAATTATCATGGTGTGGGTAATTTAATAAAAAATAAAATGCAGTATTTAAAAGGTATATTTATTATCGATAATCCGCCCAATTATATTATTACAATAATTTTTCCTTCCTTCATTGATGTAGCAAGACAATGCTATGTTTTTAAGTACATACATAGAATACAACAATGTATCAGGTGTGACATCATAATATGAAAAAAAAAGGAAACCAACATAAAAACATGAAAAAAAATCTATTTCAAATGATAATTACTAACTTTTTGTGAAATGAATTAGAGTTGTATTTTCAATTATTTAGCAAATTGTGCCATTTTAAAAATCACAATACATATTAAAACCATCCCACATAAATTAGCTTCTGTAATATAAAAAAAAGGGAACACTTAATATGTGACACGTTAAATTTATAGGACATTCATTTATTAGGATCCGTAAAAATGCACGATAAACATATTTCACATACATGTACAACAGACATTTAATTCGCGAAACAATCATTTATTACGAATGCCTTTTAGGCGAAATCTTTAAGGCCTGACATTTCTACACCAGGAATTTCAATTAATATATTATCACACGCCATGTTTATTTTTTTATACCTTAGTTATAAGAAACACTGCGCAGAGTGAATGTCACTTTAATAATAATCGTACTTTAGGAGGAAATCAGACTTTCAAATTATCAAACAAAATAAAACAAAAATTATAAGTTAATCAGTAAAAATGAAGACATTTTTATACTATTTTTATTTTAATAGGAAGTTCAACAGAGTCAAGTTGAAATATTATAAAACATAATCACAAAGAAATAAAATAAACAAAAAAAACGTTTTTAATTATTTTTACGGACTGTAGTCATTTTGACAATAATAAAAGGTGAACATAAAGGCACTGGTTCTAAAATAATAAATGCGGAATAATTCACTATTTGAAAGGTTTCGATAAGAGAAAGAATATTTACTCTTGGTCCGAGATAAAGAAATTATGTTAATACAATCACAGAAATACAATGTGTAATAATTATCAACGCACACGAGGAATGTATATGAATGAGATGATGAACGGATGATGTAATTTGGGAAACTTGCATACTATAATATTATGGACATGTGAGTGTGACATGAAAAGCAGGTATCCTTTGTTTTGACAATGGACAGCACAAAATATTGTACAAAAATGTTTAATCTTATTCGAAACATGGGTTAGTCTTATAAAAATTAAAAATAATACTGTTGCCTTATTTGGTAAAAAAAAAAACAAACAAAAAACTGTGACAAATAAATGCAATTTTTGAATAATATTTCACATCATTTCAACTCATATTGTATTAAACATGTCATTAAATGAATAGTGAAACGTTTCTTGAAATGAATGCAGTAACTAATCACCACTGAAATAAAACAGCATATTTAAAATTAAGTTTGATATCAATAATTCAGTGAAATCCTTGGTAATGGAATAATTGATTCGTAAAAATTAATAAAACAGTGAATATGATTAGAAACTGCACGTTTCATTTCAGTACTTATAAATCTATAAAATTTATACCTTCTCTTTTATCGTATACATCAATCAGTACAAAAGCAGATCACAAAAAATAAAATAATACCTATTACATGTAAAAATATTTATCAGAAAAACACTTTTGTAAGGAAATTCCGTAATACATAATATGAGATACTTATCAATCTTAAGCACCATAGACACACAATTTAATTATACTTTCACATGGCAATATTGAGTAACACTGCTGAGAAAAAAAATATTATCTGCTATGGAATCCACCACAGATACTATTCTAATAGTCCTAATTCATGACGGTCATCGTGTTCAATTTTACTTTTCATCATTAGTGCTCGGCTGTAGTGGTTTGGCGGGCGCGGCGGCGTCTTGCGAAACTCAAACATATAACCGTGTGTGAAATGTTCGTAGACAGTGTCTTTTTTGGGGCATTATACACACGGTTATACGTTTGAGTTTCGCAAGACGCCGCCACGCCCGCCAAACCACCACAGCCGAGCACTTAGTGTTACTAATATTGGAATACTTAAAAGAATAGTTATTATTATTATAATTGAATATGGAAGAGCCGTCGGCTTCGATTGGAAGTTATTAAAATTAACATCGGTAATCCAATACTTGGAAATAGTGATTAACTTATTTTCATCTGGAAGAATTCTGGACAAATTTTTATCACGCAAGGTAGACGAGTGCAAGTCAAAACAGTTTCTTAATTGAGGATGCTAGTTTTTGAAATTATTCCTGTGAGATTACAATGAAAAGTATCAAGAGATTCTTACTTCACAAAAAGCTCCTGATTAAAAGTGATACTCTCGATTGATATCGTTATATGCATCTAGCACGAAAGATTTACATTACAGACATCAATGAAGTAATGAAAATTTACCGAAAGAATGTAACCTATAATAATCATTAAATTATCAGTTAGTTGCAAAATATATTAAAACCAAATGTAAAAAAATACCTCCCACGGTGGCAACATAATAAAACAATTCACATGTAAAGTTTTGTGCTCACAGAAATGAAGGAGAAACTGGCAATGTTTAATTAGCTTAAATTCAACTGAAATATTAATTATTTGAATTTTGGCACCAAAATGTTTCATGTAAAAAATGAACAGACTTAATAATATCATTTTACTTATGGGACTTATAAACATGTTCATGTTCTAGGAACTAGCTATTTGACTTAAGTCATAGATCATTAGATTAATCATGCTTTTATGACTATTTAAATTATAATGAATCAGTTTAAATAATGTCTCGGGCTGAGTTGAGAATTTCTTCATCGAAGAAACAAGATTTGTTGGTCAAACTTGGACTCCGGAATAGGCCAGTTTTGATGACAGAAAAGACAATTAAGAAAAAAAATAATGTATCACTTGAAAGTTAAATAAACGTTGTAATCAATTAATTACCTCTCCTCGATGTCCGAAAATCAAAAGTTTTAATACAATTACATTATGTGGAAATATGAGAGCGCAATATTATATTAACAGCTTATGTAAAAAAAAAAGAAAAAACTTAGAAAAGAAATCAAAAATACAACTACATAGAAAAGAAGACGATGTCATAAAACTAAACGAACGAATACCGCACCGAAAGCTCACTGCGGGGTTAAGAATAATCACATAAAATGTTTATCGGAGTAGATTTTTGGGTTTCCACTGTGTGTCCTTCCTTCTTTACTCGACGTTTCGGGCTCGTTGCAGAGGCCATTATCAAGAGATGATCTCTTGATAATGGCCTCTGCAACGAGCCCGAAACGTCGAGTAAGGAAGGACACACGGTGGAAACCCAAAAATCTACTACGATAAAAGACAACCGTGAAAGCCTCAAACATTATAGAAAAAAGGTTTCTCCGGCCGATCGGTCTCGTATACGAACGAGGGCGCCGCGACCGTGCCCCGCTCGACAGTCGATTCGGGAGCGGCCGTAATCAGTCACATGGCACTGAACCGCGGCAAGATCCAGTCACTGACATATTGTTCACAACAGAATTGAAATGCGCACTTTGAGTTGAGCCCGAGCGAATCTATTCCTGCTCACAGGGTATGGCTGTGTCAGCGGACCGGGTGTGCGGTTTCTTCTCCACCGCCCCGTTGCTCCTCTCCTCCGATTCCTTTTCCTGGCTGACGATCTCCTTGGTGGCATCCCCATTCTGCTCGACCGTCTCTTCCTTCTCGGCTTTTCCGTTCATATCGGCATCCTTAGTTTCCGTGCAGCTCTTGCCGTTGACTCTCTCCTCTGCCGCCGGGGCATTTCCGTTAGTCGTCTCCTCGCCGGACGCTCCATTGGTTTTAATGCTAGCCGTTTCTTCGAGCGGTTCTTTACTGTCGGCCAATTTTGATTTGCTAGTGGTCTCTTCTGTGACTGTAGGAACCGTGTTTTTTTCGTCTGCAGTCTCAGTTTTGGGTTCGGGTGCCTCCGGTTCTGTTTCTATTTGAACCGCTTTCTCTTCGATCACAACTGGCGGACTCTCATCTTTGGATGTTTCAGATACTGGGGTTTCAACTTCAGGAATGCTTTCTTTTACTTCCGTTTTATCTGTACTCTCTATTTCTGGGGTCGCTTCAACGGATTCAATTTTGTCTAAGGGAACTGAATTAATTGGTTCTTTAGCGGGAGGAGTGGGATCATCCGACTCTTCCATTTGTATTTCAGCTTTGTCCGGTTGAATATCGGCAGGAACTGCAACGGGTTCCGCAGCGGTCTCAGCAACCTCCATGGGATCGTCCACGACTGTGTTGCCGTCGCCAATGGTTTTCTGAATTAAAGTCTCGCTGGAGGAGATGTCTTTGTCGACTTTAGACAATATCTCAGCGCATTCTTTTTCGAGAGCGGCGCCCTCCTCTCCGAGGAGGTCATCCAGTTTATTTTCTATTTCTTCTGCGGGCGGTTCTTCGGCTGACTCTGAGAGCCCGTTTTTGGCCGGTTCGCTCTCTATTTTTTCAGCTACTATTTCCTTTTCAGGAATCTCAGTCGGCAAAACTTCAGGAGTTTCAACAGCATCAATTTCTATGCTTTCAGCTGCTTTTACTGTTTCCTCTTTGTTTTCTTTGGGTGCATCTTCCTCAGGTTTAGCTGGACATATTTCAGGTTCAGTCTTTTCTTCTGTTTTCTTAGCATCTTCTACTGGAGCGGTGACCTCCATCTCTTCAACTTTTTCAACTTTTTCAATATTTTCAGTAACTTCCTTGACGGGTTCTTCATCAGGCTTTTCAATTTCAGGCTTCGATGAAGCATCGTCTTTTGCGACCTTTGTCTCCACCTCGACTTTAGCGTCTGATTTTTCATCCGCAATATCGTTGTTTGGCTTTTTATCTTCAGTCTCTACGGCGACTACTTCAACTTTCTTTTCAGTCTTTTCGGCAACGATATTCTCGCTTTTATCGATGACAATATCTGTATCAACTTGTGCAGCAGCTTTATCAGTCACGTCTTGAGTTTTTTCCACCTGTGCTACCACCGCAGGAAGAGCTTCCTTTTCAGGGTCTTCTTTGGCCGGCGTGCTATCAGTCTCCATTGCTTGTGGCACTTGGTCCTTATCGCTATGTTCGTTTTCAGTCTTATCGTTCCCTTCGTCGTCCGGTTTTTTTTCAGTCTCATTTGTTTCAATCTCGAGGGGTTTCACATCGGACGCCTCCGCGTCCACCTCCATTGCTTCCGGTTTCTCCGCTTCGTCGACTTTCGTGACTCCGTTTTCTTCCGGTTTAATAGCCTCAGTCTCTTTCTCGGTTTCTGGAGCTGTTTTAGCGAGTTTCGCCGGCGGCAAATCCTGCCAAACATAATATAAATTAGTCATCAAATATACAGTTGTGAGCTTACTTGGGACGTACAATAGAGAATCTTGATTATCAGGACTAATTAGGGATGAAGGTAGTCTGGATAACGATAAATCCAGACACTATCGAAAAAATAATAAAATATCTATACATACTCCTACAATAAACCTTTTTAATAGCAATTTGTGAACAATTCACATTATTTTACGGATTGCATAATTTAATTTGTACCCTTTCGTTATATGTAATCATGTAAAAGTGATGACCAAAAAGCAATGACGATCAAAAGATAACCTAGGTTATACTGTAATGGCAAAACTAAGGAATGTTGTTTGATTTTTCATTGCATTATTGATTATAACTTATAGATTTCAAGGATTTGGCAAACACATGGGTAAAATAAAATAAAAATACATTTATAGAGAAATAAATAAAGACATTTATTTGTATAGAATTAGAGATATATGTATAGGTACAATTATTGTGATCAATATTAATTTAAATATAAACTGTCTGTAACATATATTATATACTAAAAAAACAGGTAGCACTACTTAAATAGGATAATAAAATCAGTAAGATTAGTATATATTTTACTGTCTGCATTATATACTTATATATATGTAGTAGGTGAATGATCTTTGGTCACAAACAAAACATGCAAACTATGCAAGGTTTATTAAAAAAAGGTTTGACAACATCTACATTTTACAGCATTACAATTACAGCTTTATTCAACGTACCCACCGCGAGTGTTCATCACTTATCGTTATCGAAGCAACTCAAATCAACGCTGCGGTAATCAATTACGGGAGGATTCACTAATTGTGTAACAGGGTAAATTAGCTATGCAACTTCTCTCGCGCATGTGCATTATAACAAATTATCTATTTATTTTTATACTAGAGAAAATGAAATGTTATTGTGTAATTTCAGTATTGCAAATATGTCCCTAACCATTTGCTTCAAATTAAAAATCTCAATAGATTTGCAGATTACAAATGATATACTATGGTGATAATATTATCTCTGCATAATATTTCTCACCCTCGGTCCTAGGACGTCAGTCAAAAGGGATATTTGTATAATTAAAATGATACTTACTGTTATTGTGTGTTTCAGTAAAAATGAACTAAGTAAAACATAAGATAATATACGTTCAGTATCACCATGACCATTATAATTACGTAATGTAGTTAGATTTAAAACTTAGGTATTAAGGTGTGTTTTTAGTTATTTTGTGTTTGGACTTGCACTTGCATTTATTGTTATCATGAAAAAACTTTTTTTTATAAATATTTTTGTTTAAATTTTATGATGGCGGAAGAGAATGTGGATATCGGAGAAATTGTTAATGAGGAATTAGATTCCAATTATGACATGTCCGAAGAGGAATTGCAGCAAGAGGACAGTGACCATGATATAGATGATACGGAATCGGAAGAACCGATAGATTTCTTGAGATCTCGGAGAATTCCAATAATCCATGATTTCGATGTGGCGTGACATCGAATAAATTAAGTGAAACTTTTCCTGAGTGTCTTTTTTTGAACATTTTTTAAATGCCAATATTATGTCAGCAATAGTTCCTCAAATAAATGCCTTTTTTTACTATATATTTAATACAATCGACCTTGGACGAAAATCGCCATCACATAATTGAACCGATACAACAATGCCAGAGTTGTATACATTTTTAAGTCTCCATGCTTATGACAAGGAATAAACATACATCAATAGAGGAGCATTGGAGTAGCGACC
This sequence comes from Rhyacophila brunnea, assembly GCF_057557595.1. Classification (NCBI taxonomy): domain Eukaryota; kingdom Metazoa; phylum Arthropoda; class Insecta; order Trichoptera; family Rhyacophilidae; genus Rhyacophila; species Rhyacophila brunnea. The sequence continues at coordinate 20,317,700 of NW_028232860.1, forward strand.
CTTACCTCCATGAGACATTTTTAGAAAAATTATGTCTAGGGATCGGTACCAGCTAATTTTACAGATGTTGGATTTGTGCATTGACGAATCGATAATTGTATTTAAAGGGAGGTTAATTTTTAAACAGTTTATACCATCTAAAAGACATCATTTCGGGATCAAAATGTTTGTATTCTGTGACGACTGGATATATAATTGATTTTATCATTTAATTTATTGTTGGGAGGGTACGGATATAGCTGACTCATAATTTAGGCATTTCTGGTGCGGTTGTGATGACATTGATGTCCGACTATATCGGCAAAGGTTACACATTGTGGTGTGATGATTGGTACACCAGTCCAGGTTTATTTAAATATCTACACAGCCAAATGACCAGTGCTTATGGAACGGTCAGGAAGAACCGTAAAGAGTTAAGAGCCTACCTCCACCCCTCGCCATTGCAATTAACCCATATTAGGTACAGGCCAATTATCGAACTAATGGTACCCACTCGACTATAATATTTATAAATTTAATTAAGGCGAAGCTTGGATGAAGTTTTCATTTTTTAATAATAACCAGTCAGTTTTTATGTTGTTGTTGAATGTTATAATTTATAATAAATAAGCTCATGTGACATGATGGTAATGTGTTTCTAGCATAATAGCCCGTTTACACATGCATGGATTACTGCTGACCTACGTATTATCGTGACGATAACAATAAAATGCAAGTGTGAACACGTATTATCATGCAAGACTGCATTCATAAATCGAAAAAGTTCAGTGGCTTCTGAATTTTCACGCGATATCTGAGCATGCGCAGTAACGACAGTGGCGAACCTGCCAGAATACGAACTAAACTGTGCAGCATAGAAAACCTTCAGGCAACAGCAACCAATTCGCTGACAGTTGAAAAGTGAGATTGATGAGACAATTAGCATTTTTGTGTGTAAACAGTTAGTATTGTTGTTTAATTAACTCGTTATTATAGCGTATTTACACATTTATTGATTTACTTGCACCAATAGTGTGTAAATTGAAATATCGCAAAAAAACATATGTAACACGTAAAAGTGCTGACCGTCTCGCCAATCTCATACTTCAAGCGCAAGCGTATGTTGCTATTTCACTTGTTATGAAAATTGGTAAAAGTCAAAATGCTCCGCGCAGTATAGTAAATATAGATAAAAAAATGTGTCACTGAGTTTCAAAACCCCCTATAACACCTTTTTGAAATAATTGAGATATATAAATCAATGGATTCATAATTAAAATCTCTACATGAAAATTTTATTGTTTCTTTTAAAGTCTGCTATGATTGACTGTCATTTATGAAAGTTAAGTTAAGTTGTGTTAAACTCAGCGACACAAATATTCTTTGACTATCATCTACTATGGCTTGGATTAGGCAGGGTTTCATCGAATTTAAAAAACTAACCAGCACCACCTGCAAATTGTATTATTACTTCAATGAAACCAAATATTCATGACTGACAAAGTTTAGTGTGTACTATTTATGTAAAATCTTACCAGTCTCTACCTCCACCCCTCGCCGCACTACTATATAACATTTGACGTTAAGATGTATAAGAATTTACTTAATGATTTCTTGGAAAATACTCACAACATCTCGCAGCAATTAGAGCATGGATGGATTAAGATTAAATTAATATATCATTTGTCAACATTTTGAAACACTTGGTTTGAGGTATGTATGAGTATTTAATGGTTCTTTTTTGCCATCACTTTCATACGTTTGGGCTAGGTTTTCTCCAACATCTTTGAGTGAAACAGATTACAATATAATACACATCTACATCAGTGTTGCCATCTTTTCAAAGTGGAATTATAGTGCAGAGCCTCCAAAACTATAGTATTTGGGGAAAAAATATAGTACGAGTTGTCATTTGTTGAAAATGTAGAGGTTTTTTGTTTCTTAGAAAAAAAGAATAACGGAGAATTTGAGAAACTCTGAGACGCCTTTTTATTTAGGTACCTCTTCCGACCAAAAATGCTTTCCGAAGAATTCAAGAAATTTCATTTTAAACCAAAGTCGAGGGATTTTTTTACATTTTTCGAGCAATTTTTTTTCCAAGTTCTCCAAATCGTTTTATATTGCGAAATTTTAGTACTTTTTGCACATTTTTTCCTATATTCAAAATTATAGTATTTTGGGCGTACTATACCGGTTTTATACCGTACATAGTACGCCAACCAAAATTATGCATAGTACGGTTGGCAACACTGATCTACATATTATATCTACAAGCATGCATAGGTCTAAAAAATAATACATATTAGCTTTAAATAAGTAATAAAAATATGTTAGAGCAAAATGTACAGTACTCACATGGAACCCATGGATTGTCTGTTGTATAACTTATAAATCCTATTTTGATCAAATATGTGATTTTTATTGAACATGTATTGTCGAGTAAACTTTATTTGAGATTTCATGGAGAAATTAAAATCCTACAACTGGTTGCTGATGGAACTCATAAACTGGCCAATGACTGATGCTTCGCTTTGCACACGGCACTACTGAAACCCACTTGCAATAACAATCTCATAACCGCAAACTGTCAAACCCATTGTCTTTCCTACTTCATTATAAGCTTTTTCCGTAATATCTTTACGGGAATATTTATAGTAATTGATTATACAGGCAGGAGTATTTCTCAACTTCTGCCACTAATTTAAAATTAACTTTAACTTTTATCTTCTTTAACTTTGGACTTCTTGACTTGTTTTTGCTTGTTCAGTTCAGTGCTACCAATTTTGGTAAGAAAATATGATTTTTCATCAAATCTACTGATTTTGAAACTGTGAGATTCCAATATTGCTGTGAGCGAGCCGCCATTGAAATACATTAGCTAGATATGGCTGGAAAAAATTCTAGCCAGTATCTAGCTAATAGAGAGACTGAAACTAAAAAGTTTCAGTCTCGTCTTTTTTGAGTATTCTCATGGCATATGTCGACAAAAATCTCATGAATTGATTGCCAACAACGGATAAAATTCCAAACATCGTAAATACTAAGAATCATCATTTTGTAATATTTTAAAATGACATTTAAAACAAATATTATAAGGATTTTTACAAAAAAAAAGTTGTTTTTCATTTAAAGGTTCACAAAATAGAATGACGATCCATGGGGTTCATGCATTACTTGTAACAATATAAAATTATCACCATATGTAGTGTCTGTACATGTCTAATCAATAACAGTTAGCAACCACCGATAAGTCAAAAATTATCCACTCAATCTGCCAGTAACCAAAGAGCATGATGAAATAATGAAATGATTAGGCAACCTCGTCCTGCGTCGTCTCCGGTTTCCGTTTAGTGGTGAGGGCTGCAGCGGCTAGAGGGATGTCGGCGAAGGACTCCACTGATGCATAATTGGTTTTGTCTTCATCGGTGAGCGGGGCGTTGCCCTCCCTCACCAGCAGGACTACATTGAGGCCGGCTTCACGAGCTGCGGCACCCTCTGAAATTATTCATGATTCAATTATAAGACGACATATTATATTTATTTAGCCTGTCACTGTGGCGATATTCGTAAAGTATTTACACTCTATATTCAATTGGGCCTAAAAGAAGTCGTGTTAACTTTACAACAGACAGCTGGCCTCATAGGGCACGTCGCTAATTTTCTACAAACACGTGTGTATCTCAATTTTTGTCAGTTTTGAGTTGTTTTCCTCTCCATGTTGCCCATACAGAATATAATGCCAAACCATACTGATTTGCTATCTAAATAAGTATTAATACTTGGTATCATATTAAAATCAATCTAAAAGTATCAATATTTTGTAAGAGTATGAAAAGAAAGTATGTAATGGGGGTGGCATACTGACATTTTCTTATTAACGGCCCACATGCTCGTCGTAGGTCAAAATTGAGTTTTTATTGTATTTTCAAACCATGATCCAGGACACTCCTTAAACGTTGTAGATAATCTATTTATATAATTTTGAAGCCTTATTATCCTTTATATTTATTTTAAACATTTGATGACTGCATAAAGTATTTTTGTTACATAAAATAGTATTCTTTTAAACCTCTCGCTCTAATGTTTTAGAATATAGTCATATTTCAGTACATGAATGTGCAGTGTTAAGATTTTTGACGTTTATTATATTTTAATCGCATTTATAAAACCATTAGTATAATTTATGACGAGATAATTTTAGTAAAATATTTACGATAAAAAATTATATTGATAATCTCTGTGATCCCAAATTTGACAAGAATTAAGAGTATGTTGTAGCTTAACCACTGGGGAATGACAAAAGAAATGGCGTATTTCAAAAAAACACTACCTTATTCTTAGGTCAATAATTATTATAAAGCAATCATTATTCATAAGATGTTTATCACACTTGAATGGCCAAAGACATAGCTTATAATGAGTATCTTTAGAATCATCTTCAAATGCGTTAATCTTGCCGATTTTTTGAATAATAAAATGCCTAATTCTTGTCAAATTTGGGATCACAGAGATTATCAATATAATTTTTTATCGTGAATATTTTACTAAAATTATCTCGTCATAAATTATACTAATGATTTTATAAATGTGTTTAAAAATTAATAAACGTAAGAAATTTTAACACCACTGCACATTCATGTACCGAAATATGACTATATTCTAAAACATTAAAGCGAGAGGTTTAAAAGAATACTATTTTATGTAACAAAAATACTTTATGCAGTCATCAAATGTTTAAAATAAATATAAAGGATAATAAGGCTTCAAAATTATGTAAATAGATTATCTACAACGTTTAAGGAGTGTCCAGGATCATGGTTTGAAAATACAATAAAAACTTAATTTTGACCTACGACGAGCATGTCCCCCCTTAAAACATGTAATCAAATTAATTCAGTATATCATAGCAGCAAATCTTGACAGATAAAACAAGAGAAAAGAGGATGGATATCAACATTGACAATGACATAAAGGTAAAAAAAAAACAAGTAATCAAAACAAAAAAAGAGTAAAGCAACTAGTGGAGGTAATTAATACATAACTAAGAATAAAGGAAATATTCTCACCAATCTCAGTTTGGGGATATAGCTCAATGGTAAAAATTTTCAATTGGAAATCAAAAAGTTGGTAGTTTCAGCCCACCGACATATCTATTTCCAATATAACATATGATTTCAGAATCATGAAAATTGTGATAAAAATGTTATGATGCATTTAGTAAGGAACATCAAAAGTAACACTTATTGGTATAGTTCCATCAGGCCAATTAATTAGATACATAACTCCCCGAGCTGTCATTTATTGTGATGTTAGCGATTGCGCATGACGAGCGAAATATGGGAACCAGTTTAAATATTGGCCGTATAGATTTCTGCAGAAAATCATTTTAAAACGACATTGGGGTTATCTAGGATCTCCGGAATATAACAAAACGGTGTTATTGGATGGTATGGAGTTATGTCAATACAACCTTACCGAGGTATAGCTGTTACCTCCGCCGTGAAGTTGTGCGACCTGATGCTGTCCTATTTAACAACTCAATCGAGGGCATTCAAGAAACAATCGACAGGCTGCATAATAATTCGTCTTGTTGGTTTAAAAATTTATATTTTGGGCAATAGCACCTGTTCTCTTTAAATATGTGTGAGTGCACATCACGGGAGATGCTTGCTATCTGAATGGGAATGGCTGAAGTAACATTCAACACAATACAGAATGTCTGGGATTCATGACTGTACTCGGTTAAAACTAAATACTGCCTATTCAACGGTGTTGCTTTACGGTAGTGAGTCAAGGCACTTTACAAAGGCTCAGAGAAACCGTATACTGAGCTTTGAGAAAAGATGCTTGCAGTGTCAAACGTCGATCAAATTCCGGCGTCCCAGAAGACTGTCAAATTTCACAGAGTGGATACAGCAGAAATATGGGATGCTGGCATGACCCGGGAAAAGAGTGACGAGTGATAGAGATTCTTGGAAAGGGGCTCTAACTGAGAAATAGACACGGTCAAAGAAGAAAAAAAAATAAGCCTGCTGTGGTGCTTATTCATTACACATCAACCGATCCACATCACCGGCGATTTTGTTTTAGCCTGCATAAAAAATTTACCTTTCACAACATCGGTAAGGAAAAGCGCTTCTTCCGCTTTGCAGTCTATCTTTTCAATAATATTTGTGTAGCTCTGCGATTCCTGTTTGAGACCAACGGCCGTGTCGAAGTTGCCATCGAACAGATGATGAAGGTCTCCGTTTTCAGAGTGTGTCATGAGGAGTTGCTGAGCCTGCACCGATCCAGACGAGTACACGTAAATGCGACGACCGGCAGCACGCCACGATTCCAACGCTGGCTGCACATCTTTGTACAGACTAAAAAAATAAAAATACAAATTAATTAATCAATTGAATGAATGTAGTTTTATTCATATAATTAGGGATCCTACTATATCATCTTAACTCTATATGACTGAATCTGAACCTTTTACGAGACCCTACCCTATTGTATCCTATAACCCCCCGCCACATTCTCTTTAATGTCAAACATTTATACACTTTTTATCTTTCCAGCAGCAACTTTACTGCAACTGCCTGTTGTACCTTTCTGAATTTAATATTGACCTGTTTGTTTCCACTTTAAGCGGAATTTCCAGATTTATACAGTAGGCGCTTGGTAATCCGGCACCCATATTTTTTCACCTATGCCGGATTGTCGGAAATGCCGGATTATTGGATTCCTATAGGAAATAATAAATAATCTGTCAAGGTCGGGCACGAACTGCCGAGCGAAAGGCTCTCCGCTCTGTAATCCGGCAGTTTAATGTGAAACCTGCCAGATTATAGAGGTGAGTTGCAAAATGCCGGACTATTGGACGTGCCGGATTGGTGAACGCCGGATTACCAATGTACACACCGTAGTTGCAGACGAGTAAATTTACCGATGCATAAATTTTATACGAAATAAATAATTAATGTAAATACCTACACATAACTTTGAAAAGCCTCAGAAATATAGAAAAGAAATACTAGAAAAAAATATGAATGTATAATTCCATCCTAAGGTCTATTTAAAGATTTAATTGTTTATAAACTTTTAATTATTGTGATAGTATTGTTGTTGGAATGACTTCAAGCCTAAGGTTACAATTTGTAAGGATAAACTTGGCAATAGAATCAATACTAAAAAGGTGAAAAGAACAAACAGTTGCTCAGTAGTAAATTTGTGGCGTCTTATTGCAGATGTAAGATCTCTTCACATGTCCATATTTTTTAGCTTTGTTTTTACATAACATATTCTGTAAATTAATTAGAATCATATATTTTTGTTAATTCTCCGTGCTCCTCTCTCCCACTGGCACTTTTATTAGAAACTAAACTCAGTCAAAGCACACTTGAGTGCGCGGCGACCTCAGTCTTGGTCATATATCTGTTCCTGAGACATTCCCAGGCGTAAACAACTGGTGATGCTTCACATCCAAACGTAGGGCCTCATGATATGCTCGATTAAGACCGAGTGTGGTACAGGGAGGGTTGATTTGGAGGGAACTATTAAGTAGGAGTAACCTAAATGTTGAAAATATCGAAGGAGAAACCGCTATAAGTTGTCCGCTGAGTGAGGGCGCCACATGTTAACATTTGACATATCATTCGATACTTTTTATAGTGGGATGAGCTTAGTTCTAAATTCGAACACAGGTCGATTTATGGTGAAATATCTATACCAACGTGGATTTCGCAAAAACAGACCAACAGACCAAATTTTCACATTCACAACAGACCAAGTTGTTCTGCATAACATTACAACTGGAAAACTACAATACCTTGGCTAAATTATGAAAGCACAAAAATTTCAATCAAAATTTATTTATTTACATAATTACAGTGAACTTGTTATTAAATATGTTGGAGGACGGTGCCATGTGAATTTAGCCAGCTACATTGATATACTGATAGCGAAGGGAAATCGAAAAGTCTCAAATTGTCCAGTACCATATATTTTTTAAGAGTCTTTCTAATAGGTATGTCTCTGAGGTGTTTCCAAATGTTATTGTTTAGGTAATATGAGGCGTCTAATTACAAAAAGCGATATGTCCACAATTCGATATTTGCGGGAAACAACGTTTTTATGTTTCAAGCTTCAACTATTTGTTTTAACGTGAGATTATTTTTTCCGTTGTATTCTATGTCGAAATTAGAACCAAATGGCAATTTGTTTCAGCTGATAAACTCTTAAATGTAATAAATATAGGGAAAATAAAATTGGACGTAGCGCTACTTGTACCTCGCTTTTAAATTTTTTCCGCATAAGGCACATATTTCCGTGACACTGTCATGAATTTACCGGATGCTACAGCATGGGAGACGCCATTTTTAATATTGAACATTCCCTTATTGGTTGACTTAAACACGCGCGAAAATCAAACAAGCTTTAAATAATATGAAACACGAACGTGGAGCTTTTTGTAGTAAATCGAGACTTAAAATATTTTTTTTCGTAGGGTTTCGTCGCGTTTCGGAATTTTTCGATCAATACATAGTGTAAAATTACACAAAGAATATGTGCGTATTTTTTTCTCGATTTTGACCAAATGTGGATTGTGCTTTTTGGAATTAGACGCCTGATATATAAAAAATATTTAAACATGCAATACATTTTTAAAAATTCTGATGGCTTAAATCGGTTAGTTATTTGAAGAAAACCGCTAACTGGGTAGTATTTTTACCCCGGTTAATCGGAAGCCCTAGTCACAAGGGTCACATAATCTTGACATTTTTTTTCTCATTTGAAGTGCATCAATGCTGATTCTGCGATTTTCGTGGGCTTCAAGCCTACATACATGATCTCGACTAATGAAACAGTGACGAGTGATTATTGCTATACGACGGTCATGTCTGCAGGTTAGAGGTGGAAAAACTGGTCGATTTTGAGGATTTGATAATTACTACCAGTATAAAAAAATTCTTAGTATCAAAACTTGTTCCAAAATACTTACTAGTATTTGGAATACTATATAGAGCGGTTGGCGTGCGTATGCGACATCTCATACTCAACTGGAACTAAAACTTAACTCCATATTATTATTAGTATTTGAAATATCGGCTTCAATAGAATCGCTAAATATACACTGAGCACTGGCTCGAAATGTCCCATCTATTATAAATTTTAAACACATTTTAAATTTATGAATTGTTTTTATGTTATGTTAAAATATTCTTGTTAACATAAAATGAATAACAATGATTCTTTTTATTGTAAACTGAGTCACCTCAATCACCTCACCACATTTCCGAGGGAATAATATGCTGCTACAGAAAATTTATAACCTATTTGTTCATACAAAAGATGATGTCATTCGTATGCATAGACTAATAAACTAAAATATAATTGTATTCAAGTGCTACCTCCGCTCGCGCGCATTTAATGTCAATAGTATTGAAAGTCTACCAACTAGCCAGCGACTCGCGATGGGATCATCACAAGTTTATTGGGCCACATGTACTGAGTATGGGTAGTTTCATCCGATACTAGAGTACACAAACTGGTGACAGTATTTCCAACTCACCTCTACTGCAGGTGCACCCATATTGCAAATTTACATTTGTGTCTTTGATCTCGTCTGCCAAAGTCTCCACTTAAATAATATGTCTAGGTATAAATCACCTTACGTGGACACACTAAACATGCTAATCTGTTTAATTTTTTCACCTTAAATTCAACATGTTACATTGAGCCTCATATGAGGCATTTAGTATTCAACTTTGAACAAATTACAGAAGAAATTCTGGAATACAATCGTCGTTTTATAAAAAAATAAATAATATTGATTACTCACTGTCCCTTCAGATCACCCGCCTTGTAACCTCCTTCCCAAATGAGTCCGGAGAGTTTTTTGAAGTGCTGCGCTTTGCTGTCGGTGGATACGAGCCATTGAACACTCGACGCCAGGGCTGATATTTGTGCATCTTTTTCAGCCTCCTGAAAATATTCAGATGAAACATTACATCAAACTATTAAGAAAGAACACAGTAAAATATTTTTGTTTCTTTCGTGCTCTCTGGTTGACTGGTAAATAGCAATTTATGAGAATTATTATTATTGTTCCCTCAAAACAGAGGGTGACCGTTTATTTAGTTCCACTAGCTCCTGTTAACTTTGTTGCAACCACAAACAGCTGACTGAGGCATAATATAAAATTACATGCGTTTTGTGAATCAACAAATCACCCACAAAAAATTGATGGTATGAGGGTGGGTCAATAATTCCTTAGAAAAAAGCATTAAAACAGTTTTTATTTTTGTATTTTTTTTTTATTTCTCAACATAATCTCCTTGGAGCTCAATACACTTGGTTAGACGTTTCTCAATTTTTTTTAAACCGTCAGAAAAATAAGTTTTCGGAAGGTCCTCAAAATAAGCATTTGTCCGATCGATGACTTCTTTTCTTCATTTGAAAAAAAACGTTGTCCACTTAGCCATTTTTTTAAGTTTGGGAAAAGGAAAAAGTCACTGGGGGCTAAATCTGGCGAATACGGTGGGTGGTCGACCAATTCGAACTTCAATTCTTCAATTTTAGCCATTGATCGTAAACATGTGTGAACACGGGCATTGTCCTGATGAAAGAGGATTTTTTTCCTGTTTAAATGAGGCCGTTTTTCTTCAATTTTGTTTTTTAGCTGGTCCAATAAAGATGCATAATAATCCCCTGTTATTGTTTTTACTTTTTCCAAATAGTCAACGAAAATAATTCCACGTGCATCCCAAAATACAGTAGCCATAACCTTACCAGCTGATTTTACGGTTTTCGCCTTCTTTGGACATGGTTCGCCTTTCGCAATCCACTGCTTTGACTGTTCTTTCGTCTCGGGAGTATAGTGGTGTATCCATGTTTCATCTACAGTCACAAAGCGACGAAAAAATTCATCCGGATTGCGTTGCATGAGCGACAACAGGGCTTTAGAGGCCACCACCCTATTGCGTTTATTGTCGACTGTGAGCAAATGCGGCACCCATCTTGCAGAAATTTTTTTCATGCCCAATTTGTCATGTAAAATAGAAATGACGCTACCTTTTGAGATCCCTGTAACCTCAATTATCTCACTCAACTTTAATCTTCGGTCACTTAACACCATATCGTAGATTTTATTGATCATTTCTGGTGTAGTCACCTCTACAGGACGTCCTGAGCGTGGTTCATCCTTTGTTGATGTACGACCACGTTTAAATTCATTTAACCAGTTATAAATAGTTGCAAGTGAAGGAGCAGATATGCCGTGAACTAAATCCAACTCATTTTTTATTTCCTTTGCTGTTAAGGCCATGCATTAGTTGAGGCACGGTCTAAAAAGATCGTTGCTAGGCGATGCGCGGACTGCGGGTCGCGGGTGCAAATGACACTTGTCAAACGAAATATTATTTTTCATATAAATCCAACATACGTTCATTTTATGTTCTGTTTATTGTTCTATTAGTAACAATAATAATATATTCATTGACATGTTTTCTTTTTAAAGTAAATGGGTAACGTTTTTAGTCATCTTTACACGATTTTAGAATTAATTGACCCGTCGCCATCACGCAGCAAAGTGACGTGCTTCTGGCTCGAGATTCTCTCAGTGAATGGCAGCGAGTCCAAAATTTCGTTGCGCCTACAGTTGGAAATTATTTGGCGTTTCACTGATGCGTCACCTTAACCCTTTTATATTAAAATGTTTAATAACAGCTCTAAACTCAATTTTCTCCATTTTCCATTTTTCCCTTTTTGCACAAGCAAATTTTTTTTTTAAATGTACGAGAAACACACAACAACCCGACCAATCTGATTGAAACTTCGCAGCATACTGAATCGGTAGTGCCGCTGCATGAAAACAAACCGCTTACAGTACTAGTCGCGCCACCTGTCGGCTTTTCTAAGGACTTATTGACCCACCCTCGTATTAGTTAACCAGGGTCGGCTTTGGCAGAGTTTACTTGAATTTATTAAAAACTAACTAACACAATCTGCAATTTGTATTCTTAGTTCAACGAACACAAATAAGTATGCGACTGACAAAAGTGCATACTATTTAAGTCGGATCTTTACAGCCCAACTCCACCCTTCCCCACTGAAATATCGTCGGCTTACTATGCAAACCTATGTCTGTATTATGTAAATGTTGAGGAGAGAATTAAAACATTATTAATTATTACATTTCTTTTATAAATAAAAAACTTTTTGATTTATAAAATAAATGTATTAAATAATATGTTTTAACTCTTTTCTGAACATTTACATAAAACTGACATAGGTTTGCATAGTAAGCCGACGATATACATATAGTTGAATACAGAAAATGGAGATATCATGTCACATAATAATGATGAAGATATGTATAAGCTGATCAGTACTTTAATTAAAAAAAGGTCTCAGATGGGGGGGAACAGGAGAATAATTTTCAAATGCTTACCTTGTCAGGTATAGCGACAGCCCCCTCAACTTTGTCTGCTATGTCTTTGGCAGCCTGTGCCCTCATTCCCTCTACAGCCTCCTGCACTGCGGCAATTTCCCAGTTGGCCGCCAGGAACTCTCCTGCCTTTGCGGCGGCGAAAGGGAATAAGACATCCTGGAAAGAAGAAAAAAGTGTCAAATCAAGTGTCATAGGTTCGGAGCATTGATATATTATATGATACGGTTTTACATGTTCATATAGTGGAACAATTAAACCTTGAACATCAGCAGATCTGATTTCTTTTAGTGCACACGTATTATACAGAGCGAATTTGATTAGTTTCTATTCCCGATTTCACTTACATCAAGCCCATTTGCATTGCTTTCTCTCGCACGCTTTTTAACATGTGTTTAAGTTTATCCTATATTTCTCCACACTCTATAATCGTACCTTCTTATAACCACACCGGGACGATAATGCACTTGTAATTATTTTTGTGTTCCCTGGCATTCACCCATTCCAGTATAATCATTTAGCAGAATCATGTAAACTACAAACCTATTAACCAACGTATTGAAGTAAAAACATCAGTCATGTAGTACTAAATAAAATATTTATATATATAAATATAAATAAAACATTTTTAAAAATTCTAATACAATCAATTACCCCTGTTCTCCCTGACCGTTTTAAAATTAGTTTATGGAAAGATACAACAGCTGATACCAAAAACTAACTGATGAAACAAAAGCAACGGGATGCTAAAGATTAAATTCTACCGCACTAAGTAAAACCGGCAGAACCAAGGCCTGAACAAAAACGAACCATAAGTGCGAGTGAGAAAGCATTTGGCACGCTTGTATCTCCGCAATATGCGTTAGAGTAAGATAGAATTTCTACGACTAATTTAAACATGTTCTGTACACGTCGCCGATAAATATTGATTTGGATGACTAGTCATTTAAAAACTGCGAGCACGTATTGCTGAAATTTATTGTTTTTGTGTTAAATATATAGTTAGTGGTAATAATTATTTTTAGTTAATTTAGTAGAAAATATGGTTAACTATGATGTTTTAATTTGGTAGCCGCACTGAGAAGCAACACGATGGTATAATGTTTCATAAGTTAATAATAATAAAATTGAGGTTCTACTGTGCGTTATATGCAAGAAGCATGGCTTCATTTTGCCAAACAATACCCACTCACTTTATATTATTACTCTGAGGGCAGCAGAAGCAAAATTTTTTCTATAATCACTTTGAAATTGTTTACTACTGATTCTCGATTTTTTCAAAGATTAAAATAACAATGATATCATTTTCCATATTCACCTGATTCAAAATTAGTGTATCTGACATTATTGACATTGGACACTTATTGGTAAATAATAATTATTGTCTTATAGGTATATATTATTAATTTATACTCTCAACATGTTAACAACTAAGATTGGGATTTAAAACATTGGCAACAAATGCATACATTATAATGATCACACAATGATTATAATGGATTTGTGATTTTAAACTTTCCTCTCTATAGAGTCTGTTCAATTCCACTTGAGTTTCTAATAAAATTCAAGCGCTGAACTGTAAATTTATAAATGTTTTCTAATTTCGATCATGTTTTCATGTCTTTGAATTTATTTTAAGATATTATGCAGCTCCAAATACCAATCTGTATTTTAAAAACTGAACATAGGAAGATAAAAATGTGTGAGATAAATTAATGACATTTAAAAAAAACACTATATGAGTTAAATATAATCTTTTTATTGTATTAGATGAGACAAGTTTAGATGTGTGAGCCGGCTTAGGTCCACATTAAAAGCCGTGTAATATTATTTATTTTGATATGACAGCGTTCTTGTGGAGGAAAGTTCTTCAAAGTTCACTGAATGTGAAGAGGAATTTTTCCTCACCTTACATGTTTGGTGGTAGGCAGATACATTAAATTAATTATTTTATAGGTACGTACATAATCAAATTTTAAGTATAAATTCATACAAAATAAAGTTGATAACTATACAAGGAATGAGAATCAACATTTTACACTATCATGTGTGGACGTATCTCAGCAGACTTTTTACGAGGATCAGTACTTAGCCATTTTGCCAGACCATTGGATTTCTATAAACACACATAACTGATAAACAGTAGCATGTACATTTTGGTCCAGCTGTGTGATTTGAGACCACGATAGGTACCCAAGATATTCCGGGACACTGAATTGTGAATTACGATGGTAGTGCTAGTTATTGATTATTTTAGAATGCAATGCGGTGGCCTGTTCACAGTATATGATGATTTTCGATTGAACATTTTATTCAAATTAATTAATGTATTACCATTTTACAACACTCATTTACTACAGTCTACCTCTACCATATTGCATTCGAAGAATAAGCAAAAAACTAGAACTATGATAGAAATTTACAGTTTCGTGCCACGGCCTGAATATAGTCGGCCTTAAGTGGCACCATAGTCGATTCGAGGGTGTATTGGTAGTGTAAGCTACAATGCCTGTTTAAATGCTAACAAAAAATACCACTGCATCTATAGACCGCTTTTGCCGTACACACATTGTACTGTAGGATTGATGACCTTGAGTAGCACACCATGGTATGGAGAGGTGCATGCTCAGTATGACACGAAAGGACACAATTCGGAACGATTGGATAAAGCAACAAACAAGGCTACGCGATGTAATACTTCAAATGGAAATGGACTAGACACAATATAACTCGAAGAAGGGACAATTGAGTCATCCAGTGGTATCCCCAAAAGGTAGATCACTGGGTCGGCGAAATAGTAAAGTTCTGCGGAAGTACGTGGTAAACTGGTAACGAAACGCACAGGGCCAGAGGAGCGAGATCAGCTTGGAGCGTGTCCGGAAACTTGTACGTATGCAGTTCGCCGTATCACACATCATCGTTAAATGTTGTATCGGAAATATATGGCCGTATATTAAAGACCGTCCAACCTCTTTGGGTCGTATAGTACTGACATAAAATTCATGTCTACATAAAACATGGTTCTTGTCGGTTTACACTTTATTGGAAGCCAGCAGCAAAGAAATTTTGAAAATAACCGATATACTGGATTATTTGTAGGTAAGGTTAGGTTTTCATTCTTGAATTTTGCCAAAATCAGCTATGAAAATTGAAATAATGTATTGAATCTAATAAAATTGTAGACCGTATATATCTCCGTATGTATCTCGTTCCGATAAGAAAGCTCACGGCGAACTGTGCGAAATGTTTTATGTTGCTGGACAGATGCATAATATATAGGTAGGTACTGATTCGAATGCGTCAATTACATTGAGCTATTTTACGAGCTGTTTGTTGGCGAATTTACAATCTGCCTGTAAAGTCGCCCAGTGTAATCATTGAACAAGCTAACAAGCAGAATGTAAACAATCTACAAAGATAAGTTGAAAGCCGGTCAACTTTACACGCTACACGCCGGCGTCTACGCAGTAGAGCGTAGTAGCGACAGTGTTGGAAAAAATATAGTACGCGTTGTCATTTGTTGAAAATGTGTAGGTTTTTTGTTTCTCAGAAAAAAATAACCGAGAATTTGAGAAACTCCGAGACCCCTTTTTATTTAGGTGCTTCTTCCGACCAAAAATGCTTACCGACGAATTCAAGATATTTCATTTTAAACCAAAGTCAAGGAATTTTTTAATATTTTTTGAGCAATTTTTTTTTAAAGTTCTCCAAATCTTCTTATATTGCGAAATTATAGTACTTTGCACCAATTTGTCGAACGGAAATATCAAAATTTTAGTACGTTTTACATAAAATTATAGTATTTTGGGCGTACTATAGGTTTACTGTTTTATATCGTACATAGTACGCGGACCAAAATTATAGTACAAATACTATAATTATAGTACGGTTGGCAACACTGAGTAGCGACCTCCCGATAAAAAAGCGAACTACGTTCTGTCAAAATAGTCGCTAGCTTGTTGGCTTCTCAGCGAATGGAAAGTTTTGTGTGTCATCATCACAATCGCAGTAGCTGAATCGCCCGCTTTTAAATTCGCCAACGAACAGCTCGTAAAGTAGCTCAATGTAATTGACGCATTAGACATACTTATTATGTAAAAATAAAATAATAGTAGTGTTGAAATCTTTTGTGAGTGTGACTTTGTTAATGTTGTGAATTCTTAAAATGGAGTTAATTAATTAAACAAAATTATTGTTATATTATAAGACTGCTTTCGTTACTTACGATAAAATGTCTCGCACTGCAAATTTTCAGAATGAAATGAGAAAATTCGAAACGAAATACGTGTGCAGGATATGGTGTCAAGTTATGTCAAGGAATACAAATTATTATTTATTAAAGTTGGATAGCCATCCATTTTAGGCGTCTGTTCGAATCAATTGCTATCCAATCCGGCTTTCAAATGCACTAAGTAAAAAGACACCACCTGCCTTGCGTAACTGACTCACCAACACGTGTGCATATATTATAGAAAGAAGTTACTTTATTATACATGAAAAATGTATGTTAGGTATGCTAAAAAATACACGTTTATTAAAAAAAAAGTATATTGAAAGTTCTCAAGGGAAGGGGGGGGGGGATTTCGGGAAAAGGCCGGTGTAAATTTTGAAGCGCCTCAATATCTCTTAAAAATTCATAAATGAAAACCTAACCTAACATAACAAATAATAATCCAGTATATCTGCGTTTTCAAAATTTGTTCGCTGCTGGCTTCCTGTAAAGTGTAAACCGACAAGAACCGTGTTGTATTTAGACATGAGTTTTATTTCAGTACCTACTATACGACCCAAAGAGGTTGGACGGTCTTTAATATACGGCCATATATTTCCGATCATTTCACAGTGATACGGCGAACTGCATACCTACAAATTTCCGGACACGATGCATCACAATATTACTTTGGCAGCAGGGACGGCTCTAGTAAAGGAGCAAAGTGTGCACTGCACTCCCATCATCGATTAAATAAAAATATATAATATACAACCCCCATGTATTCCGAAAAATGCGATATCGGAAACTTATACGAAATCAATCATTTTGAATTCCGCGCGTATTCGAACATGTGATTTCGACGCGCCAACGCCAACGCCACCGTCTACCAATACACACGTAACTACACCAATGAGACGCGACCAATACACACATGCCTCCATCGGTGAGACATGCCAAGGAGCAAAATTCAAAGTGTACCTTGAATTTACACTATTTTTCACGCATACATTTAAAAATTTAGATCGACAAATGAGGCTAGTAGAATCAAAACCAACAAAGTTCTATAAGACTACATGAATCTTCGTTGGAAATGATGTTTTCCAAGTTAATTCTTCAGGAGGTTGCCTGTACCTAATGCCATAGCACACAAAGCTTAACTCGGCGTTCGGACAATAAAATCATACACTGGCCGATATAAATATTCCAACACAAGCGCTTAGGCCACGCGTCGAGATATAGTTGGAAGCCTAATTATTGATGACTAATGTCATGTCGATGCATGCAGTGCAAAAATAGAAACATATTCTCGACTTATTTATCAAACGGTTAGTTTAGTAAGTTTAGTTCAACGTAAGCCGCTCCCGGTTTCACCGATTTCGCCGATATTATTATGCTAACGTTGGTGGATTAATTTTTTTATTTTCATTTTGAGATTACCCTATTACTATTAGTGTTTCAATAGGTAGGTATCTTAAATTTGATGTACACACAGTTCAGTTCAGCTTGTTAATTTGGTACTTAGGTGCATTATGATTTTAATCAGGTGGGTATTCCACAGAAAGGCTGTTATTGAGAATAAATAGGTACTTAGGTGTAGAATTGTAGACGTAGGTGGGTGGGTAGCTTTTAACAATTAATTAGCCTAGTGTTTGCCGCATTGAAGTAGGTACCTAGTTACATAGGACTTATAATATCTATTATTACGTTTATTTTGTACAGATAGGTAGGTAGGTATCTATTCAATAAGAATGAACATGGAGCATAGGTACTGTCGTTGAATGAGAATTTTACAAGTGAAATTATTATTGTTCATCGTTATTTTAATTAGCGATTCACATCGAGACGGATGACAGTTTACATTGGCCGACATTATTAGCTCAGCCAAGTATTCATTCATTGAACGGTACCTACCTACCTATTTATAATTTTTCTTATTTGAAACGATAATGGGGCCCTATTTCGTGGTCGATTTGAGATTAGGTGGTACCTATTTTGATAAGTAAGTACGATAAAAAGGCCCCATTTCTTTTGTGGTCATTTTGAGATTAGGTAGGTATCATTAACCTTATCATTAGGTAGGTAATTGTGTAGGTAGTATGTCGATAACTACCCACTGTCCTATAGTTTAATGGGAATTAATTTTCCGAGTCGAATTCATGAAGCAATTATTATTCACATCGGCGCATCATCTATTCTATAGGTGGGTAAGTATAAAGACTGCTTTTGGATCACAATAAGTGCTAATACTTCGATACAACCCTACCTTGGATAGCTGCCGTAGCGGCAGAATGTCATCAATGGGAATTTAGAGCATAAATCGACGATTCAATTCAATAACGTCATCGTAGGTATCGTGAAAATGCATTCATTAAACGAAGTTGCGATTTTATATGACAGATCACAGCACTGTCGTGTCGCAGGAACGTTCTGCGATTTGAATCTGACATGGGCTGATTTTAAAGAAAATACCGAAAATATTAATTTTTTCCACTCAATATCGACGTTTCGGCTTACTCATCATGTTAAATGTGCCGAAATTCCTTCGTTGCAAAGTTTATATCATTTTTTGCAGTTCGACGTTTAACATAGGGGCATATTGGCAATACGCGGAGGTGACATTTATTTTTTATAACTTTTATTATAACTATCTTATTACTCGATGGACAACGCTAAAACTTTGGAATATGTAAATATGCATCGTCTGAAACATATCTACAATGCGGCCGCACGCAATGAATTTTTAAAAATCGGCGGTCACAGTTAGAGTTCCGTAAACAACGCGACCGAATTATGCCAAATTATCAGCTATGTTTCGCATTAATCATTTCAAAATCATACGTATATTTAAAATGTGTACTGAAGAGAGCTAGCCGCCTACCTAGCCGGCTGGCTTTATATTTTAGTAAATGATTTTTTTTTAAATCGGGTAATTTAAGGCCATGCATTAGTTGAGGCACGGTCTAAAAAGATCGTCGCTAGGCGATGCGCGGATTGCGGGTGGCGGGTGAAAATGACGCCTGTCAAACGAAATATTAATTGTCATATAAATCCAACATACGTCCATTTTATGTTCTGTTTATTGTTCTATTAGTAACAATAATAATATATTCATTGACATGTTTTCTTTTTAAAGTAAATGGGTAACGTTTTTAGTCATCTTTACACGATTTTAGAATTAATTGACCCGTCGCTATCACGCCGCAAAGTGACGTGTTCCCGGGTCAACATTCTCTCAGTGAATGGCAGCGAGTCCAAAATTTCGTCGCGCGTACAGTTGAAAATTATTTGGCGTTTCACTGATGCGTCACCTTAATACTTAATTATAAATAATGAATAATTATTATTAACGTGACAAATTTAAACTCAAAAATGAACTAATAGTCTTATACAGTAGAGAAGATTTCTACGTTACTGTTGGAGCATTATTGATACTTCAACTTTTCACTAATAATAATTTACTGGAAGTATTTGGCAAAAGTGTTACCCTATTAAAAATAATTTGTACAATCCCGATGATTTCAGTGGGAAGTGAGCGTTGTTTCTCAACTTTAGAAAAGGTTAAGTCATTTTTGAGAAATACAATGACTCAAGACAGGCTAAATGCTCTTGCGATGTAAAGTATAGATGTTCGTCTTATCGACGTGTTTTCAAAATCGATGGAAGATGGACTTCTTGTATAAATAGGTGAGTTTTTTTTGCACTCCCTCATATTCTTGTCACCGGCCGCCACTGTTTGGCAGTATCTGACAGCCCGCAGATTTTTAATGACACAAGTTTAATGCAGAGCGAAGATCTAATAAAATTGATACCCAACCGATAAAAAAACTATAATAGTATAATATGAATGGTTATTGGGTTATTGCTGTTTGTCAAACAAGCGATAGGGTTTTGTAGGTGAAGGTTATAAAATGAACTGTGATATTTTATAATATAGAGTTGTATGCAATTTAATGATGACAACAGCTGGTGTAGTGAGAATCGTCTCACATTTGGACGATTGAGAGGTGAGGAAAACGCGATATAACTTGTTTCCGGTTTTAGAACGGATCTATGCGCCGACAACCATCGGACAAGGCGAGACAACTTTGCCGGTAAAACAAAAAACGACGTATGAGAATTTTCTCTTTGCGGTATTTTCCAGGCTGCGGTCACAGGCGATCTTAAATGTCTGTTTTAATAAGTGAAGTAGGAAGATCCTTAGCCATTCCCTGGTAAACACTAATTGTCTATACTCTACGTACTGAGTAGTTGATAATACGATCTAAATTCCAAGTGTATCGAAATAATCGAGTATGTAGTTGTAGTAGGTACCTAAGCAAAGGCAAGCAAATGTATTTAATTAAAATAATACCTACAATAAAACCTTGAGATTTTTTTATAAAAAAATGTGTTTTGAAGGACTGGAAAATCGCTTCTCACAACAAAAAAAAGATTTACACAATAAATTTGATCATTTTTATTATGTTTCAATGATCTGAAATGGGAATAACTTTTATTGTTTAGAATGTTCTATATTAAGAATTCTTTATTATTTTCAGGTGTGTTTATCTCAGAATCGAACACCTCCTCGGATGTCATGCCTGATACTTTAGGTGTGTTTATCTCAGAATCGAACACCTCCTCGGATGTCATGCCTGATACTTTAGGTGTGTTTATCTCAGAATCGAACACCTCCTCAGATGTCATGCCTGATACTTTAGGTGTGTTTATCTCAGAATCGAACACCTCCTCGGATGTCATGCCTGATACTTTAGGTGTGTTTATCTCAGAATCGAACACCTCCTCGGATGTCATGCCTGATACTTTAGGTGTGTTTATCTCAGAATCGAACACCTCCTCGGATGTCATGCCTGATACTTTAGGTGTGTTTATCTCAGAATCGAACACCTCCTCAGATGTCATGCTGGCCTGATACTTTATAGGTACATATGTCTCGGCGAATTTTAGTGTCACATCACTTTCCTCCATGAAAGAAGTTATATTAGGTATAAATACTTCAGCGAGAGGCTTTCCTTAAAAGACGTTGAAGGAGCTCTTCTCTATATAAACTGAGTCTAAATACCTATGTGAAATTGAAAATGGTTACTAACTGCAAGTAATTTCGCATTAAATATTATTCATTTCTGAGAATGTTCGCACTGCTACCGCCCGCATCTGTAAATTATTAAATGCCAAGATAAACTATTGAATTTATCAACGATCATCATTGGGAGTATTTAGATGAGGAATCACAAAACATCGTGTATGTCATGCGTACATTAATTAGGGTTGCTTGGGTTAAGAGGATTTTTTTAAATGTAGGTCAGAGCGAAACCGGAGCATCTGAGAGAAAAGTCGTAAAGCTGATAGGAGATAAAAGCTTTTTTATAAAGCTCCCGACTAGAGACCCAAAAAGCTAAAAAGGGTCACGGATCACATTCTGAATGAAAACTTTTAATAATATGTAACATTTATTGGTAATTGTGCCGCAGAGGTGGACACGAGCTTTTATATTATCTTTTTACGAAAACAGTTTATTCCATGTAGGCAATTATAATAAATACCTACCTTTTCTGTCGGGGCATCGGCTTTTCGATCCAATAATCGTTAATTGAAAATTTGAAATTTTCATACATTTCGATACACCATTATCACAAACTAAGATTATATGGGCATTTTCGCCAAAGTTTGTACATGTTTGAAATTTGGGTAATATTATTTTTTCACTCAAATTAACCATTTTTATATAGCTAGCAGATTCCTTGTTCTATTGCTGAATTGGTGATAGCAATTTTTCAGCAAAATATTGATTAATACAATATTTATATCATTTTTATTATGAAATTGGGCATAATAAGTTTCCGTTCCGTGACTACGAAACTTAGCTTTTAAAACATGAATGAAACACTTTTTATCACTTAAAAGAGCTCTATTAGATTAAAAAAACCATACACTTCAAAATAAAACTACAAATAGTCAAAAAATATTATTGAATTTTAATTCTTGGGCACATTTCGTTCCCCTCCGTTACCCTATGTCTATAATGGCAGAGCATTTTTCCTTTAGTATTTGAAAAAACCAATCAATGTTCGTTCTGCTATTTTTTTAAAGACAATAATCACTTTTACTAAATTTTATTGGAAAAATAAATAAGTTTCGTTATTTAATAATCAAATGAAAAATAGTTAACGTTCAACTTTTTTGGGGACATTTTCGGAATGGAACGAAATGGTAACGGAGTGTAATTTGTAAAGCTTAAGTTACATGTTACCATAAAAACAAATTTTTGTTTTATGAAATTTATTTGAATTTTTTGATAGACAGATAAATATTCAACGTGCGTCAAAATAACAAAACAAATCAAACTTAATCACTAAAATAGACATATTTTATAATAAATTTCACAATACTTGTAAAATAAGGTAGGTAATAATTTTGACACACTATACATTACCATAACTTTATTTGGCATTTATATTATTTGTAACTCAGATAAAAAATATTTTTAAGCAAATTAACAATATATGAAAAAAAAAATCAGCAAGGGATTCAGACGCGAGTTCCTAGCGCGGCACGGAGTATATAACTTTTACGAAAATAATTATAGTCAAACTCGGTTATTACGATCTCTGACATAGCGAGATCTCGGATGTAATAACGAAACATTTGTTGACAATTGGTTTATGATTTTCGCCATACATTTAATTCTTTCACTGTTATAACGAGCAACTTATCGGATATACCGAGCTAAAATACTGTTAATGTGTCGACCGTTTTAAAACATTTCGACCCTAAGCAATAAAATCCGATTGGACAGGATGCCGCCGGGGTCGGATTACGTTTATGACACTAGTAAAGTGTCTAAGTACCTACCTTATTGGTGTTTCACCGACAATAATAAAAAAGTATCCACGCATATGGTTGAAAAATCCAAGGTTTGTGAAGTCCGTAGGTACCTACCAGCGTTAATTACAATAAACAACTTCTTTTGTAGTTTATGAATGCCATGCTCGTTTCGGGGATTTTTACGATGGTTTCCAAATTTTTTATTTTCGGCTTTTTGTGTAATGTGACATGCTCATTTAAAAATACCTATTCTCTGATATAACGAGTAACGCTTATAACAAGCAAATTCAGTCGGTCCCATCTTCCTCGTAATAACCAAGTTCGACTTTATGTTGTCTTGAAATTTAATTGTATTCATCAACATAAAATGTAGCTATACAGGTTGATTGTAATCAAGACGTACTTTTCTGACATTTCGTGAATACCTACAGTTCTAGGTATTAAATCTAATCGAGTACACATTTCTGTTAAACGTGACAAAAAAATACTTTTTCATACATTTTTATAAATTTCTATGCCTAAAATGTATGGAGAAGTTTTAAAATTTTGGTGGCGTATAACAGAAAGAGTATGACAGAGCCAGTGCCTGTCTCGCAATTATTTCAGTCTGGTGTTTTTTCTTTTCCTTCTGTTGTTTTTTTTTATCTCCATACTTTTATGTGCGCTATTTTTGCGTATTCAGACATATCACATACTTTTTTAATCTTTATTATATTATTATATTATAGTCAGGTTATTTTTTATATTTTTTAATGAAAATATTTTTGTTTTTCATACGAACAGACAAAATAATTTTTTTTATAATCTATGAAGAACTAAACACACACTGTAAACCCAACTTTATGCATGCCATTTCGTTACTTTTACATTCCACATATACGTTACCACCAATATAGTTTCGGAGTGGAAGTAACGGATTCTGTTTCAGAAGTGTTTGAAGCCAAAATTTAGCTTAGTTTTATTGTTAAACCTGCGATATGTTTTATTATATCTGTAGTATGAAAGATAAGCTCCATATGTGTAGTATGTGAAATAGAAATATGTGTTTTCTTACCTTATAAATCGTGGTAACAGTAGTGGAACTTCTTAAATGACCAACCCAGAAAGCAACCTGTTCCGATAGCGATACCGACACACACCAACAATTTAAAGTGTACATGGCGATCAGTGTTATACAAAAATGTTGCTACATTAAAAAAAAACATATTTATAGTGAAAATTTTTCGCCTTCATGCTAAAATCGTGGTAACGGAATGTGGAGTTCCACTTTTTCAAATATCCTGGGACACACTTTAAACGTGATTTTTTTTCAATATTGGTACAAATTTACGAAAAAACTATATATTTTCCAAAAATATATAATGTAAGCTGTTGAAAACACTACGAATTTAATTTTACACACTCAAAATTAATGACGAAATCAGACTTTGTTTATTTGAATTTATGGGTGGGACATGGTAAAAACGCACTACCTTTCGATCTAAATAATCAATTAAAAATATATACAGGTCAGATAGTTGTATTTAACTGATTGAATAGAGTAAATTAATAAATTTGCATGTTAAAAGTACATAACTTTCCAACATTTTATAATATAATAACTATGAAAAAATCAATCAAAGTCATGGGACATGCCAAAAACGCAATGTACAAACTTTGGCGAAAATGCCCATATGAGTTAATATTAGGTTGAGGTAGGTTAGATTAGGTTTGGTTTGGTCTAAAAAGAAAGTTGTAAAATCTCATGTCCACCTCTGCGGCACATTTACCCATTTATTTTATACTTGTCTCAGAATTCTTTCAGATAAAATAACAACCCTAACGTACCTACATACAAAAACATGCCAAATATCGCTACCATAAACATTTGTTTGTAGAATATTATGTATCTACCTATACATAATTATAGCTTCCAATTTAGTCAGACAAAAATCGCCTTGTAAAGTTGAAAAGTATTGTAATACAAAAAGTTAAATAGGTATAGCTTGTTATATTCCAGACTCTGTTTTTCTCATAGAAGTCGATTTGAAATGAACAGTGATAAACTGTTGATAACATGAACAATAATAAAATTAAACAAACCGAGTTCCGATATTAAGTTGAAATATTTACAGCGTTCCGTGTTCGAAATTTTTATACCAGCTGATAAAACTATCCGTCAAAATGGTTTAAAAATAGAACAACCTTGACTGTACTACGAGTATTAAAAATGCTGTGTATGTGTAGGTTAAGTTGGCGTGCCTGTGTTTGTGGATGTGTATAGGTACATTAGCTTGTCGATTATAAAAAAATATATCAGATGTTAAAAAAACAAAATGCCGTGAACGGCTGTGAATATCGGGTCTACGAATAAGTTTAAACAAGTGCCGCATCTTATGAAGGCGTGTTTATTGTATAGCTATAGTTGATCAAATACATACAGGTGAAACGGTTTTTAAACTATTCAAATTATTTGTCTCACATTTCAATAAATCGTCATTAAAAATGCAGTGACAAGAAGTAATAGCATAGTAATAGTAAAGATTGAAGGCTGCTAAGCAAAACAGATGAAAGTCGCTTTGCCGAAGAGTAATTTGAAATAGGTTTATATACCTATCTACCTACCATAACAAAAAATAATAAAATATTATTTAAAGGTGATTCAAAATTCTTTATAACGTCTGTAAAATGTTATGTCGCACAATCCGCGGAGGGAAAGAGAATGATATTCACAAAGCGTCAATTACATTGAGCTTCTTTACGAGCTGTTTTTTGGCGAATTTACAATCTGCCTGTAAAGTCGCCCAGTGTAATCATCGAATAAGCTAACAAGCAGGTTGTAAGCACTCTAACGAGAAAAGTTGAAAGCCGGTCAACTTAATTGAAATTTTAAAGAAGCTCAATGTAATTGAGCCTTAACGTCTGTAAAATGTTATGTCGCACAATCCGCGGAGGGAAAGAGAATGATATTCACTTAGCGAAGTGACAAGCTATGCGGTGGGTACTAAGTGCATATTCCGGACGATGACATTCAAATCTATTTTAATAATCTAAAAAAAACTATTTATTGTTATGCCAAGATTGTTTCCCTATTCTTACCATTTTTTTTCATAAAGTATTCAAAACTTTACTTATTGCAATGATTGATGTATGTATAAGAATATACCTACTATCAACAAAACTGTGAGTAAAATAATATATTCAATTGATTTACAACGCAAATAAGTCGATTTCTAACTGACGTAATTAATTTATAAATATACCTAGTTTGCATAGTCAAAAGGGAAAATAAGTAAAAATTATTTGAAACATTACAGGAACAATTTGACGAAATAATTTGATTTGTTTCCACTGTACCTATATATTTATATCACAATACATATTATATTTTTCACTACCCAACACTCTGAAAAAATAATTATTGTAACTTTGTTACGGAATAACTTTGGCTGACGCATTTCTGGGACGTTGATTCTGAACAATCTAACCCAAAAAATAACTAACATCCGCCAAAATGTCCTTACGCCCTTTCATTTTAGCAAAATAGATATTTAAAAAAGTCGACCCAGGAACACAAAAGTAATGAAATTACTGAAAAAAGGAAATGCGCCTGGTGGTTGTAAGATCGTTAAAAGAATATTAATTTTAATATTTACACGTCTGTATCATAATTGAGCGTAGTTATACGCAAAGCAGCCAGGCCACACTAACATCACACAAAGATAGAACTGCACTTTTATGTAAATTGTGTTTCTTTAAATCCACAAAGCCTCTGTATACTGTTTATACTTTTTGAATGCTGGATATTCTATATATATATGATTTTGTGTAACTTTTAAAGAGATACAAGCAGAAATCTATAAAATTTTGGTGTTTTAGCGGTCCAGGCTGTATTGTGCAAAACCGTTCTTATTAACTATTATACTAACGCTTATTTTTGTAAGAAAAATCTTTATTATTGCATTTATTTTCTTTAAAAAAAACCTTCTAAGTAACTAAGTATTATGGGGATTTCAAAGTTCTGAAAATAATTCTAAAAACGTATAAATTAATATTTAGCTTCCTGGCACTAATTTTTACATGAAATATCTATATATTATAAGTATATAATAAAATGAAAAACATATAATGTAATTGAGATAATAATGCTTATTAATTGAATGTAGAAATAATTACAAGATAAAAAGAACATTTTACATACAACGCTTTTAAATTTTCTGTTGAATCATATAAACTTGACTTGACTAGCTTAAACGACCAAAAAAATGTAATTGTTAGAAATACTGAATAATGAAATGTCATTTCATATTGATTTCCATAGTAACGCACGTATATATTCATAATTTAGTTGCTAGGACCCCCTAGCAACCAATAATGGTATTGAAATAACTTTTCATACAAAAAAGGATTAACTAAAAATGAATTAAATTCTACTTAAAGATGGCTAAAAGTATTAATAAAATGCATTGGCATCGTGTTCTGATATATTATAAAAGTTCCAAATGTCTAGCTAGTCGGGAAGTTAGTTAAAAATCGATTACAAGATTTGTACCGGACACATAAGAATACGAGCTAAGATAAAAACGTTGTAATAATAATAAAATACACTTACTTACACAGGCAGGATTTTAATAATTAAGTACATAATATTATCATGTGGCAGATCGAAAATGGCATATTTTTAAAACGCATTCATATGAGATTTTTGTATGATAGCAGCTTGGCAGATCGTGCAGAACGTAAAACAAACGTGTGAGATTATGAAAATAACAATAAATCATTTTTTTCAAAATTGTGGCCTGGCTGCTTTGTATATAACTACGCTCAATTTGAATTAAAGTTTGCCACGTGAATGCAACGCGCATGGTAAAATCTGGGGACTCTATCTTATTAATCTGTTAGCGTTCTCAATGTGCCTTACAGTAAAATAACCCATGCGTATACACTACTGCCCCATACGTAGTATTAGGTATATTGCTTTATTTAACAAGCAATACTGGTAGTTAAATTAATCAATAATAAATAATTACGATGCATTTTGCCAATATCATTCGAAGGGAGCATAGAGCATCGGTGCGGCACTTAGTTGCATAGCAACAATGCGCAAGCCACGGCAAGCGCCTCTACTCCTCATAGCTGACCTTCATTTATGATACAGGGTGAGGGGGAGGGAATGGAGGATAGACGGTCGCTCACCTCCACTCTAGACCCGTCTGACGGCCGAGCTGCTACTATCACAACACTGGGAAATGTGACGTAAATAATATTGGAAATTAAATTACTGTATTGTGACTTTATATTCGGGTCGATACGTCATCGTTTAACACCCACTATCCACCGCCACTCCGCTTCGCAATACAACGCTTTGGCGAGTAAACAAAAATAATTATATAGATAATGAACTACTTAAATCTTAACTGTATGCGTAGGTGATCTTTCTTGTTATTCATCTTGGAAACTGCGCAGAAAAACAGTATTTTGGCATTTTAACGATTCCGTATGATCCATGGATAAAACAATACAAGTATTTTAGCATATTATAGCGATACAAATGTATAAATCAATCTATTATAAAACCACGATTTTCCGTGTTCAAAATTTAAGTTTTCCCGCTATTTGCGGATAGTTTTACAGTCCCGTTTAGTTTTAGTAAGTTAGATTCCCAGTTTTACGTTTTAATTCCCCGCAATTCACGTCTGAAATGTGTACGTATGTATACCTAATTCATAAAAAAATGTGTAATAAAATTAAAAATCCAATTCCATTCAACACATCCAATTAAATGCATGGAAATCATTGAAAGTAATTGCAGATGCATGTGTGAGATTCTATTTATAGACAGCAGTACCCGAGGCCAAGGATACGATTTCGGCGAGTGAATTGCGGGTGGTTAACGTTTGTTATTCTGCATTTCGGTTCGATTGTTACAATCACCAGTTAATGATATTTTTGGTTTTTACTGTTTCCAAAATATTTGTATACGTTTTTTTTTGTAGTACACCCGATCAAAGAATGTCTCAGCAAAGAAAAACATTGCCAGTTCAAGATAACATGAACATTCACGAAAAGTGAAAGAACGTGTTAACGTATATAATAGTGGCAAAGGGTGCATATTGAAGGAAGGAAGGTAGGCTATAAGTAACCGAAAACCCTGACGGCTAAAATTATTAAACATGGAACATACTTTGCCTACTGATTCTCTGAATGCTGGTTGAACAAATTCGAAAGATAATTTATTTGTCAAAGTAACCGAATCCAAAGAATTCAAACAATTTTTCTTTTCTGAAAATTATGTTATTACAATAATAAAACTACAGTATTAATAACAGTCGAACAATAAGTCGCACAGAATGTAGGCTACTGAACATAGACTAATATACTTACTACTGAACGTAAAATGAAAATAATCGGCGCGCGTAAGTAATCGAGGCGGGGCGGGCTGCACGTCTATAGTTATTATACGTATATTTTTCGTAACGCTTTTGCGTCGGAGATCATGAGTATGACCATGACCATGTTAAAAGTCCAGGCACAGCTATATTTACGGGACTTGAATTTTCTTTCATCTTCGATATTTTACTTTTTTATAACAGATATTTCACAAAAAAGATAACATGCATTAAATTATATTGGTATTTTACTAAAAAAAAAAGTGATACCCAACTGCAAATCGAACCTATTGCTAAAACAAGTAAACGGTCTCATTAGTTGGGGTCATTATCCAATAAAATATACCACTCGGACAGAGGTCGCTGTGCGCAAAATTTATATTATAAGATACATGCCGTAGTTGTTTAGAAGCATGACTCGTTTTTGTAGAAAATAACTGATTTTAGCGTTAATTGGCAGTATGAATGAAATTTAATCATACATACTCAGGAATGTGATAAGCCGATCATTCGTACCAATCAGCTGTTTAGGTCGTTACGGTTATGTTTACTGGAATTTGAATCTCACCGCAGTGACCGTAGGCCTCAGTCTGACTTTGTTGCAGTGGCAGCGCATTGCATTCCACGAGCATTGAGCTTTAAACAGCGTTGCCGACTTTTTCTTGCCAGACCTAAAATTTTTCACATCTAGCATGGAAACATTTCTGAGGTGTGGCGTTAACTGGATGCTATCAAATTTGGTTTCACGTAAATTTCACGTATTACATTTCACCGTGACCTGTCATACCTGAAAGAAATGGCCTGATGGCCGTACAGCATTAAGATGTTAAAAAATGACGTGTTGTTCGTAAAGCACTGCGGACAGTAATGTTTCCAATTTGTTTATTAAGGTATCTTGATATTAAAATCGTCATCATTATCGGATATATTTGATAACTACAATTTGATTCACCTACTTGCCAATTTACTTTTGAAATATTAATTTTTTACGATATAATTGTACCTATGTATATTCTAATATACTTACTTAGATATTCTTTCCCTTGTATTCCGGTGGTTTTTATTGCGTATTTAAGTCTTATAAGTATTTAGACATGAATTTATTCTCAATGCTATAAGGCCAACTGCATACGTACAAATTTCTGATCAAAATACATAAACGTCAAACATTTTCCCAAATTTCTTCGAACGATTTACAAAAACTTTTGACTAATTATTTCTAAGAAAAATTTGAACCTAGGCCATTATAATTAATTGGTGAATTTTGTCCAGATTTTACATAGTACGCGCAGCAAGTGCGATTTTTGTCGATCGATGCTCCTAAAGCTCCCACACTTGATTTATTTTCAAATTTATTATTATTTATTATTTTGAAATTATAATTTTTCTGTCAAATAACTTATTTTTTTATCCTGTCCGGCGTAATATTTTTGTCATCAAGAGTTGGCAACGCTGCGTGAGCAATCACACCGCGAAAAGGTAACACGCCGATGTTTTTATGGCTAGCCTGGCGTGTGCCGGACGCCACTTCATTTGTTTGCGGTGTGACGTATTATTTTATGCGCAAAAAACTGAGCGTGTAAAAAAACGAGGCTCGTGTGAAATATGAATGAAATTCTCATCCATTCATAAAAGAAATGTTTTTTAACAGCTTAAAATCATATATTATTATATTTGTTGCAGAATTTATTGTTTTATGAACGGATTAATGTAATTTATTTTATTATACTCTTTATGGCAAATGTATTTTATTGTATTGGTCCCGCTAACCCTTCGGGCGATTATTTACAAATATTTAAAACATCTCATATTATTATGACGTACGTTTGTCATGGTACCTACTATGATACTTGGGGTGGGTAATTGACAACAGGCACTTTGTCTACGGTCAGATTTATTTCGGTGCTAATTTACACATGCAACAAAGCATATTAATTATAATATAAACTATAAAGCACCGACCCGAAAGACCTCCAAGGTAGAATGCAAGAACTCGCGGATGTCAGTCAAACGGTCGGTCTAAATGTATGGTATGGCTGCGAGACGTGGACCCTCAACACGAGAGATGTCCAAAGGCTAAGAGTCACACAGCGAGGCATGGAGAGGTGGATGTTGGGCATCACGCGAAAGGACCGTAAGAGAAACGAATGGGTTAGGAAGCAGACAAGAGAACGCGATGTAATAGACGTTGCCAAACAGCTGAAATGGAGATGGGCGGGGCACATTGCTCGCCGAAAGGACGGCCGCTGGACAAATGCCGTCATCCAATGGTACCCAAGGGGTACGAAACGGCCACAGGGTCGCCCTAAAAGCCGCTGGATTGACGAACTGGTAAAGTTCGGCGGAAATACGTGGCAGCGAACGACACAGGACCGAGAGCGTTGGAGAAAGCTTGGGGAGGCCTTCATCCAGCAGTGGATTGACCCCGGCTGATGATGATGATGATAAAGCATAATAATTATACACGGCTACGGAATTGATTTGTTTTAATTATCCAAAGGGGTTTAAGATTACACATCCTCTCGTCCAGATAAAAACAAGCCCAGGGAAGTTAGATTTTGAATGAAATCTCTGTTCGTGTTTTCTAGATACCCTTTTTAGGTATCTGAAACAATGTCTGAACTCGAATACTTATATTGTATGATATTTATTTTCGCTACAAGGCTTACTAAAAACTCGCCAAATTCAAATAAAATCAAACTGGACCTCCTTTGGTCAATCACTCACAATTATAATAATACAGATATATTATTGCGATGGTAACAGTACTAACAAACCTCCGGTTCTCCATATTTGTGTATGAGCGGTCGTAAAGTAATAAATTGAACCCGGCTTCAAAACCCTGGTCCATGGCGACTGGCTTTCAGAGTTCTACCTTATTAGTCGTTTCACAAATGGATTTTATATGTATTTGCATTTAATTATTTTGTGTAAAATGTATGTGTATATTTTCTTGCCATACCTATTGATATTTTCTATGGCTTTGTCCACATGGCGCGATTTGACTCGCGCGCATTCCAGGTACATGACGTGACCTCATTGAGCCATCTCACCTCTCGAGCGCGGTCGAGGTATATGTGACTTCATTGAGCCGTCCATATGCACTCGCTGCATATCGCGGCGAGACACGCGTCATCTGGACAAGCTCTTTCGACGGAAAAGATGAAAACTTATGTTTGAAAGTAAACAGAGGCTAGTAAAATGAATAATAATGTGATGATTGATAATTACACGTATAATCATATTGTATGACTAGCAATAATTAATAATTATTACCGGGTGGTAGTACCACCTGTCAACATTCTTATGCGCCTTTTCCCTATCTTTCTCATACGTTTAATTATATATTCTGTCTTTGTTCAGGTGTTCAGACTCAATTATGTGTTTGTGTATAAGGGCATTTTCGCCAAAGTTTGTACATGTTTGAAATTTGGGTAATATTATTTTTTCACTCAAATTAACCATTTTTATATAGCTAGCAGATTCCTTGTTCTATTGCTGAATTGGTGATAGCAATTTTTCAGCAAAATATTGATTAATACAATATTTATATCATTTTTATTATGAAATTGGGCATAATAAGTTTCCGTTCCGTGACTACGAAACTTAGCTTTTAAAACATGAATGAAACACTTTTTATCACTTAAAAGAGCTCTATTAGATTAAAAAAACCATACACTTCAAAATAAAACTACAAATAGTCAAAAAATATTATTGAATTTTAATTCTTGGGCACATTTCGTTCCCCTCCGTTACCCTATGTCTATAATGGCAGAGCATTTTTCCTTTAGTATTTGAAAAAACCAATCAATGTTCGTTCTGCTATTTTTTTAAAGACAATAATCACTTTTACTAAATTTTATTGGAAAAATAAATAAGTTTCGTTATTTAATAATCAAATGAAAAATAGTTAACGTTCAACTTTTTTGGGGACATTTTCGGAATGGAACGAAATGGTAACGGAGTGTAATTTGTAAAGCTTAAGTTACATGTTACCATAAAAACAAATTTTTGTTTTATGAAATTTATTTGAATTTTTTGATAGACAGATAAATATTCAACGTGCGTCAAAATAACAAAACAAATCAAACTTAATCACTAAAATAGACATATTTTATAATAAATTTCACAATACTTGTAAAATAAGGTAGGTAATAATTTTGACACACTATACATTACCATAACTTTATTTGGCATTTATATTATTTGTAACTCAGATAAAAAATATTTTTAAGCAAATTAACAATATATGAAAAAAAAAATCAGCAAGGGATTCAGACGCGAGTTCCTAGCGCGGCACGGAGTATATAACTTTTACGAAAATAATTATAGTCAAACTCGGTTATTACGATCTCTGACATAGCGAGATCTCGGATGTAATAACGAAACATTTGTTGACAATTGGTTTATGATTTTCGCCATACATTTAATTCTTTCACTGTTATAACGAGCAACTTATCGGATATACCGAGCTAAAATACTGTTAATGTGTCGACCGTTTTAAAACATTTCGACCCTAAGCAATAAAATCCGATTGGACAGGATGCCGCCGGGGTCGGATTACGTTTATGACACTAGTAAAGTGTCTAAGTACCTACCTTATTGGTGTTTCACCGACAATAATAAAAAAGTATCCACGCATATGGTTGAAAAATCCAAGGTTTGTGAAGTCCGTAGGTACCTACCAGCGTTAATTACAATAAACAACTTCTTTTGTAGTTTATGAATGCCATGCTCGTTTCGGGGATTTTTACGATGGTTTCCAAATTTTTTATTTTCGGCTTTTTGTGTAATGTGACATGCTCATTTAAAAATACCTATTCTCTGATATAACGAGTAACGCTTATAACAAGCAAATTCAGTCGGTCCCATCTTCCTCGTAATAACCAAGTTCGACTTTATGTTGTCTTGAAATTTAATTGTATTCATCAACATAAAATGTAGCTATACAGGTTGATTGTAATCAAGACGTACTTTTCTGACATTTCGTGAATACCTACAGTTCTAGGTATTAAATCTAATCGAGTACACATTTCTGTTAAACGTGACAAAAAAATACTTTTTCATACATTTTTATAAATTTCTATGCCTAAAATGTATGGAGAAGTTTTAAAATTTTGGTGGCGTATAACAGAAAGAGTATGACAGAGCCAGTGCCTGTCTCGCAATTATTTCAGTCTGGTGTTTTTTCTTTTCCTTCTGTTGTTTTTTTTTATCTCCATACTTTTATGTGCGCTATTTTTGCGTATTCAGACATATCACATACTTTTTTAATCTTTATTATATTATTATATTATAGTCAGGTTATTTTTTATATTTTTTAATGAAAATATTTTTGTTTTTCATACGAACAGACAAAATAATTTTTTTTATAATCTATGAAGAACTAAACACACACTGTAAACCCAACTTTATGCATGCCATTTCGTTACTTTTACATTCCACATATACGTTACCACCAATATAGTTTCGGAGTGGAAGTAACGGATTCTGTTTCAGAAGTGTTTGAAGCCAAAATTTAGCTTAGTTTTATTGTTAAACCTGCGATATGTTTTATTATATCTGTAGTATGAAAGATAAGCTCCATATGTGTAGTATGTGAAATAGAAATATGTGTTTTCTTACCTTATAAATCGTGGTAACAGTAGTGGAACTTCTTAAATGACCAACCCAGAAAGCAACCTGTTCCGATAGCGATACCGACACACACCAACAATTTAAAGTGTACATGGCGATCAGTGTTATACAAAAATGTTGCTACATTAAAAAAAAACATATTTATAGTGAAAATTTTTCGCCTTCATGCTAAAATCGTGGTAACGGAATGTGGAGTTCCACTTTTTCAAATATCCTGGGACACACTTTAAACGTGATTTTTTTTCAATATTGGTACAAATTTACGAAAAAACTATATATTTTCCAAAAATATATAATGTAAGCTGTTGAAAACACTACGAATTTAATTTTACACACTCAAAATTAATGACGAAATCAGACTTTGTTTATTTGAATTTATGGGTGGGACATGGTAAAAACGCACTACCTTTCGATCTAAATAATCAATTAAAAATATATACAGGTCAGATAGTTGTATTTAACTGATTGAATAGAGTAAATTAATAAATTTGCATGTTAAAAGTACATAACTTTCCAACATTTTATAATATAATAACTATGAAAAAATCAATCAAAGTCATGGGACATGCCAAAAACGCAATGTACAAACTTTGGCGAAAATGCCCATAAGCTACTGCAAATGCCTGGCGGAGTCTTTGTAGTCTCCTGACTTTGCCGAGCACGCCATCGCTGAACTCGGTCATTTGTCAAGTGGCGACGCTATAGCTGATTGTTCTTCCCATACATCCCCTGTTCTGGGGATCTCTCGGATAACGCACAACTTTTTTTCTAAACGCCACCCACTTCGTTGAACATTTTTAGTTTGATTTATCCACAAATCTCTTCAGTTTGAATTGAGTATATTCTTCATAGAAATTGACATTTTCAGAGATATCTCATTTTCAAAATCATGTTTGCTATCCGACTACATATATACCTACATTCTTTATACATTTTCGTCAATGCCGTTTAATACTTCTTACCAGTGACGTCCCCCTTGGGGGTAGGTAGATTGAGTGTCGCTTGGGGGCGGCAAATCGAGGAGAATCAATAAATATATATAGGAATAGGTACCGAAACTTAGTAATAACGGAAATATCTTTCCATTAAAAAAATCAGCTCACTGGTTGGAAACAAAATGTACCTATTAATTAACATAAACGGTTTAACAGGACTGTATTTTTTCGTCGTGTTCGCGATGTCTAGTTTACTTCCGTTGTCTTTGGACATCACTCCCTGATGACCAGCAATGACACGTGCAGATTTGCGAATTATATTTGAATTATACCTAATTAATTTATCCAAATATTTTTGCCAGTCATTCGCGAGTTTTGAAAGTTGTCAGGTGTATTTTTAAACGTATCTAAAACTGTGGACTCGCAATATTGTCTATTAATTGAAATAGAGATGACATTTAAATTAAATTTTGTGGCATATATTTTGTTAATAATGTATTTCTTAAATATTGAGGCCTTATAGGATAATAAAAAATACTGTGTAATGGGGTGGCATTTTGACGCTGCCTAGAGGCGGCATTTTGTCTAGGGACGTCACTGCTTCTTACATACACATTTTGACGTTTTCTCTGACTTATAGATAAATCAAGGCAAATATAAAGAAACGATTATAATTTTACTACGTATTAAATAATCGACAATGATACCGACTCACTAGAGAACATAAATGTTACAATATGTTAATGGGCACCGCGTGTAGTGAAATTAATCAATGAAATCTTATAAGGGAATGCACGTTGTGCCATAAATAAGTTTATTTACAAATTACAATACAACCTTTCACAAATTCAAAATTACTTATGTGACCTATACGGTGGATAATGGTTATAGAAAATATGGTGCGGACAGGACTCAAACCCGCATCGTCGAATTCCCGTCAACGTGCTTTACGTAATTTACAATAAATATTATGTATGTTCAATAAAGAATGCTACATTATTAAATTGTGTGAATTATTTATATATTATGTCACACTGAAAAAATATTGACACAGAATATTCCTCAAATACTCTCAGTTGAGGATTCATGACCAATAACGAGGAAAAGTGAGCTGAAACCAAACGACGAAAATTGCTAGAATTCGCACGGAGACCTTTTCTCACAGGCGATGTCAGCGGGCAGCACGAAAACAGGTTTGTCGAGGGTGCTCGCTGACTGTCCAGCGCCCGACTGCACTCGCCCAGAGTGCATTCACAGGGTCGATTCTCGATTAGGCCAAATTAAACAATGCACAATTTGTTGCTACCTCTCTTGGTAAATGAAGTATCGATGTAGGTACACATTTACTGCATTATAATGTTCGTCATCCTCTTAATAATTTTGACGTTTCTCGTGAAAAAATATATACTAAAGAGCGTGTATATTGAGGTTATAATTATTATATTATCACAAAGGTCCAGTTCTGGAGGCTGTCCACTGGTCACTAACTTTTCATCGTTGCTATAGTGATAGGATAATAATAAAACAACATTTTTTAAATATAAAAAAAAAGTTTTTGTCCATACCTATTATAAACGAAATAATATTATGGCAAAGTGAAACGTTGGCTTCTTTGGCAAGCGCGATCTGACTGCGTGGTCCCCTCGCAATA
This sequence comes from Rhyacophila brunnea, assembly GCF_057557595.1. Classification (NCBI taxonomy): domain Eukaryota; kingdom Metazoa; phylum Arthropoda; class Insecta; order Trichoptera; family Rhyacophilidae; genus Rhyacophila; species Rhyacophila brunnea. The sequence continues at coordinate 20,355,741 of NW_028232860.1, forward strand.
TGGGTAGGTACTACGGGGGAGAAAATAGTGCGGTCAGATTGCAATTCACAATATCTGAGCGATTCAATTTCTCAGTGAATCGGAATTTAAAAAAAATGTTAACATATAGGTACATACCTATTGTGATAAGACTGATAATTAGTGATAAGCATAATATAATAACATTCGATCACCGTTTTTGTTTAGACGCTAAATAATTTACTTATAACGTTTTACATGACTTTTCAAACAATTATTTAGCATTTCCGGCCAGCATTAGGTACAAATTCACACATCAACCAAGTGACGTCACGTGTGTATTCTGAATTTGATATGAGGAGAATTGTCAAATATATTTCGAATTTTATTCGTGAAAGCGAAGAGCATATAAATCAGGTATTATCAGTGTCGCATAAACATTTAGGAGTTTTAAATTCTATTCAATTGTACCTCAGAATTGTATTCAATAATAATATAGGCATACCATTTAAGTAATGTATAAATTCAAAAAACTTGATAAAGCTCACCATGTGAGCGAAACTGTCGTACATTATTGTACTGTCAATATTAGTTGTGAAATGGCGACAACGAGCAGATAGATACTTACAAGAAGTCCTGAATGTTATGGATAAAGGATCCACAGTTTACATATAAATTGTACTTATTTCATTTCACCGTAGCAGTTCACCGTGAGTAGCCTTACCGGGAAGAGATGGCAGTATAGCATCGAGATTTAAAAAAATACGCATTGTTCGTGGAGCATTGCCGACAGTAATGTTCCAATTTTATTAGACTCATTAGTCATTACATAAGTACCAATATTAATTTGGTAATAACGCTGTCATTTTCGGCAGATATTTGATACCTACGTACGACTTGAGCGCCTACCAGAATTTAATATATAAAGTACTTATATACGATATGATTTATTTCTAATTTACCAACCTATCGGTAAATTACGGTGCATACGTACAAATTTCTGGACACGAGAACCACGTGTACACATATTATGTACTATAGGGTTATAATTTACTGTTTCCACGTGGCTGTTACATCATGCTCAAATTCTATACGCAGTCCGCACCCCTCATATAAGGACACATATGTACTACCTATTTGAATTTTCAAGAAAACAAATTCATGAGCATAAATATGGTGAAGTAAAATCGAGCACAATAGATAGTAAGGTAGGCAGGCATCGTCCAAATTAAATGTATTTTATGGGGAGCGAGCGAGATCAGGTAGATAATTATTATTCTTTTGTACAGCTGAGTTTTTTTTGGGTCGAACTGACTGCGTTTCCTACGTGCACATGCCTCGTACACATAAGAAAAAAAACATTTTTTCCTGCTGTGATAGGTACCGGAATTTGTATGTTACCTATAAATATTAGGTGGTTTTATTGTGCATTTCTTTCAGAAATCAAGGTTATATTAAAATTATTATAATATCTGGGTAGGTAGATCACTTTACTTTAAATTTAAATGGATTTATGCATTTATTTATAGATTATACCATATTATTATTATAAATGATAAACCAAAGAGCCAAAATTTTTTGTCCGAATTATATTACAGACCTACAAACTTATCTGGAGAATGGCCAAAAATGGAACTACGAACTAGCATAGGACTCAACATATTGAAAAACGTCATTCGAGTGTCAGATTGGGTAGTTTTCGACAGTGGCTCCCCCATCTCATTCTCCAGATAAGTTTGTAGGTGTGTACGTTAAAATTAGGTAAACTGCAGTCTGTTTATTGTGTGATAAAAATAATCTGTTATTTTTGTGAAAACGACATTTGCAAGGTAGCCAGGAATTTAAAACAGCGGGCTAGCGGGCGCAGGTGCACCGCCACCACATTGAGTGGGTCCCACGCAGTAAAAACGTCGATACACGAAAGAAAATTCGTTAATATAATATACCTAAGTACACATATTACTTAAAGTACCTATACATAAAAGAATATGTTTTGCTATAAATCTGTTGACTGGAAAAACCAGGCGGGAACAGTGACATTTTTCAAAGCCGATTACGACAAAATTCAAGAATGATAACCACACACAACAAAAATAATCCAGTATATCGGCTATTTTCAAAATGTTGCAAAATAACTTCCATAGAACGCCATCATATTTCTCTTTTAAATCTTGAAAAATGGTAAAAAGTAATATTTTCTTACACGTTTCTGTTTCATAGAATGCAGATCTAAAGACCAGAATTACATTACTTAATTACAAATAATTTCTTCAGTTGACCAATTCGAAGAAATGGCGTGAATCCAATCGGGCAGGTAAAAGACCGGCCGACAGAGGATATAATCTGCGACCTCAATATGAACACGGTAAGAGGATTTTTTGATATTTTGTTATTCAAAGTTTTGATCTATCCAGATCGAGAAATGTCACTCGGTTTTCTGTCCTTCGGCACATCGATATTTTATAGTCGAAAAAAATCCACCATTCTCTGCAAATCCGTGGTTATTCAATTTCGCCGAAGAAGTAACCAGCAGACGATATCAGCGTTAACTTCTTCATCAGGCTACATCCAACTACAATCCCCCCCCACAGAGATGAGACTAGGTAGTCGTAAATATTATTGTAATTGACATGTGGATATTAGTTTCCAGTAATATTGAGAAAATAATCGCATTATATGTTTGCAACTCCATCAGGTCATGCAAGTGTGAATGAGTTGGTACTTACCGGCCCGCGGTTGAAAACCACTTCTTTAGACCGTCGATAATAATAATGACACCGGGATATTCCTTCACATATAAAACAAGTACCTATTATATTATGGATCCACCAGTATAAGTTGTCCGCTGAGTGAGGGCGCCACATGCTAACATCTGACATTTCATTCAATACTTGTTATACCTATTGTGATAAACCAAAACCAACTCAAGAGAAAGTCGAAGCATTCACGACTGGTCCTACCTTTTCCGCCCCCTCCTGTTGTCTATGGATGACCTGTTATTGTTCTATAGAGTGCCCATACTGACGCCTAGTTAATATATTTGATTTGAGATTTTTTTATAATTCAATTTGAAACGAGAAAGGGCGAATCGATATGTCAAGCGATCTGGGATCTGATTTTGACAGCTGAACAGTGGACCACTCGTTGCTTGTGCAAAAGGTTATGCTCAGGCTTTATTAATCTAAAGATGGCGGTGGATAGACTGATAAGCTTATTTTCTACTGTAGTGTCAATCATATTTTTGTATGTAAACAAAACGAGGATTCAATATTTGAGGGCTGTCGGCGGGGTTTGTGTTTTTGGGTTGGATCATAAAATAATAAAAATAGTCTGGCAATGGTCCAGGACTTTCACATCTCTATCTTATTAAACCATGTTTTATCTAAATTCGCTAATTATTGATAAATGTTACATAATAGATAAATATAACAGAGGACCTAGGTATATTAATTAAGGAGATTGCCTATCACGGAGTCAATAAATTTAAACGAAACCAAAAAGGAAAGTCTATAAAATAGGTAGGTAGGTATTAGGAAGTTTATTACAGTTGTTGTTTGAGATAAAGGTAGGACAAAGTGTATACCAAATAGGTATTACCTACATTTGTATTGTACATTCAAAATGTAGACGCACGATTGACATATTAAATTATTAATTTGTCAGGCAGTGAAAATAATGTACCTATTTTTGTAAATGCATTTTCTACAAAGCACTAGCCAGTAGCCAGCTGTTTTTGCATGGCAGGCTAGGCTTCGAATATTAATTGTCAACTCCATAAGATTTATTACCTATGGTTTAACAGTTTAATGAATGCAAGGTCAACGTGGTTAGCTTATTTTTAGAATTTTACTAACACAGCTGATGTTCGATGGAAAACAAACGCAGAAAGAATTTTATCACGTAGGAAAGGAATAAAGGCACAAGTTTGTTGAACTTTTGAATGCGATTATAATGTAAAAATAGAATGATAAATAATAGGTGTATGCGTACAAAACACACAGCTTGGGCACCATTTTTTATTATCTAGAATTTGAATTTGGAACACATTTTCAAATGTGGAACCCGATTGAAAATATTTCACTAATATAAATCGAAAACCAGTCGTGGAAAGCACAAGAAAAGGCAAAATGTCCGACATTTTATCTTGCAGTCGCGAGCTGTATCAGCAGTATTCGGAAATGCCTTCGAATTCTCTACCTACATAATGTAATGGAATTTATTATTCTCGTGGCTAGGGATTTAAAAAAATCTGAGAATTCGTGTAATATCACAATATTCAGTGGAAAAAGGGATGAGATTCATCATGAATCAACGGAAACTAATTTATCGGTGAAAAATGAGTAATATTTTTTGTCTAAATTTCACATGTTGACTCCATAGTGCAATGAAATTATTACACTAGGTAAAAATATTAAAATACCTAACTCAATATGTGATGAGAAGATCGAGTTGTTTATGAAAGGTTAATATACCGACAGAGGTTGAATAAATGTATGTTTATTATACGTTTATGATCCTAATAAATTCTGTATGTACATAACTAGGTAGGTAGTTATAATAAACACAGGTTTTTTTACGCGTTGTTTCAATCAAGTCGTCTAGTAATGTCAGTGACACAGTCAGCTGATTGCAAAACATGTGCTATGACTGAAAATTTAATCAGCGTACAATATACACGAATAAAATGTGCATCGAGGGGGCTGGAAAAAATGGCTGAAACGTACGAGACCCCATCTTGAAACGGATGGCCGTCCATGTTGCAAAAACGTGAACCGTTTGCAATTCCGGACCATACCCGTTTCATACGGGGGTGTGTGGACCGAAAAAAATACCGAGAATCGATCACGCGGCCGGAAAAAGCAGGGAAAACTACATAATTTAACGTAAAAACAGATATATTTCGATTTGAGTGAACGCCGGCCGGCGAAATGAAGCGGACCTACCTTAACGAAGCAGATCGACGTAGTCGTCCCCTCGATGTCCACCAATATAACTGTTGATTTTAAAATCTTTTCGTCGATCTCCTTTGCACATAGATCCATTATCACAGGGTGCGTTACGCGTACGATGGTTTACAAAAAAACTTCGAGTATTTCCGATTGAGGGGTACAATAAATCGATCAAATAGAGTAGTCGTGTGCTGCGATATCTCACGCAAAAGATGCGCAATGCAACGGCGGTCCGCAAAGTCTGACTGCCTCAGCTTGCCTGTCTGATAGGGCCACTGCCAACTTGAGAAACGGATGCCAAATCTGCGGCAGGGGTGAAATACGGAAGTAAAAACATATGATATTAAAAAAATACAAGTTTCAAAAACATAGTTACTTATAAATGATTGAATCCCACTCTGTCCAAAAGAAATCTATAAGTTTACTAGGGATAGTCAAAATTACCAGAAAAAATATGTACAACTGTTTTCTACCTACTATTAGTAAAATTGAAGTTATTGTCTGTGGTTTCGAAATATTTGTCTTTTGATCATGGTTTTTACCAAGGCCTGAACAAAAACGATGCATGAGTGCGAGTGAGAAAGTATTCGGCACCCTTACAATCTCTGCGACACGCGCTAGAGTAACATAAAAGGTCTACATAAATGTGAGCTAGTTTCCAAAAGAATCGCCATCAAATCGGGGCGAAACGCTTCACACAGCGTCGATAACTTGCGAGTTCGTGTTGCTAAAATTGCTATTTTTTGTGTTAAACATTTTTAGTTAATTAAGTAGAAAAGATGGTTCTGTGTGTTGTCTTAAAATGTGGTAGCCGTACTGATACGCAAGAAGATGGTATTATGTTTCATAGGTAAGTTGATACATGTTCGTGATAATTTATTTGTATTTTAGTATATATTTTGATATCAGTGACCTAGTGTTTCTTTAAAATAACTTAAATTATGGATATCTTTATCTAATGGTTGCATTTTGACCGCTTAAAAATACTATATAACGTAAAAAAATAGAAAATTATATTTTAATTCTGAGCGTCTAGTGCGAGCACTTTGGGCGAGCACTAGCGAAATGGTCTATGGTCTCGAACATTTGTAGACGAATGCGTTCGCTCGCCCACAAACCAAACGCAAGGCACGCGGCTTCATTTAGCAATGCAACGGGTGGTGTCTAGATGTATCTATAGTCTAAGGTTTTTACTATTTTCATAACATAATATTATACATAGTGTCCTTTTTAATTGGTCTGTTCCATTATAAAATTATAACTCAAAAACTACCGGACCAATATTGATGAAACTTGCAAACCTTATAGATTAAATTGTTGGTAGGTATCTATTTAGTTTCGTTTCATCGCAATATTTCAATAAGTTCCGAAGTTAAGATAAAACCTTTTAAAAATGCCTAGCGTAAATGAAACAATTCATCACGAGGGAGGTGCGGATAAAGGGTACATACGTGCCTAGATTCAACCATTGCCTGTCTTATTGATTTGAAAAATAAAATAAACCGTTTTACTTTTTGTTTTCAGATTTCACGTGGACGAAGTTACATGCTATAGCCAGCAGTAAATACAATCTACAGCTCTAACCACAATCTCTAATAGCTTACGATGGTATTCAATATAAATAAATGTAAGACAAGAGTGTTATTTTTAGTCTACTAACATTTTAAACACTATTAACACAATGTAGGTATCTATGTTACCCGTATGTGTACATTACCAATGTACACATACCTATGTTATGAAGCAATCAATTGATAGGTATCTAGAATTGCTGTTTAATGTGAAAGATTGCTCACAATGATCAGTGTGAATCGTAGATCCTTGTCACATCGCAACGTCACCTACCCAGTGCTGACTAGAACAGGTCTTCCACTATTTGCCTTTCGCTGTGTGCTCTATCTTCAATGTGTATGATAAAATAAATATAATATTGTAAGTGACTCGAGCAATATAATTACTTATATAAATCTTCATTCGACAAATTTTAATTTCGGGTTATCTCTCTTTATAACTTTGCCCTCCGGCTCTAGGATGATAATGATGTTATAAGTTCAAAAATATATTTTTTACATACATGTATTATCTATTTATTCATTAGGTAGCTACTATATAATATATTAATACAACTGAATATCATTTGATCTAATTTTATGTGAGGTAATCAGGTAATGAAGCGTATCAGTGTAGTAAAAAGTTATGAAGCGTATAGCTACTCTGCTAGCAGCTGTTTTTGAATTTGGCATTTTTCCGTGAATTTATTTCCAAATATGGTTTGCGGTCCGCCACTGGGCACTGCCTTCTATATACTGTGGTAAGTATTTGTAACAATAAAATACGCGGGTAGTCTGAAATCAGCCGTTTTGTAAATATTGACAAGATCACTTTTTATCTGACACATTTACTATGTTGTTTATTTATACTACTCATAGAAAATCTAAATAAAATTTGCTTATTAAAAGCTTCTATAATATTGTTATAATTGTCACGTTTATGTTATGTTATGATTATTTTGAGTTTTGATAATATTATTTTCTCTGTAGGTGCTTACAGTATGTATTGTATTGTTATGTACATACACTGTAAATTTGTTTGCGATTTGTTATCAATGAAATATGATTGATACAGCCTACTACCAAATATTTATTTAGATACATATTAACATACAGTTTATCTAGAAAATATTCAGTCATGGAGAAAAATGAAAAGAGCATATCTACATCACCCCACTTCATTACTTCTTGTGGTACGATTTTTTGACAATTAGCTAATTTAAATAAAATAAAAAACTAGACATTATAATATGGTTGGTTTAACATAGTATATTAGTCTATGGTTTAATAGAAACATTGTAAGTTTAATATTGTGGCATCTATTTTCAAATCCCTGTTTTTCAATTTGTGTATGACTCAGAGGACTCAGAGTATGAACCTAATATGTTGAGCAAGTGGCTGAGATCCATTTTTCTATTATAATTTTATTAGGATCAGACATGGTCGGGAAGAAGACCACATTTTACTCATAGTAAAATAGGCTGGGGTGGGTGACCTGCTCAAATTGTCTTCCCGAGCCCGGTCTATCCTGAGGCACGCCATCCACGCCTGCATTTTGGGTACCTAACCCGACACTCAAAAACTCAGCTACATTCATTGAACATGACTAGCCAATTTTATTTGGGAAATTTTGATGGTTCGGATTATGTTTGGCGGATAATTTAGGAAAATGAAGGATAGCAATGAAAAAACTTTGTTTATAAATAACCCGAATTTTCTCTTTATTATATTATCATAAAATACATCATTTATTTACAATGTCAGTCAATACATTTTATAGAAACCAATTGTAAAACTGTGTTATGTATTATGCATTTACAGATGGGATAAAACAGCTGGACTCTAAAATTAAATAGGATAGTTTTATACCAAAGAATTTGGACTATAAATTGGAGCCTAATAGCGCCTGTACACATGCATGTATTTATTGGCCACAACAGTGTGGAAATTAAACTATTGCGAAAATAACTGTTAACACGTAAAATTGCTGACTGTCTCGGCAATCTCATTCTTCAAGCGTAAGCGAGTTTGTCATTGTATGGTGCTATTTCACTGGTTAAAAATATACATAATTTGCAATATCTCAGAAACATACTTGGGTATAAGAAAAGGTATTGGGTATTAGATGAAAAATGAGCGAGACTTGAATCTGCATCCGTTGGGTTCCGACGAATGTGCTAATTGGTAAGTAGGTACTAAATAAAATATAAATTATCATCAAAGCATTTCAACTATAAAAGGCACTTTTACAGCACAGATGTCACAAAGTGTTTGTTGAACTGTTCATTGTCATTTTAAATATAACATATATTGTATATTTACAAAATCTTACAAATTTTCTTGGTTAAAAGTTAAAATTTAATTATTATTCTAGCCATGGTGGTATGTATTTTATTCCATGTGGTCGAGTAAGCTTTTTCTTGATTTTGAAACCACCCCTTCGTTCACACGTATTTTCTTGATAAGTACAGGTGTTGAGATGTCACAGACCGCCTTTCTTTTAGCCAACTGAAATATCATAAGGCAAAATAAGTGTTAACACCAATGATCATCAAAATTGCAGTTTATTTATCTATATATAAAGAAGGGCATATGCAACATAGAAAGAATGAGTATGATACAACATACATCAGTTTATAAAAAAAAAAATAGTAAAACAGAGCACACATAACAAAATACAGATTATCTTATCATATATTATATTGTCAGAAATAAAAAAAAAAGTACAATAAAATCAAGATATTATATTATGAAAAACAAGATGAGTGGGTACAACAAAAAATGGTCATTTACTGCAGTGCTTGAGTGCCTGAATGGAGGTATTGAACATGTCAATAGAAGAACTATTTTGAAAGAGTTTACAGCAAAGGAGTTTTAATGAAATCAGTGTCTCTATTGACAATCATTATTGATGGAAGACCATTGCAGTTGTAATCAAAGATGTTGAATAAAAATCTTCTTTTATGACGATGGATATATTTAAGAAAATGAAGGTTACTAAGGTTAATGAATACATTTCGCATTCCAAGTTTAACGCCTGCGCTGTGAAATTTATCTAAAAATGCCTTGCATTAAAGTTACACGACTGAAAAAATAACAATCATGCAAAATCACAAATAACAACACTCAAGTAACTAACCAAAGTAAATAAGTCAACAGTAGGTTCCTATTTTCATTTTAATTACAAAAGTTCATCCAACACTGTCGACCCAGAGATTATTAATTTTTATATAGTTGGGCGTTGCAATAGCAAAAAAGTATTAATAGTCTTTGATCAATATTTCGATGCATGCATGCAGGATTTAATATTGGGGGAGGGGGGGGGGGCCCAAGGAGGAGAATATAAATTAGTCCCATAGGCTCTTTTTGTTCTTCATATAATTATTTTTACATATTTTCACAATACACGATGGTATATTTTTACAGTTTCTCCTAGTTTTTATTAAATTGGAGGCATAGTGGCGGTAACTGTTGAGTGTGTCATCAGCGACTGGCGGATTGGAAGTGACTAACAGCGACCATGCTGGACATGTGCGCATAGTATGCTAAAACATTACTCAAATAATATTGGCTGTGCTATCCGCTTGGTCTAGAGAGCTACAATATTTATGCCGAATTCCACTGAAAAAAAATATTCTTTTGATTTACACCACCACCGACTTTTAGTGGGTGCAGTCGTTCTTTTCGCCGAATGTTTATCGTCGATTTTTGGTTTTTTTATTGAGGTTCCAAAATATTAATTGAAAATGGACAAAAAAAAGTATTATTGCATTTAACTTATACACAAACCTACTCAACACAGCCTAATTTCTCGTTTATCTGTCTTTTGTCTATTGCACTCAGTGTACCAACACCTTGGCCCCCACATCCTGAAACGGGCCCTCAGGCTGGGATATTTGGCGGGCCCACTACCTACCGCTAAGAATAAAGGCAGTGTGAAACACTACATTAACGTTTTTCAAATTGTGTTTTAGTTCAAATTAAGGGTATCTACTTATACAGTGAATTATTGGCAATTTTTAATACATCTACTTTAATAATGGAGGTGTCGAGTATCGACACATAATAATCAGAAAATATATTGCACAATTATATAATTTAAAATGTTCATGGCCATGAAGTATAATACTTTTTTTTACTATTAAAACTAATTTATGATGTGTGATAATCTCACTTATCTGGTCAACCCGACACGCCGGGCCCCCAGGCTAGAATCCTGTCAGCCCTCCCCAGCCATGACCTACACCACTCCAGAATTCGGATGGACACTGAGAATTTTTTGACAGTTCCATTAGGGATTGGGTTTCTAAAAAAACCCGACATTAGTGTTTCGAAATTTTTGTGTTAGAAATTAAAATCTAAGAAATTTTTCTAAAAAGAGTGCTGGAGAATAATTACATCTTTTTTCACTTCTTACTTCACTTATCATTGTTTTGGCGTGTTTTTATTTTTCTAAGCCCAAGGTATAGTTTATTGCCTATCAATTTCAATATTTAAAATCATTCTGATAATTTTCATCTTTGGGGGGTGCCAGGGCCCCTTAGCCCCCCTTGGGTGCGCCATTGATTGGCATCGATAATTTTTCTTTAAATGTGACATCCCTCGTTGCATGCATGCATGTTTAGGATGTCATGCTTTCCTATGGTTAGATTTATATTTTTTTCATTCCTAAACTGAGCAGATGGATTTCAACACCACTGGATGGAAGTTTAACAGAAAGTTTTTATACCGACATAATTATAATCATAAATATCTGATAATAACGACAGCGTTATTATCAGATATTTGATACCAATCAAAATCAAATTAATGTTCATATGTATTGAATCTAATAAAAATGGAACATTACTGTCAGCAATGCTCCATGAACAATGCGTATTTTTTTAATCTCAATGCTATGCGGTCATCTCTTTTCGGTAAGACAGCTCATGGCGAACTGTGATATGGAGAATTGTAATGTACAATTTACATATAACCAGTTTTTCTAGACTCTTGAAAAAAGTTGTTTTTGATTTATAATGTTTACAAGATGTAACGACATGTAATATAGTAGTAATGTCATAAGTTAATATGACAAAAGATATCTGACATGTTCACCTTGACTTCTTCTTCAATAGCCTCACGACATGGCGGACTGACTGTAGCAAAGACAAAATTGCCCTTCTTTCCTGGCGCCAGTGAACTCAGGTTCTTAGGTTTGTCGTCATTTGCTTGAGGACCGTTCTTCGTGAGCAGCGCGAGCCGGTTGAGCGCGGCCTGGCCGCGAGACAGGAACGAACCGCGCACATTACTCTGTCGACAGATTTGTGAATTCATTAATATCGATATGGTAGCATGGCAATGTATGTTGGAATTAATGTTAATGACGCCGTAATTGGTGTTAATAATGCCGTTGAGCAAGGGTTGGCAAACTACAGCCTCCGAGCCACATATGGTTCCTTGGTATGCGTGCACAGATTATCACACATGTTATTAAATGTGAAAATAAAATTACACGGTAACAAATCCTGATTTGCCAGCATGCAAACTGTCAGGGATATTTGAAAAAAATACTTAAATAGTATCTATAAAATTATGGATACGATCATCTAATAATGTTATAGGCAATATACATGTGCATGGATTTGCTGCTGACAGTACATTTTGTTGCAACCGTAACAATAAAATGCAAATGTAAACACGTATTATTGTGCAAATTGCAAGACTGTATGCATGGACCAAAAAATTTTAGCAGTTTCTGCTAGTTGCAAAGTGACACATGTGCATGTGCAGTAGAACGATAGTGGCAAACCTGTCGGAAAAAAATATGAACTACGCCACGCAGAGCATTTTGATGTTTATTTTAAATTGTTGCGATTTTCATAACCTGTCCGAATTTGTCAAATAGCACCACAAAACTACAACAAATTTCATTCAAAGCATTCGCTAATGCTTGAAGAATGAGATTGGCGAGATAGTCAGCACTTTTGTGTGAAAACAGTTATTGTACCGTTAGTTTTGTACAAGATTTTCATACAACAATTGTGATAGGAGTTATGATTATATTTCTTAAGTTGCCATCTTGTATTCAGGATATCACACGGACCATCTACCACAATTTCAAACAAAACACTCGGTAAGCTATGATTGTACATGAGTTGTATGAATACCATTCCAGGTAATCATTCAATGTCTACATTCAAAATCCTACTGGATTATGCCCCCGGACCATAAACCGATATTATTTCAATGTAATATACCTATACATTTTCGTATAGAATAACTTAGGAGTACATAACACTTCATTACTCTACCTGCAAGGCAAAGGGTTTCTTGATCGGACTAGGTAAGTCTTTGACCGATTTGGAAGATTTCACTTCTGGCTGTTCCTGGTTTTCATTTTTACTTATATTGACAGCAGCTTTCGATGCTACGTTTGGTTTCTTGTTGAGCGAAGATCTTATGAGAGAAGTCCTGGTGACCGTCTTCGTATACGCATCACTTTCTTGAGAGAACTGAGAAGGGACGTGCATTGCACTCTTTTCTTTTTCCTGAAAAAGAAAACATTGGATTGCATTATGTATTCATAGATCAAGAGAAATTTTCATGAAATTGAGATACATAAATAACTAGCTATAAAATTTTGTTTTTTTTAAGTATTGTAACCTTCTGTCATAGGGATATGGCTACTTTACCTTAGACAGAGAGTCACAGAATAAGATATCAATGTAAAGAGACAAGTGTATTTAAAAATAAAAATATGCGGAATACCGTCGGAAATAAAGTTTCTCTTAAAATCGGTAGATAGCAATATTCCCATTTTGCTTTAAAAATACCTATCTTTATTCACTACTATAAATAAATATACCAATTGCAAGTAAAAAGTAAATTAGGTACTAACACCTCCGAAAGCACGAGGACGGGTTCGTGGCTTTTCTCAGGTTACAAACCTCGTCTTCTTCGGCTAGCTCAGTAATGATGTCCGGAGTGGTGTTAAAATTTGTTTTTCTCGGGATGTTAGGTGTAGGGTAAATGATACCCCTTGTTATTTTATTGAAGTTTATTTGCGTTTTTTAAGGGAGTCACGCAGAACCTTCTAGTTACCAAGCTCTTTGGACGCTCACTTATTTTTCTCTCGGGGTTCCCTTTTTTAAAATTCCTCCGAACCCACGCCGACTCACCAAAGAGCTCTCGTGATTGGCCAAATCCGATCGGATGATCTTTGAATTCGGCGAATCACGAGGCAGACTTCGGCGCTGGCGCGCGAAGATTTTAGCGTTGTACAATGCGCGGCAAAATTATAATATTTAAATTCTTATTTATATATTTTATTTTTGCCGCGCATGATGTTAGCCATTTGCTCAACTTATTGAGTCCATACTCTGGACCTGACACTTGTTGAAAAACAACATGTGAATTTACCAGACCTGAGAGTCGAACCTGAGACCCATGACTTTATAAACTGACATGTTAGCACTAAATACACTTGCATTACATTGAGATCTCGTTTCTGTCTATAACATAAGGTTGCAGTAAGTACAAACCATTTGCCTGAGGAAGGTTTCCCTCTCATGTCTTTGCCTTCGCCACTGCTCTTCCGACTGGAACTCTTCAGCAGCATTTCCATCAAAGTCCTCATCGCCGACCACTGCACCACTTTCTATTCCACTATCTGAAATCAACAGTATTCAACGTACAATACTGCATAGCACAAAGGATCTAGTCAGGTTTATGTGGAAGGAGCCGTTATTTTACTTGCATCTTCTTTAAACTATGGTGTCCCGGAAAGCTGTGAAAAAGCATCCAAAGAATGTATTCTTGACTGCACTATTATGGAATAGAGGCAAAAACTGCGTGTTGTATAAAGGTAAACGATTATAATAATCAAGAAGAATAACAATACAAGTGATCAATGTATTGTAATATACTCATTGTAACTAGTAATGTCAAGTAAAGAGCAGGTGCTTGGGAATGGCTGGAACAACATTCATCTTGATGCAGAGTGTCTAGGACTTACAACTGTACTCAGTTAAAACCAAATGCCGCCTATTCACTGCTTGCATTCAGACGGTGCAGCTTTACGATAGTGAAATATGGCACCTTAAGAAGACCCTATTATTATGGTTTAGGGCAGGGTTTAATTTAATTTTAAAGATTAACCATTACCATCTGTGATTTGTATTCTTAGTTCAATGAAAACAATAAAGTATGAACGAAAAATTTTTGTGTGCACTATTATTTATGTCGAATCTCCATAGCCTACATCCACCCTTTGTCACTGTGATAAAATAATAATAATAATAATAATTGTAACATTATGACTATATTTTACACACCAACATTTCTCCATCTGAACTTCCTTTCTCTTGTGCCACCTTCGAGGTCACCGTCTTCCAGCAGCATCTCCTGCAGCAATTTCACCTCTCGTTTGTCCTGGTCCAGAACTTCTCGCCTTAACAAAAAAATATGATAACATTATAAAACAAAAAAATAGAAAACCAGGACATTTTATTAAACAAATTACATACTTTTGTTGTATCTTTTTTTGGAAAATATTGGCTGTAGTTTCTATGCAATGGCACAGAAACGTGACTGGTGGGTTCGTCAAGTGGCCGGTGAATTGGTCAGCACACATCACAGGTGGCCGCCCATTAGTCACAATGAAGATGCTTTTCCAATATTCAATTGACTTGATTTTCAAAAAAATGTAGAAAATATTGGGTCCATCCATGGCGAAATGGAAACAAGAAAAATGACTCATTTTATATACCCAACAATTGAACACGTACTAACATAACGTCGCTTAAGAAACAACACCGCGGAAGTCAATTAATTAAAATTTTCAGGGGCAAACAAAAACCGTCTCAAAAAATTGAAAATTGATACCTTTTAACTTATTTTTGTGTTTAGTTAAAAAGATGTTTTTTTTTTAACTAAACACAAAAAAATTAAGTTAAAAGGTATTAATTTTCAATTTTTTGAGACGGTTTTTGTTTGCCCCTGAAAATTTTAATTAATTGACTTCCGCGGTGTTGTTTCTTAAGCGACGATAACTAACAAAAACATAATGGTAAAAGATAGTTTTAATGTTCATTATGGATTGAATATCACAGGCATTCTGGCGATATGTCTTACAATACAACTAACCTTTCCGACCGGGAGAGAGAGTTTGGGATAAAAATTCTTGCGGATGGTTATACAGATGGCCATGGACCTTAATGGTCTGTAGTGCCAGCTTAATTAGCTAACTAAAATGTCTAAATTTCCCTCATAAAGACGTCCGGTACAAATCGTTTACTGGAAGTCAGGTGGAAACAGCGGCAATTTGCATAGCCGATTTCGGCAAAATTCGTGAATTCAAGTATGTTATCCTAACCTAACCCAACAAATAATCAAGTACAACGGCTATTTTCAAAATTTGTTTGCCGCTGGCTTCCACTAAGTAGACAAGAACCAGAAGTTCAAATTAATTGCACTCACATGTGTATCTTTTCCAGTTGATTTTTAACAGCCCTTTGATCAAATTTGTCAGCATCACCTTCTTCCCATTCCAAAACGTCCAAACCTCTTTCGTCTTCATCTCCTGACCCCTTCCATTCGTCTTCTGACGTTAGTTCAGCTTCTTGGTCGAAGAACTCTGAAGTCTTGGTCTTTTTGGGCTGCTTGGGTGCTACTTCAGGAACCACCTCAATCTAAACACATATTAAACAATTAGTGCAATGTTAGAATTGTAAATTTTCAAGATGAAGTGATTTAGAGAATCAGTTTGGTATTGCGGATATAGATATACAGTAAAACCTCGTTAATAAGAACACGGATAATTCGAAATTCGCCCAAATTCGAAATTTTCGCAAAAAAAAAGTCGAAGAGAAAAAATTCGAATTTCGTAATTCGAAACGATTTCAGAGTTCTGGCATACAAAAATATTCAATAAATCGTAATAAAGTACACTATTTTATGACCTAGTCATTGAAAATTGTGACAGATTTTTCTTAAAACATCGTAAATTGCTTATTTTAAGAAGATAATATAAATAATCCTGTCATTTTATGACCCATCAACACACACGAAATCGGAAAATTTGTAGGCACATCTATGATCGTAAACAAAATTAATGAAAATCAAATTTTTTTTTTTCATAATTTTAATATTTTTCCTCCATATATTTTATATTTCGTAATTCGAATTTTTTTTGGATTTTCGGTCCTATGGAATTCGTATTAACGAGGTTTTACTGTACCGGGAATATTATTGTCAGATTTTCCGTTTCTATTTAATCAATTTCATCACTATTTCTGAGCTTGTTGGCAGGATTAGTGACAGGTCCCAGTTCAAATGCCACAACCGGAAAATTCTGATGGTGTTCTCCAATGTGTGTTTAAACGCAGATGATGGATCAGGTTGAGCAAACAGCTGACAATAATTTCTTGTAAAAAAATGTGGTAAGAAACCTCCTCATCAGATTATAATGTCAATAAAAACTGATATTTTAAAAAAATCACTCAACCTGTAGGGTCTATGCCCTGGATCTAACCTAACCTAACCACACATATTCAATGGAAAAAAGATGAATTTGACCCAGCTGCAGGATTCGAACCAAGGACACCACTAAGTGAGGAGCTCAATGTGCTAATGACGTTGATGATAATTATCTCTGAATAAATTTTCTTTAAAGCTATAGATGGGTCTGTGCTGCTGTTAGATACAATGGATCCAGGGCTCTTCATAAAGTTTAAGAAGTCCCCGGGGAGGAATGTCAAAAAGAATGCTGAGAGACTGAGTTTGACCGATTGGAGAGATTTCCGGATAGAGATTCCAGCAGGCCGGTTATGCAATCGGCCATTGATTTGAACGGTCTGTAGGCGTCAGTTTAAGTATGTAAAATAAAATATATAGAATATTTTATTGTTCACCTCATTTTCCTCGGAATCGTATTCCACCAATTTTTCTTTGCCTTCTTCAAGGTCTATATTGGATGTGTTGTCGGAAGACAAACCTTCTTCGTCTGTTTCATCGTCGTCTGTAGAAATTAAGAAAGGAAAAATTATGAATCAACATACGACTTGTGAGGACAGAGAGTGAAGATATGATTTGTTTACATATCATCAATCTCATTGTGTATCTCTAACTTTGAGGATTTTCGTTTGCTGTGTAGTCTTAAAAATGAAATTAACAATCATTTTCATTCCTAAACGGATTATATGAGACCCTCTAGGGAGAAATTTATATTAAGAGACTAATTTTACGAGGAAGTCAAGGATTGGCAAACTTTTGACGCAAGAACCAGATAACCAGTAGTATAATAATTTAAAAAAAAGTCATAAATTCTATAGAAAATAAGCCACACGCAACACAAGTAAGTACATATTCCTGTAATGGGTAACCCTGCGTTTCACTTCTTCAGATACATTCATAAAATTACTTTTTATGTATTGTTACAATAATTGTGATATTCCGGTGTGTTACTACGGTCTAAATAATTGTTTAACCTGAACAGATCAAATTTAATTTTATTTATTTCAAAATGCCCGCGCTTTCCGGACAAAATTTGTAAAATTTCCAATAGATGTGTCACCAGCTGCCCCTGTGACGAGACCTCCGGCCACGAGGCTGTCTACCTGAAGTACCAGCCAAGTGTATAGCCTGGATTCACACGACAGCATTATTATCCACCCATAACATAAATTCATCTTTAAATCAAATTTTAATCAAATAATTTTTACCACCAGGCGACGGGCCCCCCTTTCTGGTTCCCGTCGCCTATTCTACAGTGACGTATTATGTAACCGTGTTTAAGATTGTATTAAATCTAACTTCTTTTTAAGGCGAAGTCTTCACTGAGCCTTTTTTAAAGAGGCACCTAGCGGAAAAATACGAAGCTTGCAATTTGAGACATTTTTTTGATAATTTACAATTTCAACTGTATTAATGAATAAATATGTATCTGAAAACATTAAAAATAAAAATATTTTTTATTTTAAGTCAAAGACAAACTTACAATTGTAAAAAATGTAATAAAATGTGAATTTGTTCTATCGGTCCGCACCCTATTATTACATATATTTTATGGTCATATTTATTGTTAAAATTTAGTTTATTAAGTTTTCTAAGCATCACCTAAGCGATTTTTGACAAATTCATAGTTTTAATATTTTTTATATCTATTTTAAAAAACATCAATTTTTATAAAAAATATAAATGTGTATAACTTGAAATCCTTTTTATTTATATTAATATAAATATTTTATTTATATTTATAAAAATAATTGATTTGATATAAATAAAAAGGATTTCAAGTTATACACATTTATATTTTTTATAAAAATCGATGTTTTTTAAAATAGATATAAAAAATATTAAAACTATGAATTAGTCAAAAATCGCTTAGGTGATGCTTAGAAAACTTAATAAACTAAATTTTAATAATAAATATGACCATAAAATATATGTAATAATAGGGTGCGGACCGATAGAACAAATTCACATTTTATTACATTTTTTACAATTGTAAGTTTGTCTTTGACTTAAAATAAAAAATATTTTTATTTTTAATGTTTTCAGATACATATTTATTCATTAATACAGTTGAAATTGTAAATTATCAAAAAAATGTCTCAAATTGCAAGCTTCGTATTTTTCCGCTAGGTGCCTCTTTAAAAAAGGCTCAGTGAAGAATTCGCCTTAAATAATAAAAAAGTAAATTGTGACCACGTGGTAAATTGAGTATGTTTTATTGTTACATTTAATATTTCTAAAGAGCTGAACATATACCAAACAGACATAATATGGGGTGTTCAGTTATAGTTTGATGACCCTTGGCCTTACCCATTGATATCCTGCTTGAAATCAAACACACATCGTAATATCTACCAGTGCATCTCTTCAATACACAAGACTGCTATAGGTCGCTATCGAGGGTAGTTTATCATGTTTTTGTATTGAGGTATTATAATTGTTACAAAAAGTTAGTTGTCTAAACAGTCAAAACTGTCGATTTCGCTCTAAAAGTTAGCACAGCCATGAGAGGTGCTGTTAAAATCACTTATTGTTACAATTACAACTAACTTATTGTACATATTATATCGTCGCCGTAGATGTCAAAGGAGCCAGTCCACAAAATCATAATGCTGAGAAACAGGTGCGGAAAGATTTTATGTGACAAAAAAAATTAACATTTTTTTATTGAACTTTTTTGTTTTTAAATATATAACGGTGAAACTTTGAACATAGAATATACTTTGTGGTGTTATCTTTTTATTATTTTGTATAAATAACTAAAAAAATAGTATCTTAGAAGTTATGTGTGTTATATCTCTTGACCACTGAATATTGAAATGTACAAAAAATGTAGTCAAAAGAGTTTTGTGGCTTAAATCACTGCACACTGCATATTTGACGATTTTAAAATGTTTTTGTTAAGGTGATACATCAGTGAAACGGCAAATAATTTTCAACTATAGGCACGACGAAATTTCGGACTCGCTCGCATTCTGAGAGAGAACGTCGAGCTGGAAACACGTCACTTTGTTTCGTAATGGCGACGGGCGTATTAATTCTTAAATCGTGTAAAGATGACTAAAAACATTACCCATTTACTTTAAAAATAAAACATGTCAATGAATATATTATTATTGTTACTAATAGAACAATAAACAGAACATAAAATGAACGTATGTTGGATTTATATGACAAATTATATTTTGTTTGGCATGCGTCATTTGCACCCGCGACCAGCAATCCGCGCATCGCCTAGCCATGATCTTTTTAGACCGTGCCTCAACTGAGGTACAGCCTTAATTTTACTCATTTTTGCCAAATTTGTAGCTTGGCTCCCTTGACATCTACGGCGACGATATATCATACCTCAATACAAAATATGAAAAACCACCCTCAATAGCGGCCGATAGCAGTCTTGTGTATAGAATAGATGCGCAGATACGGTGTTCAAACCAGCACTCACTGCTTCAGAAATGACGACTCAGGCACCACTCCATATTCTAACAATTTTTTTTTAATATCATAGTTCATACTGGACTGAGCTATGGCTACTACGATATATTAATCCTACCTGAAATTTGCAATGGCCTTGCTCTTCTGGCGGTTGATTTATTTCTTTCCTTTTTAGACTTAAGTACTTTTTTTTTGGCGCTCGTCTCATTGTCAGCTTGATCCAACGTCAGTTCATCGGAAGATGATAAAATAACAAACTTTCCTTTGCGCATGCTTGCCTCAGACGGTTCAGGAATATCTTTGGCAACGTCCGCCATTATAACAGTTTCAGTTTGTTCTTTTGTTTTCGGACGGAAGAACGATTGTATGGTATTGACTTTGCTTTTATGAACAATGTTTAGATCCCTAGTCATAAGTAATTTTGTCGGAGTTTTGACAATATCAGAAGTAGGATTTTCAATTGACGGATTTAAAAAGTCCGAGTTAGAGATAGGCATATCCTTAAATGCATTGGCAACATTAATTGTTTCAGTATTGACAGGTTCTGACCAAGTTAGACATATCTTTTCTGTCTCCATAGATGTATTCTGGAATAAAGTAGATACATAATATCACTGTGACCTTATAGGTAATGTTAGGTTTCATATTTTATACAGTATCAGTGTTTCCCAAATTGTGGTAGGCAAAATATTTTTGTAAACATGTTTGTAAACTAAAAATTTGAAGAGATCCTGACGACGGCTCGCGATCAAAGGTAAAGCGTCAATTAGATTGAGCTACTTTACGAGCTGTTTGTTGGCGAATTTACAATCTGCCTGTAAAGTCGCCCAGTGTAATTATCGAACAAGCTAACAAGCAGATTGTAAACACTCTACCGAGAAAAGTTGAAAGCCGGTCAACTTTACACGCTACACGCCGGAGTGTGGGCCTACTGCGTCTGCGCAGTCGAAACCTCCCGGTAAAAAAACGAACTACGTTCTGTCAAAATAGTCGCTGGCTTGTGGCTTTTCAGCGAATGCAAAGTTTTGTGTGTCATCATCATAATCGCAGCAGCTGAATCGCCCGCTATTAAATTCGCCAACAAACAGCTCGTAAAGTAGCTCAATGTAATTGACGCATAAGTATCTATTATCGGTACTATGATTCAAACCACAAAAGCCGATTGCCAGAAATAACGCAATTTGTAAAAGCGTTTCAAATATGTATGAATACTGGCTAATTTCGTTGTAATTACATAGGATGCACGTAGATTAATTGGTAAATCATGTTGGCGCGAATTCAATGGAATGCCCCCAGGCATTATATTTTTTCTAGTGGGTGTTTTCAAATGAGTGTTACATTTTCAAATCTTGTGAATTATTCGTTGAATAAAATAAAAATTAGTTCAAGTTTATAATTTATTTATAATAATCCATTAGAATCTGCTTGCCAACTGGTGCGTCGAATGTGCAAAATATCATTTATAATGTTTGACGTACAATATTCACCTCTTTGAAATGTACAAATATTTATTGTTACCCAAATAAATTGACTTACATTAGCAATGACTGATGTTTCCGTGCCGTCATTAATTCCCACAAACTTTCCGGTGCACAGCTCCATGAGCTCATTCTCCGTGTTTTGCGTCAGCTCGTCTTTACTTGCCGATTGGTCATCGTGGAACAGTCCCGATATTGAGATTTTGTCGTCGGTGAAGTTTTGCGTTGCCGTATTGGCCAACTGTGTCGGAAACTTTCCCGAGCAAAGGTTTGCAAGCTCTTGGCTGTCCTGAAAATAGAATAACACGAATATTGAAACCAGGATAAAACCAGAGTGGTATTTTTGGAATTAGGGTTGTTAGAAATCGACGAAAAAAGTTGAAAAATATGTTCATATTTAAAAAAAAAAAAAAAAAACGGTGTGTGCACTTATGTATGCGCGTTAGAAGTTATACTTCTTTGGCGTAACTTTACAAAAATATTTAATACAATCAATAAAGTTTTGATTAAAAAGCATAATCAAATTAGAATGATATGTATTTATACAGTTATTGTTGTTGTATTGCTGAATAAAATTATTTATTTCTAATATAACATTCATCCGATAGTTGAAATATATAAGTAGTTACCTACACACCAAAATGGTAATATTAGTTTTAATCATTCTATATAATACTATGTAATATTATTTCTAATCTATTTCCCATGATGGCAGCTCTGAAAATTGTAAACATCATCTGACGTTTACGACGTTTAGTAAGAAAATTTTTTAATGGCAGACTAGACTCCAGTGTTACCATATCAGGAAAAATCACTTATACGCTAATTGCAGAGACATTAAATTATATTAATTGTGTTTTTATAGTTATTGAATTTATTTTGTATAGTTTTCATATTTTTGTCATCGTTTAACAATTACAAAATAATTTACCTAAACAATGAGAAAGAGAAATTTTAAATATGGTATTATTTTCAATAGAAAAACAGAACGAAGCAATTTATGACGAGGTGAACGTGGCGACGTCATTTCCACTTCCATAACGGTTTCTCAGTTTCACTACGTTCCAAAAGAAGTATAACTTTGAAAAAATCAGAGTTGTGGTCAGGGATTTGGAGTTTTCTTTTTCAACGGCCTGGATAAAATCCATTTAATTGAATAGGCATACATACATACCATTGTTTTTTCATAATTCGAAAAAAAAGCAGTTTTATTGATTAAATTATAATAACTATTATTCAATAGGAATCTGTTTCAATGACTCTGATTTCACCTTTCGGCATATTCAGGCTCCATGTACGTATACAACTAACAGAGATTAAAATTTGTTATTGTTTACATGATACGCAATGTGATAGAGGTCCTCATGCAGACGAAATGGCAATGGGCTGGCAAATGGTATTACAGTGGTATCCAAGGGCATTAAACAACCACAGGAACGCTGGAAAACCCATTGGATCGAAAAACTCAAAAGTTCAGTGGATATATGTGGTAGCGAAGAACTAGAGACCGAAAGGCGCTAGAGACCTTCATCTAGCAGTGGTTCGACTAAGGTTGATGTTGACTTGATAAATGAACTAAATAGACAGACATAAAAAGTACAGTTTTTAAAAGTGGGCAAATAATGCATATCGACTGGTTAATCTGCAAACTGGCTAACTCCATTCGGGCAAATTGTTGGAAGGAGAAAAAACTTAATAATTTAACTATCAAGCCGAATTTAACAATTCCAAAAATATATTTGGAATTTTTTTTTTGCAAATAAGCTGCATTACGAATTAATACACTATTTTAGCTCAAGAATCAAATATCGATTGGTTAATCTGCAAACCGGCTAACTCCATTTGGGAAAATTGTTCAGGAAGGAGAAAAAACTTAATAATTTAACTATCGATACACTTAGAATTTTTTTTTTATACAAATAACCTGCACTATTAATTAATACACCATTTTAGCTTCCATCTTATATATAAAGAACATTTATATAAAGAGCAGACTTGTTCCATTTACGATATTGGAAATTTGGCACCTGCTGTTGTATGTTTTGTGTGAAGAACGATAACGCATTTATTTATAGGTTTAGGAGTTTGAAATTTTAAGTGAGCATAGAAAACATGCTTTATAACAAAATGCCATCAAAATCTCATTTTTGGTCAAAGGTCAGTTAGCTGGTTTGCAGATTAAGCAGTCGATATGTGGTCTTCGGTAAACGATGTATTATTGTGGAAACAAACAAAGTGTACCTGTAATCCTTCAGTGTCCATAAACAGTTTCTTTTGGAGATTTATCCATTTTCCCTCATCGTGGGGAGAATTTCTTTTAGGCGATGCGAGCATTGATGAGTTTGGAGACATCGACTGGTCTAAAACCTGTTATTAAAAAAAACATGTATTTTTACATGATAACTTGATGTGCGGTACAACAGTGGTGTTAATGTCGCAATGCAAGTATTAATTTTCCAAATTGACGCAACCCAAGATATAACGGGTGTCATTTATCTTGCTCTATCTAATTAGCGCTGCTGCCAGGGTGCTGTTACGAAAGATTATGTTTGACAGTTTTTATCTCGACATAGTTAACTCTTGGAATGCGTCATAGCATTTTTATCACTATTTTTGTGTTATATTGGAATAGCTTTGCTGATCATTGTGGTCATATCTGTACGTCTGAATCCATAACATCTTTCTATGCAGTGGTATATCATAAGCTTTCAGCGAGGCTTATCTAACATATCACTGAACATCCAAAAAGAGCTACATGTGATAAATATATCACATTTATCACTTTATGTATTCAGGCAGTTAATTATTACAATAAGTTACCCGTCTGAACTGTCAAAAAGTGCCATCTTTTAACAGCCCCTCTCTTGGCTGTTAGATAGAGTATGTCAATTTTACATATTATTGAGAATTGAGATGCAAGATACGACTGTTTTGAAAAATAATTATGTCATGGCTGCCGCATTTATAGTTCCCCGCGAGTTGTCAAATATCGAGTGGCTAGTAGCAGCTAGTAGTAACATAATAGTTGTTTTACTACATGCTGCAATCGCAATGACATGACTAATAAAATTGTGGGTTATATTGATATGTTTGATGTTTTAATACAAAATTTTGGGGTTCGAGTGGATACGTCAGCACGAACATACCCGAATTCGACCGACATGACTACAATCTACAATCTAAATTTTCGCCGTATTACGAATTTACCAATTGTAGATCACCTTGTGTATAGAATGCCTTCTGTGTTAATGTGGACCAATGAAAATAATGGAACGTGCTAAAGTGACAAGTTTATTTCGTACTAAAGAAAATACATAATTACCTGCCACCAAAATAATCAAATTGTCACATAAGCTATGTGCTACCAATATCTGCACGATGGAATGTATAATTTGTTAAAGAAGATAATTTGATTACTTACACTATCACTCTCGGAATAAACCCTCTGCACAGCAGTCAACTTAATAAGCGGTGAAACGAGATTGACAAGGTCTGATCTTCCCCGAGTGCCTGTTCCGGCATTTGTAACACAGTCACTGCCACCACTTTCACTCCTCTTAAGGATCGGTGTACTGTCTGGAGCCATGCATTTCTGACCGAGAGGTATTTCATCTTCCCCTGTAATATTAATAATTTATATGAATCTTAGTAAATGTTTCGTATCAACGTGAAGAAAACCAATGCTTTGTGCAATAGCACCTGTCGTGATCCAGATTTCCCCCTGATTGGCGACGAGCAAGACATTGAGTGTCGAGAGCTTCAAATACCTGGGGGTACACGTCGTGGGAGATAGCATTTTGCAAAGAGAGCTCACTATCCCAATGGGAATGGCTCACTGGTTAGAGTAGGGCTTCTTAACCACATGCCCACGGAGCCATTTTCGTGCGCCCCCGGCAAAGTATTAAATAACGGAAAAAAAAAATTCATTTCAAAAGGTCAAACATTCGAACAATTAGATAACCATCATTGGTGATGGACTTGGTTTTTGACTGATACTGATACTGACTGATGTAAAATTATTAATTATAATCTTAACACGCTTTTAGAGCGATTTGAAAATAAATTCCAGCAATTTTCCATTATCAAACCGATGGCTACATTTTTTTAAAATCCTGTAAATACAGACATAGACATTACTAAAATTGCTAATTCCATAGCAGAAATTCTTCAAGACACACCAAAAATTAAAGAAGAAATTTTAGATATTCAAATTGACATTATCTTAAAATCTTTCGATTTTAAGATAATGTTTTGAAGAATTTTTAGAAATCCGATGTGCGCCCACCACTATTATCCCAAATCTCAAATGCGCCCGCTACCACAAAAAGGTTAAGAACCCCTGGGTAAGAGCAACATTCAACTCGATGCAGAGTATCTGGGAGTGTTAAATGCTGCCTATTCGACGCTTGTATTCTGACAGTGTTGCTATATGGTAGCGAATCATGGTACCTTTAGAAGGCTCAGAGCAACCGTATACTGAGCTTCGAGAACAGATGTTGGTGATGGGTACTGGGTTTGTAGTGGTATGACTTAAGAGTAACGGGGAGATTAGAGAGCGAACTAAGCAGCCTCTTGTCACGCTGAGAGTGAAGACGCAACATTGGATCTGGCTCGACCACGTGCTGCTGACGCCTGAGGAGAATTTTTCAGAGAAGAGATTTCAGTGTACTGGAAGACCGCTAAATACTATCTACATAGTGTATACGGCAGAGCTATGAGTTGCCGGGATAAACTGAAATGACGTAGGAAGACTAACGAGCAACAGGGATTCTTAGAGGCGCCGTGTGGTGTCCATATGCCCCAGCTAAAGGGCGGACATTTCTGAAGAAGAAATATTTCTTTAATCAATTGAGTATAATAGCACTAACTAAGGAAATAGCACAACTAAAATACTGAGAGTTTGTCATTGTATGTATATTATATTAGCAATTAGAGTAGTTTTAAAAGAAGTCTGGGAGGAGTGGGTGAAGAACGATCCATGAGCCCTTCCCAACGTCAAAGATTGGTAGCGGGCCGCAGAGGATCAAATCGGCTGGAGGAATGTGGTGAAATAGGCCAAAGCTCCAATTGAGCTGTTGGGCCGCAGAAAGAAGAAGAATATTTGAACTATTGCAGACGAGTCATAAAGCCTAGTACAGACATAATAATATGTATATATTATATATACCTGTCCGCAAACTAATAAACAAATGTATAAAAACTGAGTATAAACTTTCAAATGGTCTTTGTATTCCACTGCGAATGGAAGATAGATATGTGTAAATGCACTGTCAAACAAGCAAGTGTTGACATGTTTGTGGCCAGATGTTTATTCTTTTACCAGAAATAGTGAAACATAATGATGAAGGGTTAGTATAAAAAATGAAACAAAGTTATTCGTAAAAGAGGAATCCACAATTCTTACAATCTCGAGAAAAGCTTTCATTCTTATCGACGACCTGGCTGGAAAACATGTCGCTGGAATATGTCCTCGGCTTCGATGGAGTACTCATCAGTTCATCAAATGATTTCGCAATAGATTTTTCCTGTTCTTCAGGTGCCTGATCATCTGTAACCCTGTCAACCTTAACTGTAATATTCTCTGTGTCAGAACTGTCAGAATCTTCAAACGCTTTGAGAATGCGTGTCTTTTTAGTAGCGTGTGGATCAACTGCCAGTTCATCATCAGAATCGGAGCTGCTCTCTCCTTCTTCTTCGTCAGCGTTTTCTCCATCTTCAATTTCATCTCCCGAATCATTCTCGTCATCTAATTCTGCTTCCTCGTCAATAAATCCGCAGGCATCCTTAGGCTTTTTATCCTTGATCACAACATCCATTTCTTCTTCTCCGGAACTACTATCATTTTCGACTTCTTCATTTTCATTATCGCTATTTTTAGAAGCTCCGTATTTTTTGGTTTCATCTTCAAGCATGTCTTCGCATTCCGAGAGATCACCGCCGTTGAGTTCTTTAAGCTCTTGTTTTCTTTGATTGTCTTCCTCGATTCTCTTGGCCCATTCGATTGATCGTTGTTCGGATATTTGGTCTTCTAGGTCTCGTTTAAGCTTCGAGAGGCAGGACCCTGGCTGCATTCTGCAAGAAATTTAAAATAGAATTTACAGTATTTTGATAATGCAAATTTTTTTTATGAATCGATAATGTCGTTCATTGTGGCTAATTATGAAGTTCTGTGTTAAAACTATATTGTAACTCCAAAGATGTTGATGTTATGATAAGCTAACTAAATGTGAACTGTTTGCATGTTCTTATTAGCGAAATGGTAAACAGCAATGTCGTTTCTGGCAATCGAAAGCATTTTTTAAAAAACAATTTCATGAGATATTTTTAAATTGACATAAATATTATTATGTAGTTACAATGGTGAAAGTATAAAAACTGCTCATTACAAATTGAATAATTATAAATTAATAGAAACTTTAAATGATTTGCAGCGTCCGGTTTCAAAAACTGTTATGTATTTACATTTTTTTGAAAAATTTTGTTTTGAAGAAGAATTGATTCATGAATTAATTTCATTCCTAAAATCGCTATTTATTCCTTGTTTACTCTTCAAAAACATGTGCAGTTCAAAAATCAGTTATATGCATGACCATAATGGTTTCGAAAACCATTATTTGATCATCATTTCCAAGAATTGTACAAACCGAAATATTATTGCATTTTCGCTGTATCCTGCAACAAATCTATTAGTATCGACTATGCAACATCACTGCTTAGCATGGCCAGGACCTAAATCATTGATTCCCAACAGTGTTCGGGAGCTGTTTCAGGTGTCATTCTGTGAGATGACTTGCCACCCTTTTCATTAACGAGAAAACCAATTTACATAACAAATACTGGCACACTGAGAGGAGTTACAAATGAAGCGGCTGAGAAAAAACTTACTTTTTTTCCTTTCCCCGTTCCTGATCAAGATGTGTTTTCATCGCTGAATGTATTAAGAATCGTTTTTTGAGCAGCTCCAATCCTGACTCTTTGACAGGCGCCGGTGAGAAGTCAATAAAACAACCCGGAGAGCCAGTCAGCTTCGGTTTTATATTAGGAAGACTGCATTCAATTTGTTGGCTCAACAACTTTGTCCTGCTTTGATCTAAAATTGCAATTGATAGAAATTTTTGGGCTTTTGAGAGATTTTTAACATCATTGAATAAGATTATAGTAGGTACATAGTTGGTAATATTTAATTTTTAACGGTTGATAATGAGGCTGTTTATGTTATAATACCGACTATGAACCAATGACATGGAATAAACCTTCAGCTTCAAAAGTGAAGCTAAAAGAAAGTTAATGAGACTAATGGTACATTCAGCGAATTATCTCGCCTGACTTTAAACTCAAATTACTAGCCACTGTCGATTGATTTGCATAATCTAAAAAATTAAACACACGGTGACGTCTGTTTGAATTATGAAATACTAAACCACAAATTATCAGTATTACAGCAATTATTGTACATACTGCCATAGTAATATCGTGCGGCACACAAAAGGTTACGATTCGATTAAACCCCGCCTAATCAAACCATAATAGATAAAAAATATTCTTCCATCTGTAAAATATCTATGGCATAATTTTAGATATTTTATAGATTGAAGAATATTTTCTATCTAATATCTACTACGGTTTGCTATAGGCATGGTTTAATTGAATTTTAAAATATAATCAATACCATCTGCAATTTGTATTCCTAGTGCAATGAAATTAAATAAGTTTGACTGTCAAAGTTTAGTGTGCAATATCGTATTTTTTCAAAGAAGATTTTTTCTAGCAAGTATATATCAGCCTGAATGGGTCCCATAAAATATTGGGCTACGCAGATGATTTGGTGGTGCTCGGAGAATCTGAAGAAGAAGTCAGAGATATTTTCACTCCTCTGGAGGACACAGCGAAAAGGTTGAACCTACGAGTAAATGTGGGAAAGACCAAGTATTTGAAAATGACAAGAGGCATCGAACCTTCTGGAAACATTGGAATAAGAAACTCCTCGTTCGAGAGAACCTCTCTCTTCAAGTACTTGGGCTCCAACATTACCTCTAAAACTGAAATGTCCCTAGAGCTCGCTGACCGACTGAGAAGTGGAAATGCAGCGTACTTCGCGCTGAGCCGTCTGTTCAGGTCCAAAATGCTGTCCATCAAAACGAAATTCCGGGTGTATAACGTAGTCATCAAACCGATCGTCATGTATGGATGTGAAACGTGGGGTTTAACGGAAAAAAAAGAAAAGGCGCTCCAAGTGTTTGAAAACAGAATCCTCCGGAGAATACTTGGACCCATCAATGAGAACCACCGGTGGCGCATCCGCACAAACGCTGAGCTCTTCGACCGATACCAACCTAGAATCACTAATATTCTGAGGTCAAGAAGGCTCAGATGGGCGGGCCACGTTGTACGATCTGAAAGATCTAGAACTCTCTATAGGATTTACAAAGGCACACCAGCTGGCACTCGACCTCTTGGCCGCCCTCGACGGAGATGGGCGGACAACATTCAAAGGGATGCGGAAAGGCTGGGGATAGTCAACTGGGAAGAGAGAGCGCTGGACAGAGATGCCTGGAGAAACGTTGTGCAGTCGGCCATGGACCTGAACGGCCCCTAGCGCCAGTTTAATAATAATAATATATATCAGCGCATCTATTCTATACACAAGACTGCTATCGGCGGCTATGGAGGGTAGTTTTTCATATTTTTGTATTGAGGTGTTATAATTTTTACAATAAATGCTATGTTTTAACAACACCTTTCTTGGCTGTGCTAACTTTTAGAGCGAGATAGACAGTTTTGATTGTTTAGACGGCTAACTTATTGTAACAATTATAATACCTCAATACAAAATTTTAATAAACTACCTTCAATATCAGTCATGTGTATAGAATAGATGCGCTGAGGTGTTTTAAAATTAGGTATGTTCAATTAATTCATTGTTTATTTTACTTACCGCAAGGCTGAGACTTTGAATTATATTTAAGAAACAGTTCCGTTTCTTCAAAATTGGTTATCGCTGTGTCTTGAGAATCACTTCCTGCACACTTTCCGGCGTCTTTATCGATTTTAACGTCACCGACCTGATCAGCCATTTCAATATCAGTGTCGGGAAAAGCAGATATTTCATCGTCAGAAATCGAATTTTCCATTTCTATATTATCAAAATTATCTGTTTGATTGGTACTTTTATCTTTAACATTAGTAGCTTCTGTTTTAAGACCTCTTTTACATTCTATTTCAATACTCTCTGTGGAGGCACTCGGCAAATTAAATAATTCTTCAGTGTTTTCAGAATCAAGCATTTCATCTGGCCTTAAATCAGATGTTATTTCTAGTTCATCGTTAACTTTATTTAATTCATTTTCAGCTTCATCATCATTCATAGGATCTTCTGAATTGTTTTGAACTGACATCATCAAATTAGATGTTTCGACCTTATCGAACTGACTGAGGAGATTTCTGGACGTGCCGGCAAGTTCAGGAGTATTTGTCATCGTACTATTTTCTAGTACAACGGTATCATTCAAATTTAAAACTGCGTCGGTTTGATTTTCTGTAGTTTCTGGATGTACAGAATCATTACAGGTTTTGTCAGTTTGATTTTCTGTAATTTTTGTATCGACAGATTCTTCTTCTTCCTCTTCACTTTCACTCTTACACAGTTCGATCATTTCCTTTTCTCTATCTTCAAGTTGCTTCCTAAAAGTGAAGATAGGTGTCATGTTTTACAACATTGAAGGCATTAACAAAAAGTAGTTTAGTAGGGTGTCGTAATATAGTATTAGCGGTAACATTTTCGATTAGTAAATTGTGGGTCTCAAGTTCAAATCTCAGGTTTGGCAAAATTCACATGTTGTATGTTTGAACCCAGAACATGGACCCAATAGGTTAAAGCAACTGGCCAACATCAGCTCTCATAATAAAAAAAAACTGTTACGAAACCTCTTTGTGAGGCGGCCAAGATCTACATCGGATTATAGAGCCAACGGAATATATCGTCACTGTTCTGGCAGAAAACACTAATTCGAAAAAATGACATATTGAGTTAGTACCAAAATGTTCCTTATTTCAAACTTTACCGTCTGTAAACTTCTTAATAAATAAACAGTCTTTATTTTAAAGTCATCCTTTTTACGATTACTTAATAAACTCACATGATAGACCATTATTTCAAACATTTTAACAACTTCAAAGTCAAATTACTCAAAACTAGAAGTCTCCAGTTAGTGTGTTCTGCCAGAACAGAGACGATATTATATATTCATAATATTATAATTTAGTTACGCATTTAATTATGGAATAGCCTAATTTATTACAATATTATTCTCTATGATATTATTAAGTAAAATAATATAAAGGCTATAAAATATTGCCAGACCAGCTCGCTATATACCTATAAATATGTCATATTTTATTATCTATGATCCTGGCAGCCCAAGTTTTGTTTATTGTGCCGTTAAAAGAAACAATTGAACCGGTATATTACTCTGACACATAAATACCAATGCAGTGTAATTCAGATCAAATCTTTGTAGATAGTTATTGGTGGGGAAATATGCCCTTTTGCGGATAAAATTTATTGTACACCTGTGCTCCGATTTCGGATATAAATAGTTTTCTAGAATAATATTGTGATCTGTGATATATCGAGTATAAATATAAAGTATTTAACGACATTATAATTAATTTGTGACAGATTGACGGCAAGGTATGAAAAAATATAGGGTCAGATATTTTGAAAAAGATATATCTGTATATATATAAAATATATAAAGTTAGAATGTTATTCAAGAGATTTTAGAGTAAGTAACTGATTATCTCCAGCAGTATTGAATAATAAATTTAAAAAATACAATTTCAAAAATAATTTGATTTGCATGTTGAAATACCACATAATATTGACTAAACATTGCAGTCCAGCAATAATTTCTTCAATTATAAAATAAAATAAATTACTTGGATAAAAAAAAATGTATATTTACGCATATTCCTTTAATTGCTGTTCATTCATTCGCAGACTGAGCCGTTGGTTTCCAGTAGTCAGGTTCACTTTCTTTCGTTCCAAGATGTCCTTGAGAGTGATCTGCTTTGGCTTGTGGTATGGCAGATCTATCTGTTTCTCCCGGAGCATTCTTCCCGATTCGCTTTTGATCATTTTCATCTGCTCCATCGCTTGCTTTGCAGACATCTACAATTGAGATAATTTTAGTCACGGGATATTTAATAATGCTCAGTGAAAGCAAGCGGAAAGCGTCGGTGCCGGATCGACCAGAATGGAAAAAGTTTTTAGTGGAGGCCAAGACCCGTCAAGAGTTGTAGTGAATGATGATGATGGTATAATTAACACATTGATCGCCAATAAGGTTTACATAAAATAATTATTTGATGGAATATGTAAGGTATGTTAACTTTTTATGCGATTATTGGTTTGATTCACGTGTCGGCAACAGGTATGCCTCACGGCGCCAATATAAAGTTTTATTTTTAATAAATCTTTTTTTTTATTCATGAATAAGACACAAGATTTGATAATGTACGATTCTATATCTTGAACATACATAATTTAAAAATATCTCAAAAAAAAAATACGACACCCAACGGGACTTGAACCTGTATTTGCTGGATTCGCGTCAGTATGCTTTCCCAATTAAGCTACGGGCATCTTATTAAATCACGACGATTTACACTAGTAGTTGTTACATAAAATGCTTATCGAAATGCGTTATAATGTTGGCTATCAGTTTTAGTATATCGTCACCGTTCAGGCAAAAGTCACCAACCCTAAAAACATAGTTTTGAGATATCGCAATTTGAAAGTTTGAAAATGCAGGAAAAATCAGATTTAAATGTTTTTAAGGTTTTATCTACATTACATTATTTTCTCATGTGTTCTTAATAATTTCTTTAAGGTAATTTTACTTTTTGATGCTAATTAAAACATCTAGAAGGTTTTGAAGGAGGTAAGGTAGCTCAATTATGGTTTGGTGACTTTTGCTTGTCAATAATCTGACCAA
This sequence comes from Rhyacophila brunnea, assembly GCF_057557595.1. Lineage (NCBI taxonomy): Eukaryota > Metazoa > Arthropoda > Insecta > Trichoptera > Rhyacophilidae > Rhyacophila > Rhyacophila brunnea. The sequence continues at coordinate 20,389,601 of NW_028232860.1, forward strand.
AGCGATCTTATTATAACAAGCTAAGGTAATCTATTCCTGTTTGGTTATTTTTGCGTATTTCAGACAAGTGTTAGAAGTTTTCAAATGACAAATTAGTAAAACTCACCATCCATAGTATAGTGACTTTTGCTTGTATATTTATAACGAAGGATTTATTTTTTTAGAGTCAATAATGTCTATCAGTGGCGAAGGGTGGAGGTAGGCTGTTAAGATCCGCCATAAACAGTGCACATTAAACTTTTTCAGACATACATATTTGTTTTCATTGAAATAAGACTACAATTTACAGATAGTGTTGGTTAGTTTTTAAAATTCAATTAAACCATTAGAAACCAAGCCATAATAGATAATAGTCAAAAAATACATGTCTATTTCTAAAATATCTAAAAGTATGCAATTAAATCATACATAACTTTGAATATTTTGTAAATAGAATAATATTTTTTATTTATTATAGTTTGGTTTAGTCAGGGCTTAATGAATTAAAAAAATTAACCAACAATATGTGTAATATGTATATTTAATCCAACGAAAACGAATAACTATGAATGAAAAAGTGTGCACAATTTTGTCGTATTGCCCAAATTAGACCAAATCTATTATGGTTTCGTTTAGGCATGGTTTATTTGATTTTTAAAAACTAACTAACACCATCTGTAAATTGTAGTCTTAGTTCAATAAAAACAAATACATATGACTAAAAAAGTTTAGTGTGCACTATTTATAGCGAATCTTAACAGCCTACCTCCACCCTTCGCCACTGATGTCTATTCACCTATAATGACTTTTGCTTGTTAAGATTTTATCAAAAGTCATTTAGTGGAAAACAAATAATTCGGATTTAAACAACATTTTACTAACTAATGTACCGTGGTGACTTTTGCATCTTAAAGAACATAATTTTACGCTTCGTGTGACATACTCAACTCAAAACTGCCATTTTCAGGGTTGGTGACTTTTGCCTGAACGGTGACGATATTAAATTAAGGTAGGTATCAATTAATTCCTTAATTACTAACCGACGTCATTATAAAAGCTAGATGCATATTGAAAAATGCTAGCTAGCAAACCATGGCACCGTTGAAGTAACCCAGTGCCGGTGACCAATGATTCCCGTAGCAATCAATGTATTAATAATATAAGAAAAGATAATTTTACAGAAAGATCGATAATATTTCTTACTCTTTGGGTCTTTGGTTCGATAACCTTTTCCTTTTTCGCTCCAGATTTCTTGTAATTGTTCACTTTAGTAGCAACAGTTTCCCCGTCAAGGTGGTTACGATCATTGCCAGACTTATTTTCCTTTCTATCCTCATCAGAGCTCTCAGAATCATATAAATTTGATATATTAGACTTGTTAAATGGCAGAGGATTTTTTTTGGTCAGTTCTTTTGCGGCCAAATCATTTTGAGTCATTTCGTCATCATCTGGACTATCTGGATCGTATAGACCCGATGAAATTGATTTAGAAAATGACGGAGCCTCTCTAATAATTTCTTTTTGTTTATCATCATGGTCATTTTTTATGATGGCAATATTAGTGGCTGTTTTTGAGAACCTGCTTTTAAATTTATCAGTCATCGTTGTTCGTTTGTTTTTAATTCTACTTGATTTAATTTCAATTTCTTCTGTCATTTTTGCCGAATCATTACTATTATCATCATTCTCGCTGTCCATTGCTCGAATGATTCTAGATTTTTTTGTTTTGGAAATAATTTTATTTTCGATGTCTGATTCTTCAGTGCTGTCGCTATTTTTGTCAATTTCACTACGATTTTCATTACCAGACTTTGAATTTTCGGAATCGCTGTCAATTAGTGATTTGTTTATGTTCTTTTTCTTCTTTGTCTTGGCAAATATTTCCTCTTCACTTTCGGACATTATTGGATTCTCCACTGTTTTCTCTTCCTGTGATTCAGCAGAGGTTGAACGAATAATGCGCTTTCCTGTTCTACTGTTATGATTCGACGAACTATCTGCATCGTTATGAATGTTTTTTGATCTAGAATTAAATATTTCTTCATCACTATCAGATGCAAAAGATTTTGGGGTAGAACCAGAGACAACTCTTGCCGTATTGTTAGAATCACCATTATCTACAGGGTTAAGTTCTTTATTAGCTTCTTCAGACGTAGTACTATCGGAATCGGAGTCACTGCTGATATTATTTTTGACACTATTATTTTTTGTTTTCGTTTGCACAACTACTTTCTCATTGTCAGATATCACACTGTTTTCATGTTCCGAATTGTCAGATTTGTCAGAAATAGAACCTTTCGGAACTCTTTTGCGTTTCTTAATGTTAACATCGCTTTCCTTGTTAATCTCAGACGAAGATAATGATTTTCGTTTTGTCGAGTTATCCGAATCGCTGTCCAAATTTTTGGAGTTTGTTTTTCGGTTTCTAGAATTAAAACCGAATATCTCTTCATCGCTGTCAGATAATAAAGGCTTCTTTGCGGTACTTTCATCATTATTTTTATCAGATTCTTTGGTCAAGAGAGAATTAGATTCAATTTCCAAATCACAATTTTCACTTTCACTGTCAGTGGAAATGACGTTTTTTGAAATCGGCATGTTGGCGTATTTCACGTTAAAATCCACTTAAAGTATGCTGTCGTAAGATACGGTAATATAATTTTTAAAAAAGAGCTCACTTAGAATAATTAAATATGTAATCATAAGATTGATGTTTTTAACCTTTAAAAATAAACATAAATAACATGTCAATTTCTCCCGCCAAATATATAGTTGCTAGAGTTGTTAGCGTTAAAAGTAACGATATTAAGTATACTTGCAAACGAGGGATACATAGATTAGACAATATTTATTTTTATGTCTAGTTCAGTTCAAAATAAAGCTGTACGTGAATAATTAAAATTGCTAAAAATTGTTGATAATTATTTGTAAAAAAAATATATATATAATATCTAAGTAGGTAACCCAAAGAGATTAGACTGTCCAATATCTTTGAGGTAACCTAACAAATTTGACTATTTAATTCTTAAAACCACAAGAGCCTAGGTAAGTATATTATTATATAATACAAAGCGCTTGAGAAAACATTTATTTATTTATTGTATAATTTTTAAATCAGAATTTATGACATTCACAATAATATTTCAAATTGAGTAAAAATATTGTAACAATTAGTATGTACCCACCCCAAGAAAAGAGAATAAATAAAATGCACATCACACCACTGAAAATGTCAGTGGAGAGCATTGATTAAACCAGTAGTGCCTAACTTTTAGTCTATCTCAAGCAAATTAAGAATTTTAAAATTTTAGGCCAGCCATACATAGGCGATGACCTTTTTTTGAAAAAACCAGCACAATGGGTAAAAAAAAACACAATAATATTACACTACTACTGTTTATTACTATTTCTAATCTACTAAAAATTAAAACAATAGAGGACAAACAAACCTTATTTATAATCAATGTGAAGACTAGCATTGCATGTCTTCGGCCAGTTTATTATACTCTGGTACATCAGGTGTTACAGCAAGTCATACAATCATTCAGATGTTCATTTGTTAATCTGGATCTAAACTTCGATTTTAATAATTTCATTGTCGAAAAGCCACTTTCACAAAGGTAAGTTGATCCAAAGCAGGAGTTTAACATTTGAAAAGTTTTCTATAAAAGTGGATATTATTTTATTTCATTCACAAGTAGTGTCCAAAGATCAATTTGTGATACTCTTGTTTTTAATTCGTCAGATTAAAAATAAATTATTTCCATTTCTAAAATACTTACATTTTTATTCAACATGTCAATATCAATAAATGGATTTAAAATGAATGAAACGATTGGATGAATTTTACGAAAATCAGGAAATCTAATTTTGAAATTAAGTATTTTTAAGTTCAACGAGATTTTTCAGAATATTTAACTGATTCAATTTCCTTTTATTTAAGAATATAGTTCCCTAAATTTGGAAAATGGCTGAAGTTACAATCTTTAATTTGGGATATCCACAAATTTAATTTAGACCGCGAGCCACATTAAAACGGTACGCAAGCTACGGGTTGGGCACCACTGGATTAGTCACTCCCTGTTTTCTAATGATGTCTGATAAGCCAGAAGAGGTCTTCTCTACTTGAGGTAATTGACGGGCGCATTTTGATACCAAACAATACAATAAATGCCTAAATCCCCCATCGATAATCCTGCAATCGACAGAATTCGGAAAAACTCGGCGCTTTGCGCCTCGCAGGGGGGCTCCGTCCCCCCTGGGCCCCACAGATGATGGTTACAAACCCTGACGGCTAAAATTATTAAACATGGATACATGCTTTGCCTACTGATTCTCTGAATGCTGATTGCTTAAATTCGAAAGACAATTTATTTGTCAAAGTAACCAAATCCAAAGGATTCAAACAATTGCACTTTTCTGAAAATTAAAATTTATGTACTCATAATATTATTATAGTAATATTGGTGCGTAAGTATTTGCTACAGATAATCGTTAGAAATAATGGTCAATATTGGTTTATGATACCTAGCTGAAATAAGTTATTTAATTTTTAGAATGAATTTTGTCGATGTGGCGAGCGAAGATCAAATCGATGCACGACCCACCACGAGTAGTTGAGATAGCTGGATTCGTTATCAGTAGAAGTCCGAACGTTTCCTCCACGAAAGTGATGAAATTAATGTTGGTTTTCTTTTTTCACTTTTTTCTGCACTGATACGCCTCTTCGACTGATTACCTCGCATTAAATTAGATCAAATATCTGTACGTTAGAGGATAAACCACGGAAGCCCAGTTTTTACCGTTTCTGAGTTAAATATGCAGAAAATTTTCTTTTATTTCATTACACAAATGAATGAAACACTGAAGTCCATAAGAATATTAAAAAATCACTGAAGTCCAATTCACTTTAGTGCATAAACAACGGGAGTCCTTTTTACGATGTTTATGCTCTAAGAAAAATGTTAATAAACCATTATAATAATTCCATAAACACGGAAGTCCAACAAACGATAGGTAGGTACATATTATTATCTATACTATAATTTTCGTTTTTCTTTGTAAAAATCCACACGCGCAGTCGGATTTCGACAAAATTTGGACAGTAGACGAGGGCTGACAAGCCGGAGTGCGTGGTCGGGGTCTCAAATTTCAGATTTAACCCGTTGCACCCCGGGGACAGTTTTACGGTTTTTGCGGAAAAAAGTCGCCGCGTACAAGGTCTTGAAACGCGGAAGTTAATGCTGCAACCCCCATTTTTTATTGAAAATGTCGCTAAAATGTGTATATTTAAAAAATATTGGCGCTTATTTCAGTCTTATCGGAGGTCAAATGGCAAAGATAGAAATTAATAACCGGCAGGTTGCCGCGGGCGACGTGTTACGCGTAGATCGGAATGCTTCACTCATGGACAATAATTATTATATGTAGTGGCATCAGAGCCGGAGTGCGTGGTTGGGGTCCCGAGTTTCAGTTATAACCCATTGCACCCCGGGGACGCATCAAAGCCGGAGTGCGTGGTCGGGGTCTCGAATTTCAGTTTTAACCCGTTGCACCCCGGGGAGAGTTTTATAATAATAAATTGAATCTGTACCACTTTTTAAAATATTTAAATGCAATAAATGTGCAAAAAAATAAAAATCTAAAATATTATATTTTTCTACTTTTTTTAAAATTCAATCCTTTGCACTCTACGTAACTCCCGAGCAGCGCCGGGTGATACAGCTATTTATACCTAAATGAACACCAAATTGTGGCTCTATCGCCATATACATGCCCTGGCACCCTCCAAAACTGAAAATTATCAGAATGATTTTAAACATTGAAATTGAAAGCCAATAAACTATACCTTTGGGCTTAGACAAAGAAAAACACGGCAAAAAAATGATTTGTATTAATTCTCCAGCATCCTTTTAAAAAAAATTTCTTCGATTTTAATTACTAACACAAAAATTTTGAAACACTAATGTCAGGTTTTTTTAGAAACCCAATCCCTAATGGAACTGTCAAAAAATTCTCGGTGTCCACCCGAATTCCGGAGTGGTGTAGGTCATGGCTGACAGGGCTCTAGCCTGGGGGCCCAGGTTGTGGGGGGCCCGGCGTGTCGGGTTGACCAGATAAGTGAGACAAACACACATCATAAATTAGCTTTAATATTAAAAAAAATCGCCTGCGGCGCTATTATACTTCATGGTCATGAATATTTTCAATTGTTTATATAATTGTGCAATATATTTTTTGATTATTATGTGTCGATACTCGACAGCTCCATTATTAAAGTAGATGTATTAAAAATCGCCAATAATTCACTGTATATTACCCTTAATATGAACTAAACACAATTTGAAAAATGTTAATGTAGTGTTTCACACTGCCTTTAATCTTAGCGGTAGGTAGGGGGCCCGCCAAATATCCTAGCCTGAGGGCCCGTTTCAGGATGTGGGGACCATGGTGTAGGTACACAGAGTGCAATAGACAAAAGACTGATAAACGAGAAATTGTGCTGTGAAGAAGAAAAAGAGCCTCTGGGACTAATTTACATTCTCCTCCTTGCCCCCCCCCCCCAATATTAAATCCAGGGTGCGCCACTGTCCTGGAGGGCAGTTGGTGATAAAAGCCATGAGATATAGTTGGAATTAGCGGAAATAGAGATATAAGGGCATTCTTTTTCTCTTGGCTTATAGGTAAAGGAGCGTTGGTTATCCGAGGAAAAGTTAGATCAGTTGTTTCCATCCTTTCTGGAACACCTCGCCGTCTTAAACACAGTGTTTTGAAAGATTCTTCTTCTAGGCTTGGTTTGAAATAAACAATTCCGATCTCAGCCAACGAGCATCGTGCCACTTAAATGGGTTGCCAGATTCATCTTTCTTTCTCAGCACAAGTGGGCCTTTCAACAAACTGGAAAATTCTAGAAATTCAGATTGTATCATTTCAACGACTTCAAATCTATTTCCGCACGATCTGACTAGCTGAAACCAATCGTACGGGTGGTTAATTTGACTAATAATTTTCTTTTTCTTTTGTTCAATCATGGTCCGAATCAACTTGTGAAGTTTCTTCGAAGTCTGTAAAATTCCTCTCTGTAGAGAATGGATACATAATTCTCAGTTTCCGCTTTGTAAATATCGAACATTTTTTTATGGTTAAATGTGATTGCAAGAGTATAATGGCTTTCATAAGATGGAAATTTATTTATGTGAAACTTTCATCAAATTTTCATCGCTCCATTTATTTGAAAGGATATGCTGACCTAGAGTTTGTGTGCCACCTACAGTTGCTTATTTTTTGTGGCGACAAGATTAACAAAATTGTCTGTTTCACCAAACGTTTTTGGAAAACAACCCTTGCATACTTTAATTTTACTACCTTCAATATCCAAAGAATAATTATATGATTTTTACCTAAAATTTTCCTTACTGGGATCTTGATTTCTAGGTCGGTGAATGGCCGTATTTTGAATGGAAATTAATGACGATATGTAAGCACTCCATTTGTCATGCTGTGTAAGATTCAAATATTCTTCAAAAAGCTTGATGCGATGACTTTCTATGATTCGATCTTGGCACAACATTCTGCGTTTAGATAAAAGGAGTTGAATACGTTTTCTAATTAACTTTCCAGCCTATGAATGGTATTCTTGGCCACTGTTCCTTTTGCGTTTTCTTTCTTCACGTATAATTCTTGTGTCTTTTTTTGATGATTGCGGAGACTTTTGTGAAACTATTACTTCAATTTCATTATGTTCCGAACCTGGTGGTATAGTGTCAGTTATAATATGGCATGGAGGAATATATGACGGGTCAATGACATCAGAGCTAGAGCCTTGTACAGCACTTTTATTTTGGGCATACAAATAATTAAGTTCATGTGTTGAAGCCAAACATTGAAGATTCTGGCTCGATGTATCCGAATTAATGTCATTTCTGAAGTTATTGATATGGTTAGTATCACTAGAGATAAAAGGTCGATCTTGATCCAAAAACTCATACGCGGAGTCAAATGGCAACGTTTTTGCTTGTGCTGAAATTGACAATCACATTAATATGTTGTTAACGTTAACAAATGAAACTTAAATTCAAATTGTATATTGTGTGAAATTAAAAGCACACTCCCAATAAAATTATGTTTATGAAAAAATAACATAACGTTAGGAAAGTGTGGTAAACTTACCATGCAACTTTATCAATGATGTTTTATTGGATAATGATAATGCAAGTATTTTTTTTTTAATCTCTCTGACATTATTCCCTATACGTCTGAAAGTGTCGTTCAACATTATGTTTTTTCGGCACTGCTATACTACTACCACACAACAAACAAACGCATTTATTTTTCACATTAAAGAAACAATATGATTCTTCCTAGTCAGTGTTAAAATTATAGGTTCGTTGTCTTTTACTTGGTCGACTCATTTTAGAACTATATAGAAGGAATATCAAAACTCCTAATTCATGTTTCGTCAGACGATGATGTCTCCTAGCTAACTGTTGCGACCCGGACGGGGCAGCAATCGCAATCACAATGACAACAACGCGGTTCCAGGCGGGGAATGCTATTTGCACATCACTCCTTGTACACGCCGAAAACCCGAACTGAGCCGATGATCGCCGAAGCAATCGGGACGGTACGAGCACGTGACTACTGTCATGTGCTTCGGCGTTCATCGGCTCAGTTCGTGGCGTTCGTTCACTTCAGGTTTTCTGCGTGTGTCAGGCTACCGTGAAAATTCTGTCTCTGTCGAATAGTGGCGGGCACATACGAATCGTTCCGCGGGCGTCATGGTGCCCGCGGGCACGGGGTTGGGAACCCCTGTTGTATAAGAATAAGTAATGAACACAACGGATTCCTCGGACACTGATCTTTGCCAAAAAGTGTAATTAGTAATATTATGCTCTCTCGCAATATTATAATAACATTTTATAGCTTGATAGCTGATTCAGATAGACTTCAAATTATCAATCTCAATTATCATTTCTCCGTTTAAAATGGTATCAATCAATCTACGAAAAGTGGTCTTATAACACAATAATTCTCCATCAAATCTGCAAAATTTTATTTTTAGTTACATTGACTAAACATACTTACCATTATATTGTATAACAGAGGGCAATGACATGATTTTTTAAATCCCTGATTTAGGAAACCTTTTACATAACCACATCATTACACTTTAAAATACAAATGAATTAGATAGTGAAGAAGTAGAGCTTAGGTTACCTGAAATAGTTGGGGTGAAGATACGAGGCCGGATGACCGAAAATAATAAAAGCTCCATTTGTTTCATACATCATTCAATCATACAAAACTGATGGTCATATTATAGAAATCAGGATAAACAATGTTCAACGGTTCACTGAATGGAAACGTGGAATTGTAATAATAATTATTATGAATTCGATATGAAATCTCGACACATAATCAGAAATAGTTTTGTCAATAAAATAAAACAATTTCATCATTTATGAGGTAAGTTAACATCAACTTTAATCACACAATTAGTATTTATAAGTCTTTTATTAAAAAAAGTCTACTTACCAGAGGCACCTAGAGGAAAAATACGAAGCTTGCAATTTGAGACATTTTTTTGATAATTTACAATTGCAACTGTATTAATTAATAAATATGTATCTGAAAACATTAACACATTGATCGCCAACTACTTTTACATAAAATAGTTAAAAAATGATTATATGTTTCCAAGGTATTATTTGATAGGTTATGAAAGAATATAATGTTTTTTTTCATTTTGATGATTTTTTTACGTAAATATTGGTTTTTATGATGTGCCGGTCACATGTGTCCGTTGCGGCGCCAACAAGCTAATTTATTATATTGCGCCGGGCCGGCCATTTCGCCGGTCACCTGTCCATATGTGTTGACGAGAGCATGGTGCCATTTTGAGGTCGAATTATATTTAGATAGTATAATAAACAGAAAAGGCACAAATACGGAATAAAAGTTTTCAAACTGGGTAGTTTAATACCTGGATACACATAAACTGGAAATATACGTATACATACATTATAATCATTTTTATAATTCTATATTTTTATTATTTACATAATTTCTATAACTTACATTTTTATAATCTATTTAATTTTTATTTTTATATCAATAAAAACACATTTACAACATAAAAGGAAACTTTTTTTTTCATTATGTACATTCTTTACATTAGTGAGTCTATATTTTGTGACTGGGAAAACATATTTTCAGGCCAAGTGGCAGTAATATACAGAAGGGCCATGCCGGTCACCGCGTATCGAAAAATTCACTGCGCGCGTGCCCGCCGGCGCTGTAGAACAACTCTAAGGTAGGTCTTCTTTGCCGGTTACCGGTGACCCCCATGGCGATCAACATGTTAAAAAGAAAAATATTTTTTATTTTACGTCAATGATAAGCATACGTTTTTTTTTTTTTTTTTTGTAAAATGTGAATTTGTTAAAGGGTCATATTTATTATTAAAATTTAGTTTATTAAGTTTTCTATATTTCAATGTAGAGATTTTTGACTAATTCGTAGTTTTAATTTTTTTTATATTTATATTATAATATAAATATATTATAATAGTATTTGTAGAAAAGCTCAATGTACCAAGAAAGGTCACTCACTGAATCAGACTGCTTGAATTGAATTAGGTATGTAAGTAAATTTAAATACTATAAAATAATATTTGACTCTTCATTATTTTTTTCCAACTAACTACTATACATTGATCTCTCAAATCATCAAACAATTCCTATTGCCCATTGCTTCTCTTGCAATATGCATCATAATGACGTCCGGTATGTCTGAATTATTATTCTGGTTCAAGTCAATCGATATTGGTGCGATAAATAAATGTCCCTTCATTAAATGATGATTACATAGCTTACAAAGCGCACACTCAGATTGAAGCGTGTTATCAATGTATGACTGGAAATCGCCCACTTTATCGCCACAAATTACAGTATTCATTACATGAAAATTTGATATTTTCTTCCGTACACTTACCTTTTCACAGACGGTAGTGTGTATAAAAGAAGGAAAGTCCTGAAAAAGCAAAATAATCAATTCTTCAGATATACGTTCACATGACACTTGTCGAATACCGCTAAACTCTTCAAATGGTAATCTTACTTAAAATATTAACCCATGTCTTCTGTACATCTGTGCAGTGACACCATCTTTCGTGATGGTTGTAACATATCAGTTGAAAATTCTCCACCTATGAATAATTTACAGTCTACCAAAACCTGCAATTGCTGATTTCAAATAGTCTTTCGGAGTTTCACAGAATGTAAGTTCACCACTATCAAGATTAGTAGTACCTACTGTAAAAATGGATTTGTATAATTTGAACATGTGAAAGTGTAAAAGTGTAATACCCCATGCATGGATTTACTGTTGACAGTAAGAAAATGTATGGGTAAACACGTATTATCCTGCAGTTGGCAAGATTTCACCCATGAATCAAACAAGTTTGGAAGCTTCTGAATTTTCATGTGACAGTAAATTTTTTCGATCTGAGCCTGCGCAGTAGAACGATAGTGGCGTGGCGAACCTGCCGGCAAAAAAACGAATTTTCAGGTTGACCGATTTTCAGTGGCTGTCAAATAGTATGAAATAGTACCATAAAATGACAACATCGCGTCTCGCTCACAGCACTTTTACGTGTAAACAGTTATTGTCATGATAGTTTAAAATAAGCACTATTGCCGCCAGTAAATCCATGCATGTGTATAGGCGCTATAAATCTGTTGTAGGTTGATTTGAAACAATCCCATGTCATTGTATGGGCAAAATCTAATCTAAGGCAACATTCTGGAATATCAATTTCTTGACCTTCAATAATAGTGGCACATACCTACTTGTAAATACATATTCAGTGACATGTATCTGGTAAATGCATGCCCTACAGCGGACATTAATGCAATTGACTAATCAGTTACTACGATTTTAGGTACCTACCTGACAACCATCTCTCACCCATTCCATTAACCAGTGTGAAATGCTGTTGTTGTCGTGCTGTAAATCGAACACGCAATCACGTACTATGATTTGATTGATTGGTTTTTCATAATAGAAAGTGTCTAAACTATGTGTATTCCGTGTAACAAAAATTTGAAGTTATCCCGCCACCGGTTAGTAATTGAGATAATTATTAATACTTTGACGACTGCCAAACGATAAACAATTTAAAAAGTGCTTTAGAGAATTGTAAAAACACTAGTTAATTTCGTCGCAATCAGATAGGACATACAAAGCTTAATCGGTAGGGCGCATGTTTGAATCCCGGTGGGTGTCATTTTTTTCAAAAAGATTTTTTCTAGTGGTATATTATATTTCTCTGAGGTGTTTTCAAATTGTGCATGTTTAACCCTTAACACTCGAGTGCCGCCATATCGGCGGCATTAGAAGTTTCCCGTATTACTCGAGTGCCGCCGTAGCGGCGGCACCGCCTATCAAGTCATTTTTTGTAATATTTTCAGAAATTTTTATAATGCGATTTCAATCAAGTTAGAATGAATAATAATAGGTTATTACATTTATCTGAGAAAGAAGTCGGCAAAAGAATACTGCGTGCCTAATTTCAACATAGTATTTTTATCGGAATCTTCTCTTTTTTTATTCGTAGGTCGTCGCTTGCAAGCAATGTTTTTTTGTCACATAAATTTTATTTATTGAACGTTCCCAGACTAGAGTGAAGTGTTTGTCACGCATGATTTTGAAGTGTGTTTATATTTTTTATTGGTTCTCGCTTGCGCAGGGGCGTCTCGTATAGTTTACAGTTTTATATTTGAATACTGTTTTTGATGACAATACTTACTAGTATATTATGCCGATTCGGAACCTATATAATGTGAAATACTCTAATGAGTCAAATGAAAATTATTACGTATCGATTTATTATTTTTTCAGAAATCTTTTGATAATGTGTACCGCACTGGGAATGAGTTGTTATGAGCCCGAAACTAATTTAGGAAATTTACGAGACAGCCGCTTATATTACAAGTGTATTTGAAGGCAATTCATTTGTATCATATTTACAGTCATAATGGACGATTTACACTTTATAGCCAGTTCTCTACATACCGCTATTTCATTACGATTCTGTGATAAGCCAGGATTACATATTGGAGATTGCTTTGTGAAATACCACACAATGAAGAATTATAAATAAACTAAAAATAAGTACAGTATATTCATTATAAATTTATTTTACAGAATAAAAAAAAAAAAATTTTTTTTACATTTTTTTCACCAATTAAATGTTTTATATTGAAATTATGCTTTGTGCGGGAAAAAGTCTCGAGTGGGTGGTATGTACCTATAAAAAAAATTTCGAGTGGAAAAGGTTAATAAAGAATCTTACATTCTTAAATCTTGTGAATCATCAGGTGAATAAAGAAAATAATTTATTACAATGTTTATTGTTTATTGGTTTTGTTTACATAAAAAATGTAAAATTGATGGCAGTGGGATATGGATAATATATTTAAAATTAAAACAATACAATCATAATTCAAAATATATTAATTTAATACATCAGTAAAAAAATCGCACATAATTAGTTTCTAAAAATAGAAAAATATAGTAGGTAATAATATTTTATAAATGCAGGAAAAAGATGGCTAATACCATTTATGCATCGGTAAACACGTCACCTTGCGTGTAAAGACTAGCAAAGAACACAATGTCCCTTTTTATAGACCCTGAAACTTCCTCCATTTTGGACTGTAACAGAGGGTCGCCAATTATTTTTGCAGCATCTCTTACATTAGTCAGTACCTAAAAAATAATAATTTGTAATTTCCAATACAATGCTCAATTATTATTATTACTACATACAAAACTGTTAGTGACAATATGATTCAAATGAAGTCTTCAAGCTACATTGGTGAATAGGTGGAAATGCATTGTATTAATTAAAACTACTAGAGGGACATTTGTCAAATAATTAGTTTTTTGATCAGTTACTTAGTACAATGTCCCTCTAAAGCAGACGAAACTGTCCGAAAAAGACTGTCCGAAATATTAAAAAAAAACATGAAATTAGTACTACATATATTGTGTTTTATTTTAATTAATACAATTCATTTACACCATGAAATGACAGTTGTCACCATAAAAGAAATAATGATAGCATAGGGGGTCTCATTATCTGAGCATTCGGGGGCTCACCCCGCAGTTACGAATTTGCAAAAAAACTATAAAAACACATAAAAACACAAGCGCAATAGCGCTCAATTATCAACTGTCACTTTCAATCTTTCAATCCCACACTCCTACGCTATTTCTGTCTTGCTTACGTGTCTTTTTCTTTTCTAAACGTGTCTCAATTGAACCCACTTATAATTTAATTTTGGTCCGTTTTAAGCGGATTTTTCGGTATCAATTACCCTGGGATAACGAGGACCCCTATATAGCAATAATTAATAGCAACTGTGGTATAACTATTAATGTCACCATGTAAATTTTACATTGACAGAAACAAAATAAACAGTGCATAGTAGGCGGTGACGTTCATCACTGACAACTGGATTTCTTCATTTTTACTTTAAACTTAAAAATACTTTATTTTTTAAAAATAGGAAACGATAAACCGTTTTTTACTCCATTACCGTAGCTTTTGCCAACTCTCACGGAGGCCCTAACATGTCTTGTGGAGCCCCACAGTGCACAGGTTGGGATCGCTGTCCTAGATTAACAGTATCCGTGGGAAACCATAAAAGTATAGATGCAAATGTCTCACAGTATGTCCTCTTATGTATTCTATTTGATTTAAAAAAAAAATGTTTAATACCTCATGAAGTTGTTGTATATTTCTCACAATGATGCCTTCATGTACATCGGTTAAGTCAGCAATTTCTGCAAATGGCTTTCCCTTTGCCCAATCGTAAACTACTTGGACCAGTCCAAAGTTAAGTCTCTCCAAGCATGGGTCATCAGCACCGACCTATTAGAAAAGGAGTTATTACATGGTTAATTAATAATACTGAAATTATTTTAAATAAGTTTTTTTGTATTACAATATTATATTTTGAAGACTTATGGCACTTTCCACCAGAGCATTGGAGCAGGAGCACGGAGCAGTGGAGCAATGGGGCTTTACCCAGAGCAGGAGTGGAGCCGGAGCACCGAAAATTTCTAGTGCTCCACTGCTCCGGATGTTTTTTATTATTATTAAATTTTCATCCTAAGGCCCTCCTCCCACGGCTCAACTGAAATCTGACGGAACTGGTTTGTGAAAGAACTCATAAACTGGCCAATGTGATGCTTCGCACACGGCGCTACTGAAACTCACTTGAAATAATAATCACATAACCTCAAACTGTCAAACTGGACCATCAGCTGTTTTGTACAAAAACTGACAACACGCACGCTGCTGCATTTACTCGCATACAATTAGGTTATTTCAATTTTGCTTAATTTGTACTTTTGACGTCTTGGGTTGTTAATGGTTTTTATAGCATGACGCTTGTTACGCAGTGCTACCAATTTTGGTAAGAAAATATGATTTTTCACCGAATCTATTGAAATTGGTACCACTGTTTTACGGTGACTGGAAACTTGAGAGACCGCGTGACTAGCATGTCGCGTCTCTTCGCTACCGTTTCGAAACTGAGAGATTCCAGTCTGGCCGTTAGCGAGCCGCCATTGAAATACATTAGCTAGATACTGGTTGGAATTTTAGTTTCAGTTCCATCGGATTTCAGTTGCTCCATTGGAGGAGGGCATAAAATCAAATGAAAATATTATATTTGACACTTTGCAACACTGGAATTATTTGAAATACGGCAACACTGCAGAGTGATAAATAACCTCACTTTTTTTGACGGAAGAGGCAAATAATGAAAAACGATTTGCTGTCGGTTATTTTGTTAAATGGAATTAATAATGAAAATGACGATTATTTTAATACTCCTTATTTTTAAATTTTTTCAACATCTGTATACATATTGCGGAGCAACTCAAAAAAGGGTCTGCTCCAACCCTCTGCTTTCAACAGTCTGATCTGAGTTTAGATAACGGACATTTCCATCCTAATGATGGAAGTACATGACAAATAATGTTTTTTTTCAACCCTCTGCTTTCAACAGTCTGATCTGAGTTTAGATAACGGACATTTCCATCCTAATGATGGAAGTACATGACAAATAATGTTTTTTTTGGAAAACAGTAACCATAGACTGATCAGTTATGCCATCTTTTTCTTTGCTGATTATAGTATGAAGGTTTAAAAACTATAGCATGTCTGTAAAGTAATGGTATATGAAAAAACTGTTTGTTCTGAAATCAAAATTATAGTACAATTTACTGTTTAACATTTGTCCTGGCATATTCTTCAATATATTGTCATTTGTAAACACATTTATTGTTTTGTCCCCAAAAATGTGGCTTGCTTTAAATATGCTGCAATATGTCATAGACAAATGACATGTATTCAACGCTGGCTGAGTAATGTTCAGACCGATCCAGGGGTTGATCCAATGTAGCAAAATTCTCAGACGTCGGAATGATGGATCTCGGACGACTGATACAAATGTGAAGGCTGTCTCACTGGGCCGTCATTTCGGATGACAGATTTGGAAGACCCTTAACCCTTTCAACATTCGAAAATGTAATGTTAAACTTTTTTAAAATTTTAATATAATTTATGTTTGTATCAGCAATTTGTGTCCGTATTATTCTGTTTACCTTAAATAGTGTTTAGTGGCATTCTATGCATCTCGGTCAAAGATAAAAAAAAACTAACCATATATTTCTTTTCTACCATGGAGAGATCATTATCAACAGCCTGAATAGCTTTGATGCTCTCCTGCAGAGAAGCATCGATGACTTGCTCTGAGTTCGTGTGCGCCTGGAACACTAGACAACTAAGCAGTGCCGCTATCTTCGCCGGCTCAAGATCCGTGAAGATATTCCTGAAGACGAGCTCTGTGATAATCAGCTCGTTTGTCTTCATCTCGCAAGCAACGCGCCCTTTCATGGCTACGCAGTTTTGATCGTCTATGTATCTGGAAATTGGAGATACAAAATATTTTGATTATATATATGATTTGAATTACATTGGCATTGGTTTGTTTGATGATAAAACCATTGAGCAAGTGTTGGACAGTCAGTGGTCATACATTTTATAACTAAGACGGTTGTAGATTAGTCATCTAGTCAGTTTTTCTGAATTAATATCTGTAAAGAACAAAACAAACCTCAGTTCTTTCAAAACCTTAAGCCTCTGCTGGTAATCAGGATAGAGAGCCATCGCCTCATACGATAAGATCTTTTTCAAATTGTTGTACTTCCTCAGCAGTTGTTTCTGCTCGAACACCTTCTCGAACTCCTCCGCAAAGTTGGCAATATTCGTAGAAGTACGCAGGACTTTTAGCCTCGCCTGAAATAAGAGTTTTCAAAATATTTTAATGTTAATATATTGATTACAATTGAAATTCAAAGTTTCAACGGAGGTGACTATTTTTTTTTTATTTATTCCGGTTATGTAAATATTTTTCCATCAGATGCATATTCATAAAATATTAAATCCAGCTGCGATAGATAGTTAAGTACAATTTAACCGGAGGTCGATTGAAAAATCGTTTATATTCTGTTTATATCAGCCGTTATTTTTAATATTGTATGACAAACTTTATAGGTACATGATTTTTTATAATTTCAATGACGTCACGCACATATTATTTCGCTATTTGCCTTTTATAATAGTTAACTAATATGTTTGCAAAAAGAAAATATTCTATTTGCAGTTCTAAATGTGCATTACGATTATCTAAAAATGGAAATTACCGACGTTGAAACTAACAGCCTGAGTTGGTAGTGTTAAGTACCTACGCACGTTCTTGCTTGATCGTTTCGCTCAATCGAACATGTTGACTTGCAAGCGTGGTCATTGTTGCGTCCACACGCTCGAGCAGCTCGACACAAGACGCTTGGTCAAAGCGCACATATTGAGTCATGCTCAAGCGAATTTCTGTCGAGCATCGAGCAAGAATTACGGCCCTTGAATCTTTTTCGCATCGAGCCGTTTGGTCAATATCGAACAAAAAAGCATAACGCGAGATGGTACACACGTTGAGATATGTTCGAATGAGCGTAAAACCATTGAGCAAAAACGTGTATGGGTACATAGCATTAGATTTCATATAAGCAATTACATTGCATCAGAAGTAAAACTCATTACTCAAGTATAATAATAAATTGTGTTGGGATAAATCAATTTTTACGTTGACATCCCTAAAATATGGCAACAACAAAAGGTTGCGCTGACGCACAAGTCACTCAGCGTGAGCATCACTTCATACGACAAATTCCCTAATGACACGATCTTAGCTCTGTTGGCTTGAATTGTCACAATCTTCCTCATATCGTTCATTTTATATTATACTAGCTGACCCGGCGAACTTCGTACCGCCTCGGAATCAATAATCTTGTGTTAACTTATTAGCTGAATTAAAATACTCAAAATGAATTAAGTTCAATAAATGTGCAAAAATCAAATCAAAATGAAATAGATTACATAGTTTTGGTTGGTTCAGATTTCGAAGCATGATAACTACCAAGTCAATCTTCAGTTGTAAATTGTGCGGTGGCAAGCCAGGCAGATCCAATAAGTTTAAAAATTCAGTTGGATAGTTGGTTGCTTCGTCTTCGTTTATTACACAGTATTGTTATACACGTATTGTACAACAGCATTGCACCAACGATTTGATTTTGAATTGTGAGGTTTAAGTGATCCACATCTTTGTTCTTTGCCGCAAAAATTGCTCGTTCACTCAATCAATTGTGATTTTTGTGGTTAGCAATGACGTTCGGGAACACTTTGTTGATGAGGTCATCCTTCGCTGAGACGAAATTTCAAAAATTCAACGGAAACGAAATCAATCTGTTCGATTCGTCGACAGGAACACGGCAGTTACCGATAGTCAGCAATTGCTTTTCGGCAGATGGATCGTTTAGCAATGCAACTCGAAGTTTCTTCACATAGCGCCACAGAGTCTATGATTTGAGGCAAGCGTTCATTTCATTGGCAGCGGTCGATCTTGGAATGACTGGTAGTGTTTGGCGGAAATTGCCAGATAGTAGAATCATTGCGCCACCAAAACATCTTGAGTAATTGCGCAGATCTTTCATAGTTCGATTGAGTGCTGCCAATGCGCATTTGTGCGCGATTGTGCATTCATCCCAGGTGATGTTTTTACTTGCTACCAAAACTTTGGCCATTGCTGAGTGTTTCGCATTACTGCTTGTCGGTGTTTCAGTCGTTTGAAGGTTTAACGGCAATTTCAACGCTGAATGAGCCGTTCGGCATCCTTCTAACAACGTGGCCGCTATTCCACAAGAAGCAACTGCTACAGAAATTTCGGATCTCGCACGAACAGTGGCCAAAATCAATGACATGAGAAATGTCTTCCCAGTTCCACCAGGCGCATCGAGGAAAAATAAACCACCATTTCCATCATCAATTGCCTTCATTAACGTATCGTACACTTCCTTCTGTTGGGGGTTCAACATTGGTACATTCGATCGAACCTATAGGTTCAATGCATCTCGATCATATTCACGTTCACGTTCCAATTCTCGATTAAAAGCGTCATTCATTCCACGATGTGGCGTTGGCATTCCTAACTTGACTAACAAACTGCCGCACATGAGATAACACATGTCTTCGATCAAAAGCAAAGCCTGGTTATGTATCTCCTCACTCACTTCGAGATCGGGATTCTCTGAACCGACACGAATTCGATGTAAAATGTCTTCTGACATGTCATCCTTGTACTTTTTCCACAGTTCAGGTGGATTTGATGGGAAGCATGTCGAAATAATGATAGCAAATAATGTGCGTATCTGACTTGGAGATGCAGAAACAATTGCTACAGCGATTTTCATGTCCCAATGAATATCGTTTTCAAGCAAATTGAGCTGTTGACATGCAGCACGAAATGTTGGACACACTACACCATTGACAGTTCGAAGTGATTCAAATTATGTCGGCCCACGAACATTTACCATCAACAACCGCAAGTAGAAGCATTCGTCATACTTCGGATGAACTGTGTAAATGCGACCAAGAGCATCATTAGAATGCACATCCGGATGATCAGGAACCGCATCGCCTTGCTTACGACGTTGAAATTTCTTCTTACTGAAATAATTTACTGAATTGCAATACTCATGTATCAGAGATGGCGGTGTATACGGATTTTTTTTGTGATTTTCTTATTACGAACAAAAAAAAAATTCATGGAAATCAGTCAATCAGTTCTATATCATCAATAGACATCATCAAAAAAGCCGTTCCATACGAAATCTATAAGAAAATGAATGTTCTTCATAATTTCTTTTTCCGTGAATTTTTCCGATGTTTTAATAATTATTCTGCTATTCAGGGCAGAGACAAATCCAACAAATTAAAGATCATAAAAATCGGTCAAGCCGTTTTTGAGTTATAAAATAAATGGTGTAATTAACCCGACTTTGTTTTATATAGATAGATAGATTAGATCTTCTAGCTCGCGGCATTGTAAATAACACTGGAAAATAATCACACAATTCAAAATTACATAATGAAGCAATTATCGATACGCGAAATTTCATAACCTCAGAAAGTGAACATTTTAGAAGGCAACTTATCGTTTGAAAATCACGATCAAGATCGCTATTTGTCTATAACAAAGTCTTTCGGTATTATCTGAGGCTCAACTGAATCAACTGTCAAAAACGCAATGTTCATACTTTCTTTTGTTTGTTTGTTTCTTGTTTATTGTTTCTGTCATGTATCAGAGATGGCGTTGTATACGGATTTAAATTTTTTGTGATTTTCTTTTGTTTTCGTATGCGCGAGATCCATCGTTTAAATCCATTGATATCAGTCAAAAGCCGTTCGATACAAAATGTATGAAAAATTAATTTTATTCATAATTTTCTTTTCCGTGATTTTTTCCGATGTTTTAATAGTTATTCTGCTATTCGGAGCTGAGACAAATTTAACAAATTAATGATCGTAAAAATCGGTCCAGCCGTTCTCGAGTTATAAATGGTGTAACTTTCTTTTATATCTATAGATTTAACTTAGGATCTATTTTTGGATGAAGGATCACATTGGGAATATAAAATGAACGGCGGGCCGCAAGTAAAATGCTATTTTTAGATGTATAATATTTATTATCATGAAAAAGGGATTTCAACATAAAAAATAAATGAAACAGCCAACAATTCAATGAGAAGAATGAAACTGTTTTACATTTTTTTAAATTTCAGTTGGTGTTAATTTTGTAGTTGAGATTCATAAAACTGCTTGTAAAATGTTCATTGGTGATGCTTGATCATAAAGAACTTTTGATTGATATTCATAATTGAAAATGTTTATTTACATAATATCTTGGTTGATCCAAAAATAACCAACATATTTCGAGCAGAATCTTTAAGTTAATTGAATTTGTCCGAATTAAGAGTGTTGTAAAATTTGCAGATTTCTTTTTGACGGTGCAATTCATGTATATTTTCTGTTTTAAATGCCAAATGTATACAATTTTACGCTCTATGTCCTGGTAAAACGCACAAAGGCATAGGATATAATGGCGAGATTATCTGAGCACTTGTTTTATTGAGTTAATGCTTTCTGTCAGTATACCCTCGATATATTCATTGACATGTTTTCTTTTTCAAGTAAATAGGTAACGTTTTTTAGTCATCTTAACACGATTGAAGAATTAATACCCCCGTCGCCATCACGAAACAAATTGACCTGTTCACAGCTCGACTTTCGCTCTCCGATTGCCAGCGAGTCCAAAATTTCATCGCACCTATAGTTGAAAATTATTTGCCATTTCACTGAAGTATGCTCTTAAGCGTGTTTCAGTTGATTGTCAGGAACGTCTTAAAAATAATTAATATTCTATGTGTCTATTCTACATTCAGTTGAATTCTGCTTCAGTCATACCCATTCAAATAGCAACCACGATGATTACCTCCAGAAGTTCCATTCTGGCTTTCGTATTTATTAATACCACTAAAATTAGCACATGTACGTGCACTTCCAGGCGTATGTTACATTTAGAAAGACCCTTAGTTGAAATATATTTATTTTATTTTTCTCAAATTTGAATTACACTTTCAATTACGTTATAATGGAAAAGATTATATTTATCAATGAAAAATGCATAGTATGCTAATCAGAGTATAACCTCAATCTGATAACAAATTATTATCTCTATGTTGGGTTTATATATTAAAACATTTGTTCACAAACATTTTGGGGTAAAAAGCTTGTGGCAAAGCTCATTACACTATGACAGTTTTAAAGATTTCAGTAAAAATCTACTTACTAAAATTCAATTGTTTTTACTGGCTTCCATATACTGATTTTTTATATTCTATTCTGGTTGAGGCTCCTATAACCATGTTCAGTGGTTCGAAGGGGGCCACATTGCCACGGTTGAAACACTGCTTTAAATAATATTGTACGCAGTTAAATATAATCTCGTTGTGGGAACATAATTTTAAGTGGGGTATGTAACAGCACGCAGATGATATATTTTTTGTTGTCAGTAAATACAATTGCTAGAATACGATTGCAGCGCATCTATTCTATACACAAGACTGCTATCGGCCGCTATCGAGGGTAGTTTTCCATATTTTTGTATCGAAGTATTATAATTTTTACAATAAGTTTGTTGTAATTGTTACAATAAGTGCTATGTTTCAACAGCACCTTTCTTGGCTGTGCTACATTTTAGAGTGATATAGACAGTTTTGAGTATTTAGATGGCTAACTTACTGTAATAATAATTATAATACTTCAATATAAACATATGATAAACTACCCTCGAAAACCGCCAATAGCAGTCTTGTGTATAGAATAGATGCGCTGGTACTTAAAAGAGACATCTTTGATTTATAAGAATTCATATATACCTGCAAAACATCACACCTTCGTATCGAATCCAAAATCTCCCCAGTGTTAATCTTCAAGCCGGCCTTCAAATTGACCAACTCTATCTGTTTCTGTCTAGCGTGGATGCTGAAAGACAACTCGGCCATCTTAGTGAGCGTCTGCTTGCAAGTGTTGCCGGGCGGGTCCATCCTGAAGCGAGGCAGTTGTCTCTGTTCGTAGTCTTGCAACACCAGTTGAGTGTTTGTATTGATCATAAAGGTTGTTATGCCGATAATATTCTTTGCGCCGATGCAGATAACGGAGTGTTTGAGTGTCGCTATGTCTGATCCGACCTTTTCCACGCCGCTAGCCAGCCCCATTAACGAGTACCACGTCTCAAGGTTCTCTGTCGACGAAGGCGGGATGTAGTCCAGATCTTCTCGGTCGAGGACTAATACTTTGTACGGGGTCATGCGAGGACCTGCAAAATAGTATGACATGGTTGTCAATTAGTTGTGAAACGATCCATACTTCAGTCCTGACAAATAATGCATATTTGTCATGCTTTGATATTAGTTAATGAACTTCTAATGACTAACTTCTAATAGAGTCTGTATTCTATAAGCTGGCGTTCACGTCACGTCATTCGCGGATGGAGAGCATTATGCCATCACGGTCAAAAGTTTTCGATGGGAGAGAATGAGATGGAATGCAGTACTGAATGCTGAAGCGGGGGGGAAACCGCACGCCAGTTTATAGAAGACAGACTCTAGTTATTATAGCTTGTTGTAGATACAACTGTCAGAATAAATTGTGGTTGCATAAATAATTATGAATTTCAAGAATACGTGAACGTGTATTATCAAAGTTCAATAAAAAAAAAAGCATTGAAAAACTTTTTATTACCAATTGAAGATGTCATAAAAACAAAACTGGTCATGGGGTGATATAAAAAATATTGAAATAGTACTAAACTCAAAGATGTTGAAGAAATTTCGAAAGGTGTGAAAGTTAAGTTTATTATCGGTCGAGACAGTTGGTCTAATTTTTGGCGGATAATCGATAACCGATGTCCCAAAACCAATTGGATCTATGAAATCACCAAGTTCGGTAGATGTACATGGCAGTAAAGAACTAGGGACCGAGAAGAGAGGAAGGAGTTAGGAGAAGCCTTCATCCAGCAGTGGATCGACCACGGCTGATAATGATTTTAGATCAATATATTACCGCAACTCAACTTTCTCATACGTTTTCTCTCTGTCTCCCTCTCTCTCATACGTGTATGTTCTGTCTCACTGTTTTTGTTCTGGTTTTTCATACTCTCATTAATTTGTCTATAAGCTGCTGCATCAGTCTGGCCAATTCTTCGTAGAATCTCCTGACTTTGCTGAGCATGCAATTGCTAAACTCATTCATTTATCAAATCACGATGCTTAGTTGATGGTTCTTCCTCGTCATCATTCTATTTTTTGATTGAATGTGTATGTTGTCTAAGGTTACAGAAGGTTACAGCACTCTATACCTATTACAATTACCCTTAAACCTCTTGGATAGCATACTAATCTAAGCGTTACTTTATTGAATTTTAATATTTTTACTTCGATTTATCTACTTCCGAAATCTCTTCAATTTGAATGTTCTTATAGAAATTATTTAAATTAGATATATCATTTTCAAAATCGTGTTTCTTATCCGACACTATAATAATTTCTTTATAGTTTTCGGTCAATCTGTGAAAAATTAATTATAATGCCGTTTAATACTTTCTATATACTCAATATGCTATTTTCACGTGTAAGTATCTGTCGAACTATTATGTGAGTATCATTTATTTTCTTTCACGACCTGATTGAACTAACAATTCCTTTATTCCTTTTAATATCTATCAAATTTAGAATTTGTGTTTACACATTGTATGTTTAATACGTCTTCTCCCCATTTGCTCTCACTTATAATGTGTAAACAGATAATTCAAGACAGATATATATATCGTGGGGCTACTGCCAAAAGTTGGTAAGCCTCGAAATCATGTTTTATTTTTATTTTATATTTTATTTATTTAAAATAAATATCATCGATTGTCTACCAAGAGCTCCTTACATATTACTGCGTATTGGTTAATATTTGGCACCTCGTTGGCACATGCTTTCTCGAATTTTATTAATTTTTAAAACCCAGAGGCTTTGGGACATATTGCCATTTTGTGTGTTACCACAGAGAGTCCACATTGAGTTCATACAAACAAATTATTTACCTTTCAAGCAGTATGCCTACCCCATTATCAAGGTAATTTGTGCCATCTATCAGTGTTGTGAACTTTTTATTGTTTTCTGAATCATTGATTTTTCATTATTTTCGTCGTGCTTCCAACAGTTTTTTTGTAAAAAGTATTATTTTATTTATACACTTATATTAGCTGGATGTTTTATTATTTTTCTTTAAATGTTTTAATTAGACATTTTATATTTTAAGGCATATTTAAGTATATAATTGATCACATAAAAAAATTTTAATTCAAGACATTCACAACATGACATTTAGAATAAAAAGTACAAGTAAATCAACTAGAGAAAAAACAAGGTAGAGAAAAAAAAAAAAGAAAAAAATAATTTTATGTTATGGAGTAATCGCAATTTGAAGTTTGACATGCCCTTTAAAATTCGGCATAATGCTAATTTCTTTGTGCTTAAAGTACATTTTGTTCTATATATCGGATGACCTAGATTTTTTTTTTATATCTATATATATACACATAATCCGTTCTTAACTCTAAATACCTAAATTATCGACTTACCAACTTTTGGCAGCAACCCCACTACATAAGGTAATAGATTTGACAATTATAAAAATCATACCTTGAAAATTGATATAGAGAGCCAGTTGATTGACATATCTCCCGCAGACGATCAGAAGTACCCTCCCAGGAGCGAGCAACTTTAAGTTGGCACTCTGTTCCAACAGCACCGGCATCACGTCGTTCATCTCCTGGATGTAATCGGATGCCACATCGTGAAACTCGCCCAGCATGCACAGATGTGGAGAGATTGGGTTCAGTTCGACGTGCGAGATCTTTTCTTCTAGCTCCTCCAGTTCTTTCTTGTAGGTTTCGGCTTTGCTTTGAACGCTGAATTCGCGGAATGAACGCCGCATCATGCCTTCGATGGAGACGCTGGTCGCTCTGTTCAGTGACAACATTCCATATTCAGTACATACCCAAACATATTTTGAATCTTTGATGATATTTAATTTTCAGGATTACATGTTTTTGTAAGTGTTCTTTAAATAAAATTGTTGATTTGTAAATATTTTTTTTTTTTAATATCTCATATCTAGAAAACAGGTTCAGAAATAATATGGACAATAATTGAGGCATCTAATTACACCCACGATAGCCGCGTGGCTTAAGCGCCGGTCTATAGTGTCGAGGGTCCCAGGTTCGAATCCTGGGTCTGGGAAGTACACAAATATTGTTTTTCAATTTGTGTATGAATCAGAGTATGGACCTAATAGGTTGAGCAAGTGGCTGTCATCCATTTCTCGTAAAAATAAAATCTGTTAATACAAACCTCCACTCTGTGGGGGCCCATATGATCCTATTAGGATCGGACATGGTCGAAAAATAACAACACCATAAAGTCTACAATTCAATATTAATGGGAAATTACGTTTTAGTGTGTCATACATAACCAGTTTTTTTTTTCATATTATATTTTCAAACTAGAACAATATGCATATTTCTATTAGCTGATTAACCTCTATTTGTAACATCCATGAAAAATAAATCTATCTAGCAATGGTGTGCGGCAGTGGCAAAGGGTGGAGGTAGGCTGTTAAGATCCAACATAAATAATGCACACTAAACTTTGTCAGCCAAACGTTTTTATTTTTATTGAACTAAGACTACAATGTGTAGATAGTGTTTATTCTTTTTTAAAATTCAATTAAACCCTGCCTAATCCAAGCCATAGTAGATGATAGTCAAAAAATATTCATTTATAAAATATTTAAAATTATGCCATTAAACCATACATAATTTTAGATATTTTATAGTTAGAAGAATATTTTTTATCGATTGCGGTTTGGTACGCAGGGCTTAATGACTTTCAAAAAACTAACCAACATCATCTGTAATATGTATTCTTGATTCAACAAAAACAAATAAGTATGACTGAAAAAGTGTGCACTATTTTTGTCGGATCGCCCATAGCACACCTAAACTATTTTGGTTTGGTTTAGACAGGGTTTAAAAACTAACCAGCACCATTTGCAAATTGTATTCTTAGTACAACGAAAACAAATACGTATGACTGACAAAGTTAAGTGTGTATTATTTATATCGGATCTTATCAGCCTACCTCTACCCTTCGCTATATTAAATAGTGTTACATGATTCATTTCATTTATCATTATCAATTATGTAAATATAGAAACAGTTTGAGAAGTTACCTTAACAGAGAGAGCATGGTGGCATACGTGACTCTGAACTGTGAGGACAGCTTCATTGGCTTTCCTTGCATCATAGCTTTGAGGGTCATAGCATCCGGAACATCTTTCTTGCACAGGATAATCACGGCGCCCGTGTCATCAAGACCTTCGCAAATAGAAGGAAAGCAATATCGATTGTGAAAAATTGTGACTAGTATAAAACATTGACATTTTAATGTTGTGTATTTGAATTGGATAAATTTTCACCACAACTGTATATCGAATATTGTCCTATAAAAAAAGCTATCGACTTAGTACTTTGACGAAAAAAAAATATTGGAAGGAAATTATTAATTTTCCGATGGGGATTTTTTTACATAGCAAATATTTCCCTCTTTCGTAATATTTTCAACCTCCTTCCTATCTCGAATTCTCAAGAATCAAATATCGACAGCTTAATCTGCGAACTAGGTAACTCCATTTGGGCAAATTGTTCAGGAAGGAGAAAAAACTCTATAATTCCAAAAATACATTTGCAAATAATTTGTTTTTACAAATAACCTGCACTGTTAATTAATTTAGCTTCCCTTTTATATATAAAGAAAATTTATATACAGAGCGGTATTGTTCCATTTACGTTATTGGATATTTGGCACCTGCAGTTGGCTGTTTTGTGTGAAGAACGATAATGCATTTATTTATAGGCTTAGGAGTTTGAAAATTAGTGTGAGCATAGAAAATATGCTTTATAACAAAATGCCATCAAAATCTCATTTTTGGTCAGAAGTGCAGTTAGCTGGTTTGCAGATTAAGTAGTCGATATGTATTTCTTAACTTTTAAATTGTCGTATCGCAAGAATCGATTGAGAAATTACAAGCTATAAATCTAAATTCATAATATAATCAATTCTTCAAAATGACTAGTCACAGCATTGATAACTGTACCACAACTAAAAAAAAAAATCTTTTTTGACAATGCTTTATGTTTTGGAACCGATAGAAGAGACTAGGGGGAAAACATGGTGGCAAAGTTTTAATTTTTTTCATTTATCTTAATAATTATCAAACTACCCTTGCTATACTTACCCAAGTAATTATTGTTAGTGCTATTTATTTCAATAATCTCGCAATATTATATACCTCTTCTTCCGGCACGGCCGGCCATTTGGATATACTCAGCGGGAAGCAGCGGCCTCATCTCAAGGCCGTCAAACTTCATGATGGAGTCGAAGATCACCGTCCTCGCCGGCATGTTCACGCCCATCGCAAACGTCTCCGTCGCAAATAGTATTTTCACCTTCGACGATTAACAATAAAACAATGTTAATGTCAGTTAAAACTAAATCCAATAACCATTTTGGATTTTTCCGAGACAAAAGCCAACATTCTCTGGCTCTGCTGAAGACATATGATAAGATTTATTGTATTTAGTGTGTTGTATTTGAAGGAGCGTACTGGAACTGTAATTAATTTCAATTCTTAGTACCCGTATCCCATCCCCAAAAAACCAGATTTCCACTTTTCAATAGCCTAGGTATCGAGAATTATTTGATATCTGATACAAATTTGAACAAAACAATACAACCCATTCACTTGCGTACAATGGTATGTGCGTGCAAAACGAATAACTTGCAAATCTGACAGCTGTCATATTTTAACCAGAAACTACATAAATTCAGAATACTTGTTTCTGACAAAAGAAAATTATTTTCGATACCGATTATATATGCAAACACGATTGAAATTGTAATCAGAAGTCATCTTAATAATAATTAGGTATATGATTTTCATTGCCATGTCAATAAAAAATATACAAGTGAGAAATATGTAGTTATACTGTACTCGGAATGGGTTCATTTATTCAATTAACCACTGACAAAGCAACCATTAAAATATTAAAGTTTATATCAGGGCTTTGAACCGGAACTGAACCGAAAACCGGAAAGACCGCTATTTTTGTCGAAACGAAAAATGGGACCGAACTGATTTTTTTCCCGGTTATTTCAGTTCGGTAGATGTTCACATACACATGTTAACATGATCTTACTCCCTACTTCAGTTGTCATAGGTGCAACACGTCTTACATCTTGAGTCTTGGAAACTGCGAAAATTGAAAACCCGAAAAACTGTTATTTTTGTCGGAATGAAAAACGTTACCGAACCGATATATTTTTTTTTTAACTTGAACTGGAAAAAAAAATAACGGTTCGATGCCCATGTTTATATTAGGTATTAATTTGAAATTATTAAGAATTGCATGTAAATTAAAAATTATTTTAATATTCATCAGCAAATCAAAATTTAAAAATGGCTTTGATCACGGGATTAAAGTGTAGCTTTGCTAATTAATATTTTCACATGTCATTCTATTTTAATACATGCACGTGTTTCGTTGTTATTTCTATTTAACGTATCGTCGAAATTATATGCACGTGGGCATAATACAGTAACTTACAGCTCCAGTTGAGAAAAGCATTTCCACGATTTCTTTTAAAATCGGTAAAATCCCACTATGATGGATGCCAATACCACACGCCAGTAAAGATTTCATTTTCATAACCTGAAAACAATAATGCAGAATGATTAACCCTTTCTAAGCGTTACGAATCCCGACTTAGTACAACAGTGCGCGTTGTGATTTCAAGCATCAATAAATCGTAATAAATGTCAGTCAAACATACACAAATAGAGTAGTAAAAAATCGGAGTCAAGTTCAAAAATGATTAAGACAGAACCTAATATTTTATGTGACTCTAAAAATAAACATTCGTCACCTAAATCTGATAAGAAATCACGAACAAGACTTCTTCATTGAAAAAATGCCAGCTTACTCGAGCGGCGCCATGACACTTACGAAATGGTGCTGGACTAATGCGTCGATGACAGATTAACAAGT
Source organism: Rhyacophila brunnea (assembly GCF_057557595.1). NCBI lineage: Eukaryota > Metazoa > Arthropoda > Insecta > Trichoptera > Rhyacophilidae > Rhyacophila > Rhyacophila brunnea. Next base: position 20,419,768 of record NW_028232860.1, read on the forward strand.
GTGAACAGTTCAGTATTCTTATAGTCTACCGGCTACCATTTCGACAAATATGTCATACACATAATGAATAATAATATGGTTTATGACTTTTATGAGCATTTTTGTTCAGTGTGTTGAAAAAATATCAGTCATAAATAACTCATTTTTATAGCATCCAGGACATCTCAAACTGTGTAACTTTTGTTTGAACTCGCATACACATTGCAGCACTGCAGGCCGAATATAAATAAATCATCCTTGAGAACTACTGGCTATTTGAGAGTGATGTACTTACCACCAGTGCCTGGTTTGTACCTACCATTGACCCCGAACTGAATGGAATCGAATGACACATAGTTTATATAACAAAATGGTTTATTTTTCGAATACCTATTACAATTCGTAAAATATTAAATTTCAAACACTTTTTGCACTTCTAAATGCTTTATAGTCACCACAATTTTATTTTCAAGTTCATTTGTTTTTTTTTTATTATATTACTTCAATAACCTGGTACTAGAATAGGTAATCTCTTATTTTATTATAATGACGTGATAGTAAGTAACTCGAGTTATTTTCGACTATAAATATAAGAAGAATTCTACATAAAAAAAATAGTAGTCATGAATCAAACCCTTTTGAATAGTATTACGAAAAAAATAATTCTCAAGTGTCTGTCTCACACCAGCAGACGATGATTTGCCGCGCAGTGTATAAAAATTCAGTAGCGCGGGACCTGGTGTTTGCGTAATACGACAATTTCCGCATTTATGCGGGAACGGGCGTCTGAGTGTTCGTGTCTTTTCTTTATAAATGGCTGATAACTAGGGTAAATAAATAATTTTTGTCTGTTTCACCTAATACTATAACCAGAAAATAGTATTTAAAAATGTTAATCAATGATAAACAAAGAGACATATTAAATCGCGGACTTCTAGGTATATTTAAATGACACCTGGTTCAAATTATTTTCCGAAACTATAAACTCGCGGATAATATACTGGCAGATAGGCGAATGAATGCAATCTCCAAAAGCATTCCTTTTGTAAAAATATTTTGTAAATTCACTTTGATCAATGTAACTTTCGAATATTCTATTTAACAGTTTACGCACCAAATAGTTTTTAAATCACTAAAAAACAATATAACTTATTATATCGCAAACTCGTATCGTTACAAACACGTCAGTCAAATGTCTTCGGCGCACATGCACTAAGAAGCGATAAGACACTATATACGCGGCAAATTTGAATTGGCCCGATGACTGATATATTTTTATTCAAGACACGCTCCCGAAAAATATTTATTTAAATTAGATAGAACAAAAGTTTAGGCTATCCATTGACAGATGTCAAGAGAAGGATGATTTTTGAATAAATTAAATCAATATTCGAATTATTCGCGCCTGGCGGAAAGCAGTACTAGGCAAACGAAAATCGAAATGACTTTAGTCAGCTGACGCGCGGATGACTCGCGCGTATAGGCTGACTAAAGTCAGTTGCCGCGTTAGAAAGGTTAATAATCAGTTTAATGTGTTGATACGTTCCCATGTTTCCTGGAAGCCATAAGTTCGAAATGGCATAGCCGAAAGGATCCCATACTGGACATTAGCCCATTTTTTTTCAATTACGTAAAGGATGGGTGGGATGTCTCGTAACAAAAATCAGTATGTCGAAAAACAATACGTTCAAATAATTCAATGAGAAAATTTCAAAAAAAAGGTAGAAGAGCTTCTCTGCTACATGGACCCTGTTTTGAGTAGCAACTGCCGGCCACTAGCTTGCCGACCGTCACCATGTAGGTAGTCAATGCTCTACCACCTTCCTGCTTAAACTCTGTTTACCCCATGATCGATGATATTCACAATCAAGTCCGTCAACATAATTTTTACTAGTGTAACGATCCGTATTATTAATTAGCATATATGCATAAGTGTGCACAAAGAAATTAAAGCTAAAGGAATTACAACTAAACCTGTGTGAATCTCGATTACCCTAACCTTTGTGTCTGTGTGGAGTCATTCGTTTTTGTACGAAACAACGTACGTTGTTTGGTTATGATGACTTTTAATAAGAATAAATTTCAATTAACAGTTGATACATGACAGAAAGCAAAGAATAATTTGGTTGTTTTCATTTACTACTATGATTTAAAAAAATAAAGCATAATTTTTGTCATGAGAGATGATAAAATTATAAGTTTGAATAATAATTATTATTACACCCACCTGCGGCAGTTTCCTATCGGGTTCTTTTAATCTCTTCAAACAGCCTTGTATGAAGAAATCTATTCGAGCCTTTTCTTTGCTTGTTGTTAAATCGATTGACTGCAATGCTACAGCAATCTTATCACATCTGCAATACAAAATTTTATTTCAATTAACAGTTTACTTTTATAAAAATAATTTATAGGGGTTTTATCAGACGGAAGAGAATATTGTTTATGATGTAAATTATTGTCTTTGAATGGACCTCTTAAAAATAGAATAATATCTGTAGTTTTCAGCTGTTTATCTAATGTTTTAAGCTACATTAAAATCTTAATGCAAGTAGAATTTACACGACATTGACGCCTCCAGAGATTTAATGGTTTGTGAAATAGCAAAAATTCAAATGACATGCTAGAAAGCCTGGCAGATACATTATATTATTTTGTTTTTAGTAGTTACATACAATGTTATTAACTGAAAGAACTGACTGATAATATTGGTACGACAAGCCGAGAATACAAATCTGTAAGTGACAATTATTATTGAGGTAAATGACACACTGTATAAAGATACAATACTGCGTAAAAATGTCAATTGTTTTATTTCTGTTTTCAGCTTGTCATACGATAATGAGCAAAGATGGATTTGTATTAAGTGGTGCAAAACATAAAAGAATGCAGTGCCAGGTGTTGCCCTCTCCAATTTTAAGATATTTATTGGTTAAATTTAATGAAATAATGTCAATGTAAGCAGAAAAAACACCTGTTTCTAGAGAGAACAAAAGCAACCACGGGGAGTTTGTTGTGAGTTCGGAGGTGGTCAATGAACGCGACCCACATGGTCTTTTCTTGGTTCGGATTCAGGTGGTTTCGGGTGCCTGATGAGAGAAATATCACAGAATATAGATTACAAAATATAATGAAGAGGTAGCAATGCCGTTAAACAAGATATTGTGCTATTTTGGAAACAGGAAAATCAATTGTAGAAATAATTATGTGCCACAGACAAGGAAACTAAATCTCCAATCAAAAATTCCTAGTAAATATAAAGGATAATAAGGCTTCAAAATTATTGTTGTTTAATTTAATAAAATGCATTTTTTTTTTGTAGTACTTATTTCACTTTTAATCAATAAATTAGGACCAGTTTCGTCCCTCTGAGACGGACGAAATTGGTCCTAATTTATTGATTAAAAATGGAATAAGAATTACAAAAAAAAAAAAAATTGCGTTTTATTAAATTAAACAATACAATGCAGTTCCACCATGAGTTGACAGTTAACAATATAAAAGGCTTCAAAATTATATAAATAGATTATCTACAACTCATTTAGTGCTGAAGCCGCGACTGGCCATTATATATAATTCACATATTTAAATGTGGTAATTAAATATTAATTAACAGGCCAGCAGTGATTGTGTTAAGGAATGTCCAGGTTTATGCTCTGAAAATACCATAAAACCTCCATTTTCACCTACGTGGCGCATGTGGGCCCTTAAGCATAAATGAAGTGAAATTAAGTAGAATGAGCATTAAAAAACAAAATGTAATAAGCAAGAAATAAACTTGGTAAGTAGATAGATAATAACAAGAAATGCATTAACATTCAATATTATTAGATACGACAAAGCAATAGACAATTGCATAGTGCAATGGTTCCCAAAGTGTGTGCTGCAGGGCTATGACTACCTTATAGGGGCACCGTGGAATATTCAATTATTTTCACAGAGCCGTTTAAATGCCCATAGTTTTGGGCTTACATATGACTCATTACACTAATTCTAGTTATTTATCTAAAAACAAAATCAGACCCTTCCCCATACGTATGCGATGATATAAAGCAAGTATTGAGCGAAAATGAATGTTAGGTGAAGGAAATGAGGGTTAGGTTAAACTATTAGGTATGCTTTGATCGACTAAAGTTGTGATTATATTATGCTGCACGTTGCATACTATCACGTGACGTCACAATAACCTGCCGCTATGGGAAAAAAAGTGTGTAATATCATTTTATGGCTTGGATCGGCAGGGCTTAATGAATTTTAAAAAACTAACCAACACCATCTGTAATATGTATTCTCAATTCAATGAAAACAAATAAATACTGAAAAATTAACTATTTTTGTCGAATCGCCTATCTTTAGCATACCTAAAGTATTATGGTTTGTTTAGCCAAGGTTTAATTGAATTTTAAAAACTAACCAGCCCCACGAAAACAAAGAAGTATGACTGACAAAGTTTAGTGTGCACTATTTATGTCAAATCTTAAAAGCCTACCTCCACCCCTCGCACATGGTAGCACCCATATTAACCGAAGTCTTTGTCGTGAAGACTTAATTAAATCGTGTTAAGCATCAAACAGTAGTGAGAAATAAATGAAAGTTTTTGTTTACCATTTATTGGCTAAAAAAAAAATGGAGTTTTTAATTAAACCCCGCTGTGTTGATAGTTAATATTTTTACCAAAGACAAAAATTTACTAATCATGCATCTCGTTTGTAGAAGCATTGACTGTTTTAAAAATGCACACAACAGTTCAATTCTTGGTGCAAAAAATTGAAATGAACACAAATATGAAATTTTATGTCTATTGTTCAATACAAATTATAACATTATAATTGTGATTATATTGAGATGCACGTCGCGTACTATCACGTGACGTCACAGTAAGCTGCCTCTACTGGAAAAAAGTGTGTAATGTCGTTTTTCGTTTTTTCTTGGTGTTACTTATTGTTGGTGCTCCCATCCCATAGTACATTTTAAATCTTTAAATGAACATTGTCAGTTAGCAAAATCTGCCGAAATCACCAGAACAACAATGAGGTCACCTCACGCGTACTGCACTGCAACGACACCTGCATGACTCAATGAACATTTTTTATCATTTTCTACATGCCTACACATTTTCGAATCATGTCAAAATTGTGTTTTTTGATTTTAGCGGTTGGTACTTTGTATTTTCTATAAGAATGTTGTCTATTATCTATGGTCTGCGGGTTGGGTTCCGTTCTAAATATTATTGAATTTACAGACTTGTTACTAGGTTACTCCATCATTGAATTTACAGAGATCGTGTTCATTCAAAATATTCTGCAAAATGACGAAACCATAGACTAAATTTGTCGCTGTGACAGCGTGACAGTATGCGACATGCATCTCAATATAGTCACAACTTAAGGCTTTTGTATTTCGTAAATGAGGTAAATTTAAGAGGTAAAACAATGGTAATGAAGGAATACCTTTTGGTCCAAAGTTTTGATTGAATTTAGACATGGCTGATTTTTTTGATGCCACTGCCGCATCGAATCCTTTCTGTAAGTAATTGCCGTCTTGGTCAATGATGGGAAACAGGTTATCTTTCGAGCTTCCACTGGATCCTGAGAAAATGACAAGGTACAATTAAGCAGAGATTCTGATACCAGTGCATACAGGAAGCTCATTAGTTGATCACACAATCTCGAAAAAAGGAAATATTTGTGAAATTAGGGTTGAAAGGTACCTGTGTAAAGGTAGTGACAAAGTGGTACTGGGCGTTTCTGCGTGGAGACAACGTAAACCTTCCTTTTCTTTGTTCTTCCGACCCAATCGGCAAACTCTAGCGAGTTGGGAACTGTTGCGCTCAGCATCACAATGCTCACATGTGGAGGTAGCAGGATAAGTACTTCTTCCCATACGTAGCCTCTCTGAAATTGGCATATTAACAGCATTTTATTTTATAAAAATTCTTGAATATCATTATAGAATTCTATAATTGTATACTCGACTTATTTCTATGATCGTGGGTAATCGTTGACCTTAAACAAAAATTACACGCAAAGTATCAGGTACCGATTGGATAGTCTTGAATCAAAAATGGCCTGAGTTACACATTTTTATGGTGGTGTTATTAGAAACCCTAGGCAGGATATGCATTGAGGTGTCTCATTGACTCTAGCGACAAGTATGTCTATTGCATTATTTTTAAAACAAATGCTATGTTTATGCATTGGGAGTAAGAAGGTAAGCAATATATTATTTATATTCTCTTCCAGGAGTACTTTCATTTATATTACACCTGTTTCACCGTGTACTTATAAAAATAAAGATTTTGCCCATCAAATGCTTGATACTTGTGATTGATTTAGCCGGGTAACACATACAAACTCGTCTCAACTGCAACATGACAAATTTGTCGATGTGATTTTGTTGGCATTCACAAAAGACGTGTAACGTAATGTACCACCGCACACGTCATTTCAACATTTTTGGTTGAAAATGATGTGATGTCGCATGTAACATATTTAGAAGTGTACATCATGAATGTCGCTTGTGTAGTTCAAAAAGTCGCTGCTACTCCATACTGTTTTACAGATTGCGAGTCGCATTCCAATCTTGTACCTAAAGTAGTACTAATGATCGCCGCACGACTGCGGAGGGCCTATCAGCGTCAGATCACGAGATCGGTGATCATAGTGAAATGATATATCATGTTAACCTTTTAACAGCCCAGCTGAAAGTACTAGGTATACTCCCCAGGGCCCAGGAATTAATTATATTATAAAAAAATTAAAAGAATAGTGAAAAGTTTAATATAATGCACTTACATATATGACACCTCAATTGAAGTTCGGCGAAAAAGTTTTTCATACACAATTTCGTGAAAATGTCTGAAAATTTTCAGGTGTGGTAGGGTTGTCACAACACTGCACTTACAAGAATTAGTTGAATTTTTTTTTTTTTTTTTAAATATAAGTATTTTGAAAAATAAATTTTACAGTATTTTTGTAAAATGTCACCATAAATACTTATAGCACTAAGAAGTATACTAAACACATTAAAATCACTAAAAACTTTCTTGTGTATGGAAAATTTCGAAGCACGGTTCAAAACACAGAGCAATGTCGCACTGCTTGCACAAATACCTAGTTTCTTTCCGTCTTTTCTGATTTTTTGTATTGGCACATACATAACATCTTCTTGCCGCATTAATTTTATTGTTAGTAGGTGGTATTTTACCCAAAAAATGTCTTTCTGTTAGCCTAGAGGGTAAAGGTGCTTTTCGCTTCAAAAGAGTTTTTGGTTCTAACTTATGTTTTTCGATCAGTTGTCCGATGACTTTCAATTGAAATTCACCCAGCGGTTGTTTTTTTCCAGTTTTTTGTTGGAACAATACATAGGCATTCAGCAGAGATAAATCTATCAAATGGAAAAAGAGTTTATTGTACCATTTGACAGTTTTTCTTGTCGAATTTACAGAAGAAATTATCATATCACTACGATCCACAGCACCCATGTTTTTATTGTAATCAACAATGCATTCCGGCTTGGAAATCGGAAATTTAGTCAGAGCCCTATGCACAATCGTCTGTCATAATTACAACAAAATTACAACAAAACACTAGAGCCCTATGCACAATCGTCTGTCATAATTACAACAAAACAATATGCAGAAAGCCTTTCATAGTTATGATCGAGTTGTCTATGGTCCACCAAATCTGCAATAGCTTCGTTCTGTTTTTCTATTGAAAATATTACCATATATAAAAATTCTCTTTTTCATAATTTAGGTAAATTATTTTGTAATTGTTAAACGATGACAAAAATATGAAAAATATACAAAATAAATTCAATAACTATAAATATACAATTAATATTTAATACAAATGAATAAATGTCTCCGCAATTAGTGAATAATATAAGTTATTTTTTGACCATGTTTTTCCCGATACGGTAACACTTGCCGTTGAAATGTCAGATTTTGTCATTTACAATTATTACAAATATATGCCATGATGTGAATAATTGATTAGTGATTAAAACTAATATTACCATGTTGGTGTGTAGGTAACTAAGTACTTATATATTTCAACTACCTATCTATTGGTTTAATATTACATAAATATCTAAATCTGAATAAGAAAAGTTAATTCATAATTCATTGACACTGACATTTCAATTCGATAATCGGTTTTACTAAATTAAGACATGTACAGAATCAAGAAAATAAAGGAAAATGTGTCGTATTAAATGTCACGGATATTTAATAGTTGTTCAATACCCATATTGAGATCAATTGTTAAATGAATTTGAGTGTATTGGCCGTTTTAAAGCCACGTCAATTTATTTTGACAGCAGCTGTCAGTGGTAAATGGCAATACGGAAGGGGGGCAAGGGGGCGAGTTCATAACAAAAGTGGTCTATGGTTAAGGATTCCTTATCTCTATAATCTATAGTTAACAGATGGATTTCGGCTACTTACAATTTTTACTGTTATTTTATGGTAAGTACGAATAGAGCATCGGGCTCTTATAGTCTACTTTTCCAGTAGGTTTGAATGTATTGTTGTGAATTGTGGACAACATCGTAACATCCTTTTTATCCTTCCACGCCAAAGCCATAATTTCGTCAGTATGGAATGTATCGGTTTCCCCTTTTTTCAATTTCTTAGTAAATTTGGGCATCCCAATTCTGTTTCTCCTTACGGTTCCACAGGCATTCGTCCGGTGATCATAAAGATACTTGAATAACGTGGGCTGCTGTACCAGTGTCAATGTACAATGTATGCTCTAGTTCCAAGTATGGTCCAAGCATCGTTACCACCACGTTGCCCGATATACCGCTGTAATTATTTTTCTCAATTTCAGTTTGTTTCCCAGTATAAATGATTACATCTAAGACAAAACCAGTTTTGCAATCAGCCATTACAAAAATTTTTATTCCGAAACGACTAGCCTTCGTCCTGATGAATTGGCGGATAAAAGTCGGCCTTTGAAAAGGAGAAGACTCTCATCAATACATACGTTCTGATATGGACACATGTACTGCTTGAAAGAAATTTTCAGTTCCTTCAGGACCTGTCTAATTTTATATAGTCGATCTCCGGGAACCTGCGTTTCATTGTCACAAAAATGCAACATTCGATGCATCAGTTCGAAACGATTCCTGGACATGGTTTCGGAATAACACGGTGAAAATAACAATCTGTGGATAGACCAGTGTTCAGATATTTTATTCCGTGAATTCCTTGACATTAGCATACACAGCCCCAAAAATGTGTACATATCATCAATTGTGCAGTCTACCCATGGCCGTAGACGATCACTCAAAACTGTGATATTTTTTGTGGCAAATACAAATTGTCTGTTGGTCTCTCCGACTAACATTTCGACAAAAGAGTTATCGATGAAACATTTGAAATAGTCCATTTCGAGTGCATCCGAAGTCAAATTATCAGCTTTGCATCCCGAAAAGTTAGCATCGAAGGAAAATGCGCGTGGCTCAAACATATCCGATTTCCACTCAAATGTCAGTCTTTCAGTGGATTCCGGTGTGATAATTTCACTTTCATCGACTTCCAAAGTTTCCTCAAGTTCGACATCCGAATCATCACTTCCATCGTCTTCAGATTCAACAGTTTCGATAAGGTTATCGATTTCACCAAATTCGTCGATCTCATCCATTTTGAATAATAAAATTTGTAAAACTAAACTCGTAAATAAAACACTTTGTATACGCAAATCGAATCCGAAATACAAATAAAAAATAGTCACAACACTTAGTCCTTCGTCAATTTCTATCTAAAAACATCGAAAATCTTTCTTTTCATTCAAGTTTAGTAGGTAAAATCTAAAACAAAACTCGTAAATATAACACTTTTATAAAATGTGAAATATAAATAAAAACACTTGGTCACTCAACAGAAATTAAATTTCAATATAAAAACATTGAAAACATTCCAATTATAACGCAAATCTGAATAAGAAAGCATTCCGAATTAGCATCCCGACTAAATGATATTCCGGCGTCAACTGACGCATCACTATCGAATCATACCAACTGCCTATTGTACAAGATATCCCAGTGTGCAGGGGAATTTTGAGCTAACCCTGATTTGGCCTCTCGGGAAATTCCCTTATTCTCGCGATGTATGCGCCGTACAAATGTTTTTTGCTTGCAAGGTCTGATCAGAAATGTAGTTACACGTTTTAAAATTAAGTAAATAAATATTTGACTCATACAAGCGCGCAGAACGGCCCGACGTATATCGTACGGTACGGGCGCCTGAATCGCCGCCGTGCATGACGTATTCGTTACGTTACGGGCAGCTATCAGGTTAAGAAATATCCTTCAAACGCTATGCATTCACATATTTCTGACTGATACTAAATGTACCCAATATTTCCGATAAATGCAAATCACTGCTCTTTGTCAGATGTATAATGATGTTTATCCGTTTTGACAGGAGGTCACGTTGTATCACTGTCGAGGCTATGTGCGTGCAAGATACTTGCAACATTACGGAGGGTTATGGTTTATGACCATATTCGTGTCGAGTCGACTTTCAATGTGCATTGCGTGTAACATATAACACAATGTTTTGCTAGTGTACAATTTCTTCTTTTTTCTTCTTTCACCCTGTCACGCCCCAGCATTGAGGCATAGGTACGAAGTGTCGCACATGTCCCAGCCACATAAAGCGTCTCTTCGTGATTACCTCAATCACCAAGGGGTGCTGTGTCCCTTCACGGACTCGAGTGTTTTAACCCCTAAGATTCGGCGGAGACATCGATTCTCAAAGCTCAAAAGCTGAGACCTTTGAAGCTTAGTAAGATGCCATGTTTCACAGCCATGCAGGAGCCCATATAGCATGCACGTAAATGAAAAAATATCTTATGGTTAGGCTGACCAGGCTAAAATTTTTTCCCCATATTTACATAGTATAAAGACAAAATAATATTCTCTACATTGGTAGCTTTGAATGCATTATTTTTAAATAAAAAAAAAACGGCAGCCTGCAGTTGACACCTTGCGTACTTAACGTTATTTGTGATGGTGATTATTAATCTAACCTAAACCTCTAACCTGGTAATAAAACATAATTGTTCATTGTATAAAAGTTTTTATAAGCGAATATTAGTGAAAAACATTTTATTTCTGTGGAGCCGTGGAAACTAATTCTAAGAACAAAAATTTGTCAACGCTAAGATAAATTACTAACCTCGACATTGTTGATGTAATGCACCTCATCGAATATAACATATTCGAGATCCCTGACAACATCGGAGCCGTGGTAGAGCATGGAGCGGAGAATCTCAGTTGTCATGACGAGGCAGCTGGCCGTTGTGTTGATCTGAAGGTCTCCTGTCATGAGACCGACGTCTCCGAACGTCCGTGAGAAGTCCTGGTACTTTTGATTCGATAGGGCTTTTATTGGCGATGTGTATACAGTCCTGTTCAATGAAAAAATGAAAGCGATTAAACTATAATTTTTTACCATAACATTTGAGATGCTAGAATATTTTTAGTATGATTGAATCGGTAACTATACAAAAATTAACAATCTCTGCGCTGGCAGCATTGCGCGCATTACTTGTAAATATAAAAGCAAATGGCGACTGGGTTTTGTTGGTCTTACTTTGGTTACTTATTAACTGTTATTTGCGATTTTTTCTAAAAAAAACTCTAAAAACTTCTTAGGGGCTCAAATGCAAGATGTTTTTATGTCAGTGTCGTATGAAGTATGCTACAAATATGAATCGTTTTCTTAATGTTAATACCTAGTTTAATCATCAGCCTTTGGAACCATTGTTTAAATACAACAATTTTTATTGGACAGTGATTGAAGTTCTAATGCATATTTTTGAAATATAATTAAATTAAATAGAGATTGAACTGACATTCAAAATCTAATTTATTTGAACACATTAAATTCAATGCATGACATTATTGAAATGAATTCCAGCTGCATGTGTGCATTATATTTATAGATGTTATGTCTGCAGTGCCCAAAAACTAAGGTAAAACTATTGTTATTGTAAAAGCTTTGTTGTTTCTTTTTTGTTTAAACCCATTCAAATAATGTCTCAGCAAAGAAAATCATTGTCGAAAACAAAGAAAATTTTCAAAAAGGTGAAAGAACACTTTGCCATAATAATTGCTCCAAACAAATTTGTGTGATTATTCTAAAGAATAAACAGTCTAACCACCCCATGTGAGGTCTTCATTTTAATATATATATTACCTGGTGCAGTGCTTCTTGGAAAGAGCGATAGCATACTCGGCGACAACAGTTTTGCCCGCTGAAGTATGGGCAGAGACGAAAACATGACCTTGTTCTTCCAATTTTAAAATTGCCTATAGTATAAAAAAACATTTTATTAAAATTAAATGGGTCAGTTTGAACATCTACATCAATGATTTCCAATTGAAATTCTGCGGAACTTTGGAGTTCTGCGAGAATTAACATAAACTTTTGAAACCAACATATTAAACTTGCAATGCACGATGGTTTATTTCGTATACAGTCAGACATAATGCCCATTCAGTCGCCGGTAGATATTGGTTTGAATGACTCTATTCATTCAAAAACTGTGAGCATGTATTGCTGAAATTAATTTTGTTTTTGTGTTAAATATAAAGTTAGTGGTACCTAATTATTTTTAGTTAATTCAGTAGAAAATATGACTGATAATAGTACTGAGAAGCAAGATGAAGGTATAAAGTTTCACAGTTAAGTTAATAATAAAATTGAGGTTCTACTGTGCGTTATACGCAAGAAACACAGCTTCATATAGTTGAACAATACCCACTCTCTTATATTATTACTCTGAGGATGTCACTGATTTTTTTTCATTGATCATCAATGTCATGAATATCAATATCATGCATTGTAAAATGATAATTGAAAGAGTGCCGTGCACTTCTATGGTGTTTGAGCAGCTATCATTGCTCTAGATATAGAAAAAGATTTTCTACAACACCTTAGGATTAATAGCACAATTTTAAGAACCAAGTACATAATGGAAAATGAAAATTAACTAATCCGTAAAAAAAGTACTAAGTATCTGGCTTACAGTCTTACCTGTTTTTGGAAAGTATCCAACTCAAATGGGAAATTATGTGCCATATTTGGTATCCTTTTATGAAAATCTAGAACCGGCTTGGTGACATCCAGTATCTCTGCCCACTCTGTTTCGTGGGACTTCAACAGCGGCTTGTTATTGGTGGATATAGTCAACACCGGCAACTCGGGCATCTTGTCCATTGGTTTGATGAAGCACTCATCAAAGAGTGACTCGTTTTGGCTGTCAGTTTTTGTGGTGGAAGATTCTTTTTTTGTATCTGAGGGGTCTGCTGCGTCATCATCGGCATCTGTCCACAATCCTGGAAAAATATTCAGATGTATTTGCTCGTTGTATGACAGAGATTGACTTTCTTTTTCACTCCATGTCAATATCATACAGTGTATTACATATCCTGGACGAAATAGAAGAAGATAGAAGATACCAATAGATGCTATGAATAATATTGGTAGCACATATGTAATATTGTCGATGAGCTGTTAAAGTTTTAAAATCAAATCACACAAAATTTAAATTCAATGCTGCCCCTTGACATTGGACCGAGCAAGGCAAATCTACGCAGCTACCATTCTGTAGAGAGTGACATACGCCTTGTGTGGCCTATGACTGGCAAATGTTTGCTATACTTCGATGTAGTGTTTGTTTGTAATGTTTTGTCGTTATGCATCGGCATCACCACTGTATACGAAATGATTAAGTTTTCACAGCTACATGGCAGTTAGTTATGGATTGAGAAGATTATAAAAATTTAAGGGAAGGCTTCATCAAACGGTGGACCACATACAAATTGTCCATATCGTAATATAAGTATAATGAGGTACAACGTACCCATGAGATGATTCTCTTTTTCGATGACATTTTCAATAGTATCAACACCATCTTCCAATTTATCATTTTGAACCTTTTCCTCGGATACGATGTTATTGTCGTCTTCTGGTCTCGAATCGCTAAAGAGTGTGTGACCGTCGGGCGCAAAGAATAAACCAGATGTGAATGTTGGAGCGATAAACAGAAGCTCTGAAATAACAAATAAACATTAAGGACAACGTTCGCTATAACTTAATTCTGGATGGTGCTATCCAATGCGTTAATAATATTGTCGTTCACCTGTTGAGTCTGCTCTGAATATTACGTCAGAATGGAGAAGGTGTGTTCTCGGAAACCTATCTACCTAGCACACAACAGTGGCGTGAGGCTTACTTTTTAATTCATTTGTTTACTGACTATTAGTTATAAGACATTTATTTTACAAGACTCAAAACGTATTTATCAATTTGAAAATTTTATTTTGATTTTTTTATTTAAAAACTTACACATGCATAAGCAGACAGTTCAGAGGGAACACTGATAGTTTAAAAATAGTTTTTACTGGACTCAATCAGTCATATTATACTTAATAATTTATAGGAGTGGATTGATTTTTTTGCATACTTTCTCCCAAAAATGTGCCAGGTTCACTAGATTCAAAATTTTCTTCCAGTTTGGGTTTCTGCAGAATCTTCATTTGTGCCTGCTCATCCTCGAAGCCAGCCGGTAAAAACGGTAACTGCGTGGCGACTCCTTGCGTGGCGAGGGAGGCGGGCAGTGGTGGTCTCTTCATGGTGACATCTTCTCTCCCGATATTGTGAGGGTTGATTTCTTCCCTCCATCCTACTATCTCGTTCAGGTGGTTTCTCAAAGGCTGAAGAAATAAAATGTTATCATTCTTCAAACGACCGAACAACATAAATAATAAGAATATAAAAAAATAATCACAATTTTTTACGAACTTGCATAATAATTGTAATGACTCAATTCGAGAGTGCTGCGCTTATTGAGTAGAGCGTCCTGCAAATATCTTTCGATCCATCAATGACACGCAGTCAGGGTGGAAACGAAGATATAATAACGTGCTATATTATACGCTTTGTACAGTTCATTAAATAGACCCGTGCTAGATGGCCGGGTCATGTATATATTGTGATTGTTATGGGTTTGCTGACATCAAAAACAATATTAATTTATAATAAAGTTGATATATTATTTTAATCCAGTAGTTAATAACAGAGAGAGAGCCCCCGGTGGCCACGCGCCTTAAGCGTTGGACTATAACGCCGTGGGTGCCAGGTTCGAATCCTGTGTCTGGCAAGTACACATATTGTTTTTCAATTTGTGGGTGCCAGGGTATGGACCTAATAGGTTGAGCAAGTGGCTGACATCCATTTCTCGTAAAAAACAAAATCTGTCAATACAAACTTCTACTCTGTGGAGGCCCATATGATCCTATAAGGATCGGACATGGTCAAAAGAAAGAAAGTTAATAACATAACACACAGTAAGTTTGTAAGATTTTTTTTTCGACCATAAGAAGATCATAATATGGTCCTCCACAATGCGTACTATAGCCAGGCCATGACATGAAACTGCAAACCTCGATGATAGTGCTAGTTTTTTTTTTTACTAACCATGTACTTGCTTTTTCGTACATGGTGTAGTAGTGCTAGTTATTGCTCACATGAAACGAATTGAACAAGTTACCGCATTGCATTCGAAAATCATTAAATACTATCACTAAAGATATAGGTACCATCATAAATCGTCTGGTGTTCGAATTTAGAATTAACTCATCCTAGTATAAAAAGTATCGAATGATATGTCAAATATTAGCATGTGGCACCCTTACTCAGCGGACAACTTATACTGGTGGATTTATACGATCGTAATATGCAATTTAGTGCCAAACCTGCATATATTCGGTCATGGGACCTCCACAGGGTGGAGGTTGTATTAACAGATTTTTGTTTGTACGATAAATGGATGTTAGCTATTTGCAATCTATTTAGTTCATTCTCTGGGTCTAAGCATGCATTAAAAAAAACAACATATAATTTTTTTTGATAGACCCGGCATTCGAACCCGGAACCCACGAAATTATAGACTGACATGTTACATGAATACAATATTTAGTTAGGAGTGGTTGCTGAGAAGTCCGAGAAAAGAGTGACGTTGATTTCGTCAGCTTTGGTAGTTAGCTTTAGATAAAGACTGTGGTGAAGGAGTCAGAAATGTTAATTGCTTCCCATCTGGAGAGTTGATGGTGAGACTGGATGGAGACATATGCTAGAAAAGGCCAAATAGAGCTGTAGCACCAGGAAGAATATGGTACCAAACTTTTCAAAGTTAAGGGCCTGCTGAAGAGCCCGCCGTTCAAATATAATTTAGTATAAAAAGGACCTCGGCGTCGTCGTAACTTTAAATCGATCTTTTCGCAAAAATCACTAATCATCGGAGAGAGAATTATTATTATTTTATGAACACCTGCGAGATGAAGCCGATCAGAAAACAGGGCTGTCAAAATAATATTAAGCATTCATATTTTTTAAATGTTAATTTCATCATGGTTTTTAATCAAACCTGTGCAAGTACGTACTGATAACTTGGGTGGATTTTGTAGCAAACATACTATTGATATATATACGGGTATATTATTATTATAACCCAATTCAAATTGAACATAGGTTGATACTCAAATACTATTATAGTATGTTTATGATTTCGAGAAAATAATACGATGGTATAATTAATCCTTATCAATTATTTGAAAACATTACATTCGCACTTTGCACAAAATTACAAACACATTCGAAGTTTGCCGCACACGTACAGACCACGTGATATTTGTTTACGCAAAATCGTCGCTTTTCAAAATGGCGAATTTGATTACCAGATTTTACTGCGATGAATCAGTATGTTCCTTTTTGTCTTTTTTTATTCGTAGGTTTGTTTACTATGTACACCGAGAAATTTCCATTTATAAACTCGGAAACGATTTTTACAGAAGAGTTTTGGAATATAATGCAACCAAAACTGGAAAAAATTCTATCATGGGTGTTGACTTCCTGAATTAGCTAACCCCAGGTCCATGCCACTACGTGAACCACAGTGGATATTAAGCCATTTCCACACTGGCAACAAGTTGCTGGCAACCTCATTAAATTTTACGATACTTACCATAATTGCTTAAGAAATTTTACAATAATTATCGTAAAATCTAACGAGGTTGCCAGCAAATTAACTTGTTGCCAGTGTGGACCCGGCATTAGATGCACAAAACTTAAATAATATATATTATAAATAAAAATTTAAAATTATAAATATATATTATGATTTATGTCTTCGACAGCCCTGATGAAATGAATGTGAAATATGAGTCGGATCAGTCACAGAGCAAATTTATTAACACAAACAACTTTGACACGACCTTTTTATATTAACTAGTAGACCAGATATTATGGACCACATGTTAAAAAATCATATTTTCAATTCTCAAGGCCAATTCTGTAGAACGTCCTCTTAAGTACACAAGTAATAGAATATTATAAAAAAAGTCAGGCTTGCATCACTTTGTCAAGCCATGTTAATTTCTGGGAGCAGCTCTGTTGGAAAAAATGCGATATTGACTTAAAACTAATTCAAACATTAGTCTTAAGAACCTTTTTATCAGGTTCCCGCTTATGTATTTAGGCTCTCTCTATGTAGAGAAACTTTTCTTCAATGCTCTGGATAAAATGTTAATGCAGAATTCAATTTGAAGCTTGGCATACGTATTTAAGATTAGATTAGATAAGAGCGGTTTTATTTTAAAAAAATCTGTTAGTTTATCAAAATAATTATAGTGACGTATTTGATTCGGAATGACGTTTGTGCAACGGATATTATCAATTTATTTTTGTTACCTTTATTGAAGACTGAAACGGAATTTCTTTGTGACAGAACAATGACTGAACGTCTGGTTTTCTGGGCCAGTGTACTTGTGACCTTTCCCAGGTGTGTATCGAGAGACGTTCCGGCGTCAGAATGAAGTCTCTCAGTTCGTCGTCCAAATCGTCCAACACTGGAGGTATCTGCGAAGAGAGTTGAAACGACAGATGAAATACGAACGACATTAAACGTTCCGGAAAATTAGAATAAAGGTAATAACCTAACCATCATGCTGTTTGGCTTGTTGTCTGTTTCCATGATTGGTGCTATATTGTTATTTTATGGTTATCTTTCGCTCTTTGTGACATATCAGCATCAGCCGGGATTCTGTCAAAACGATGTGACCATAATGAAAATAATGATCTTTGTTTACTTTTTAGAAGTTGCCAGGGGAGGAGTAATATTATTTATGGCTAGATAATACATTTATTCCACTTGATGGATAAAGAGCTGGATTTTCAGTTTGAAATGTAATCACTGTAATATAAAAATATTATATTTATAAGAAAGGTTCTGGATTACGCGACCCGAGAACTACAGGGTTCTAAGTGAACAACTGCAGCAAAAAAGTTATGGGCTGTTGAAGTTTTGAACGCTTGTATTTTGTTAATTTTGAATGTCTTCAATCATTTTTTTGATTAAATATATCAAGGATGGTACTGCTATGTTGTAACTATCAATAAAACTACGTTAAAACTAGTTTTTAATGGTTAATTTTATATATCATAAATTCAGTTAGAACTTTGTCCACCTGAAACTCAAATAAATCGCCTTTACTACAAGGTTCTAACTGAAATTTGTATGGAAATTCTGGTGATTCAGGACACATTGTTTCACTTTTCATGTTAAAATAAATAAAATTCTTGAAAGTTATCTAATACGAGTATAATATTTTTTTCCGGTGAAAATGTATGGAAATTGTTGGGAAAATGGAAAATTCGGAAAAACTTAAATATTTTTTGTAATTTTTGTTTAATATCTACCATTTTAAAACGAAAATTATGTTGAAAATGTAATCTAATAAAAATACAAAATTGTTGTTGATGCAACAAGCCCAATGTTTATTATTAAATTTCAACTGGCTTGTTGTCTTCATATATATCAAATACATTTATTGTAATTGTGTATACAAGATTGTTGATACTAATGGCTGAGGGAATGTTGTGTAAAAAATCTTCTATTAAATTATTCGCCTCAGTTTTAGAATTAACTTCAAGCCAGCAAGAGGCATAGCTTTCAGATTCATCATAAGATCATAATGATATTGTATAATTTATTGATATACCAAATCTCTATAGTGTGGGAATTCTCAGGAATAGGGATTTTAGAATACAACATAACCATTTCTTCACCTCGTCTACTGAGATTTGAAACATCTCAAATATTTATATCACTTCCAGGAAGACTTTTAAACCTAAAATATTAAATAAATGAATGAAATAGCCTTAAAATACTCTCAATATTTTGACATTATTATTAACAAAGGGTTAAAGAATAAAGTGTACAATGTTCGTTCGACATTCACATTATTAAAATAATCAATTATGTAGGTATTGCAATTAACGGTTTGTGATTATGTAACTGTAACGTCGTTTGTAATAAAATTTAAAAAAAAAGGATAATATAATTAAATCTTACTTACGTTTCATAATATTATAATTCATCTATCAGTGAGTTCACAATTTACTGTTGATATCAAATATCACGAAACATTATTTTTTAAGGTTATGTATCTCGAAACTATAGTAGTTTATGTAAATACTCGTGGTTTATTGTTAAGTACACTGCATGAAGTCTTAATAATAAATTTAAAATGCAAAACAACAAGATTTTACTCTTCATATTGCAATTTAAACCATTTTAACAACTTCAAATGTATTCACAACCACGAAATGTCAAAGCACATAGAACTTTGTAGAACGACGGATCTTTTTAAGTTATGATAGAACTCTGTAGTACCACAGATATTATGTAAAATGCACATAGAACTCGGTAGTATTGGGGCTTAATGAAAAAATATAAGAAATATTGACCTCATATTGATATATTATGTAGATAATGTGACTTGGAAGACTGCTTCATTATTACTTTAGTTTGGCCGAAAATCGACACTTAGAACCTTGTAGTTCTCGGGTCGCGATTAGTCTAGATTCAATAGAGTGAATAATTATTCACCGTAGCAAGTCAAAGCAGATTCCAATAATTTCGCGGGTAGATATACCTATACAACAAGATTGATTTGAAGAGGTCCATTTACCTGGAACACCCACCTTTGAAATTTCAACTTTTTTTGGGTGCGCTCGTTTGTGCACCAATTTGTTTTTCCATGTAAATACGCGAAAAAATCGTATTTTTTTGTTTCAGTAAGTATGCCCAGTATGAAAACCACTCTCTGAAACCTTAGGGTTTCGACCACCCAAAACCACCTTCCGACCCTCGAGTTAGTTCCATCCAACGAGGGATGAAACGTTATGGTGTCTGCCAAAAAATTATATATATGAGAAAGTTGGCCTCCGGAAGTATCCGACAGATTGCAGTATTCTCGCGAGCCGGAATTCTTTTAATTTCTAGGCGAAATGGTGGAGGATCGCAGGGGGTTTGTGAAGGAGTCGATAATAAGCTGGGATCTGCCTGCCCTTAGGTTTAATCTTGGTTTAACAATGCTGTTACCATGCGGTTACTATTTTTTATAATTTATTTGTATAAGATTCATTCACATGCCGGAGATAAAAGAGGAAAAAAATATCTATGATTCACGAGAGTGGCTGTGATAGTGGAGCGGATCCCTGCTAAACAAATAATCGGATTTTGACAGATGGCGGTAGTTCGTAGACCGCCGCGAATTTCAAAATAATTAAACAGTAAAATTTGTAATATTAATATTAATTAACATAATCAATCCCTATGCGTATCAATCTAAAACTAAAACATACACAAATAATAAAAATAGATAAATAATTTACAAATTGCCTGAACGTACTAACGGTAGTATTGGGAATAATGCTTGCATTGATTGAACTTTCTAAAACTAAATAGAAGTATCTGTGTCGTTATGGCAGAAGTTGGTATGTCAGATTTACCTTATTTTACAGAAGAAAAAATATAAACTTTTGATCACTTGTTAAAATCAGACTAAACCGATATTTTAGGATTTTTTTTACCATTATTAAGATGATTCAAGAAGATTCCTGTGGGTACTTTTTTCATTTTTTTCGATCTTGCCTAAATTAATATAAAATAAGATAAAAAAACTGCCTATGTTGATGGGTAAAAAGTTAACTGGTTGAAAATAAGATGGATAAGATACGAGAAAACATCTGGTGTTTTGAACATCAAATATAGATGAGTCTGAACCATAGATCATTTATGGTAACCGGACAAAATAGAACATGACAAAAAAAGAACAAGTGACAAAACAGAACAGCCAGGGGAAAAATAAAACATTTATTTTTGTGGAATCTATTTAATAATTAAATACGTATAAATCTATAAAACTAAAGTATATAAACGAAATATACTTATATTTATTATTTTAAAAATTTTAAATTTTTAAGTGAAATCATCAACTTTATTTTTCATTATGTATAAATATATGACTTGGTTTGTCAAAACCAAACCAAATGCCGCCTATTCGACGCTTGCATTCTGACAGTGCTGCTTTACGGTAGCGAATCATGGCACCTTACGAAGGCTCAGAGCAACCGTATACTGAGCTTCGAAAACAGATGTTTGCGACGAATACTGGGTGTGTGGTGGTATGACTTTAGGAGCAACGAGGAGATAAGAGAACGCACCAAGCAGCCTCTCATCACGTTGAAAGTGAAGAGGCGACGTTGGACTTGGCTCGGCCACGTGCTGCGGATACCAGAAGAAAACTTTAACCTGGCTTGCCTGTTCTTCAAGCCGACCGGATTCCGGCGACCTGGAAGGCCGCTAAATACAATCTACAGAGTGTATACGGCGGAGCTACGGGATGCTGGTTTGACCTGGAACGAAGCAAGAAGACTGGCGAGCGACAGGGATTCTTGGAGGCGCCGCGTGGTGTCCATATGCTCCAGCTAAGGGGCGGATATGGCCAAAGAAGAAGAAAGAAGAAGATAAATACATAGGTACTTACATTTTTTTTATAAAACCGCTATTTTTAAAATAAGTAATGCATTTTTTTATACGTCACGTTAGATGCGAATTTTGCAAGCTAGCTGATTATAGATCTGGCAAGAAAACGCTAAGTTGGAAACGCTGGTCTAAAAACATCTTATCAACAATTTGGAGGGCTTACAAAATTTTCACTTTTGACTGAAAAACATGCTCTAAATCTTTGCGGCAACAATATTGTGATACGAGATTTTTCAAACTTATGTTATTATTAATCTAAGTCATACATTATTTTATTCATAAGCTGTTTGTTATGGAAACAACTGTCTCAAAAACTTGCAAATGTTTGTTGTATTTCGATAAACAAATAATTTAATGGTTGTTTATTTGAAAACCACCGGTCCAGAGGTTCCGAGTGGGTATAATATATCGTAAACAACGGTCTTCCGCAGAGTTACATGTAAATTTTACGTAAAGCATTTCACCGTGGCACAGTTCACCGTGAGCTTTCTTATCGGAAAGAGATGACCGTATACTATACTGTATCCAATTTTATTAGATTCAATATGAACATTAATTCAATTTTCATAGCTGATTTTGGCAAAATTCATAAATTAAAGAATGAAAACCAAACCTAACCTAACAAATAATCCACTATATCCGCTATTTTCAATTTTTTTTTGCTGCTGGCTTCCTGTGAAGTGTAAATCGTCAAGAACCGTGTTTTATTTAGACATCAATTTTATGTCAGTACTATACGACCCAAAGAGGTTGGACGGTCTTTAATATACGGCCATATATTTCCGATACAACATTTCACGAAGTGTGATACGACTGATACGGCACACTGCATACGTACAAGTTTCCGGACACGCTTCCCCAGAGTATACTTTGGGTAATGCTGGTATAAACGTGCATTGTTTCTTTGATACGTTTGCGGTTTTGAGGTGTCCATCTTCACCCACCTCGTTACGGACAGTGCCTCTTGTCATCATAATGTTGTGTGAATTCGACGGTCACTTTCGTCTTGTTAAATTCACACCTCGCTACACATTTCTGACCGCTTGCGAGTGACACTACAATACGATAGCATTGTGGTGGTAGGGCGAATTTCTGATAAAACATTCGCCCGAAATATCAAATAATTTAATAACGCTTCCGTAGATCTTAGGGAGACTGACCAATAGGTAGTTAACACAGTGACACGTTTCCGTTATTTTTATTGCAAGGTTATTTAGGAGCAATTCCATAAACAAGGCGATTATCTACAATAATTGTTAGGACAGTTAACACGTCTTATTCAACTACAATTGACCGTGTCAAACTTGTACGTACGCAGTTCGCCGTATCATACTTCACAGGGAAATGTTGTATTGGAAATACATGGCCGTATGTATATTAAAGACCTCTTTGGGTCGTATAGTGCTGACATAAAATTCATGTCTAAATAAAACACGGTTCTTGTCGGTTTACACTTTACAGGAAGCCAGCAGCAAACAAGTTTTGAAAATAGCCAGTATACTGGATTATTTGTTAGGTTAGGTTATTACTTTGGATGCTGAAGACGCACCTGGCGCGTAATGACCAGGCGGCCGATCGATGTAATTAACGTGCATTTTAAAGGTGGTAATTAAAAAATCATTATCTAATCATTATCAAATCAGCTATGAAAATTGAATTAATGTTCATATTGAATCTAACAAAATTGGAGTCCGTATAGTACGGTCATCTCTTTACGATAAGAAAGCTCACGGCGAACTGTGCCACGGTGAAATGTTTTACGTAAAATTTACATGTAACCCTGCGGAAGACCGTTGTTTACGAATACGACTGAATACGACATAATAGCATATTTTTTATCATTAATATGACCGGTTTGAACTGTTTTGAGACCCCCTTTTAAACATTCTGATAAATCGATTGTATCACCTGTGTCAAAGAAAATCGTTGCTGCTGGTGACAACCCATATCACTGCGTTGTTTGCTCAAATATTATGCGAGTTTCGTAGGTAGCTAGTGAATTTAATTTTATACAAAAAGCCGACCACAACAATGAAATAGTTGGCTACCCCTGGATATAATATATACTAACATAATACCCCGTTTACACGTGCATGGATTAACTGCTGACAGTACGTATTATCGCGGCCATCAAAAGAAAATGTATGTGTAAACATGTATCATCCTGCAGTTGCAAGATTGCATGCATGCATGAATTAAAAAAGTTCAGAAGCTTCTGAATTTTCATGCGACAGTTGGGATTTTTTCGATCTGGGCTTGCACAGTAGAACGATAGTGGCAAACCTGCCGGCAAAAAAACACGAACTACACCGCGGAGACACTAATTTTGAGGTTAACCTATTTTTACGTCCTGTCTAATAGTACCATGATACGACAACATCGCGTCTCGCTTACTCTTGAATAATGAGATTGGAGAGACAGTAAGCATTTTTACGTGTGAACAGTTACACAATACACACTATTACTGTCAGTAAATCCGCAGTGTACAGGCGCTATAACCCAGATTTGTGACCTCTATAAAATATTGTCAACATACAAAGTTATTATGAAGTAGATAGGTACTGAAGAGTTTAATATTTCAAATTTGATGATTACGACAGTTGTCTGTTTTAAAACATGGTAAAAACCCAAGCAAATATGGAAACACCCTCATTTTTAAACGATATCAAAGCATTTGACCTTTTATCTGATAAAAACAATTAGCTGTATAATCTATTATTGGAGTGAAAATAATCTACATTATACTATACGTATAGATTATCGTATAATTATAATACCTACTCGAAGTTACATGCAATAATTGAAAAGTTTAATTCAGGCGCGCACACAAAAAAATGTTATGGAGGGGTCCATTTTGAAAAAGTATCCATTATAATTTTATTATTGATTTTTTAGGCGGTGGGAGGTGGCAAGATTTTTTTCCTGTGAGATAAACTGACATTACAATATGTATCGGAATGGGCAATACAACAATATAGTAAAGTTATGTTGTTTGAATTTATTTATACTTAGATTTTTTTAAACTACATAATGTGTTGATACTTACTAACGAAGCGACCGCATTGTTTGCTTCATAAAAAAACGCCACTGCTCACAAAAGTTGTAAATTATTTGTATTCGTTCCTTCATTTGACGCCCCTATGCAACGCATGACTTGCCCATCCCCACTTGACGTCACTGCAGCCACATGGAAATATATTCAGAATAACTCATTCTAGAAACCGAGCATTTCACAGAATATCAGAGTTACATTGTCACAGCTAACAATGATATGGGAACAGATATCAGAAGACGAATACAGATTGCCAACAAGTGTTACTTTGGAATTCGTAGACATCGAAAATCCAAAGTGCTATCTCGAAACGCTATATCTAACGCTATACGCCAGATGCAAATTTTTGCAAGCTAGATGACTATTAAAAACTGCTATAGGTATCTGGCAAGAAAAATGCTAAGTTGGCAATGCTGGCAACAAGTCTGAAAACGGTCTTCTCATTTTCGAACTATAGATCCAGAGGGTGATATTTTGAGCAAATAATGAAGATGGGCTGGTGATGCTCAGTGGGTGGACTGGACGATTTTTGATGCGGAGCCATCTGAGCAGAGAGTGTTAGAGGAACTAAGTGACGGTGGTTGAACGACGTGGCCCAGGATGGACGACCGATTGAAACTCCGGATGAATTCCCAGGGAAGACAACTGAACCCACTATTATTTACCGAAAAGTAAAAAAACATTTGATATGTCGTACCACTTAGAGTTGGGTATTTCCCGAGAAAATCTCAATTCCGAGATTCGGGATTTCCAGAAAAGAATTCTCGAGAATTCTCGAGATATCGGGAAATTTAAAAAAAAACCTATAAACATCCTAAAATCAGTGTAAAAACAGACAAATTCCAAAAAAATATGATTTTCTTTATTTACGTAAGAAAAAAATCAAAATACAAGTAGGAAAACATTATTTATTAAAATGGAATATCAAATAACACAGATTGTCAATCGCTGCGTCTAACAATCACGTACGCTTTTGAAACACAAAATTCCCTGATGTTGCAAAAATTGCGCTCGTTTTGAGTCGACGTTGGCTTAATTGTGTTGAATGCCCCGAGCAGTCTTTGAACGTTTTGTGTTTTCTGTCCACTTTTTTCATATAGAAAATCGTTTTTTCAATTAATATTTGATAATAAAGAAATCCCGAATCCCGAGATCCGAGAATTACAGAGATGTTAAAAATTTCAATTCTCGAGATTCGGGGTGGAAAATCTCGAAAATTTCTCGAGAATTCCCGTCGGGAAATTCCGGAAACCCAACTCTAGTCCCACTCAAGTATCATTGAAAATAACTCCAGAGTTCTGTAACAACAAAATTTCTGTATGAGTATAAACCTCCTGTTTGAGTATAAACTATTCAAACTATGTTACGTAATATAATATATGTTTTGTGACAATACATTACCTAATTCAGAATCATATAAAACAATGATAATGGATTAAAGAAATACAATGTTACGGCCACATTTAATAGCAGGTCACAGTGATGCCCAGTAATTTAACAAACACAAGTTAGATAACGTATCATTAGGCTTTAATGCGTTATGTCACAAGATATCTTATGTTTCACTGACCTACACTAATTACATAACGATTAGGTAAAAATATAAACAAGAAAAAAAGTGGGTTTGCTTCTAGTGTTCTAGTCGTTGACAAAAATTTGCCAGACCGGTCAGGAAAAAATGATAGATTTTCTCAAAATTTAATAATCCATAATTATAAACATTGTTTACACGCGAGCTAAGATTGGAACAAAGTTTTTGGTTTCCAATTATTGACAAAATAATTGGCTTACGGCTAAACATTAATGTTGGTACAATAATTAATATTAGCCATCACTTAAAAAAAAATTACATTTTATTTAATTGCGTACAAAGACAACGTGGAAGTCACTCGGAGCGGTATGCCTGCGCGGGGAATAAATAGGGAAGAGGCATAAATACATAAATTTTCAACCACGAGACGGCGTAATGGGCGCTGATCTCAAATTAATGTATAAGATTATAAAAAAAAGTACATCGCTGTAAAATTTTCACAAAGTGTAATATGTAAGATAGATTTGAAGATTTCATACATTCATTTTCTTCTTGCTTCTCTCTTTTTCTGCGTGCGATAGACGCTAGGTTAAAATATCTACAGCATCAGGGCACGCGATAGTATGACAATGATTCTGACATTGAGTGTCTGTGTGTATTATTTTACAATACGTGTGTAATCGTATGTATGTGTTGTGTGCGTGAATTGTTCCAAATACTTCGCAGTCTTTCTTTCATTGCATTGTTATCATAGCTGGATATGTCCGGTTGGGCAAGACGGGAATCATATTTTATAATACGTACTTATGTACCTACAGACAGATTAATTATATAAATTTTGAAGAATATAAAATAATGAAGATATTATTTAAAATCCTAATTTTTCTCAGGCTAGTATTTAATCTACTACTACATAATATTATATTAAAACGAATATCAAAATGCCATGATTGATTATCAAAATTTATATCGAAGAGGACATTTTCTCAACCAAAACGTTCTTCTATCTATCTCGATATGTTTGATGTACAAATAATAATTATATATTAACTCTCGTTAGTCATTTACTCGCGTCACGATCACTTCTTTTTTATAATGAATGAATCGGGGTCACCTATTCTACACTGGAGTTCAAACAGTTTTTTCAATAGTTTAATAAATACTACATGAATAATATGCAATAAAAAAACACTTGTAAGTATATATTTTGTATTAGTCGTAGGTACAACATCATTTATAGTAAAACAATCCACGTGGTTTGATGTTTAAATACAATTTTAACCACATCTATATTATGAAGTGGCGAAGGGTGGAGGTAGACTGCAGTGACGTCCCGTGGGGGTAGGCAGATTTAACGTCGCTTGGGGGCGGCAGTTACTTGAAGGGCGGCAAATCGAGGAGAATCATTTGGTACATATAGAAATAGGAACCTTAACTTAGTAATAACGAAAATAACTTTCCATTAAAAAATCAGCTCACTGGTTGGAAACAAAATGTATTAATTAACATAAAAGGTTTAGCAGGGCTGTATTTTTGTTTGAGTCTGCGACGTCTAGTTTACTTCCGTTGCCCTTCGACGTACATAGTGACCAGAAATGACACGTGCACGGATGATACAATATACTGTATACAAAATGGGGCGACATTTTGGCACTGCCCTGGGGCGGCATTTTGTCTAGGGACGTCACTGGTAGACTGTTAAGATCCGACATAATAAGTGTACAATAAACTTTATCAGTCTAACGTATTTGTTTTCATTTAACTAAGACTACAATGTATAAATAGTGTTCGTTAGTTTTGAAAATTCAATTAAACCCTGACTTATTCAAGCCATAATACATAATTGTCATGTGATAAATTAGCTTGTGTGAGATGGAATCCACTGTAATGTCATAAGACTATCTGTAATACGTATTCTTAATTCAATAAAAACAAACAAGTATAACCGAAAAAGTGTGTACTTACCATTTTGTCGGATAGCCCATAGCAAACCTAAATTATTATGGTTTGGTTTAGGCAACTTTCAATTGTATTTTAAAAACTAAGCGGCATCATTTGAAAATTGTATTCTTGTTCAATGAAAACAAATAAGTAAGTATGAATGATAAAGTATAGTGTGAAAATTATTTATATCGAACAGCCTAACTCCACCCCTCGCCACTGATATTGCGAGCATATGCCTACACCTACGTCGAATTAAACATTTTTTTTGTTGCAAACAATTATTATTAGGATGATTCAACTGTTTGCAGAAGAACGTGCACATGTCCCTTTCGATTTATTTTTGAAAAAAATAATTCTCTGCCATATACGTAGGTACTTATGGATGGCTACATCAAAGTTAATGGCTTCACTAAACATTCATCGAGTGTAGAGGTTGTGATCGAGAAATCTCAAGAAAATTTCAGGAAAGGCCAATCTCGAATCAAAAGAAATTAATTTTCCAAAATTTCCACAATTATTATCATTTCTCGAGAAATCATCAATGAGATTCCGAGGTCTCGATTTTAATTGTGAAAAGAATTTGTTAAAATTCTCAAGAATCTCAAGAAATCTCAAGAAAACAAACATTCTTGATTTCGGTGATTTTTGAGTCTCGAGAAATGAAAAAAGCTGAGACATAACAAGCTCTAATTGGGCGTGTCTGTATGTGAAGCATCAACAATTTTTATGATTAGGAATGTCTCAGGAGCAATTACCCCAGAAGGTGGTCATCACGCACTCAAGTGTGCTTTGATTGAGTATACATGACTTTAACGCAGTTAAATCAATCATTTGCATTCGTTAAAGAGTTCCATCTTATTACTACAAATTATTTATGGTTATGTTTATCATTAAAATGTTAAATATGTAAAAGCAATCGAATGAATAATTCATCGTTTTAATATATTTTAAACACAATTAAAAAAAAATGTATGCCTATACCTTGAAAGCCTTTTTATTTATATCTAATGCCTCAAATACACTCTATGACGATCGGTCATATATATGTCGAAAAACCCGTTTCTTATGTTGGCGTCCTGTGTCATAGGGTGTCACAGAGTGTAAATAAGATGTCATAGTGTAGGCCTCCGAATCCTCGGCTAGTTCCGGGCCTGGAGTGGAGGTACATTCAGTTTTTGGAAGAACAGGTAGGCACGGTAATATAGTTATTAAAACTAATATTCACTTTTTATTGAAGATTATTTATTGAGTTCCACGGTCACCAAATTAAATAAAGTCAAATTACTATAAAACTCTGAACTACAAATTGTCACAAGAAACTAATTTATTATATAAGGCTAATTATAGATCAACACACAATTTATTTATTTAATAATTAATTATTATTGGTTGTAAGCGAGACTGCACGAGCGCGGGGATTATTGACAAAGGTTGAGGACCGAGTACCACAATGGAGAAATTTTAAAAAAAATACGCGAAAACGACTAAGTCGCTGACTGACGTTCACTCCGCGATCTGTCAGAGTGACAGTAGGTACGGGAGTATAGGTATCAGCCGGTAGGTATCTGGACCTAGGCGCGTACCTCTTCACAAGTCTCGGCGACTTGTATATGAAAAAGCGGATAAAATTACGCCGCTGACCTTAGCAGGTTCAGGGTCGTAAATGCGAGCGAAGACTGATAATGAAATTTGAAATTGGGGGTTTATATGCAAATCTGCCCGATTTCATCCCTTAGTCCGACGTTTTGAGGGTGACAAAATTAATTAACGGTTTCCTTACGAGATTGGCAGAAATTGTGCAATGACTAATTATCCGCGACATCTACGCAAGGGCCGACTAAGTAAAATCATAGGCGCAAGTCGACGCTCGCCGATGGGCGGCGTCGCTCACGCGTCACTTACGTACTTCGAGTACCTGTCAGTACCGAGAGTGCGCAATTGATGTAGCAGTACCGCATTGTTTCTGGGCCAGCCCCACGAAAAACGCACCTACGAAAGCGTGCGCGGCATCGATGGATTTGTGGTTGAATTGCCCATCGATACAGCACACCCCCTGCACGGTGGTGTTCCTCATGGCTGAGGGAGGGGCGCTCCCGCGGCGGCCGACTTTACGGGCCCTAGCGGCGTGAAGGTACCTCTCACCCAGAAACGAGAGTACTACAAAGTTAGCCTGGATGATAAGGCGTCATATGCCAGTGGTTAACTTGGCATATTTGTGGCACCAGGCCTACGACAGCGCATACCAATCCTTCGGCCAACTACCGTTGGGGGGTCCAACTTTGAGGCGCCCCGACGGCCTGAATACCTACTTGACGTCAGTCCAAGAACATGAACTCGGTAGATTGTTAATTTAGCTACAAGATGAATACTTAATATTAAACAATATCAAGCGGGGAAGTTACTTTACATGAATATATAATTGTGCTGGTCGCGCAATCTTTCTTACATTAATAACTAATATAGCTCGGTGTCGCCACAGGCACATACTTACGTCTAGTTGATGGATGTTATTCCGTCAACCAAACATATAGGCAGTAATAATTGCTTAGTACATACTCATACCTCGCCGATCAAAGATTTCCCGCACTTTATTCCAGTACGTGGTCTTCTTGATCGACCAAAATCATTGATCCGATTCTCCCGTCGCGCGTGAGCGTGACGCTGTCATACACGCGAGCGAGAGGGGCTCTGTCACTGCAGAGGGGGCAAATTTGTATCGCGAAATCGGTTTCCACACATACGACAGAGACGCCGTCGTATGTCAGAGCAGGAAAGCTGCCAGAATACTGATTCGGAAACGCCGCGCGCGGAATAGCCGTGGCTATTTGAAATCGAATTTTAATATGAAAATTAATTACGCGGGATCGTGATTGAAATCGGATCGATGGTTGCCCTACGTATTGCTATGCTTTGTGATTGCACATATGTACAAATGGGAGCTTTCGCAACAGGCCTATGAGCATATGTTAACAATTATTGTGCCGTGTACGCGCGACGCGTAGCGACATCGATCTATATACCTTAACATTACATACACCTTAATTAATATATACCATTAACGCCCATCCATAGTCCCCCTTTATTACTTTGTTACCCTTTGCATTACATTTTAAATTTACCCATTATATTACAATTTACATTTACCTTACATCCAAATTATATTTTATATCCAATTTAATTTTAACCTTATACCATATTACCTATTACCTATATTTCTTAACCATCCACAGTCCACTCTGAGAAGCCGTGGGACCTGTCAGAGCAAACTGCGGGACTTAACATATGAAATATTTTGTTCAGCCTTGCCAAGGGTCGTCATCATTCCATCGGTGGCACATTGACTACCAGGGTCAGACCGAGCGGCTGGGGAGCACTACTCCTTATGGGAGCGCCCCCCTCAGGGGCAGAAAAACCTGTCGGTGACAATAGCTGTCATACAATATGTATGTATAATATGTCGGAATGGCATAGATTTGATCATAGACACTAAAACGCTCTTAGCATATATGTGCCCGACCGTCATATAGTCTATTTGAACCTTAACCCAGTTTCAATATTGTGCATTACCGAAAGTAGATTCGATACAATAATGAAAGATTTCAAATTATAGGTAGACTCAGTACAAATTTATAAGACGGTTTTGTGTAGTTTTTTGTGCTCAAAAATAATAGTTTAAACTAAAAGATTATATACAATAATATTTAATTAAAATAACTGATAATACTGACTATTTAAATCGGCCAATGGGTAGCCATATAAAGCAAATTCTATCGGATAACAAATATTATGTTGGTGTTATTGGCCGTCTTAACTATTAAATTCACCTCTACACCGTATTTTGTCACTAGATACCTATTAATTGTAGGCAGGACATAGAGCTCAGACATCAGAGCTCTTAAATATGACTGTCACACACGAGTATTTAGTTAGAAGTCAGTTAGTAGTCTCGTAATATAATATTATGTAGGTAGGTAGGTACACAGTGTTTATAACAATCTTCGAAGTTTTACGTATATCTTTGATTGTCTCGTGATTCATACAAAAATAATTATATGTAGGTAGTTACTTACTTATAAAAAATGGGAATTCACATCAGTTAGATGACAACCGCTTACGATGGTCGCGAGATATATTTTTTTACAATTTAACCAACACGTCATATTATTATTAATTTAATGTTATGTTGCGATCACATTTGCATTTTATAGCTTTGAATTCAAAATATTTAAAAATAAATCAAGAATATACCTACGTACTACGTAGATATCTATTTAATTCATTCTGCATTGTGTTGTTGTTTTGTAATACGGATAACTGCACATTTTATACAATAACAGATGAAAGAAATTTTACATTATATCTATAATATTATAATTTACATGGCAAATGACTGTATGGTCCATTATTAATATTTATTATTACAATTATCGGAAAGTGGAGGAAGGAGGGAAGTGACACGAACATGTGCTTCCCTATGCCCCAATACTGGGGCGTGATAGGGTGAAATGAGTAAGTAAGTTTGTAATGAACCGAGCCCGGCTTCAAAATCTTGGACCATGGCGACTGGCTATTGCATTTCAATCTTATTAATCAGCTGTAACGTAATAATAATATAATACATTGTAAATAACACAAATAGTCTTGCCAAGTTTTGTCGTCAATAATATGTCAGACCGGGTAAGAAAATCAGATTTTTATTTATTAGGAAAAATTGCTAGATTTATTTTCTTGAAAGAGAAAAAATAATTGTCTCTGGCAAAAGGCCACGATGGCCGCGCGGCTTAAGCATTGACCTATTGAGTCGTGGGTCCCAGGTTCGAATCCTGGGTCTGACAAGTACACATAATGTTTTTCGATTTGTGTATGAGTCAGAGTATGGACCTAATACCTAATAGGTTGAGCAAGTGGCTGACATCCATTTCTCGTAAAAACAAAATCTGTCAATACAAATCTCCACTCTGTGGAGGTCCATATGATCCTATTTGGATCGGACATGTTCGAAAGAAGAGTTTTATAATAACATCTAGCTTTTATATGAAAAGTTGAAAGCTCGCCGCGATAGAAAAAAACAGCTACACTTCATTTTATGACTCTGATTGACTGATGCCATTTTTACACGTTAAATGACTAGCGAAAAATTCTAGATCTGGCAAATCGGTAACGCTGATTATACAGGTAGATTTGATTATTCTGAAGATACTAAACTCTTCTGATACTTAAATTCGGTAGGATATGTTCTTACAAAAAATAACTGCTGAATTTTATCCTGCCAAGACAAAACAAAACGTTGATATTTTCCGATTGAAATATTATGTTTTTGGGATACTATGTAGGTATCCGATAAACACAAACCGTATTAATTATTTACCTGATATTACCTATATAATCAACAACATTTCGGTATGTTAATTGTTTATAACCTACGCAAATTGTGGTCAAATGCAGATATTTACTTCGTATCTGTGGTTAGATAGCAATAGAATTAAAAATAATATACCCATATCTAAACATCTCGTGAGAGTAACCGCAAATCGTAATTTATCATTAAAAATAAAAGCTAACTGGTCAGTTAAAAATATATCTGAGTTGTATAACTTTGCATAATTATGTAGATTGAAGGTGATATTATTATTTTCGTATTTGTAATTGGGAAGTACAGATCTAATCTTGTGGTCAAAATGTGTCAATGTAATATATTCTGAAGTTACAACTTTTAAAATCTAAAAAAGTCGACAATAATATATTTGTTTGATTTCCCTTTTCTACTTGGCCAACTATCTACATTTATTATATAACAATACATAATTGTTTGTTCAAATTACCTTTCCTGCCTATTTCAATTTTGAATTTTCACGGTGATTCTATTTTATTTGATATTTTTTGTTTGACTTAGCTGTCAGAATTATTTTCATTTTGACATATTTTTTGCCAAGATACAATCAATCAATGTTTCGACCTCGTGAGAAGCCGGCTACTTTAACTAGTTTACATTAATGGTTAATTATATACAGCGCTCGAAATGGAGAATTTACGAACCGGAGTACGATTACAAAAATATCAACATAGATAACTAATTTTATATGTATTTTATAAAAATAATTACAAGATAAAAATAACTTTTTATATACAACGTTTTTAAATTTTCAGTTGAATCATATAAATTTGACTTGACTAGCTTAAACGATCAAAAAAATGTGTACTTGATAGAAATAATACTGAAATGTCATTTTGACATTCATATTGATTTCCATAGTAACGCACGTATATATTAATAATTTAGTTGCTACGACCCCAGACCCCTAGCAACCAATAATAGTGGATTCGATTAGGGATTTCTTCCGAAATAACTTTTCATACAAAACAGAATTAACTGAAAATGAATTCAATTCTATTTAAAGATGGCTAAACGTATTAAAAAATGTATTGGCATCGTGTTCTGATATATTCCAAAAGTTTCAAATGTCTAGCTAGTCGGGAAGTTAGTTAAAAATGGATTGCAAGATTTGTACCGGACAAACAACCACCGGACAAATAAGAATACGACCTAAGAAAAACGTTGTAATAAGTGTTAAGATTTTTCGTTATATGGTATATCTAGCTCATACGGTCAAATAATTTTTTCCATGAAAAGGAGCGATGGTTTTGGGGACTTTACGAACCGGAACGACGCTCCGGTGCGCTCCGGTCCATTTCAAGTCCTGATTATTTAACTGTCAATTCATGCTGGAGAATTTGCGAATTTGAGAATTCATTCTGGTCTTGGATGGTAAGGAGTCTTCGCGGTGGCTCTCGATATCTCATACGGGGCTCGGGGTTCGATTTAGGTTAAGGTCACAATATATTAAATTTACCTACTTATGTGATTTTCACAAAGCGTGAATATAGCCGGATTTACATAGTCCAAGGCTACTGAGTTAGTAGGGACTCCGGAACCTGAAAATAATCTGAAAAATCTACGAATCAATATATATATTACACCGAACGTGTGAAATTGCGTATTACACGAAATTGGCAATATTTTGCCTAATTCATGAATAAGACAACGGGCTTGCATTATTCTTGAATTAGGCAATTTATCTGCCGAGTGCGTGAATTTGGCAGGGTATGGAATTCTTAAACTGTCAACATGACAGTAGAAAAGTAAATTTAATACGGATGGTTTTATTAGTTATAATTGGAGATAATATAATATTATTATTATTAGGTTAGGTTAGGTTAGGTTTTTTAATTCTGAATTTAACTGAATGTCCCTTTTGAGGTTAGCTAACAAGTTTTAACAAACTATCAAAGCATACTATCACAAATAAACAATCGACCACTTCCTGAGCACGAATCAAATCGCGAAAATACCTTTTAATAAAATTCTTCCGTTATCATATTATAGTTCTAGATTTTTTTGGGCATAGTAAATAGATATGAACGTCATTGTAGTTATTGATTGGTATATTTTTATATAATCAATGACGTTTGACACATTTGGTTAATTTGATTAGTTGCAAAAAATACCGCTAGAGCGCGACCATCTATTTTGACCAATGCATGAGCATTTGACACATTTGGTTTAGTTGCAAAAAACACCACCGTAGCGCTACTATCTAATTTGCCCAATTCATGAACCAGGCAGAACAATTACTGCCGAATTCACGCACTCGGCAGATATTTTGCCTAATTCAAGATTAAAGCAACGGGCTTGCATTTTTCATGAAATAGGCAAAAGTTTGCCGATTTTATGTAATACGCAATTTCACACATTCTGCGTAACATATGTATTATATATATCACGAAAAAGGAATCAGCAAAATATATAAGATTCTACAATAGGTACAATGAATCGACGAACTTATAAAGTTCGATGAATGTAGGTACGTGGCAGCGAAGAATTTAGGAATCGAGAAGAGTGGAAGATGTTAGGAGAGGTATTCATTCAGCAGTGAATCGGTTCAGATTATGTATGAGAGAGACAATAGATGACACGTTTTCGTGGAATTTTCCGGGTCGACACATAATAATATGTGTTTAGTATTTGGATACCAAATAAACGTAGTCAGAGTTTCCGAAAATTTTGGACAGTGGCGTTTCGTAAAGTACTTATTTAATTTCGAGTAATATTGAATTAATTGGGCAGAATTTGCGTTGCGTATCGAACATACGCACCTATGTTATATTTGCGTCACACTCATTCAACTATTCATAGTCTAGAATAAATAATATGCACCTCCGATGAAAATAATATTATGAATCACTTCATTCAAGTAGAATAAAATGTTATTAAAATCTACGGGGCTCAGTTCTACAGCGGATCGAGAACAAATACGATTTTTGTGGTTACTTATTTTAGAACCTAAGTTAAAATAATACAATAATTCACTTATTGCTCAAAATATTGTACGCGTGGTCATTGGTCACGGCCATACATAACTATGTATTCATACTATAGTTACATACCTACAACAACACGGTTATTTGTTTGTATATCCATGTTTCATAGTAAGAATAATAGCAATAGGTACCTACTTAAAAGTAGAAATTGGTTGGATTCAAAGACGTTGAGTTTTCTCCCAGATAGAGCATTCTATGATTTCTCTATAAAATCGCTGTAGGCAATTTCAGTTTGACATTAGTGCCGCTTTTGTACGCAAATAGATTATTTTACAAAACAATAGAATCGAATTAATTCTTCGCCATATTATTATCAAAAAAATCCTTCCTCATCATTGGTACAGAGACTAGTTCAGACCAACATACATTAATTATTGTTCATAAACATTCTATAAATTTTGTTTACAAACATAAATGTATAAAACAATCGAAATATTATTGTACAAGTAATTATGTGTTTTGTATTCTGCCGTTGATGAAAAACGTGTGCGAATGTACTGTCAATAATAATAAATGTGGCCATATTTGGATTTTTTTTTACTATTTCACCGGAAGTAGCGACGCGTGGTCTTGCGGAACGTTGTTTTGATTATTAACGTACGGACATGCGCTTAGTTTTAAACAAATGCTTGGACACGCTGTTATGTTTGTGAGAGAGAGAGAGTTGTCTGGACAAAAAGAGAATGTTTAGTCAGGGGCGCGCCAAGCGGCGTGTTAGGGGTGCAAAACCCAGGGCCGGCAAAAAGTCGATTTAAGACTATTTACCTTTACATTATAATTGTTATATTATTTAATGAGAAAATATGTATTTTTTTTATATATTTCAACGACAATAAAATATTTGATTTAACCTTTCTTTGAATTCTGTCATATTTCTACTATTTTTTAAAATTTGGAAATTATTGACTGGCACCCGGGTGGCACCCACCCTTGGCACGTCCCTGTGTTTATCAATGTTTTTTTGCTGTTGATTTGGTGCTTATTCTTTTACATCTATAAAATTAAATAATATATCTTTACTGTGCTTGGCCCACCTAAGATCTAAACCTCTCAATTCTTAATAAACCAGTTAGACAACAATGTTTGGAAGAATTCTCAAGCAATTTGCGTTACTGTTTATTAATAATTATTGATATATTATTTTTTTTACTACTAAACAATTAAATATTTATTTTTGACGTAGTAATTCATCATACTAAAAGAATAAATAATTTTATCGTATCATCATTTAGCAGTTTATTAATACCTACGTCGGAATAAATGCAAAAAAAAAATCATGAACCAGTTTTTTGGAAATTCTTTGGAGTCATGGTAAATGATAGTGAACAACGTGGTATTTTACGTATGTTTTAATCCAGTAGGCTGTTATTAATTGTTGTCTATGACTCGTCTGGAAACAATTTGATTCTTTATGTCAGGTTAATCCAGAAATTGGATATCGTCATCAAATATTTTTTTGATACAGTATTAATAATTATATTTTGATAAACATACAGCATGCCATTTACGATTGGTAATAATTCCAACTTCCAACACGTTTTCTGATAAGTAGTAGGACCGCTTCTAGGGATTAGGCCACCCCTCTACGAAATCCAAAAAGCCGCCCACCACAGATGAATATTTTACCACGTTTTTATTAGCTCGTATTCTTGTTTGTCCAGTAAATTTTTTTTCTTGTTTGTCCAAGATTTGTATTGGATGATTGAAGATTTTTAACTAACTTCCCGACTAGCTAGATTTTGAAACTTTTAGAATATATCAAAACACGATGACAATGCATTATTTTAATACTTTTAGCCATATTTAAGCAGAATTGAATTCATTTTCAGTTAATTCTGTTTTGTATTGAAAGTTATTTCGGAAAAAAATTCGTAAAAATTAAAACACTACATATTATTGGTTGCTAAGGGGGTCCTAGCAACTAAATTATTTAAATATATGTGCGTTACTATGGAAATCAATATGAAATGTCCAAATGACATTTCAGTATTCTATATTTATTCAGTATTTCTATCAAGTACTAAAAAAGTATTTATTAATACATAGAATTGTCAAGTTTATATGATTCAACAGAAAATTTAAAAACGTGGTATATAAAAAGTTCTTTTTATCTTGTAATTATTATGAATAAAGATCGAATTAAAATAATAATAATGTATGTACCTATCTGTATGTAACATATTATGTATGCATGGTATTTATTTTAGTATTATGAACTTGAGACTATGAGATAATTGTGTCGCTAGATTTCAAAATCAGCCAAGTCCACCTTTAGGTATTTTTGACTTTTTTGTGAATTGCTGAATAACTACTGCTTTCTAACATTTCTGCATTATCGACATGTGGAACTTATTAATTTTAAATATCCTATAATCGAAATAATATAAACTTTCATCTTAGTGACTGTGTACTCTAGCGACACAATTAGTGTTGTAATTCAAAACTAAATTGCACATGGGTTAGTGTGAATGGGGATTGCAATTCCGGTATTCAGAAAACCAGGATCCCACTTTTTATCGATATCGAAATATATTGCACGGAATTTGGCAAGAGCTGAAAAAATCCTGCAATTTCTGTTACTGGATGGAATTATTCAGAGGGTTGGAGCGGACGCTTTTTAAGTTACTCCGCTCCGGGACCTAATACTTGCTCCAGCTCCGCTCAGGGTAAAAAGTTTTAATATATTGTTTTATATGTACTTATACAAATGTTAGAAAATAAAAAAAACAAGTAGTTTTGAAATAAGGTTTATTGTTCGTCCTTTTCATAATTATTAATTCTATTAAACAAAATCGACTACAAATCGTCTTTAATTATCTGTCTCTTCTGTCAAAAAAGTGAGATTATATATCACTCGGCATTATTGCCGTATTACAAATAATTCCAGTGTTCAAATATAATATTTTCATTGGATTTTAGGACGAAAATTGAATAATAAAAAAAAACATTTGAAGCAGTGGAGCACTACAAATTTTCGGAGCTCTAGCTCCGCTC
Organism: Rhyacophila brunnea; assembly: GCF_057557595.1. NCBI lineage: Eukaryota > Metazoa > Arthropoda > Insecta > Trichoptera > Rhyacophilidae > Rhyacophila > Rhyacophila brunnea. The sequence continues at coordinate 20,459,552 of NW_028232860.1, forward strand.
CTGCTCCGGGTAAAACCCCATTGCTCCGTGCTCCTGCTCCGAGGTCCGCTCCAATGCTCTGAATCTTATTTTATTGTGCAGAAGAGTTGACGGAACTGAGAAACAATAAGGATGGTAGTGAAAGAATTGATAAAGTTGATATACTTACAGATGTTTTACGTTTGGTGCATTCGTTTCTATCAAGTACCTATTACGGTAGTTATTGTTGATTTTTCATCGGTTGGGAGGATATCTTTGTGAAAGGCAACGACCACTAGCTAACATTTGAAAATGTTTATAGCACAACATGATATTATTTTGGTTGTCCTCGTGCAATGCACAATTTACACGTATGGAAGCGGGTTTGATTAATAACTACCTAATATGGCACGATATTTTTGGCTTTAATATTGTAATCAAAAGATAAAGTTATCCGCGTTTATTCCCAACACATTTAATGTGCATGTAATTTGGCATTACACAATCCTTTTGTATTATGAACTCTTTTACTCAAGTGTTGCCAAGCTAGACGATAAAAAATTACCAGATTTTCACAAAATAAAAAATTATTAACATGATTTTTACAACAACAAGGATTGAAGAAAAATTTATTGTTTCACAACAAATAAATAAATAAATAAATAATACAACTAAAAACCACTAAATGTATAAAAGATTGTCATCACTAAATTAATATTGTTTGAAATGAAATAAATATTTTATTCGTTAGACATAATATACAATAAGTAATCATGTCAATTTTCATGCAAATCTGGTGTGATATTCTAGTTTTTTTTAATAAAAGTTTTAAGCACCTGTTTATTATGTTCAAAAACGTTAGAATTAACGCAATTTATGCCAGATGTAAATTTTGTAAGCTAAAAGCCCACCTACAAGGTCTGAACAAAGACGAACCATAAGTACAACCGAGAAAGCATTAGGCACACTTATAATATCTAAGCAATATGCGTTAGAGCGAGATAGAATTTCTCTAATTAAATATTTTTACTACACGTCACCGGTAAATATTGATTTGCATGACTACTGTCATTTGAAGACTGCGAGCATGTGTTGCTGAGATTTATTGTTTTTGTGTTAAATATAAAGTTAGTGGTAATTAATTATTTTTAGTTAATATAGTAGAAAATATAGTTAACTAGGTTGTGTTTAAATTTGGTAGTCGTACTGAGAAGTAACATAATAATATATATAGTATAATAATAATAAAGAAACGCGGCATCATTTTGCCGAACAATACCTACACTCCTTATATTATTACTCTGAGCCTATCTATTAAAAATGCTAGATCTGCAAGACAAACTCAAAGCTGGCAACGCTGCAAATAAGTAATACAAAATGGCATGATACGAGTATTATATGAATTTAAAACAACAACGGAGATGTTTGTCAAATTAAAATCAGATCATAAAAATAATGATATATCGGTTGACATTACGTCTTGCCGATGCATTATTTTATTGCGTTGGTCACAATGGTGATATTTAATACTTCGTACTGCCAGTGTTTTATCAGTTTTTATCATATATTTTTTGTTATAGTCGAGACTGACGTTTGAAAATGAGTATACATACACAACTAGATTAATATTTGCGAATGACACATTTATTATCATAGACAAATTCCTCTATAATTTGACATAAAAGGCTTACTTGGATCATTCCTTGGAACGTTCAATTTGGGTTTCCCCGTTTCCCTGTAATATAATTTTATACAAGGTATGATTATTAGCATAGCTTGTTTTATGTTAAAAAAGCATGAGTTGGTCCTCTCATTATGGATTCCAACAGAAAATGAACCTATAATTTAGTTTTTGATGGAACACGGAACAAAGTTGAAGTTATTGATACGAGGAAATTTATAGGTGTAATGTCACAATGTGTGAGTCAGCGTATTCAAAACTAACCAGATAAAACGAATTTATGTTTAATATAGAAATGATGTCTTGAAATATACATACAAGTGTAATGTAATCTATTATATTATGCGTCACGGAAAATTGGTTTATTTGGATGTTTGTCCCGATTATAAGAGTCCCGACGATATCCGGGTCCTATGCAATTGCCTAGAATAGGCATTTCCATTGACTCCCCTAAGAAAAGTGACGACCTTAAGCAGATTTAGAATACCATCCTTTTTCATTTTTAGTTTCAAATTGTCTGCAAATTTATTCTTACCTATCTAAATATTTATTTTTGACTATCTCCAATATACGAATACATCAAAAATCAAACATTTCCACCAAACCTACTACTACTCCCAAACAGTAGTGGTTTTAAGTCTGCGGGGCTGACAGGTTTGGAAGCATTATGAAAATGTTACCTTTGCGATAAACCACCATTACAATATCTTTCACGACCCGATTAAAGTAAATGATTAATTTATTTTCGTGTTAGTTTATTTTTCAAATGTAGAATTTTCTTTCGCGTATATATTGTCTTTCACCTTACCCGATTTATTACATATTCTTCCTGTCTCTTTTCTCTTATGCGTTACATAATATAATTCAAGACAAATATTCGCTTAGTTCCAGTAGTAATACAAAAGACAATGCCATGATGACGTTGAATAATATAGTACTATGGTATATCTGATGCATTTGCTAAGCATTTTGAATCACTTTATAGCCCAATAGAACCGCTACTTGACCCCAATTCTGCTGGTCCTTCGTCTGCAACGTAAGATCTTCAAATCTCAGCATTTGACGACAAATATATGGAATATGGATTTTCAAATTTGTCTCCCAAAAGTTCATCTGGACTAGATAGCTTGCCACCTTATGTTGTTAAGGGCTGTTACGAACAGATTATATCCTTTCCGCTTAAACATATATTTAATTTAATCATAGCATCCAGCACTTTTCCTGATGCATGGAAAATAACCCGCCTGAGGCCGCTTCATAAAAAGGGATCTAGATCAGAGATCTCTAATTATAGGCCAATAGCAGTTCTTTCGGCTCCATGTAAAATATTTGAATCGATATTACATATACACATCAACCGTCAAATAGACTCTCGCCTCTCCGATTCGCAACATGGTTTTCGCAGTGACGTCCCATGGGGGTAGGCAGATTGAGCGTCGCTTGGGGGCGGCAAATCGAGGAGAATCGTTAGATATATTATATAGAAATAGGTAACTAAACTTTGTAAGTACCTAATAATGAAAATATCCTTCGATTAAAAAAATCAGCTCACTGGTTGGAAACAAAATGTATTAAGAATTAACATAAAAGGTTTAACAGGACTGTATTTTTTTTGTCGGTATCGCGATGTCTAGTTTACTTCTGTTGTCCTTGGACGTCACGTCCTTGATGACCAGCAATGACACACCAGCATTATATTATATAGAAAGTTGTCAGGTGTATCTGAAACCGTGGACTCACAATATTGTTTATTGAAGTAGAGATGGCATTTAAATTGGATTTAGCGGTATATATTTTGTTAGTAATGTATCCGTACAACACATTTCTTAAATATTGGGGTCATGTAAGGATGATAAAAAATACTGTATAAAAATAGGGCGGCATTTTAGCGCTGCCTAGGGGCGGCATTTTGTCTAAGGACGTCACTGGGTTTTCGGGTAGGCGGTCCACAGTAACAAATCTTATAGTGTATAATAATTTTATTTCAAATTCTATGGAAGTCAATTCAAGTTGATTCTGTGTACACAGATATTTCCAAGGCATTTGATCGTGTTGATCACGATATTTTATTACAAAAGCTTTGTATATTTGGCGCGTCACATAGTATAATATGTTCTTTTGCTTCTTATTTGAAAAATCGCCGTCAATTTGTTGATTACCATGGGAATGAATCGCGGATTTTTAGAACAAACTCTGGTGTTCCTCAAGGTTCAAATCTTGGCCCAATTTTGTTTTTAATTTTTTTTTGATGATATTGTCAAAGTTATAACCAATTCTTCTTGTTTGCTATTCGCAGATGATCTTAAACTTTTTCGAACTATTGAAACCTCATTATGTTGTGCCATGATGCAGTTTGATCTAGATGCTATCTCGCAATGGTCTATCTTATCTTGAATAAACTTGAATTCGCTACCTCCAAAATATGTACTTAATATTATTTCATTCAGTCGTTCAAGGCACACCTTATTGCTCCCATACACATTGTTTGGTATAATATTGAGTAGGGTAACGGAGATAAAAGATTTGGGTGTATTGTATGATGCAAAGTTCGCTTTCAATCAGCATATTCTTAACATCAGTACTAGATCTAGCAAAATGCTTGGTTTTGTTATGAGGGTTTCAAAATCATTCGAAAACGTCCGAGTGCTACGTACATTATACGTATCATTTGTGTTATGTATTCTTGAATATGCCAGCATTATTTGGAGTCCTCATAGATCCATCCACACAATTAAGTTGGATAGAGTCCACAATAGATTTCTTAGATGTCTCTACTTAAGAACATACGGGTTCTTTCCTTATGACAATGATAATTAAATAAAATTCCCGACTCGTTTTCTTCCGAAGAGTGATTGCTCTTTTAAAGCATTATTTTTACTTCTTCGTGGGTTCATTTAAAATCCGTATATACTGGCAAATATTAATTTTCATGTACCCACCAATATCATTCGTAACTCTATGTTCTTCAAGATACCTCGTCGCAGGACAGATGTTATGTTTCATAATGCTGTGTATCGTGCGATTAACTTATTTGATAGCACCATAAAGGTTGATTTATTTTTTATTAACTATATAATGTTTGTGGACGTGTTAAATAGGTTAAATTTATAATTGTAAATATTATCATCTCTCTTTAATCTTTACATAAACACGTGCTGTCTTTTCTACTTTCTTGTTATATTAGTTGTTATTTGTAATTAAGATATTTTTATAATTTTGTATTTATTATGTATTATGGCGCATTGGCCAATCGCTGTAATGCCGTAATACTCTTTTTCTGAATAAATAAATAAATATATAATACTATATAAGGTGATTTAATAATAAATTATGTATATTTTTTTTTATATTTATAATAATATATTTTTTATGATTTTGGGATATGTTAATTATCTGTATAATCGTGTCATTACGAGAGAAATAAATATCTTTCGTACAAACTTTACGGATTGTTTTTGGCCTATTTAGAGCTTTTTGCTCCTTAAAAATAAGCTTTTACCATTAGACTATACATACTGCTTTTACCATTAACACCATAACAGAATAATCTATTTATTTTATTTTTATATCCCTTATATTCGATAATCGATTTTAAAGATATTATTCGTTGAAGAAATTTGTCCACATTTGAGAATACTTCGACAGACTACCTACTTCTCAATTCAGTCTGTAAATTTTTTTTTTTTAGAACTCCCTTATTATTTCTTATGACGAATCGGAAGAAAATCGTGGCTGTGTAGATATTAAATAATTATTTACATGTCTTTTAATACATTCACTGCTGACAAGTTAATTACTTTTTAATTACCACATTTAAATATCATGTTAATTATATTAATGGCCAACTACTGCAAACGCGCCAGTCGCGTTGTTAGCACGAAATTAAAGGCATGGCTTCTTTTGAAACATGAAGACAATTTTATAATACCAAGCACGTATCACTTAACCATACGATATCATGTATTATTATTTATTACTAATCGAGTTAACACTCATACGGAGAAACGATGTCGTTATTCAATTGTCTACGTCACAATAAATTGCAATAATCTCTCCGTTTTTTTAAGTGTTTGATTTTTATTGCCGAGGCTAACGCCGTGAATCAGTGAATAATAATTACGGCAGACCTTTGAGACTTATTTTTTTCTAAGGTTGCTATCGATTTCTAAATTCACCAAAAGATTTCTTGTGGTCAGTTTCAAGATAGAAATAATTTATGTAAAACGTATGATACTTATAATTAATTATTCATGTTGTATAAACATTTCACCACCGAATCAAGGAAAATTAATGCAGTTAGCTAATTACCTAACCTAACCTAACATAGCAAACATAAATTATGTATTTCTTTACATTATCATATTCTTTAAGATCGACACCGTCAACTTATGGGTAACCAGGGCATCGAATCGTTATTTTTTTCGTTTCGGATTTTGTTCCGGTTCAAGTATACTGCCTTTCCAAGGAAGAAGGCAGTAACTCGCAAAATTTATGAAATTGAGTTATAAATGCCATCCCTTAGATAATTTTGAAAGCTATATTATATTCTGTTCACTTTAAAATCAGTATTATCACTAAAATACCGTTAAAATCATTAGTGAACAAAATAGACATCTTCTAAAATAATACAATTTTTTTAGCAAAAATGTAGTAATTGCACCTATTCATTGCAGCTACTACTCGTTTATTATTACTTTGTTTGTATTTTAACATCCTACTAATAAAAATTATCACCGTTTTTTTTATTAATTCACAGTACTGAAGTTTGAAAAAAACACGTTATGTAATTTATATATATATATATATATATATATATATCGGTTCAGTTCCGGTTTTCGGTTCAGCTCCGAGTGATTAATTTTTAAATGTTTTTATTAAAAATATCATATGTTATACCTTAATTTGGAACATTTTATGTTACTTGTATCTCCTCCGAAAACTCCAAAACCAATGATTATGCTGCACCGCACGGCCGAAGCCATAATTTAAATAATAATTACAAGATAAAAATAACTTTTTATATACCACGTTTTTAAATTTTCTGTTGAATCATATAAACTTGACAATTCTATGTATTAATAAATATTTTTTTTGTACTTGATAGACATACTGAATAAATATAGACTGACATTTCATATTGATTTCCATAGTACCGCACGTATACTTTAATAATTTTGTTGCTAGGACCCCCTTAGCAACCAATAATAGTGTTTTACTTTTTACGAATTTTTTCCGAAATAACTTTCTATACAAAACAGAATTAACTGAAAATAAATTCAATTCTGTTTAAAGATGGCTAAAAGTATTAAAAGAATGCATTGTTATCGTGTTCTGATATATTCTAAAAGTTTCAAATGTCTAGCTATTCGGGAAGTCAGTTAACAAAATTATACTGGACAAACAAGAATACGAGCTAATAAAAACGTGGTAAAAATAATATAGGTACCTACATATTATAATAAATGAAGAGAATTATGTCGAGATGTGTCACACGATCGTGAATGATTTCTTTGCGCCTTGAATTTGACACTGAATGACAACTGAAGTGGGGAGTAAGATAAAAAACGGATATTTTTCCGGTTCGGTTTCGGTTTCGGTTTTCGTTCCAACATAAATAACGGGTTTTCCGGTTATCGGTTTTCGGTTCAATTCCGGTTTGAAGCCCTGGTTACAGTGGCGGTGAACAGCTAAAAGCCGAGTACACAGTGAAGGTAATTAGAGAGGTTTCATCCAGCAGTAGATCCATCTCGGCTTAAGATCACGATGACGATGAAAATAAACGTAACTGCATAATTTATGCTAATACAGTAAAATACCGTGTTGATAAACTTGCATGTATGTATGTATATAGCGAGACTGTTGACCTTTATGGACGCAAAAAACAACAGGTAATGGACGCAGCGCAGTGAGTCAAAAATCACGTGTGTGCCAAAATTATCTATATACTACGTATATAAGTATATTAACACATGTATGACGTCCATTCCAAAATATCAGGTTGAGAAATTTGACTGTAATACTATATTGGTGATTATAAATTTATACGCATTTACCTTTGGGTACCTAAGTACTCTCAAAATATTTTGTCAAGAGATGCTTACTCATTTTTTTATATTGACGAACATTCATACCACCATAGTATAAAGCCAGGGTTCAAAATCTATGGGTCGCGATCCATAGGCATACTATCCGATTTTTTCATAAGTAAAATCACCACTTTAGAAATTACAGACAGAACGGTACCTACTTCAATTTTATTATTGGGTATAGATCAGGCATGCACAACTTAAAGCATGGGTGCAGCATATCAAATGCTGCCGCTAGATGTGCTAATTTCGCAAATTGAGATTCGATATTAGCTCAAGATTTTAAAAAGCACCATGTGCTTTTTGCTGCTTCTGCGACGCCATTCTCCGTAGACGTGAATTTATTACCGGGAAAATTACAAATGGAACATTGTGAAATATGTTGCGATCAACAGCTAAAGGAGAAATTCCATCAGGCTGTTTGGAAGAGTTTTACAAAACATATTTGGATAAGGGGAAATTTCCTGCATTTTACAAACATGCTCTAATGATGACTTCGCTTTTTGGAAACACTTACACGTGTGAACAGCTTTTTAGTTGGATGAAGCATATCAAATCCCGAGTGAGACCACGAATCACTGATGTGCATTTGGAAAGCTGTTTGCGTGCAGAAACAACCTCACTCGATATCGATATTGGTGCACTTAGTTCTGCCACACAAAATCAAACTTCTCACTAAAATTTACTATTTTTATATTATTTTGTTTATTTTTTATTATTTAAAAAAAGTCTCTAATAAATATGTTTGATTCTTATTTTAGTTGTATTTTATTAATCATATATATAATATATATTCCTTTTTTGTTTTGTATAATAAAAAAAAATCGGTTGTGCGGTGCGGTAGGAAATCTCATTTTTAGAATCTGGCCCGGCTGCTGAAAAGGTTGGCCACCCATGACTTAAAGCAAGCTGTAATCTACTACACTCTTCAACTTGAACAAGGGTATTTATTATATTACAAAAAAATACTGTAATACTATAATTCGTAATGATATCGTTGCTGTTTTGCAAAAAGGGCGAAATAACCAAAATGCTATTTTACAGGAGGAGGATTTTTAACTTTTGAAACTTATTTGTTTATTACCTGTGGATGATTATAAATATCTAACAAGTTTATAATAAAGCTTAGAAAGAATACTGTCTTTATAGTAGGCATTATTATATAATATTTTAAAAGGCCTAATATGTCACATTCGCTTTTTATTCATAATACTAAATGGATATTCGTTTTATCGTTTTTAAGTACTTTCATGTGGAGATACACATTCGCCGTTTTTAGACAACAAAGCTAGTGGGGTACATATTGTATTATTCAAATCTCGATTTCGCCAAAATGGTAGATTCGCCCTTTTTACAAAACACCGACGATATATTTTAATCTTCTTTTGGTCACTCATTGGACTCATTGAACTATTCTCTTACAGTATTAAGAGCCTACTGCGTGACGGTAAGAGAAAATTACGCCTCAGCTTAAAGCAAGGGGACTCACATCTTATTTTTTTCTCATTCCTGTGGCAGGCCGTGACTGATGCTATACGAATCAAGTGATACGACGAGGGAGTGTGCTTCTTCATTTGAAAACGACTCTCACGTAAGCTTGTTAAGACAATAAAAATAGGGATGGTCTATGCTTCCCATTCAATACTCAATGAAATCACATTATATTAGATTACACCTGAATGTACACGTTTTTACATTTTCACGACTCATTTCCTATGGGACTATGCAAGGCCGACTATAGTCAGGCCGGGTCAATGAGTAGGTGCTACATAAATAGGTACACAATATGTGTGGAATACTCAGTTAACATATAGAAAAAGTGGAATGAACCCGTCCATTATTATATTATATATCTATCTGTCTTGATTTATCAATCTGTCTGTCTGTAACGCACGAAAGAAAAGATATGTATATGTGTGGGAGAGAGAGAGACAAGGAAAAGGTGTATTAAAAGCTCTAAGGTGAGAGAAAACATACACGTAAATCCAAATTATAAATGTGAAAAATAAACTGACACACAGCCAAAGAATCGTTTATTTTATTCGGGTCATGAAAGAAAACAAATGATAGGATACACTCGTAATAGTTCGACAGTGCAGTGCAGTAAAAAAGACAATAATTAGAAGTTAGTCTGTCATCTAATACATCCAATCAATAAAAATATAGAAACATTATAGATGAGGAAGAATCTGCTTAACAAATGAATGAGTTCGAGCCGAGGAATATCTGGCTATGGGGAATGTACTTGAAAACGTAAGGTATTCGGCGGCTGAAGCGATGATGAGCTAAAAGTGGTAGGCATGGTAAATGTATATGCCAGGGTTGGCGAACCCTTTTACGTACGCGTGCCAAAATTTCCCAAATAATATGTTCGACTGTCTGGCGTGCCGAACAGTTCTTAATAGGGATTAATATTACTGTATTACTTAATTTCGTTCTTTAACCACAAATTGACGCCAGAATTGTTCCAATCAGATAGAATTCTCGATACAGTGGTCTCAAGCATTGTAAAATGATTGTAAATCGATCAAAATCAGAGGTTCGCGGCGCGACTTTCCCCGCCACCTGATGAGGTTAGTGCGATAATATTATGTGTATCGCATAAAATCCAAGTAAATTAAATTAAACGTAATGCGTATTCTTAAATAATATCTGCCTGCTATGTTTTATACAACGCAATCTGTCATTTAAGCATGAATTTCGTTTCTGTTTGCGCGTCGATTGGTCGATCGGTCGAAAAAAGTACGCATGGTGATGTTGTCATTATTTTTTAATATTATATCGACTTTGGAAAAGAAAAAGGGCTTAACCCTCAGTTTTTTATAAATATATTTTATTGCATAATAACGTTGTACACGACTATATACACGTTGTGTCCAAAGGATGTAAGCTGCAAATGCTGATTTATTATCTACAATTTTGCTAGCAATTAAAAAAGAAGGAAGTAATGTGGGAAAAATGACTTACCATCATTTTTGTTGTTTTTTTAATCAACTCAATAATTAATATCAGAATAAGGATATAAAAACCAAATTGTTAATAATCATGCACTTTAAGGTTATGTCTATTTTGTATTTTAACTTTGACTGAAAAATATAACAAAAAGTTTTTGTTCCTCCTGTAAAATTTGATTTTTGTGGATAACGCCCTCTTTACTTTCCACAGTCGATATAATACCTAAGTATAAGTACTTATATTTATTTGTAAAACTTTTTTGCAAATGTGTATCTATTTTTTTTCTCTTCAACATAAAACAATCGCGTGCCATAGGTTCGCCATCACTGGTATAAGCGGTACAATATGCTAGATTTTATTAACCCCGCCCTCTACCGCTGACTTAAAAATGAATATAGAAATATTATCGATATTTTTTCAAAATGGACCCTCCCAAACCATTTTTCTGTGTGCGCGCCTGGCAGGTTGCAATTTATGAAAAGTTACTTATAGTAATCGCCTATTAAAATTCAATATATTATTTTGTGTTATTATTGATTTTTTTAAACCATTGACGTAGGATGGTCGTACGTTTGGGTCGAATATAATCTCGGATAAACTCATTAAATACGATCTCGGAACGTATAGGTACATAATTTATTGCACGTGATTCCCAAAAGAAAAAAAGCTTGCGCTAAAATATTTCAATAAAAAAAAACAGTTGGAGAATATAATAATATATTACTTTCTATTAACGTAATGGATGCATGAACTTAGTTGAATTCCAGTAGAAAGCGCGTTTTGGAGTACAGGAATTCCCCGTGTTGAGATCACTATAACCAGTTTTGGGTGAGTGGGATATTATTGACTGTATGTACCTACCACATTACAAGTAAGGTACAAGACCCACTATTATAGCCAGGCCGTGACTTGAAACTGTACATTTAGATCATAGTAAAGTTATTGCGCATACTTCGAGTGAAATATGGTAAACTGTTTGTGGAAAATAATGAAGGTTTCATATTAAAATACATGGTAATAATTATTATGTTAATTGATTTGAACGAAATATCTACAATCGAAAATCTTCATTTACTGCGAAGGGTGGAGGTAGGCTGTTAAGATCTGAGATAAATAGTGCACACTGATCTTTGTCAGTCGTACGTATTTGTTTTCATTGAACTAATACTACAAATTGCAAATGAAAACAATTAAATACTTGTGACTAAAAAGTGTACACTATGTTTGTCGGATCTACATAGTCTATCTTCACTATGATGGGTTGGTTTATGCAGGGTTTAATTGAATTTTAAAATCTAACCATCACCGTTTTTGCAATTTGTATTTAGGTTCAATGAGAACAAATAATATGACAGACAAAGTTTAGTGTGCACTATTTATGCCGGATCTTAACAGCCTACCTCCACCCTTCGCCACTGCTGCGAACAGGTCACCGCATTGGGTTCGAAAATAATCAAAAATTAGCACTACCATCGTAACTCGCAATTCAGTGCCCCGGCTTGTCTAATAGTCGGGCTTTGAAAGGTAGGTACGATCAGATAGTCAAGCGTCAATAGTCAGGGTCAAACGAGATAAGCCGATACGTCAGATGCGATGTTAACACTATCGGCGTTACTGATCAAGTGGCGAAGACGTTTCTTAAGAAAAATAAATTTTAATTGCCTGATAATATATTTTATGACCCATAAAACCACCTGTGTAATTCTCTATTTAATTGAATTTAATACACTTATAATTTAGGTCGATTCTGTGGAATGGTTTACCAATAAACAAATTAATAATTATGAATTAAAAGGTTTTTCGTATGGAGTTTGACGCGCATTATCATTTAATTGATATCGTCGTCTAGCAGCAGTGTTCCTAAACCTTTTAACATCTGCGGGTCCGTAAAAATGGGATAAATATTTCGGGGACCGTTAACGAAGAAAAAACTCTTATTAATATAGTAGGTAGGTACTTTGTTTAATAGTTTTTAAGTCTTATAAAATAAACAAATGAAAAAAAACTGATCAGTAAATACCTACTTCTCGAAATTTGAGCATGTTGCTTTAAAAAATCGCTTCAATGTTGTCCATTCAATTTTCCTGTTGGCTGAGAAAGTCTTCCTAGATGAATAAGTAGTCAAAAATGTGGACGATATTTTAATGGCTTTACTTGCAACTTTCGGGATATGCATTTTAAAATGGGGGACAACTATTTGCGGACCGGCGGTTGGGAAACACTGTCTTAACGCATCATACGCAACGAATCTTGCTATTCCACCGATTTTTTACGACATTCATTTATAATAATAATAAAAATATAGATTGTTTCTAAAAATTTTAAAAATGATTTTGTATCACTTGCGATTTATTTTTTGCATTGCATAATTGAATTTTAATAAGCTCCATATATTTTCTTAACCCTACATTAAATGAAAACAATTATATTAGTATAATAGTACTGTCGTCAGTCACCTCGAAACATGGAATGTCTATGATATATTTTTTGACATAATTTTTATTTTATGTGTATTTATTTGTTTATTTTTTTTATAAAACTTTATTCTATTATTTTATCACTAGGCACCTAGTTAATAGTGGTTTGTCCTCCAATATATAATACTGGGGAAATAATTTAGCCGTTGTTACGACACGTGTTTTTTTCTTCCTAAGCATAAAAAGGTCCGTCATCACTGACCTAGAATGTAATGCAGAACAGTGACGTCCCTAGACAAAATGCCGCCCCTAGGCAGTGCCAAAATGCCGCCACATTTTTTTTATACTTACAGTACTTTTTATTATCCTTTCATGACTCCAATATATAAGAAATGTGTTGTATGGATACATTACTAACAATACCACTAATTATTAATCTAATTTAAATGCCATTTCTGCTTCAATAGACAATAATATTGCGAATCTACGATTTCAGATAGGTACATTTAAAAATACGCATGACAATTTCCAAAACGAGTACCTACTAGCAAACATATGTGCCTAATTTTTAAATTAATGTAAGTATGTACCTACCTACAATTCAAATATTATTTGCAAATCTACACGTGTCATTGCTGTTCACTAAGGACGTGACATCCAAGGACAACGGAAGTAAACAAGACATCGCGAACCCGACAAAAAAATAAAGTCCTTTTAAAACTTTTATAGTAATAATTAATACATTTCGTTTCCAACCAGTGAGCTGAATTTTTTAATGGAAATATATTTCTGTTATTGCTAAGTTTAGGTAGCTATTTCTATTATTATATAAATAATGATTCTCCTCGATTTTCCGCCCTTCAGGTAAGTGTCGCCCCCAAGCGACGCTCAATCTGCCTAGCCCCACGGGACGTCACTGATGCAGAACCATACTTAGAAACATAGGTAAGTAAAAGAAATAAACAATTTGTGATAATACTGCACTTATATTCTAATCAAAACACTATTATATTTTTCACACTACTTGGTCGCCGATTTTGACATCGTAAGTTAGACACATGGTTTATTACGCCATTAAGGCCTTTCCAGATGACGCGTATCTCGCTCGAGTACCAAATATAATATGCTGCGCACATATAACGCGTTTCATTTGGCAGTGTGTGACGTAACACATTTATAATGAGAATAAAAAACAAGCGCGAGTAGCTTAACAACCCAATCGTGACACGGCTCCTTTGAGATTTAATATGTCATGATATTTAACCAAGATATATTCTTGGCAGTGTACAACCTAGATGACGTAATTTATTTTGAAATGGCCATAAAAACGTCGCGTTGTCGAGAATCTAGCGAATGCTTGCGCCTGTCTCGTGAAAGACGATATGCCGCGAGTGCATGTGGATGACTCAATGAGGTCACATATACCTGGAATGCGCGCGAGTCAAATCGCGCCACCTGGACAAGGCCTAAACTGCTCGTTCTTGAGATTTGTGGTTGCGTCTAACCATCGTAATGGGGGCCGGGCCTAAGGCATAAAGCCCATTGACGCAGCGAGTGCGGCGCTCGCGCAAAATTTCTACAAGTGGCGCGTAAATCAACGAAAATACAACGTAATCAAATACGCCAGCGCCCACTGGATTTGACGACGCATTTTACGAGCGCGCCGCATGAATCATCGTTTTTTCGCGAATCACCGCTTCTCGGCGATACGAATGAAAGAAAATACAATGGAGTCCATTCATTGAACACAGCGAGTAAAAACACGCTGCGCGAGGCATTGTCGATCGACGGGCGGAAAGCAATTATTTAATTACAGAGAAGTCATTGTTTTATTTTATTGTGTGTTCAGTTTATCGCTGGTTCAATAATGTCATCGTAAATTTTAATTACAAGCCCCGAAATAATATAATATTTTTATTGCTTTGTTATGAGAGGCGCTGTAATAATATTTATTTTGTGCTGCTTGGGCCGCTTATAACATAGGTGAAGGGTAATGCGCGGGAAGAGACGTGTGATTATGGTTATGAATAAACACTGCATACGCGGACTTCGCGCGCCCGACGCGTTCTGTGGGCATCATCGCTAAGAGTGATATTTAATTAAGTAATATATTAAAATAATTCTAGTTAGGTAAGTGGATTTACTTGTACCTTCGCAATTTTTATAATAGAAAAAGTATAATTAATCCGCGAGTCATGGCTCTAGCTCCGTTGAGTATTATTTCTGTCATTAGTGATATCGCCAAATAAGTTTACATAATAAAATTAATAATACAATAGTGTTATTATAATATAATATGTTTGATAATATAATGTATGTATACAAATTAATATGTCAATACATTATTAATTTATCTTTCCTTACCTCTTCACCCCATAGACATCGTTTCACCTAAGCGTTCCGTTCGCTTGTTTTTGTTAATCTTATTCGGTGTCCAACAATTTCATAATTTATTGTATGAAACTTCAGAGATTATGTTTACAGTTAATAATTGAATATTATTACGTAATTTTGCCAGTTTTGAATGCAATAATAAGCAGGGAGGTGGTGCTTTTAATTTAATTAAAATTGTCTTTCATGTGATATATATTATAATATAATATGCACAATTTATTAGAAGCTCTCCACATTGTATCTTCTCCAATAACTGTTGCTGTTTAATTGTCTCATAAATATTCAGTCAATAACGTTTAGTGCTCGATAATTTCGTACCATTCATAGTCTGTTCGTAGTTCGGCTAGATAGTAGGCGGAGGATAAGTCATCCCAATGAATGCGAACGCCGCTCTAAGTGTGTCGAAAAGGGTTCTATTAAGCGGTGTCCACATTGGCAACAAGTTCCTCACAGCGAACGTTTCTCGAATGCATAAACAGATGGCGATAATTTACTGTGTCGGTTACATTTTACTGAGATAGTCGGATGCCATGACGTTGTAAAACGTAACCAATCGTCCATATTAATATTGTCAGTGTTCTGGTCGATCTTGATGGCTTAATTTACTAAGTTCAATCCTTTATTCCTGCCCAGTATCTTGGTGTGGAAGTCAAATACATATGATGCTTCTATATTCTCTTTCAATTACTCTGTTGTTTTATATAAATATTGTTTATACTGTTATAAATTTATTTGTTTTCTTGTCTTGGTTATATAATAAATTTATTTGAATGTCTTGAAGCTATAATTTTTATTGTTCACTATATATCTATTTTTTTAAACTAAGACGACAATTTACACTGATGGTTTTGGCTAATTTTTAAAATTTAATTAAACCCTGCCGAAACCAAATCATAATAGTTTTGGTATACTTTAGGCGATACGACAAAATTGTGTACACTTTTTCGGTCATTCGGAATACACATTATACAATTGTCGGTTCATTATTTAAAATTCATTAAGCCCTGCCTAAACCAAACTATAATACATAAAAAAATATTATTCTATGTATAAAATATCCAAAGTTATGTGATTTAATTGCAAAATTTTCGAAATTTTATAGATAGACGAGTATTTTTTGACTATTCATTATTATGGTTAGGTTTCGCAAACAAGTACGTATGACTGACAAAGTTTACTGTGCACTATTTATGGCAGATCTTAACAGCCTAACTCCACCCATCGCCACTGGTGCACTGATTAGATACAGAAGTTTTGATTTTTTGAAGTTTTCAGAACACACAAAAGTATAGATACCTATGAATCCCGGGATTGATAAACATAATCCCGGGATTTCGGGATTGATTTTTTTATCAATATTTATGGAAAATAAAATAAAAGTGAAAATATAACAGAAAAAATACTTTTAATAAAAAATAACTACATTAGAAATAAACTGAGTTTGAATGAAGTTTGATTTATACCCATGTGTAGGTTGCCGATTCATTTTATTTTTTCACATAAATTATTAAAAATGGAGAGATTGGAAAAAACCATGCTTCGAACTTTTAACAAAGTAATTCCACCATGATATCATACGTTTTACGGCAGTTTCATATTTGGCTGACTAATTAGATTTATGAAGCGGAAAGGCCATAAGTACGCCATGATTATTTGCTTTACTATTTTAAATCTCGCTAATCCATTCATTAAGTCTTTACTATCAGAAACAGCAATCTCCTATTAAATTCACATTATTATTTATATTATAATATTATTTACTCCATTAAACTTGTGTATTTCCAAGACTGAACGTATACAATATTAACAATAAATGTCTTAAATACTATAAATTATACTAGATTTATTTTTGACCGATTTTATCAATGTTATTTGTAAATATAAAAATTTTATATTAACAATGGAAAAAATGCCAATCCCGGGACCAGTCCCGGGATCCCGGGATTGTCAAATTGTAATCCCGAAATCCCGGGATCAGAATTTTGGCTCGGGATTGGATTCCCTAAACTAGACTATTAATAATTGTAGCTGACATGATTCTGTTATTAATACGCTCTGTGATGTTAGTATGTCGGGCCCACTATCGGAATCATTATGCGAAAAAGAATTTACTCGCAGTCTTTTACGTCATTTTTGTATTTTATCAGTAGTTCATGCCACCGGTCAGGGATTCACCGTTGCTTCGCACCGAGGGGAAGTACTCTTTCTC
Organism: Rhyacophila brunnea; assembly: GCF_057557595.1. Lineage (NCBI taxonomy): Eukaryota > Metazoa > Arthropoda > Insecta > Trichoptera > Rhyacophilidae > Rhyacophila > Rhyacophila brunnea. Next base: position 20,477,252 of record NW_028232860.1, read on the forward strand.
TTTCTTCTGTTATGGATCGGCAATAAAAATATCTCAAATGGTCATGGTGATATGCGTAGTAATAAATTAATATTATATTGTAGCCTCAATTTGTCACAATGTATGAGGATAAAAATGTTTCCGAAACGAATTACTGTCGATTGCTTGCGTAGGATTTGAATGCAGGAAAAATTGTTTAATGGTTACTTTATTATAATGCATTTTGTTTAATGTCTCACACCGCGAGTAAAAAAGCTCCACGCAAAAGTAATATATTATATTTTGCATTCCTAAAATAAGTTACCGCAAATAAGCAACGCATGACCAGACTCTGCACAGATAACATCACTACATATTATTATAATGACAGATAATCATATCTACAATATTTTCAATAAAGTGATTTAAGCACGGCCCCCACATCCTGAAGCGGGCCCCCAGGCCACGTTGTTTGGCGGGCCCCAACCTATCGCTAAGATTAAGGGAAGGTGTAATGTTCTACAAAAGTGTTCCCCAAATGGTATTCCGCGGAACTCCAAGGTTCCGTGCAAAATAAAGGGAATTCCCGTGTATTTTTAGTGATTTTTGGTATTTTTAAATAAACATACTTAAATTGTCGGCAATCGGCATCGTATTATGAAGTACTGATCCCTCTTTTGTGATAGTGAAGTAACATGCAACCCTTCGCCCTATTGGATAAATAGTAATTTTATTAGTGAGGAACACATAAATAATTATAGAATAAAATTCCATTTGACGAATAGCGTCGCAGGCGACTTCTTTAGTATCAGAGTAAATTTTTGTGTGTTTATTTCACTTAACTGGCCGGGCCCCTTCTAAACCCGGACCCCCGGGCCAGAGCCCTGTCAGCCCCCCTTGTGGGGGCCATGGATTTAAGTATCAACATTACTGAATTGTAAAATGTAAAAAAAAAGTAATTTTCCCATTAATTAGATAATTAACATTAATGTATAATTACTTGAATCACGTTCTGTCAATATTCTTGAATGTGGCGTAAGTAGTAGGCATCTGTCAAACTATTATGAGAGTATCCTATAATTTGTTATCTTTCACCATCCGATGAAAATAAACGATTCCTTTATAATCGTATCGGTTTATTTTTCATACGTAGAATTTGCGTTCGGGTAAAATATGTTTTTTCAAATTTCACCCCTTTTAATAAGTCTTCTCCCTTTCTCGCTCTATTCTACACATTTACATAATATTATGTTTTCTCTCTTACAGATAGACATATAAATAATTTCAGAAAAATATTTTTATGAAGTGTTTTATTGATAAATTCGTAATTTTCACAAACATATTTGTTATCGTTATAAATGTTTGGGTCATCACCGCGTGTAGGTACCTACTTCCTCCTGCTTCGCAGAGGTTATGCAGAGAATACGCAGTGAGAACCTAAAAATATATTACAATAATAAACAACCGTGCTCAAGTATGGCCCCCACATCCTGAAACGGGCTCTCAGGCCAGGATCATTGGTGGGCCCATTACCTATCGTTAAGGCGGTGAAATCCCAAACCTATTTTACTACGCTCTATATTTAAAATAAATCTTTTTGCCCCCCTATTTCAAATGTAGAAACATGTATTTTTTACACGATGCAAGAAATGATTAAAGGTTATACTTTTCGCGTACCTACCCCTTTAAACTAGTACCGCCCCCTAGTTAGGCAACCGCTGCGCTAAGGTCAAGAAAGATTTGGCGATATTATAAATGTCGTCACGCCAGTTTTCTCAGATATGACTTACATATTTTCTCAAAAGAGACCTAAAACTTCTCGTCTATACTGAAATCATCGGAAGCTTATAATAAAATTATTACCGTTTTTTTCAGAATTTCTGGTATAACAGGTTAATCAAATTAACAGTGATTAAAACTACATTGACACACAATAATAAAAAAACTGAAAAAATCATGGTACGTGTTGCGTAACACATTTTAAAATGTGCCTGAAATGAAATTGGGCAGCAGGCGACCTTTTTACTCGGAGTAAGTTTGTGGTGTATGATGTGTACAAAAAAAAAATATTATTTACATAAGTTTAATTATTTACATTACTTAATAAAAAATAATTTGGTTCTCTAAGTTTTAGATCAATTATATTAAAAAATCGATTGATTTTCTTTTTGAATGACGATATTACAAGCAGGTGTTGCCAATCCGAAAAAATAAAATTAAGGTTTGATGATTATGAAATATGCGTAATAAAATTATAGTTGGACAAACAAAGTAAAAGTATTTTATCAAGTTGATTTTAGTCTTCTGTTTATCTTATTCACCACAAGCGATCACTTCTTTTTTTCTCTCGATCGCGATAACAGCTGAGGTGTCCGAGTGGTTAAGGAGTTGGACTTGAAATCCAATGGGTTCTACCCGCGCAGGTTCGAATCCTGTCCTCAGCGAATTTTTTGAATTTATTTTTTCAAAATAAACTAAAAACAATTACTACATATATCAGCAGATGTATGATATATTATTTTACCACGTTTTTATTAGCTCGTATTCTTGTTTGTCGAATACAAATCGTGTTTTAACTAACTTCCCGACTCGCTAGACATTTGAAACTTTTAGAATATATCAGAACACGATGACAATGCATTCTTTTAATACTTTTAGCCATCTTTAAGCAGAATTAAATTTATTTTCAGTTAATTCTGTTTTGTATGGAAAGTTATTTCGGAAAATATTCGTAAAAAGTAAAACACTATTATTGGTTGCTAAGGGGGTCCTAGCAACTAAATTATTAATATATATACGTGCGTTACTATGGAAATCAATATGAAATTTTAAAATGACATTTCAGTATTCTATATTTATTAATACATAGAATTGTCAAGTTTATATGATTCAACAGAAAATTTAAAAACGTGGTATATAAAAAGTTCTTTTAATCTTGTAATTGTTATATATTGTGTGTTTACAGATTGCAATCTGAAGCATGTTTTACATACTTCTTTAAATATTATCTTTCAATCTTTTTAGATAGGTTCGACTTATAAACTGAAATTATAAGTCAATGAATGAATCTGAACTGTACAAGTTTAGTGAATATTTACACAAAAACCAAAACCACCACGTAGTTAGGTACCTATACGGATTTGGTTATGTAGGTACATATTTCCAGAACGTTGGAGGGGACTCTTTTTTGAGTTGCTCCGCTCCAGCTTCACTCTGGAACCTAATTTCTCCACTTGTGGTGGAACATTATATTTTAGATTAACATTATTTATGAAAGCTATCCGCGAATTCCTTAGATTTCTGCATCATTTTCAGTTTCGAAATCTTGAAGCATTCAGCCCTTTAAAGTCGTATAAGATGAATAATATTGAGTAGGTATGTATTATTGACAAAGGTAAGGATTTCCCGTGCGTACAGCCTCGTAAAATTATTATTATTATTATGCAAATAATCAGTTTTATACAGCTGAATCGAAAGTCATTTAGTTCTAAAATAATATGCTTTAATCACAAGGAGCAAACCAAATAACGCTTTTGCATAAATTAATACATGACCCATCATTGTTATGTTTTGGTGTAATTCTCCGCCCTACGTATAAATACACTGAATATAATTTTTTATTACCCAGCAGAATTAAAAACCTTTGCTCACATATCGCGAGTGTATTGCGCTGGATTATTTATTTTATAATAGCATTATTAAGTTACATTCGATTATATAACATCAACATGTTTTCTTTACCATATTATATTTTGTGAAGGTCTGCACTGGCACTGCAGGTATGGCATGGCGGGAGACGCGAGACTTGTCGATGGCTTGCTCTGTGCCCAAATTATGGGATGTGATAGGGTGAATGAAGAAAAAGAAGAAGATACTAGATTATTTATTATAGAAATTAAATAATTTAAAAAAAGCTCAGGAATGTACATATTTGATAAAACTATAGAAAAACATTGGACGGCGTGGCACTTGAAGTTACGTGTTTCACTTTTTGTGTGAGAGCTTTATTCTTGCGTGTATGATTCATGTGATTTATTTCTTATAACTACGTTTTTACCTACTTAAAATTACACCGAACAATAAACATGAAAATAAAAAACAGATTCGCATTATTCTGAATTTTTATGCTTTCTTTATTGGAGCATACTTCAATAAGTGCTTCTGTCAATAAATTCTGTAAATCATACTCTTTTGGTACACTAGCAATTTCACTGTTGAATGGATTCAAAACTTGAAACTGACAGTACGTAAACCAATATCATTATAAAATAGTCGAATTCCTTGTTCGATTTAAGGCTATACTTCAGCTGAGGCATGGTCTAACTAAGAAGATCGTGACTACGCGACGCGCAGATTGCGCAAACGATGCGGGACGAACAAAACATAATTTGTCATAAAAATTCAACATGCGTCCATTTAATGTTATGTTTATTGTTATTTAAGTAATAATAATAATATATTCATTGACATGTTTTATTGTTCGAGTAAATACGTTTTTTAGTCATCTTTACATGATTTAAGAATTAATTCCTCCGACGCCATCTCACAGGTCGACTATCGCTCTCCGATTGGCAACGCGTGCGAAATTACGTCCCATTATCTATATATATTTGCCGTTTTACTGAAGTATGCTCTTAAATTACTGCCAATGGTCCCTACAAATTAGATTAGTTTCGCTTATTAAATAATAATATGTAATATACATTTTTTAAGTATTTTACTGAGCCTTTATAACCACCGATCTATATGCCCTGTCTACGTATGTTTAATAAATGGTTGAATGAATTAATTAATGCGTGACTTTTGATCCGTTTTAGCGTAGACTGACAGGCTATGGCTCGCTATACGAATGTCAGACACGTTGTCTCTATTGCGGTCTCGCGATATATTTTTCCTCGTACAAAAAATAAATAAACATGTGTTTGTTTATCCAATTTAATATAAAATGGCGAAGCATCTTCACTATCGCAATAGTTTTGCGGCGATTTTATGACCAAACAGACGTTGTCGTTTTGACATTCTGGTCCTCTATAAAAAAAATACATTATTAATAATATTACACCTAAAAATATTTTTGATTCATATCTCGTTGAGAAGTCAGACACGTGTATAATCAGAAGTGCTTGGTGCTCAGCAAAGTTGTTACAATTGATACATTCTACCAAGGAAATACTTAAAAAAAGTGAGTAAGATTTTTAATTAATTTTTGTGGTATCGAAAATAAAAGATTGAGGTCTCGGTGATCTTAATTTAAAAAAATGACGTGAATAATATAGATTACTTGTGCAATTAATTATTTATGTATATTTTTATAGGAAGTAAATATTGTACTTTTTCATAACACCAAAAAAATAAAATAAATACTTAAAAATAAAAAATAAAAATATTTTACCATCGCATTCCGGGTGCTGTGTTGTTTGTTAAATTTTGATGTTTACTGGCGAAATACGATGGTTATGAGTTCGGTGTAAATATTTGTTACGAAAAATTATATACTTATTTACTTTCAATAAAGAATGCCACATTCTTGAATAATAATATGTATCTTTCACTTCACTTAAGCAATAATAATTCAACCGAGAACATCTTTATTGTATTACAATACAACTGAGCATGCACTATTTATATACCAAATACGTATTTTATAATACGTTTACCATAAATATTTATTTATAACATGGGATGTATTTTAAACTACGAACATAATGTAAAATTATAAAACTATTTTTTGTCTGCGTGAATTTATTATCAACCCTTAATAGGTGTAAATAATAATAATATTGCAATAATATACTTAATTGTTATGTATTTACCTAATCTATGTGTTTATTTAGTTAGGTGTTAGAAATTACAATTCATAAAATACTAAATAAACAATAATAAGTAGGTATGTCTCATAAGGATATTATAAAGTTTGATAATTAATATTTTTGACTTCGTCAATATATTCTAGAAAATTATTCATACATTATTTACTTGAAACTGTGTGAAAACCACTAAACCCATTTTAGTGTTTAATGACTTTAATATTTTTTTAAAATTTAATAATAAATACAAAACTAAAATTTATTAAAAAAAATCTTGACCTAAGCTAGCTAGTAAGGCCAAGAACCCAGTGACGTCTCGTGGGGGTAGGCAGATTGAGCGTCGCTTGGGGTCGGCAGTTACTCGAAGGGCGGCAAATCGAGGAGAATCAATTAATATATATAGTAATAAGTACCTAAACATAGTAATAACGGAAATATCTTTCCATTAAAAAATTCAGCTCACTGATTGGAAACAAAATGTACATATTAATTAGCATATACGTTTTAACAGGACTGTATTTTTTTCGTCGGGTTCGCGATGTATAGTTTACTTCCGTTGTCTTTGGACATTACTCCTTGATGACTAGCAATGACACGTGCAGATTTGCGAATTATATTTGAATTATAGGTAGGTACATACTTAGGGACCTAATTAATTTATCCAAATATTTTTGCCAGTCATTCGCGAGTTTTGAAAGTTGTCAGGTGTATTTTTAAACGTATCTGAAACCGTGGACTCGCAAAATTGTCTATTGAAGTAGAGATGACATTTAAGTGTGATGGAGTGGCATTTTGATGCTGCCTAGGGGTGGCATTTTGTCTAGGGACGACACTGTAAGAACCCTTGATTTAAGGTTATTATCCCAACAAGCCATTAGTAATACTAGAATTGTTATAATAATTACAAGTCTCATAATAAAATATCATAAATAAATACTAAATAAACAATGTGTTTAATAAAACTATTATGAAGTTTGATGATTTATAATGTTACTGTCGCAGTTCCTAGAATATCTAAGAAATTTAATCCTGCCGTGCTCAAAGTATACTGATAAAGTGATACCTGTGAACTAAATATTATAATTATTCTGTAAGAATTCAAAACCTATCATTTGATTGATTAAACGTTCGTTACCCACTTTTTTCATTACGAATATTGGTTGTTAGCCGATAGCCTTTCGGGTCCTATGCTCTGACCACCTAACCATACGCTCAATGCATTGAGTCTTGCCAGTAACGTCCCTAGACAAAATGCCGCTCCTGGGCAGCGCCAATATGCCGCCCCATTTTTTATACAGTATTTTTTATCATCCGTGCACGTGTCGTTTCTGGTCACCATGGGCGTCGAAGGTGAACGGAAGTAAACTAGACATCGCGAACCGACAAAAAAATACTGTCCTGTTAAACCTTTTATGTTAATTAATACATTTCGTTTCCAAACAGTAAGCTGAATTTTTTAATGTAAAGATATTTTCATTAATACTAACTTTAGGTAGCTATTTCTATATATATCAAATGATTCTCCTCGATTTGCCGCACTTCGAGTAACTGTCGCCCCCAGGCGACGCTCAACCTGCCTACCCCCACGGGATGTCACTGAGTCTTGCTGTGTCAAGTCGTGAATTTACCAAACGCAGGCTTCGAACCCGCGATTGGTAAATTCACGCTGCTACGGTTTTGTATCTGGAAATTTGAACGTATCACAGTTCAACGTGAGATGTTTATCAGAAATATATGGCCGTATAGTATTGAGATAAAATTCAATTAAAAAAAAACATTTACAAAATACGTAATAAAAACCACCGGAATACCAGATAAGACCAAAGGAAATATGTAGGTAATTAAATTAGAAATACAATCATATTATAAATATTTGTAAATTCTGTATATGTGAAGTCGTGCCTATCAGATAATATAATATCATACCAATCAATATCTAATTAATGTTTTTATTGAATCTAACAGAATTGGAGCATTAGTGTCTGAAATGCTATACGGCCATCTCTTTTCTTTAAAACAGCTCACGGTGAATTGTGCTACGACGAAATAAATGTAATACGTACAATTATTTACATAAACGCCTAGTTTTATCGTCAGTCTGGTGATATATATTGTTAATTCAATTTGTCATACTTGCTTGAATAATGAAGATACTTGCCAGTTCGGTGATTAATAGTTTTCCTCAATAAATATGTACCTATTAACTGACCAAGAAATACTTAATACAAAAATAAATAAAAAATAAGTCCTAGGCGCAGCAAATTATTGCAATTTAATATTAAAAGAATATAAAAGATTTTACGAATTTATGAAGACAAGACGTTATGCTAATTTGTGGTTTTATTGGGTTTTCCGTTGTGATGTTTAAGTTATAGATTGTCTGTTTATTTTGAGGCCAAGAAAGTAATTTATAAGTATGTGGTTTTTAAATAATATTTAAAAAAAAAGTATAGGTACTTAAGTGCATTATAAATGTGTTAGGTATTTTCAAAAACTGCAACACGTGTTTAATGGCGACTAACATTAATTTATTATATCCATTAAGGTTGTATACCTAGTGTATTCGCGAATAGTATTAAAGGCATATTAAGGGTTGTGTTCAACCAATGTGTGCTACCCGTGCTCACGTATGGCTGCGAGATGTGGACCCTCAACACGAGAGATCTCCAAAGGCTAAGAGTCACACAGCGAGGCATGGGGAGGTGCATGTTGGGCATCACGCGAAAGGACCGTAAGAGAAACGAATGGGTTAAGAAGCAGACAAGAGTACGCGATGTAATAGATGTTGCCAAACAGCTGAAATGGAGATGGGAGGGGCACATTGCTCGCCGAAAGGACGGCCGCTGGACAAATGACGTCATCCAATGGTACCCAAGGGGTACGAAACGGCCACAGGCTCGCCCTAAAAGCCGCTGGATTGACGAACTGGTAAAGTTCTGCGGAAATACGTGGCAGCGAACGACACAGGACCGAGAGAGTTGGAGAAAGCTTTGGGAGACCTTCATCCAGCAGTGGATTGACCCCGGCTGATGATGATGATGAATTAACTATTTTTTTTATTCAACGAATAGTTCACAAGGTTTAAGAATGTAACATTCTAATTATTGAATATACATCATTTTGAAAACACTTCTGAGAAAATATAATATTGTAACCAATAGAACATTTTTTTTTGAAAAATTTAGACACCCCGCAGGAATCGAACCTGCATCTCTCGGGTTTCGCGCCCATGCACATATATCACTATGCTAAAGGCGTCATACTTGATTGCGACAAATCTTAACTAGACTAAATTTTAACGGGAAATAATATTATAACCAATAGAAAAAACCTTTTTTTGAAAAATTAAGATACCTCGCAAGAATCGAACCTGCATCTTTCGGGTTTCGCGCCCATGCACATATATCACTATGCTAAAGGCGTCATACTTAATTGCGACAAATTTTAACTAGACTAAAATTTAGCTGGAAAGCGCTTCAGAGAGTATTAAGAGCCATTAGTTAAAATTTGTCGCAATTAAGTATGGCGCCTTTAGCATAGTGGTGCTTCGACGCAGAACTTGGATCTAATTGGTTGAGCAAGGGGCATTTTTCTTCAAATAAAATCTGTTTACAAAACTTCTTCATGAGGCGGCCAAGATCCACATCGGATTGTGAAGCCAATTGGAATGGGAAATTGTAATTAGCAATTGAGTGGGCGGTTAATGTTAAATGTTTATTCTTCTTTTCATACACATTTAAATATCGCCAGAACCCGACTACTTAGAACAAACTAAGTCTAAAAATGATAACTATGGTATTTTTTCAGAACAAATATGAAGGTCGCAGTAATCGGTGCTGGGGTAGCTGGCCTCTGCTCCATCCGCCACATCATCAAGAACATCCCTGAAGCTGAGGTGACTGCCTACGAGCTCAGTGACTGCATCGGGGGGACTTGGGTGTACAAGGAGAAGATTGAAGAAGAAGAATTTGGGATGTCCTCGTCGAATAGCATGTACAAGAATCTCAGGTATGAAACTGTTCAATAATATTGTAATAAAGATATTGAAAAACCATTAATATATTTACACATGATACACCATTATACAATATCTAAACAGAAAAATGGATAAAGAATTTTTCCAGAAAGGGTTAAGACGGCTGATAAAAATCTATAAGAATCATCTTTACTGTAATGTAGATAGAGTTTAGTTTTGAGTACACAAATATGTATGTATTATTTTTAGGTAATATTTAATTATTTTGATATCAATCAACGGATTTGGAAATTGACTCTTATCACAATGCAGGTCGAGTTAATTTTGTTTAAACGGAAGTATAAAAAAAATGTAATGGTTCTGGGCTCAGAGTAATAATATACAGAGAGTTGGTATTTTTCGGTAAAATTAAGCCATGTTTCTTGCATATAACGCACAGTAGAACATCAATTTCATTATTATTAACTGAACTATGAAACGTTATACCATCATGTTGCTTCTCAGTAAGGCTACCAAATTTAAACACAACGTAGTTAACCATATTTTATACTAAATTAACTAACAATAATTAAATACCACTAACATTATATTTAACAGAAAAAAAACATTAAATTCCAGCAACACGTGCTCGCAGTTTTTAATGAATGTAGTCATTCAAATCAATGTTTACCGGCGATGCATACAACAAATATTTAATTCAGCCGTAGAAATTTTATCTTACTCTAACGCATATTTCGGAGATATAAGGGTGCCGAATGCTCTCTCACTCGTACTTATGGTTCGTTTTTGCTCAGGCCTTGGTTAAACTCAAGATTTTGTAGTCATTTTGTTTTTCACACGCTTCGCAAAAACGCATGAATATCTCGTGTAAACACCACATTTTTTGTCGATTGTTGCACATTCTCACTTTTATTTATTCACACATGCTCCGCGTTATAGTATAACTTCACATATTACGTGTACCTGACGATATCGTGTTTTAAAAATCTACTTTTCTACATAATTCGATGGTTTACAAGCCCTGTCATAAATCATTTCACGTTGCTTATGGCTTTTCCGATACATTACATTGTTTTACAGTTTTACACAATTATTTATGAATATTTAAATCTGTCAAGAGTCCAAAAGCATTTATAGTATTTTACGGTGGTCATTAATTAAAAAAAAACACGCAATTGTCTAATTTCCCACTTAAAGTAAAAAAAATGCGATCCAGCATATTATTATAGGACAAACTTTTACCTTTATTAATAGGAAATCGTCATATTGGTATTGGTCAACATAAAGCCATCGTGATATCGGCTGATTAGTATGAAACAGTTTTCCATCAATGATATATTATTTATTCACAATGTTATGATGCAGATGAACCCAAACCAACCGTGGATTCTCCAGGACATCTCCATGAAAAAATAAAATTATTATTAGTTCCTCACCGATGTCATGATATACCTACACAACATATTCTTTTGTTACGACGTAATACCTATTATGATTTTCAAAAATGGAATTTTTTGTGATGTCACTAAAAACCATAGATAATAAGTCAAAGTAATGTGAAACAAGTAGGTATATCAAATTTATATTACATTTTCTGTCTAGACATGCTTATATTTATTACATTTGTAATAAATGTGTTGTAGTTAAATTTATAATCATTTATTAATTATGTCCACATGTTTTAATAATATTTACCCAAAATAGTCAACAAAATGTATTTGGATTACTTAATCTTCAGTTCCTCTAATTATGTAAATTGTAAAAGATACATCAACATGACAGAAATAGATAATCTTTGTAAAAATATGCTTCATTGGTTATAATTGTTGCATATTTTATTAAATACTTGTTAGTGTTGCGTGAATACTTGGAATAATCTGACGTGTCATCCATGACCCCCGCAAAAGCTAATGTCGAAGGATTTCCAAGATTAATTATGTATACAGTGTGCAAGTAGTCGTCAATTAGCGACTATCTAGCACAAACGAGTAAGAGAGTAATTCTAGATAAGTACATAGTGCCCTTTTCTCTTATTTCCCACAATCGGGCACAATGGTGAGTTTTCTTTCATAGAAAATGTGGTGATGATCAATACGTTTACATTGTAACATTGTGCGATTTGTAATAAAAGGAAATGTTCAAATTTTTTTTCATTAGTCATTTTCACATTAGTCAGTGGTTTTCAATCTTTTTTGGGTCACGGCGCATAATATTTCTGCATAAAACACTGTTTTTTTCTCAAATGTCCTATTCTAGACCAAGATAAATCTGTTCATTTAAAAATGAACATTGTATAAAAACTGTTTTTAAAAATATTTAAATTGTTTGGATACAAACATACACAATATGAATCGGTCAGCACATTAGCTGAAAAATCTTGTTTTTCCATATCGTGTTCCGTTAATAATTAATCGAAGTAAAGTCAAAAGCCATGCATGAATAAATCAAAATTTAATTGCAGTTTTGAAATCAGGCAACGCTGGGGTTCCATAATCAAATTGTTGCCATTTAAAAAAATAGTTTTCCCGATTATATAAATATTTTTTATTTGATTTACAAATGCAAACTTATGAAAACTACACAGCATAAATTGAATAAGATTAGGTATTATGTTGCTTTATTAGTAGGGAGTCAGCTGAATCAATTGACGTATTGCGGATAGAGTATTATTGTCACTAGGTATATAGGAATACTAGATTCGTATATTTTTTTATTGCCATGGCAAGAAATTTGTATACCATATTGAGATGTTGTCTTTCTACGAGAGTATAATTTCAACGTTGTTGAGAATATAATGAGGCGTATATTTAATACTGGTTTTTCCCATAGTGCTATCCCCCAACTGAGGTCGGCCATCATCAGATCTATTTTCGTTTATCATCTGCTATCCAAAAAAGTTCGGTGGAGCTGCACTCATACCAATCAAGGAGGTTATAAAACCACGAAATGTGGTGTCGCCGATGCTACGTTTACAATTACTCTTTCCTTGGATGACAAGTTTCGAAAAGCTATACTTTTGCCCACTCATAATTTTACCGAGGTATTACTAAGCAGAACTTCTCGGTCGTTTCTCATTGGATTGAGAACGCCAACAAGTTGTGCCCCGGTCAGTAAAGAGGATTCTGAAGAAACATCTATAGTCACATCTAGAAAGCCTCAACTCTCCATGATATCTCCTGTTTTAGCGTCCATGTATCATATAAAATGAATACTGCTAGTCTTTCGTATTTGCGAATTTAGTCGATACTCAATATACGAGGGTGGGTCAATAAGTCCTTAGAAAAGCCGACAGGTGGCGCGACTAGTACTGTAAGCGGTTTGTTTTCATGCAGCGGCACTACCGATTCAGTATGCTGCGAAGTTTCAATCATATTGGTCGGGTTGTTGTGTGTTTCTCGTACATTTAAAAAAAAAATTTGCTTGTGGAAAATGGAAAAATGGAAAATGGAGAAAATTGAGTTTAGAGCTGTTATTAAACATTTTAATATAAAAGGGTTAACAGCAAAGGAAATAAAAAATGAGTTGGATTTAGTTCACGGCATATCTGCTCCTTCACTTGCAACTATTTATAACTGGTTAAATGAATTTAAACGTGGTCGTACATCAACAAAGGATGAACCACGCTCAGGACGTCTTGTAGAGGTGACTACACCAGAAATGATCAATAAAATCCACGATATGGTGTTAAGTGACCGAAGATTAAAGTTGAGTGAGATAATTGAGTTTACAGGGATCTCAAAAGATAGCGTCATTTCTATTTTACATGACAAATTGGGCATGAAAAATATTTCTGCAAGATGGGTGCCGCGTTTGCTCACAGTCGACAATAAACGCAATACGGTGGTGGCCTCTAAAGCCCTGTTGTCGCTCATGCAACGCAATCCGGATGAATTTTTTCATCGCTTTGTGACTGTAGATGAAACATGGATACACCACTATACTCCCGAGACGAAAGAACAGTCAAAGCAGTGGATTGCGAAGGCAAACCATGTCCAAAGAAGGTGAAAACCGTAAAATCAGCTGGTAAGGTTATGGCTACTGTATTTTGGGATGCACGTGAAATTATTTTCGTTGACTATTTGGAAAAAGGAAAAACAATAACAGGGGATTATTATGCATCTTTATTGGACCAGTTAAAAAACAAAATTGAAGAAAAACGGCCTCATTTAAACAGGAAAAAAATCCTCTTTCATCAGGACAATGCCCGTGTTCACACATGTTTACGATCAATGGCTAAAATTGAAGAATTTAAGTTCGAATTGGTCGACCACCCACCGTATTCGCCAGATTTAGCCCCCAGTGACTTTTTCCTTTTCCCAAACTTAAAAAAATGGCTAAGTGGACAACGTTTTTTTTCAAATGAAGAAGTCATCGATCGGACAAATGCTTATTTTGAGGACCTTCCGAAAACTTATTTTTCTGACGGTTTAAAAAAAATTGAGAAACGTCTAACCAAGTGTATTGAGCTCCAAGGAGATTATGTTGACAAATAAAAAAAAAATACAAAAATAAAAACTGTTTTAATGCTTTTTTCTAAGGAATTATTGACCCACCCTCGTACTTTAAATATTTGCAAGGTATTTATTGTTTTTCGGTTGTTTTTTAGGTGGATACTCGTAAGTCGAGAACTGTCAGTTGTCACTATCTTTGTTTATATATTTTTACCTCTCCGTTAATTAGCCGATAAATGGCAAAATAGCTTACTGCAATTCGTGACATTTCATACAACTCGTGGAATCATCGAAGAAGCATCTCACATTTTGAACATACGTTATTTTCCATACATAGCTTTCCACTTTGACCCTCTGGTATGATATAAACATTATAAATGATCCGAAATAATGAATTCTTTAATAAACTATGAACAAGTTTGATGACGCTTCGCAAGTTGTATAATGCCATGTATTTAATACGTCATCGGTGACGCGACGTATCTGACACACCTCACACCTATCAAATCATACGTAGCGTCTGGGACTAGCAGTGGGCATCAACATTGTACGCACGTAATATAATCTTTTGAGTTTATTTGCAGTGATTCTTGTATTTTTTAATAAGCAACGTGCAATTTATATTCAAGGAAAACTTACGCACCAAAAAGGTTTTTCCCAGTATATTTTTAGCTTCTTTACAGCCAGATAATAATATTGGTGAAATTAGCAGAAATTGTGGCACTTCGGATTAATGTTATAGTACGTATCTAACAAATATACTAATACATTGTAAAAATGCAATAAGAAAGAATTCTTATTAAATTATGAAGAAGAATTTTTCTAAGTTCAAATTCTTTCAAAAAATCTTGATGTCTATCTTTTACATTCAATGATGTAAGGTTTGGGACTTTAGCGGCGAGATTCGTCAAAATATTTAAAAGGGGGCCTCAAAATAGTTAAAATCTGTCATAAAATTATTAAATTATACCGAAATCTTAAAAAGATGCGTATTTCTTACACATTGAGTATAAAATGTTACACAAAGCATAAAAAACTATAGGGTCCACTCACACACGTACCTACCACTAATACCTATTGTTATGTGTCATTAATATCATCTTCGATAAAAAATATTTTTAGTTAATTGTGATGTTTGGTTTTGGATTGTAGATGTGATTTTTGGTTTATTTTCTTAATCGGGGGGGGGGGGGGGGGTTAATATCAATTTGTGCGTCGGACCTCCGCGTCTCTAAACCCGCCACTGTAGTTTATATAATATAAGAAATAAAGAACAGCTATATCTTTATATAGAATATATATTATTACAAAAATTAATGTATTTTTTTATTTTTCTTATAGAATATATTGTATGAATGAAAGAAAAATGCAAAAACCAAGGGACTGAGTTATTCGCAGTTAGTGGTGATTCCTCTGTTCTCCCAAGTCAAGTTTTCTGGACGTTGGATCTTATAGAGTAACTCTTAGTCACTTGATGCTGAAAGATATCATACATGTATAGTAGTACCTACGTTATTCACATATCTCAGGTATTCGCGAGAAGGATTTTGATCGATCTTGTCGAATTGAATCGTGAACATATAAAAAGCATGTACATTCGATTCAAATTAACCACGAGGAAACCCGAGTGATCTCATCGTATCACTTGATTGTATCATTGATGTATTGAATCCCCTACGCTTTAAACTGAGGCGTAGTTTCGACGCGCAGTAAGCTTTTTTCACAGTAGGAGAATTAATAGTTTGACGACGAATGTAACGATTGCCCAAAAGACGACGAATGGAAAATTGAGTACTTATATCTTTGTAACGGTGGAATGTAGGTGTTGTTATTTATAGTCAATGCTTGAAATGGATAGGAACGCACATGAACGATTCGTGAAATCGCCGAGATTATCGCTCCGTCTTGTGAACAAATTAAATATTGCGATCCGGTTTGTGAATTATTAAAAATCGATTAAATTCACTTCATATATTATATTTGTTTAATTTCAATACGAGACTTATCGGAATCATGCTTAAAAAAAATTATGAGTTACTACAACCAGTTAACAAGGTTCGTATGCCACAAGTTTAAAGGCTGTTACTAGGATTTTTTCCGTCTGAGCTCTAGATAATTCGTCTCTGTTCTGGCAGAACACACTAAGTGGAGAACACTAGTTTTGAGTAATTTGACTTTGAAGTTGTTAAAATGTTTGAAATGGTGTATCATGTGAGTTTATTAAGTAATCGTTAAAAGGATGACTTTAAAATAAAGACTGTTTATTTATTAAGAAGGTTTCCAGACGGTAAAGTTTGAAATAAGGAACATTTTGGTATAACTAACTCAATATGTCATTTTTTCGAATTAGTCTGCCAGAACAGTGACAAATGTAAATAACTTAGTTTCTATATGATATAGGTACCTTCCTCCATACAACAAAATAAATACATAGATATGTTAATAGTTTCTAAAATTATCGAGCGCTCCGGTTCGTAAATGTTTTCATTTCGAGCGCTGTTTATACTGTAATACTGTAACAAAAATATAATACGTTTTTTCAAGTTACAGAATGTCAGCGGAATACTGTCAGTTTTGAGATGGGATAGTAGATCACAATGAATTTAAAATTGGACATGCCTGGTATAGCGTAACAGTCGGCACAGGGTTTTGGAAAATTGTCATTCATACATTTATAGTCATAGAATAGGTATATTATTTTACAAGTGTTAATTATTTATTTGAAGAAAACATTAAAATAATAGATTTCACACGCAAATCATACGTAGTTAACCATATACGAGGTAATTGATTATATGACCAGCATGGTAATAATAGGGTTACATCATTTAGTTTTTATTTAGATTTTCCAGAAAATATGGAAAAACTTTTTTTTATGTTGTTATGAACTATTATAAAATGCATTACGTGATAATTACTTTCATAAGTATTCAAATTCGATTGTTCACTTCTATTTTATATATTTCTATAAAAAAAGAGCTGTCGGTTATACAAAACACTGATCAGAGTCATGGCTATGGCTATGGCTCAGAATATTTGACATACTGGGAGGACCCTTGATGTCTTCGAAAGGAAAATACATACAGAACATAGTTCATTAAATTTATTCTCCGTGTCCAAAAATTTGTACGTATGCAGTTCACTGTAAGATGTTGTATCGGACATTGATAGATCAGATTCATCTCTAAATAAAACACTTAGAAATACGTAATAAAAATCACAGGAAAACAAGAGCTTCAATCATATCTTATTGTATCTGATAATAGTGACAGTGTGATTATCAGATATTTGATGCCAATCATTGTTATTAATACTTTGGACGCTGAAGACGCACCTGGCGCGGAATGACCAGGCGGTCGATCGATGTAATTAACGTGCATTTTAAAGGTGATAATTAAAAAAATCATTATCTAGTCAGCAGCGAACGAGTTAATAATGTGGTTGGTCAATGCGTTTCCAAGAGACGTAGACATTTTTAGTGATGGGCTATATATTTTGATTTTAAATTTCTACCTTATTGTTTAATTTGTTTTTTTCTTTAATTATATTTGTTTAGAAAATTGTCGTTCATTGTTGTTTTTTACTAAATTGATTTACCTGTTCTTTTCATTCTAAATGCCATGTTGTATGTGAACGTATTGAATTAATAATTTTTATACACTCAATATGTTTTTTTTAATAAATAAAATAAGTAAAAAAGGTTCTTATTTAATTTAATACAACGCTCCACGAACAACGCTTAATTTGTTTGCTCTCAATACTATACAGTCATCTTTTCCAGTAAGACAGCTCGGTTATGTTGAAATGTTATCTTTATGTAATAATTTTAATGTAACCGAAATTCTCATGACAACAAATCCGGAGAGAAGAAGAAAAGTTGGAAGAATTAAGCCGATATAACTTTACTGCATTAACAAAGATGTCATCACGCTGTGCTTTGTAATGGATATATTTTTAGGTTTATATTGTTATTACAAGTAAATTGGCTATGGAAGTATGTATACGTGCGTACAAACTATGTATTTCAGATATTTTCTGCAAAAATGTATAGGTATACGGCACACTGACTCTGAGGTACAGATTTATAATACAGCCGTATAATATATGAATACCTTTTGTTTCCAAGCAACCTTGAAGGATCGGTGATTAATCAAAACAAGTTAGTTGAAAACAATTAAAGAGGCATGATAAACCATAAAAAAATACGAATTTTGGGATTTTCGAATTTTTAGGCAGATACCGGATCTAGAAATATTACATAATAATTATATTTACCCCTTTGATTTAAAGTAGATGGAAGACATCTGCTTTTTTACAATTCTAAGGTCGCGGAGGTCGTCAAAAATATTATACAACAACGTGCTTTATAATTTTTGAAATTCATTGCCAGTGACCTTCAAAAGGCGATAAATTCTCAAATATTTGCCGTTTATGTAATTATTTCGTTTGGCCTTCGATCAAATTTATGACAGAACAGGATTTATATTGTGTGTATATGTAAATATAATTATATTGTGTCGCGAAGGATCGTGTCTCTTTTGATCCTTCCATATTTAAAATGCCATCTACATATAACTCAACTGCCAAAAGAATGAATGCCTTAAAATAAAACATTCAACAAAATGATTTATACTTACAAAAAACTATTTTTTTCTAAATTATAATACAAACTATTATCGAACATTATATTATTACCTATTGATAGTTAGTACAGCCTTGGAAACTTACCAATAACGGAGCTGTGAGTACGCAAAAGCATTGATTTGGGTACCACTTGACCTAACTTTGAAGAATAAAAGGGCTCTATTAAACAACCCAGCTTATAATCGAAAATCATTGTTACGTAAACAGATATGTATATATATACCTACAGATAAATTCAGTTGAATATTAATTCTGCTTATAAGGGTGATTATTGCAAATACGTGTTCATGTTTTGATAGAATTCTTGTCTTATTCAGGATATGAAGCTGCATGTGTATACTTGCGATATAGATACCCACACATTAAATATACTAAATCCATTTGTATATAGTTGAACAATTATCGTTCACGTATTTGACCTATTTTTTTTTTAACTTATCTAGTTAATATTCAGATTTTGAATGGGGTAGTTTTGTTGTCTGATATAAGTCGATGTGTTAAAGTAAACCTTACTAGTCAGGCGTGACACGAAGCTGTAAACTTCGAGCGTAGTGTTAGTTATTATTCAAACTCTGAATGCAAACTATTTGGAAAAATGATGATTGTTGCATATTGAAATACATTGTAATAATTTGAACGAAATATGCAATGGAAAATATTCATTTTATTGTTGTTTTAATTTAATAAAACGCATTTTTTTGTACTACTTATTCCACTTTTAATCAATAAATAATTAGGACCGGTTTCGTCCGCCTCAGAGGGACATTTTCAACGTCCCTCTGAGTCGGAAAATGTCCCTCTGAGGCGGACGAAACCGGTCCTAATTTATTGATTAAAAGTGGAATAAGTACTACAAAAAATGCGTTTTATATTAAATTATATTAATATTAAAACAATAATACAATGCAGTTTCACCATGAATTGACAGTTAATAAAATAAAAGAAATATTCATTTGATGGTATTACAGTTTACCGCATTGCTTTCGAAGATAATCAATAATTAGCACTACTATCGTAATTTTTAATTCAGTACCTTGGTTTGTTTATAGTTGGCCTTGGTCAAAATCATGCGATCACAAGTTTCACGATTATAAAAAAATATTCTTTCCCCATTACCTGAAACAAAAAAAAATTTATAACCGAAAAATTATTACCCAAATTGGTTTTAGAAGAGATTTTGTTTCTTGGACACTAATTAATAAATTATTTTCTCCCATTGTTTCAGGACGAATCTGCCAAAACAAGCGATGTCCTTTTCAGACTATCCTATCCCAAAGTCCTTCAACACTTACATGGACGACGAAGAGTTCATGGGTTATGTAAACGACTATGCGAGATTCTTTGACCTCGCCAAATATATTAAGGTGAGTGATGGGTTATAATAATTTATATTTTAACATTTATTATGTTTAAATATTTAAAGATCAGGAAGAGAATACATAATATATTATTTAAATTGTGCTTTTGTTATTTTGAAAGTTAAATATTTTACCATTTTTATGACAACTTTACTGTCACGCATAAAAACAAACTAAAAGTTTTAAATATGATTTCAATAAAAATATTAAATTCGCCATAGACAATACAGAATTATATTTAAATATATTATTGTGGTTTGCTGACTTATTAATATATTTATGTATACATTCATGTATATCCAATCGAGCAATACTAGTTTTCAATACCTTCATCTTTCTTGTTCATAATTATTCTAAATTTAAAAAGATATTATTATATCTACCCGTCGTATTTGGCCAATTTTTGATTGCTGTTTTTTATTAGAAGAGTCTAGACTCTAAACCTTAGATATTTTATTTCTGTAAATAGAACGTGAATAAAATCTCAACATTTGTCAGGTACAAGTTTGTTTACTGGAAGCCAGGCGGGAACAGCGCTAATTTTCATAAGCCGAATTCATGAATTTAAGAAAACCTAGCCTAACTTAACAGATAACCCTATTTTATTATTACCAAGTTTTTCTTAGCTCGTATTCTTATTTGTCCGATGGTTGTTTGTCCGGTACAAATCTTGCAATCGATTTTTAACTAACTTCCCGACTAGCTAGACATTTGAAACTTTTAGAATATATCAGAACACGATGCCAATGCATTCTTTTATTACTATTAGCCACCTTTAAGTAGAATTGAATTCATTTTCAGTTAATTCTGTTTTGTATGAAAAGTTATTTTGGAAGAAATCCGTAATCCAATCCACTATTATTGGTTGCTAACTGAATTATTAATATATACGTGCGTTACTATGGAAGTCAAAATGACATTTCAATATTATATATTTGTTTGTTTGTTGCAAAATAGCAAAAAAATATTTGATGACAATTGCCTTATTTGTTCTAAATTATTAATACATAGAATTGTCAAGTTT
Source organism: Rhyacophila brunnea (assembly GCF_057557595.1). Taxonomy (NCBI): domain Eukaryota; kingdom Metazoa; phylum Arthropoda; class Insecta; order Trichoptera; family Rhyacophilidae; genus Rhyacophila; species Rhyacophila brunnea. The sequence goes on from NW_028232860.1 coordinate 20,498,470, forward strand.
ATATGATTGAACAGAAAATTTAAAAACGTGGTATAAAAAAGTTCTTTTTATCTTGCAATTATTTAAAATTAGTTTGTCGCTGGTTTCCACTTGACAATAACCCTTTGTAGTATATTGATGTATTGTAGTGGTGATATTATTTTATGTGTTGATGGTTCTGGAAACAGAAATGGAATTTTTATTTTTGTAAAATCTTGTCAACATTATTAACTTATCAACAAAAAAATCCATTATTATAAAACCATTATATTCTAAACAAGATAATCTGAAAATACTATTAAAAAATAACATTTTAGAATTGTCTTTTTTCAGAAATTATGCATACCTAAGAAAGAAATAAGATTAACTTTTTACGAGAATAGAAACTGTCGTTTTTGTTTTTTTTGTTTTCGTCGGGTCTTTGTCGCGTTGTCAAAAATCAAAAAAAGTTTTTTTGAACGTCAAAATTTTATGAAAATGGAACGTGCCGTTTTTGTTTCTAGAGCTTCCAATCATCGCATATGTATAGTCACCGCTTTAGGCAGATGATCTTACAGTATTTGTTGTAGTAAAAAATATAATTCAATTGCCATAATATTATTAATGTTCTAGTTACGCCACTTGGTAAAGTCGGTGAAGTACGTGGACAACGAGTGGGAGGTGGTTTACAGGGACATCCTGGCACAGCAGGACCACACGAAGGTCTTTGACTACGTTGTGGTCTGCAACGGCCATTATAACAAGCCATTCACGCCTCGATACACCGGGCAGGACATCTTCAAAGGTAAGAGAAATACATGTCATTATCCCTTTTGTTTCGGCTTAATGTCGGACATAGAATATAGGAACCTGTGCTATTTCGACAAACCAATATGATACGTGTATATATATATTTTCCAGTAGGCCATTTGGATATATGCGTTACGTATAATGTATTATAACGATATACTTACCGATTTACCGTAGTAGGTAATATGCAGTAAAGTTAATATTACATATTGATACAATTCATCATCCTTAGGTATACATTTTAATTTTACATAGTTACATCAAAGTATTTATTGTGAACCTTGATATGGTTAGTGAAAAAATATTTTACATAATAATATTATAAAAGCATTTAATAATAAAGTAAAATTAAAAAAAAATACGAATAAATATTTGCTGTTCGTAATAAAAAGCATTCCACTGGTTGAATATTTCCCAATTTTCATTATTTGATTAGATCGGGACTCACTCTTTGGAAATGAGTGAGTTGAATTTAAAAATCTATTACGATAACAAACAACCGTGAAAACTTCAAACATTATAAAAATAGTTTACTCTGAAAAATCAATTTGTGCAACTTAATCTATACATGGAAACCATTTTAATTAAAGTTGAAGAGTGCAATGAAGTAACATTTTTGGAGTATATTATATTATTAAATGGCGTGAACTCGTATGAACAAACAAATTAATGAAGTAAATTAGCAGCAGTAATTTTGACAATATTTGAATCCTGTATGATTGCGAACAACTATTTTCGTCGATGATTTGACTAAAGCATAATATGTATGAATAAAACCCTTCAAAATTATAAATTTGTATCATTATAATAATGCATGCATGTATTTCAGTATTTATATACATATCTATATTTTTACTACTACAGTTTTAAGAAGTTTTATGATTTTTTAACGAACAGCTGGTTCATAACCATATTTATAATTTAATCGAGATTAACCAGACGAAACCATCGCAGACAAATCGGTGGGAGACAGCTGAATAACTTCTTCTTCTTTATCAGACCTCGTGATCCAGATCATGTCCTGGATGACTTGACTGTCGGGCTGTAGCGATTTACATATCTTGCTAGACATTTAGCGATTTTATGGTAATGGTTCATCCATATGAAGTAGCCTGTTTTCATTCTATTATGCATTCGACTTGGCTAAATTAAACGACTGTTAATATTTTGTATCGTCGGATCTGATAATATAATATTACATATTCTCCAGGAAAACAAAGCCACAGCCACAACTATAGAGTGCCATCAGCTCACGCGAACAAAGTAGTCCTCGTCATTGGCGGAGGGCCTTCCGGCGTGGACATCGCCATGGACGTCCTGAACTGCTGCACAAAGCTTATCATGAGCCACCACAATGACCACCCCGTCGTGGGATCCTTCCCGTCGCACTTCATGCAGAAACCCGACGTCAAAGAGTTCACGGAGAATTCGGTTGTATTCGTTGATGGAACCAGTGAAGAGATAGACGAGATCTTGTATTGCACAGGTAAATGTCTATTATCACATCACAAGTAATGCAAAAACAGCGATACTTATCAAGAAGTATTAAGTCAATTTAGCTAACTGATATATTTTGTTGTGTTATATTATTTGATACACAACGATCTGGAAAATTTGATCAGATGTTATCAGTGGCGGGCAAGATTGACTGCTGGACGGAATATAATATTATGTATGTGTATTTAACTTTGAAATAATTATTTAGGCGTTCTAGAAAGATCAATGGTATACGTATCAGAGGACGAAACTGCATTTTGTGGCTTAAGAACTTCCGTTATTGGTACAATTACAACTCCACCGAAATGTCACAGGTAGCAGATGATCGCTCTGATGGATGCCAACCTCTGTTGGGGGATGCCACGATAAGATGAATAAAAATATACGATTTTGCGACACATGAAATTAAAAATCCACATACGTTGCAAATTCTTAGTAGTCTGGAATCATTGAACATTGGTACCATGGCTAGGTACGGCAAAAGCCATTCGCAGTTGTGTTGTTTTTGTTTGCTATCATTGAATAGTATACAGTACAAATACTCCAGAAGGCGGCTCTTTTGGTGCTGTGCTTCGCTGGCCTTCCATCCGGGAGTTCTGGGTTCAATTCCCGGTGAGGTCAAAATATATGTACATAATCTAATATGTAAATTCCTGAAGCTTGGGAGTTTTAAAACTGTTATTGGGCTTCACGGCGTGTTGTGGTGTTTAACAAAGAATCATAATATATATTTTTTAAAAAATCGTCCATAATGCCATTGTGGAATGATTCCAGTCTATCTTACCTCATTATATATTCTAATGAACAAAAGCCAGGCAAGTGAATTACTTTTTAAATTGTTTTCATGAATTTTTTAGGTTACGCTTATTACATTCCGTTCCTGGATTCCAGTACCGGAGTGGTGGTGAACAACACCCACATTACGCCCCTTTACCACCACATTGTCAATATAGAACACAATACAATGCTGTTTGTCGGAATACCGCAACTGTGTTGCACTGTACCATTGATTGATATACAGGTAAACAATACATAATATATATTTATATATTTTTTCATTAGCAGATGAACAATATTTCAATGGATATACCTAAAGTGACGGAACTGAACCTTCTATATTCAAAATAAAAGATGTATACAAAAAAACTATAAGGCGCGAATTCCAAACAAAAATAAACTTGCTCTGCTTTGGTCAATCAATCACGATTACATTAATACATCGGTTTATACTGTTGCTAACGTATTATTACGATGGTAACAGTACCAAGTATGTACGAGCCATTAGTGAGAAATTGACTATATTCAAGAATTAGTTTGATAATAATCGGTATTTTCATACATAAATAATTATATAATTTAGTTACTAATGTTTAGTTTTTTTTTTTTGCTTTTACAGTCAAGATATTGCGCTGCGTTAATGAAAGGTAGCTTTACGTTACCCTCAAAAGAAGGAATGATCGCACACAATCAAGCACTGTTCGACGAGAAGAAGAAACTCGGATTCTGTAATAAGAAGATCCTTGGTTTCACGCACATATTAGCAAGGGATGAGGTAAGAAAAGTCTTTTTTTACAACGTTTTTATTAGCTCGTATTCTTGTTTGTCCGGTGGTTGTTTGTCCGGTACAAATCTTGCAATCGATTTTAACTAACTTCCCGACTAGCTAGACATTTGAAACTTTTAGAATATATCAGAACACGATGCCAATGCATTCTTTTAATGCTTTTAGCCATCTTTAAGTAGAATTGAGTTCATTTTCAGTTAATTCTGTTTTGTATGAAAAGTTATTTCGGAAGAAATCCGTAATCCAATCCACTATTATTGGTTGCTAAGTGGGTGGTCCTAGCAACTAAATTATTAATATATACGTGCGTTACTACGGAAATCAAAATGACATTTCAGTATTCTATATTTGTTTGTTTGTTCGTTTTTTTAATTACTTCATATCAAGTACAAGTTTGAGCATATTGAGCATAATAATTCAACAGAAAATTTAAAAACGTTGTATATGTAAAGATCTTTTTATCTTGTAATTATTTATAACTACTTTATAATAATTCACTAGGGCTCGATACTATATATTATATGAGTGGAGTTCCGCCTCCCTGGTTCCTTTGTTACATGCGAACTAATGTAATGTTTAAATTATATTATCCCGAAAAGTAGATCGACGACATCCATGTTTTTATGCGAACCGTCCACCAAGAATCTATTAGGGATAGTTTCAGATCGATTGGATTATTAAAAGTTTCTTTTTTTAGGACGTTATATAGACACCACACATTTGGGGTGCCGAACCGGCCCAATCGTATTGTCACCGCGTTGATACCTATATACCAAATATGGGTATACGAAAAATATGCAGACGGCTTTTTGAGCGGGACAGAAAAACAGAAAAACACAAAACAAAACTTAAGAAAAACGTTGTTTATATTTTTATATTATAGAGTGGATTATGAAAAGAGATAATTTTATTATATTGGCAATACAATTGGTTATAATGTACATATGTTATAGTTGAAAGTAAAAAAAAATAATATTCGAAAAAATACATTAGAATCAAACTACACAGATAGTATGCCGTTTAAAAGAGATTTCGAGGAAGTAGTTTATTAAATTTGTATCACGATTTATACAGGATAATTTATTAAAAATAAAACATTTTTCTCTAATACGGATTGTATTATAAATTCACGGCTAATGTGATTTTGATAGATCTGTGATTATGACGCTAAAAAACAGTTGAACGTGAAAGCATATCACGATTTCGGAAATGATAACACTGAAAATAAATGCTATAGAATCGTGCATAATAATTATTGTGCTAATAATGTAGTAATGATTGATTTGAATGAACACCAATGATTTCAAATATCTCAATACAATAGTTTTATCAAGATTACTTTGATATAATAACATAGGGGCAACGTAATAATATTCTAATTGATCAAGGACGGCGAATCTTTTTTTGTAAGTGTAGAATTTTATGCAAAAATCTTGAAAAAAGGACAAAATAAAAACGTATGTTTTTATACACAAACTGTTATATACAAAAGATTATATTTTTTTATTGTAGTCAGTATTGAGATACTTAGTTGCTTGCCAGGTGTTAATTTATTGGTATGCGGTTAATAATTGAAGACATTTTCAAGATAATTGAATATCTTCTTCTTTTTCCACGGCGCTACATCCCGGGGTGGGATTTGGCCTCCTCCACAACCGCTCTCCACTCACTCCTGTCTCTCGCCACACTTCTCCAGTTACCGGGTCTTCCTATATGAAGCCAGTCCACTTCTACGGCGTCAGCCCATCTCCTTCTTGGACGGCCTCTGGGTCTCTTCCGTTGGGGTAGCCACTTTGTCATGATCCTTGGCGCTCTAACTTTAGGCATTCTCTCCACATGTCCCGCCCATCGTAGTCTTTGGGACTTACAGTATCTTATGATTGTTTGCTGTTCAATCAGCTCTTCCAACTCGTGGTTCATTTTAATTCTGTAGTTCCCATTTTCCAACGTGGGTCCAAAAATTTTGCGGAGTATTTTGCGCTCGAAGACAGCTAATTTGTTTTCCTCGTTTTGAGTTAAGCACCAAGTCTCACAGCCATAAGTGACCACTGGCCTTATAATTGTTATAATAATAATTTAATATACAGTTTGTAAAAACATCCCTTACGTGGTTCAGTTAAACCATTACGAAGGCGTTGTTTTACTTGAGTTTTAAAATAATTCATTGACGAAAATACTTGTTTGCAGTCATATGATTAGCTACATGTAGATAGTAAAAATAATTATATGATATTTTTTCATTGAATAATTAATCGTATCGGGTAATAAATTATATTTAAATTCTGCAATAATATTACTTTTTTATTCATATAGGTAAATATTAATATTATTGCAAAGGTTGTATCAATAAAAAAGTTATCGCGTAATCTGATAAAACAAGCAATCAAATGATAAGAAAAAATATATTGTTTAAATTCAGTATGTACATTTTATCAGAATGAAGGATGAAAAACTATTAAATTTTTTAATACAAAATTAGATTTTACCCCCCCATGTTACACTTAAATGGTCCTAGTGTCATAGGTTTGCCATCCCTGCAATAGATTATTGTTAGCTCCCATTTTAATTGTGTATTGATATGTAAGATATGGCTAATGAGTAGAAAGATTGTTTTAGTTTTTGAATGTTTATTCTCTTATAATCACACATTATTTTGATTGCTAAATATAATTATGTACGAGTATGCATGGATGTATGTGGAAAATATCTGACAAGTTTGCATATTATCACTTAGATAAAAATATGACAAACAGTCCGTATAATCTAAGAATTTGACACCACATTTAGTTAACGACTTCGCGATGACCAGATATTCAAAATCTTGCAAATAATTTGCTGGCTACTAAGGATAGGAATTATGTTAAATTTAATTTTACCTTCTTTTTTTCAGTATGATTACTACAAAGCAATTTCCGAGGAATCCGGAGTAACGGTTATCCCGAAGGTCATCTGCGAGATCAGGAAAAGCACCATGCAGTCCAAGAAGGTCAACGTCTACACGTACAGAAACTACAACTTCAGGTTGATCGATGACGAGACATTCGAAAAGACCTACGCTGGTGATATTAACGGGATCAAAAAAATCATCAACTGCAGTATCGGAGTCTAACCTCTATGTAGATGGAGATCCTATGTGTATTATAGTAGTAGCATGTAATTAGATTATAGGTGTGTCATTATAGCATAAACCAGTGCTTCTCAATCCTTTTCTCATCACGGCTCGCTATTTAAATAATACAATTTTTACCTATAATTATTATAATTTCAAACAATTTAATTAAGTAATTTATTATTTTCTATTGTGCCGTCATCAATGACATATTAAATGGACGACTCACTTCATACCCGGCGCGCACGAGAAATTGTGCATGAAAGTAATTCACAGATGTATGGGTAGATGTCACGTGACCATTGACGTATCCGTTTCCATTATGCGATACAAGCTTCGAGAATTTATAGTAATATAACCTTTATTGTAATGGCGTATTAGTGTCATGACTCATTGCGTTAGAAACAGATTCTCGTAGGATACCGATATTAAAATATGAATTTCGCCATCCGGCAGACCCGACACAAAGTGAGTGTCATTTTATTTTCTAGATGCTTCGTCCATATTAATGTCATTGGCCGTCATTTATCGAAGGTTTGTGACCAGCTAGGTCAGTTGTATTATATCCCCAACATCTTGGACATTGAGTCACATAGTCAATTCTACCGACGCTTCTTCTGCCTTCTACCGTTCCCTGCATTATAAATTGGAGTAAATCACATTTCTCATTGTGGAAAATGTTGCCGAAGTATTCATCTTAAAATATAACCAGATGCGGTTATTAAATGTAATTAAGATTTTTTTGAGACTGTACCACAGAGTCGAGAAATCATCAATGAGATTTTCTATAATTTGAGAAATTGTTACTAGGCAATAATAATAAGAAAGGGAAATTTTTAAATTGAAACGTAAAAAGAAAACTGCCAACCGCAATAGAATTTTCTTAAATATCTCGCTTAAAATTGTTTTTGGCAGATAGAACTAAAAAAAATAAAATAAAAAAAAGTTCTCGGCTTTCATTTTGAACGGAATTTTTTAAATTTCACGATTTAAAAAAAATCGTCATGGAGAGGTAAAAATAAAAAAATCTCAAGGATTCACGAGAAATCAATAAACCAATCACGATTTTTTGAAAAAAAAAAATGTGTGTATAGTTTAAAATTCAGCGACCAATGTATCGGTGTCAGATAATAATGAAATGTATCAAATATATAACTAAACCATAAGCTGTTTAATTGAAACAATAGTAGTTCTATAGTATCTTAATTTGCTATATTAAGTAGGAAAATGTATTAGAATGTGTAGTAAATTATATTTTGTCTCTCTTTATGACCAAGAGCAGAATTTAAATAATATGTTCGATTATATTGTGTTTTATATTATTTATTTTTGTGAAAAGTTTACTCGTATAAACATATTCATAATAATACATATGTCAATGTATTAATTAATTTATTGTGTTATTATATTTAAATATTTTGACAAAATACCAACTAAACATTGAACCATTTAAAATGGTGAGATTAGTTTGAAAATCGAGATTATACCCGCGGGCCTGATATTATAGTATTGGAATTATGTTCAACAAACTAATAATTAAGAAGATTATGAATGACGGATAGAAGAACAGTGACTTTCGTGGCAACGTCGCTTCCCACGATGAGAAGTGTTGTCATTTTTTAAAACGTTACATTAATAATTAAATTAAATTATTAACATATTATTAATTGACACAGAATGGCAATCTTGTAAAAACTGCATTTTGTATATTGAATAATTATAAATGAAAAGTAGATTAAAACTTTAAATAATTCAATGGTTACTTTATCAGTGTTTTAATTATTGTAAATGCATACTCGCGGATAAAGTATTCGCCGTATTATTTTTTTTATTAATTATTGAAATGGTAACACTCTATAATGTTTGAGACTTTCACGGTTGTTTTTTTTATCGTAATAAATTCTTAGGTTTCCACCGCGTGTACTTCTTCCTTCTTTCCCCGACGGTGGAAACCCAAGAATCTATTACGATGGTAACACTCTCTTCGTGTTTATTAAAATTATTCAAAAAAATCTCTAACGACTAATCGATTAAATGATTGTAATTTTCATGCTCTATTGGTTGGTGTATATTGTGTTGACAATTATTGGCAGTGCACACAATCTTGCTTTGTCATAAACTATATTTATTATTTTTGTGTACAAAACGTAATTATTTGACAGCGGCTGTCACTTTTGTTTGAAGGTTTCGCGGTATTGCGTTTATTGTTATGCGTTAGTTCATTAGTTAAAATTAATTTTCCAATATCGGAAGACCAGTGCATAATGTGTCTTATTTATGTATGTAGGTACAAACTACTATGTATAAGGCCTCTGGTACTTGATCGTAGTTTTTTTGCATAAGTGTTTTTTATGGATGTATGAGATTCACGTAAGAGAAGTTAGTATTATAACATTTAGTGAAATTAGATTATCAATGTAATTGAATTCGATGATTGATTAGAATTATTAACTGTGCAATTTTTTTTTATTTAATATGTGTAGCAATACTATGTCATGTATACTAAATATAAATAAAATATTATGTGAAAACAAAGGTCTTTTTTTACCCCCAATACACGATATTGATAATAATAATAAAATTATAATCCTACACCAGTAGTCTCTAAAAGTTTTTTGATCGCGTATCCCCTTAGACAGAAAAATAGAAATAGCGCGTACATCAAATATAATATAAATATAATATAATGTAATATAATATAATGTAATGTAATGTAATGTAATGTAATGTAATGTAATGTAATGTAATGTAATGTAATGTAATGTAATGTAATGTAATGTAATGTAATGTAATGTAATGTAATGTAATGTAATGTAATGTAATGTAATGCAATGCAATGCAATACAATACATTAAAATACAATACAATACAATACAATACAATACAATACAATATAATAGACGTTAGTATAGCAGAAAATCTTTATATCTAGGTAGATAGCCGATTTAATTTATTAATTAATTAAAAAATCTATATTGAAAATAATTGTTAAGAAAGAAGAGTAAACGTCTTTATAATATCATACATAAAACTAACTATTATTAGGTACTAATTATTTATTTTATAAACAGCTTAAATATTTTATTTTTCTCATTATAATTTAAGATGAACAATAGGACTGCATTTGTTTAAAATAATATCTGAAAATTCTGGTTTCAAAATTATGCTGTCACTATTACTGTAATACGGTCTGGTTCCAAGATTAATTTATTTTTATAATTGGTTTAATAGCCAAAGGGGTCCAATGCCAATAATAAGTGTGATACAATTTCAAGTTTACATGCTTTATATAATATTAATATTTACATTAAAATACAATATGTTTAATTAACGTAAAAAGGTATTTGTTATTCTTCAATTAACTTCTTATTTTTTTCCTGTCGATATAAAGCTTGTTTTTTGGCGGACGCCACTAAACAAACGCGTAACCCACTTTGGAAACCACTGCCTTGCATAAACTCAAATGTAAATTTCTATACTTCTCGAAAAAGCTCAGCATGTGACGGAAATAACACGTATCGTAGAAAACAATATGTATATATGATGAATACCAAGTGATCAACCATTTTATATTTATTTATTTATTTATTTATTTATAAAAGAGTATTACGGCATTACAGCTATTGGCCAATGCGCCATAATACATAATAAATTCAAATGTATAAAAATATCTTAATTACAAATAACAATAAAAAGACAGCATGTGTAAATATTAATGAAATATGATAATTTATACAATTATAAATTTAGCCTATTTAATACGTCCACAAACATTATATAGTTAATAAAAAACAAATCAACCTTTATGGTGCCATCAAATAAGCTAATTGCACGATACACAGCATCATGAAACATAACATCTGTCCTGCGACGAGTTATCTTGAAGACCGTGGAGATACGAGTGATATTGGTGGGAACATGAAAATTAATATTTGCCAGTATATACGGATTGTAAATGAACCCACGAAGAAGTAAAAAGAAATGCTTTAAAAGAACAATTACTCTTCGGGTAGACAGGGATTGCATTGATAGCATACCCAGAAGAAAATGATTAAATAATATAAATAACTCATTTCAAAGCACTGTACTATTATGATCGATCAGTATTTTGTTTTGTATTTGATTACTTTTTAATACAACATATTTTTTTCAAGTTTTAATTTATATCATACATGTAGTAAAAATAGATTAATCCAAACCAGGTAAGTTAAATAATATATCACGTAGTATGCAAATAAAGCACACTTAGTATCAAATATGATTATTTGTTCAGGTGGATATTTCAGAAGGGCACATCCCCTTTTTTCTGTACCGTTATTATTGGATAGCAATCACTAATACTACTTTAATAAATTAAATACTATTTTAAAACAAATATATATTTATCAGTGGCGTGCAGTCCATAGATGCTATGAATGCGAAGCATGCCTCATTTTTCCAAAATATTTATAAGATAGTTTAACCAATAAATAAATTCAATAACATAATTACTAAGCTTCCTGGTAGTGCTCCCTATGAGTGCATATGTGCTGTGTCTTTTTCATCCTTAGCAATTGGCTCTCAATTATTTTGATATAGCGTTATCAACTTATAATTTCATTAGCAGTAAATAATAGCACCAATACATTTGTTTGTTTTGACAATTGAATATAAGCATTTATGCTTTTGAAGTGTACGACTGATTTCAAAAGACACCGTATGCTATTGATATTTATATATATAGATATAGTGTGGTTTATTTTTCAACATACATAGTATAATGTAATATGCGGACGAAATACGTTTGAGGAAACATTGTTCTATAAACATCACATTTTTGTACTCAGAGGTTTATTTGTCAAAACGACACTGATATAAAAGCACCAAGACTTAGTGCTACAATAATTATTTTGAAAATTTAGATGAACCATCACAAAAAAAATCAAACAACGGTATGGTATAATATTATGCACATTATAGTGAAACGTCAAAGTATGCTGCTATCTTATTTATAGCAATAAGCGAAAGTGCGGAATAATTTCAACACTGCCAACAAAAAACACACTAGAAAACATTGTGGAATCGTAATATAAAAACTATTGTAATATAAAAAGTTAATATGAATCCTTCTAATAATTATGGAGCCTAATGCTAGAAGTACTTAATGTCAGATTTTGGCTATTTTTACTAAGGTATCAGAAAGCATTTTAAAACGTTCCTTCTTTAAATGCTAGAAATGCTTATGTCGATCTTAAATTAAGTTAAATTACAATGAAACACATATAGCACCAATTTCAAGGTTATGTCATGTAAATTAAAGGTGTTATGTTTCGCCGTATGTTTTGATAGAAAGAGATGGCCGCATAGGATCGAGACAAAAAAAAAATGATGCGTTGTTCGTGGAGCATTCCAGACAGTAATGCTTTAATTTTATTAGATTCAATAAGAAAATTAATGCTGTCATTATTATCAGATAATTGATAGGTACGACTTGATACTAATACAGGTAACTATTACGTATAATTCTGTAAGAATACGAAATGTATCATTTTGTTTAAACTGTCTAATTCTCGCGCCAAAACGACTGCTTCCGTTAAATTGAAAAACGAAATCACTCACGAATAGATAGTTTATGTAAGTATACAAATTAAATTGAACATGTCACGTTTTTTCAATGTCACAACAATATAAGAATTATTATTGTTTTTATTTTTAGCATAAGTGCTATCCATTCACGATTTATTAAATTTAATATCTAAAATAATATAGAAAACTTTAAGGGGGGACATGCTCGTCGAAGGTCAAAATTGAGTTTTTATTGTATTTTCAAACCACTTAAACGTTGTAGATAATCTATTTATATAATTTTGAAGCCTTATTATCCTTTATAGTTATTTTAAACATTTGATGACTGCATAAAGTATTTTTGTTACATAAAATAGTATTCTTTTAAACCTCTCGCTCTAATGTTTTAGAATATAGTCATATTTCGGTACATAACTGTGCAGTGGTGTTAAGATTTTTTACATTTATTAATTTTTAGACGCATTTATAAAACCATTAGTATAATTTATTACGAGATAATTTTTGTAAAATATTCACGATAAAAAATTATATTGATAATCTCTGTGATCCCAAATTTGACAAGAATTAGGAATTTTATTATTCAAAAAATCGGTAAGATTAACACATTTGAAGATGATTCTGAAGATACTTATTATAAGCTATGTCTTTGACCATTCAAGTGTGATAAATATCTTATGAATAATGATTGCTTTATAATAATTATTGACCTAAGAATAAGGTAGTGTTTTTTTGAAATACTCCATTTCTTTTGTCATTCCCTAGTGATTAAGCTACAACATACGGCCGTAGCCATAAATTGACAAACTATAATTGAAGTAGGGAGTAAAATGATATTGACGCGCGTGTTTTTCCTAATAAAAATATTCGTCCATATTATTTTTCGGTATTCATTATTAGGTCAAAATAACGCCTCACCTGAAAATTATTCCGCTAAAGTAGAAAATTTGCATAATATTGTTATAGTGGTAGTGTCCAGTAACGAGATACCGAAAATAAACACTTCTACATGCGGTGCTGAGGCCGCCATATTGTAAAATAGTGGATAATTTTGAGTTGTCCATTAATTGCTGAAGAAATCAAATAAAATTTAAAATAAAAGTTGAAGGATTTTAAAAAAAATACACGCCATCTATATTAATAATAACTTGTATTGTATCAACATAGGAATACATGTAAAAAATAGATAATATTATGGAAATAGAATTTTTAATTTATTTATGTAATATGTAAAGACATTTTTCAACTCACTGTGAATGTTATCTAATAGCTATTAAAAATAGTTGATTAGGTACTGAAAACTAGGGCTTTGCACAAACGTAAAGCGTTTTGTCAGAACACTACACCTAAGAACAAAATGAAGCTAATTTAATATTATATCGGTGCTAATTAGCTCCAGTAGAGTCACCTTTAAATTAAAACAAATATTAGGTTAGTATTATGTTAAGTATCATATTGGCAGATGGCTTTGAAACATTTTTTTTTATAGTGGAGTGAAGTTACCTCCACTGGGGTAAAGTTACCTCAGTTTACGGTACTGCATATATTTATTTCTTCTTTCTACTGTTTAATACTATTTATTTGTTTTAAAATGTCATATTGTGAACGTTTTGAATTTATAATTTGTAATGTTCACCGTATGTAAAAATAAATACATTTGAATTTTTGAATTTGAATTAAATAAATAAATAAATAAATTTTAATGTAAAGAGAATAATTTTAATAAAAACATAATAATTTCAAAAAATAGGATTAACAATTGAGTAGTGAGCTTTATTTTTGTAAACAGAAAAATGATATGTCCATTTCGAAATAATAGCCATAGTAATTAAATATTTTTTATTGATTTTCTACGACTTCGAGAGCATGAAGTTATAACAACCGATGAGTAATGTGGGAACCAAGCATTGTCAGCATAGATCCGCGACATAGGAGTCGATCTCAAAATATTATTCAATTATTCTTATGTAGATTTTCACAGGTCGTCAGGGATATCAATTATCGCTTACTCGATGAGAAACGCTGACGGCAAAAATAATATTTTTTATTACATGAATTTCCTCTCCATACAATTTCACGCGTATCTATTTACAACTTATAAATGAGAACTTTACTTCAATTAATATGTATTACCTATGTTTAATATGCATTCGCATTAATATGGTTGACCAAAATTCATCGGATATTCAGTGTCAGTATTATTCAATCGAGAGAGCTTCAATAAATAGTCTATCACGATTGAATGCATATGTCACTCTGTATCACCGCGCCTCGGGTTAAATATCTCTATCGTTTTTATCTTGTGTTATTATATTATGTATAACTGTCACTCTTTACCTATGTAAACTATTCGCAATCGAACTACAAACTACCATTCTTTATACTTCGCTCTTCACATCACTCATCAGTCATCAGTCATCATCCCTCAGCATCATCATTATCACCAATACGTCACAAATCCCAAAAAGTCTTATAGTTATAATAGTGCCAATAACACAATAATTTGGACTCATTAAATAGCATGGGTGTTCACACCCTCGCACAAGTCGATATTCCATATTATGTAATATTTGAGGCAGTGCCGTATGAGGTGAATTAATTCGCCACATTCCACAATAAAGCGGTTATTATTGCCAGGCTCGCCCGTAATGGACACCGCACCGTTTGAAAGCATTCCTTTCCCTCCCCACAATGCCGCCCCAATATTCCGCCCCGTTACAGATCGCTATGTTACTATAATATGGTATGCTGTTCACATTATGAGACACTTTGGTTGTTTGATATTATGGTTGTTCGGGGTATGAGTGTTTTCAGGTGTAAACGGGTTGAAAATATTATTGAAGTTGTCAGATAGGACGTTTATCAATACAATCTATTACGCAAAAGCAAAAATGGTGGAACATTTTAGACAGTAATGTACTGTACTGTACGACTTTTATATCTACGTCACAGCGTTGCATGTGCTGACAATATTACGTCATATGGTTTTTGCGAATTGACCTGTCATGGCAAATACCCTTTCTCTGGCACTAATCAGAAGAATTAAAAACTTTCTTTTCAGTTTCTCTTCCTCATAATACTTCTACATTCAAAATAATTCTACTTGTTTGGTTCCGCAAAGGTTTAGGTATTTTGATGTTAACAGTACTCCACACGGTATCGAACACATACTTAGTTATGGGCGTGGGTATGTAGTAGCGAGGAAAGAAAATTAGAAGGGCGGATATTAGTTCCTGAAATGACCACGATCACGTAGAAGGCTTGATATAAAAGTAGCACTGTACCTACCTAACGTAATGATTTCTAGACCATTAATGAAATGTGTTAATATCTTATATTGTTTGAGAATAATGTAGGCGCGGAAAAAAATATAAAACAAGGTACCTAATTGATGGTGTCCATCGAATATCGATGCTGTAGTGTAGATAGACCGTATCCACAGAAAAAATCCATATGGTACTATGCAGTAACATTATGTTAGTATTTATTGTGCAAATCGTATAATACATTTTACTAAACTTTACTTCTAAATGTTTCATTTTACTAATATATCCACGGTGGCCGCGTGGCTTAAGCGTCGGACTATAGCGTCGTAGGTGCCAGGTTCGAATCCTTAATACAATAACGTTAATACAAAACCCCCACGCTGTGGAGCCCCATATGATCTTATTAGGATCGGACATGGTCGAAAAAAAAATATTACGTAGGTAACTATTTTCAAAATATACCAAAACCACCAGGTTGCAAAACCACATAACATTCAAATGTATTTTTTTACAAATACCTACAGTGAAAATTACAAATTATAAATTTAAGACGTTCACAATATGACATTTAAAAAGCAAAGACATATTATTAAAACAGTATATATAAAAAGTAAATAGGTAAAAAAATATAAAGCACGGAAGCACACCGAATGAATGAAGTGGACCCTATTTTACGAATTTATAAAACAACTCCCACCTATACCTAATCATCCTAGATGGAATATATCAAAATCCGAAGCGATTAAGTTGAACAGAGTTATTGCCCTCCCAATTGTCATCACCAATGACAGGTTAGTTCTGCCTCCTTGGGAGAACATACAACTGATGCTCCCGATTTCTAAGACAGTTATCAGGGATACACAAGTCAGTACTACCAAGAATGGTAGAGTTATCATTTACACCGGGTATAAGTCGAAAAAAATATGTGGTCAAATATTGATATCTTCTAGCACTTAAACTATAGTATGTAAGCGTACCTAAAAGAAAGCCAGCTGGATAAAATCACGGATAGTATCCATATAACCTCAGATAAAGGAATCTCAAAATTTTCTTTTGAACTCGCTACAGCATAAGGTCGTATTTAAACTGATGCGGGGTCCAAACAATCGACCAACTCTCAAGCCGGCTTCTAACTATGGAATAATAAAGGATTTTTAATACAGTAACATCCCGACGAAAATACCCGGGAAGTACGTATCACATTTATTTTCATCGACCACTCGTCAAGATTTAATTAGAAATATACCCCAAATAAAAAATATCTATGTATCAAATAGTAGGTCTTTAACAGCATCCCTACAAGCAAAAGTCACAACACTTCACTGCTAACGCATTGTAGATAGAAAAAAAAACTAAAAGATGTTTTAAAAACATAAGATGTAACATGCTGAAGATCACCAAACAAACGATTTTTTTTGGAAAATACTCGGACGCCATGTTTATAAAAATGTAAGTATATATAATATGTTATTCGTCCTGTCAGGCATCAATATTGATAGAAATTCCACTGTGATATTAATTTATTGATAAAGCAATGATGCATATAACATATTTCGCCATCCGTGCTAATAGAATGCCATTAATATTCAGGCATTGAATGATATATGTAAAATAATTCTACTTAATAAATCATCTATTTTGTATGCATGGCAACACAGTGTGATTTGACATGGATAAATTATATTATAATATGTAGACATTACTGTTAATTAAATAAATAATATAAATTTGAAAAAAAGAATGGGATTAAATCAGGGAAATATGCGAAATGTGGTCAGATCGGTAAGACAAAAATACATACTGGACATACGTACACGTGGAAATGATGGACGAAACTAGAATCGTGATGCAATAAAGACTTATCAAGAGATGGAACGGAACTTCGTAAACATCTAAAGCAGATCTCACAGTCAACACGAATATGAAAAATTACCATGCATAATTATTATTGTCGTTCATTTTAATTCTTTTCTATTGTTCCTAGCCCATGTCTGATTCTTAGTTAGAGAATAGGGACACAAAGTGACACCTCCATGAATGCGTATCGTTTGCCAAACTTATTGCGTTTTTCTAGGTCATGCTAGCATTTCTTAGTTCCGCCAGAATCCAGTTGGCTTAAGAGCATACTTCGGTGAAACGGCAAATCATTTTCAACTATAGGTGCGACGAAATTTCGAACTCGCTGGCAATCGGAGAGCGAAAGTCGAGCTGTGAACACGTCAATTTGTTTTGTGATGGCGATTGGGGAATTAACTATTAAATATTGTAAAGTTGACTAAAAAACGTTACCCATATACTTGAAAAAGAACACAATATGTCAATGAATATATTATTATTATTAGTAATACAACAATAAACATAACATTAAATGGACCCATGCACGCGTCGTTTGCACAATCTTCGCGTCGCGTAGTCACGATCGTTTTAGACCGTGCCCCAGCTGAAGTATAGCGTTAAAGAAACGACTTTCTTGAAGCCTGTATAGATCGTGACTGACAAGTTAAGATTTACTATTAATTGAAGGTACCATGGGTTCATAGGCAATGGGGACCCCAAACACCCAAAAAACGTAACTCTTCTTTGAAATCATAAATACCTACATAAAATCTATTATTTTTAACATTACTAACATATAATTTGTATTAAAACTTAGCAAAGTCGTGTTAATTTGTTACAATGTAGAAAATGACCATTCGTCTTGCCAGTTGGTTGCAGGTATACTAAGAAAAAATCTTTAAGGGGGGACATGCTCGTCGTAGGTCAAAATTAAGTTTTTTTTGTATTTTAAAACCATGATCCTGGACATTCCTTAAACGTTGTAGATAATCTATTTATATAATTTTGAAGCCTTATTATCCTTTATATTTATTTTAAATATTTGATGACTGCATAAAGTATTTTTATTACATAAAATTGTATTCTTTTAAACCTCTCGCTCTAATGTTTTAGAATATAGTCATATTTCGGTACATGAATGTGCAGTGGTGTTTAGAATTTTTTACATTTATTAATTATTAAACGCATTTATAAAACCATTAGTATAATTAATGATGAGACAATTTTAGTAAAATACTAGCTGACCCGGCAAACGTTGTTCTGCCATATAAATTATTTCTAGTGAATATTTTGGTTGTTAAATAAAAAATATCAAATGTATCGTAAGTGTGTGGGGATGGGATCTATGACAGAAAGAGGAATGGAGCGATGTAGACGATGACCGCCGATAAAAACAAAAAAACACCAACCATTCATTTTCTCAATTCAAAATGAGTAATGATGTTCATAATGAATGAATTACCTGTGATAGGATCTCGTTGTTTAATGTTTATGCAATATCCGTTATGTCCCTTCCAGAAAATTAGCGGATATTGGAGAGCGTCGTATGAACGGTGTGTGTCAGCGATGAACTCCAGATTATTGTTTCTTCTTCGAATCATGATTTCTCGCGTCGATGTGCGGTCGCCAACCATGATTCCAGCAATGTCGTCAACAACAGGCGCATTGAATAGACGCACGTGCTCTCCAGCTGGTGTTTTATCAGGATTTATCACAATAGCGTGATTGTCACTTTGCAATTCGTGCATGTGTGCTTTGAAGAATTTCAATAATTCATTGTGCTCATTCAATAGGGCGTCCAGTTCGCCGACAATGCGCCTGGCAGTAGGCAAATTGAGGTTATTGTAGCCGCAACGTGCATCCACACGATTGATGTCCTCACCGCCCATGAAGTAGATTTGTAAAAATGTATGTGGTTCGTTTGGCATTGGCAGCAATGAGCCTACTTTGTGGTATACTTGGCCTTTGATTTTGAACGTAGAATGGAATTGTTGACCATTTGCCGCAGTATTGTGAACTATTTCTGTTGCTCCGAACGAAGTCATTTGGAAGCATGAATTGAATGTGCGATTGGACTTCAGGAATAGGTTTGAATCTGGAACCGTGCCGATGAGCAAGCCGTTCAATGGTTCTGGTGGTATCTCAATTTCTGGTAGTTGCACTTTTCCTGATGCGCAACACACCCCGGCTGACTCATGTTTGAATTTGAGCGCATGACAATGGGGACATTCTTTGTCCATAGCACCAATCAACACTTTCGGATTAGCGGAATATTCAATATCTGGGTCGTACTCTAATGCGAGACGAAGGAACGAAGCGGATGTAAAAATGCTCTATGTACTTGTTGGCGTTGTCAGTCATTTGCTCTGCGTGTGTTATCTACGAACCGGCGCGCTTGGCTCCGTTCCAACTGTCTTTGTTGATTTCGTTCAGCTCGTGACTCTTGTGATTGAGATGCACGGAATTGCGACATGCTCACACGCACGTTTTTGTTATCTTGTTGGATTTGTTCGTCTGTTCTTTCTGCTCTACTATTTCGCATGTTTGTTGCTTTATTCGTTCGACGGCCCAAATGGCTCCCCTTGCGTCTTGCTGGCATTGTGCATAGTAATACACGCACACAAAAATAGAAAAATTAAAATAAATCGTACAAAATTTTGCACGCACTGCGTTGTGGTATGCCGAATGAAATGTTAACATGACGTGACGTTTCTCTTGAATTCTTCTTGGACGTAGCGCCATCTGTCATTCAACAACATAAATAATTTCGTTCTGTTTGAAATACGAACGACGGTTAAATTTGTTCATACAAAAATAATAAAATCGCGATTATAAAATGGGAGGATAAGAGTAAGAGGGTGAAAATTTGGGATTATATGTATTTTTTGATGCCAAATAATAAAAAAAATACCAAAAAAAATTGTCAAAAAAATAAAAGAATATTTTTTCTGGATAAAAATACCCTTATCACCTAGCGGTATGAAATATACTTGTTGACCTATTCTCATACCTAACAAATATACATAAAAAATTTCATAAAAATCGGTCGAGCCATTTCGGAGGAGTACGACCACAAACATCGTGACACGAGATTTATATATATATAGAGATTTACGATAAAAAATTATATTGATAATCTCTGTGATCCCAAATTTGACAAGAATTAGGCATTTTAAAATTCAAACAATTGGCAAGATTAATACATTTGAAGATAATTCTAAAGATACTTATTATAAGCTATGTTTTTGACCATTCAAGTGTGATAAATATTTTACGAATATAGATTGCTTTATAATAATTATTGACCTAAGAATAAGGTAGTGTTTTTTTTGAAATACGCCATTTCTTTTATCATCCCCCAGTGGTTAAGCTACAACATACGGCCGTAGCCATAAATTGACAAACTATAATTAAAGTAGGGAGTAAAATTATATAAACGCGCGTGTTTGAACATGTACCGTTTAAAAAAAAATAAAAAAAAATTCGGTTAGGTACATGTTCAAACACGCGCGTTTTACTCCCTACTTCAATTATAGTTTGTCAATTTATGGCTACGGCCGTATGTTGTAGCTTAACCACTGGGGAATGCCAAAAGAAATGGCGTATTTCAAAAAAACACTACCTTATTCTTAGGTCAATAATTATTATAAAGCAATCATTATTCATAAGATATTTATCACACTTGAATGGTCAAAGACATAGCTTATAATTAGAATCTGTAGAATTATCTTCAAATGTGTTAATCTTGCCGATATTTTGAATAATAAAATGCCTAATTCTTGTCAAATTTGGAATCACAGAGATTATCAATATAATTTTTTATCGTAAATATTTTACTAAAATTATCTCGTCATTAATTATACTAATGGTTTTATAAATGCGTTTAAAAATTAACAAATGTAAAAAATCTTAACACCACTGCACATTCATGTACCGAAATATGACTATATTCTAAAACATTAGAGCGAGAGGTTTAAAAGAATACTATTTTATGTAATAAAAATACTTTATGCAGGCATCAAATGTTTAAAATAAATATAAAGGATAATAAGGCTTCAAAATTATACAAATATATTATGTACAACGTTTAAGGAATGTCCAGGATCATGGTTTGAAAATACAATAAAAACTCAATTTTGACCTACGACGAGCATGTCCCCCCTTAACCAATTCGAGCGTTTGAAAATGTTCTTATAACTGGACTCCTTCCATCTTATAAAAGTTTTCATATTTGACAATTTTTCTTGGATTGTTTTCAATATTTTTTTTTGGATCTGGGGCCGTAACCGATTTCGGGGCCCTGGGCTATTAGCACCGAGCCAGATTCAAAGTCGTTTCTTCGTCTGAATATTTATATTATTTTAAATTTGTAAAAACAGTAAGGGTAATAATGAAAACATGTTTATAAGGAGAATGTTTACCGCATTAAATTGTCAATTTCAATATGAAGTAAAATATCAGGTAAACCATAAAGCTGTTGTCTGGGAGGTATTTTCAAAATACGTTTTGGTAAAATATGAAAGCATTCCATTTTTTTTTTGTTGATTTAAGAATGTCATTATTTATTTACTTTCACGAAAATATCCAGAGTCGACTTTATATTACCTTTTTGTCTTTGTCAGATATGCACAACCAGTTGTATTCTGATTAATAAACAACATTACCAATATTATCTAAATATTTTTTAAGAATTGTATTGTTCAAAATATATTATAGGTACTTATTGTGATATCTCGTGTTAGAGGTAGGTGGTTTTCTTTTGATAATCAGCTGCTGGGAATGCTGCAGGTACCTTTCTCCTCTCATAATGTAGCCGAGGTACATGTAAGTATAATGAATGACACATACATAATTTAAAAACATATCCACATACCTACAATGCAATTTTTTGGTACAGTTCGATTATAAGGAATACAGCGGAAAACACATTTTGAAAATAGCCGATATATTAAATTATTTGTTAGGTCAAACCTAATTAAACCTAACCTAACCTAACCCAACCTAACTTAACCTTAACTAACCCAAACTAACAAATAATCCAGTATATCGGGTATTTTCAAAATGTGTTTTCCGCTGTATTCCTCATAACCGAACTGTACCATTTTTTTTGTTGTTGAAAAATACGATACCCGAATTCGCATCCACTGGATTCGTTTTTTGACTCTGCAAATTCACTCATGCAAGAGTAACTGCTTCGTCTGCCTCAAAGTTTTTTCATTAATCTTGTCAAATTTAATTTTTACGACTTCGATGTAAACCTGACCCTGATTCCAGCAATCGAATATTCAATATAATATTAAAATGAACATTGATATTCTGTTCACTGCAGTAGACGCTTAAAACAAATACTAGTTACTATAATTGTCATCTAACGTATCCAGATAATAATAAAATGAGTAAAAATTGTACAACGCCAAAAGGTTCTTAACACCTGAATTTGCCAAACCTCCTAAGTGCCAATCTCAAGTAACGCCTCGTGGGATGGAAGCCTCTCTATTTTCCCCTTCATTTTGCCTCCCATTCCTATTCTCTCGGAACGCCCCTGGGACTTACCCGCTTATGTCTTTTCCCATATATTCTAAGCGCCATACATTTTGGAACGCGTAAGTATTTTTCAACAGTCTTATAATAATATATTATTGTTCTATCTATGGTTTTATTTGCGACTGGTAGGTCACATGTTTTATATTATAAATAATAAAAGTCTCCATAATATTTGTAAATGGTGGTTTTTATATAATACTAACTTATACTGACTGCATGACATATTTTAATGTCAGCCGATCGCTTACGAGATGGATGAATACTGATATTTACTGATGATACTGAATTATCATTGAATAATAAAAGAACTAAAATACACCCACGGTGGCCGCGCGGCTTAAGCGTTGGGCTATCACGCCGTGGGTCTCAGGTTCGAATCCTGGGCCTGGCAAGTACACATATTGTTTTTCAATTTGTGTGTGAGTCAGGGTATGGACCTAATAGGTTGAGCAAGTGGCTGACATCCATTTCTCGTAAAAAACAAAATCTGTTAATACAAACCTGTACTCTGTGGATGCCCATATGATCCTATTAGGATCGGACATGGTCGAAAAAAAACTGTGAATGTTGAAATCTAGAAGATTTTTTAAATTGAAAATAATAATAGTTTTGGAGATTAAAAAAACGGTGCAGCTTGAATATCGTGTTAAATTTTTACAAATGAAATGTCGAACGATCCCGTACCAGGTGGATGGAATAATATATTTTATGACGCTAATTTTATAAAATTTAATTTAATAAAACACATTTTTTTGTTGTACTGATTGCACTTTTATTTAATATCTGAACCGGTTTCTTCCGCCTCAGAGGGACATTTTCAACCGGTCTAGATATTAAATTATTATGCGTTTTATTAAATTAGATTAATAATTTAATGCATTTCCACCATGAATTTGACAGTTAACACGATAAAAGATACTATTTTTTTTAAATAGTATCTTTTAGGTTAAAGTTGTTCAGAGTTAGAGTTTCACATTTTGAGTTTTGTGTATAGAAGGAAAAAGGGAATTTGTTGAAAAATAAAAAGTTTTTACTCTAAAAAAGTGTGTTAAATCTCTCTCTCGTAACACTAATTTACAAAACAAAAAAACGTGTTGGCACTAGGTAAGTATTTGATATAAGTATTTTATAAAGATTATAATGTAAACGAAACACAATATAAAGAATTTCATAAAAAAAAAAATGCAAAGTGAGACAGGTTTTCTAAGAAAGTTTTTTCGTTAATTCTACGTTATTTAAGTTACTTATATTGACAGGTGTTTTGGGCTAATTCACCCCAAAGATTGAAACAATAAACGTTCATGGTCAGACAGCCATAATCCAGTAGTTTATTTTAGTGAAATAGATAGAAGTTTTATTACCAGTTAAAAAAAGCACATATTCCTGTAATACACGTAAGACAGATTCAAATAGCCATATTATTAATTTAGTTTATGGTCATATACCTCTGTATTTATGTCGGGTGATCTACTTTACTTACTGTAGAAAGTAGAAATAAATAATTGCGGAAAAATCAGTGATTACCTTAATAACGTAGTAGTAGCTGGTGTTTAAGGATTCCAATCCCGGGATCCCGAGCTATTTTCGATACCTATGAATCCCGGGATTGATAAACATAATCCCGGGATTGATTTTTTTATCAATGTTATGGAAAATAAAATAAAAGCGAAAATATAACAGAAAAAATACTTTTAATAAAAAATAACTACATTAGAAATAAACTGAGTTTGAATGAAGTTTGATTTATACCCATGTGTAGGTTGCCGATTCATTTTATTTTTTCACATAAATTATTAAAAATGGAAAGATTGGAAAAAAACAATGCTTCGCACTTTTAACAAAGTAATTCCACCATGATATCATACATTTTACGGCAGTTTAATATTTGGCTGACTAATTAGATTTATGAAGCGGAAAGGCCATAAGTATGCCATGATTATTTGCTATACTATTTTAAATCTCGCTAATCCATTCATTAAGTCTTTAATCTCCTATTAAATTCACATTATTATTTATAGTACAATATTATTTACTCCATTAAACTTGTGTATTTCCAAGATTGAACGTATACAATATTAACAATAAATGTCTTAAATAGTATAAATTATACTAGATTTATTTTTGACCGATTTTATCAATGTTATTTGTAAATATAAATTTTTTATATTAACAATGGAAAAAATGCCAATCCCGGGACCAGTCCCGGGATCCCGGGATTGTCAAATTGTAATCCCGAAATCCCGGGATCAGAATTTTGGCTCGGGATTGGATTCCCTACTGGTGTTGACCAGTTAATAGCAATCTCTATACATATTTTAGTCAGAGATAAGTCAGTAGAAATAAATCTTTATTGTATAATAAATGGTGATGAAAATGAATAAAAAAAATCAGTGTGTGTACGTATGTACGTGTGTTAGTAGTTATACTTCTTTGGCGTAACAAAACAATAACAAAACTTGTGATAGACTAGATTCTTTGACTAGCTCTTAATTATCTTGTTAAATTACACACTTAAGAAAATGGACTGCTTATTGGAACGCGGTTGGTTTATTTCTATACATTTTAACTTATATTACTAAATTATATATTTATTTATCGTTGTTTTTATTTTTAAAGTAATAACTGCCACTATGACGTTTAATAATTTGTGTACGTAAGGAATTACAAATGGCCGACAATAATAAATTCACTGCCTAGGCAACGGAACAATTCTAAACTATAATCGTCACAATTGAAGTACCATACTGTTGCGTAATGGTAGTGCGTTCGGCTGATAACCGAACAATCGGTGGTTCGAATCAAATCGAGTGCGTTTATTTTTGTGTGAAAAAATAAATAACGTGTTACATGTCACACGCCAAAAATACACTCTGATCTGATTTTCCAAACGCGCCTAAATAAGTAAAACTTCAAAAACAATAAATAAATGTATGTATTGAGTCTACGCCACTATTGTGAATGAGAAGGAAAGCAGATATTAGCATAGTACACCTTCTCTTTCTATTATGTTTATCTAAGTATGAACATTTGTTGTATGAATCTTTAGGATTAGTTAGTAGTTATCGTAGACCCAAGTATAATAATATCTAGCCGTAGACCTTACCAATGATGTGTTTATTATACAAACAGCTGTGAACTAACAATACATTAACAAAAAAATCCACGTAAACGACAGTTTAATTAACCAAAGTGATACCTTTTTTAAAAATAAGCAGACTAAGTATCGCCACGATTTCATAATAGACGGAACGACAAAACAAAAACCATCATGGGTAATTAATATGATCAAATATTAACAGTTGAATACGTCCACCGGCTTTACCCGGCTCAGGTAAGTCTGCGTAAATCCATAATACCACATCTTGTCAGATACAACAAAGGGAGGGCATCTTGTGGAACCAATATGTGGACATAGAAGGGATCAGCGGTCGCGGGTCCAACATTTTAAGTCCACTAAATCTCTTAAGAAGCATCACGAATCGATGGAAAACTGGGGCAGGGTTGTGAAGAATATATGGCCAAATAAAATATGAAACGGACGAGGTGAAAAGTGACGTCGGCTACAAAAATAAGTTAGTATGATTAGTATCAATAATATGGAGTCGGAATGGTTGGAATAGTCTTGGGCTCTCAGGTAATTAAAAAAATATAAACAATGTAAAAAACTAGGTGCTAAAATCTGATATATACCAACCTTATAAAAAAAATCTTTATGGTGATTGTTATTTATAGAAAAGTAAAATGACATGTATGTTTATTAAATAAGTAGATTACATTTTGTTATCGATAGATAAGTCAATAAATGATCTGTTATTATAGAAATTTAAATTTTAATGAAGTCAATGCTTTGTAAAATAATATTAAAACAAAAGTATTAGGTGTTGTAACCGAATGACTTTATGCTACCTTAAGAAAGATGGCAGGCGAGAAATTACTCAGAGTATTAAAAACTCAATCACCTATTCAGTCACATTTTAACAAAGTCAGTTACATTGGGTGTTTAAGGTGTTTAACTCTTAGAATACAATCTTAGAGACAATTACATAAGACATCATTATAGAATATGCGGTGAGAACGACACAAAATAAAGATGGCCCCGCCGCCGGGTAGCAAAAAATATTTTATTACATTTAAGAAAAATGAATTTACATTATGGGCAGATTAGAATATAATGTGACTGACGTACACCCATGGTTCCTTCTCCACAGTCTCAAAAAAGGTTCTCTTTCAGGTAGGCAGTCTCGCGACTGGTCGGTACCAGTACACATTAGTATTTTATCTAAAGAATTTTGCCTCGAAAGAGTTTTGATATAAATATAATTAAGCTTGGCCTGTTGAACTCAAACTATTCGGTACTGTGATGGCAGATGGTTATAACTGCAGATTTTTTCACTTTTTAAGTTTTCTTCCATAATATGTTACAAATTGTACATTCTTTGATGTAGCAAAATATTAGAGCTGCAACTTTATTGGTCACAAAGTAATGTTACAAATTATCTGCATCTGGCCAAATGTGAAAAAAGTTGATATGGCAAAAAGATATATCTGCTTACAATTCAAGGTTACAATAAAAGTTCAATCTTAAAAAAAAATGTGTTACGATGCTAATTTCGCTTATTTTGATATACAATTTGTCAGACTGATTTCAAAACTTTGTTTTTGATTTCCTGAAAAATGGTGTAAAAATCTTAATAATGCATCGGAATATCACAGTTGTAAGTATGTTTTATTATTAAAAGAAAAATTTGGCCACGAAAATAGCACACCCCTGAACAATATTCCCCCAGCAACGAAACGTCGTATAGTATAATCATTGGGAAATATAAATTCTGGGAAGTATAATATGTGAGCTATTTCTTTATAGATGTTCCGGGAAAATTCATCACTTACGGCGTTCTGAACGCGAGATGTGAACAAAGGAGTGGTGGTCGAGGTCTTTTGTCATCTTGTCGACTCTTTTGTCAGGAGTAGGTAAGTCATGCGGTGAGGCAGAGGTTCTTAATATTTTACAACTATTATTAGATATTTATTATAGAGCAATATTTGATTTTTGTCTTTGTTTTAAGATTGTATTATAAATGCTATAAATATAGGCAGATTCTGGCTACAATTACCTAATAGGTGGGTAGTAAATAAATTCGACTGTGTTTAGGAAAAAGGGCGTAACCCTCGATTTTTCGAAAAGTGCTTTTATTATATATTAACAATGTATACAACTAAATACACGTTATATAAAAAGGAAGTAAGCCGCAAATGCCGAATTATTATCTAAATTCAGGTTTTAATTGAGATTAATTAATTTTTAATTTATGGAAAAAAGCATTTATCCGCAATTTTGATGATGATTGATTAATGGTTTTTCTGTAATAACTTCTTTAATTATTATTAGATCGAAAATATATTAAGTACATTAAATCATCAATCATCATGCACCCAATGCCTGTGCCTATTTTTAACAAAATATTAAACTAAAAACTCTCAAAAAACGTTTTTTGCCTCTCGTGTAAAATTTGTTCAGTGAGGTTACGTCCTTTTTCCTAAGCACAGTCGATATATAGCAATATTTTGTTTGAAAAATAAATCACAGTAATATACGAAAATCTTATAGATACATGTACTTCTATTTATTGTTTCAGATGGTTCCTATTTCAAAAATACTGTTATGACAATACAGATGTACAAAAAAAAAAATGAAAAAAATAGTTATTAATTCATCATCATCAGCCGGGGTCGATCCACTGTTGGATGAAGGCCTCCCTAGCTCTCGCCACTCTTATCGGTCCCTAGTTATTTGTTGCCTCGTACATCCACTGAAATTTATGAGCTCGTCTATTCAGTGGGTTTTAGAGCGTCCCTGTGGGCGTTTGGTGCTCCTTTTGTCCAGCGGTTGTCTACTCGCCGAGCGACATGGCCAGCCCATTGCCATTTTACCTGCTTAGCGACCTCTATCACACCGTGTACTCGTGTCTGCTTTCTTATCCATCGGTTTCTTTTGTGATATTTACCCGTTATACCCAAGTTGCACCTTTCCATGCCACTTTGCGCTGCTAATAAGTTTTGGATTTCTCTAACATTAAAAGTCCATATTTCACATGCATACGTGAGCGATTGTAGCGCACATTGGTTGAACACTTCACGCTTGAGATACGAAGTGACGTCACTTTTGAAGATACTATTCAGGTATTTGGGCACTCCGTGCCAGTTTGGTTCTGAGAGCAATCTCGTCATAAATACAACCGTCAATTGACATTTGTTGTCCAAAATAGACGTAGTTGTTGACTCGTTCGATTTGAGTCCCATTCATGGGGATAAAGCAGTTTATAATTCATTTAATTAATTTTACGTAAATATTATACATATTTTATGGCGGTTTTTTAAATAATGGGGCACTTTTTGCAATCCGTGAAAAATATTTGTTGGAAAGTTTTAGTAGATATTCTGGCCATTTATTTGGCTGCCTTAAGGCGATGTCTTTGCCAAAATAACACATATAATGTGACTTTTACGCCATCTATTTGTATTTAAAGGCATCTACCATGAATTTCTAAAATCTGTTACTAAAAACTTTGGCCAATTCCAACCAGATGGCAGTAAGTTACCATAATAAGTAAATATAAATAAGTTACCAGTGGAATGGTTTTATTGCCAGATGAAAAAAATTGCTAGACAAAAATTCATCTACATATCTATTATTTAAGAATATAATATATTCTACTATAATATTGAATGAATAGGACGCGAGGTACAGTTTGAAAAGCGTGCCGAAAGCGAGATAACGGTGGGTGGACCACACTGAGGGAAAAGATTATCCGCGATTCCAAAAATAATACACTGCACATCATAACAATTTGTATGGACATGTGGGGTAGGGGGATGGTTTTGTCTGCAGCGCCGTCTGGGGAAAAAGTAATTTTGTCAATGACGTCGGACAAGGCTTCGCAGTTTATAGGTTAAAACATACGATTGGTGTGGTATTGTATTATGCTTGAATCCGACTAGTCTGGATGATGCGATGCGGGACTCAAACAATCGACCCACTCTCAAGCCAAGATAAATTATTATAGCTACTATCAATGCCCAAAGCGTTGGGGATCTGATACAACTGCCCTAGGATATGGAGGTATACAGCAAGTAGGCCAAAAACCTTTGATGTAAGACGTTACCAAAAGAAGAATAGTAGTAAATTTAATATCATTTTAAAAGAAGTCAGTCAGAAGTTAGACATGTGGTCAGTGGTTGGATAAAGCTCTCGATTAAAAAATGCAATATATTATATATTTATATTGTTACCACTGTGATATTCATATATTTTATTTATTTCAAAATTCCCGTAGTTTCGGGGCAAGTTTCGTAAAAATGCCGATATAGGTGTTACTAGTCGCTCGACCGCGAGACTGTCTACTCTACACTCTATATAATGTTTGAGGCTTTCACGGTTCTTTTTTATCGTAGTAGATTTTTGGGTTTCCACCGTGTGTCCTTTTTCCTTCTTTACTCGACGTTTCGGGCTCGTTGCAGAGGCCATTATCAAGAGATGATATGTTTTATGATGAAAATGTAGTGTAGGTATATGAATGTAAACGTTGCTCTAAGAATGTCAAAATGAATCCGATTAGCTAAGAGCAAACGTTGCTCAGAGTAATGTGACACACGGTGGAAACCCAAAAATCTACTACGATGTCTACACTCTACCTGATAGTAGTTGAGAAGGGAGCCTGGGTAAATACGCCATAAAAAAACATAATCAAATATGTTTTGCTACCGGGCGGCGGGGCTACCTTTGTCTTGTTCTGCCGCCTATTCTATGGTAATTTATTATCTAAGATTGTAGTCTAAGGCATTTTCAATACCCTATGTAAATTACTTTGTTAAAAAAGGTATAGTTATATTTTTTTTTACCCTATACGCCATGTTTTGGCAGCGACAGTAGACAATATTGATTGCAATACCTTTGATGACTTTGCAATCACATTGGCGTGCGTGGCAAAGGTAAACGTTGTGAGTGAAATTGAAGGGGAATGGTAAGTGGTCAAGGAAGGATGGGGAGGCGACCTTTAAAAGGAAATTACTCCTCAGTTGTCATTTTCATGGCTTTGATTTCATCCTAGGATTATGTTTTTTTTAAACTTTGTTTTATCGACTGTCAAATGCACGCACATCGAGATATTTCTCAAAGACATCTCGAATAAATTTGTTTTCTTTTGATACGATACTATACTTATTCTGTTATTATTATAATATATGTCATTATGGTTTTTTTAATAGAAACGTTATAAAACTACCTAATGGGAAAATCTTTAGGCTCTTGATGGAAAACAGCGCCTTGGCATTTGTTAACTATACTATTAGTTATGTTATAGTGGAGCAGATGATAGTACGATAAACTTTATGATTGGTAGGTCACATATTATGTAAAATAGTAAATTGATACTAATTAATATCTATGGTCTGAAAAAGGTCATTGCATTTTTCATAATAATAAATTAACACAACTGATGATTTTCAAAATGTAGTCATCTCAAGAAATATAACTGAATATTAATTAACACAATAAATACTACTAATTCCTCGTTTTAAATATGTAGTACTATGCATTGTGTTTTATTTTAATTGATAAAATTTGTTTCCACCATGAATTGACAGTAAAGTTAACACCACAGAAGAAAACAATTTATTTAGTATATTATATGAAAGTTTATCATTCTTAATTTTGCTGTTTAGTTTATTGCTTTAGTCCAGAAATGTCCAACTTCAAGCAGGCTATGATAAACTATGCAGTATAAAAAAAACTGGCAGTGATCCACAACCTCCCACTGTCCTTCTTCAATTTAAATAAACGAATTATATTTGTCCAAAGACAATAAATTTATTAATAACACATGTCTTTCAACATCACACAGAAATTCTCAATTTTCCATTCAAGCTATTCTCCCCTGTACAGAGCCTACCGCGCGACAGTAAGGGGAATTACGCTTTAATTTAAAGCGCAGAGATGTACATCTTTTATTTGTATCACTTCGATCTCACTCCTGCGTGATTCAATACGAATTGGGATAAGAGGTTACGCGGGCTTCTTCGTGGTTAATTTAAAACAGCTTTCACGTAAGCTAGTTAAGGAAATAAAAATTTGTATACTTCCTCTACAAAATCTCAATGTATTCAATATAATATTATTATTATTGCATGACGTACTGATTTTTTATTTTTCTACAACTCGATTCCCGGTGCGATCGACGAGATGGGCGTGCCTGGTATTAATGCACAGTAATATTAGCTATCTAAATAAAGGGAATTCAAATTGTAATTATGGGAAATTTAAATATCTCTGATTTGGACCAATTCAAAATATAAAATAATAACAGCACTATGCGATTTACTGGCAACACTTGCCTAAATAAATCTGCGAAAAGTCACTTTGGAAATGTTCACATAATATATAGGTAAAATATTGAATCATGTAGTGAGAATGCCGAGGTAAAATAGTTACCCACCTGAAGTTCGCCTCTCTCGAGATTCCAATTTGGTCGCGCGTAATGGAAAAATGCCAGCAACTTGACGGTATTGGAGATCGTATTGTCACAGCGTTAGGATTTTGAAAATTATGTTTTATTTATGACAGCCTATAGGATTTTTTCTCTATCATACACCACATATTCACACTCTAATTTTAACGGGATACGTGTTTGAAAGTTTTCCTGGGAGCGGAGTATTACGAATTTCCCAATATCTGGTTGAGAAGGACCTAGATCAAGTGTTTTAATAGGTATGGTACTGAGCTTTTTCCGTCACAATACTCTAACACAAGACGAAACTTTTCTTTCTAAAAATGTTTGTAATCGAATAGTATAAAACTTAAATGAATTATAATTAAAATTCAAATTCTTCGGTCATAGTATTATTTTATAAATAAACCTATAGCGATCATACCACTCAGCATTACAAGTGTGAAAAACTTTAATATTTATGTTTTGTTGTCAACACAAAACAAAGTGACGGAAGCGATAGTCAGCATTTCCTTAATCGTCGGTCTATAGCGCCGTGGGTCCCAGGTTCGAATCCTGGTCTGACAAGTACAAATATTGTTTTTCAATTTGTGTATGAGTCAGAGTATAGACCCAATAGGTTGAGCAAGTGGCTGACATCTATTTCTCGTAAAAAAACAAAACAAAATCTGTTAATACAAACATCCACTCTGTGGAGGCCCACATGATCCTAATCCTCGTGTAATATGTGGACTGAAAATAGCAAGGACGATTCATAAGTCGTCACTCACCTCGAGTCAATCACTCGGCTCACTACTCATCTCGAGTCCGGTCATTCGACACAGTCAACCGTCATTCCACTCGAGTCCAGTCTCTCGGTTATATTAACATCTCGGTACATCGCCAGTTCAATAATATAGTCAATCTCATCAGTACATCCGTACCCGCGATTATAACGTCATTCTGTCATCTTTATCATTGTATTTATTTATTCTTATAACGATAAATAAACTCTCTCCTCGAAACATCCACGCAACTACGACATTATCCCCACGTACCAGGTCTAGGACGATTTGGCACCGGACAACTGGACGCCACGGAATTCTAAAATAAATAGACGTTAGGTACTTATAGGTACTTTAAAAAAATATTTAATATTATTATTTATATTTAAATGATTATAGTATGATCTAATAGTTGGTGAGAATGTAAATATGCAGACGTAAATAATGATTTAATCGTGCATATGTTTAAGTTCCAACGAAAAAAGAGTTTTTTATTTTATATAAAGCCTTAGGCATGGTAATTCTCAATCCGCAATAAAGAATACATTATGTTGAATTAAAACTACTAATTCGTAGATAGAAACTGATTGAAATACGTCGTCTACGTTCTGTATACGTGTCTACGACAGTGCAGCGTCCAATTATCCGGAGTCCAGTTGTCCCATTCCCCACGCACCTCATCATCCCAAAAATCTATATCTTCATATTACAATATAACAAATTATACTATCTAAAGGCGTTGCATACTAATCTCACGATTTTGTGTAGTAATGTATAAAGAACACAATGTGAGCCATACTTATCGTATACGGTAGTAAATAAATAAACCGAATTTTAGTGTAGTGATCGCAGCATTCTTACTGTTTGGTGAATTTTTATATTTGCTGAAAAATGTCGGAAACTTGACGCGGCCAAATATTCATTTTGGGCAACACTTTACCCAGAAACCTTTTAACACATCGCGTTGTCGTCTATGTGTGCTTTATTATTTCTGAAGAAACTATTTTCAAAATGACATCAGTCGGGAATATTATGATGAATCGATGTCGCTGTATATCACATATATTATGCACGGAGAACTAATTAATATTTATTACTTTGAGAAATTATGTTATCAGGTATCAGTTATACCCAAAGATGTTGAAAAAACTTTCTTCTATAAAGATGGAGCTAAATGTATGAAATTGGGCTACAACTAGGGGCGGCAGGTTATATGAAAGTATGGTGAAGCAGGCTAGTATGGCGAAAAAGTATGGTGGGGCTGGCTGGTAATCAATTTGTGGCAGAATTTGAACGTTAACATTATATTATATGGGTACGTTATAATGACCAAAGTAAATCCTCTGTGATGCCTTGAATTTTATTTATCGCGTCGCTATTTCTCGTAAGTTATCGGCTATTGTTGGCCTGCTTCATTCAGCTGTATGAGAAAGCCGATTCCTTGCCCCTCTTTTAATTTAATACCTCTATGGGTTACAATATGTAAATTTATTGTACGCATTACATTTCACAGTAGCACAGCTCGCCGTGAGCTTTCTTATCGGAAAGAGATGACCGTATACTATACGGTCATCTCTATAGCACCGAGATGAACAAGTTACGCATTGTTTGTGGAGCATTTTCAAAGCCGATTTTGGCAAAATTCATGAATTCAAGAATGAAAACCTAACAGATAACCCGTATATAGCCCGAATAGCCAATATACTATATTTCACATGTCATCTCTACAGCATCGAGATGAAAAAAATACGCGTTCTGTATTTCTAATTTAATCACATATATATTTTATACTGTCTTTCCTTTGTATTTCGATAGTTTTTATTACGTATTTTGTAAGTGTTGCCAGGAAGCCAGGTGGAAACCGCGCTAATTTTTATAGCCGATTTTGGCGAAATTCATGAATTCAAGAATGAAAACGTAACCTAACTTAACCTAACCTAACCTAACAAATAATCCAGTATATCGGCTATTTTCAAAATTGGTTTGCCGCCGGCTTCCTGTAGACCGACAAGAACCGTGTTTTATTTAGACAATAATTATATTTCAGTAATATACGACCCAAAGGGGTTGGACGGTCTTTAATATACGACCAAATATTTCTGATACAACATTTCATGGTGAAGCGTGATACGGTGAACTGCGTATGTACAAATTTCCGGACACGATGCAATTGAAGCGACCTCTAATCTACTGTATAAGTGAACTTTAAGTGAATTTTCATTCCAGGTTCATTTGAAGAAAACTTCAAACTACTTATTACCTATGATATTCCACCATCATAATATAATATTAATATCATAATATTATTATTATAATATACACTAACATTATTATCACCTACGATGGCCGAGTGGATTACGCGTTGACTTATAAGGTCGTGGATCCCAGGTTCGAATCCCGGGTCTGGCAAATACACATATTGTTTTTCAATTTGGAATCAGAGAATGGACATAACAGGTTGAGCAAGTGGCTAACATCCATTTCACGTTAAAACAAAATAAAATCTGCTAATACAAACCTCCACTCCGTGGAGGCACATAATATGATCCTAATAGGATCGGATATGGTCAAAACAAAAAAAGAAAAGAATATTATTATGTCATTGTCGCCTTCAATAATAATTGGATAGGGAAGTGATCGAATGTTATTTTAACTAGGTATAGGCCTCAAAATCACTCAGTGTCTTGAGCCTCCAATTGCTTAAACCCATTAAAATGAACAAGACCGCCCTCCTACTAAATTGTGAAAACTGCCTCTCTTTTTCTTAAAAAAATAAACATACACCTCTTTAAGTTGTTCATATAAGAAAATGAAAATACATATTTTATTATTTAGTAGTATGACAAACCATAAGAGCATTCATTAATATGATGACGCGCAAATTAATTAGCCAATTTTTTTAGTGATAGTTGAAAGATTTTTTGCAGCACTTTCGTGCGTGATCTTGCACTTAAAAACTGATAGCTTGATAATTTGCAAAAATCAATACTCCCTTTTAACAAAAAGAACGAAATAATTGTTTTTTTCTCAATAATGAATCTTCCAAACGTGATGTAAATAGCTACATGTTTTATAACTTGCCTGATAATAATACAAAAGATAATTAATTTTTCAATTATGCAACATAATAATATGTCAAAATTATGTCAGGACCTTACATTGTTTGCTACGACTTGTTCAAGAAAGGTCTCGTTATAATTTTGTATCATATAAAATCGTTCTGTATGTATTGAAAATGTTTATTTAATTTTATGCCAATTCACTCATAGTCATAAAATACATCAGACAGCGCTGCATTTTATAAAATCTAATATAAAATTTTGACAGATCAAACTAATATGCAATCTACAAAAAAATCAGATTTTTACATCAAAAAACTTTTCAACTTGGTATAGAGATTTCATATAAATTGTAGACTCAGGGAGTATGTTGAGATGACCCCTTAAATACGCGATTTTGTAAGGGTGACAAATCACATTTAGAAAATAAATCATATTAAAGGAAGGATAGTGATGGGGTCTCTTGAACACTTCATTTGACGTCCAATAAAAGGGTCACACTTTTCAATAGCATTCCAATCATATCGGATAATATTATCAACATTTTTATTTTCTTACATACCTAACACCCCACAGTAATACAAAACGTTTTTTTTTATCGGAATTGGCTATTATCCATTCTTTTAGTTAAGGAAACATTATAATTTCTAGTACATGATGTATTCTGCCACACTGGGGCCGAACTGGTGCTTCTCGCACGTCGCCAGGACCGAATTAAACACACTCTTCTTATTGTTAGAGGCGCCAAGATTTAAAGTCACACCCAAAGTAAATCTACTGACACAGACATGTCCAACGCGTCAATCGTGGAATAGATATAGGTAAAAAGCGTGTATATTCAGTTTTTATATACTATAAGTTCACTAAACTAGTTTATTCGACAGTTATAGTTTTCAAATTAACTATGAAGAAGACCGCGTAATATCGTCGTGTTACTTGATTCATATTGCACCAATCACGGCCTGTTACAGAAGTGAGAGAAAGAGAACACGATATTTCCCGTGTTTTAAACTGAGGCGTAGTTCCTTTACCGTGGCGCACTAAGAGAAAAGCTTGACAACGCGTACAATGAGT
The DNA here is from genome assembly GCF_057557595.1 of Rhyacophila brunnea. Lineage (NCBI taxonomy): Eukaryota > Metazoa > Arthropoda > Insecta > Trichoptera > Rhyacophilidae > Rhyacophila > Rhyacophila brunnea. The sequence continues at coordinate 20,536,016 of NW_028232860.1, forward strand.
GCACAAAGGAAGATCAAACCTTGTCCTCAGTGTCTTCAGCCAAATATAATACGTTTATTCAAATTGAAAAATGAAAAATTGGAGAGTGTGTTTGATCACTGCCAGTTTTGATACTGGATAATTGATCATAGCATTCTTGAAATTGTACATGCTTCATAACAAGTCAGGTACTGACCAAGACAGTCTAGGTCGCGATCGCGATGTCGAAATAGGGTCGAACTGTCACGTGACCATGTATAACGCGTTTCATATGATGTATTAGGATTAAACATTAAGTTAAATATTGGCCTGCATGACGTGATAGTAGGTATGTAATATGTATACGCTTAGGTATATATTTGTGAAAATCCACGCTGTATAACTACTATCTGTACTCGATTTACCCTTAGCCATATCTAGAGCATCTAAATTGTATTTATCCGACTCTGAACATTCCGTGCCCATATGGGACCGTCGCACTTATTCTATAACGATGCTACAAAAGCGATTTACATGCTGCAGGTCTCGCAATATGTTAAGATTCACAGTACGTGGTGCTGGATCGAGGAAAACGGTGATACCGCAAAATGTCTCGACGCTGCCGCGTGATAGGTTGAAATAAGTAAGTGGTACGTGAATAAATATAAATACATATATTTTTGCTATATATGAGCAATAGAAAATTACTATATTGTCATAACAATTAACTATTTATACGAAAATATTTTTATTTACGTAGATATTAAGTATTAAGAGAGAGTTTTCTTGGTAATATATTTTGTGAAATTGAATATATACGATATATAATTTGATGTTCAAATAAGCTCATTTTTTGCCATACAATTCACGTGAGTATATTATGAAAAAAATATGTTTAATGCCGTAATCCCTCTAAGTATTAAATTCCCCAGTGATCTGATGGCTCTATTCGGGGAAATATAATATGTTTGTGAGCTCAGATCGGGTGAAATCGAACGGAAAATTGCATTGATGTCTGATATTTCCAGCTATTTAATAATGGACGACATTAATAATGTAATGTGATTATGAATAACTGTCTTCTTTGGAATCTTTGGTATTTTTTTCGTATTATTTTTCTACATAACAATTTGTTTTATTATTTACGCAGGGTGAATTGGATTTTTAATTATAGCGATTGGACATACATAATTGTGAAAACACTCATGAGAAAATATAGCCAATAGGAAAAATATTTTTCGAAAAAAGTTAAGACACCCGGAAGGAATAGAATCTGCGTATCTTGGGTTTCGCGCCTTGTTTTTTTCTATTGGCTATTGGCTACTTTTCATAAGTGTTTTCAGAATTATGTATGTTCAATAATTAGAATTATCGAATTATTCGTTGATTAAAATTAAATAATAAAATAAAAATTATAGCAATTATTCTCATTGATGACATCTTCGTGAATAAAATACTGCTCAGTATTTTACTCCATACCTACATAATATTATTATAAAAACGGGATGAATTTAATTAATAATGCATTTGTCTAATCTACAAGATATCAAGCGCGTGTAATGATACAGTTTTCCATTCGTCGTGAAAATGAGAAGCTCTGATCTTCTTTTGTACACTCATCGTCAAACTATTGTCTTACTGTATAAAGAGCCTACAGCGTAACGGTAAAGGGGACGACGCCTTAGTTTAAAGCGCGGGAATTCGCATTTTATCTTTCTCTCACTCTTACGGCAGGCCGTGAGTGATGAAGTACGAATCGAATGATACAACGAGGTCACGCGGGACTTTGAAAACGATATTCGCGTATGCTGGTCAATGAAATAAAAATAGGAATGGTTAATTCTTCTTCTTCAACTTCGACTGGAACTTCATTGTGCAAGAGACTCTGACTCTGCAGAGCGAAGGGGGAAGGGCACACATTTAGAATTTTTTTTAGTTTTTAAATTACCATGTTTGATATTAAGCGGTAAATATCGGCCTCCAAAGAGTTGAGTATGTATTAACAGATTTTTGTTTTTGCGAGAAATGCATGTTAGTGAATTGTTCAATTGGTTCATACTCTGGGTCCAAACAATATGTGAATTTTCCAGATCCGGGATTCAAACGCGAGACCCACGACTTTCTGAGTTGACACGTTATTCGCGGTGGTAATATTTTTGGCGGTCAAAAAATAAGGTCAAATATTAAAGTAAGGCCTTGTCCACATGGCACGTTTTGACTAGCGCGTAAAAACTTGCGCGCATTCCAAGTATATGTGCCCTCATTGAGCCGTCCACATGCACTCGTGCCGTGATAACTGTCGCGCGACAACCGCAAGCGATCGTCAGACTCTGGAGATCACTGCGCTCGAATGTGACAGTTTTTATAGTACTCCAAAATAAATTACGTCACCTAGTTTGTAAGGTGCCGAGAATACATTTTGCAAGTTGTCCCGAAATACAATATCTCATAGAAACCGAGTAACACAATTGAGTTGTCGGGCTTTTTTCTTGTGCTCGCGTTTGTTTTTTATGCTAATTCAAAAATGAATTACGTCACCTAGATTTTTCACTGCCAAATGGAACGCGCTATCTGGACGAAACACATTTTTCGTATTCGAGCGTAAAACACGGTGGGTTACACGTCATCTGGACAAGGTCTATCTATTCGAAAAGGTACTCTAGTTTGGTCTTTATATTTTTAAGATATTAAAGTTCCGTAATTGGTAAACTTTTTTCTCATTAATGTACATACCTGATGTCATTGCATATTTGTAGTAAAGTTAGCATCAGGGTTACGTATTCCTGTTAGATATTTGGTAAGGATTAGTCAATTAGGGAGATGGCACTTCCCGCGTGTTTCCGCCAAATCGTAATCAGTGCTGCATCAGTAAAGTCGCCGCCCGTAATCGGGCTGCAGACCACAGCATGGAAATATTTATGTAAGTTCCTATTAAAGGATCCAGTGACGTCCAACAAAATGTAGATGATATTATTATATCTTTTTTGTTTAATTAGTGTCTTTTTCTAAATTTGCTTTTTTCTTCATGGCAGTTTAAGGTGAATGATTTGCCTGATAGCAGACTACGATGCTTATTGCATATACTATATTATACAATTTATTGATAATTTTACCTAATAAAGAAGGCATTTTAATTAATTAATACGTATCTAATAACAGAGTCAAAGATAAACTTACAATTTAAAAAAAAAGCCCTTTATAAAATATGCGTTCGAAAGGATTCCATCCTATTTAGGTATCGAAATACCGGTATTTCAATATTTATCAATACCGAAATGCCGGTTTAAAACTCCAAAATACCGGAATTGGGTTAACCCAACGCTTACGGGCCGCACAAAAATTGTGTTTTTGCTAATTGCTTTTTAAATGCAAATTAACACGTTAATTACAAAATTAATTAAAAGGGCCCGTAAGCATTGGGTTGAAAGCACATTCGTTTACGTTTGTATTGCATATTAAATTGAGTGTATAAGTTATGTGCTGCTAAAATGCAAATATAATGACTGAATCCAACAGAGGTAAAATAATAATAAAACAATAGCCATCAAATATCTCTATAAAATTGTGAAAATTAATTAACATAATATTATTTAGAAATAGAAAAATCCGTGAAAAATGTTAAATTGATGAATGTACAAGCGTTAAATTTAAGAAGCTTATCTTGCAGCCATACTTATTTGTCTTTTTGAGGGCTATAATTAAAATTATGAATATGTTCAAATTATTTGTAAAAATCACCAGTTCTAACAGTATTATATGATCAATAGATATTTTAAAATGTCAACATAATATATGTCGGTAGGTTTTTGCAATGAAATAATGTTTTAAAGAGATTTTAATAACTATATTTACTGATAAGTACTTCTGTTTATTTATGTTTTAACGAATACTGGTATTCAATAAAAAATACCGGAAAACCGGTATTTATATTTTCTTTCGGTATTGCAATCCCTAATTTCTATTGTTACATGATATTTTATGGTTATGTTAATATTTAAAATTAAGTTTTTTTAATTTTTCTCTAAGGTTGACGAAATGGGTTTTCCATTCTTTTTTTAATATTTAATATAGACAGTGGGAATCTAAAGTGAACGGGTGCACAATAACGTTCTCGAAAAAATAAATATAAAAAAAATGTCTGCATGAGGCTTCTTGAGTTTGGTCTTATTACCCATTCTACATATCCACGTGGCGGAGAAATACAGGATGCAAATCACATCCTCTGGGAATGTCGTAAAATGTGTACGGAAGGGGAAGGGCTGTTCAAGTCGCTTAAACCAGCTGTTGGACCCATCGGACCGTCCGACCTGGTCGCTATAAAGGCCAATTTTGATGCATTTAAAAAAAATGCGGCGATTGTTTGGCAGTTTTGTAATAGCTTTTGTATTTACCATTTTTTTTAAATTTCTTCTATGTGTTCTTATCTCCCATCGACACTTTTAACATAAAGTATTGGGTAACTGCTCCTGATACATTCTCAGGCATAAAAAATACTGATGATTTACATTTAAACGGAGGGGCTTGTGATACGCCCGATTAAAACTGGGTGTGGTTTAGTAGGGCATGTAGCTTGAATGTCTGCATGAGGAATGGACTCATATTGAACATTCGTTCATCCAGCATTGAATTGTTCCAAGGTGATATCAGTTGGAGTATGCTATGTTTTTAGGACTACTCCACGCACCGCACTGGTGAAAGGCCAGGGCGGAATACCCGGGAGAGCTGAATTATGTATGCGATTTTAATGTGTCGTCGCGCCGTAAGCGGATTGTGACTGCCTGTTGCGCCTTTGCCGCCCACAACTTAGCGCCCTTTCCGAACCGCCCCATAGGGGATGTGAGAGTGGGGCCTGCTTATGGAATGGTTAATAACAAAGACATATGTGGTGAACAAGGACTTTAGTATCGAATCAGACGCCTTAATTGAATAATCGTATATATAGGTGAAATTATGTAAGCTTTTTGACGGATTTATTGATATAGGCATTTCGTCAAATCGATAAATGATTCTAGATTAACGTTATTGTCAAAAATTCTGTTATATTTTAGTCAGTCGGAGAGGAGGGATTCTTGTCATGTTTTTCCTTACATTTCTTGCTGCTTAGGTACATATTGAAGATTAATAGTCTTTTAACTCAATACGCGTGTGAACTACTATTTAAATTTCAATTGTATAGTGAGCTACACACCTTAGAAATTGGTTTGAGCTCAGTACTCCATCTCTGTTTAGGGTAGCAATAGACAGGGGAAAATGGCCGAACTCATCGCCGACGTCCAATAACAAAATATGTCACAAAAAAAGTGAGCTACATATAAATTATAATATTATAATCTATTAGATCTAGAAAATCGTCTATGGAGGCATTCAGTTTAGTTTGTTGATAATGTTCTATTGAAGCGGACAAACCCAAACCTATTACTAGCTAAAAATTATCAATAATATGTTTTTATATAGGTAATAAGCAAAGCAATATAGGGTAGCAGTATTCATAGCTAATAACGCGTCGATTTGAATACCAATACGCTGAGAAAATGCATGTAATATTTGACTAAGCGATTAAGAACAGCTCGCATAAGAGGGATGTAAGGTGGGTGTTATATATATATATATATATATATATATATATATATATATATATATATATATATATATATGCGATCGCGCAACAAAAACGCGTGCATGCACCAAAAAGAGACAACTTATGCGGTGTAGAGAGAGTAGCAAATATATTATAGATAAATCAAGACAGTTATATAATATGATATGTGGAATATATACTGCATCACTGATTTATTTAAACTAATACAATGTTTTTCAATCTAGAATTAATGGATAATACCGTACTTACATACGTGATTTAAAATAATGTCAACGTTGTGTCGAATTGTCTAATGTCCAACCTTTTTTGTGATTAAGAGAAACTGTAAAGAAAAAAATGTATTAAAACACTATATTATTTATTGTATTATATTAATATGTTAATAAAAATTGTGGAAAAATGCGCCACAGGCAAAATTTCGAATTCAAAAAAAGATTAAATTTGAATGTAAATTTAGCTATAACTACTTGTAAAAAAACAAAACCGGTGAATTATTGAAGGTACGTGGATAGGCAAACATATTTAACGTTTTCGCTGTCTTCAATGTTTCGTTGCAAATTTTGATATTTTGTTTGATATGACATTTAAAAAAATCTATGAATATTCCATAACCACAATAAACTTTGAAATAAGAAGCACACAATATTTTGTTTTTCAATTTGTGTATGAGTCAGAGTATGGACCAAATAGGTTGAGCAAGTGGCTGACATCCAAACTTCCACTCTGTGTAGGCCTGTATGATCTTATTAGGATCGGACATGGTCGAAAAAAACTTACTTTTCGAAGAAATATCATAATTATGTATTAGACATTATTATGCAAAAAAAGTGTTTCGAAACGTTGCATTTTTTCGCATTTCGGCAAATAATTTATCTAATATTTAAAAAATGATTATGATATTGTTTTCGAAAACAACATTATGTGACCGATCATTTCCACATTATTCAAAAAACGAACATGCGCACAAAATCTGTGCGTGGCCCGAGCCACATTCAATGTACCAACTCCCCTACTTATTTCTTTCAGTTACCCGATTACTTTTCATGTGCTCCATCAAATACCCGATGAGCATAATACAAGTATTTTGTCTCCGTATGAATAAATCATATCAAATAACTATCAGGGGATTTCGGGATTTTTCTACCGTTCCGTTGGCAACACTACACAGAGATTTGTGGCGCGAAAAGAAAGCGAGCGGGAAACGTTTTAAATGGACGGTTAAAAAGATAAATTATATTATGGAAAATATAATAATTTTGTTTTTTTTGTCATTTTCTTATAAATTATCGCTGTGTAAGATGATTATTTATTAACGATATAAAAATATGTAATTGTATTGCAATTATATAAAGGTAAAGGCTGGTAAGTGTGAACATGAGGGAAGTGTGAACACCGATCATAAATGGGCCAAAAATAAATCTTTGATAATTGACCTCTATCGTATTCTGTTGAAACAACAATTATCTATATGTTTCTCATCAGTCATCATATACTCATCCGTTTAAATTTTATGCTTTGTCAAAATACAACTAGCGTAAAAAGCGTTCACACTTAGCAGCCTTTACCTATATAAAACAAAATCGTAATTTATACTAATTCTATAAAAAGGCACACCGCGTAGCAGGTATCTACTTGTTACATATCTAAATAATCTTAATCACTTCCTTCTGGTGAGAGTCGATAGTGTGATATGAACAAAATAATTTCGACTGCTTCCTACCGGTGTCAGTTAACTGATAAGGTACGATTCATTATTGAGATCGGTATTAGGTACCGGTTTGGAGTATGCATAAATATCATAAATCGAACGCGTATTTTCTCGTTTAAAGGATTAATTTTCATTCCACTTTTGGTTAACTGTACGGGGATTTAGGTATTTGTATAAAGGAAAATCCCCGCGCATGTAATGTGCAGAGATTTAGCCGTTGGATGGGAGCGAACAAGCGCGGGTGTTTCCCGTTCCTATCCAGGCTTCAGCGACAATTCTTCGCCATGTAGTAAGTGATGAGTTTGTGATGATTTATGAAGTTATGAAGTTATGATTTATCTAATTCTATTTCGACCACTGCAACTTTTATGGTACCATCTTTGGAAAGTCGACGTTCTATAAATCTGATCAATATTTTCTTTTTAAAATTATCAATGGTTTTGTTGACTCCCCAAACCTACTCGAAAGGGTGAGTTTCCATTGTCCATCAAGATTTACACGAAACCAAACTTTGTACCATATCAGTCGTAGCGGTTCTAATTATTATGCACAAAACTTTTTTATTCGGCGCTCTTGTTTAAATTATAATATGTATTTCTCCACCGTTGATCCTTTTAATAATTCACCTGTTTCATTTAAACGCGCTATCTCCAAAATTTTGTATAAATAGATATATATATATATATATATACTTATATATTATGTATATATTTTTTTATGTAACTTTTTTTGTATATAATTTAATTATTCATTATTCTTCCTCATTTTTCTCATGTAATTTCTTTATATTTATGTTATTCTTACTCTCTATCTTGTTAGGCTTAACTATATTATAATGTATACATGGAAACTTTGCTGGTTGCAATAAGTTTTCATTATTATATTTAAAATTTTTGTAATAAATATGTAACTGTTTGTTTTGTTATGTTTAACATTGTTTAAATCAGAATTCGTTCATTAATTAGCGATGAATATTTGTACCGAATTTATTAAAGTATAACATGATATGCGTTTCAATTAAAATCGCATTCATTTTAAATATGATAACATTATATTTCTTCGGCTATCTTCAGTAATAGATTTCTTGTCCGGCGATCGGATGTTATCAGAAAATTGATGGCATATGAATTAGGTGAATCGTAATTTAATGCATCATGTACATGGGCAGAATTTAATGCAATATTTGCTTTTACTTGACAAACTAGTCAAATTTGTGAATAAATAACATAATAGCGTTTCGTTTGGGAGGGATAAATTCATTCCCTCCCACCTGTGAATACTAGAAGTCTACAAGAGGCGCTGGAAGGCAAAGAGGTGGTAGGAGGCGTTATGCTTATCAAAGTATGCAAGGGGTATAGATCGATATCTCTCATCTTCATCTCTATGAATAATTATATGTTATTTACGAAAATACGAAATTCTTCTTTAATCTTTGTTATTGTAAACATGTTGTTAATAATTGTAGCATGTTTTTTGAAATGCTTGTTTCTACACACTTTTTGAATTTATTTGCCACTTAGCATAGTTTATTTTCTAATTTGGCATAAATGTTTGTGAATGTCAGTTGGCAATACTGATTCCATTACCATTGGATAAAATAAACAAACAAAAACTATCGGCAGGCTTATTCTAAATTCACGGATGGATCACTTTCCATTATTTTTATTGCTTCAAAATAACACGGATATCACTCGGAGCAATTGCATAAATAAGGCGGTTATCTACAATAATAATTGTTAACACACCGCACTGCGTCTTACTTGATTCATTTGGAATAGCGGTCATAAACATTAAAAATATCATACCTGAGTTAACTTCCCAGGATAATTGACTGCCAGAATACGATATATCATATTTATCACCCTTTAAAATTGATTCTGGAGTTAAGTGATATGTTAGAATAGCCATGCCGATGGTGAACTTTTAGTAGTCCATCCGTCCATAAACTTTCCTACCGTTTCGGTATTGCCAGAGTAGTACGTATACTAAGGTCACCGCTGGGGATTCCAGCCTGAACAACTTTCAATAGAATATTTCTATGAGAATAAGTACATGGCGTCTTACAAAAATACAAGCCCTATGATATTATTTCGCCCTTTGTGCTTGTCACGGATTCCTACTTTATCTAACAGGTATAAGTATTTAAGTAGATATGTACATTTTTATTTTGTTAGACTTTGATGTTCGAAGGTATTGATATGTAGGTATTATTAAATTGGAGGAAGGTACTGTAAGTAACAAGATCATATCCAATAATATGTACAAAAACACTAACCGAGCCGTCGATTCGTAAAATACGCTCTGAACATTTTTAAATCGTCCTTTATTATAGATTGCATGACATTTCCTTGTAAATTGGGGTAGGTATTTTTCGTGCGTTTATTTTATTTGTGCATCGCCCAGTTGTCCATCGTCCAGTCGGTGATGCCAAGTCGTTCCATTCCACCTACGTACCTGTGTTTATTTATTATGAATGAATTAAAATGACATGTCTTTTAGTATAGAAAATAATATAAAAAATTAGAATGACTAAAGAGTAATTATCATTAATAACAACCATATTTATTTATAATTAAATAAGTTATTTTTGAATAAAAAATAACCTGTACCTAAGTACCTACTGTTCAATAAACTGTTTTTTTGGAGCTTCGATTTAGGGGGGGGGGGGGAGGTGAAATGAAAACGTTTGAAAGCCACTGCACTAGAGTAGGTAACTATAGATCCGTATATGACTTACAGTGCTGTCTTTTATCAAAGTTTGATTACTGAAACGTTTGTTCAGTTTGAGTCGCATACATTTTCCATAATCTCAAACGCAACGGCGATTAGTGAGATTGTATACATAAGAAAACCCCTTTCAACCTCCAATTCCGCTTCCGTTTATCTTTTACAAACTGGATGATGGATAAGACCGCGCGTAACAACACGCTGCGGCCTGCATTTAGTATATAGTTTGTATGAGTATGATAAGTTGCACCCAGTATTTCACTGTGATAACGTACGATGCTGCAGTATTTCGATGTGACTAAGAGCCGTTTCATGCGGCACACCTGTGTCCAGCCACCGGTGTGTCGAGATGCCGCATTTACATATAAATGAACTCGACACTCGTGTGTCTCCGTCTGAACGCGTCCATTCATTTGTGTGTATGTAAATGCAGCCGCTCGATACACCGGTAGCTGGACACAGGTGTCCCGTGTGAAACGGCTCTATTTGCTGTTATTATCCATTTACTGACAAACTTACCCTGTGCACATTCACTTTGACCAACTACTCTGCACTTTGATTCCAGGGATGAAAATTGATTGCAGCTGTAATGGGTAAGTGGGTATATTGACCTACCTGTCAAATGCATAGTATTCCGTATGTAATAAGTAGAGTCCGGATTATGTGCATTTGCATATTTAGCCCATTCTAACCAGTTATTGCATATTTTACCTAAAATCTAATGATGATGCATATTTTCGCTATATTTTAGACTGAATCTATTCAGTTAATGAATACAATCCACCAAATGAACTCCGCATTGCCAGAGGTATTCCCGCGTTAACTTAGAGGAAAGTTTGAAAACGTTTTGAACAGTGACCCAAGGCTTTGAAAATTTGTGACAAATTGATAGTTTTATTAATGGGACGGGTGAACTTTTGCCAGGCACAATAAGTGCTAATATAGCACCCAATTTCAAATACTGCCTCAGTGGATGTGGAACGGTCCTTTTCCACATATACAAATATTTGGTGTGATTTACTACCGAACATTTGGAACAGTACCTGTTTGTTAACTTTACAAGAGTAACATAATGTTAAATAATTGTTAATTAATAATTATCGTCGATACTTTATGCTGATTTTGAAATTAAAAAAAAACTAAAAATGACTATTTTATTATTATTTAATATTGCATATTTTGATACATTTCATCAATGACATTATTTAATGGACGACGCACTCAATACAGTAGCTAGCAAGTAAATTCGCGCATTCGCATGTATAGGTAGACGTCACGCAATTTCCATTATGCGATATCACGCATCGGGAATTTATAGCAATATGACCTTTATTGTAATGGCGTTAGAGCAGTGTTTCTAATGTCAATGTTCATTTGAGCGAACCCGTTCGAACCGAACCATTCGGCAGACCCAACAAAAAGCATCAGGAATTTATAGCAATATCACCTTTATTGTAATGGCGTTAGAAAAGATTATGTCATTCGGCAGACCCGACAATAAAGTGAGTGTCATTTTTTTCCCGGATGATTCGTCCATATTAATGTCATTGCTTTTCATGCATATTTTAAGCTTTATATATTTCATATAATCCTACCTCTACTAATAAGTAGAAGTTATATGGATTTAAAACATAATATATATATATATATATAAATAATATATTATTTACGAGTGCAAAATGGCGCAATGTAATGATTGTGAACGGTAGCGTGAGTCGTCGCAAAATATTATCCGCAATGCCCACCCTATAATAATACTTCAGCGGTATTTACTGTGGCGTATTTCAAAAACCATTAAAATTCCCATGGCACACTTGATGAGGCGACGCTATCCCATGGGTTGACAATGGAAATCCCATGACACTGTATATCATCAGTTTTCCATGTAAGTATTTGGGTAGTTTAAACAGCATGCTTGATCAGGCACGCTCCTATACTATACTACGACGGGGAGTATTTATTTTAACATTTATAGGGTAGTTGGTTCTAGTGTATTGGCAGGGTTGCGTTTGCATATTTATTTTATAGAGGTAATTTTCTTTATATTAATTACTAACTTGTGTCTTAGTCCGTGTGTAACACGGAAATAAAAAAATAGACAAATATACAGAATGAAGAAATGGGTTGATTCGATTTGATTGTTAAATCAATGCGATAAACAGTAGTCTAGTTAATTTAGACATGTGCTCCTTTATCTAGCCGTTCCAATTATGACTATCCATTTAGTGCCTCATCATCTACTGAGATATTAGAGCATTTCGACGAAATAGAGTCTCAAACAGCGGTGTTTAAGGTACGTGGTAGATAAGTAGGTCTGAGGCCCTGACATGTTTGGAGGGCCCCTATGTGAACATTTTTCCTCTGAAATGAATCGGCATTGAGTATTACAATACAAAAATAAGAATAATATGACAGGTTGCCACGGTTTTGAATGCTTCCATTATTTTTTAAACTAAGACGTCGACACTTTTCAACGAAACAATTTCATTGTCTGCTTTAAGGAAAACCGGCACTCTGAAAAGTTATAATATTCGTATTCGTTCCTTCGTTTGTCGTGCCGCCCCCAAGCAACTCATGACCTGCCTACCCTCACGGGACGTCACTGCATCTTTGTAATTATGTTTACCATCATACAATCACAAATGTCTCAAAATATTAGTTTACTTACTAACAATTTTTATTTAGTTTATTTCTCAATTAGAAGTTCGTTAACAAAAATAATTTAAAGCAAAATGAGAAATATTCCTATTATAAAAAAGTCATTGAAAATAAATATTCAACTGAGCCTACTCGGAATCCTAATTATTCGTTTGAATTAAAAACACTGTCTGACAACAAAGGTTCCTATTTTCAATTTTAGAGTTACTTGTATTTAAAAATATTTAATGTACTGTACCACAACATTATTTAGGCAACAACAGGAAGTCGCTCTTATCGCGTATAGAATATTTCACAGTGTTGTCATTTTTTTAGAAAACATATCCCGCGAAATTAAGTTTTTAGTTTATATCAATTCTATTCTCAGTAAGTTTATAAGTACATTAATTTATAAGTCTAATTATTGTTCAATAAATATCAATAGAATTTTTTTTTCAAATAATTTCACCTCTTAATTATTACTATTATATTAGGTTAATTAATACAGCGTAATTATTGAATTTGGAAGGAAATGTATCATTGAACCCACATTAACTGATAATATTGCTGCAGGTATTTATTAATTAAATAACTAGAACACAAATTATGACTAAAAAACAAGAAGTAGAAAGATATAACATATTCAATATTATATTGATGACCCAATCACATGTTTTATAATTTACAAATGATGTCTTTATATCGTATTTTTAGTAAAATTGTTGTAGAAACACATACTGTGAAAATAATTTTCTATAAATTAAATTATATCCACCTTACATAAATTTTAAAACAATATGTACCTACTTATCGGTTTAAAAATTAGGAAAATAATTAGGAAAAAATAGGACAATTCATTATCTAACTAATGATCATTTATACTTAATTATTATACGTCTAAAAATATTAATAAAATAGATAACGATACACATAACTTTATAATATACAAACATAATTTCCAGTATTTGGGGAAATATTTCTAGTATTACAACACTGAATTTTGACATACCTGACATGACAGGAACCCGTCAAATGGGCTTGTTGAAAGTATTGTATGCCTGTTGCCTTTTAAATACGACTCTGTTTCTTCTTCGCAATAAATCAAAAGTTTACTGATAATAATTCGAACATCATTTCGTATTGTTTTAGACATCTTTTGAATATAAAAAGCTTCAAATTACGTAAATTGATAGATGCGTCCAATACGAAGTGTCAAAAATGTAATGAAAAATTTGGGGGCGTTCCTAATTTGAAACCGGAAGTTCGATTAGCTGTACGTAGTTCACAGATTTGCCACGTAGCCAAGATGAAGTTGCCGGACAATAGTTGAAAATGTTAAAACAAAATGAGAAATATCAACTAGCAACCCTATTTGCTTCCCGCCAAATCTAAGTAGCGGGAAAAACGGCGACGCTCTTATTGGGCGGCAAAATAATATAAAAAGCCTCGTGGGCGCTACGTCTACGCCGCTTTCCCACGCTTCCCACCGCCCCGTAGACCTACCCACCACTCCACCGTCTCCCCTCTGTCGTGGAAGTACTGATAATTTTATTTATACTCTAACGACAACCGCCGTGACAAAATAATGAATTGAAATTAATTCCAAAATGAAAGGCGAATGCACTTTACGCGTCTCTATTTTCTATTCATCTATTTTCATTCACGATCATTGACATAATGTAAAACCCTAATCATTATCATAATCATCAGCTGAGGCCAATCCACTCTTGGATAAAGGCCTTCCCTAGCTCCCTCCACTCTTCTCGGCCCCTAGTTCTTTGCTGCCATGTACATCCAGCGAAATTTAAGAGTTCGTCCATTCGACTGGTCTTACCTTCCTTTCTCATTATACGGTTTTGATTGACCGTACGGTACAAAATCGAACGGTAAAAATCCGAATCGGCAACAAGTTCACGTTCTTTTCTCACTATACGGTTTATGCACGTTTTTTGTCCATCAGAAGCTTAGTTTGTGTTGCTGTTTGGTTATGATGAATCGACTGACCGTTCAATTTAAAACTGTCTAATATGAAAGCGTGCATTAAGACACGTCAGTGATGCCAACCGTACTATAATTATAGTACAATACTATAATTTTAATTTCGCAAAAAATGTAAAATACTATAGTTTTATGCCAAATATGCCAAAATACTATAATTTTAAAGGATTCAAGACGTAAAATGTTCCTGTACTATAAATTTTTCATAAATACTATAATTTTTACACCTTTGTACTATAATCAGCATAGAAAAAGATGGCAACACTGGTACACGTACGCAACTGAGTCATCGGTGATCGTACGGCCGCCGTGCAGACAGTGGAAATTGACGGTTGCTATATTACGGTGCCGTTTCAGTTTTTAACCGTCGCCGTGTAATGTGAAAATGGTCATGCTGTTCTTCACGCCACTAAAAAAATGTCGCCCATTGCCATTTCATCTGCTTAGCTACCTTTATCACATCGCGTACTCTTGTCTGCTTCCTCATCTAGTGGTTTATTTTGTGATCTTGAGGCGTGATGCCTAACATGCATCTTTAGCTACTCATAATTTTGTGTATCGGTAGTTTAAATGGTAAAATGCTGCACCTAGAACGCGAATGTTATGGGTTCAAGACGTAAGTTGGGTACAGGCGGATGCGCTTTTTGACATATGTATTTTTAGTACTGCATTGGAAAGATAGAGTATACGTTATTTAACTTTGCACTTTTTTGCACTTTTTACCACACTTATACGCCTCTTTGCCTGATACCTCGCATAAAATAAGATCAAGTGATATTTATTTGTATTAATATGTAGTAATAAATAATTAAATAGATAATAAATAAAAGGATTTTTTTAAAATAATATATTACATTATTTTCATCCTAGAGCCGGAGTGCAATGTTATAAAGCGTATACTCTACCCATTAGCAAAAAAGTTGGTATGTCTACTAATGTACGCGCGTTAGAAGTTATACTTCTTTGGCGTAACAAAACAAAAACAAAACTTGTGATAAACTAGATTCTTTGACTAGCTCTTAATTATCTTGTTAAATTACACACCCAAGAAAAGGGGCCGCTTATTGGAACACCGTTAGTTTATTTCTATAGACTTTAACTTATATTACTAAATCATTTAATTATTTCCCGTTGTTTTTATTTTCAAAGTAACAACTGTCACTCTGGCATTTAATCGTTTGTTTACGTAAGGAATCGCAAATGGCCGACAATAATAACATAGGCAACGGAACAATTTTATTATCAAACTTGCGTTTGTATACAGCTGACTGATTCGCAGCTAACTTCATACTGTCGCGCACTTTCGTAACGGTGTGCACGCGCAGCTCTCAATTTCACTCTCTACCAAAAGCCCCAAAAGAAGTATGACTTCAAAAAAGTAATTTCTAATATATACACATTATGCATTCTACGTGTTAGGTACTAAAAAAATGTATGTTCAATAAATAATTCTATATTCCAAATACAAAAATTATTTTAGTATTTATTTGTCGTTTCACGCGACTCCACGGGATGTCGCACTATGTCTATAGTCCTTTGTAATGTTTTCTCAAGAGAGTTCCAAATTCGATTTCCCTAAGGGTTAGTTATTTGATATTTTTTCAATAATACCTACATACATTATTGTAAATAGATGTCGCCGGGAATAAATGGCGAAGAATGTATGTACAGATTTATGTTTAACCAAGGCAACCAGATACGATGTTTAATTAAATGGCCACGCGTGGGGCACGTGTTTAATTTCAACACAATGTTATTATTTCGCAGGAAGCATATTCCAGAAATACTATCATGTATTTAAATGTAAAAGGTTGTAATATAATATGACTGATTTGATGCAATTGTGTATAGTAAAATGATTGCTATAGTAAATTGTGAAATAGTATATTCATGACGTATTATATAACAAGAAAATCGTTTCATCGAAGTCACGGTCCTCAACGATGAAGAATATCATACAATAGAATAGTAAATATTTTCTAATAAAATAATCTGTAGTTAATTCAATTCAATTTATTAATTTATTTAACTATAGGTATAAATAAGTACATGCGTGAATATTACAAAATTTAATTTAATTAAATTTAAAACCTTCGTAATACGACATGAAATAATAAAATTATGTAAAATGGTGAAAACCTACAAATACTATAAATGAATATATAAAAAAGCAATGAATGAGCTAAATATCGTATTTTTAAGAGTTTATAAACAACGTCCACATAAAATCACTCTCACATAAGTGGAAGAGATTGATATCTGAAGGCGATTTTCATGAACATAATAATATGTATTATTCTCCCAATGGAATGTTAATTCGGCACCTTGGGAGAACATAATATAACTGGCGATTTATTAGATATTTTTATAAAGGATACACGGGTCAGGACTAGCAAAAACAGCAAAGTTCTCATTAACATCACATTTATATCGGAAATAATACGTACACGAATAAAAACCTAATTAAACTGAAATATCTAAGTATGTCTAAAACCATAATACCGTACTTAAACTGATACGGAGCTCAAACCATCTACCCAATCTTGAACCTATGCTACAGAAAATATTTGGATCATTGAAAATGAATTTAAATTATTTGGTATGCACATTTACCTGACTTTTATCGCAAGCCTCGGTAAAATCACATTTTAATAAATTCAAACAAATCTCATAAAACCAGACATTGTTGTATTAGGCGTTTTTTATTTATATTATTTCTGAAGTCACTTAAACTTATTAATATTGATTTTTGTTTACATTATATATTATGTACATTAATTTATCGGTTTTATTTTTACATTACTTAAATCATAGAAAATTCTATAACAATAGTCTAGTTTAAAATAATGTTAAGATTTCGATTTGAATTGGCTTAATTTAATTTAAAATAACAAGTGGACGCTATTTTATAAATTATTAAAATAGGGTCTCCTTAGCAAACTCGGTGTACTTCTTTGAACTACTACATACGTATAATTATTGTATTTTCACTGCGTTTGTATGTTTATATTATGTTCTCTTTTTAAATTTTCATTTTTATCCATTTTACTACTTTTCTTTTTCTTTCTTCTTTATAATAATATTTCATGTCGTGTTGTGAGCGTCTTAAACTTATAATTTGTAATGTCCACAATATGTAAAAAATAAATAAATTGAATTATTGCTAAAGTAGGTAAATTCCAATATAATACGAATTGAAAAGGCGATTGTAACATGAATCGATTGCTTTAACTATTTATAATAATATGTTAAAGTTATCTATACCGATAAGCCAAGACATTTTTTTACATAATGCATTTCATTCGTAATAAGATCGGTTCGCTCCTCGTGTTTACCAAATGCTTGTGACAGATTGTATTATTAAAGCCTCATCTCGTAATTGGTGGCAGCTTCCGAAGAATTAATGAGCTCTGCATTTGACAAGTTGTCGCGGAGTCATTAAAAATGCACGAACAGCCTGCAATGCCTAATCATTTTTTTAAATGTCGGAAATATCTCAATGCTATAAAGGTAGATTGTGGGTTTAACGTCAGGAGATTTTTAAGACAGCATACATTTCACGCTTGAATACCAATATAGTGGTTTGATACTTTTACTTTAATTTATTAACAGGAGCTTTAGGTTGATTAGCTGCTAATTCTTATCTAGGTTCTCAAACTTATTCGGTTTTTGGCATTCTTGGTGCATCAGGGTTTAAGTTTTGCCATGTCTGCCAAAGTCAGAACATACATAACAGCTGTTGAAAAACACAAAATCACTCTCATTTTACCTTACACTCCTACCTACTAACCTACTTGATTTTTCCCACAAGATTGTATACAGACTGATTTTATTGGTTGATATGTATACAGGGCTTGGGTCGAAATCCCGAAGGCCGGAATCCCGAAGGCCGAAATCCCGAATGGCCTAAATCCCGAAAGCCTAAATCCCGAAGTTCCGAATGGCCGAAATCCTGAATGGCCAAAATCCCGAAAGCCTAAATCCCGAAAGCCGAAATCCCGAAGGCCGAAATCCCGAACGCTGAAATCCCGAACGGTCGAAATCCCGAATGGCCGGAATTCCGAAGACCGAAATCCCGAAAAATAAAAAAATACAAACATGAATAATTGCGCAATCCTAACACTTATCTTGAATTGCGCAAATCATTTGGGATTTCGGCATTCGGGAATTCTGCCTTCGGGGTTTCGGCTTTGGGGATTTTTATTTCTCAATCTCGCGATTCGGGATTTTACGAAATGATGAAATTTTGAATTCTAGAGATTCGGGATTTCCAGAAAAGAATTCTCGAGAATTCTCGGGATATCGGGAAATTAAAAAAAAAAACCCATGAATATCCAAAAATCATTGTAAAAACAGATAAATACCAAAAAAAATATGTTTTTTTTATCTATGTAAGAAGACAAACAAAATAGAAGTAGAAAACAAAAATATTTCAAAGCATTACTTTTAAAAATGGAATTTCAAAAAATACAGAATCGCTGAGTCTGACAATCGCGTACGCCTTTGATACACAAAATTCCCTTATGTTAGGTACAAAAATTGCGCTTATTTTGAGTCGACGTTGGCTTAAAAATTGTGTTAAATGCCCCGATCAGTCTTTGAACGTTTTGTGTTTTCTGTCCACTTTTTTCATATAGAAAATCGTTTTTTCAATTAATATTTGATAATATAGAAATCCCGAATCCCGAGAAAAGATTCTCGAGATCCGGGATTTCCCGAAATGTTAAAAATTTCAATTCTCGAGATTCGGGATTGAAAATCTCTAAAATTTCTCGAGAATTCCCGTCGGGAAATTCCCGAAACCCAACTCTATCCATGATCAATAATAATTTTCACAAATGTATTCAAATCGCCACAACACAATATCAAATAATATGTATAAATACGGATTTCTATAATAAAGCATTATACCTACATATATTTCAAATCTGTCGAAATGACTATCTTTCCAAGTTTGCGAATGTTTACAGAAGGCAAACTCCCGTAATTCTGTTACTATCTGCAAACCTTCCTTGAAATTTGGAATGGAAGCTAATTAATATCCCAAACAGAATCAAGCTAATCCGTTTAAGGCTGCTCGAATAGGCACTAACTAACTTCAGTTTGAAAAACAATACGGAAGTAAAATGAACCATTTCACTGTGTGCAGTTGCAAAGTGTTGCTATCATAAATATACATAAGTTGTTTGGATAAAATGAAATATAATTTTGATACCTAATATTATATACATCATTTTTTTTGAATAATTCATATATATCCTTTATATTTATTTTAAACATTTGATGACTGCATTAAGTATTTTTATTACATAAAATAGTATTCTTTTAAACCTCTCGCTTTAATGTTTTAGAATATAGGCATATTTCAGTACATCCATGTGCAGTGGTGTTAAGATTTTTCAGTTTTATTAATTTTTAAACGCATTTACAATTTTTTTTGGGATAATTATATGGGGACTGTTGTCCTCGCATAATGCGGTTAGAGAAAATACAGATCGTAAACTATTGCCATTTTACAAAAATATTTTTTTTTTGCAATTGCAGTTAATTATAGTTTTACTGAGTAGGTAGATAATGATTTTGAGGGCAGTACATTATAATGGGAACGTCAAATCAATGAAGGAATGCGAATCAAACAACTTTTGAGAGTAGATTCCGTGGAGATGATAAGAATTTCGCCTGCGGCATTAATATTGTTTGATTATTTCAGGATGTATAAGATACACACAATTTAAGATTATTAATCGTAAATGGCGGCAATTTGATATTCTTAAAGAGCGACACTGTGGTTAGGTACATTCACTGCTTTTTGATTTTACGTCGCTTTTGTAATTTACCCTCTGAATATTAATAATATGTGTTATCCAGGCAGGGGTTACCCGAGATTTTGCAAATGCTCCAAAAGTCTCGTCAACCAAATAAGGTTGACAATCATAGGTCTATTTCGTAGTTCAAATTATAACGTGTGCGTATTTCTTCGTACATTTCATTGCAATGTGCGGTGTCCAATTGTCCTGGCGTTCAGTGGGCGGCATCGGATCGTTCCGTTTCCAGCCGCCCTTAATGCTGGCGTAGAAAATAATATTAGACTGATTTATTTTGAGTCTTGTCAGTCTAGGATCAGCGACGTAAAACCAAACGAAATATCAAGTTTACCTTTTAGAACGAAGTATGTTTTTTTTAGTCAGTTGTCATGACTTTTAAGTTTACCATAACAATAATAATAATATTATACTGTACGTATTGTGCCATTTTTTTTTTATCTTCATAAACCTTTTCCTGCTTTTAAGCAGTAGTATTTTTTTTACTGCTCTTTGATATGAACTCACGCATAAATTACGTGCCCCATATTGAGATATCAGGGGCACTTGTATCGCATGTCGCGGGCTTATGTTGGAATTTTCGCAACACCGATCGACCGACGTGAGGTTGGCCGCGATTGAAATAATTCCATGTCCGCCGGTAGTGCCAACACAGCGGCATGATAAAAAATAAATCACAGTGTGCTCGGGAAATTCAGTCATCTTAAGTAACTCACTAAAAGTAGCAATATTTTTTTTATAAACCAACAAAATAAGAATTGTTTAATACACGGGGTGCCAACATTTTTTGAATTGCGACCTCTTTTAATAACAGCTAAGTAACATGCAGCCTCCCGTAACGTTGACATAAAAAAGAATTTTCAATTAGGCGAGGTTTCAATAAGTTATCCTGTTTGTAGATTATCAATAAATTCATTTTGATATAAACATACCACACAGGCGTGGATAGTTTTTCAGAAAATATGACGTAGTTAGAGCGACGTAGAGTGAGAGAACACGATTCAATTTAAGAGCAGTTGGAAATACAAACGGTGACAATAATTAAATTTACCCTATGTATAGGTCGCGCAATTAAAGTTGAGGCGACCACACAGATACACAGATACGAAAGATTGTGTGTATTGGTGTATTTATGATAATATTCCATATTTGAATCATCCTGCTTGTAAACAATTCGTCTGTGTGAGTATTCTCGTCGTTTCAACATTGGTTGTGCTACCTATAATTCGTGCGCAATAGAAAAAATCGCAATCTGCACAATTTCAAAGTTAAATAATTGTTTCACCATGGTCTTTGTTTACTGTCAAACATTACACAAGTTTTCACGGTGATTGCTTCTATTTTTAAATTAGCAAGCATTCAATTGGACATTACTATTAGCTGTGTGTTAACTGTCAAACATTACACATATTTTGATATTTTAGTCTATTGAAGACTATTTTTTATCTTTTCAACCGGTGGCTATTATTGTCAATAAATTGATATATTGTTTATTCCACTTGTATTCCGAAACTATCTTTACTTTAAGCCAAATTCTCAGATTTTCGATCAACGAGGGTAAATTGAGTGTAACATAACAACACATACTATAAAATTTACAAATATATAATAATAATATGTACCTAATCTACCTACCTAGTCTATTTTTATCATACTAAATAGTTTTTTTCACTATATTATATCGTGATTTAATATAATAATGTATTATATTAAAATACAAGCGACGAAATAAATCGTCGGTTTACTTTCCCAGCGGGTGCTATTTTGGTCTCCAAATGCTAAAGAACAAGGCACTCTCAAGGAAAACCAAATCAACTTTATAATTATAAAACTCTCCTGCATCCAGTATTAACGTATTGATCAGAATGCTGGGCACTCAGCAAACAGGATGAGAGAATTATGGATATCTTTGAGAGTATAGTTTTGAGAAGAATCTATGGAGCTATTCAAGAAAGTGGAATTTGGAGGTCAATGTAGGTATAATGAGGAGCTGTACATACTTTATGGGACGAAAAGATCACGAGGCATATGAAAACTCAGAGACTGCGCTGGATCGGTGACGTGCATAAAGTGGTAGAAGATATACCAGCAAAGCGGGCTATGTACGCAACCCTCGAGGGCAAGAGAAGACCTGGACGGCCGAAATTGAGATAATATCTGGACTGCACCACAAAAGATTTAAGAACGCTCGGTCAAAGCAACTGGAGAGTGTCGGTGCTGGGATCGTCCAGGATGGAGGAAGTTTTTTTGGCTAGGAAAGGTTGTAGTGCAATAAATGACGATGCATGTTTTGTAACTGTCTTTAACTACAAATTATTCTGACACATTTGTATTTAAAAATGACAGCTTTTGAATTGAAGTCAACAGAATTGCAATAGTTCGTTGGCCACTGATCGGGAGTCGCTTTGTTCCGAGAGAAAACGTTGGACACCATTAGCTTATGGACACACTGTATAAAATGAGACCATAACAGCACGCTGCACTTCTGAAGATAATTTGCATAATCCTTTCGTGAAGTAAACTGCATGGCGATTAATGTCAAATGTGAAACCTTTGACGTTTTAAATAATTAGTGATAAACGTTCTTTTTTTTGACAGGCACTATTATTTTAACAAGCCGTTTGTATTACATGACAAAATGACACGTATGAAATATATGTCACTATTTATATCAATAGTAGGTGTAGTTGTTCATCACTTTTAGTCGGGATAACCATTTGTAGTTGTTTGCTATTTTAATTTTAATTTTATTTTACTAAGCTTAATTTTATATTGATACATATTTGATTAATAAATACAGAACTGTTGAATAGTGCGGGTAAGTAAAAAAAAAACGGCTTTATATAGCGATATCCAGACAATACCCTCTCTCTTTAATATGATTGCTCTGAAGGATGGTCTTGATGATGAACTTTGAATCTGACGACGGCGATCGCATGCTCAGGACATTCACTTGAACTGAAGTTGTTACGCGAAATAGATTTCTGGCAAGTGTATTAGATGTTAAGTATTAAGTTACCACACCAAAGCTAACCCTTACTTGGTGACGTGGTACTTTTGCAATTTAATGTTGATTAGTTTGTTCGACATTGATATTATATATCTAACAAGGTATCGTTGCCTAGTAAGTGGTGTTAGGTTAGGTATACAATAATATTGTCATTGCTAAAGAAAATAATATCTAGATTGACTAAAATTCGTAAAATGAATAATAATGCTATTCCAAGTATTTTCCGTTGTTTAAAAAATCAAATCATAAACGCGAAGTCAATCATAAAAATGGCTTGTGTATTTACTTTTCACCCTAACGAGGGTCGTTTGAATAAAAACATATTTTAATGTTTCAGTTACACTCGCATTTAAAACAAAGGCTACTTAATTATAGAGTATTTCCATAACTTTATGCATGGACAACTTTAGTGTCGAGCATTATTATCAGAACTATTAAAACAAATACTAATAATATTTCTTAACAATAAATCATAATTTATTGTATGAAATTGGTTATATTATTTATTTAATCAAATAAAAGATGGTGCTGTAGTTGTTCATTACTTTCTGTCGTGATTACCATTTGGGTCTAGGACAATTCGGCGCTGGGACAACTGGACGCCACGCAATCGAATGAATTTCGAAAATAAGTATACGTTCGTGAATCATAGGTACTTTTGAAATATATATTTTATATTATTATTTAATATTCGGTGAGAATTTAAATATGCACGTGTAATCAATGATTTAATTGTGGATATGTTTAAGTTCCAACGAGAAGAGAGTTTTTTTATTTTTATATCCTCAGGCATGATAATTTTCAATACGCAATAAAAAAATATTATGTTAAGAGCAAAATGAATTAAAACTAATAAGTAGTAGATAGAAACTAATTAAAATGTGCTCAGTGTCCCATTCCACACTACTTGTAGTTTGGTATTTTAATAAGGTATGATGTCCAACAACTAAGTTTAATTTTATATGGATATATATTTGATTAACTAAATAAATAACTGTTTATATGGTTGCTTTATTGTATGAATTTGTGCACTGTATTACCTACATTTTGAAGATGTATAATACTATGTTTAGATGATATTAATTTAGTTATCATTGTGAATTTAGTGTTTCATAGTTTTACGTCATTCTAAGATAAACACAGGAACGATTATTTTATTGAGAGATTATTTTTGAACTGCTTGATTGAAAGGTTTGATATCGACTAATCATTATATCTAATACAGTGCAATATAAAAACTTCGAGTGGCGACTACTTAATTATTGTCTGAGATCGTAATTTCTATTTTATGTTGATAGGTGTTAGGTACTAATGTGCTGATTGAAAAATAATCTTTAACATAACAAATATGTCATTTGCCAAGCCAACATGGCTTTAGTGACAATGTCAAAATCTAAAGAGAGGGATTTGAAATAGGAATTTTATGGTTTCGTTATACACGTTTCACGTTAAAGTACTTTAAGTATTGCGCATTTGGGTCGCTAATGCGAATACCTACATACATTTTATCATAGTTAAATATAAAATTACAAGATAAAAATAACTTTTTATATACAACGTTTTTAAAATTTCTGTTGAATTATTATGCTCAATATGCTCAAACTTGTACTTGATATGAAGTAAATAAAAAACAAACAAACAAACAAATATAAAATACTGAAATGTCATTTTGATTTCCATAGTAACGCACGTATATATTAATAATTTAGTTGCTAGGATCACCTAGCAACCAATAATAGTGGATTGGATTACGAATTTCTTCCGAAATAACTTTTCATACAATACAGAATTAACTGAAAATGAATTCAATTTTACTTAAAGATGGCTAAAAGTATTAAAAGAATGCATTGGCATCGTGTTCCGATATATTCTAAAAGTTTCAAATGTCTAGCTAGTCGGGAAAATAGTTAGAAATCGATTGCAAGATTTGTACCGGATAAACAACCACCGGACAAATAAGAATACGAGCTAATAAAACGTTGTAAAAAACCTTAATTATGTATTTGACATGAAAAAAAGACTTCCAGAGGTACTTGTGATACAATACTCAGAGTTGATCAATTTACCAAGGATGATTTTCTCTGTTAAGACATTTTCAATTGTTTTTTTTTTGTTAGCCTTAGTCAGTATTTCCAAATAACATCGACCACAAATTAGCATAAAAGTTGTTCGGTAGGAGAAGATGCTAGATTTTACGAATGAAAAAAGAATCGCAGCTACCATTTACCGTCCGTGGAAAAAATCTGAAGAATAAAGACGATATTGAATTACATTTCTTTTTTAACGGTTTTAATATTTAAGTTTGGATTTTACTTATACTTTTCGATGTTACGTATTAATAATGTCTATCGGTTTTATGAAAAAATTAAAACTAATTTTACGCTACTTGCCAGATGCGATTTTTGAAAACTAAACGACAAGTAAAAAAATACTAGATCTGGCAAGAAAAACGATAAGTTGATAACGCTTGAGACGTGGACCAGAAATACGGATCTAAGTGAAGGGTGGGATAATTATTACATTTTGGCGTGCATTTTTGAAGCAAGTATTACTAGACAATTTTGAAAAGTTTTTAAATAACAACTGTTAGAATTTTAAATGAATGGTAAGTATTTATTTCAAAGTATCGGTATAAGCCCGCCAGTTTTAATATTGAATGTAAAATAATGGTACAGCAAGAAATAATATTCAAAAATCAGTAGTAAAAATAAATAATCATTATTTAAATGACATGGGCCAATAGATAAAATCGATATCCATTATTATTTTGATAGTATGAAAAGTAAAAAACATTCAATGGGGCGCACGGCATTTTAGGGTTACCAATATCGCATATAAAGTATATTAGTCTATGCATTCATGAATATCGGTAAGAACAAACTATTTATGATTATATTATTATTAAAAGAAGATCAAATAAGAAGTCGCAGAGGTGCAGAAAAAAGAGCTAGATGGACATTTCACAGAATAAATGCGAATAACTTCAAAGATTAAATTAATAATTGATAAAAAATATAGGTTCTCTAGGTAGGTACTACAAATATTACAGAAATCGTATTTTTAAACTAAGTACATTTTTATTACCTATTATTGTCTAATTTTATAAAAAAAAATGAATCTCAGTTTGGGTACAACAATGATTAATAGTATGATATTAAATTTATCTCAATTAAAATTGTATGCTAAATTAATTAGTTAGGGTTCGTGGATTTTTAATATTTTACATGTTTTTTACTCATCACTAGAAAAAGGTTTTTTTGAACGTCTTTTAAAATTACTAATTTAAGTAAGTATCCTAATTATTTATATAATATGTATATTATTATTTTTACTATTAGTGTAAATGCCGAATCAGATAATAATTTAATATTGTTAATTTATTACAGTATGTAATGTAAACAAGACCGTGAAACGTATTGCCATTGGCGAGCCAAAAGTCCGAGGACAATTATTAAGTCGTCCGATTTGTCTATGCTCTGATACTGATCAACGAACGAATAAAAAGATCGAGCTGTCAAAAGTTGCGATTATCGGAATGTTTTCCGATAATCCTAAAATGTTGTGTTATTTATATGTAGACTTGCATAAAATAATATAACAGTAAAAAAACACATATTTTATGTTTTCTTTTATGAATTTCATAAACGTTTTTAGTAATAGGTTGTACGTAATTGAAGGAAAAGATTTTTATGTTATCGTTTGACTGGGTGTGTATTCTAGATTATCATTTTCAATCATTCACATTGATCGACATCGGTCGTCTTTAGTAATAGGTTGTATGTAGTTGATATATCATTGAAGGAAACGTCTTATTCTGTCATATGTTTGTTACAATTGATTATTATTGTGAATTTTTGAACACAAGAAATACATTTATTGTAAACAACTGAAGTCTGTCTTATTATTTAATTCTGATACTGAAAATAATATGTAATAAGCACTATACAAGTCTGAAGTATGTCTT
Source organism: Rhyacophila brunnea (assembly GCF_057557595.1). NCBI lineage: Eukaryota > Metazoa > Arthropoda > Insecta > Trichoptera > Rhyacophilidae > Rhyacophila > Rhyacophila brunnea. The sequence goes on from NW_028232860.1 coordinate 20,563,439, forward strand.
GTTATTATTGCAAAGTTGAAAATGTATATAATAGACACTACAATTTATTTAACTCCGCGATGAAGTAGAGATTAAGGGTTTAAATCTCATAAGGTAAGGTTACATATATCTTTGAAGTGCGCTTAGATCAAGAGTGTATGCCTAACAGCTACCTACAACTGGTGGTTCGGAAGGTGCAGTTAAGTTAAGTTACCTACAGCTGATAGTTAAAATGAAATAGTATCTTAAAGGCACTAGAAGCTTGCTCAGGAGACTTGCATTGCATCATTGAGCCATTTTATAGATACACAAATGCTGCTACACTAAATGGGCGTAAGGGATGAAATAATAGAGAAATAGGTACCATTCTAATAGTACAATCTGTTCTGGAGAGCCAGATAGAAAGAACAATACTATCCTACTAAATTTAACATAATAAGGAAGCTACTAAATAAGTTATTTCTGTAAAAGAAAAAATCTGTCCAAAATAGATTTTATACTGACAAATTGATATTTATACTTACCATTAATTATTTAAATAATTCCCGGAAATTGTTTAAATAATTCCCTATCATAATTTAAATACTTCCATTGTTATATTATAATACTTACCAATAATCATTTTTTACTTGCTGTTCATATTAAATAGTTCCCACCTTTTTAATAAAATACTTGCTCGATTTTTTATTAAAATACTTGCTGTTAATGCATATATATACTTACCCAATAATTTGAAGCCTTACATTTTTACTTACCTATTGATTTTGTATACCTGATATAAATAAATTTCTAAGCTAAGAAAAGAAAATAATAAAATTATGGAAAATATAGGAGTAGAAGGTTTCGTAAGTTGCAATAGTATGAAATATAAGATAATATTCTCATGAAAGATTGCTTTCATGTACATAACGATGTTTATTATTTTTAAGAAACATGCCATTTACGGAGAAAATTATGTTCACATATAGCGCCTATACCAGAGATGTATGTAGGATTATAGTGAGTATATTAATTAAGTACAAAGAAATTTGATAGTAAAAAAACTATTGTATTACAAGCCTAAGAAGCATAAGAATTAAATATTATATTAGAACGAAATGTTTTTTGACATAAAATCCACTTCTCGTTAAAATATAAATTTGTTAATACAATCTCCAGTCTGTAGAGGCCCATATGATCTTCTTATGATCGGATATGGTAAAAAAATACCTAAGACATAAAGTAACTACTGGATGGATGGAAATTACCAAGAAAGTGACTGAATTAACAATTACTGAAGCAACAAGATCAGCGTAGGATTGCTCTATTTGGAAGAAGATTGTTTGTAATGCCTGTCATGTAATTACAGTCCTCTTCCAGGATCTGCGGTGTACATCTAGGTCTGTCCAAAGTCTCTCCTCCAGTGTAGGACGTACTATGTCTTCGTTTGCCTTCCGGCTTCTCGAATGTTGATTTATTTATCATACCTATCCTCATACTGTCTACATGACCCAGTCATCTAAGGTGGTCTAATTGTATGCAGTGTGCACTGCTCGAACGCCAGTACATGGCGCACAGCTCGTAATTATTATATCTTCGTCTCCATCCCAACTTTGTGGCATTGATGGATCCGAAGATACCAAGCAGCACGCTCCGCTCAAATGAGCTCAATTCTTTGCAATGATAACAGTGGTGAAATGTGGAGGTAGGTTGTTAAGATTCGACATAAATAATGCCAGCGCTCGAAATAGAAAATTTTACGAACTGGAACGCTCGCTAATATTCCGAAAATGTTAATATAGTTATCTAATTTTATGTTTATTTTATAAAAAAAAACAAGTGTGTTAGATTCTTTGTTATATAGCCTGTCTAGCTCAGACGGTCAAATTATTTTTTCCACGAGACGTAGCGATAATTTTGCCGATTTCAGGAACCGGAACGGCGCTCCGGTGCGCTCCGGTATATTTAGAGTCCTAAATCATCATCATAATCAGCCTGAATCTATCCACTGCTAGATGAAGGCCTCTCCAAGCTGATTCCACTTCTCTCAGTCCTGTGCGTTGTGTTGTCACGTACTTCCGCAGAATTTTATCATCGACCTCTTAGATACCACTGGATGACTAAATTTGTCCAACGATTGTCCTTTATTTCAGCTATGTGTCCAGCCCATTTCCATTTGAGTTTTTTTTAGCAAACTCTATTACATCTAATGTATGATTTAATGCCATAATTTTAGATATACGAATATTTTTCGACTATTATCTATTATGCACTATTTATGTCGGATGTTAATAGCCTACCTCTACCCTCGCCACTGTATGACAACTAGTGTTATTAGTGTTTTGTACAAGTTGAATTTTAAGTGTCGATTTAATGCCTTGGAATGGTCTGCTCAACTAAGAGAATAAAACTATGTATTTTATTATATTTACTAACCATTTTCCTTTTAATAATCCGTCAAACGATTACTTTCCGACTGCCTTTCTACGAGGTTGCGACTGAACTGTCGAGCCGTGCGGACGTGTTTTTGCATCGCTAATATTTCGCTTTCGTTATCTTCAATTTTGACCCTGCTATTCACAAGTTTTTGATCCCGTTTCTATACTAATACCTTCGCCTGCCCTTGGAATACGATTTGTGAAACTTTTGTGTGTTTTCCCCTTGGACTTTTCCGGGAATTGTGACTTTTAATTCGTTTAATAATAGTTACGTAATTATTGTAACAATAATATTTATTGTGCGATAAATTGTGGTTGAGTGAGTGACGTGTGACGAGTGTTACCTAGCGCCATGGTCAACCACAAAGGGGACCCCATGCAAGTGGAAAGAATGTCCACTAGGAAGCGGAAGTCGGACGTGGCTGAGGGTATTGGTGACCCAAAGCAGGCCCCCAAGGTCAAGGATAAAAGGCCTGAGAAAGAAAAAGAGAAAGACAAGCAGAGCGCTTCCACCACTTCAAAGGGCAAGAGCGTTAAGTCAAGGGCTGGTTCAACCTCAGCATCTTGCGAGGAGATCAGTCCCGTGGCTTTGAGTATTCTCTCTGAGTCTCAGGAGAGTGCGTCCAGGGTGACGATTGCCATCAAAAGGGCACTTGCCACCCTCGAGAAGGACAGTCGTATTGCCAGAGCAACCGTGAACGCAGTTGCCGAGGAGCTTGAGATGGCAATCACTGAAACGTGGGCCATGGCGATAGAGCTGGAAGCACACAAGGCAATTGTGAAGGATCGTGCCTCCTTAACGAGAGCCATCATCCAGGCTCCTTCTAATGCTCCTCCCAGGGCTCTTTGGAGTGACGTAACCCGTAGAGAGGCTCAACCAACTAGAGTCTCCGAATGGCCACCAGTTCCTCCGAAAACTGTCGCCAGGCCAGGGGTGATGTTTTATCCGACTAAGGAGGGCCAAGAATCGACTGCCACAAAGGAAGCGGTCATGAAAACTATTGTGCCTGAAACTTTGGGAGTGCACATCACCGGGGTACGCAAGATCCGGGGAGGCGGGATCATCGTGCATCCCAAAAGTGACGACGAGGCTAAGCGGCTCATGGCTGCTCCTGGGCTGACTGAGGCCGGCTTAAAGGCCCAAGTCGCGAGGAGAAAGCTTCCCCGCGTCATAATTTTTAATGTACCCATTGAGACGACAGAAGAGCAGCTCAAGGAGGCAATCATAAACAATACCCAGGAGGCGTCTGGCCTTGCATCTGAGGGTTACGCTGGAACTAAACTGAGCCACAAGGCGGGACCGAAGACCGAACGTTGTCATATGATAATGTCGATCCCGGGAAAGGCTCGAGAGGCGCTGCTTAATGATGGCAGACTTTTCATGGGATGGAATTCGTTCCCTGTGCGTGATTTTTGCGGAGTTGTCAAGTGTGCAAAGTGCCACTTATACGGACACATGGCTAAGGGTTGCAACGCTAAGGTTACAACGTGCGGCCACTGCACTAAAGAAGGGCATGACAGAGCAGACTGCCCTACCGCTGACGAACCGGGCAAGTGCCCTGCGTGCACGCGCTACAAGAAGCCGAACGGTCACTTGGCCACCAATCCCGACTGTCCCGCGCGCCTACACGCTATTGAGGAGGAAAGAAGCCGCACTGATTACTGTCCGAAATGATCTCCTTCGCTCAGATAAACGTGGGCAGAGGTCGAGCCACATCTGCCGAGCTGCTTGAGGTTGCTCGGGATCAGAATACGGACATAATTATGATAAAAGAGCCATACGCCTTTGGTCCCAATCGGGGCCTAAGCGGTGGCCATATCATACAAGCTTGAAGCTACCCCGAAATCTCTAGCTTGCATATTTGTAATTGACACCGCACTGACTGTGTTGGATCTCTCGCATCTATCCAATGAGCTCTTCGCGGTGGCGGAGATTGCTAATAACAGGGGGCTCTCCATTGTAGTTATATCTGCGTATTTTCAGTACAGTTCTTCTACCCTGTATTGCACAAAACAACTGGAGAAAATCTTATATGCTTGCAGAGGCAAGCAGATAATTGTTGGGGCGGACGTTAACGTCCAGTCCTTGCTCTGGGCCCCCTCTGGGCCCAGACGTAACAAGGACAAACCTGAGCCACTCGAGGAGCTCTTGGCCGCCTTTGATTTGACGGTGCTAAATGACCCTAACGGGCCGGCCACTTTCTCCACCAGAAATGGTGAGTCACATATTGATGTCACTCTGATATCCAGTGGCGTTGCCAGACGCGCCGTGGACTGGCAGGTACACACGGACGCGGTGGCTAGCGATCACCGTCTGATCACATTTTCGTTCAGAGTTGCGGGAGATGCGGCCCCATTGAGCCAAACCGAGAGCCTACTACTTCCCAGGCGCTTTCGGACGAGCGGTATCAATTGGGATGCTTTTGACGTCAAAATTGGTGGACTGGCCTCTGCCATGTCGGCTGACGATCTCCACCAAAGAGCCAATGACTTGACTGCGTTCATTACTCAAACTGCGGAGTCCACGCTGGGTAGAACCTCTCTGAGGCCACCCAACCTTGCGCCATGGTGGATACCAAAATTGACGTCTTTGAGAAGGACCATGAGACTTGCCCAAAGAAAATTGCAAAGAGCTAGAAGATCTCAGAACGACTTACCCAGAAATGACGAACCTACGGAGATTGCTTATAAATCCGCAAGGGCAAAATTCAAAAAAGATTTAAAAAAGCACCGGCGGGATTTTGTCTCTGAAATGGGGGGCTATGATCCGTGGGGACCGCCTTTCCGCGTGATAAAGCTGGGCTCAAGGCCTGGTAAAGTCATGGCGGCTATGCGGCGCCCCGATGGCACCTTTGCGATGGACAGCGCAGAGTCTGCATCCATACTGCTGGAAGCTCTAATTCCACAGGACATACCTACGGCACATGAAGATGACAGAACCTGTCAACTAAGACTATCTGCAATCTTGCCGTTGGAAACTCACCATTCTCCTGAGCTTACCCAGTCGGAAGTGGGATTAATTTTTGATGGCCTCAGAGCGGGCAAAGCCCCCGGACCTGATGGGATCAGCAATGTGATTGCCAGAAGGGCGTGGCTTCGAGCACCTCATGAGATAGTCGGGCTGTATGCTGACTGCATGAGCAGGGGCATCTTCCCGGACTGTTGGAAGAAGGGTCTCCTTAGGATTATACCTAAGATGAGCACACGACCACCGCATGACCCAAAAGCGTACCGTCCAATCACTCTTCTGCCAGTGCTGGGTAAGATATTGGAGCGGTTAATCAGCAGAAGACTGGAGGACCACCTTGAGAGAATCTACCCTATCTCGGAGAGGCAATTTGGCTTCAGACCCGGCAAGTCTACTGAGGACGCTATCAGATGTGCACAGAAATTTGTTGAGGACTCAGAAGGAGTTATTGTGGCAGGCTTCTTTTTGGACATAGCCAGTGCCTTCGACACCGCATGGTGGCCATTAATTCTATCTAAGCTTTGGCTCCGACAGATCCCGGGGGACCTCTTTGCCCTAGTGCAAAGCTATTTTAATAAAAGGGAAGTTATATACGACTCTAGCACTGAATTGATTTACAGGGAGACCACCATGGGGTGTCCGCAGGGTTCCGTGCTTGGCCCCTTGCTATGGAATATACTTTTTGACGATGTTTTGACGTTACCTCTGCCACCGGGCTGCGCGCTCGTCGCGTACGCTGATGACCTTCTTTTACTAGTTGGCTCGTCGAGCCGTCCGACACTCGAGCGCGTAGCTAAGGACGCATTATCGAGAATCCTTAACTGGGGTAAGCTTAATAAGCTTGCATTTGCACCTGGAAAAACGGAAGCTATCCTCCTAAAGGGCAGCTCAAGGATAAACATAAATAAGCGATCACCCGCAGTGCGCTTCGGCGACTCTGCTATAAGGTTTTCTCGAGAGGTGACCTACTTGGGGGTCGTTCTGGACGAGAAGCAGACCTTTTTGAAGCATGCTAAAGTAATTGTGGCTAAGGCCAACTCAGCCTATCAGAAGGTTGCTCGCCTGGCGGGCAACAATTGGGGCCTAAAGCCTCGGGCACTGAGAATCGCCTACGAGGCTATATTCATGGGCATCGCTGGCTATGCCTCCAGCGTGTGGCACACCAAAGCCTCGCTGACAATTGTGAAGAGGGCTCTGCTTAGCGGACAGAGGGCTGCTCTAATTGGCCTTACTAAGGCCTATAGGACCACATCTTCGGATGCCCTGGCGGTCCTTGCGGGGGTCTTTCCCCTCGACTTGCACGTTCAAATTAGAGGATCGATCACTCTCCTTATGAGGAGGATCAATACAACTCTCGCCGGTGTCCCTCTGACACCGCCATCGAGAGTGGAGGGCGTGAGCTACAGAAAGACTGTATCTGAGCTGGTCTACAAGACCGCATATGCGGCATGGCAGGCGAGATGGGTGGCCTCCTCTAAGGGCCGCCAGACTTTTCTATACTTTCCAGATGTCTCGGTGAGACACATGACGAGGAGACTGGTGCCAACCCACTGGACTAGTCAATTCATGACTGGCCATGGAAACTTTGCGGCCAAACTGCAGGGGTTTGGTCTGGCAGGACATGGGTCGGGTTGCTCATGTGGACACGACCAGCAGGACGCAGAGCACGTCCTGTGGGACTGTCCACTTATGGGCCCCGAACGAGCGGAGTTGTTTGCCCGGGTCCGACCCCATTCGGGCCCAATAGGACACGCGGACATGGTGGCAACCGAGGCCAATTTTGCGGCCTTTACTAAATTCGCCAGAGCGTACGGGGGGCGGGACACTCTCGACTCCCCTTGCGACTCTTCAAATTAAAGTCACTGATAGTTGCCATATAAATTAACATCATGCATTCGCACTTCGGTGCAAGGTTGCATCACCAGTCCCGTGCGGCTCTGCTCGGGACAAAATGAGGGCTTAAATTCTTTGATCTGGCACACGTAAGGGTTATGTTAGCCGGCCGCGTATGACGTGGCTGCATATACATAACGGGAGCGGAGGTGGGAATTTACACACCATGCCTTTCTACGAAGCATGCTAATTTTCACTCTCTTGAATATCGTAGGTTACTTTTGCTCTTGAGACATTTTTGCCTGCTATCCATAAGAGATGGTCAATCCTGGCGTCCTAAATAATTAAAAATTATATGCGCCTGTCAATTAATTACCTACGTGGTTGCAGCCATGACCTATTCTGGATCAGAATTGTTTCCTCAAGTCAAGCCTATCGAGCACCACTAACGAGGGGTGCAAGACTAGTCAATGCGCTCCCTAAAGATATAGACATTTTCAATGATGTGCTTTGAATTTTGTTTTTGAAACTTTATTTTATTGTATAAAATAAGTTTATGTTTTTTTTTATATTTCTTATAGTGTGAATTTCATTTTATGAACTTCCTGAATTTTGATGTGCTCTGTGCACAATGTTTTGTTTTCTTAAATAAATAAATTGAATGTGACTATTTGTGTCGCTACGGTGTTTGGTATTTTTGTGTTTGATACGGTCGACAGTTTCATATACCTTGGATCTCTTGTAACTCGACATAATGATATTACAGAAAAAATCAACAAGAGAATCATATCTGCGAATAAATGCTACTTTGGCCTGTTAAGACATTTTAAGTCCCGCATACTATCTCGCCGAACTAAAAGTACTCTTTACAGGACACTTGTAAAGTTAGTGCTCACCTACGCATTGGAAACCTGGACATTAACTCTGCGAAATGAACGAGCCCTGAACATCTTTGAAAGAAAAATTCTCCGCCGTATATATGGACCGATCAGGGATGGCACCAATTGGAGGAGAAGATATAATGCTGAGCTCTACGGGCTGTACGAAGATTGCAGCGCAGTTCAATCAATTAAGATTGGGAGACTGCGATGGCTAGGTCATGTGCACCGTATGAATGACAATGAACCGGCAAAGATAGTGATGTCCAGCAATCCAATAGGACGTAGAAGAAGAGGGAGGCCAAAGATTCGCTGGTTGGATGGAGTTGCCAGTAACTGCCGTATTCTGGATGTACCAAATTGGAAAGCGGCCACACTGGATAGGGACAGGTGGAGGGAGCTGTTGGAGGAGGCCAGGACCCACACCGGGTTGTCGCGCCCCTGATAATGATGATGATGATTTGTGACGCTGGATTTCAAAATCAGCCAAGTCCATAATAGATGAATAGGAGAAAAACAGCTTTTTGTTTTCTCAAATACACAGTCACAAGCGTGAAAGTTTATATTATTTCGAGTACAGAATATTTAAAATTAATAAATTCCACATTTTCATAATGCAGAAATGTTAGAAAGCAGTAGTTCTTCAGCAATTCACAAAAAAGTAAAAAAATACATAAAGGTGGACTTGGCTAATTTTGAAATGTAGCGACACATTTTTTCTTCTTCTATTTTTGCTTAACTTGGTTGCGAGAATTTAGGTCATTTTGATTCATAGTGCCTCACATGTTTATTCTAATTACGTCTCTGTAATACATTATAATAATAAAATATAAGACTGTCGACAATCATCACGATCACGCTTGGCATAGTGGGCCGTCCTTGAGCCAAAGGTGAACACCGATGTGTTTTTCTACACCGCACACTTTTTATACACCCTATAATATGTAGGCAACATCTACGGGCATCATGTATGTGCTGTATGCTTCATATTTCTCACTCATTTTCGTAACGCGTCGCGTGCATCTTACATAGCTATGATTTGCATAAAACGACTGCAACGTCAAATAATCAGGTACACGTATGTTAAAATAAGTAAATTATAAATCCCCAATACCACTCTGTGTCAGATATAAAGTTGATATTGAAGATAATGGCACCACCAAAAAATATACCAGGCTCGCATCACACTCGGTCTTAATCGGATGTTTCACGAAGGCCTATATTTGCAGTATGCACTGATAACTTACTATCTTAGAAATAGAGAACATCAGTTGTTTATTCTCCCAAGGTGCAGAACCAACCTGCTACTGGTAATGCCAATTGGGAGGGAGATAACTATGTTAAACAAAATTGCTTCGGGTGTTGATATATTCCACCTACGTGAGGATGAGTATAGGTGGACGTTATTTTATAAATTTTTAAAATAGGGTCTGCTTAACTCATCCGGTGTATTTCCATGTACCTATATAATTAATATTTTTGTATGTACATATTTCTACTGTTTAATAACATACTATAACATCATGTTGTGAACGTCTTAAACTTATAATTTGTAATGTCCACAATATGATAAAATAAATAAATTGAATTGAATTGTAATTGATTCGTTAGAAGATTTAAAAGGGGACTTTGAAACGGTTCAAACCGACTACACAATTATTAAATTAAACGAACGAGTTAAATACATGCGTTATATAAATTGCATATAAAATAACATTCAAAGCATAACAAAAAAAACATATAAAATGACCACTCAAATAGATACCTACGTAATTATACATACGAATAAATTATTATTATTATTATATTGTATCTCTCTGTCACCAGGGAAGATATACACTGCTATTTTTACCAGGTACGTTAGTAGTTAGAATTTAGGTATACTTTTATTTTATTTTGTCTTAGGGGGCCTCAAAATCAATCAGTGCCACGAGCTTCCAGGTTGCTAAGCCAGCCATTGTTGGTATTAAGCATCACTATAATACCAAGGCTGAGATCGCCATGCACTCAAATTTGCTTTAAATGAATTTACTTGTCTTTAACTTAAGAATGCTTATGGCAGAGAGGAGCACATAAAAGCGTAAATAAAAAGTAAACAAAAGCTAATGGAAAACTGCCAAACAATCTAAGTAGAAAGATCTTCATGTTGACTGTATGATGCCACAAATTTTCTAGATGCAACAAAATAATTGGTCTTTGTGGCCCAACACCTGGTTGAAGTAACTTGAGCACATTTTTCATTTCCGTACACATTTTGAGACGTTCCCAAAGGTTGCGGTTTGAATTCTGTATTTTATATAATATATGTATATTGACAATCCAGAAATTTGTTACGTAAGATCAGTGATTCTTAATCGGTATGCCACGGTCTGCTGTTGTTCTGTTAGTGTTATAGTGTGGCACTGAATTTTCTTTTGAAGCAAAAAAGCTACAAGGTTGATTTGAAGAGAAATTCACACTTGTACTCTGACATTCCGTTATTATTTCAGATTAACCAAATTAGCTAATAGCATTCATGATGCTCTGTATATATCGCCAAAATAAGTCTTGAATAGGTTTGGAAAGTCTATAATTAATAAAATTATTGCGACTTCAATTTGACATTTCATTTTTCTCATATTAGGTATGTCATTGCGTTAACACAGACATTTGAATATACAATTTAGCTAGTAGTAGGTACATGTGAAAAATAAAAAGATATTCCCTCGTCAATGTTATGAAAGCAGTCAAAAGCAATACATACATTGATCGAGGGCTCGAAATTGACCGGAACGCACCAGAACACAGCTCCTGTAAATCGTGTGAAATCCCTGAGATTATCGCTCCGTCTCGTGGAAAAAAAATATTTAACCGTCTGAGCTAGTCATACAACAAAAAAATATTACAAAAACAATTATTTTTACAAAATATACATAATATTAGATAATATATCGTGAGTTTACTGTCAAAAATTGGTAAGTCTGGAAATCATGTTATGGAGCAATTGCAATTTGAAATTTTGACATGCTCTATAAAATCAGGCATAATGCTAATCTATTTGTGCTTGACGTGCATGTTCTATTTATATCAGTAATTTTTGGCAGCAACCCCACGATATATGTTGATATTTTCGGAAAATTATCGAGCGCTCCGTTTCGTAAGATTTTCCATTTCGAGCGCTGCATTGATCATTATTTTAAAGATGAATCATCACGTAAAGTACGTGTAGGTTATGTGAACAAAGTAACATAATATTATGTCAAACCAGAATGCAGGCCGCCATTTTGTTTTCGGCGCTGCCAATACAAGAAGAAAATAATTACCAATGCGCAACTACGCATACAATCGTTCAATATGAAAAACTCCTTCTGTCGAGAATCTAACTTCTTTGCTGACAATCTAAACTTTGATTCTTTACTAAACGGTACACACAATATTTAAATTTGACGCGAATTAATATTACATTCAAATTCAATCGAAAAACATCATGAATAAAATTGAATATTGCGCATAATAATTTTGTTTCTCGTAGCTTATTGAATGTTAGTTTATATTTACGCGCGTTACATCCTTTTCATTTATTATGCATTGAATTTATTTCGGATGGGAGTTTTTCAGTTAGGGAGCCGGTAATAAGTTTTGAAAATGTAAGGGCAATTTGCCACTTCAAAACTACTTGCGATGCGAATCTCTCGCTCTCCCCTTTTCTGGGACACCTTGTACGAAAAGTGTGTTCGAATAAAAATGGAAAATTATTTAATGTACATCTATGTTTATTTTTTTAATATATATATAAAGATGGTGGCCGCCCGGGTGGTAACCCAAAATCCCCCCCCACAAATTAAAAAAATATTTTTAAAATGAAAATAGTTATTATTATTTTATCCTCATTATCCAAATTATCTTGCAATTATTAGTACAATATTTTAATACCATCAACAAAAATTGCACCCCAGGTGATTTTTTTGACTCCGTTAATTTCTTGACTATATAGATATAATAACATTTTTGTGGAGACCTATATTATGCTATTATGATAAGACACTGAACCGTTATACAGTACTCTCTCAGTAATCCGCCACCCCAAAAACTAGACAAGTGTCCAATTAGTGAAAGCGGCGGATTATAGTGCATGCATACAAAATATGGTAAAAATTAAAACAGGTATTTCGTAAAAATAGTTTTTTTGGGAAATTTATACTAGCAAATTACGGTTTTATTTATAATCAAAATCAAGTGCTGCAATGTGCAAGTGAGCTTTCAACTAGTAAAAGTAATGGCGGATTAAAGTATTTGTCGGATAATCAAGCGGCGGATTACTGACAGTGTACTGTATTGAAGCTTTGAGAGAATACTTTTAACCATATATTTATATAATTATGCTATATTTTTATCTAAATGCTGTTAGTAATTGATCGGAGGCCTTGAAGTATTAAATATGATTATTATTATGTGACCTATGTTTAAATATATTTTTCGTTAATAATTCTCCAATTATCCGCCCTTTGATAAGTGTCACCCTTAGATAGTACCTATACAGCACATGTGGGTGTTTCACATATTTTAAAATTAGATTCAGTTTATACTATTGAATTAAATGTATTAAGTATATTTTCAATAATAAATATCAGGTATTATGAAATTTATTTTCTGTTTATTTTGCCACCCCTGTTGTGCACTCCCAACACCCCCGCTTGATGCGCAAACATATTCTAATAACCAATGTTAATAATAATAACAAATAATCATATTTTAACGTATGCGCATATGACTATGGTAGTCATTCTCAACCATTTTGTTAGACAGAACTATTAGAGCATTTTGTTAAATCTCGGGGAACCCCTATCAGACTGTTACACACTAAGTTCCAGAGGGTAAATTGTAAGACATACTAGTTGTTAACAAGCGATTATTTGTAGTTTAAAATATTATATAAATTTATTAGGAATCATATTATTCTATTATTTTTTAGTAATTATCTTAACAAATGTTGAATTATTAACAGTTTGATACCTACTTGCTTAGAATGCCTCGCCTCTAAGCAATAACCAGCCTACATGCACGGGACGTTATTGTCTGTATGGTCGATAAATAATACTTTTGAAAAAAAAAACTATTAAAAACACCCCTTAAACTTTGGATACACATAATAATTTCGGTAGTATTTTTGCAACTTCTATTAATTCTTGCGAAATAGTTTTTGTATTTGGACAGGTATTGCGTAAATAGATAATTATATTCATATGACAACACTCATTTATTGTGTACCCTGTATTAATTGGAGTCCCGCGTTACAGTTTACACGCTCTTTTGATTTTAAATATCGAATTATGAGAGAAATCTGGCGGGAATATGGCATTACATTTCATCACGGCGGGTCGCTGGATGTCATTTAGCGCGGCTATTTATTTGGGAGTGGCCATAGACTAAATTATTATTCGGAAAGGGGTTGATTTCGACGCATAGATACTGTTTCGTTATGTTTATCTTTTCACAGAGCTATCTATACTCAGTGAAAATCACTCGATGATGGATTCAGACATTCTTTCATAATGAATTATTGAAGGTGTGAATATATTAGTAATTATTTACAGTTTAGGTCACAATACATTTAATGTGATTTTCCCATATGGATGCCCTAAAAGTCTCTGGATAGATGAACTAATTAAGTTCCGTGGATGTAAATGGCAGCTATTGTAATATAAGAGTAGGATGGGAAGGTTTTCATCCCGGTGTGGAAGTGTTCGATCCGGTTAATGATCTTGTTGTTCCTTAAATCAAATTAACGGCCCACATGCTCAGCATAGGTCAAAATGGAGATATATCCTACGAATAATGATTGCTTTATAATAATTATTTAATTATGGTGTATTTCAAAAAAATACTACCTTATTCTTAGGTCAATAATTATTATAAAACAATCATTATTCGTAGGATTTTTATCACATTTGGATGGTCAAAGACATAGCTTATAATGAGTATCTTTAGAATTATCTTCAAATGGGTTTAATCTTGCCGATTTTTGAATAATAAAATGCCTAATTCTTGTCAAATTTGGGATCACAGAGATTATCAATATAATTTTTTATCGTGAATATTTTACAAAAATTATCTCGTCATAAATAATACTAATGGTTTTATAAATGCGTTTAAAAATCAATAAATGTAAAAAATCTTAACACCACTGCACAGTTATGTACCGAAATATGACTATATTCTAAAACATTAGAGCGAGAGGTTTAAAAGAATACTATTTATTGTAACAAAAATACTTTATGCAGTCATCAAATGCTTAAAATAAATATGAAGAATAATATGGCTTCAAAATTATATAAATAGATTATCTACAACGTTTAAGGAGTGTCCAGGATCATGGTTTGAAAATACAATAAAAACTCAATTTTGACCTACGACGAGCATGTCCTCCCTTAAGAGATTTTTAACATCATTGAATAAGATTATAGTAGGTAAATAGTTGGTAATATTAGTATCTTTAGAATTATCTTCAAATGTGTTAATCGTGCCCATTTTTGAATAATAAAATGCCTAATTCTTGTCAAATTTGGGAACAAAAAAATTATAAAATATAATTTTTTATCGTAAATATGTCACTATATAATGTTAACATTAATTTTACTAATGGTTTTTTAAATGCATTTAAAAATTAATAAATGTAAAAAATCCTAACACCACTGCACATGGGTGTACTGATATATGACTATATTCTAAAACATTAGAGCGAGAGGTTTAAAAGAATACTATTTTATGTATTAAATATAGTTTATGCAGTTATCAAATGTTTAAAATAAATATAAAGGATAATAAGGCATCAAAATTATATAAATAGATTATCTACAACGTTTAAGGAATGTCCAGGGTTATGCTCTGAAAATACCATAGAAGCTCCATTTTGACCTACGCTGAGCATGTGGGCCCTTAATGGATTCATTGAATAAATACCCACGATGACCGCGCGGCTTAAACGTCGGCCTATAGCATAGCAGGACCTAGATTCGAATCCTGGGTCTGGCAAGTACACATATTGTTTTTCAATTTGTGTATGAGTTAGAGTGTGGACCTACTAGGTTGTGCAAGTGGCTGACATCCATTTCTCGGAAAAAACTAAATCTGTTAATACAAAACCTTCATTCTGTGTGAAGGGCCATATTATGATCTTATTAGATCGGACTTGGTCAAAAAAATTAATAATGATAATGATGCATTGCATAAACTTTTTTAGTTGCATAAATATCAATTAATAGCTTTTATTGCATGGCTATCAATAGGGGTTTTCTCTCACAACACTGACAATTATATTTTAAACTCGACTGTACTGATTTTCGAGAAAATACACTTAGAAGAATTGTACAAGACATGATAAAGATACCACATGTAAGACTATCAGTAGTCAAAACTCTTTGGGACGATTTTGCTTTGAAAAAAAAAAAAATATGTAGATTAAGTTGCTTGGGTTATACCTATTCACTTTGTTTTTATCAAAATTGCTTACGACAATCAAAACATTTATTATTTCGTCGATAATCAAAACATAAACGGCCATTACGCACAGTAATGGCTACGAAAATGCCTTTTCTCCATGTCTCCCCTTTAAATTGCATTGCAACCAAAGTAAAAGGCGCGGTGAAATAACAACTGTTTTGTACGTAGCCAAATTAGAGGCGGTCATCATAGACAATAATTTATTCCAAAGAAGTTTTTTCAATCGCAAATTGAAGTGGTTGCCTGTCCTGTAATTTGCGTTTAATGTGCGGGGCTTTTTGCATAATTTGTCTATGGAAAGAAGTCAGCGGACTTAACTGAAATATTTAAAAATATGTCGATACGTTTACAGAAGTATATCACTTAGTATTCTGATAGATTCAATGAAATTTTACAAACGCTGCATTTAAATTTATTGTCACATTTAATTCGCTATATATCGTATCATTTTTCATTTGTCATTCACCGCGCAGCTATGCTACACAAGTGATTTACACGATTGACATGGAAAGTGTCACGAATGCCGATGTAAATTACATAACCTGGTGGCAGCCATGTAACCTTACAGGGAGAAGTGAATTAAACAGAAAGTTGACCGCCTAGTCTCATTGTGGTATAACTTGTGAACTGAAAATACTATTGGGGATACCAGACGACACGAACATAACGGGAAGTGGGTTGTCTTCTGGGCGAGGCTTTAACAACGTTTAAATCTTGAATGTGCACAAATATGGAATAAACTTAAACACGTGTTAAAGAATATGTTATTTTCAATAGTTACGTCTGTATTATAACATGCATTACAGTTTGTCACTTAAACGAAATGGGCATTCAATATTGGTGATATTTGAGGACGCTTAGTGTGCTTTATTGAATTTTAGGCCTTACCGTCATAAAGTAATCGGCTTCAAAGCCGATGTCCATGGCGACTGGCTTTCACATTTTTATTTTATTGATTTGTTTTGCGGTGTAGGTACAAGTATCAATGAATCATTGTTTTGCCCTGGCACCCCCCAAACATGAAAATTATCAGAATGATTTTAAACATTGAAATTGAAAGCCAATAAACTATACCTTTGGGCTTAGACAAATAAAAACACGGCAAAAAATGATTTTTAATTCTCCAGCACCCTTATTAGAAAATATTCTTAGATTTTAATTTCTAACACAAAAATTTCGAAACACTAATGTCGGGTATTTTTAGAAACCGCGGGGCCTGGCGTGTCGGGTTGACCAGATAAGTAAGATAAACACACATCATAAATTAGCTTTAAAAGTAAAAAAAAAGTCGCCTGCGCTATTATACTTCATGGCCACGAACATTTTCAATTATATAATTGTGCAATATATTTTTTGATTATTATGTGTCGATACTCGACAGCTCCATTATTAAAGTAGATGTATTAAAAATCGCCAATAATTCACTGTATAAGTACCCGTAATTTGAACTAAAACACAATTTGAAAAACGTTAATGTAGTGTTTCACACTGCCTTTAATCTTAGCGGTAGGTAGGGGGGCCGCCAAATATCCTAGTCTGAGGGCCAGTTTCAGGATGTGGAGACCATGGTGTAGGTACACCGAGTGCAATAGACAAAAGACCGATAAACAAGAAATTAGGCTGTGAAGAAGAAAAAGAGCCTATGGGACTAATTTACATTCTTCTCTTTGGGCTCCCCCCAATATTAAATCCTGAGTGCGCCACTGCTTTGATACAAACCTATCCTAAGTTTGATAATATCTGTCACTTTATCACTTTAGCGGTCGATAAGTATAGAATAGACCCACTGGTCTACACTCCAAGATCATATAATTAAAAAAATATTCAGAAACAGCAGGGTCCTAAGAAGTATTCTAGCTTAAATTTCATCAATAATCGACGATTGTATATTTTAATCAATTTCATCCCAGAAAGTTTGCTTAATACAAATGTACGACTTGTTTTTCTTTCTTCTATAAAATATAGATTTGGTAAATAAAAACGTTTTTGCGTTAGAAACCCAAAGCCTAGGTAAATATCACATTTATAGTAGATATTTATGATTTATTTTCAACCGAGAATAAATGTATGTATGTTGGTACGTCTCATACAATAAAAAAATTACATTTTTACCATAAAGCATACTGATATGCATCGCACGACATGAAATATTTGACACGTGGCGAATTATTGCACGACTTAAAATATTGCTATGAAAAAATACTTTCCCCCCGGCGAGTACTTCAACTGAGTGTTGCGTGAACTTTGGAAGTTTCATTATGCACTTTATTTTAACTAAACGTTTTCTTAAACTTTAATGCACCACTGAAAATAAAGTCTAATCAAAATTTAGCCCCATAAAATATGGTGCAAGCTAAGTTAATGCATAGTGCAATTATTTATATTTTTATGTTGACAAGGAAAGTGTTTTTGGCAAGGTAAAATACCAATTAATCTCTTAGCCTAAATTGCTTTTGTTTGCTATCTTTTGATAGATCAAAAATCTGAGTGTAAATTAAAATTTGAAATATGCATAGTGTCGGAAAAGATGTATGACTCCGCAAAATATATAGTTAAATATAAATTAACATTGCATTCGTAGTTGTTAATGTGATCACATGGGGCAGAAAAAGAAAAACATTTTGAAATGCATACGTTGAAAAATGGAAGAAAATAGTAAAACAAAGTATTATGCACGGGAAACTCTCTGGCCTTCGTCGTCCCGGAAAAACCACCTAAAAGACTGATCGCTCTACAATAAGAATCAGAATAATACATTTGAGACAGATTCCTAGATTTGGGTGTATTAAACAACAGTTGAAATACGGCTTTATGGTGGAGAGAGGCCAAAAGAAATTTTTGAGACTCCTTTACTTTCGGCTGTATGGATATTATCCGTGGCTCTATCCGACTGATTTTCTCTTACGGATGCTTACATACTGTAGCTTAAACTTTAGAAGGGATCTTTATTTAACTACATATTTTTTCAGACTTATACGCGGCGTAAATTTGAATTCTGCCATTCTTGGTGGTGTTGGCTTGTGTGTCTCTGATAATAATTACCTTAGGAATCGAGGGCATCCGTTGTTTGTTCTCCCACGGTGCAGAACTGACCTGCCATTAGTAATGCCTATTGGGAGGGCAATAACCATGTTTAATGAAATCGCTTCGGATATTAATATATTCCACTTACGTGAGGGTGAGTTTAGGTGGACATTGTTTTATAAGATTTTAAGATAGGGTCTATCAAAGTTCACTCTGTGTGCTTCCATCTACTTTTATTTTGTTATTTTATTTTATTTCTTTTCTTATTTTATTACTTATTGTATTATTAACTTACACTTCTCTGTATTTTAATTTTTTTTTAAATTATGAACACTTATTTTATGCCATGTCGTGAACGCTTTGAATTTATAATTTGTTATGTTCATTATATGTAAAATAAATAAATTTGATTTGATTTAAAATCATCAGGTGGTTACCTTGAATTAATTAGCAAACATGATCAGGTCCGCTTCAAGGAATTCGGCCACCCTTTTGTGAAACCGAAAAAAACCGCGCCCTACAATCTCTATTAAAACCCATTTTTTTTAAACACGAATAATTGAAAATAAAATATTTCCCTGTAAATAACCAGGGGCCTTATGTTGTAACTTGCGAGTTGAAGTCGCCCGGCGACATGACGTCATATGACATCATTGTGACGTACTACCGGAGTGAGACAATAGCATTCGAGAAATTAACGCTACTCTAATACTGGCGTCATTCATTGTCCCCATAAACAAATAGGTGTTTCAGCATAAAAATATCTATGGTGAGCCGTGTGCATTGGGCGGCTCGCCTCGATGCGTGTATTGAGCTTACGTCACAATTACGTCATGTCGTCGGGTGACTTCATGTCACAAGTTACAACATCGTATGGCGTAGGGTAGACGACAAAGTATTACAGTATTATGAAGTGTATTTTAAAACAAAATTGGCACTTGGGTTATTATGAGGTGACGAAATTAGCTAAGTAGATATATTTTATACATGAAATATTTAATTTTAAATATAATATTTAGGTGTTATGAAATATCTTTGTTAAAACAGATGTTTGACATTTGATACATTTTCTTTCCATTATAGTTGTTTGATTGCCAATACATTTATTTATAAAGTGTGATGGTCACTAACTACTACATACAGTTACAAAAAACGAATAGACATTTTGGCGCCCTTCTGAATTCGGCCACTCTTGTGCTATGCACTTGTCACCCATTTGAATGACGCAGGTCTGAATATGATAACTATATTATTAAGGCTATACTTCAGTTTAGGTATGGTCTAAAAAGATCGTGGCTAGGCGATGCGCGGATAATGCAAATGACGCGTGCCGAACGAAATATAATTTGTCATAAAAATCCAAAATGCGTCCATTTAATGTTATGTTTATTGTTATATTACTAATAATAATAGTATATTCACTGAATGAAATTTCGTTCCACCTACTGTTCAAAATTATTTGCCGTTTCACTTATGTATGCTCTTGACGGATTTCGAAATATCTTATAAAGTGCAGTTATTAGGAGTTATTCGCAAGAAGAATAGTTGGATGCTTGTTGGTTGAAAGTCTTCATCAGGAATGGTGTAGGACAAGAGGTGTTCTAATTTTAAAAGTATATTTTTGATGTTTTTAAAAAAAAAATTATATATTAATATCAAATATTGTTATCAATAAAGTTACCCTGGTAGATTAGTAAATATTAGGTACATATTGAGAATAGTTCAGCCAAAGACCGTGTTGGGGTTGTATTAATATAGAATGTTAATTTACACAAGGCTCTCCATGTTTGCGAATTTTCTCTCCCTTCAACACTTTCCCACGGCTAATTACCCCTCGACCTGCCCCTACTTATTATAAGGCACCATTCAAACACCGAAAATAGCCCCGTGGCACGCTGGAAAATTGTTAGCACGATCGTTTGTTTAGTAACAAAATTTGATATTTTATAAAATGGACAACCTCAGAAACATTCATATAAAAAATGTAAGCGACGGGACGTAAGTAATTTTCAATTTAATAAATTTGCGATGCCAACATTGATTTATAGATGGCACCAGTATCTCTACAAAGTTTAGCTTAAACTTATATACACATGGTAATTATCTTTATATTTAAAAGATCGTTAAAGTAATTATTATAATAAGTGAACTGACAATATTGTGATGAACGAAGAGTGAACAGACATAGCTTGTGAAGCCACAGTGATGTATACACTCTCAGAATCTTACCTGGATAGATCTGTTGTGATATAAGTAATAAGTAGTATGCAATGACATTAAACACCATGTTCGTTTTTTTTAAATCTTACATAAAATGAATTTTAAAATTTGAATAACAGTAACGGAAGTGTTTACAAATAAATAGTGGCGGATCGTGGATAAGATATCTGGGTGTGCTGCGGTTGATTAAAAATAAAAAAAATCTTTATTGGGATTATATTTTACTATTAACATCAAAATTAAAAAGAAATTTTTAATTATATTAATAAGTAATTAAAATAAACAAATTGCTTGCAGAAATAAATTTTAACAATGTTAATAAATCATTAAAGCTATATTTCTTTCCTCCGCTGTTGCGCGCGTGCTCACGTATGAACGCAGAAACGGCGATACACTGTCGGGTCTGCAGTACCGATCAAGCTCCCAGCTGGGTGCCCCGCTCCCCGCCTCACATCTCCTCTCACCCCTCCTACGCCAATTCGAGCATATTCATTTGAAAACGGTACTGCAGTACCGCGGTATATGATATTTATTGGATATATCGGTGCGCGGGCGAGCTTAAATAATATTGATATTTTCATATAATATACCTACATAAATTGATGTATATTATAATACTCTATTTTTCTCAGTTTGCTTGGGGGTGCTGCAGTTCCGCAGTGCATATGGACGAGCCGCCACTGCATATAAATATCGGAAAATACCACTTATGGTTCAAAAATTCCCAATTAAAATATCTTTTTTACGAAACCACTATTTTTTACACATAGTGGTAGGTACTGAAAACTCAATTTCGTCGAAATGTGACTTGAGTTCTTTTACTAAAATTATTAAACATACAATGAAATTTAATTAAATTAATAGTACCTATCTAACGTTAAATCAGAACTGAGGTCACGAGATGTATGTGTAGAATTATATGTTTCATCAATTCATAAAATGGCGTCGCAGTCTTTACAGTGGCGTGCCCGTTACATATTGTAACGGGAGTGTGTACCCCCATTAACCCCACCCCCGTTTTATCCACTCCTCGCCAAGCATCTCCAGCGTTATTATTAAAATGCGAAAGTTGCGAAACCAGAAGAAATTGCAATTACGGCGCGAATGCTGTCTAATGTTTCTTAATTACTGCCCCGTGAGATTATTAAAAATACCTCTTCTATTAGATGAGAAATATTATTGAAATCTGCGCATTTTTCAAATGTGCTCTATTTCAGGATAAAATAGATGTTTTTTCAAAACTAAATTATCTTTATTTTTTTGGAAAGCCATGACCTGGATCGTATAAAGAAATAATTACAAGATAAAAAGAACTTTTTATATACAACGTTTTTTAATTTTCTGTTGAATTATTATGCTCAATATGCTCAAACTTGTACTTGATAATATTAAGTAAATAAAAAACAAACAAACAAATATATATTACTGAGATGTTATTTTGACATTTCATTATGATTTCCATAGTAACGCACGTATATATTAATTATTTAGTTGCTAGGACCACTCCCTTAGCAACCAATAATAGTCTTTTACTTTTTACGGATTTTTCTGAAACAATTTTCCATACAAAATATAATTAACTGAAAATTCTATTCTGCTTAAGGGGGGACATGCTCGTCGAAGGTCAAAATTGAGTTTTTATTGTATTTTCAAACCATGATCCTGGACACTCCTTAAACGTTGTAGATAATCTATTTATATAATTTTGAAGCCTTATTATCCTTTATAGTTATTTTAAACATTTGATGACTGCATAAAGTATTTTTGTTACATAAAATAGTATTCTTTTAAACCTCTCGCTCTAATGTTTTAGAATATAGTGATATTTCGGTACATAACTGTGCAGTGGTGTTAAGATTTTTTGCATTTATTAATTTTTAAACGCATTTATAAAACCATTAGCATAATTTATTACGAGATAATTTTTGTAAAATATTCACGATAAAAAATTATATTGATAATCTCTGTGATCCCAAATTTGACAAGAATTAGGCATTTTATTATTCAAAAAATCGGCAAGATTAACACATTTGAAGATGATTCTAAAGATATTTATTTTAAGCTATGTCTTTGACCATTCAAATGTGATAAACATCTTATGAATAATGATTGCTTTATAATAATTATTGACCTAAGAATAAGGTAGTGTTTTTTTGAAATACGCCATTTCTTTTGTCATTCCCCAGTGGTTAAGTTACAACATACGGCCGTAGCCATAAATTGACAAACTATAATTAAAGTTCAAACACGCGCGTCAATATCATTTTACTCCCAACTTCAATTATAGTTTATCAATTTATGGCTACGGCCGTATGTTGTAGCTTAACTACTGGGGAATGTCAAAAAAATGGCGTATTTCAAAAAAACACTACCTTATTCTTAGGTCAATAATTATTATAAAGCAATCATTATTCATAAGATGTTTATCACACTTGAATGGTCAAAGACATAGCTTATAATAAATATCTTTAGAATCATCTTCAAATGTGTTAATCTTGCCGATTTTTTGAATAATAAAATGCCTAATTCTTGTAAAATTTGGGATCACAGAGATTATCAATATAATTTTTTATCGTGAATATTTTACAAAAATTATCTCGTAATAAATTATACTAATGGTTTTATAAATGCGTTTAAAAATTAATAAATGTAAAAAATCTTAACACCACTGCACAGTTATGTACCGAAATATCACTATATTCTAAAACATTAGAGCGAGAGGTTTAAAAGAATACTATTTTATGTAACAAAAATACTTTATGCAGTCATCAAATGTTTAAAATAACTATAAAGACCGGAGCGGAGTACCGGACAAACAAGAGTACGAGCTAAGTAAAACGTGGTAAAATAAGTAATGTTCGAGAATTTCATGGTTGTCCGACATTTATTGGGTTAATATATTTTTGGTTAGTCACTGCGTGCCTTTTTCTTTTCTCGACGTTTTCTATTCGTTGAGAATTACCTCTGCAGCTAGTGCGAAGCGTCGAGGAGACAAGAAGGAAAAAGTAGTGGTGACAACCCAAAAATCTATTAATCCATTAAATGTCGAGAGGTATCAGTATGGCGTTAACTGGCGAAATAAATCTTATAAACAAAAACAATTTTTTCGAAATATGCTATTAAAAAACGGTACCTACTGCATTATAAAGATTTGTATTTCGGTTAAACATTTAACCATGACTCCAAGAGGTGGCAATGTGTGTAAAATGTATTAAATTCCATATTTAAAATAATCGACCGTGGCTCTAGTATAATGAGTTTGAAGCACGGCATGTATACACGCTCATTTTCTCTTGTCCGGAAACTTGTACGTATGCAGTTGGCCGTATCACACTTCACCGGAAATATATGGCCGTATATTAAAACTCATTCGCTGCTGACTAGAAAATATTTTTTTAATTATCACCTTTGATATGCACGTTAATTACATCGATCGGCCGCCTGGTCATTACGCGCCAGGTGCGTCTTCAGCGTCCAAAGTATTAAAGACCGCCCAACCTCTTTGGGTCATATAGTACTGACATAAAATTCATTCTTGTCGGTTTACACTTTACAGGAAGTCAGCAGCAAACAAATTTTGAAAATAGCCGATATACTGGATTATTTGTTAGGTTAGGCATTCTTGAATTCATGAATTTTGCCAAAATCAGCTATAAAATTGAATTAATGTTCATATTTCATCAAATACAATTGGAGACCGTATAGTATACGGTCATCTCTTTCCGATAGAAAGCTCACGGCGAACTGTGCCACGGTGATATGTTTAACCTCATTTTCTTTGGCAAGCCTTACGCGCTCGAAATTGGTGGGCACGTAAACGCGCTTGTGGCATAGATCCAGTTAATATAAAAATAAGTAAAATTAGATAATAATAATATATTATAATATATATAAGTAAAACATATCAAAAATATACGGTCACAAAAAGCACGAAAAACTCTTATTTTTAAATTTATGAAACAAAGTTCACGTAATACTAATAGTATTCACACAGTCTCAAGTAAATAATACTCGTAAATTAGTTATTTCTTACATTTTTTTTATTCTAGCTTATTTGCGAGCGTTTTTTCAGATTTCAAAAAATCAACGCCGAATATGTTAACGAGATGAAGCAATTTTTGTTATTCAAAATGCGTTGCCTGTACACATTATTAAGATGTTCGTTCTATTTTTCGTTTACTTATTCAAATTTAAAGTTAATTACATTCCTCATGCTAATGAAAGTTGTTCAGTCGACGATCACTTGAGACACTTTGACTCGTAATAATGATTACAGTTACAAGTGTTCTAATCAAACATTTTTCAATAAAATCTCTCTCTTTTAAATATGGAGGTATATTTTTAAATTATAATATTACTCAGACTGGCATTTCATTAACAATAATTTATACTATAGGTTTCTGTGAAAATAAATGGATGAATAATTCCAACAGATTAATTGACCTTCATTGACTTTGCAAAACGTATAGCATAGTTTCAATGTGAATGGGACAACTGAACGCCAAAACAATTGGGCGCCGCATGAACGAATGAAACGCCGACGAATGAAATAAATACACGCTCGTTATGATTTTATACAAAGAGTAGACGAGGAATTTTAATAAGTTTCTATCTACTACTTAGTAGCTTTAATTCATTTTGCTCTTAACATAATGTTTTTTTTATTAGGGATTGAGACTTATCATGCCTGAGGCTTTATATAAAAATAAAAAAAACTCCCTTCTTGTTGGAACTTAAACATAATATGCACAATTAAATCATTATTTACGCGTGCATATTTAAATTCTCACCAATTACTAAATAATAATTTAAATATAAATAGTAATATTGAATATTCATTTTGAAAGTACCTATAATCCACGAACGTCTATTTATTTTCGAATTTCATTCGATTGTGTAGCGCCCAGTTATCTCGGCGCCTAATTATCCTAGAGCCGTTTCAGTAATAAAATTTTCTAATTTTTTACCTTGACTTTGCATACTATAAAGTTTCTATGTATTTTACGGATAGGTGCTCCAGTGTATCATGTTACATTTCCTATGTAATTGCTTTCTTGTATTTAGTTTAATGCACCACCTTTCACATTTTTTGATAATATACATACTGCATGTCTGGCATGACGGGAGTCGCGAGAGTTGACGATGGATCGAGGGAAGTGGCGCGAACCTGTGTTTGTCGTATCTTTCAATGCTGTGGCGTGACAGGGTGAAGTAGTAGTAAGTAGTATAATATTTCAAAATGTTTTAATTAATAAATAATACTAATCTTTAAACATATATTTTTTTAATTTAAAGTCAAAGATAAATTTACTCGTGGATAGAATTAACAAAAACGTTATTATTACAAATTATTTCATGCGTTTATTATTAAAACTTAGTTTATTAAGTTTTCTCTGGTGTATTAAAAAGATTTGTTTTTACTAATTCATAATTTTAATGTGTTTTACATTTACTTAAAAAAATAATTTTGTATTAAAAAAATGTTTAACTTGAACTTATTTTTATTTATATTAAAACGACTTTCATTGACCATATGAGATCGAGACCGTAAATGAGATTTTCTATAAGTAAACAGAATTTCAAGTTATTTTAAAATATACATTAAAACTATGTATTAGTAAAAAATGTACTACATAAATAAATGTTAATCATAATATTGAAGGTACGTTGTATTTTTCCGATGTAGGCCCGGTCACAGTCATTGCATGCTGATTCATAAATGTGGATGTTATCTAAAGGTTTATTTTGGTATTTGCTATTTGTAGGTTATTTTTATGTTAAAATTCTGATTCTACATCATCTGGTAAGTATATAATATTTTGAAATGTTTTTAGTTAAATTTGTAATTATATTTGAATTTTTACACTTAATATATACGCCTTTGTAAGTATATGTAACTGTTTTATTTTTAGTAAGCTATCTATCAGAAAAGCAAAAATTTATTTTATAAATTACCTCTAAATAAATGCTAAATTTAATCTCTTGCAAAGATTCCATATTGAGTTTAATGTTGTTCTAGGAATTTTCATTCGGATTTAACTAGACTGTTCAAAAGTTTATTTTCCTCCGTTTCTATTTTGAAATTATCAATATTTATAGATATAAATTTTGAAATGTTAATTTAAAAAAATCTATTAAAACAAAAACCAGAGTTAGAGGCGTCGATTTACTTCGAGCCAAGTATCAGGGTCGTAGAAGTTTCCCCGGGGCCTCTGCCATTATGATATCAAATGACCCTTACCGCGAGCTTGCTTGGAGCCTAACCAAGACGATATGCTAATTAGAAGTATGGAATTACACTTGTGTTTTGTAAACATGCCGAGGAGGGAAGCTGTAGCCACAATATCAAAAGTTATAAGTCGGTAAGAAATGTTTAATAAGTATTTTTAACTTAACATAAAATACTATTTTAGGAAGTTTCATTCTTTATCAGAGCCATCATTTCAAAAATTCTTTATGAAAGCTTCTTCTTATAATTTTCTCAGTCCTCAGCTCTTTGCTACTTGACATTACAAAATTTTAGGTCATTTAGAACAGAGCATCCCAACCGGTGCAGTGTGCTGCCAACGATTGGAAATTACTGGATGAGAATAAATAATTACCGCTCAACGTTATGCGATATGTTGCATTTTTAGAATCGTACAGGCCAATTGTCGTAATCTTCACTTTTCACCGAAGTGATATTTTGATGGCAATGGACTTATTGCATACTCTTACACGAGCTGGTCAGCTCATATAAGTAATACTCAAGTATCATAAATCCCAAAATAATATTTCACATAAAAATAATTCAAAACTATTTTTTAAGCTATTTGTTAACTATTTAAATGTAATTTAAATGTAATGTAAACTATTTTTTAACTTGGCAAAAAATATTCCAGCCAAATGCTATTACCTTCTTAACGCAAGCCACTAGTGTGTCAATAAAAGAAAATTCTCAATTTGTAATAAAATAATAAATAAATAGTAGGTATATAAAATAATAAGTAAATCCAATGCCCACAGTTTTTTCACTTCCTGAACAATTTGATATTTGAGAGTTAAGCCAATTAGGGATTGCAATACCGAATGAAAATGTCAATACCGGTTTTTCTGTATTTCTTATTGAATAACGGTATTAATACGGGTATTTATTAAACATTAAAAAAACAGAGGTAGGTGCTTATCAATAAATATAGCTATTAAAAGCTTTTAAAAATATTATTTTATAGCAAAAACCTACATGCATACATATATTATGTTGACATTTAAAAATATGTATTAATCATAATTATTGTAGAACTGGTGATTTTTTACGAATAATTTGAATATATTGATAAATTTAACTAAAGCCCTCAAAAGTTCATCAAGTGCAAATAAGTCTCGGCTGCAGGAAAAGCTTATTAAATTCAACGCTTGTACAGTCATCAATAATTATAGAATAATTGAACATTTTTGTCACGGATGTTTTCTATTTCGAAATAATATTATGATAATTCATCGCGACAATTACTTTTATAAAATATATTTGATGAAATTTGCTTTATTATTTTTTCACCTCTGTTGTATTCAATCAATATATTTGCATTTTTGCAGCACATAACTCATAATTCATTTTCAAAAACGTAAACGAGTGTGCTTTCTTAATACCGGTATTGCAATCCCTAATGCCAATTAGCCTATATACAGTGACGTAATGATAATAATATTGACATTAAAATGCTGTACTGTGCTCCAAAGTAAGAGGTCGGATGTCACATATAGAAAGAATAGAAACTGTCTTGGGTCACACTCAAATGGTCAAATCTATGTATTTTTAGACTATGTTTCTTGTAAGTAACAGAGTATACTGTTCTGTAGCACATCCATGGTATATATTATTATTCTTTTGTTATCTATCTATAAAGACGTGAGTTCGTGTCCCACTCGGTCCAACTTTTTTTTATATCTTTATTTCTGATGTTGATGTCTACAGGGGCGGCTCTACCTTAAGGGTTCGTAGGGACCGTCCCCACCATTATCATGTCAAAAATACACGTCCGATATTTTTACCATAGTCATAATATATCTACTTAATTACATGACTAAAAATGGACTATTTAATTTATTTTATCCATCTAAAAAAGTTGCAACTTTATAGAGATATTTATTATTATTGTACTTATAAATAAATAATGCAATGATTGTAAATTATGTAAAAACATAATGATGATTACGCGGTATTAAAATAATTAATTAAATTAAATACGCCCTATTTCACGGTGACTACATATGTACAAATTAAGAAAGCTATTTCGTCTATTTTTTTCTGACCACTCAGACCTATCCCGTCGCCGCAGTAGAAATCTCGTTACTTATACAAAGGATGTGAATGCATTAGCGTTAGTATACGTATACTAGGGAACGAATCAAATGACCCATTAGTGATTAAAAACGCTCGCTGTTTGGCGTTGCTTAAAATTGATAATGGTAAATCTATATATGTAATAGTATCTAATTATTATTATTCAGTTAATATTTTTAAGTACGCTTTTTAGATGTGATTAAGTAACGACTTTGAATATCATTTTGTTTATTTGTCAATCTCTATAATATGTTGACATGTGGATGGTGTACCCTTCGACACTGCCCTCGGCAATCTAACTGACTGACTGATGTAATGAAGATAGGAGGGGGAGTGTTGTTCGTTGTAGTTTACCCCCTACAACCCCAATAATTTTATAAAAATATTTGATATGACATAACAAACGCAATATTGTACAAAACAATTCAGTTGTTTCATGTGATCAAAAAAATCATTTCACTTGTTGCAAATGTATATCGTGCAGCTTTAAAGTATTTCATTACGAATTTTGGTCGCATATTCATTTCCTTCAGGCCATTTTGCACTATTAAAGCTAAAAAAGTTTTATTTATAAAAGAATGTGTGTTACTTGTTACTATTTATAAAGTATATAATGTGTTGTACTTGGGTGTCACGGTTGCCGATGATGGTGGTATTTCTAGTGAGCTTGGAATCCGCATGGGTATGGCGGGTTCTGCGTTCAACCAACGTGGAGTCGCATGGAGGTCAAGGCTGTCCTGTGAGGACCAAATTTCGTTTGTTTAACGCGTGCGTGGTACCTGTGCTCTTGTATGGCTGTGAGACATGGCATCTTACTAAGCTTCAAGAGTCTTGGCTTTTGAGCTTTGAGAATCGATGTCTCCGGCGAATCTTAGGGGTACATTGGTACAACCGCGTTACAAGCACCCGAGTTCGTGAGCAGACACAACAGCCTTCGGTGATTGAAGTTATCACGAAGAGACGCTTTACGTGGCTGGGACACGTATTCCGGATGCCAAAGAGTGTGGCACTTCGTACCCTTGTGGCACAGCCTCAAGGGTTCCGTCGCCGTGGCCGGCCCTCCCTCACTCTGCAGCGGTGCCACAAGAGCGACCTACGTGCTGCATGTCTGACATGGCGGGAGGCGCAAGAGTTGGCGATGGACCGAGGGAAATGGCGCCAACTTGTGCTTGCCCTATGTCCCAATGTTGGGACGTGACAGGGTGGAAGAAGAAGAAGAAGATAGAATGTGTGTAAAGGGTGCACAAGTGAAATATCTTTAAATTATGCGGTGAAATGAACACGTAGGTTTTTTGAAATTAATAAACATATATTTGAGTTTTAAACATTTTTATGATATGTATGATAAACAAATATCATTTAAAAATATATATATACTTACATTAGACTTTTATAATGTCTTATATACCTATTAGAAAAAATCTCTGACAAAAATACGACACTCAACGGGATTTAAACCTGTATAACCACTGGTATCGTGCCATAGCAAGTTAAATACAAATATGAAGTATAATCTCAGAAGAGAGAAGAAAAAATACAAATAACTTAAAACAATTTAAACAACGCAATTCACACGACTAAATAATATCCTTTCTACAGTTTTTAGACCTGATGAAAAATTATTGTTATTAATTTGACATAATAATCGCAATATCGTTGTTATGAGATTCTATTAAATATTAAATTCTTTTAATCATATAAGTATATAAGAGGTATCAATTTATATTGGTTTATGAAATATTCGAATTTACCAAAATGTGTAATTGAGTCCGTGCAATATTGTGTTCATTGCGACATGGTCTTACAATCAGCAACGCCTAACTAATTGGCCGGTTGATAGACATACGAGGCAGTCGTGGGGGTTTTCATAGATGGGGTGTGACTTGAAAGGAATTCATTTATTCTAAACTACACGAAGAAAACGTATTTTAAATGTCTGTTATTTGGTTTTTCACCGGAATGGTAGTCGGATGGAAATATTATGAACTTCAAATAATATAATACTTGCTTACTTAGGTACTTACTTACTTTGTTGGCGCTACAGACCATTCAGGTCCATGGCTGACTGCACAACTAGAGTTGGGTATTTCCCGAGAAAATCTCAATCTCGAGATTCGGGATTTTCCAAAATGATGAAGTTTTGAATTCTCGAGATTCGGGATTTCCAGAAAAGAATTCTCGAGAATTCTCGAGATATCGGGAAATTTAAAAAAAAACCTGTAAAAATCCTAAAATCAGTGTAAAAACAGATAAATTCCAAAAAAATATGATTTTTTTTAAATTTATGTAAGAAGACAAGTAGGAAAACAAAAATAATTCAAAATATTACTTATTAAAATAGAATTTCAAAAAATACAGACTGTAAACCGCTGCGTCTGACAATCGCGTACGCCTTTGAGACACAAAATTCCCCGATGTTCATTTTGAGTCGACGTTGGCTTAATTGTGTTAAATGCGCCAACCAGTCGTTGAACGTTTTGTGTTTTCTGTCCACTTATTTCATATAGAAAATCGTTTTTTAAATTAATATTTGATAATAAAGAAATCCCGAAATGTTAAAAATTTCAATTTTCGAGATTCGGGATGGAAAATCTCGAAAATTTCTCGAGAATTCCCGTCGGGAAATTCCCGAAATCCAACTCTATGCACAACCGTCTTTCAGGCATCTCAGGGGTTTTCATAAACTTTGCACGGAGAGTTATAGATCCATACCATTTAACAACGTGACCGGCCCATCTGAGTCTTTGCGGTCTCAAGATATTAACTATATTGGGCTTAAGTTGTTCGCAGACCTCAGCATTCATACGTTTGGTTTTCTATTACCGACCCAAGTATTCTTAGAAAAATGTTGTTTTCAAATACTTGAGTAACCTTCTTTTGTTTTTCCGTTAGGCTCTAGATTTCACACCCATACAGAGCGATTAGTTTCACAGTCATGTTGTATAGCCGGAATCTTAATGGAATGTGTCTATGGTATTATTATATTTCAATAAAATGATTTTAATACAAATTTTTTGGTTAATTCAACAATATTTGAGTTGTTTTATCTTGACAGCTATTTTGGGCAGTGAAATCAACTTCTGGTAGATACTAAGATAACAATCTTTGAAAACTTCAAACTATAACATTTGAAACTAACTATTTCTTTTATTCAACGAATAATTCACAAGATTTAAGAATGAACCATTCTATTTATTGAACATACAAAATTTTGAAAAAAACTTTCTGAGGAAATATATTATAACCAATAGAAAAAATCATTTTAGAAAAAAGTAAGCCACCCCGGCAGGGAATCGAACTCTGCATCTCCCGGGTTTACGCCCCATCCGCGCATTACCTCTATGCTACGCAGTGACATACTAATTGCGACAAATTTTAACTATTGTCCACTTTTAATACCCACTCATCAGCGCTCTTCCAAATCTTCAAAATCTCTAGATTTGGAGTTTTTTTTCAAAATTATGTATTTATAACATTTGAACTAGGTATAAGCAGTTACGTTCCTAGGCAAAGTGCCTCCCTTAAGCAGACAGAATGTAGTCGCCTTTCATTTTTAGTTTCAAATTGTCTGTAAATTAGTTAGGTTAGGTTATTTTATACGGACAAATACACAAAAAATCTTAAAAATAACTTACACACTATCTACTGAGAATTATAGTATTTACATGAAACCTACTTACAAACACATGTCGTTTTAGATACGTGGAGGTCTGTGGCACAGACAAGTTTAGAGACACCCATGTGAGAATTATAATATGCTTTACGATTGCTAGGTATTATAATATAATAATTGTGATGTTCTCAGATTTTTTTATTACTCGATTATTTTTTAAACTAAGGATCTCGATACTTACACCTCCCTTAATAATTTGCCGCCAATATGTAACTCATGGCCTGCCTACCCACATGGGACGTCACCGGGCATAAATCTGCCAATTCAGTCACCTCAAAAAGTTTTTTTTCTTAAAATTTCGTTCTAAAATAAAATTTTGTGTATGCACGTGAGTTTTGTTATGTTCTATATTATATTATGGCAATCGAGAATGAAGATATGTGTACCTACACACGTATACTTATAGTATTATTTATATATACTTTCTTACAAAGGTTACTTACATAAAGCCAATTTGCGAATGTTGATTTAAGACTGCCACAGCAAGACAGGACGAGACAAAACTGGGCGTGGTCCTTAAAATGTGTGCGGTTTTCTCAAACTCTCGCTTCGCCTTTTGTCAACATCCGTTCTATTGCTTTTCCGATGCTTTCACACAGCTTAATGTGTATTGGCCTTTATTTCTCCAATAATGTTCAGAATGGTATTTCATTTTTTAACTTATGTTTATATGAATTTTGAAATGCTTTCAATTAATAAATCACTTAATTTAGACACCAAAAATAATAGAATTAAAACTACTTTTAAAAAGCAATCACTAACTTTTGAAAATATTGTGGGAAAATAATAACTAAAAGTAAAGTATAAGTAAAATGTACTAAATGAATAAAACAGGTACATCTCAATTAATTCGGCAGTAAAAAAAACCAGTTGAAGTGTTGTCTGTCTAGACAAGATGCTATAATATGGTAAGTAGCGTATCTAGCTACGCATTAGTTTTAGTTTTATAACAATTTATTGTATTATATAAGATAGTATTGACTGGTCACTTAAAGACCTTTAATAGCGCATGCAGGCAATACGAAGTGACTTTATTACGGAGAGTTTATGGTGAAAAGGGAAGTATTATTAAAAATAACATCAAAATTCAAAACTAATTTATTTTTGAAAATGGAATAGAAAAACGTGCCCGAATCAATTACACGCAATTATATATTATATCAACCCCTATAAATACTCTTGTCAGTTTCTTTACCTATTTGAATATTTTGTGAATAAATTTCTGTATGCAATTCCTTCATTGTCAATAATTAATAAATGGCGTAGTAATAATGCATACTATTTGTCAGTTGTGAAATAAGCAAATAAAAGAGAATTTGTTATGCGTGTATCGTCTACCTTCAAAGAATTGTCAAGTTTGACATACTACATGTAAGAAATACAGGATCGTAGTGGGAACACAGTTGATCAACATTACATTGATTTATAAACAAATTTCTTCACAGACAACTCTAGACGAGTATGGATCCCTCATACGTTATATACATATAATCTATTTACTATATGGTTTATTTTTTTTTAATAGTAAACCACGCACATTGAAATAAGTCCTAGATGAACTGTTATGTATACGGTAGTACGATTAATGTTTCCGGTATTCAAAGAAAGTACATACTGTTAAAGCTGGGGAGAGAACTTGGAACGGTTTATATTTTAAAGGTAAAAACAATATATAATGTACAGTTTACATTTTTTTCTATAAATAAAGGAAAAATATCCGAATACCCTCTTTTTCTAGTCATAGTGTACGGCATAACCTGAGTCTTGATTTCTTGGAATATGGGACCAGATGTTTGTTACACTATTTACGTAAAACTTACAAAAAAAAAATATATTAATATTAACCTAAGTTTTAGCTAACTTCTTATAATAAGATCGTCTGACCAGTTTCTTTTCTAATCTCCGAATGAGGATTAATTTAGTGGATGTTCTCATCACGATGAGAGTGAAGACATTGGACCTGGCTTGGATACCAGAAGAGAACTTCAACCTGGCTTGTTTGTTATTTAACCCAAACGGATTTCGGCGTCCGGGAAGGCTACTAAATACTATCTATATAGTGTATACAGTAAACCTATGGGATGTTGGTATGACCTGGAATGACGCAAGAAGACTGCTGAGCGACAGGGATTCTTAGAATCGCCGTGTGGTGTCCACATGGGCCGACATGGCCGAATAAGGGGGAGAAAATATAAATAATCGATGTAATATAAAAAAAATAATGATTTTCATTATTAAATTAATTTTAAGTTCTTTTTCATCTATTTATAGCTCTAATGTGTTTGATATTACCATTAAATGATGTTAAAACTATATTCCAGGTTTTTTTAAATTAACATTTTCCTATATATCATGGAATGTCTGTAGGCAGTTACATTATGAAAATTTTTGATGTAGTCGTATTATGGTACTGGCAGCAGGTGCTGTGGATATCCTGGACGGAACTGTGTCCTATTCGTGTCTGCAACGGATTGTGCAGTTATTCGGACACACAGCCACTGTGTCGCAAGAATACTCAAATTGAAACATTGTTTTGGCATTATAACTAAGAAACTGGTCAAAAGATAAATATAAAAAGTAATTAGATAATGGAATTCACTAAAAACCCATAAATATTACCAAATATATTATTTTGTTTTATTTTAATATTAGACATGCCTGCCTAATGTTGATGTCTGGCAATGTATGTAGCAACTTACTGCGATAGTAAGTATTGTTCAAAAATCATCTGACGTTTTTAGAAATGCCTATAAACTAATAGTACATTTTTCCCGCGTTCTTTATTCAAATAATTTTGAAAATGAAACTGACTCTGTGTTGTAGATGACCGATTACTTCAGACATGGCGCGCAAAGTGTGCAAACGGAATTTTAAATGCGTGCGCAAAGACAATGTTGGCAGACCCGAAGTATGAGAGGGTGAGGTAAGAAGGAGATACAATACCGTGGGAGCTTTCTTTAGTGAAGGATGCTTTAGAGACGTGCTTTAAAGTTAGCGCTGGAAGGGTTGTACAACGTATGAAGGCGTGGTATTAAAATGAAGGCAATTATCTGATTTATGTTTATAATGTAATCTAATAATGAAGCGAGCGCGGGAAAAATCGTTTATTCGAAAGTTTTTGTAATTTTGTATTTTTTTTAAATTCATATACTTGAGTTTTTGTATAGAATAGAAGAATATATTTCTACGTCGTTCATCATTAAGATTGAATTCTTCACAACCCATAATCTCAGATATAGTGCAAGAATTTATATAATCATATTATATAAAGCATAATTAAGTTACTACTAAGGTTTTACCTAGAAATGATTCCACTAAAAGGGAGACTATGCAAAGTGCTAGTACTTAGTTGCTTAGTAGTTACACACCAAAAATCAACACTCGTGCTGTACTACGGCGGCCATCTTGGAAAATGGTGGATGATTTTTTTGATATTATTATATCTCAATAATGGCTAGTAATATTGTTAATTAAAATTATTTTGTATTATACTTATAACGGTTACTGCACTGTTATTATTTTAACTTATTTTAATTTATTATAAAATGGAGATTCTTTTAAAGCATGTTTTTAATTGAGTGTTTTCTAAGAGTTGCATTATATGATACAATTAAAAAAAAATTATCATGCACGTGACAAATTAACTTAAAGCGTTCACGACATGACATAAAATACAGGTAAAAAATAAAATAAAAAAGTACATGTGTACATGGGTGAATAAAACTGTTCATAAAAGCTTATAAAATAACGCCCATAACGCAACGTCAATGGAATATTTTAATATCCAAAATGATTTGATTGTATACAGTTATTGTCCTTTCATTGGCAAATTCTTTAGTTCTGCACCTTGGAAGAACACACAACGGATGCTCCCGAATTCTATGATAATTATCAGGGACACACAAGTTAATGCCACCAAAAATGGCAGAGTTTCCATGTAATCGGAAGAAAACATGTGCGTAAATATATATCTTTTAAACTTTAAGCTACAGTATGTGTGCATATTTAAGAGAAAGTCAGTCGAAGAGCGACGGATAATGTCCATACAGCCTAAAGTAAAAGAGTCTCAATTTTTTCTGAGCTCTATCCACCGTATGGCTGTAGGTACTTCAACTCATGCAGTGTCAAGAAAATATACCCACTCTCAAGCTTGCTGCCAACCAACGAATTATAAAGATAGAGCCACACAAAAGACAGTCTGTCATCGATGTTTAGTAAGTTCTTGGAGAGTTAGTTCTTATTATGAAACTCTCTGTACCATATGACCATTGGTAATGTAGAGTGCCCACCACTGTATCTAGCAAAATAAAGCTTCTAAGAGGCTTATTTTGAGAGAAATACTAAGTGCGCTTTGCAGTACGGCGTAGACTTCATTTAACAAAGAGAACCCAGCGAGCTTTCAAAGCTCTATCTTAATCAGATACGTATTCAAATCTTACAAAATGAGAATATAAATAAATAATATTATTAAATTCAAAAAAACTCATAGAATAAGACGAAATGATATCTCTCCTTAATCTTAGGAATATTCAAGAATAGTGCCTACCCACATAGAAATTGTATTAATTACAAATAATTAATTTATTTTCCTACACACCATTTATATTAAGTATATTCTTCTGTGAATCTGAGACTTTACGTAAGCATCTGTCAAACTATTATGAGAGTGTTTCACGACCCGATTAAAATAAACGATACCTTTATTTGCGTGTCAGTTTATTTTTAAAATTTAGAATTGGCGTTTACATACATTTCTCGCACCTTTACCCTCTTTAATACGTCTTCAGATAGGTCTACACTCTGCAGAAATATCGTTTCTGTTCTGGCAGAACACACTAACTGGAGAATACTAGTTTTGAGTAATTTGACTTTGAAGTTGTTAAAATGTTTGAAATTTTCTATCATGTGAGTTTATTAAGTAATCGTAAAAAGGATGACTTTAAAATAAAGACTGTTTATTTATTAAGAAGGTTTCAAGACGGTAAAGTTTGAAATAAGGAACATTTCGGTATAACTAACTCAATATGTCATTTTTTCGATAAATATAAAACAAGGCAAATACATAAGGTAATACAATTAGCTCATGTTGCGTACATTCAAGTCTTCTGTTTTTAAGAGAAAATAAATTTACAATTTTTCCATGGAAAAATATTTTAATAAATAAACAAATCATTGGACTGAATTTTGGATAATTCTGATTCTTACGTACTTCTCATTAAGAAGATGACCGAGTAAGCTAGATAAAATGCAATAAAACATTTAGAGTATATTTATAATAATACATTATAATCTAATTGACCTCTGTTTGGCACTGTCAGATATCGTAAACATAAGAGAATGGAAGCCAAACCTTGGCTTGAAGAGAGATTATAAAACAAAGAAATTACGTAGTACTAGAATTCAATTATCATTGAATTTACTCTCTCTCTTGTTGGTCGTGCCCTCATGGCTGAGGATCGTGACAACCTTTGAATTTTTTCATCCTTTGAACGACCAAGACTTTCCATCCCTCTTTATCTTCCGCTTCTCTCAGGGCAGAATGAATTGACTTGACAATCTTGTATTAATCTTGGCCACCTCTAAGATATCTCTCCTCAACTGCTTGTCCTTCGCTATAGTTCATCAGTTTTGAAGATCCAGTGTGGTGACGTCTCTTTTAGCCCACTCAAGCAATCTCAACTCGGGTTCAATTTGATTTGACACGGGAATACTTAGGTGAAATAGTATCTAGGTCGATTTTACACCAAACGGCTTTCAAAGTTCTAACTGAGTATGTGATTTTGAATTCTCAGAAATCTGTGCATTTATTTATGATTTTGATGCTAAGTAAGTCTTCTTCTCTTGAATGTGAAAGAATTAATGTTGAAGCGAATTCTATTTGAAGCTAGCTTGCCAATATGTCGATATATTGCTTAAACTGCTGCGTTATAAGGTTCACCTATATTGGGTACTTACGTATTTATGTAAATACATTATATTGGGAGCTTTATTTTATGTTATTAATAAGTAGAAACTTTAGTGATACTTACACAAAAAAGCGAAGGACTCTGAGTCACTGTTTTTCATAATAAATAACATATTATGAATAAATTTAATCATCCTAAAATCTAAAGGTATTTTATATACTTTTTTTCTTTTATTGTGTTAACTGTCAATATGTTGCCTAATTCTTAATTGTTAAATGATCAATTGAATTTTGTGTCATCTCCGTCATTGTATCCTATATAATGTTTGGGTTAGTTATGTTAAATCAATGAGACAATTCTCATTGATTTAACATAACTTTAAAGATTATACCTACATTATTTAATATTTTATTTTATTTGTTATTTAATTTTGACTCATATTTTCATTTATATTCGTTTGCCCACCAAGTAATAATAATATTGTTTATTTTTATTGTACATTTTATACATGAATTATGAATCAAATTTTATTGTGTTATTAAATATTGATAAATCATCAATATTTTGTTTGGTGATGTTATATTAAAATGTTATTGTAAGTGCTTATTGTTTCATATTTTGTTTTATGTTAATAATTTAGAATATTATTATCGAATTTCATTAATTTTAATTTATTTGTTATTGACAGTATTATTGGACGGATAATTCAATGTACCTATTGGAAGATTATCTGTGTCGCCTTTTGATTTTGTTTTGGCAAATACCTGTTTTATAAATATTATTGGATTCAAAATGTCTCTCTGAGGCGGATGAAACTGGTCCAGATTTATTTAATAAAAGTGGAATAAGTACTAAAAAAAATGCGTTTTATTAAATTAAATCAATAATAAGCTATGAGAAATAAAATTAACACAAATAAGAATGATAATCATCTGTTTTTATACTAAGTATTTCGTAATAGTATTTAGCTAAAGGTATTTGGTTTTAGGACGCACTTAAATCGTATTATTGCAATATTCTGAGACTATTTACAGTTTTAAAGCAATTCACAGAGTTTCTCCAATTTTAATCAGTGACATTTGTTAAAAAAGATGCTGGATGTCAATCCGTCACCGTTGACAATTGAATTAAACTTAAAATTTTATGTTATAGTTTCATTCTTTTCAGTTATTTTTCTTTCGCTGAGACGCCCGGACCCACACACAGCGCGAGGTCCAATGGGTCCAATTTCTTTAAGTAAGTAATGTTTATAAGCCCAAAACTTTAAATCGAACTTATTATGACAATACTCTCAAAATATACAATAATTGGCATCCTTAAATCTGACCAGAGGTGTGTGAGGGATTAAACGACTATTTACAAAATAGTAGTGAATTAAAACTGTGTGAAATAGCCCCATAACTACCTCGAAAAATGTCCAATATAGAATTCCTCTCATTTCCGCCGGTTACGGCTCGTCCGGGAGGCGTCGGTCGGGAAAGCGACGCTCACTCGCTCTGTCACAGAGCGTCGCGATGGCTAACGGTGCCGCCCAGGCAAATATCCGCCCACAGCGTAATTAATTAGTTGACTGAATATCTGCATAAGGTCCATTTATCAACAATATATTGAAGTAGATACTTATTTGAATTTGGAATATAGTTTTGGCAACCACACAAATCGATATTTAAGTCAATTGAGTCAATCGAAGAACGCACTTGATTAGCACCGCACTTAGGAAAAGTTCGACAGATCAGTTTATATACGAAAATAGTATAAACATTGAACATTATTTAAAAAATAATTAGCATTACAATATACCACTAGACCCAAGTATATATGCTTAGGTAGTGGCAACAGTAAGTTTTTTTAAACGGGCTCTACAATTCAGTACGGATCTTGGGGGCCTCACGAAACAGTTTCGTAACATTTTTTTTTACGAGAAATGAATGTTAGCCACTTGCTCAACCTATTAGGTTCATGCTCTGGATAACACACGTTGTGAATTATGTGAATATGTGAATTTTGCCAGACCCGGGATTTGAACACGAGACCCTCGACTTACTCAGCGGCTACTTTGCCACTTGGCCATCGCGGGGCTGTAGTAATGTAGTACTTGTAGTGAAACAATCACAGAAACACCCATGTCTGACCCATGTCTGATAAAATCATAAGTAGCTACTTACGTATATATTGTGATCTTCCTGAGAATTGAAAATGGAACTGCCGGTATAAGAAGCTAGTGCCTTTAGTGTCAATTAGGGTCGTCTACTCAGCCGTAATAGTATATACCAGCTTTGCATATAAAATGAAAACTAATATAAATCGCAACGATTTGGGTGGCCACTAAAATTGTAGGTCGACTTTGGGTGAAGCTGTGATTGTAATTATTATTTTATAATATGTTGTTTTTTTGGGTTGAATACGTGGTTAGTATTATTATATTAAAATTTTTGATCTGTGTCAGAGCTAGTATAAATAGTTATTTTTTCGCAGTATTCAACGGTGCCAATGGTTTAAAGTAGGGTTTGCAATACTGGTATTTCAAAACCGGTATCCCAGTATATTTCGATACCAAAATACCAGTTTTAAAAATCGACACAATATCGATATATTATTATTCGGTTTTGAAAATGGAAACAAAATGTATTAATTAATATAAAATATTATTTGGACTGTACATTTTTTGTCAGATTACACGATGCCTGGTTTACTTATGTTACCCTTTGACGTCCTTGGTGACCAGCAATGACACGTGCAGATTTGCGAAATACATTATTGTAGGTACTTACCTAAATTTAAATTTAACCAAATGTTTTCATCGCCAGTTGCTTGCGGAATTTAAAAGTTGTCAGGTGTGTTTTTAGATTTATCAGAGATTTATCTATTTATATTGGTTGATACTTCTGCCTTTTCCTCTAAATATTTCACGATTTAATAGGAAATACCGAAATACCGGTATTGGTATTTTAATTTAGTATTGCAATTCCTAGTTTAAAGGCAAAGTGCGCGATTTCACCGTGGTAAGCAAAACAAATCGTTTGTAAAGGATGTTAACAAAATACGTGACACTTTAATGAGACAACTACATGTCACCATTTTTGTAGGTTCATTCAGTAGGTTTTGCCAATTTGCGTATTCAACGTTAAAATGTAGTTGGTAAACTATCAATTTAAATTGGTTATCGACCCAATTATATAATATTATGTTACATTATCAAAGCATGCCAAAGAAAGGGGCACATTTTGATTACGTTCATGCCGAAGATACGCAATGGTGCAACGTTCATACCCAGCGCACTTTCCCCCGGATTTGAGTCACGTCGGCCACGTGTCCGTGACGTCACACACGTGTCCAGGTAGCGCGCTGTGCAGGCCCCCATGAGGTAACGCATCAACAGGGAAAGCAATCTCCAGCGATTCGCCACGATCGATTAGGAAAGGTGCGCAGAAACAAAACTTGCAAAACGTTTTATGGGAATGGAGATAATGGTGTTATTTATATTTCATAGAAATTGTGATTATATATTTTTGGTTTCACTTGGCAATGCATTTATAATCGGACGAAGCTAGTCCTGGTTATTGTAATGTCATGTGCATAGATAGATAGAATCAGTATTTATACCTTTTCACGTAAAATGTATTACATTTCGATACGCATAAAAGGGTCATCTTGGTGTCCTATGTTTCTTCAGAATGCTTCGAACTTATTTTAGTTAGAGCAGTAAACGACACATCATTTTGAAAGTGAAGGAATATGCCTACACGAAGAAAATAATTATGGAATAATTACAAGATAAAAAGAACTTTTTATATACCACGTTTTTAAATTGTCTGTTGAATCATATAAACTTGACAATTCTATGCAGGTATTAATAATTTAGGACAAATAAGGCAATTGTCAACAAATCATTTTGTTGCTATTTTGCAACAAACAAACAAATATAGAATACTGAAATGTCATTTTGATTTCAATAGTAGGTAACACACGTATATATTGATAATTTAGTTGCTAGGACCATCCCCTTAGCAACTAATAATAGTGGATTGGATTACGGATTTCTTCCGAAATAACTTTTCATACAACACAGAATTAACTG
The DNA here is from genome assembly GCF_057557595.1 of Rhyacophila brunnea. Lineage (NCBI taxonomy): Eukaryota > Metazoa > Arthropoda > Insecta > Trichoptera > Rhyacophilidae > Rhyacophila > Rhyacophila brunnea. The sequence goes on from NW_028232860.1 coordinate 20,606,217, forward strand.
AAAATGAATTCTTTTATACTTAAATATGGCTGAAAGTATTAAAAGAATGCATTGGCATCGTGTTATGATATATTCTAAAACTTTCAAATGTTTAGCTAGTTGAGAAGTTAGCTTAAAATCGATTGTAAGATTTGTACTGGATAAACAACCACCTCAAGAATACGAGCTAAGAAAAACGTGGTAAAAATTATAAACTGCCAATTTAAAAATTGTCGACGATTTTAACACTCTCAGCGTCTAAAGCTTTTAATATCTCGTGAACAACAAAAACTTAAAAAAAATAAAATGTCTACTACTGTCAACTGCTTTATTTCATCCTTCACTCACTTAAACACTCTGTTAACATAACGCAAAACAAGAATCACTACAATAAATTCATCTTGTCAACATGACGTTAAACGGAAAATGTATGGTTCAGTCGTAGCTTGAATACTGTGGTTTATTTTCTGCCGCTACAATCCTATATTTTGGTCTCGGTCTTATCCTTCTTCAGTCAATTACTCATTAAGTGACAGACGTCACTAAAAATTAAAATAACACAATACAGTAATTGGTAAAGCTTACCTATATAGGTACCCGGATACAAATTGATGTAGGTATGTTAAAAATAAAATTTTATGATTTTTCTAATATTTATGTTTACGTAATTGTTTCAAATTATGAAGGTATGTTCAATAAAGAGTGATGCATTCTTAAATATTGCGTATTTTTCATTTAATTCAATCCCATTCCCCAGCTTGTCGTCTTAAGATCGATCAACGTAGCAAAGAACGACGCCGCATTTCGTCACTTAAAAACCACCGTGATTGGTACGAGTGCAGCTTCATCTAACTGTTTGATGTAGCAGATTATAAAATAAAGATCACCGTGATGGTGGTCGATCTATTTTAGAGGATGGCACGATAATTATAATAGTGGAGCAGCTTATGATCTCTTCTACTGCGCATGAATTATATAGGAAAATTTTAATTACTATTGTTACCTACCGTTATTATTTCCAAATGCTCTTAGGTCTTGTCCACATGGCGCGTGTCTCGCCACGAGCGTATTTGGACACCATAGCGAGGTCACCTGTACCTCAACCGCGCGCGAGAGTCGTCATGGCGCGAGTGCTTGTGGACGGCTCAATGAGGTCTCATGTGCCTGGAAAACGCGCGAGTCAAATCGCGCCATCTGGACAAGGCCTTGCATGGAGCCTATTGCAGCGTTTTCTCTCGCTCGGCGACGCTCTAACAACGTCATATTTTTTGTTAAAACTATCGAACTTAACGCTTATATGGTGTTTATAGAAGATTCATTCAATAAAAAAAATCGGTGTGGGTACTTATGTATGCGCGTTAGAAGTTATACTTCTTTGGCGTAACAAAACAAAAACAAAACGTGTGACAACCTAGAATCTTCGACTGGCTCTTAATTATCTTGTTAAATTACACACTCAAGAAAAAGGACCGCTTATTGGAATGCCGTTGGTTTATTTCTATGCACTTCAACTTATATTACTAAATTATTTAATTATTTATTGTTGTTTTTATTTTTAAAGTACCAATTGTCACTCTGACGTTTAATAGTTTGTTTACGTAAGAAATTGCAAATGGCCGACAATAATAAATTCGCTGCCTAGGCAACGGAACAATTCTAAACTATAATATTATACTGTATAATCGTCACGATTGCAGTATCAAACTGTGGCGTAAAGGTAGAAGTGCGTTCGGCTGATAACCAAACAATCGGTGGTACGAATCCAATCGAGTGTGTTTTTTTTCGTGTGAAAAAATAAATTATGTGTTACATGTCACACGCCAAAAATACACTCTGATATGATTTTCCAAACGCGCCTAAAGAAGTATAACTTCAATAAAAAAATAAACTTTTGTAATACTGTTGTAACAAAATTTATGAATATATCTACTTAATGCTTTCTGTTAAAAAACGAGTTTGTAATGCTTTCTTCTGTACGTCTGTTTTATTTGGGGTGATTCAGCCAGGTAATGCCGCGATTTCACGGGAAGAAGGGGATTTTTTTTAAACGCATGGTATGCGCAAACATATCAAAACATTAATTACAGTGCATAATAAAAAGGAAACGTTTAATCAAAGTGATGGACTCGTGCATCCGTGGTCGAATTTAAAGAGGGCAGTTCGATAGTGATTGCTATATTTATGACGTTGTTCACATAGATGCATAATGCACATATGAGGCCTCAAGAAGTGAAGTAGGCCAAGTGACAAAATGGTGAAACTTTCTTATTGAAGGTTTTAGTTTTATTGAACTTTTTACATATTTTTTTGTATGGAGCTGTATTCACTTTTGTGTATTAAATGGTTTATTACATAAACAAATAGAAAAAAAATATTTATCGATAATATTGATTGTAATAAGATAATAAAAGGGGTGAGATTACTTCATTTTTACTTATTAATGTCACTTGGCTCACTTTATCCTATGTTTGTCGTGTTGACCTCTACATACTAATAGTACTCGGCTCACTTTTAGATAAGTTAGTCATGTTCACCATTACGTGGGAAACTTGCATGAATGCATAGAAGTGAACACAGCTAACAAGCATGTTACCATAGCAACATGCGTGTTAGCCGTGTTCACTTCTATATGATAAAACAAGAGCTAATGACTTGGCTCATTTCACCATTTAACAATATAATACGATAGATCAATGAATATTTTTATTTTAACAATAAAACACTATTTCAGTATATATTTACTTAGCTCACTTCACTTTTATGATAGTTTATGACATGTAGAATACCTTAACGCATTTAACTCATTTTTGTTTAAAAATGTCGGTTGGCTCATTCGACTTCTCCTTGGCTCATATTATCCTAACTGAATCCTACAATTAAAACTTAGTACATAATATAACATAAAGTCATTATTTTTTTCCATCTACACAACTACCTATCTATAAACTTTGTCATAATATCGATGTCGGAAATAAAGATGAAAATTTATAATATTTTATTTATTTAATTTTAGTTGCTCTGACTGCTATAATTCGACAGGTATTCATGGAAAATTCGATACGAAGAGGCGACGATTTTATTTGACGTATATGACGCAATTGATTCATCAGAAGATTTAAAGGGGCCTCGAAACAGTTGAAACCAGTGTGTATTAAATCACAATTTAAGTGCGAAAATTTGAATATTACTCAGACCATAACAAAATCCTTGTAAATAACATCAAAAAGGGCCTATAACACAAATCCATTAATGTTATTAAGTATGTATCTTCACTATCATCTTCAATAATATTAATTGTATAAGGAAACAATATAAATTATTTTGTCTAGTTACATTAGTAGTTGAAATTTATAGTTTTTATCTTATTTATATCGTGGGGGGCACAAAATCAGTCAGTGCCTCGGGCCTCCAATTGTCTACATCTGCCACTGATACGAAATGTAAAGTTTCAAAGTGTAATAATGAAATGGCAAATATATCGGTCACTTTAGATACTAAGAAGGCAGGAGTATTATCTACGGATAGTGCTACAGTAAGGCCGTGACACGAAACTGTATACTTCGATGGTGGTGCTAGTTATTACTCACGATAAATGGTAAATTTAGCGCCATGCGCCTGATGCGAAATTCGCAAGCTATTCGCTAGTATTAAAAAAATCCTAGATCAACCAAGAAAAACGTTAATTTGACAACGCTGGCCGATTAGCACATTTTCAATATTTTGAAAATTGGGTATCTAAGGAAAGTTTTGAATTTTTGCGTTTTAATTAAAAATGTACCACATTTTCAAAATAATTTCGGAATTAGACTGACTTTTTTTTTTTGACTTTTTTGACTAAACTCGCCTTTCTCACATTTCCACGCTTAGTAAACTAGGTAGGGATATGTCGGAATACCTATTAAAGTCGTCGAATTAGTTTTCAAAATAACGAAGATATAATTATTTTCCATATTAACGGGGTTAGAAATTATTGTAAATAAATATAACATGATACTCATTGGTGTGGACTATTTCAAATAGTGCTAGAGCACGCTAAGGTCTGGATAAAATAGTTTCAGATCGCGCTCCGGCCTCTCTCGACCACTGAGCTTCAATAACTGAAGTTACCATCATTTCCATAGATTAGGATATCATTGAAATTGTATAGGAGAGAACATGCCTTGCAGGAAAATAAATGTTACATGCTATACAGGATTGAAGTTATCAGAGAACCACTATTCCAGCATATTGTTTCAGGTGCACCCTACTATCGTTGGTAATCAAGACTGGTTCCGGACGGAAGATCCTCTGCTGGCTTTATCGATTTATCGAGACCTTCAGAGAGTAGGAAGCTTCTCTTGAATTTAAACGTTGCACATTTGGAATACATGGATGACGTATCGCGGCGGATATTTCAATTGGATAGTATTTTTAAGTATGGGCTGCGATTTCCCGTCGCCTAAGCAATTTTAGCAAGAACGAAAGTTTAGTAATATAAGTACGGTTCAAGGAGTCAGTCACAATAACGTCTAAGCGACAATTGTGAAGCCAAACGTCAAAACAGCGACAACGCTTTTTAAAATTCGAAATTCATGCGTAGATCATAGAGCCAGACGACCGGTCTAGAGTCCATCGTTTCACATAATATGAGTATAGCACAATGTCGTGAGGTTGAATTGGTTCCTTGTTAATTATTTATTTAAAAAAATACGACCCTTTTTATCATGTCATTGCACTCATTTTCGAGTATTATATTTTATAAAAAGTAGCTGCATTATACTTTTTTAACAATGTATAACAGTACTTTGGAATTTATTTTCTGCAGACATAGTTGAATATTATGGATGTGCAACCATTGGCATACGAATTAAAAATATATTAAGATAAAATTTACAAACGGAATACACAAATATAATAATATACACAATATTGCTGTCAATCCAACGTCTAGACAAAATCTTCTTTTGAATGTCAGAAAGCATTTGAAATGCGTTCAAAATGAGTAAAATAACCAAATGAAGACAATATTAGGTATAGTTTTTTTTTATTTTAATTAATTTTTAGACACGGTTGTAATTATTATTACCTTTAAACGCATGAGAGAAATGTACATGTACTTGTGTAGGAGAGAGCGAGACAAGGAGGCGACGTATTAAATGGGATAAGGTGAAAGGCAAATTCGAAATTTAAAAAATAAACTGTTTCCAATATAAAGGAATCGTTTATTTTAATCGTGCCGTGAAAGAAAACAAACGATAGGACACTCATAATAGTTTTATGGATGATTTAAAAGTCTACTTTAATGAGATTTTAACCAAAATAATTTATATTGCAGAACTAAGCCATTTCCAAAAATGCTGACAGGTGTTACTGCCACCTGGTATTTTTTTCCAGTTATTATGTTTGTTAATTTTTTTATTTAAAATATTATTAATAAAATACCAAGACCGGTTTGGTTTTACGAGATTTTCAATTGATCTGATTTTTTCCAATACATTTTTTGAGGCGGCTCTCCTGGTGCAGTGCGTGAGGCACTGGCTCAGGGCTCCGGGTTCGATTCCCGGTGAGCACACAATGTATTTATGTGATTTTCTCAAAGCCCCAGACTTGTGATTGTTAAAAATTACTAACAAACCACCTTGTACGAAAAAGCAAGGGCATGGTTTTTAATAAATAGATGTTTTTAGGAAAAAAATATGTATATTTGACAATAATTATTATTATTGCTACATACTAAAATCGTGCGCATTATTCATTTGAATAGAAAATAGTAAGTAAGTCCAAGTATGATGAATAATTTTGAAAAAAATATGGTGCTGGACGGGACGCGAACCTGCATCAGATTTCGGCCAATATGTTTACCAATTGAACCACCAGCAATCAACCTAAATACGATGAAATTAACTAATAGTAATGCAACTGAAGCGAGTTTCAAATTTTGATAATATTGGCGACTGGATTTTTTGGTTTCAAACAAAGTGCTCACAAATAGGTCGGGATCTCTTCAAATTTTACTCTTTACGTACTTGCACTTGCTAATAATTTATTATATTTAACGAATAATTATTCACAAGATTTAATAATATAACATTATTTATTGCACATATATAATTTGCATACTCTAATATTATATTATTTATTATACGAAATATACTATTTAGAAATAATACTTCTATGTAAATATAATTTGAATAAAAAATAGTTTTATTTATGTATTAGTCAATTAAAATTAAATCAACGTGAAAAAGTTTTCACATCACCTCGCACTTACAGCGATTTTAACTAACGTGTATAGAGCAAAGCACGCGTGTAAAAGCCCAGAGTAGCTGAGTAGAGGCAGCTGAAGCAAATACAATGGAAAAAGGGGATCCCCCTATGTTACCTTCAACCCCTTGGCAGGGACCGACGACCACCGCTCGCCGAATTCGCAGCTGCATCTATCGACGATATCTATTGGCTGCCTGGCTTGGATACGATAAACCATAACGTACAATAATTATTGTATTGTTAACAGAAAATGTGATAAACAAAGGTGTGTGTTAGTATTTCATTTAGCATTTAAAAATACTGATAGACAAAAAAGCTTGGACTATAACGTATATAGCTTGATGGAGTTCTATAAATTTATTGTATTACTACACTATTGTTACTTGGTGGAGATTTCATAGAGTTTTTTGTTCGTAAATATTTAGAAGTGAATGATGAGGTGGAGATAGAAGGTTGTTGTTGCTTGGTTGTTTGGATATGAGTTTATTGATCGATACAAGAATACAATAATAGTTCGATACTTTAATAAAGATGACAGCGTGAGATTATAATTGCAGATACGGATGTATTGGTGAGATCAATGTGATCAAGAGATTAATTATATTTATGAACTGAGAGACTTGATTCGAGTGGAGTGATGGTTAACTACGTTGAGTGAAAGACTCGTGACAATAGTAGTGCGTCTCGTGACGGACTCGATGAGTTAAGTGAGGATTCATGCGTTGTCCTTATAACTTAACTTAACTTAACCTTAGAACTTATACAAATGCAGTATATATATTACAAGATTTATAGTCACAATTACCAATCATAACATACCCTACTGGTCTAGTTATGAATGAGGAAATGCTGACGATTATTGTCGCTTTATTGTTTTGTGTTGACAACTAAACATACATATTAAAGTGTGTCACTCATAAAATGCTAAATTTTATGATTGCTACAAAAATATTATTTTAAAGACCGCTTAAAAAAGGATTCGAACCAATGCCTTTCACTTTTCGGATTTAATTACTAATGTTAACTATTTTTTTTTTGTAATTTCAATAATAAGAATAACAGATAATAATTTAAGTTTTTAGTTTCGTTGAATTGAAAGATATTAAAAAAATAATATTTTTTATGTTGGTGCTTATAGCCGCCATATTTATCTGTCTGTTTTGACGTTTTTGTATTTATAATGCTCTTTTAGAGTACATTTTCACTATACAAAACAGTAAGTATTTTCAATAATGAGAATTTACATTTTCTGTACAATATATAGTACCTATTGAATATATTTTTAAAAGTTTTTTGTTTGATTAAATTGGTGGACATACATTCTATACGTTGGCACATTGAAATATTTATATTTTAAAGCTTAAACTCTCGTTTGGAATAGTTGTTGTATTCAACCAAATTGCATCGGATATTGATTGAAATATTATTCCATGTGCGTGAGGTGAGTTTGGTGGACCTTGTTTTATCATTCTTAAGCTAGGTAATGTGGTATATTTAGAGGTAACTTAATATAGTTCCTTGTATAAATCATTTAATTTTTAATTATTTCATAATTATCATTATTTTATGAAAGTAGTAATATTATAATTCAAAACGGTACAAGTCTGTTTACTGGAAGCCAGGCGGGAAAAGTGGCAATTTTCATAGGCGATTTCAGCAAAATTTATGAATTCAAGAAAGATAACCAAGTAATAAATAATCTAGTACATCAGCTATTTTCAAAATTTGTTTGCCGCTGGTTTCCATTGAATAGACAAGAATCCTCATAACATTTATCACGCACAAATACATTATTTTTATAAATACTATTGAGAAGACATTTCGTTAATTAGCATGCATTTATAAAGAAGCCAACATGCATATTAGATTACGCATACTAAATAAAAGACCTTCACAATTCAATAATATACAACTTTGTTTGTCCTCAGGTGCTTTCTTACAAGTGCTTTTACACCTTGTCACCCCTAGTCGTTCCGAATAAAAACCTCAAGGAACTTTGAATGAACGAATATTATAGTGAATAGACTAAGTAGTAAGGTGGAACATATGTTCGAAAAGCTACACCTGACTGATCAGCACCTGACTAAAGATTATTTTCAAAGACGTGCGTTTTTTTTCTTTGCCCCGTTGCGTAACAAAGCGCTTCATTCATACAAGATTTCTTTCATTCAAGAAATCGTAAGTAATAGGGAGTCTTGAGAAGGGGACGAATAAGTAGCACAATAACATAATACCTACCTATTATCATATTATGAATGATTATAATATTTACTATTATTATGTATGTGTGAATGAATTTCACATTAACATTTTAATAGATTAATTCATATAACTTATTATAATAATCGGGCTTTGAAATTCGTCATAATGCCTCTAAGGATAATTTTCATTTAAAATAATTAATAGGTATGTATCTATCTACCTAAAACATTAAAAAAACTTACAGTTTAGTTAAGTTTTTTGGAAAATTGATTTTTGTTGGTAAGTAGGTACCTACATTGTATTATATGAAGATTTTATTATTAAAATGAAGACATTTAGAAGGTGACAAAACAATTTTTGAAAAATTCATAGTTTTAACATACCTAACAATATTCTTTTAAATTTGAAAAGAATCGTTTTTCTAGAAAATATAAATTATTGTAATTTATAATTCGAACGGTTTTGAAATAAAGTTATTTTTGTTAATTCTTCTTTAATCGAGTCATTTCCGTTGACAGCTGTTTTGGACTAAAAACTTCATCTTCTGAACGGTCTTTTCCCCCTGGCAACCTTCAGCACCCCGATCCTGTATTAACTCTAATAATGCTAATACGTATAATACTATCAATTCATGAATATTAATTGTCTATTATTGAACGTAAAAGACAGATGGTTTGTTAGTTATATTATTTAAAATTCTCCATAAAAGACAAATTTTCAAATAAAAATTATTCTTATATTTGTGATTTAATAATATAAAAAACCTTTCAATTAGTTTTTAATTATTTAACCCAGATTGATAATATATTATTATTTATAAACATAATAATAATAATAATAACATAACATAATCCATAAGGAGGGCGCTCTAGACTGGGGGCCCGGGCTAAGGAGGGGCCCGGCGAGGCGACCAGATAAGTGAGATAAACACAAATCACAAATTTGTTTTAATAGCAACAGAAAGCCGTCTGCGGCGCTATTTTCCTTCGATAATATTATTGTTTAAAATTATGTAGTTGAACGATATAATTTTTAATTGTGTATCGATACTCGGTCAACTCCATAATTCAAATGGATGTATTAAATATGAAAAAAAACTAAATATACACATTAATTTTACCTCGTACATCATTTGGAAAACACTACTGTAGAGCGTCACACTGCCTTTATCCTTAGCGATAGGTAGGGGGGGGGGGCGCCAAAGATCCTAGCCTGGGGGCCCGCTTCAGGGTGTGGGGCCCATGATCGGCTGCATTTATAATCTGTAAGCTGTAATCTTTTTTTTTTTTTTTAATAAATAATCATTATTTTTTCTGCTAAAAGTTGTCGGTTATTGGATTTGCCATCCCCTAGTCTTAATAGTACAAAATAATGCAAGCAATTAAAAAGTGTTCTCGATGCATAGAATAAGAAAATGCGTCATGGTTTTCCCATTTGATTCCAATTTTAAAAACATTCCGTGAATAAAAAAAATGTGTAATTATACCCAGTACGTTTACTTATGCAAAGTGGGTCGTTCGAACTTTTGCACAGGAATTAATGTCAAGATTTTAAATAATTAATACTCTTTGCCGAGTTTTTTCTTTCGTGTTTACAAAACCACCAATTAACAGAGTGATGCATATAAGCATGCAGCCGAGTTGTATTGCCTATGCAAAACCGTTATCGGGGCCCCTATAGCATTTTTTTACAAGCACGGTGACTTTGCGAGTGTAATTATTTTATAGGAAGTTACTTTAGGTTTGAAAATTTGCAGCCGGCATACCCGCACTACTTCATATCGATTATATTATTATATCATGAGTGTCAAACTGAAGATAGACTAATTCGTTATGATTAAAATACAGTTTTACTTTACCATAATATGAGGTTAATGTCATTTTTCAGGGTGAAAATAAATGTCATCCTACATTCTTCTTCTTATTATGCCATCCCCTAGCGGAGGTCGGCCACCATCAAAGCGATCTTATCTTTGTCGTCTGCAACCCAGAAAAGTTCGGTAGTGAGTATATCCTACATTGACATATGTAAAAAAAGCTCACAAAATTAGTAGGTAGGTACTTTTCTTTTCTTTGTCCATATCCGCCCCTTAGTTGGAGCATATGGACACCACGCGGCGCCTCCAAGAATCCCTGTCGCTCGCCAGTCTTCTTGCTTTGTTCCAGGTCAAACCAGCATCCCGTAGCTCCGCCGTATCTCTTAAGATAGTATTTAGCGGCCTTCCAAGACGCCGGAATCCGGTCGGCATGAAGAAAAGGCAAGCCTGGTTGAGGTTCTCTTCTGGCATCCGCAGCACGTGGCCGAGCTAGGTCGTCTCTTCACTTTCAGCGTGATGAGAGGCTGCTTGGTGCGTTCTATTATCTCCTCGTTACTCATAAAGTCGTACTACCGCACACCCAGTATTCGTCGAAAACATCTGTTTATTATGGTTGCTCTGAGCCTTCGTAAGGTGCCATGATTCGCTACCGTAAAGCAGCACCATCATAATGCAGGCATCGAATAGGCAGCATTTGGTTTTGACCGAGTAAAATCGTGAGTCGCAGACACTCCGCATTGAGTTGAATATTGCTCCAGCCATTCTCATTCGAATAGCGAGCTATCTCTGCAAAATGCCATCTCCCGTGATGCGTACCCCCAGATATTTGAAACTGTCGACGCTCTCGATGCTTTGCCATTCGCTAATCCGAGAGAAATCTGGATCAGGACAGATGCTATTACATAAAACATTGGTTTTCTTCACATTGATTCTCAAACCAACTCTCGAGAGATGAGTTGTCATTCAACCTGTCGATTGTTTCTTGAATGGCCTTGATTAAGTTGTCGAATAGGACAGTGTCACCGACGTATTCCAGGTAATGTAATATTACACAATATATTATACAAGTTATTATCATCATAATATGGCGATTGTCAGACTAAAAATAAGTTAAAAAAGGTCACGAAATAAAATCACAAACCTAGTGACATAGTAATAAGTGATGTGACTATTTTGATCATCACTTCATGGAAATCCATATGCAGTCGAAAAATATTGATAGAACTTCTGAGATATAATGGTCTTTGTAGGAAACACAACCTTTACGTTCTTTCAGCGTCTATAAATTGCCAGTTGTTCTGCAGGTAAAATTTCCAAAGAATCGAATTAAATACATATCTATAGGTACGTATTATGCACAACAAAAAAATGCATAACTGAGATCTATTGCAGTGACAGCATATTATTCAATTAAACTATCAATATAAGTGTATATCTATAAATCTTTTATTTATTGGTACTAAATATAATGCATAAACTAGAATTGCATTTAATGTTTTGAATGGTTAATATGTTAAGATACCTCTATATTACGAGGTCCATAATAATATATTCTACTGAACATGGCGAATACAATATGAAAACGGAAATTCAATTGAAAAAATAATAAATTAAATGTATTGCATGGCCGTGAAGTGACAGATGTACACATTTACTATCTGGTTCGGTGATGTCATTTTTTTGTGAATGCGCCAAGCTTTTCTGTTTCATTTGCATATATTCCTGTTAGTCATTGTGTGTCTTATTTGACGGTGGAATTTCAACAATACGTACTTGTACTATAATATAACCAGGCAACGTTTAAAATGTAATGCACACTGTCTCAAATGTTTTTACACAAAGTACCTATCAACCTTAAGTGCAACTTGAAAATCTGTACGTTTCGTAGGACGTCCGTAGTGACATTTCAAAGGCAGATGGCAGAATAAGTATTGGTCGATCACTATAAGATCTATGGATAGTAATATATAGTACTTTTTCAAGATGCTTCAACGACAATAAATTACCCCCTGGATAAAAAAACCTCTCGGAAATTATCCCCCCGAATACAAAAAAAAACTATTTAAATAAAATATCCATGATAAAAATAATATTTGGCTAAATAAAAAAAATATTTGACTCAAAATAACAAAATAAGAATAGGTACAAATTAAAAATTATACCAACACATAATCAGTATATTTTGGAGAGAGAGGGACAACAATTAATTAGGTGGCCGCTTCAAACATATTGAAATACGTTTAAAGTAGGTACTTAATTAAATAAAATAAAAATGTTAGGGTCAAGAAAAATATATTTAAAATTTTTTTATTTGCATACTGGGGGTTTTTTCACGAAGTGGTTAATGTCCAGTGTTCTTTTACATGGGCGGTTATTATATGGGCGGTTATTGAAGGGGGGTTTTTTTTCAGAAAGCCATGTTACACGTCAAGACACTGGGATTGTAAAACCAAGTAATAGCTGCACATGATGTAAATTGTTGGAGGCAGATTTTGGAGGACGTCAAAACTTACGCGGAATTGCAATATCATAAGAAGAAAATTTAGAAAGTTTTCTATTGTGTGTTAATCTAAAATGATAAAACATTATTATTATTACGTAAGTCAAGTGAACTAATAAAAAAGATTGTAATAATCGGCATTTTATTTAAATGAATATTGTATTTCTATTTTTTGTTTAAATTTAAATTTCGAATCATATTCGCCTCCAAGCTCGGCACAAAATTCTGAATACAACATTATAAGAAGAAAACAATGTTTCATAACTCTTATACGATTATCTTAACGATTTTAAAAAAATACGTATCAAGAAATTTCATCATTATTTTTTTTCTCTTTTCTCTTGTCGGCATTTGTATAAAGCATTGAACGTGTCATGTTGTTTTGTCCATGTAAATTTTATCTATAGTAAAAAATTGAATATTATACGGAATATTTTTTTATCATTACCATGTAAAAAAAAAACAGTATTCACGATTATGTAGAATTTCCCCCTACATGTTATTCACCCGTGCCACCCGGTGGAACTCGAACCCGTGTATCTGTATTCAAAGCAAGCACCCGAACACCTGTCCCATTGAACGTAATCACAGAACGGGTGCATGATTGTTTTAAAACAAAATAAAATTGAAGTTTTTTATAAATTTATTTTGTCATAATTTATGATTATATTAGTCCACTGCGTTATCGCTAATGGCTGTTATATGAATCAAATTTATGCTTATTATGTAGGTAAATAAAAAATATATTACTTTTGAAATGGGCTATCAAATTTAACATTTTTAGAAGTACGTTTATGAAATCGTGGGTTTCCAGTTCATATTCCAGGTTTGGGAAATTGTTTTTCAATACCGAATTTTCACACCTCTCCTCTGTGGCGAGTTTAGTGACGTAGAGGTCTAATTTGACTGATTTTAATGCTTCCTACCATAATCAAAATTAATTAACAATCGAATGTTAATACTTCAAATAAAATAATGCAGCCAAAACGAACTATTGTCATCAACTATGGTCAGCTTACTCCCATGAGACGTCAATGATTTCAACATTGTTGAATGTTAGTTAAGCGTTTGCTCAGTGAAATATAAATCGATATTTTTTAAATCTTAGAAACATTTAAGATTGGTTTGGAGGCCCCCTTTTAGATTTCCTGACGAATTGTTTGTGTCATTTGCGTCATAGAAAGTCGCCGTTAGTGCTGATTGTGACGATGTAATACCAATTATTAATTGACCGCGATTGTTTAATTACTACAAGCGCTGTAGATGTATGAATACTAGGTAATTTCATCGTAATTAGGTAGGACGCATGTGTGTCAATTGGTAAAGCACATTGGTAGTACCTAGGTATTAGCATTTTGAAAATGTACCTACGTTTGTCGATTCGTTAGATTTTTGAAAATACGCGCACCCTCGCCCTAAATCGGACGCAGGCAGTGTTAAAATCCGACGCTCGCGAATGTGGCGGCATGCGCCGTGCCATTGTGCGCATATCACGGCACGCGCCCAAACAACTGCGCGTGCGCATGACGACACTACCAACACACGCACGTGCGATACATTATTGTCTGTGAAACATTCGAATGCGTTCCACCGTTTGAATTTTATTCGTCATGACGTATGGACATGTCTACAAAACTTTTATTTTTATTTTGTTCTTTATGGCTAATGGATAGCAACAGCTGCAGCGAATGAAAGTTTTTTTTTTAGTTTATAACGCTTTGGAACACGGAAATTATAGTGGTGATTTATCAAATAAAATGCTTTTTTATGAAATATACGCAATGAGTTTGTGGAGACGGATAAAAACAATTTAATAGAATTATTTTCTAGAATAATAATATTATTTATTAATAGACACAAAATCGTAAAAATGATAATTTTAAAATATAAATTTTGTACCGTAAATGTTAAAACTGCGATACAGTAGCATTAGTAGGTATGTAAGATGAATCTTAATAATATTTAGTTAATTTATAATCTGCTCACAGATGAAGGCACTGAACAGCTCCATTACCCTCGACAATCCTCGATCATTTCTTCCTGCACTGGTCAGATCTGAGAGGTATTGGTTGAGGGAAGACAATGTCATTCATATCTTGGTTACTCCAGCGAGTCAAGATTTTAATTGCAAAACCTATCTACCTAACAAATCAGCAGGTAATCGTTGGTTGTCTTTACCAGTAATTCTACTATCAGGTAACATTAAATTTAATATGATACGGCTGTAAAATATATTTAGTTTACATTACATTAATTAGGTACTGAAATTTTCTTTTGATAAATCTATGAATGTATCTATCGGACAGGTGTGTTTAATGGTGGTAAAGTTTTTACCTACCTAACTTTTCACTGGCAATGCTTTTGCGACAAATGAAAATACCGTTGCCATGTCCAATAATAATTAAATAGTAGGGAGGGTGAATGATTTTGGTTGCTGCGTGCCACCCTCTCTCATGTGCATCACCAGGCATTCCAAATCACGGCACTAGCCCTAATTTCAATATGGCTTCGATCGCATATTTCTATACACCTTTACGACGTCAACCTTTTTAATAATGAACCCACACCAAAGATGGCAATTTTAAGTGAATGAATCGAGTTCCGATTGTTATTAAAAATGTATGGATACAGTAATACCAACCTATTTTTAAAATATATTAAAATTATAATCGCTTCCCGCTAAAAATCGAGGGCTTACGAAATTAACATACGAATTAAAATAATTTAATATATCTTCAAATCTACATTATGACTAATTGAATTTGATGTACATCTTTTATTTTTTCACAGTCTGAATAAATTAATACAATCACCAGCGATCAGCTATGCAACCGAGCGTTTTTCTTGGTGGATTTTTAGACCATTTTTTTTTAACAAACAGTTTGTAAAAAATAACCATCTAATTAGTGTATGGCATTAAATGTAGCATTCTTCTGTACCGTAAACAGCTTAAATTTTATCACAAAAAGATGAAATATATCATCAAATTTCCTTGAAATTCGACATATTATGTACTTGCCAATACTTATAGATTAAGTTCAACATAGCGATATTTAAGTGATCCAAGAATTTATTCTCTACATTATTGTATTTTTAATGTACATATAACATCATTTTTGATGTTGCTTGATTTGATACATTTAAAAAAATTCTATTATATATCGCTAAACGGAATTTAGATTCAAATTGAAAAACGTTTTTCTAAATGTTTCTTCCATTAATAAAATTTTATTATAAAAAAAAATTAAAAAACCTTTTATTTCTTACAAACAAAAAAGTAAATAACAGTGAATTGACTAAATCTAATGTATATATAACTTATGATTATATATATTCTGTATATATATCTATCTATGATTGCATTTTCTTCCTTTTCTTTCTTTTTCTATCTAGTTTATATAATATTAATTATTATTATTTTTGTATACTATATATATATTAAGATTTTTATTTTGTATATAATATTTTTAAATAATGTTTATATAATTAAACAGTGGTATGTAACGTTTATATTAGTATATATTATGTATTTGTAACTTAAATAATATTTTAAATGCTAAGATACTAGTTAGTTTGGTTTGCAAGAACCCCTCCTCGGGTGAAGGCCTCTTCCAAATGAGTCCCCTTAGGTTCTGTTTTTTGCTATTTGTAGCCAGTTTGGTCCCGTTGTCTTTCTGATGTCGTCTTGCTATCTCGCATGGGGTCTTCCTCTGTAGCGTTTCCCTTCTGGGCCGTTCAATAAATAAAATTTTAATAAAAGCCCCCAAATATATGTCTTTCAAATACCTTACTTAAAGATATTAACGGAGAATTTGTGTAATATTTTGTTACGCCACGAATAATGACAATGTACTTTACGAGTATGTAGGTATTTCAAAAATTTCAAGATAGATTAATGTAAAAAAAATATTATATTTAAATTACAAGACAATGATTGCCTTGAGATTGATTTAATTAAGCTAAGTATAAATGAATAGATTTTTTAAATCTGTTGCCAATCGCTGCTTCGAAAAAAACGAAAAACCGTTACGACAGATCAGCAAAGCCGTACAACAAATAGCCAAACACCCGATTTCGTTTCCAGGGGTAGGAATAATAATTTTGTCTCGCATCTGCCTGCGGGGGATAACATCGCAAATCTCGTACGCACCCCTGTTATAAATAGTTTATTTTTTGCTTTGATCAAGTTTAATGATTTTGACATGTGCAATTATGCTGTCGGCTATCAGGTAGCTGTCGATCACTGATTTTCTTATATTTTGTTGGAAAAATTGCATTATATAATATGTCGCTAATCAATTGTTATCAATGTCACTGTATTTTTATCAAATAATACACTATCGATTGTGACATGAATTTTTAATTTTAATATGTACGTACAAATATTTCTTTTAATAAATGAAGATTAAAAACAGTATAAAATGTAAGTTAAAGTCAAATGTAACTAACGTCCCACTAAAATGTGCTTTCAACAACAAAAGTAGATACCTATAGATTTTTTTTATTATCTTAATAATATCATAGGATCTCCACGAAGTGATGGTTTGAATCAACGGATTTTATGTTTTTACGAGATATGGATGTTAGCTACTTGCTCAACCTATTAACTCCACACTCTGACTCTATACACATATTGAATAACAATATGTGTATTTGTCAGACCCGTTGATGACCGTCCTGCCAGTGATTATACTATCTAGCTATAATTATCTTATCATGAAGTGTATATATATATATATTTGAAGCGACGAGGTGCGATACAGTGCACAGTTGCGCCGGTTTACTGTAGAATTTTATAATTTTATAGCGAATTTTATTCGCACGTACATACAGTATGAAGAATGCGGCATGTGGATACCACAGGTGGCTGTGGTTAATGACAGTGTTTGCGTCGAGCATAGTAGCGTAAATATAAAACATTATCATGTCGTTAATTCACAAAGTAAGTTTACATTGTTAAAACTAGGTTAGGTTTTGTTAGATAAGAATAAGAAAATAATTACATAACTTTTATAATTTATATTAGATTTTATGTTATATGTTAATTTATATTAACCTTGGAATATATGAAAATTTCATATTATGAAATTTAAATATTGTAAAAAAAAATTCTGATGCAAAATTTAACATTAGCTCATAAATTTTTTATTAAGAATTTCTCTCAGACGCCAAGATGAACATTTCCAAGTAAAGACAGAGAGAGAGATTGCAAAGTGCTTTGCGAAAATACAGGCCACGCCTCTCTCATCATTTCGACCTCTGGGAAAGATTTTCCCCTTTCCAGCATCCGGGAAATCCACGCCCACTGTGCCGAGCATGCGCGGTTATCTCTTTCAAAAAGTTTTTGAGTTGGAAAACTTTTGAGAGATTAAAATTATTAATTGTAATTTTATTGTCACGAATAAAGTCATCTAAGTGCTTAATAATAATAATAAGTAATTATATTATGTAGAAATAAAATTGTGTTATAACCGGACATTTATTTTGAGTAATTGAATATAGGTCTCTACCAGTGGCGCACCCAGGGGGGGGGGCCAAGGGGCCCTGGCACCCCCCAAAATTATCAGAATGATTTTAGACACCCAATCCCTAATGGAACTGTCAAAAAATTCTCGGTGTCCACCCGAATTCCGGAGTGGTGTAGGTAAAGGCTGACAGGGCTCTAGCCTGGGGGCCCGGCGTGTCGTGTTGACCAGATAAGTGAGATAAACACACATCATGCATTAGCTTTAATAATAATAAAGTCGCCTGCGGCGCTATTATACTTCATAACCATGAACATGTTCAATTATGTAATTGTGCAATATATTTTTTGATTATTATGTGTCGATACTCGATAGCTCCATTATTAAAGTAAATGTATTAAAAATCGACAATATTGCACTGTATGAGTACCCTTAATTTGAACTAAAACACAATTTGAAAAACGTTAATGTAGTGTTTCACACTGCCTTTAATGTTCGCGGTAGGTAGGGGGTCCGCCAAATATCCTATCCTGAGGGCCCGTTTCAGGATGTGGGGACCATGGTATAGGTACACCGAGTGCAATAGACAAAAGGGCGATAAACGAGAAATTAGGGTGTGAAGAAGAAAAGATCCTATGGGACTAATTTAAATTATCCTCCTTGGGCCCCCCCCAATATTAAATCCTGGGTGCGCCACTGGTCTCTACACTATGTTTTTAAATGAATTGTCACACAAGAGCTTTTGTAGGTGCTCACACTAAATATTTAGTATCATATTAAACATAATAAATACTATGTATATTCGTAGCATTACCAAAATATTGAATACATGATAGTGAACTCGTCAGCGTGAAATACGGAGAAGCAAGTAGACAGAATAAATTTAATATCGAATCCAGCTTCAGTATGGTAACACTACCGAATATCGATTCGATGTAACTAAAGAATTTTAATTCAATTTGTACAAATCAACAAAAAGTTTTAAATTCTAATGGATTTAAGTTTTGTACTATTCCATTTGAGTCGTTTTTTGCGACCAGGGTTTCGCCTTTCGGCATCTTCAGGCGCCGTGTACAATCACCACTACTAATTAGGATTTTTACTGACACTTCAACTATTCATGATTTGTTTGTTGTATTTGTTGTGACCTTTGACTTGATAGGTAGGTAATGGAGTTTTTACCTACTTTATTGTATTGATTTATTATATAAGCTAGAGTTAAGAGTGTTCGTTGTCAGTGTGTGTTTACGTTTGGTGAGTGTACACGGGGCCTGAAGATGCCGAAAGGCGAAACCCGGGTCGCAAAAAACGACTTAAATGGAATAGTACAAAACTTAAATCCATTAGAAATTAAATTCAAATTTCATCAAATACCTTCGGTCGATAGATAGTATTAATATTAAAAAGTTTAAAATACAAAATACATTGCAACTATGAATTATTGAAAAAGCTTTATTAATAATAATATGATCTTATTAAAAGTATGATAATGATAACCATGACAATATAATTTATTCTTAAAATTAAAAAATATTTATTTTTAACTTTTTGGATGAGTATTGCTTAATTACATATTTTAATTATTTAATTTAATGGCATTCTTCGTATACTATCGCTAGTAGAATTACCGTAGCACTGCACTTAATAAAACATGTCAGAAATTATACACAGTCATTCATATAACACACATCCATGTAATATCCTAACTACACCGATTTATCTATTTGTCTATATTATTATGTTATTCTGTAACAATATATACTATGTTTTTCTATGAAACACGTACATTGCGAAATAGTTTGCGTCTTTGTTGCGCGATCGCACAAATAGCTGCACTTATTCATGTATATGCATTTCGCTCACACGTAAAATATACCGGCTTTATCGAAATGGATACCTATCAATATTGAAATTTAAAGCGACGCGTTCTTAACGTACGAATATTGTTACCCTATATTGCTTTGCTTATGATATACAAAATTGTATTGTTAGCTACATACTATTCGATAACAATGTTGATCGGTGGCACTGCCAACTGCTAATTATTCTGAGACTAATCTTTTATATACAGATCATTAAGAGAATCGTAAGTTTTGCTATTATTTTATTATTTATATATTAAGTAAGACCGATATAATATTACTGACTAGACGTTTTTATGAAAGAACCAATTCAAACCAATCATAAAGCAATAACACATTATTATAAAGCGGATATAGTATCATAGACCACTCGGAAATTCCCATAGAAACAGTCTCACAGAGTAGGTACTTCCTTCGATTTTCATTGTGATGGGCTTTCAACACGCCATGCCATTATTCTTAAACACGTCTCCTACTTCCTCGATTGTTTGTCATCCTGCGGCGCTGGTGTAGCGAAATGTGGCGTTGCAAAAACAATGAGTCCACTTCAGATTAAGAATCATACCCATGCACTTTTAAGTGCCGCAGGTTTTAACAATCACGCAATACGATTGCATACAATGAAGGATTTTAGAGAAGTTTTTTGTAAATAATAAATTCAATAAGAATTAAAAAATATATCTAAATAATTACAAGATAAAAAGAATTTTTTATATACCTGAAACGTTTTTAAATTTTCTGTTGAACCATAATATAAACTTGACTTGACTTGCTTAAACGATCAAAAAAAATTGTACTTGACATGTCATATTAATTTCCATAGTAACGAACGTCTAGCAACCAATAATGGTGTCGAAATAACTTTTCATACAAAACAGAATTAACTGAAATGAATTCAAATCTACTTAAAGATGGCTAAAAGTATTAAAAAAATGAATTGGCATTGTGTTCTGATATATTCTAAAAGTTTCAAATGTCTAGCTAGTCGGGAAATTAGTTAAAAATCGATTGCAAGATTTGTACCGGACAAAGAACCACCGGACGAAGAACCACCGGACAAATAAGAATACGATCTAAGAAAAACGTTGTAAAATAATTCCTTTTTAGAGTTTATTATCTGGTTCATATATTGAATTCACAATAAGACGCCAACAAATCTATTAAAACTATCTGAATATAAACGACAGTAATAGCTAGATGACATTGAGCTAGTTTACAAGCCAGCGAATTTACAATCTGCTTGTAAACTCGCCCAGTGTCATCATCGAACTAGCTAGCAAGCAGATTATAAACAATCTACCGAGAAAAGTTGAAAGCCGGGCTACTTAAGAGCGTACATAAGTGAAACGGCAAATAAATTTCAACTGTATGTGGAACGAAATTGCGGCCGCGTTGCCATTCGGAGAGCGATAGTCGAGGCGTCTGCACGTCAATTCAGTATATCATGGCGTTGGATGAAAATATTCTTAAATCGTGTAAAGATGACTAAAAAACTTTACGTATGTACTTAAAAAAGAAAACATGTCAATGGATGTACTATTATTATTACGAATATAATAATAAACATAACATAAAAAGGACGCATGTTGAACGTTTATGACAAATTATATTTTGTTCGGCTTGCGTCATTTGTACCCGCGACCCGCAATCCGCGCATCGCCTAGTCACGATCTTTTTAGACCATGCCTCAGCTGAGTTATAGCCTTAACACGCTACACGCTGGCGTGTGGGCCGATATGCGTCTGTGCAGTAGAGCGATAGTGGCGACCTCCCGGTAAACAAACGAACTACTCATTACGTCCTGTCAAAATAGTATCAAAAATGACGGTTTCAACTCGCTAGCTTGTTGGCTTCTGACCGAGTCGAAAGTTTTGTGTGTCATCATCACAATCGCACTAGCTGACTCACCCGATTTTAAACTCGCCAACAAGCAACTTGTATAGTAGGTCAATGTCATCGACGCATAAGACGATATTTGTACATCAAAATCTACATACTATAATAAATATATCAGAGGCGCTTCTTTTTGTAAGGATTCTATTGAAAATATACATACTTACCTAAGAGTCCGATCACAAGAAGATCATAATATTATGATGGGTCTTTAGGTTATAATAACAGATTTTTATTTTTACAAGAAATGGATATTAGCCACTTGTTCAATCTATTAGGTCCAGACATATGGTATACTCAACTTTTATTACTACTATCGAATGGTTTGAGGAAATGTAGCGACGTTAAATAAATAAACCAGGCATTACACAATATTCTTGCATAGTAGTTTATCGATGTTTTATAGGCATGCTCTACATCTATAGCATCTATGGACCGCACACCAATGATATATATTGTGATACTTATCTTAAAATTATAGTATCATGAATATTTTTGATATCGCAAATCAAACTTCTCTAAAATAATACATTTGCTATAATATGACGTGAGATACGAGTTGAGAAGCGCGCGCCTATAAATCGAAAAAAATCTGTGCGAGTAATGGGTCTGCATTAAATTTAGTCCCGTACGCAAGGCACTGACTTTTTCCGATTCAATTCCCAGTGAGGTCAAAATACATATATGTGATTTTCTATAGCATGTACGTTTCTGTGATTGTTTCAGTACTGTAATTAGTAGCCTCTTAGTCTGTCATCGTGTTAATGGAAAAAAATGCAAACATATGAGGTGTCGCGCGAGTAGAGAAGTACGCGTCTAGATTCGAAAAAAATATAATACGAATCGGTTTATTTCTTTATTGTATAAGTATATAAGTATATAATATCTACTTTTCCCATATGTCATGCGGATAAAGTCGTGAGTGATTGCTTTCTTATAATATATTTATATTTTTGTTAGTGATAGAAATACGTGTTTATTATTTAATTTTTATATAATATTATCATTATTAAAATTATTTTTTTATTTTAAATGAAATCAACGGACCAGTTCTCATAGTAAAACAATCCATCTATGACGGACAAATCTGAGTGTTGAATGGCGAAGTACGGAGGGTAGGAACATGAGGCAAGCGACCAACCCCATATTATTAAATTGCCCGATACAACTTTCTGACAACCGAGCAGCCACTATGCATTGTTTATCAGTGCATACGTTGCGGGCAAAGCTTGAAATTAGGTTTATTAATTTACGTACCAACCAGATAATTCACCAAAGTGTGCATATATGTGTGTGGAAAGATTTGTATGCTTGATATTTTACTGAGATATTGAAGAAAAATAATAATAATTTATACTTAATAATTATAATATGTGTATTGATCATTTTCTTTCATTAACAAACGTTTGATGGTACAGATAAGGGTGTCTCCTTTAGAACTTAATATTTTCTACAAAACTACCAGGTATATAAAATTTACCGGCTTCACTTCAAATTTCACTAAGTCGAATATTTATATATTTTCTATCTTACTCTAGCATATATTGCGCATTTATGCATGCCAATTGCTGTCTCACTCGTACTTATGCGGGTCTATTCTATACACAAGGCTGCTTTCGGTCCGCTACGGCAGCTAAATAGGGTAAGAAAGTATCGAATAATTAACACGTATTGTAACAACTACAATAAGTTAACCGTCTGAACTGTCAAAACTGTCTACCTCGGTCTAAAATTTATCACAGCTAAGAGAGGTGCTGTTAAAACATAGTACTTATAGTAACAATTATAACTAAATTATTGTAATTGTCGCAATAAGTGTTAATAATTCGTTACTTTCCTACCCTATTTAGATGCCGTAGCGGACCAAAAGCAGCCTCGTATTTAGAATAGACCCTATGGTTAGATTTTGTTAATGACTTGGCTACAGATACTTTGTGAATTTCTCTAACATATGGCTGTATAAAAGAAAATTTTGTGTGCATATTTTTTGCTAGGTACTCAAAATAATTAAAACATAAATGCATAATAATAATGTTGATATTAGAATATATTTATTTATCTTGATACATTGCCCGCAGCCCTTTTAGCGTCTCTCAGTAGCGCCCCGATTTGTCGTAGCAGAATTATCGAGGCACTGCTACGGGCGAACCAACGTCGGATACGACAGCGGGCGACCCAGTGCAATTTCCACCGAGAGGGGGCTGGCTTCAGTTCGCATTCGGACGCCTTTCAGAGAGGTCCTCTCTCACACGATCCAACAACCATACAACAAGGCTACGAAAACGACACAAAATTAAAAAAGTTTATTAAATATCATAATTATACACAGTGTATTAATTTTAACAAAATAGTGACAAAGAAAATTAATTAGATTTTTCCAACAAACCCCTGCACTGGGGGTTTGTTTTAAGGTTAATTTTGTAAATAAATTTTATGTAAATATACAGTAAATTTAAACGTCTGGTCGGTGAAGCTAGTCATTAGTTTTAAATATTAAAAATAAGATTATAAAATATAATATAGATTTTACTAGTAAATAACAGTTTATAAAATATACATATAATAGTAGGAGTATCTTAAAAATACTATAAAAAACATCATAAAATATAACGAATACATATTCTAGTCATTCTAGTCAAAAAAGATCTCAATATAAATACACGATACATAATTTAAGTTAATATATATTTTATTGCCATTTTATACTATAAATAATAGAAATCGTCAACAATATAGTTACTACTGTCAGTATATTAAAGGTAAATTGGGTCATAATATAATATTTAATAAAGTAATGGAAATTCTAGTCAGTGTTAAAAGTATAATAAAAAATATCAAGCTAAATATATATTTAAATATAATATATTTACAGACATAACCATTTTACGACTTAAACTTATAAAAATAATAATTAAAAATATATTTATACTATTTTAAACAATAATTAAAAATCATCTAGTCAGTTTATAATAGATTGAATTAAAATTAAGTGTTATCAAGGCAACAGAAGAAAACAAGAGCCCCTTGCAAATACGTACACCGTGATGAGTCAGGTGTGTGGTTGTTCAGTCCAGGTATGAATCACTCACCCTCTTAATAATTATTATTTTGAAAGTTCGGTGCGTGATGCACCCCCCCCCCTGTTGCCCGTCGAACGCACGAGCGTCGCGACGCCGAAAGTCTAGACGCTTTTTCGACCACAGTAACTCGCTTTCCTTACTGACTCAATTAATAATTTGGCGAAGATTTGCTTATTTCGACGGAGTGAGTCAAATATTATTCGGTATATTATCTGTTTGATTTGTTACCTATGTTATGACTAAGTTGATGTAAATAAATTTTGGTGAAATTAGTATACTGCAGATTGCAGATTGAATGCAATTTCGCATCAATTGTAACAGTTTTGTATTCTGAGATGACGTATCTGAGTTCCATTGAGATAAAAACGATTTGTTTTAGGCGTTACAAATTAGACGTCAAATAGGTTACCATAAATTAACATTTGAACAGGAAAATAGATACTTTTTATAGAAAAAGTTAAAAGACATGTGACTAAAATCTTTATTGCTTTACCTATAGAGTTTAAAGGTTGAGAAAATTTCTTTTAAAAATATCCCAGAAAATTTTATTAATATTTTCGTAGGTATACGGTGAATTTGCGTCCACAATAGTCGAGCAGTGACTTGTTGGTTTATAATGTCTGTCAGTCCCGAGTTCAAATACAAAATTTACACCTAGACTCTAGAGCATGGAATTTATTAATAGACTAATAAAGTGGTGTTAATCTATTTCACGTAGTAAAAAAATCTATTAATATGATTTCCACTCTGTGGAGGCTTATAATAATATGATTCTTTTAGGATACAAAATATAGTGATATAATAATATATTGTAAAATACAAATTAGCGCAGTTTGTGAATTTACCTCTGCAGGTAGAATTCAATTGACCGTCACTTTGATTTATACATATATATATATATATTATGAAAGAACAAAAAACATATAGAATGATTCTAGCAGACTTGTATAAAATTTTAGTCATATTATTTTTCACATAGGTACTTCGTCCATATTAATACGTATTTTTTTTTGACCATGACCGATCCTAAGAAGATCATATGGCCCTCCACGGAATGGAAGTTTTGTATTCACAGATTTTTTTGTTTTAACAAGATATGGATGTTAGCCACTTGTTCAACCTATCAGGTCCATACTTTGACTCCAAACACACACTGAAAAAACAATATGTGTATTTTTTAGACCCAGGATTCGAATCTGGGATCCACGATATTATAAGCCGACGCGTTAGCCGCTCGTCAATAATTAACCATAATATGTTGCCAATGGTAAAGTGTATTAACATTTTTATAATGATTTCTAATTTCTTAATTCAATCGCATTATAAAGGTTGTTGAATGAATTAAAGGATCAGGTGGTTAGTCCTTTTTAAAAAACCCAATGTCATGTTCAATATCAATATAATTGTATCTAGGTAATTGGTATTCGATATGTCAAAATAATATAATTTTGACAGCTGTGAAAAACAAACAAAAGAACACCAAATTAAAATCGAATTCCAAATCATATAATGAAAATTCAAAATTGGAAGGAACAAACAAATATGTTAGCATTGCATCGACGAGGTAACACGTAAAATATTCACAAAGGTATTTAGGTACGAGTATATAATTTTAACGCTTGATAATAATAATCATCAAAATGTATATTATCTGTACACGAGAAACAAAAGTCTGAATTAATTCAATCAAAGCTCACTTGAGTGAGTGGCGATCTCATTCTTGGGCGACTGCTCCCAAGAAATTTTCTGACATAAAGAAAACGTCACATATTCGCACCTTGTTATATGCCCCATTAAAACCAGATGTGGTACGGCGCAATGATGGGTTCTATTAGATAGATTTATCTGTATGTCCCTATGCCATGAGGCTTTGTGTTATATTTACTTACTAATATACTAATTAAAATACTTTGATATAATATTGATGAAAAATAATCCTATTTTTTATACTTTTTGTGCCAAAGATGTTCAAGAAAACCTTATTCTCTAGGTCTAGAGATAGCGCAAAAACATAAAAATAAAACGAAAAAAATGACACCATATTATCTATTTTTTTCATACAAATTCTAAAGATCGGTGGTCTTATTAATTGTTACATATTATAAAAATGGTACTTACATCAAACTAGAGCTTTTTTCAGCGATTTTTTATATTTAAAGCACAGAAAATTCAATATACATTTCAACAAAACAGTTTTATGTACATATTTTTTTGTAGAAAAACGGATAATGTTATATTCTACTAGATTAGTTAACGGGTGATTATTTTTTACAACGTTTTTATTAGCTTCTTATTTGTCCGGTGGTTGTTTATTCAGTACAAATCTTGCAATCGATTTTTAACTAACTTCCCGACTAGCTAGACATTTGAAATTTTTAGAATATATCAGAACACGATGCCAATGCATTGTTTTAATACTTTTAGCCATCTTTAAGCAGAATTGAATTCATTTTCCGTTAATTCTGTTTTGTATGAAACGTTATTTCGGAAGAAATCCGTAATCCAATCCACTATTATTGGTTGCTAAGTGGTTGGTCCTAGCAACTAAATTATTAATATATACGTGCGTTACTATGGAAATCAAAATGACATTTCAGTATTCTATATTTGTTTGTTTGTTTTTTTATTTACTTCATATCAAGTACAAGTTTGAGGATATTGAGCATAATAATTGAACAGAAAATTTAAAAACGTTGTATATAAAAAGTTATTTTTACTTGTAATGATTACTATTTTACTAAGGTCATTTTTAATGTTAGCTGTATGTTAAATGGAACCGTCCAATTTAAATTGGATAAATGGTATACGAATATAAATTATCTTCTTATTTGCATACATAAATGTGTTCTGTTAAAAGGCTTTATGACGATATTGTATCAATCTATAAAATACTATTATATTATTATTTCTTATTGACTGCATTTTCATTTTAAAAATACTATTAACATTAACTTCTACTTACTACCACCATACAGCTCTGCTCTGATGACAATATTGATAATAAAAATTATTTGATTGTTAATTAAAATAAAACCGTCTTTAAACAAGAATTGATAGTTAACACCACTAATGTAATAATGCAGGGTTGCTCATATTGCTCCGCTTAATAATGCAAATAGGAGTTATTTTTTCCATGAACCTGATTATTTGACATAACAAGTGTCTCTTGATATGTTGGTGGCTTAAGCAAAAATAGAAGACATGCTTTCATGCAGATCAAATATTTTTTTTTTTTAGAAAATCGATATGATTTTTTTTTAAAGTAACGATGTAAAATATTTGCACACTTTTTTATAATAAAACCATCTTCAGTATGATGACTATGCATAATATCTTAAGTGTCATTTTAAAAATACCCAAGAACCTCTAAGTTTTTACCCAAGATGACGGAGAAAATTAGGTATTTTATTTATCGTCTGAATTGATTGATTTTTAGTTAAATCATTTTACAATTGAATATGTAAAAAATAAAACGGTTTCTTCGCATTTTTTTAAATGTACGACCAACACTTTTTAATATTAAAATTAAGACAAATATAGTTTTATTTTTAATTTAAATAATGAATTAAGTTTCTTAGTATAATTAATTAAAATTATATAATAAAATTATAATAAATGTGTACGTACAATCCACTCAAAACTGTGTAATTGTTTTTATCTGCATATTTCAATGCGTATTTGACGGAAAGATTAGCCTTTTCCCCTTTGATCTACTAAATTGGAAAGCCATAAAATACAAACAGCAAGTAACTGTAATCGGTGAAAATTGTATATTTACTATAGGTGAATGTAAATAGTGCATAAACACGCCGAAAAGTGATATCCGAGTGGGTTCAAACGTACTAGTAAAAAATATAAACCTTTCTTTTTGTTTATTTCAAAGGAACAAATAAATATACTAAAAAGTAACTACGAGAAATGCATATTATTTGTATCCAATATAATACTTTTATTCGGCCAGTTTCTTCTGAGTATAATTTAATTCCAACCGACGCGTAAAAATTCAGCGTCGGGGCGCTCTCGCCTCCCGAACGGGGAAGGCGCCGTTTACGGGCTTCGACAATTCAATCAGAGGATTTGTCGCGGGATTCTTTTTGTCGCCGCCAATTTGGGGATCCCCCGGCCTTTTATGTGAAGTTGGGACTGAAAGCCTTGACGAATAAAATTGGGGTGATGCAATGCGTTTGTTATTTCGAGCGACAAATCGTGTAGTGGTTATGGTTTATTTAATATGGCAGAATAGTATAATGCATTATCCACTTGTTATTATAATATTTTGTCTTCATTTTCACCAAGGATCTATATACTGATGGATAAAGAAGTTATCCAACTCATTAATATACTTCCTACGATTAGTTGAAAGTGTTCCTACAGGAGTCGTATACGAAGTCTATCTCGGTGTTATTTTAATTACACGTCTTTAACTAATTACTAATAAACCTGCTATGGGTATTAACGGCCTTCGCTGTATCTACATAAACCTATGTAATAAATATGAAAATAAATAGGGGAAATCTCTACTTACTTATTTACTTTGAAAATGTCGAGTGCAAACACAATAAGAAAAGATTTTCTACATTATCGAAGGGACGGTCGAGGAAACCCAACTGAGAAACATAAGTTGAAATCAAACATTTTCTCTAATTCAAGTACTGTCCATTTTGTAGTTGAAGTTTCTCTCGTTGAGATTTTCCTGACCCACCACAATGTCTTGGAAACAGTACTGTTGACTATGTATACCTAATGTTAGGTATGTACGTAATATATATAAATAAAATGATGTTTAATGGATAGGTAGTTACTAAATTCGAAACTTTTTGTCAATAGCGTATTTACTTAGCCAGTAATATTATTATTTTTAGTGAAATTAAAAGTAATATGGCAAGTAAACTGTTTAACAGTTTTCAATTTAAGAATAATCTTTGCTCACATAACCATTAGATATTGTGATCTAAGAATTAGTTAAATCAAGATGAGATGCATTTAAGATAAATTATATATTATGATAAGCTAATTGTTAGTAGATAAAGTTACAATAATTTGGAGGCGAGTATGTTTAATTTACGAAAAGCGTTTAGATTTTATTTTTAAATCATGTAGACATATTTTGATTTGGCGTTGTTTACAGTATGAGACAGTACACAGAGAAAATGTCGGTGAAATACTTTGCAGGGTTTTCGTGACACTGAAGCATGGAAAAATAAATCGTTTGAAAGATTTGTATATTTCTGTGAATAGAAGCTTAATATTTTTTTAATTCAATCAATAATTGTCAGTGTAAATACCTGTAATGTATTTTTTGTGTAAGCCAATAATACCATGTTAAAGTGGACGAAATAATATGTCGTTATTGTTTAAAATTATGTAAGATAGGCATTATAATTATTTTTCATTTTATTTTAATCAATACGATGTCTTTCTAATTAACCTTTTTTTATTCAACGAATAATTCACAAGATTTAAGAATGTAACATGCCAATTATTGAACATACATAATTTTAAAAGCGCTTAAGAGACTATTAAGAGTCATCAATTAAAATTTGTCGCAATTAAGTATGCCGCCTATGGCATAGTGGTCTATTGCATGCGACGCGAAACCCGAGAGATGCAGGTTCAATTCCTGCTGGGTGTCTTAATTTTTTTGAGAAAAGATTTTTTCTATTGGTTATAATATATTTTTTTTTGGTTATAACACCCACGGTGGCCGCGCAGCTTAACCGTTGGACTATCACGCCGTGGGTCTCAGGTTCGAATCCTGGGTCTAGCAAGTACACAATATATTGTTTTTCAATTTGTGTGTGAGTCAGGGTATGGACCTAATAGGTTGAGCAAGTGGCTGACACCCATTTCTCGTTACTTTGTGGAGGCCCATATGATCCTATTAGGATCGGACATGGTCTGAAAATAATATATTTTGTCAGAAGTGTTTAAAATGAATTTTAATTATTGTTTATTTAACGCCATATAATATCATTGTATTATAATTAGTATTTTACTTTAAACTATTACAAATATCGCTTGTCTCGTAACGATGCTTACAAATATGGATCATACGAAATTCAAATAGATGCCAAGCATTTTGACAGTTGCTTATACATGAATCTAATAGAGATATTGTCGATGATTGTAATGGAAAATATTCTAATTTTTTTGAAATTCTTTATATTGCAGATACTCCTTGATACGAAAAGGCAACGATCTAGTCAAATCGAGTCAAGATAATTTTAATATAATGCTAGTCAGTAAATTAACGGGTGACTTTCTTGAAAGGAGGGAGACAAGATATCACAATATGGAAGGTATATCGACAACACAATCTTTGAGGCCATTTATACCAATGAGCCAATACTACCTCAACAGCCATATACCATCAATGCCAGTCGGATCAGCGCTGTCATCGCAGATCTTTAACAGATACCATCAACAGAGACCGCAGCAGTCAATGATGCCTCCATTTATGGGGTATCCAGAACCAATTTCTCCGTTAGATTTATCTGTTAAAACGTCTATTTCAATTACGCCTCCGTGTACACCTCCGCCATCTAGAAAAGTCATGAGAAAAAATGAGAATAATAATGACGAGTTAATGTCACCGAGAATGGATGACAAAATCGACTCAAATAAACTAGAGAAAGGTGTACATAATGAAGGAATAATTAATGTAGATACTGAGAATCAGTTAGAAGAAGAAGAACAAAATGATAATAGAGTAAGAGCCCAAAAACGGCGTGTTTCGATTAAGATAACTGACGACGACGAAGATTTAAACCAATCTGATGATGAGCCATTAGTGCCTCGTAAGAAGTTATCCAAATATGACAGTGATTATTTTTTGGAAGCCAAAACTCCCGATGATAAAGATGTGGAATGTCTAGGAAGAGAGTCTCCGGATATTGATATCATTGACGTGGAAGAAAAGCCGAAGAAGATTTATCCGAAGACTGGATCTGTGTTGAAGAAGAGCAAGGCTGTTAGACGATTGCAGTTTGATGAGGACAAGAGTTCGCCGGTTTCTGGAACCATCATTAGGGAGCTAGCTGACGATGAGACTCTGGTCGTGAGAAAGGTAATATTACAAGATTATGTAGATTATTTACATAAAACTGAGCTTTCAAATAAAAGTATAAAAATTTATTACATTCAGACCAAACACGTTGAAAAGCTAATACAGTAATAATATGGCTTGTCATACATGTATATAAACAAATTTGAATATAATAACTTATAAAACCTTCTTTTGGGTATTTTTTGAAAGAAGTAATTTCGTCGAACTTGACGAGTTCGTTCATTCGGCATGTTTTAAGGAAGTCTGCAACTTTTTAGTGTCACTTAGGTACAACTAACTGTATACCTCTATTTATTTAGCGGTCATCTACTCATTCTACTCACTAAGAGACAGCCCATTGCCGTTATGTTAAACATGCACGTTTTGCAACGCTTATTTTTGGATTTCTCTTACATTAAATAATATCCATATTCCACAAATATTCGCTGACACTTGTAGCATTTATTGGTTTAACATTGTACACGTCGTGAAACATACTAGGAGATCATTTTTTAGATAGATTCTATTCAAGAGTATGAATGCGCTTTATATCAGTTTGATTATGTGAGACATTTTGTTATACATACTTGTATCTGAAATGTCTTGTCCAATATATTATGTAATTTCGATCGTTTTTGTAATAGCTAATGTATCGTTCATTAATTACGTCATACACAATTTTCGATAGTTTTGCCCCCCCCCTTTTCAACATCGTCACAAAATCTTTAATGCCCTATTTAAATTACGTCACATTGTTTGAACTTCCGGTACTGTTCGGTTATCAGGAATACAGCGGAAAACACAATTTGAAAATACCCGTTATACTGAATTATTTGTTAGTTTGGGTTAGTTTAGGTAAGGTTAGGTTGGGTTAGGTTAGGTTAGGTTAGGTTTGGTAAGGTTAACCTAACAAATTATCCAGTTTATCGGCTATTTTCAAAATGTGTTTTCCGCTGTATTCCGTATAACCGAACAGTACCGAACTTCCTTCTCATTCGTTAAGAAACGAATTCGTTGACAATAATCGATTTCAATAAATAATTTAAAATGAGTTTATATTTTATTGCTTTTGTCACACACAAATAATTGCATTACAGTTTATTAGTATTTCTCCCCCCCCCTTTTTGAAAATGACATCATATATGGACAGCCCTTAAGAAGTTTATCATTATTTTTGTTTTCAAGAAATTTAACATTAAACTTACTTTGCGGGTTTTATTTGCTAGTTCAGGCAGAATCAAATAATATATATTTATTATTAATATGTATATAATTTTCTTAGGGTGATATAGATCCGGCGTTCAACGTGGTGGAAATTACAGAAGAAGCAAAGGCGACATTGGCCAGTATAGAAAACAAACTGGGATCGTATATCTGTAGGCTGTGCCGCCAGCTATATGAAGATGCCTTCACTCTTGCTCAGCACCGTTGCTCCAGGATAGTCCACATAGAGTATAGATGTCCAGAGTGTGACAAGGTAAGAAAATAGTATTTTTTTTAGTTATCATGAATTACCACATAGTAATAGCTGACTTTCTTGAAGAGATTAATATCAAGCTGTTTTGCATCGCAGATCCAGTTGAATTAGGCTTGCTACTTGAGCTTTGAGATTTATTTACCAGTGTCGCGTTATAATGCTTTGATTAGTGCTGTAAGCATAACAATATCACCATTAGAATGATATCGTAGTACGTAAGTAGATAAATAACAGCAGATTGCCATTTAAAATAAATAAAATAAAAATGCATTTAATACTGCCAAGGCTGAGAATATCAGCAAAACTTCAGTATTTCGAATGCATTTTCAAGTAAGTATCATGTTTTTAACTAACTAACGTTATGTTTTAAAGCAATTTACAAATTTGACGAAGAATAATTATACTAAAACCGAATTTTTTTAAAACACGTTATTCACCACAGTTCGGATTTAAAAAATAAACGATTTATTTGTTTAATGCCAGGAGGCGTTACCTAGTGGGCCGCGAATTAAACCTTATAAGCATGATCTTTTTATTGGACATATATTAAAAGTGGGTTTAACATAAAGCCTTTCTTGTATTTCGGTTACTTAAGTACTTCACCATGATTCTAAGATATGGCAATGTGTGTACAATATAATGTATTAAATTATTTAAAACAATCGACCGGGGCAAGTACGAGTGTAAAGTACAGCTTGTATACACGCTCATTTAATATAGCCGGTCTTGCGCGTAATGAATTGGAGAGCGCGTATGCGCGTTTGTGGCATACATCCTGTAGATAGGTAACGATATTACTTGATAATTTATAATATAGTACGTATGAAACTATTAAAAAACATTGATAGTATTTCAGAATATTATAAATAGGTGATATAATATTTTCCCTACTTTGAAATATGCACAGTATATTCTACAAAATTTTGTGGCTATTACTTAGATATAAACAAAGCTTTGAAATAAAATCAGCTTACCATTAAACTAAATCTGAGAACACAGAACTTAGAAACAACAATTTTGTTTACAAACCGCAATCGATAAATTAATAAATACAGTTCAATAATGAATCAAGTACTTATAGTAGTTTAGTTAAATGTTTGGATGAGTCAGAAATTGAATTGAGGAAAAGCCAACACGCATATATTTCACAAATTCTCCTGTTGACGTATGCGTGTAAAAATAATTGTATGTAATTCACTCAGAAGGGGGAAAAACACCTGCAATGTTTTGGTGTTGCCCGCATCTGAGCATTTTATGACAGTTATTTATTATTAACTTAAATAAGTTCAGACTTCAATGTCAGATCAAAACAAAAAAATACGATTATTCTTTGTTCGAAATTTTAAATTATACAAACGCGAAGTAAAACAAATAACTGGGGGGTCAACATTCAAGAGTACATGTCGTATCTATTTATATTTTATGGGGTTAAACAAAGTTTTTAATAGTAATAATACAATTATATTTCGAGTTATTGTTGTTGACAGGTGTGTCGGACTACAATTCAATATTCATTACGAAATATCGATAAGGAACTAGAGGTAAATACTAAAACATAAAGTACACAATTTATGTAATGTATCATTCTTTTGTTTTATCTGTCACTAAAATTATGGAAGTTTTATTGTAAAAAATGTGCACTTTTTCTTGATTGTTAAAAAAAACTAATTCGCGGTCTGATATAGATGAGAAAATATTATTGAAGTTTTACGTATATATTTAAATTAATTCGTAATTATTTGTGAATACCTATTTACCTATATTATTTTAAACAGTGGTGTATTTAGTAATTGAAGTGAAGTTAGAAGTAGTTTTTATATCACCACATAGGTACTTATTTATGAGTGAAAAAGGATTCAATCGTAGAGCTGTTTTGTATGATATCTTATAAGCATTGTATTTCAAACATTGAATGTCATTCAATGAACTCCTGTTGAAATATAGTTATTAAAAAATAGCATTAAATAATATCAATATATTTTTCTTGACATGGAAATAACGGGTCATTGCAAACAAGACCTCGTTTACAAAATATAGAAAACGTATTACTTGACATCGAAGTAGATTTAATCAACTTGGTAACAAGTGCACTTGTCATTCTCCAATAATCAGCTTCTCATTATTGATATGCATACACAGAGAAGAAATTAAATATTGCGCCCTTTTTCGAAGTGGAATATATGAACGATATTAAATAAATTAGAATTTAAGCTATAATGCTACTCAAGTAGACTCAAATCAATGGTTGCAGTTAATAAAACAATATTCACAATTTATATTCATGCAGTAATACAGACATTTATGTCATAATCAAATTGTGAAGAATATTGTGGTTTATATTATTATTATTTCCTTCTTATAAATATCCACAGAGGAATATTTCTCAATGAAACCACAGTGCACTCCAAAGCCGACTAAATTCAGGCTGTGACACTGAATTGCGAATTACGATGGTACTGTTAGGTATTGACTTTCTTCGATTGCAATGCGGTGATCTGATTTATTTCAATATGCAACAATCATCAAAGTCAATCAATATTAACTACTACTCAATGAAAATATATTCGCTTTGGGAATTATCTCTTTAGGCATACAGAGTGAAATATACTATGGCCTCCCAATAAAGAAAACTGGAAAAATATCTTTTATCACAACTATTAAGGGCTTTTTGTTAAGCTCCCAATTGATAAACTGAGTACCTACCCCTTTTCTATATCTAACCCCTTATTTAATAGGGTTCAAAATCTAAGTACACATAGGCGTGCTAAAGCAACTGGTGAATGGTAATTATTTGTTCGTTTGAAAAATTGAATACTGTTATTAGCGTCTCTGTACTTCCAATTTTATGCTTTTGATTTCTTTAAATTCTAAAATCCATAAAAGTGTACTTCAGTGAAACGGAAAATAATTTTCAACAGTGGGTGCGACGAAATTTCGCACTCGTCGCCAATCGGAGACCGACAGTCGAGGTGTGTGCACGTCGATTTGTTTTGTCATGACGTCGGATGAATATATTCCTAAATCGTGTAAAGATGACTAAAAAACTTTACGTATGTATTTGAAAAAGAAAACATGACAATGAATATACTATTATTATTATTAGTAATATAACAATAAACATAACATTAAATGGACGCATGTTGAATTTTTATGACAAATTATATTTCGTTCGGCACGCGTCATTTGCACAATCCGCGCATCGCCTAGCCACGATCTTTTTAGACCATGCCTCAACTGAAGTATAGCCTTAAAGGGCCTATGCGTCGTGTGTCGATATAACATTAAGAAATTGTGATATATTTGAGAGTTACGTCTGAATAATTTGCTGATTTTGTAGATAATATACATATACCATTATTATGCCCTGTTTTTTATCACCATAGAAACCATGGTCAGATAAAATATATTAATATCATAAAACGATGTCGTTTAAAATTGAGAATAAAAACTATATTTTAGTGTACATAAGTAATCCATGATTAAACATACATATTATTTTAAAATAATTATTTAGTATATACGTGCATTATACCTTCAACTTTATTAATAATTAGCATTGGATTGTATTACGATATAACACCATGATCAATTCTAAGAGGACCATATGGATCTCTACAGAATAGAGGCAGATCTTGGTTTTTACGAAAAACAGGAGTTTTATAACATGAGAATTTGCCAGGCAAAGGATTCAAATCCTCGATTCACAACATTTTAACCTGACACATTACCGCTCGCTGCCTCAGCCATCGTGCGCATTAGCAATTATAGTAAAATATATGTGGTTAACTTTACATTCAACATTGCAATTGACTTATAATTTTTGAGAAATCGCATAATTTTGATGTGTTTTATGAAAATTTAATATATTAATTTGACTATGTCCATTCTTTACTATTTAATAAATATTGAGATTAGAGAAAAAACTGTTTTTCATAATAACACATGATTAATCATCTGCTGGAAATTGGAAACAATAATTTTAATGCAGACATTACATGTGCTACGCTATCATTACACATTAAATATAGGTATTTAAGTAGGAAAGTATCAGCCGATACGATAGAAACAGCAGTTATCAGAAATAACCAGTCGATGTATTTTCAAGTTAATTTATTTATAGATATAGAAAGCACATTTGTATGTATAGATGAAAAAATATTAAATGACATTTTAAAACAACCCTCTACGAGTTGCCCTTGTCTGTGCCCAGCAGGTGAGGCATTCTCCCTACATGAGCAGATGTTTCCTCGGGCACGCTTTTATGTCGCCTTTCTTTACACTGATATCGTCATGGTGATGACTGATGATACGGTCGGTTGCTATGGAAACGAATTAATAATTATTATGGTTATTTTGAGTAATAAATAAATTAAAATACCTAATTGATTGGGAAATTCGTAGCGCGTGGGTTTTTACTAGTGGGGAATTATTTCGAAAAGATAATATTATTATAAGTACTTTTTGTCGTAAAATACGTCATTAAAATCGGTTCCATGCGGAGTGCAATTCTCGAGTTGGGGTATTACGAAATTAGTAGTAATTTTTAACTGGAACTAATTAACGGATATCCTTATATCTTTGAAAGAAAACTTAGCGTACAATAATATGTTTTATCGTGTATTATATTCATTAGAATAATGTTTTATTTCTCATTTCCAGGTATTCAATTGTCCAGCAAACCTCGCGTCGCATCGGCGTTGGCACAAACCCCGTGTACCAGGCGGCTCCAAGCCTATCCGGAAACTTCAACCAGCGCCAATCCAACTCGACGTTGATCGTGTCTCCAACGATGTATTAGAGAACCCCGAAGGTACCAGATTCCCCTGCAGTGTATGCGGGAAAATATTCAGAAGACAAGCGTATCTTCGAAAACACTATGCCAGTCATCAAAACTTCGAGACTAAATCACCTATTGATGCACCATTTGATAAAAGCGAAGATGCATTGAAATATCCTAGAAGAATTGATGATTTTGGAGACGATGTAAAAATAATGGAAGATGCTTTGCATGAGCGATTATTAGCACAACAACGAAGTGGTCATCAAGAGTTTTCAGCTTTCCGTTTAGTACAAAGTGATCTAACACCAAGAAAACATCCTCATTACGGAGTAGAAGAAGATGTAAGAGATGCTAATTTTAATAATTTCTGGGGTAAAGTTCCACCTGGTAGACCATTAAGTACAAACTATTTTGCTGATTGTGAGAACACTTCGGAAAGGTCGCAAAGGCATTATGAAATACATTCAGCTGTCAGCAAAAGTGCTTCTTCTGTCTGTACAGATACTGATGATTCTCAGACGCTTGATATAACAGGATCCGAAGACGATACTAGACATGGTAATTCCAAAAGAGGCGTAGCACCTGATAATAGTGTGTCAAAGAAAATAGATGTTGAGCATTTGGAGAACAACTGACAGTTGATGATCTTGAGGCCGGTACCACGGTTTCCGCAGGTTGTTGAGGGTTTTCCTGGATGGAGGTTTGGACAGAATTCCGGTGCAGCTGCAACCAATGCGATGTCTGATTTTCAGACTGGGAATTTTAACCCTCTGTACGGTTTTAATGGAAGACAGGGGCACGATTATGATAGGGAGCAACGACCAATGTATTTTCATTGATTTTTATTATTTATATTTCATGGATATTGTACGAAAGAGTATAAAATATTTTTAATCGAAATATTAATATTATGTAGATATGGATTGTGGTGTGTGTGAGTATTAGGCCGGTATTAGGAATCAATTTTGTTAATAGAATATTAGTATAAACATTTAAATTATGTGTAATAATATTGTTTGTAGAAAGTTAATTAGGTATTAGAATTGTATATAAAACGATGGATCTCATGTACCTACCAATAAATATTAAGCTTAGCATAAAAAGTATGTATTATATACAATTAAGAGCGTTACATAGAATATAATGCTTAATTAATATTATCTTAGGAATATTATTGTTTAAAACTAAGTGGACAATTATTTTTAATATATTATTTTTTTAAATGCCTTATTACCTACCTATTTTACAAAAAATGTATTAATTATATATTTTAAATTTATTACAATTGGGCAATATACCTAATGCTTCATTGAACATAGCCCTATTTTTTTGTGAAAATCAGATTTGAATTAATTTAAAAAAAAAATATACAAAAATATTAATTTTATCAAAGTTCGTCTAAGTAAATATTTTTCATATAAAATCGCCTCTGCAAAATTTACATTAATTATATTGGAAGTAAATTTAAAAAATAATTATTTAAGAAATGTGAGATAGCTCAGCTGGTGACCATTTAATGGCATACTTATTTATTTTACTAAATACATTAATTAATATGAAAACTGTAATTATTATTACAAGTTTTATTAAATTATTGTTATCAATGTAAGAATTTATAAATATGTGGACTAACCCAAATACTAAGGACGAATTTAAAATCAATATTATTTTACTACTTATCCTTTTCTCAATTTGAATTAATATTATAATTAGAAGGTTTTAATTAATTTTTATCATTGTTTTATTATTTTAGGCTCTGTATTATTTAAACCTTAGTATTAGTAAACTTATTTATACCATACAGGTATTAAATGAAAAGAAAACGAGTGAAACTCTAGTCATTGTGTTTCCAATATAATATACGGCGTCGCAAACTGTATATAATGACGCCTATTACTTATAAATGAATCTATTTAGGTAAGTTATTAATATAATTAGTGTTTATAATAAGCTTACAATTAGATACTTATTCATTATAAAAATGCTGGGCATTATTAGAGATAACAATAATTAATAAAAAACGTTTGATTTTAACAATAAGTTTGAATTTGATTTCAATCAAATTTATCATAGACGGAATGAGTGAACTCTAGTCATTATAAAATAATATTTTATTGTATATAAACGTCAATATTTTTATTTAATAATAATTTATTTATTGATTTGATCAATAGCTATAGAAGAATAAGATAATAAATATAGAGTGAATAATTACAAGATAAAAAGAACTTTTTATATACAACGTTTTTAAATTTTCTGTTGAATCATATAAACTTAACTTGACTAGCTTAAACGATCAAAAAAATTGTATTTGATAGATATAATACTAAAATGTCATTTTGACACTCATATTGATTTCCATAGTAACGCACGTATATATTAATAATTTCCTAGCAACCAATAATAGTGGATTGGATTACAACTTTTCATACAGAACAGAATTAACTAAAAATGAATTTAATTCTACTTAAAAATGGCTAAACGTATTAAAAACATGCATTGGCATTGTGTTCTGATATATTCTAAAAGTTTCAAATGTCTAGCTAGTCGACAAGTTAATTAAAAATCGATTGCAAGATTTGTACCGTACAAACCGGACAAATAAGAATACGATCTAATAAAAAACTTTGTAATAAAAAATAGATACGTACTATACATAATTGCGTAAGCAGGTCATTCCACAAAATATAATTAAGTAAATGTATTTATTGTTTAATCTTATTTAATTGTCAATGACTGTAAAATATTGTAAATAATGTCTAATTTTAACAAATATATATTAATATAATTTTTAAATTAAGAAAGGTGTAATTATTAATAGTATATACTTACTCGAATGTGAAAAATTATAGTCAACAGTATATCTACAATGATATTAAAAATAGCATTAAATTGTGTTTTATAAAACGTTCTCTATGGAATATATCTATGTAAACATATTTTAATATATTATATTAAATGTTGGGAATATGGTCAGTAAAAACTTACAGTTAAAACGGTAATATTTAAAGGATTTTGAAGCAAATTATGAAGCTTCATCTGTAATTTGAGTGTACAATAGTTGTATATAATATAATGTCATTAGCACGGATCTCAAAAATTAAACTATAGTTATCTGCTATGTGCGAAAAAATATCTAAGTTATTGTTAATTATTAAAAACATTATGCTGGCATTTATAATTTAGTAATATGTCTCATGTAAAATAACAGAAAAAAGATTGTCTAAATTTCCCCTACAAATTCGGTACCTAATCTATTGCATAATATGTAAAAGTATTATTTCGACGACAGATAATAAATTAATGTAGTCATCCAAATAGCCAAAATGTCTAGTGAAATCTTCCAATATATACTTTTGTGCTTTAAAAAATGTTCCCCATTATTTTACAAAATTCACAATGTTATAATACTTACGTATAATTCAATTAAATATGACGTACTATTTTTAGTGCGTAATGCAAATGACGGCAACTGTTTTCATTTTTGTATTATTCATTTCTGTCATCGATTTCAAAATATAATTGTTAAAAAATGGAACGCCGAAAACAGGTGCGCATTTCAGGCTTCATTTTTTTTGGAATGTAAAATTATAAATAAGTAGTCACCAACATAAGAACGCTTGACAGATGAGAGTATAAATCTTTGCGTGGTTAAATTATTAATATCCTTAAATAAATTTATAATAATTAATTTATTTTTGAGGTTTTCTGATCATGTTTATTTTAGTTTGTCTGGTCACAAATATAATTTATGTTACGACTCTGCAGAGCCATGAATCTTCATATCCACTCGGATCTGTTTTGTCTTGCCTCCTTCCAATTAAGTTGCTTCAAAATTTACGACTCTATCAGGATGACTGCTTTTTGACTGTACTTTCCCTGTCTTTTGTTCATATACTTTTCATGTTTTTCAGTTTTTTTCTATTTTTCATTCTCTCTAGGATTGTTACGTTTGCATTTTTTAAATCATTTTTAATAAATATCCGATATATTCATCAGAACTGTGTTTAATATTTGATTTAATTTTATGTACAATGCTTTTTGTGTCCGCCTATTATTGGAACCATCACAGATTCTTTTATTTTTTATTCTCATTATCTATTGTCTGTCCTTAAAAAAAATTACACTCTCCTACTTTCGCGGTACTCAAGCATTCTTATGTTGGTGACACTTTTTATGTTTATATATACATATTTATACTGCTTTGTATAATAAGTTTTAAGCATTCTATTTCTAATATTGAATCATGCTCGATTGATTCAGGTATAGAAAATGTCATTATTTGACTGACGTGTACTTACTCCTTCAAACACTAATTGATGTATTAAATACTATTTTTGTAATAGTAATAATGGATCATTTGAAAATAATACTTCGTTTATAGAATATTGAATATATCATTCAAATTATATCTAATTGCCAACTAATGGTTACGCGCCTAGCGCATCTTTAGTACTGAAAGTAGTTACTATATTTGATAATCGCTTGATTTCTTTCTGTTTACATTATTTACATAAATTCACATACATACGTATATACATTTTGTGTTTAATATGAAATAAGATAAGGTGGTTTGTAAAATGTGAGTCTTTCAAAGTATCTCTTAATTTCTTGATATTATATTATAATAACTATTGTTAGGTAGGTACCAGTGGTGAGAGGTGGGTGAT
The DNA here is from genome assembly GCF_057557595.1 of Rhyacophila brunnea. Lineage (NCBI taxonomy): Eukaryota > Metazoa > Arthropoda > Insecta > Trichoptera > Rhyacophilidae > Rhyacophila > Rhyacophila brunnea. The sequence continues at coordinate 20,649,232 of NW_028232860.1, forward strand.
CACTGTTAAGATGTGACATAAAAAGTGAACACTAAACTTTGTCAATCATACTAATTTATTTCCATTAAACTAAAAAGACTATTTTCAAATGGTACTGGCTAGTTTTTAAAATTCAATTAAACCGTGCCTAAACCAAACCATAATAGTTAGGGTATGCTACGGGCGATCAAACAAAAATAGTGCACACTTTTTCAGTCATAATTATTTGCTTTCGTTGAAATACTTGAATTAAGAATACATACTACAGGCGGTGTTAATTTGTTAGCTTTTTAAAATTCATTAAGCCCTTCTTAACCAAACCATAATCGATAGAAACATATTATTCTGTCTATAAAATATAATAAAATTATGTATGGTGGCATAATTTTATGTATTTTATAGATAAACGAATATTTTTTGACTATTATCTAATATGGCTTGAAATTAGGCAGGGTTTGATTGATTTAAAAAACTATTTACAGATTGTAGTTTAGGTTCAATCTAAACAAATACATTTGAGTAACAAAGCTTAGAAAGCACTATTTATGTTACATCTTAACATCCTACCTCCACCCCTCGCCACTGGTAAGTATATGAAAATAGTTATGAATTTTTATTATTAGTTTTGTAATATAAGTAATTCACTAATAATATTATTTAAATTAAAATAAAAAAACACTTAATATTATTAAACCATTGTCAATATTGAATAATGTTAAAATATGACGTAATTTAAAACTTATCAATGTAATTAAAAAGTAGTCTAAAATGTATTAAAGTTGAATTTTCATTCAAAATGTAAATGTACGTGTAATCATCTCATGTATTTTAAGTTATTACTAATAAATAATGTAATTTTACCAATGTTAATTCTACCAAAAATATAACAATGTAGTAAACTATTAAACAATAAAATAAAGAAGAGTTAAATTCTGTTTTATTCGCTTTTTTAGAAAATAATAATAAGGTGGTGTAATTATTATGAATACATTATAATAATTATTTAGAAGCTGAAGAGATGACTCTCAGCAAATTTGGTGACGCTATGCTGTGAATTGTAGATTCCGCCTTTACCATGCTAATGAAATTATTTTGATTAGATAACTACTGTGTGAGTAAGCTTATGTTATGTCTTATCTATGTCAATCAAAATATTAAGACGCTTTATTTTTAAAACTACCTATAGTTTAACATTTCATTGCCCAGTTTATTAATTATTATTATAAAGCTTGAGAAAGGTCGAATTTATGCTTGAAAGTGCCACAGAAAATATGTACATATTATTTGGGTCATCATAAACATTTTAAGTATTTTTAAAATGTTTAAAAATCATACGTTTCTTTAATTTTTCATTGGAAACTTGCTTGCCATTGTATATTATCATGTAGTAGTAACATGTAACTTTTTTTGAAATAACTTTTCATACAAAATTGAATTAACTGAAAATGAATTCAATTCTACTTAAAGATGGCTAATAAAGATGGACAATTCTATGTATTAATAAATACTTTTTTTGTACTTGATAGAAATAGGTACTGAATAAATATTATAGAATACTGAAATGTCATTTTGACGTTTCATATTGATTTCCATAGTAAATCACGTATATATTAATAATTTAGTTGCTAGGACCACCCCCTTAGCAACCAATAATAGTATTTTACTTTTTACGGATTTCTTCCGAAATGACTTTTCATGCAAAACAGAATTAACTGAAAATGAATTCAATTCTACTTAAAGATGGCTAAAAGTATTAAAAGAATGCATTGGCATCGTGTTCTGATATATACTAAAAGTTTCAAATGTCTTGCTAGTCGGGAAGTTAGTTAACAATCGATTGCAAGATTTGTACTGGATAAACAACCACCGGACAAACAAGAATACGAGCTAAGAAAAACGTGGTAAAAACTGTTGTAAGTAGGGCTGGATATAGCATATGGTTAAAAGGGCTATAGCTCAGGACCTAAGAATTGGTAGGGGACTCGAAACCTAAAAAAACTTCGAAATAAAATCACGAGGCAGAGAAACCAGCCACCTGTGAGAAAAAATGAGAAGCTAATTGTATTACAATATAATATAACTAAAATCAATAGTGACATAATAATATAATATGCAAACTGAAAACATATTATTTACAATGGATAATTATATAACATTCCGCCCCTGGTAACATGTCACACAATCACATAGATAAAAAAATACATAATTGTAAGTGAATTAGTTATCAATATTATTGAGGAAGACCCCTGTTGCATTTTAATTTGTTATTTTTTTTGCAACTTGAACATGCATGATAAAAATTACTATTATATTATATATTATTAGTAAAGTTAGCGGCGTGCATTAATAGAACCATTCTGTCATTGGACCGATAAAAAATATACTTTACATTTAAAATTATTAAATCGGCATAAGTTGGGTTCATGGGGGCACCGATATGCATTAGCCCAGGCCCTTTCAAGATTAAATCCTACAGTGGTCGTAAGTTGTACAAAGGGTTTATTAGGAAAACAAAAATGATACTTGGCAAGACTTATATTTTCATTTATGTGTTCAAAAGGTGTAGTTCAAGCAAAAGTATACAGTTATTTATTTATTTCATCTTAACTCCTTTGGATGGTTCCGACTTGATGTATGCCCTAACGCAGACTACAGGTTCGTTATCGAAGAGGAAAGCGGCATCCACTCTGAGTCTTCCATATATCATGTTTGGAAACAGACCATCAAGTTGCATGGTTAATTTTTCGACGCAATAGTCACCCTGAAAAGAAAGTAACAATTAACCACACTATCGTGTTGTATAATGATTTGACACCGTCAGGATAATAAGGTGCCCCCATTAATTTACTGGAGAATGGTTTGAGTTACTCCATCTTCACCCGTCATTTATATGCAGCCGCGATTCATGAACGGCCGCCTTTTATAACGCTATAAACGTATCAGAATGAAAAAATTGTGCCACACCACCTTGTCCCGAAACGAAGTGTAGAAAGCATGCACCGTGGTGCTTAAAGAAAGAGTTTAGAAAATAAAAAAAGAGCTTGTTGTTTTTTCAACGTGTGTTGGTCCCAGACTATGAATCTAATAGGTTCAGCAAGTTGCTAACTTCAATTTATCATAAAATCAAAAATCTATTATACAAACTCCACTTCATGGAGGCGCATGTCGTGGGATTACTGCCAAAAGTTTGTAAGTCTCAAAAAATTGTTATGGAGTTATTGCCATTTTAAAGTTTGACATCTTTTATAAAATCAGAGTTAGTCTGAACGGAATTTAATTAGGTTATTTTTTAATAGGTTTGCGTGTATTTTATTATTTCGATATGTTAAATAGTCCTCATTATCTAAGAATTACATACAAATGAAATGGTGATACTTATCAACCTTTGGCAGACAACATTTCGCATATTTCGATAGTTTCAAGGAAGAACATCATCGGAAGTCTTATCGCTGTGATCCCGTTGTCAGGGTAGTTTTTTTTGAAAACTTAGATTAACCATGTTATAATGCACTATGAACCAGTAGTTTAAGTTTACCATAAATGGCAAAATGGTATTTATTACATAAAAAAATACTAGGTATGGTTACAAACTTTTGGCATAACATTTTTTTGTTTTAAAATGATATATTTTGACATCAATTTTCATATAAGAATACCGTAATTTGTTTTAAAAACGGATATTAGTTAAAGGTTCAATAATTTAACTTCAAGATAGTGGTAAGTGTTGATTTACAAACTTTTCATTGAAAAATTGGAAGTTAAAAACTTTTATCAATCATATAGCTTAATATGAATACTCATAATTATTGATTATTAACTCTAAATATCGAATAACAAACTTTTGGCACCAACCCTACGTATTATGATCATCTTAGGATAGCACATGGTGATTAGAAAACTAGAATTATTTGCATCGGTATGATGGCTTCGGCCAAATTACATTCGTACAAGTGTTTTGGTACAAATTGCCGAACATAAATTAAAACGTCTAATTAATTGATTAGGTTATGTTTATTATTACCGGTGGTAGAGGGCATGGAGCATCTTCATGGCCTGACGCCTTGAGCATAGCTTTCCATGGGCCCTCGACGTGTTTAAGTAAGTTTTCGCAGGCACTTTGCTGCATCACGTTCAATGCGTTTATTTTCCACCCACCATCCCCCCACTTTGCTGTAGTTATGTTTATCTGGAAACAAACAACAACAGGTACATCAACATTAGCTAATAAATGAACCAAATCTAAGTTAGAGTAGAGTTAGAGTTAAATCGAGACACTTGTTTTCATAAAAAACATCTAATAAATAAAACGAAATGTATTTATTTGGAAATATAATATATATATTACTAGCTGATCCGGCAAACATTGTTCTGCCAAATAAATTATTTCTAGTGAATATTTTGGTTGTTAAATAAAAAATAACGAATGTATTGCAAGTGTGTGGGGATGGGATATATGACAGAAAGAGGATTTGAGCGCTGTAGACGATGATCGCCGATAAAAACAAAAAAAAACACGAACCATTCATTTTCTCAATTCAATGTATTTCATTAAAGTAACGGACATATTCATTGTTTGATCAGTTAAAAGTTAAATGTAAAGTGAAAAAAAGTAAAATATTTTTTATCCTAAGGTAGGAAAATGAAATAAATAAAATCAATATTAATTTCGAAGAGCAATTGAGTGTACGATATTTTTTGTCAGTCCGTCTTTAGCCAACACAAATAAGTTCGATGGTTTGCCCACGCAAGAACATGCCACGTATAATAATTGTCCGTGTGAAAAACATGGTGTGCCCAAATCTAAGCCGCAAAAAGACATGTTTGGCCTTGCAACTTATTGATTGTCATTGTGAATGCCAATCTAATATAAAATTGAACGCGTTTGAATTCAATTGGCACGTCTATGAGAATCATTGGAATTCGTGGCAGCAAAACACTTTCGGCTCGGAATTTGCCATTCAAAATGGTATCTTCGATAATGTTTTTCATCATTTTTTTAATGACCAATCGCGTGCTATTGCACAGCCGTGGTGGGTTCAAATTCTGAAGTAAAATAACCGGAGATCTAACTTTCAGTCGTAGAAAGTGTGTTGACGACATGCCTGGCAAATCCAGGTTCTAAAACTCTGTTGGATACTTTACAGCTTCGTTGGGATCGCAAATTGAATCAAATCGAACAATAAATAAGTACTCTCTATAAAGTTATGTTCAATTAATAAAAATTAAATAGGATATAACAACGGAGATGACATAAAATTTTATTGATAGAATAGAATTATCTAAAAATTTATCTCTAGAATTTCCTCTTTATCCAATTTTTCGATTTCTCATTCAAAGTAGTTCAGTAACACGTAATTAAAATAAAATCCGAAAAATCCAAACTTTATATTATTAGTTTGTGGTAAAAATTTAAAATTGGATGGAACAAAAAAAACATACTATGTATTTTATATGTATAGAATATAGATATTATATTTGTTTATTAAATATGGCTATTTTTCGTTTTTAGAGAAATGATCGTAATTCTATATTTCAATAAAATAATAGAATGTAGGTATTAAATTTTAACATTGACGGACGTTTAATGGGCCATACTGAGCATTTAAAACTCTTGCAAAACGTAGACGAAAGATTTTTTTACGATGATTATTAAAATTATTATATTAATAATAAGATTGCGTCTGATAATCTGGGACATTTTATATATTATTATTATATCTCGTGGTTGCTCCTATAAAGTTGGTAAGTCAATAATTTAGGTATTTAGGGTTAACAATGGATTATGTTTCTTTATATAAATATGAATGCCAGAAAGAAAATTCAAGGCCATCCGATATATAGAACATGCACATAAAGCACAAAGAAATTACCATTATGCCTGATTTTATAGGGCATGTCAAACTTTCAAATTGAAATTACTTCAAAACTCATATTTCATCATTATCTAGACTTAACAATTTTTGGCAGTAACCACACGACGGTTGCTGCCAAAAGTTGGTAAGTCGATAATTTAAATATTTAGAGTTAACAACGGATGATGTGTATAATGAATGCTAGAAAAAAAATCAAGGTCATCAGATATAAATAGAACATGCACGTAAAGTACAAAGAAACTGGCAATACGCCTAATTTTATTTTAAAGGGCATGTCAAACTTCAAATTGCAATTACTCCATAATATGATTTCGAGACTTACCAATTTTTGGCAGACTCCCGCCGATAATCGATACAATATAGTAATACAAGGTTTATAATTCCATACCGTTGAGTTTTCTCCGAGCTCGCTATCGAAGCTAAAGCAGCCAGTGAAACCAGCATGAGTTCTGTTGACCTTACTCATGGAGAGGGTCATCGGCTTCTGATACTTGTCTGGCTCTTCGCATTCTTCGACACGTTCGATGGTTATGTCAGCTGGGCCCTATACAAATAATCATTCGAAACAAAATTATCGTAAATAAATTAAAAACTGAATGTGGTTCGATCCCACGTTTATCAGATTCTGCACGAATCCTCTATCAATTAATTACCGAGCGATGGGGAAGAGTATGTTCATATGACTTATAAACAATGTGTATTCAATGAAGAATATCCTCTTTGAACAATTGAGAATGTATACAGGACATAACCGGTGGCTATACCTTAGCCGAGGCATGGTCTAAAGATCGTAACTACACGACGCGCGGATTGTGCTAATGGCGCGTGCCGAGCATGCGTCCATTTAGTGTTATGTTTATTGTTATATTAGTAATAATATATTCATTGACATGTTTGATTTTTCGAGTACAGGTATCATAACGTCTCTTAGTCATCTTTACACAATATAAGAATATATTCTTACGACGCCATCACAAAAAAATCGACGTGCTCCCAGCTCGAATGCCGTTCGGCGATTAGCGACGATGCAAAATTTCATCCCACCTATTGTTGAAAATTATTTGCCGTTTCATTTATGTATGCTCATGAGAAAAGTATAAATGAAACTTATAACTGAGCATTTGAGTGTTCTTTTAAGAATATGTCAATGGTGAAAATAATTATTAATATCACCTATTGCTAATTAAACGCATTTTATATTTTAGACATTTATTAAGTACCAACTGACAATTATTCATCCTCGCTGGATCCGGTGAGAATGCTAAGGGAGTCCTTTATTTTGGGATTAGAGTGTAGTTGTTTTTTTTTATTGGGACTTAGGTAATTAGGATCACCTAATTATTTTGCAGTTAATGTGAGGAAGACACAGGGCTTGAACTTTTCACATTTCCACGAGGAGTTTACTTGGTACATTATTTGGTATTTTTAGCAGAACATATTGGGTACTTATATAAATATCAGACAATTAATAATTATACTATACACTTATTATACGTCGTAAGGGGTTGTTAGTACTCTGGGCCAATAAGACATTGTAAATTCGGGTTGTTACAAGTTAGTTATTCACTGTAATTATTATTGGTAAGTAGTTCATAACTAGAGATTGCAATACCGAATAAAAATTTCAATACCGGTTTTTTGGTATTTCTTAATCATTTAAAAAAACAGAAGTAGGTGCTTATCAATGAATATAGCTATTAAAATCTTTTTAAACATATTATTTTATAGCAAAAATCGACATAATGTTGACATTTAAAAATATGTATTGATCATAATTGCTGAACTAGTGATTTTTTACAAATAATTTGAATAAATCAATTTAAACTAAAGCCCTCAAAAGTTCAAGTGCAAATAAGTCCGGCTGCAGGAAAAGTTTCTTAAATTCAATGCTTGTACGGTCATCAATAGAATACTTGAATATTTTTGTCACGGATATTTTCTATTTCGAAATAATATTATGATCATTCATCGCGACAATTATTAATAATATAAATAATTATATTTGATGAAATTGGTTTAATTATTTTTTCACCTCTTTTGGATTTACTCAATGTATTTGCATTTTAGCAGCCCATAACTTATAATTCATTTTTAAAAACGTACGTTGCACTTGGATATTATAAGATGTTTAATTATACGTTATAACAGAATAGATTTGGCGAGATAACCTCGTGAGCGGTGACGCAGTCTTGGACCCCTATCGCGATTTAGGATACATTTCGACCTTTATTTAAAAATAAAAATCTCAGCGTCATGTAAACATTTTTACGTTACATTGTCTGTTGGTTCTTTTGTACATCCTTGCTAAGGGTCACAGGATGGGTATTGAAAGGTCACAAGTTTCACTCAAGTGTTATTAAGTGAAATCTTGTCATAGGTTAGTCATAGGTCAAAGGTACAAGAGACATAAATGACAGCGCGGCATGTTATTGCGTGGAGTCAGAATAAATTATGACTTAGTATTATAGATATTTTAAATATGGTTCAGATTATGCTTAGGTTTTCGATGGAGAATTGCTGCATTAGTTTCTGTGTGTTAGTAGATGTCACAACAGTGCTAATTATTAATTAATTTCTCCAGTTCAAAACATCTTTGTTTCAAAATATAAATAAATTTTAATATAACTGATGTATACAAAAAAATCAAAGCGAACGATTGTCTTACAAATACAATAAATAGATTAGTTTGTGAAGGTGTTAATGATTATTTTAAAAACTTAATAATTAAATTATGGGTGACTTACTAAAGGATCGTCGGATTTCGCGAAACCAACTGTTAACACAATGAAGGCACATGCAATCAACTGAATACGAAAACCCATTTCGATGCAATGCCCCACTGAAACTAAATTAGTTTCTCAATACTCGTGTGGTTTTTATATTATCAAAAAGTACATTAACTAATCTTCGTGATTTATAATCTAAATATGCATGTTAAATGTTATTTTATTATGTATTATATCGCGCATATATTGTTGTTATGAATAGTATGTTATTCGTGACAAAAAAGTGATACAATTCATTTATTAAACAATGGAATCATAATAAATTTGTATTTTCACAGCTCTGACGTAGCTACATTTTGAAGGCTGTATCATAAATTATGTGTTACCAATACATTATAAAGGTTTAGTTAAGATGCATTATAATAAAATCTCACATATACTAAAGCGTCAATTACATTGAGCTACTTTACGAGCTGTTTGTTGGCGAATTTAAAAACGGGCGATTCAGCTACGAGAAGCCACAAGCCAGCTACTATTTTGACAGAACGTAGTTCGTTTTTTTTTTACCGTGAGGTCTCTACTGCGCAGATGCAGTAGGCCCACACGCCGGCGTGTAGCGTGTGAAGTTGACCGGCTTTCAACTTTTCTCAGTAGAGTGTTAACAATCTGCTTGTTAGCTTGTTCGATGATGACACTGGGCGACTTTACAGGCAGATTGTAAATTTGCCAACAAGCAGCTCGTAAAGTAGCTCAATGTAATTGACGCTTAAACCTCACAAATCCAAAAAAAAACCTTTTTTCAGGAGACACTCAAACTAAAGTAGTTGTATATAAAATAGAGCTTTATTTGGTTCCTTTAATAATATAGCTGAAGCAAATAATATCAGTTTATCTCATTTCCCAGTTGCTATGCAACAAACAAATAATATTATTTTTACATTTGAAGTGTTCAATGAAGGCATTTTTTTATAAATACATATGTTTTGCACACAGAACAGATAATAAATAGAATACCGATAGGCTATATTCAATACGCCGCATCTTGATGCAGGGTTTTGAATGTGTGAGTGTCCTACGAAAAAGAAGCACGCATAATGCACGTGCAATAGTGTGTGTAATACACCAACATTAAATGAGCGTAAATGCATAAACCGAGAGCAGTTTTCAGTATTCGACGTAAAACGTATTTTTGACACGTGTGTAAGTTTAACCCGGATTCTTTCTTAATCGAGTCGGTTATCTACTATCGCCTTACCCGTTATGTATTTCAGTTCCCATTATTTCTGAGTTCCCTGGTTTTGCATGTATAAAGTCCAAAGATACCGTAAAACGAAACCTACGTTCAATGACACCAATTTAATTTCCATCAAATACCTCTTTATCAAACCTCTATAATTTAGATTGTAATATTATTATTATGTTTGTTATTGTTTTAATTATAATTTTTAAGTTTTTAAATTTTATTTTATTTATCGGAAATAACAATAAACTATACATATCAGTAAGTGGGTACCTCAATCAGATTAAAGCAGTTTATAATTAATTTGTATTTTTTATATACATAGAAAATTCAATTATATTTTAAAAGTATGTCATTGGTTTCTTTTATAATCAAAAAACACTAATTCCCTGTGAACGATATCTTTAGGTACTGTGGTTTTTTTTTAAATACTATTCAAAAAGGTGTAGGTATATATTATACTCTATTATAATTCTCGAGTGTGGAGAAATATGGAATAATCTTAAACACGTGTTAAAGAATTCGTTATTTTCAAGGTTACATGTAAGTTGTACCCATGCAGTTCATCGTGGGACACTTATTCGTACGCCGCAGTACGTGAAACATGAGTTCGTATAACATTTTATCAAATGACGAGTTCTTCGTTGAACATTTCACCGTGGAATACATTTGTACGTATCTTACAAAATGTGGCGATAGTTTGCAAATAGTACTGTTCCAATTAGATTAACCCTAACCTAACCTAACCTAGTAAAAACATCTCATAAAATTCGCCACATGTTATAGCATACGCACAAATATACTCCACGGTGAAATGTTCGACGAAGAACTCGTCATTTCATTAAAAGTTACACGAACTCATGTTTCACGTACTGCGGCGCACGAATAAGTGTCCTGCGGCGAACTGTTTACGTACAAATTTCCGGATACGTATTTTCAATAATTAAATATGTGTGATAATAATATGCATTAACGTTTATCACGTATCCGAATCACGCATTCAATATTGGTGATATTTGTGGACAGTCCGTGTTTTTTATGTTATTATTTATTAAATTTGGTTTCAAACTCGTGACCGGTTTTGCATTTCCATTTTATTAATCTAATTTGTAATTAGAATATAAACGTCGGGAAAGATGATAATGCATATTGAATGAAACTATTTTTTAATGACGCTTTCAGTTTTTTAAACAATATCATTCATGCCAGTATACTATGGAGAGATTTTCAAATTGATATGATAATTATATATTTCGTGTTAAGTATAATATGATAGTCTATAATATGGTAATAGAAAAATGATGTGTTTATTATGAAATTATATGAGAATTCACTGTCACGCCATGATTTACGACGCTATAAACACGAAGTAACACGAATGAGACATCCAGTGACATACGAAACGTAAGGTAAGTGGGTTAACACTATTTTCAGGTATGCTAACTTATCATTCTCTAAAAGATCCTAGGTCACTACTGCTTTTAAAGCATTTTCCTCTGGTCTCACGTGGGGTGGTTTCAAATCATGACTCAATGCACTCGTCAATTACTTACGTGGTCGCAGATATGATCCCTTCTGGGTCAAAACTGTTTCCTTATGCCAGGCTTATCAGAAATGAAAGCTTCGATACTAGTCAATGCACCCCTCAGACACCTGTTATTTTCATTTTTTGAATGTCGTCTTTCCTTTGTATTTATATTTAACTTGGTTTATTATAACCACTTTTTATAAATTTAAATGTCACGCCGTGAACGTCCTGAATTCTTAATTTGTTACGTACATAATAATTACAAAAAGTATATATTATCATTGTCACACCCACGATGGCCGCACGTCTATAGCGTGGTGGACCCCAGGTTCGAATCCTGGGTCTGGCAAATACACATATTGTTTATTTTGTCCAGCCAATTTGTGTTTCAGTCAGGGTATGGACCTAATAGGTTGAGCAAGTGGCTGACATCCATTTCTCATGAAAACAAAATCTGTTAATACAAACCTCTACTCTGAGGAGGCCCATATGATCTTATTAGGATCAGACGTGGTTAAAAAAGGTGTCAACGGGCTCCTTCACTTATTTCGGTGATAAGTTATTCGCTACCACGTACATCCACCAAAGTTAATGAGTTTGTCGAAACAGCGAGTATAACTGGGCGGGAATGGGACAACTGGACTCCGGACAATTGGATGCCGCACTGTCGTAGACACGTATATAGAACGTAGACGAGGTATTTTAATCAGTTTCTATCTACTACTTAGTAGTTTTAATTCATTTTACTCTTAACATAATGTATTCTTTATTGAGAATTACCATGCCTAAAAGGCTTTATATAAAATAAAAAAAACTCTTTTTTTTGTTGGAACTTAAACATATGCACGATTAAATCATTATTTACGTCTGCATATTTACATTCTCACCAATTATTATATCATAATATAATCATTAAAATATGAAAAATAATATTACATATTTTTTTAAAGTACCTATAAGTACCTAACGTCTATTTATATTCGAATTCCGTGGCGTCCAGTTGTCCCGGCACCAAATCGTCCTAGACCCTAACTGGGCGTCTTACGTGGGCGAAGTCGGCGGAGCGTTGAGCGGCGCGCGCTACTCAAACGTAAAACCGTGTGTGAAAATGTTCGTAGACAAAGTTTTTTTTTGGTTATACGTTTATACGGTTATACGTTTGAGTTTAGCGCGTTGAGAAGGGTGTGCCTGTGGTCGTTTATTGCCCCTTGCGTAGAGTATACGCTTCATAACTTTACACTTCGACTCTAGGATGAAAATTATGTAATATATTTTAAAAATATATTTTTTACATATATTATCTATCTGTTTATTTATTACTAGATATAGTAATACACGTGAATATCTTCTTCCACGGCGCTACATCCCGGGGTGGGATTTGGCCTCCTCCACAACCGCTCTCCACTCACTCCGGTCTCTCGCCACACTTCTCCAGTTACCGAGTCTTCCTATATGAAGCCAGTCCACTTCTACGGCGTCAGCCCATCTCCTTCTTGGACGGCCTCTGGATCTCTTCCGTTGGGGTAGTCACTTCGTCATGATCCTTGGCGCTCTAACTTCAGGCATTCTCTCCACATGTCCCGCCCATCGTAGTCTTTGGGACTTACGGTATCTTATGATTGTTTGCTGTTCAATCAGCTCTTCCAACTCGTGGTTCATTTTTATTCTGTAGTTACCATTTTCCAACGTGGGTCCAAAGATTTTGCGGAGTATTTTGCGCTCGAAGACAGCTAATTTGTTTTCCTCGTTTTGAGTTAAGCACCAAGTCTCACAGCCATAAGTGACCACTGGCCTTATAATTGTTTTATAAATTAGAAGTTTACTTCTTCGGCCTAGAAATACACGTGAATATCGTTTGATCTAATTTCATGCGAGGTAATCAGGTAAAGAGGCATATCAGTGTAGAAAAAGTGCAAAAAATATGCAAAGTTATAAAACATATACTCGACCACTGTCGAGTGGTTCCATGACAAAACAGAACAGTGATAAAACAGAACAACGATAAATATAACTATGACCTTTCAGGAAAAATATAATTTGATAGATTTTTAATAGCATAGATTTTCAATACGCCATAATAAATCAAATTATATACCTAATTTCTGCATTCCTAATCGCTAGAAAGCCTCAAATAAACACTTTGCCGGCAAGCTTAGGATATCTCGTCCTAATCAATATAACATGTTCAAAATGATTGAGTTACTGGGTACAACGAAATAATGACCTAACCTAAGCTAAGCTAACCTATCCTAACCTAAGCTACCCTAACGTAATCTAACCAAAATAGATTCCACATAAATTAATGTTTCATTTTTCCCCAAATCAAATTCAAATTTGTGCATTTAGGTAACTGTTTATAGTAATATGTTATTGATATAAAAGTAAACGCTACAGAACGCGATACATTGAATGTATTATAAAACTATTATACAATTTTCTACCTACGTTTAAATTTTGACATACACCCCGAAATGAAACACTTTGAAGAAAGCAATAATTATTTCCACATATCGACATATTGTATGAGTTTGATACAAAACAACATTTAATTAGTCTCTTTGCAAGCTACTGTTGCGCTATTTTAACTTTGCTGTAGAATCGTGAATATTTTTTTTAAATTATTTTAGATGTCACAATAAGACAACAAATTCAAATGTCATAACAGAAATAACATATACCTACGACTCTTTCTACTTAAAGTCCAAATTCTTTTGTATAAGGGTAGATAAGAAAAAGAATAATTTGGTACTTGAAATTGCTTATATTTTCATTTTTGTACTTGCTCGAACAAACGTAAGTAGTTGATATTATTTAAGTATTAAAGTAAGTATTTGTCATCTTCTTTCCTTCTTTCGACGGAGCAGAGACAACGAAAACTCTGAAGCATACAATGAGTTCATTGTCAATTATGAAAGTAGCGTCCACTCTGAATTTTCCATACAACATATTCGGAAACAAACCATCGAGCTCCACATACAACTTTTCGATGCAATAGTCACCCTGAAAATTACAACAAACAAGCAATACTTAAAATTGTGTAACTCATCAATAAAAGTCCTTCTTTGTACAAATTACCTTTCCTGTCAATTTCAATTTAAAATTTTCACGACAGATCAACAAGGTAAAGTTTTTATATTTTGGATTCGATTGTTTTAATTTTATGTTCTTTTATTTGACTTCATTAGCTGTCAGGACTATTTTTACTTTGGCATATTTATTGTAAACTCAGATACCGATATGTAATTATTATTGCTTTGTTAACCTTGTTGTTTTTGAACTGAAAGTTTTATCCAATTAATTCCATAACATATTTTTCTTGAACCCACAAAATAGTATGGATGAATTTTGTTCACATGGCGGTTTTATAAATAAATTATTAAAAATTAACACAATAATATATCATCTGCTGCGCGTGCGCAATGCCGCTGATATTTCTTATTTTACCACTTTGATCAGACTCACACACAGAAAAAATGGTATGGGGAGAGTCCAAAAAAATATCTTTAATATTTAGGGGGCAAGAGTTAAGGAAACCTAGCAAGTGCCACTGACTACTTATAACATCTCGTCACCTGTACTTTTCCACGTAAATTTTACACAGCCAGACACTCCGCACTTTGAGTTTGACGATAAACATCTAGACTGAGGATATATCTCGCTATTCTTGGTCGTTCCCTCGTGATTGTGATCGGATGGGTCGTGACCACGAGTGGATCGTGACCATCGAGTGGATCGTGACCACCTTGAAGTTCCATCATCCTTGAGCGACCTAAACTTTCTACTAGGGATTGCAATACCGGTATTCCAGTATTCAGCAATACCGAAATACCGGTTTTAAAAATCCAAAATATCGGAATTTTCGGTATTAAGAAAGCACACTCGTTTACGTATTTGAAAATGAATTTAATGTTATTTATAGTTATGTGATGTTAAAATAAAAATATATTGACTGAATCGAGGTGAAATAATAATAAAACCAAATACATCAAATATAGTTATAAAATTGTTGCGATGAATTAACAAAATATTATTTCGAAAACATCTCTGACAAAATGTTCAAATCATATTGTACAAGCGTTGTATTTAAGAAGCTTTTCCTACAGCCAGACTTATTTGAAAAACTAGTCTTTTGGAGGGTTTTAGTTAAAATTATCAATATATTCAAATTATTTGTAAAAATCACCATATTATGATCAATACGTATTTTAAAATGTCAACTTAATAAATTTAGGTAGGTAGGTTTTTGCTATACAATAATGTTTTAAAGATATTTTAATAGCTATACTATGTACTGATAAATAATTCTGCTTTTTTATATATTGTAACGAATACCGGTATTTGACAATAACTACCGAAAAATCGGTATTGATATTTTCATTCGGTATTGCAATCCCTACTGTCCACCCCTCTCGATCCTCTGCTTCTCTTAGGGTAGGGTGAAGGCTGTCCCCACAAAACTTATTAAATTGGTCGCTTCTCTAGAGGCTACTCAAAATCACCAGTTTCTCCAGGTTATCCGGTCCGTGCCAAACAGTACGTCCAAAATGCTGCAGAAGGTATAATTAAGGGGATTCATTTACAAAATATTGCATTCTATCGCATACAAAAGTGGCCTAGCGGTCATAATCATTAGGATCTTTAGGATCCATATTTGGGTCGCTAGATTTCAAAATCAGCCAAGTCCATAATAGATGAATAGGAGAATAACAGCTTTTTGTTTTCTTAAATACACAGTCACAAGAGTGAAAGTTTATATTATTTTGAGTATAGAATATTTCAAATTAATAAATTCCACATTTTGACAATGCTGTTACAAAGCAGTAGTTCTTCAGAAATTCACAAAAAAGTCAAAAATACCTAAAGGTGGACTTGGCTGATTTTGAAATGTAGCGACACATTTATAGTCCACGACGCTTTTGTCTTTTAGACATGCCACATCAGATTAGAGCAAACATTGGATGTCTTAGATGGGTGCATCCATTATTCACGAGTGCCACGGGGTTTCCAGTGGCCTTGGGCGTTGAATGTCGTTGAATGACGAGAAGAGTAGGGTTAACCCGTGAGAAGGCTGTTAGACAGCTAAATCACCTGGTTCACGATCCTCAGCCATAAGGTCTTCATAGAGAGGAAGAAGAAATAGTCTTCTATGCACTTAAAAATACCGAATAACACGACGAAAAGAGCTGATTAACAGTGTCAATTTAGAATTTTTTTTCTTTGTTATAAATCATTATTGACAGTTACTAATACAGAAAATTGTTTACAGGATAAATAAATAAATAAAGTGTAATAAGCCTTAAAAATATTTGATTATCCGACATCCGACACCTTCATTGCCCGATGCAGTCATTACGGTATCCCAAGGTAATTTCACGTGCTTGTTCAGGCTCTCGCAGGCGTTATGCTCCACGACGTTCAACGCGTTTGGTTTCCATCCACCATCCCCCCACTTCGCCATAGTTATGTTCAGCTGTAAACATGCGATAACAAAATATATTGATACTTGACTGTTGCATCTAAGGGTTAGCATTGCATTAGCATGCAGAAGTCATGGTTCCATGTCCGGATGGATCTTATTTTTTACTGTTAAATTTACTAAATAAAATTAATAATTACATCAAACTACTTACTTGAACCAAAAGCGAACCTCGCCAATGTCAATCAAATCGAGCGGGTCAACAACTACATCTATCTTGGACAACACATGTGAATTGGTGGTGGTATATATGACGAGATTTCTTGCAGAACCAAAGTGGAATTTGGGTGCATGAGTGCATTTGGGCACCTGAATAGTATCTTCTAAAATGAGCACCCATTGTGTCTTAAGCGTAGAGTGTTCATCTATGTATGCCAACAGCATAACGTCGTATTGAAAGGTGCATGTTAGGCACAAATAATATGGCACTAGTATTTACCAACCACAAAGAAGTAGATGCACGTGGCAGCGAATAACTAAGGACTAAGTGGATGGAGTTAGAGGAGGCCTTCATCCAGCAGTGGATAGACCCTTTCTGATGATGATGACATAAAATTACTTTGCGACTGATATTATGGCCGACACGTCATCAGGTCCATTAGGTGACTATGCAGATGGTTATGATTTGTGAGTGTGACATGTCGTAATGACTGCTGGGTGATCATCTGAATAAAATATCAAAGAATGCTATTATATACCATATCATTCATTAAGCTATCTATCCATTTGTCATGCATGCAAATAATTCGTGATAACTAGCAACGTGTCATAGGATAATTATTATTATAGTTTAAGTATCCGAATTTACTATTATCTGGAATAGGTAAACCAATCCCGAGCCAAAATTCTGATCCCGGGATTTCGGGATTACAATTTGACAATCCCGGGATCCCGGGACTGGTCCCGCGATTGGCATTTTTTTCCATTGTTAATATAAATTTTTTAAATTTACAAATAACATTGATAAAATCGGTCAAAAATAAATCTAGTATAATTTATACTATTTAAGACATTTATTGTTAATATTGTATATCTACGTTAAATCTTGGAAATACATAAATTTAATGGAGTAAATAATATTGTAATATAAATAAAAATGTGAATTTAATATGAGATTGCTGTTTCTGATAGTAAAGACTTAATGAATGGATTAGCGAGATTTTAAATAGTAAAGCAAATAATCATGGCGTACTTATGTCTTTTTCACTTCATAAATCTAATTAGTCAGCCAAATATGAAACTGCCGTAAAACGTATGAGATCATGGTGGAATTACTTTGTTAGAAGTGCGAAGCATTGTTTTTTTTCAATCTTTCTCATTTTTAATAATTTACGTGAAAATGAATCGGCAACTTACACATGGGTAAAAATTAAACTTCATTCAAACTCAGTTTATTTCTAAAGTAGTTATTTTTTATTAAAAGTATTTTTTCTGTTATATTTTCGTTTTTATTTTATTTTCTATAAAAATTGATAAAAAAATCAATCCCGAAATCCCGGAATTATGTTTATCAATCCCGGGATTCATAGGTATCGAAAATAGCTCGGGATCCCGGGATTGGAATCCCTCATCTGGAATAATCCCAATTAGTGAGATTTTACTGTGCACCATGTCGATAGTATAAATAAATATGCATAGAAATTAAATATATGGTTAGGAGATGAAATAAGGAACAGGCAGGGTAGGTTGGTTTGACTCCCAAATGAATAGCTCAGATTTTTTTGCGTGAATGAAATGAACCCTGGTTTTATTATCTCCTTCCAAATAAATATTGATTTAATTATTACAGATAAGTTTACAGATTATAATTTAGATGCGTGAAATTACGAGTATGCGTTCTGATGAATTGCGAAGTTCGACCGGGCGGAGTGAACAATAACTTTACGGTTAAATCTTTGATAACTGAATGACTTTGTTGCTTTCTTCTACTGAGTGTTTTATAGTGATTCGAATCAATAGAAAATGCTGCTATCAACTATTTAAATATTTTGATAATCATGATTTAATGTGTAATGCATGATTCGTTTCGTAAAGTATAAACAATCGGTTTCAATTTGAACAATGCAGTTTATAAATTGGGCAAGGTTGATTTTTACATAAACAACCTTTGTGCATATCATGGTAAACTTACGTAGCATTATTTATTTGTTTCCTATATTATTGATTAATTGAATTATTATATTATTTTGCTAAATTAGCTTTCTGTTGAAATTTAATTGATTCACATAAATCGCTTGTTTTGCATTTTTAACAATATTATGTTGCAAGATACATTGTAATTATAAATTAATGGTTTCTTTCCAAGTCACGCTGGATGGTAGGGTATTGGCCCTACAAATATATTATATTATATTTATACAGATTTTCTGGCAGCATTATCTCTCTATTAATGTAAAATAATATATATGTTATGTAATAGATATATTATATATAGTATATTCAGTTTAATTTAGGCGGAAATCGGTGATCTTAAATCTTTTTCGTTTTACGACGCCCTTAATATAATATTATAAAGACTCTTTCGCGGCACCTTAAAAAGTATTTATGTATTAAAATCTAAGCAATAAATTAAAAAAAAATCTTTCAGAGCTTAATCACTGTGAAATTAAATTTTTAAAATATCCATCCGGAAACACGTACTTAGAGCGTAATAGACATTTCGGTGAAAAATAGTTCCTTATGGGATTAGGTAAAATATAGAATTTAATTATCAGTATTCCAAAAGTTTCGTTAACAAGAATTATTCCGTGACAAAATAACATTGTGTTTTTTGTAGGGCTTAGTAAAAAAATATTATATAGGCATGCGAAGTAGCAACATTATTAGACTATACAAAACAAATCTCTTAGCCTCGATGCCTTATGGTTTGTACGCAATACCACTCTTCAGAGAGACTTGAACGTAGAAACTATTTACAACCAGGTCTTGAAATTTTCTAAAAAATTTACAGCTCCATGACAGCAAACTTCCCAAACCAGTCGATCAAAGATCTAAACAATTACGATCCAGCCATCCCCACCGAATTTTCGAGACTACGAGCAATACTGCTTCTAAAATCTTCAAAGTCTATATTTTTTCCTTCCACTAGGAGATAAAAAGAGGCCATTTTGATCCCTCTCCATCTGTATAGATAAATAATAAAAAAATATTTTGCAGTGCTGACTCCGTTCTATTCTTAGTTTAATGAAAACAAATAAGTATGACTGACAAAGTTTAGTGTGCACTGTTGTCATGTTATTTACAAATTTACATGACCACACTTTATTATGCTGGCAACACAACGCAAAAAGACTACCTCAGGACGAATGCGCGCGCCGGATAGTTCGAACAAAGTTCGGTTGAACTATTTCCGGCGCCAAAAAGCGGTACGGCTTTTTAACTCGAAGGCGAAGGAAGATTCACTCTCTCAGTTTCTGACGTCGGTACGAAGAGCATCGCGCTCCGTTCCAGGCCTCCGGTCGAAGCACATGGCTCTCAGTTTCTGACGTCCGTACGAAGCACATCGCCCTCAGTTTCTGACGTCTCGAAACGATTATCATGGCACTCGTTTTCTGGTCGCCAGCCAAAGGACGTCCCTCTCAGGCCATGGAAACCGAAAGAAGCCCATGGCCCTGAAACCCTCGACGACACACGATGGAGGGCCACCCCTCGATTCTACCTTGGAAGGAATCGAGGACGAAAGGAGCTGAGGTCATTTTTTAACGTGGTATTTATTTTAATCCATTACGTTACGGTCCACCGAAACTAGCCTATTTTACCTGTGATAAATTAACTAAATTATTTTGTGGTAGGCGCTCGTTACGATTAATTAATTATACATCTTTATATTTACACTCTCGCCTGCTAGTTATATTTATACATTAATTATACTTTTGTTAAAATTTAATACCCGAGTTTTATTTAATTACCTTTATTATTGTCTCTATGCATTTCATAGAGTGGCACTCAAACCGAGATAATTCATCATTGTATTTTTATGTATTTTATATTACAGCAATAACCGAATGAGTAACGCATACCGACAGGTGACTGAGGTTTTGTATGTAATGTCAACCTACCCACGACCCTGCTTCCCCGCGTCTCATTGCTCTGCCGCATTCCTATCCCGTCCCATCCTTCTATCCCATATCCACGCTCGCCGTACCCAGGCGCACCTGCCTTTCCTTCATAATTCCAATCCAAATCCCATTCTTTCCTACCAACCTACCCACACACATCCCAACACCCTTTTCCCCTACGTTACACTATTTATGTCGGATCTCCACAGCCTACCTCCACCTTTCGGCACGGGACAGTAATGATTTTTGTCTAAACCGATAAAGGAAAAAACATATTATTTAAAAACATATTGTTATTCGCCCAATGGCCGGAATAGCATAATCGGCAGCACGTAATGTAATGTTGTAATTCACTATCGTGGATTTTTTTTGGCGGCGCATGTAAAAGAGTTCACGTTGATAAACAAGTTTAATTTAAAATTAATATTCAAAATTGGATGTAAGGTTATGGTTATACGGTGGAATATATTTTTATACCGTAGATTGTTGTCCGAATTCGCTATCAAAACTTATGCAGCCTGAGAATCCAGCGTGGGTTCTGTTAAATTTTCTCATGGAGATGGTCATAGGCTTCTGATACTTATACTTATAGGGTTATCGCATTCTTCCACTCGTTCAACAGTTATATCGGCTGGACCCTATATCAAATACATATAATTACTCATAGACGTAATGCATGGAAATACCTTTTAAACCAGATCTCTACGTAAATTATTGTTGTGTTCAATTTCAAAATGATAAATAATTATTGCAAAATGTCACAGTTAATTAAGTATGTGACAAATTTTAATTAATTGATAATTTTAAATATTTGACGTATGAAATAGCTAGCACATCTAAACTCTTCCGACTGGAACACATCGAATATAATATATATACCACATTTCTATAGAGAAACAACTCAAAAAACCTCATTTCAAAATAATGGCGTTTGATTTTTTTGCAGAAATTATCATTTAAATCTTAAAGCCTTGATTTTGAGGAGAATGTGTTTTTTTTAATATTTAGTTTAGTGGAATTCAGCAATTCACAATGAAATTTTACAATTAAATAAGGAAGTGACCACAGAACAGATAATTAATAGAATACCGATAGGCTATACTCAATACGCCGCAGCATGCAGTGTTTTGAATGTGTGAGTGTCATACAAAAATGAAGCACGCGTTATGCACGTGCAATAGTGTGTGTAATACACCAACATTAAATGCGCGTAAATGCATAAGCCGAGAAGAGTTTTCAGTATTCGACGTAAAACGTATTCTTGACACGTGTGTAAGTTTAACCCGGATTCTTCCTTACTCGAGTCAGTTACCTGCTATCGCCTTACCCGTTATGTATTTCAGTTCGCATTATTTCTGAGTTCCTTGGAAGTGACCTATGAATTCCACAGGGAACTCAGAAATAATGGGAACTGAAATACATAACGGTTAAGGCGATAGCAGGTAACCGACTCGAGTAAGGAAGAAAACTTACACACGTGTTAAGAATACGTTTTACGTCGAATACTAAAAATTGCTCTCGGTTTATGCATTTACGCTCATTTAATGTTGGTGTATTACACACTATTACACGTGCATAATGCGTGCTTCATTTTCGTAGGACACTCACACATTCAAAACCCTACTTCAAGATGTGGCGTATTGAATATAGCCAATCGGTATTCTATTTATTATCTGTTCTGTGGAATTCCAGTATATAACACGATTAATCTCAGAAATGGTTTTACAATTTTATGACACAATGATTTTTGTTTGAATGAAAAGGGGTTTTAACAGTATTTTACGAGATACAGTTACTAGTTGTGTACTCTGGCCAGTGCAATGCTCGAGCCTGCGACCACTGTCGTCAGAAATGGACATTATTTTATCACTGTTAATAGAATAAGGTTGTCTTACCATATTATCATCTGGTCCGAATCCAACCGTGGACACAATAAAAGCACACGCTATCAAGTGAATGCGAAAAATCATTTTGATAACGTGCCTTACATCGACTGAAATAACAGTTCAATGTATTTATGCTTTTTATATTGTGTTAATGAATATGATTTAATTACAATTTAAATGTTAATTATCTTTGCATGTTAATAATGTTGTATTGTATGATCATGATTTGTATCCGATTTAATTCACGTTATTCAAGTATACAATGTTGTGACGAAAATTGATGCAATTAACAAATCGGGCGATTATTTTTTTGAATTCCATTACTTGAAGGTAGACTGATAAAATAAACCTTATGGAACAGAAGTAGTGTCATATTAATTTTTTTACATACTTATCTTGGATATCACTGGATGACTAGATTTGTCAAAGTGGTATCCAAGAAGTACAAAACGTCCGCAAGTTAGACCTAGAGGCCGCTGGATCGATGAAATGATAAAGGTCTGCGGAAGTACGTGGCAACGCAATGCACAGGACCGAGAGAAGTGGAAGCAGCTTGAAAAAGCCTTCATCCAGCAGTGGATAGATTAAGGCTGATGATGACATACTTATAGTGAACTTTACAAATTATGAATTCAAGACGTCTACAACATGACATCAGAAAAAAACAAAAAATCTTTCTCGTTATAGATTTTTATTTTTCCATTGCTTGTATTTCTTCCTTCTTTCCTCGACGTTTCGGGCTCGTTGCAGAGGCCATTATCAAGAGATATGTGCTATGTATGTTGAAGTGTAGTGTAGATGTATGAATGCAAACGTCGCTCTAAGCATGCCAAAAGGAATCCGATTAGCGAAGAGCAAACGTTGTACAGAGTAATGTGTCAATCGTTACGACCAGAGATATCGGATCGAATATTGGATTTTGCTGACAGTGCCAGAAGCCATGACGTTTTAAACCTTAACCCATCTTCCCTATTAATATTTTCAGGGTTTCTATGAATTTCGATGGCCTCCTTTACCAATCGTGCGAAATATCCTTGGTATTCTTATTTTATTTTGAAACCACGCTTGATCCTAAGAAGATCGTATTTGTTGTATTAATATTAAGGATTGTTTTGTTTTTATGTGGCATGGATGTCAGCCACTTACTCAACTAATTAGGTCCATATTCAGGGTCCAAGTACACATTGAAAAAGAACATGTGAATTTATTAGACCCGTGATTCAAACCCGGGACTCCGACATTATAAGCCTAATGCGTAATCACACGTTGATCGTGGGTGTTGAATTATGAATTAAATAATGGAAAAGAAAAAACATCATTCATTTAGAAATTATCATAATTTTTCCGACGCTTGTATTACGATTCTTCTGTTTAATGTGCGTTTTTCTCATTGACGTATGTCCCTTGAGACGAGACCGTTCAAGGTTCTTAACCATTCCTACACGATTTAAATGTGTCTCATCGCCAAATACCACCTCCACTTTGTGGATGCCATTATATGATATTCTTAGAATCGTGCGTGATTTAAAAAAAATAAACCATTTATGCTAGATCACAATTAATACATTATAATAGGTACCTAATTGATATATTGTATCATGAATACATGATTTAATTGATATGCTAATACATTGAGGGTTCGAGAATTAAATGAGTACAAGTGACAATAATATAATGAGGAAAATGGTCAGGTTACATTAGCACTTTTCATATCATAACATACCTATTTACGGTTAGAACAGGCTTAGAATAATATTATTATGTACTTAGTAGCTTTATATAAAATATATAGGTATAAGATATGAATTTCAGTTCCATCATTAGATTACATAAAATTGACAGAGCTAGAAATGGACAGCAGCTCTGGTCGTAAAATCCTCGGAAATAACACTCCGCTTCGTGAAAAAATAAAACAGTTGTTTTCCAGTTCGTGAATAATTAAGTGAATTACTTATTTACTTATATATATTTTTTACCACGTCTTTATTAGCTCGTATTCTTGCTTGTCCGGTACAGATTTTTTATTGTGTGTCCAGTACATTTTTTTTGTTTGTCCAAGATTTGTATTGAACGAATGAAGATTTTTAACTAACTTCCCGACTAGCTAGACATTTGGAACTTTTAGATTTAGAATATATCAGGACACGACGACAATGCATTTTTTTTAAATACTTTTAACCATTTTGAAGCAGAATTGAATTCATTTTCAGTTAATTCTGTTTTGTATGGAAAGTTATTATTGTCGGTTTCTAAGGGGGTCCTAGCAACTAAATTATTAATATATACGTGCGTTACCTAATATGAAATGTAAAAATGACATTTCCATAGTCTATAATTCAGTACTTCTATCAAGTACAAAAAAAAGTATTGTCAAGTTTATATGATTCAACAGAAAATTTAAAAACGTGGTACCTATATAAAAGTACTTTTTATCTTGTAGGTAATATCTTATGAATTTGAAAACTCGGTAAACACATTCTACTAGCAGTAATGAGTTTTTGTGTTATTTTGCCACACATAATTTTACGTGGTTCTGTGGTCTAGTGTTCTGGTCAAACATATTGTTATGGCTTTTGACTTTAAAAATAATACTAGTGAGACTAGAGTACCTATATTCAATTTTACGATTACCATACTTATACTATATTTTGATTGCAGTAATACGAAAGCAAGGAAGAAAAAATTCTTTGACATACATTCATTATGTATATATAAATGTTTCGTAGGGCCTAAGAGCGGAATGCAGAAACATTTGTCATAACTAAAATTTCCTTAGCAGAAAACACTATGCAGAAACATTGTCCTTAGTTAAGATCAATTAGGTATATTGAAAATAATACCATATTTAAAAATTCTCTTTCCTATAGTTTAGGTAAATTATTTTATAATTGTTAAACGATGACAAAAATATGACAACTGCATTTTATAAATGCAATAACTATAAATACATATTAATATTTCATTATAATACTCCGTAATGTTTCCGTTATAAGTCATTATACGTGATTACACAGGCATCGCAAGATATTTTTTTAACATGGTAACACTAGCGTCAAGTGTCATTTTATCATCTGGCATCTTGTATTTCTGCGGGCTGGCGTATAAAAGTAAAATAATATTCTGCAAGTACACGCCAAACGAATTAACACTATCAATATCCATATTGAGATGCATTGTTAAATGAATTTGAGTGTATGGACTGTTTTATAGACATGCAAATTTATTTTGACAGCAGCTGTCAGTGGTAAATGGTAATACAAAAGGGGGCGTGTTCATAACAAAAGTAGTCTATGGTTAAGGATTCCTTAACTCTATACTCAGGATTGTTCATAGTTAAGTCATGCTTTTCGGCGACTTATCCTTAGGATCAAAATCTTAGATTGTGCATGCCGCTCCAAGCAGATAATGCACTGATTGTGTGTGGTAAATAAAGAAAAAGAGAGGATAATACCATTTTTGAGAGTAGAGTAATATTCCGAAATTACGAGACAGGTGAGTCCGACGAAAATCGCGTAAGTCGGGATAAAACTTTACATAATAAATAAAATAAAAATAAGAAGGCCTTTTTTTCTAAAAAACTTTCCATATAAATACATATAAATTTTGTTTAATTTTAATTGACCAAGGACTGATAATAACACTAGTGTAGAAGAAAATTATTTAATAAATTGCAGTTCTTAGTACAAATTATTAAAAAAAAATGAGTTACACAAAAAAGGTATTTCGATTTTGATGGCTTCATAAAATCTAACAAATTCGTCTGACGACACAATGCCTACTTTTGTTCTCGCAGAATTTCTTCGTAGCGAGTAT
Source organism: Rhyacophila brunnea (assembly GCF_057557595.1). NCBI lineage: Eukaryota > Metazoa > Arthropoda > Insecta > Trichoptera > Rhyacophilidae > Rhyacophila > Rhyacophila brunnea. The sequence continues at coordinate 20,675,811 of NW_028232860.1, forward strand.
TGCTTTAAATGGAATCTGTTTAGACTTACAATAACGTTCGACTTCGGGTATGAAGTGGTGACCAAATCAGTCCTCAAAAACGATAGTTATCATTCAAGCTTTATGATTTGACTTCCAAATCACTGGTAAACGAAAAAAATCAAGAACAGCGTTTCTCCGAGTTCGCGTAACTCGGGGTATTACTGCATACTTCATGAAAATCTTTGTCCAGCCATCATCTTTATCAAGTATTCTTTAGGTATCTTTATGTCAGAAGTTTAAAGACTGTATTAAATTTCTCCCCTACAAAATGAGTAGGTGACGCACTCATATGTTTGAGAAATTATCTGGCGCTCCGGTTTGTAAATTTGTCTTATTCGAGCGCTGAAATTGAATCCTGTGTATACCATGTTAGTATTGATTTGTACTAAAAACCTAAAAACACTAAAATCACTAAAAAACAAAAAAGATTAAGTAGGTATTCATATTTTTTTGGGATAGTTAGTAGTAGCTTAAAAAATGCCTCAGTAGATAGTTAGTTTGTAGAATTTTCATTCGTATATTTATTTTAACATTGAATTTGATTTTCCCAACATGGTCAATGATAGACTTGTAACTATTCTATTCTCAGCATTTCAAATTAATGTGTCGTATTAGGTATGTATATAATGATAATTGACTACTAATACGCTAATAATGATTAATACACATATGAAATACTCACTGTAAAGAAATTCTGTCACGCTCTGATCTATAATATTTTACGTTCAGTTTTTATCAAAATTGAGTTATTATTATACACAATTGCTCATCTGCTTTATAGTTTTATACTGTAAAAGTATTGTATGCTCAAGTATGATATTAATTATTATCGAGAAGGTATTGTCTCATTTCAGGTTTGAATCTTGGGTTTGGCAAATACACATAATGTTTTTCTTTGTAAGAATATGTGATATATTTGGGAGCATAATCTGAATAATCTTTAATTTTTTTTGTAAATATGTATACTTACGTTACATTAGATCAGGGGTGTCAATAAGGTAGATCGGGAAATGAGTATTGATCGATCGCCAAAAATATGTAACTTATTTATTCATAATTTCGAAGTATAATGGGATTACCCTTATTACACATATTTATTTTATCCAAATTTTTAATTATCTAATTCTAACACCATAAAACTAAAGCAAGCTAATGGATAATATCTGGTTACTAGATTTAGCATTTTTAGTCGACATTACAGCGAAACTGAATGAATTTAACTTAAAACTACGAGGTCCTGAAAAAAAACAAATTTTCACATGATTAGTGCTGTAAACGCTTTTAAAGAAAAACTGAATATGCTTGAAACTCAAAAATAAATAATTTTCCGAATATGATGCAACAACTCAATAGTTCAGTTTTTTACAAATTATAACAATAATAAATACATCGATCGAAGTCAAGAAATTAACCACGAAATTTGAGTACCGCTTCCAAGATTAAAAAAAACTAGATGTCATAGTTTTATTTATGAGTTTTCCATTTGATACCAAAAACAAAGCAGAAGTAATTGAAGGAAACCTATCGACACTTTTTCATATGAATATTTTGAAACTTGAAGAGGAAATAATCACGCTGCAAAATAATATTTACATTAAAGCAAGAGCTTCGGAAGATAAATTTTGGAAATATTTACCAGCAGATAAGTATTCAAATCGGTTAAAATGTGCTGAAATTTTGTATGCCTGTTTTGGTTCGACATGCTTATGCGAATCAGCGTTTTCTCAAATGAAAATTATAAAATCGAAGTACAGAACAATTTTAACGGATGAACAATTGGAATCATGTTTGAGAAATGGTTTGAGTAATTACACCCTTAATTATACAAACATTGTAGACACCAGCTAACAATGTAGGATAATTAATTCAAGCTCTATAGCATCCGGAATCACAAAATAAAATTTATGTACTTATTGAAAATAAAATAACGTGTACAACGCTTTATTTAATTTTATTAGCAATATTCTATTCTATATATTGGTTTAAAAATATATCTATTATGTACTATACTTATATATATATTATATATACATCCCGCTATCATTACTGCGTTATCTAATAGGACACTTTCATTCAATATTGCGTCCAACTGTAATTCGGCGTCCGGTATACGGACGCAGAATTGAATTCATGTAATTTTACGTTTTCTCATCACCCAACCGCTCATAGAGTCTAAAACCGAAAATAGCCCAGACGCAGTTTTGTTACCTCATAGGAACAAAATATGTATTTGTAGTTTGCAGTTTTGTCGCTGAATATTTGTGCCTGTATATTTTGTTTACAATGTGTCGCGTGTCGTACGTCCTACGGTTGGCAATGCTGTATTCCAGCTTTTTATGCCAGCACGTGTGATGCAATAACAATAATAATTATTATTTATTCATTACTCATTCCTATGGTGTGACCTTCGGGACAGACGCGATGTATGGTAAATTAGATAGGTAAGTATTATTATTTTATCGCATTCCCGTTATTGTTTCGGATACTTACTGTTTTGAAATATTGGTAACCTACCTACTTAGTATTAGGTTTTTATACAGTATTCTTTAATATCTTTATTTTTATTGTTGGTAGGGAAAGATGATTTATTGAGTTTAGCAAATTTTTGCAAAAGTTTATCACCAGCTATTTTATTGATACTCGTATGTTTTTATCAACCATCTTAACTTTATTTTGTTACTTATAGGTAATTCTTGTTTTTTTCTTTTTGTCAACCTATTTTCCATTATATATAGGGTTATTTTTTTCTTATACAATGTCATAATTGTGTTTCTACCAAAAACCTAACTTTATTTAGACATTGTTCTTGTGTTTTTTAATTATTAAATTGTGTAACTATTTTGAAGTACATATTGGGTGCCTATTATTTTTATCAACTAATGTTTCTACTAACTACCATCCTAACTTCATTTAGATATAGTTATTATTTAAAGTAGTAACTATAATACTATAACAGTTATTATAATATGAATTTATTAAAAATAATTTTGTTGCTTATGACTATTTTTCTTTCGCCCAGCATCGGATAGATCCTGGACAATGACATTATATAAAATAAATAAATATCTAGTTTTTTTGTGTTTATTCAGATGTACTTATAAGAATGTTATGCTATGAATTTTATATTAAATACGCTCTTTCTCTTTGCTTATACAATTTTATGGATCCGCAAAGTATAGTTTTACTTATCACAGTAAAGGGAATCAGAGAATTATGAAACTTAATTACCACTTTCCAGCAGCGAAGTGTGGAGGTAGGCTGTTAAGACCTGCCATAAATAATCCACATTAAACTTTGTTAGTCACACGTATGTGTTTTTATTGAACTAAGACTACAATTTACAGATGGTATTAGTTAGTTTAAAAAATTAATTAAACCCTGCCTAAACCAAACCAAAATAGTTTTGGTATATTTTGGACGATACGACAAAACTGTGTACATTTTTTCATTCATACTTATTTGTTTTCGTTGGATTCAGAATACATATTACACATACTGTTGGTTAATTGTTAAAATTAATGAAGCCCTTCCTAAACCAAATTATAATAGATAAAAAAATATTATTATATCTATAATATGTCCAAAGTTATTTATGACTTAATTGCATAATTTTAGATATTTTATAGATATACTTACTAGTATTTATTGACTATTATCTATTATGGATTGGTTTTCGCAGGTTTTACTTGTTTAGTTACGGTAAAGTTTGAAATAAGGAACATTTTGGTGTAACTAACTCAATATGTAATTTTTTCGAATTAGTGTCTTCTGCCAGAACAGTGACGAAATGTGGATACGTCATATTATATTCAATAATCCACTTCTTTTATTCAAAGAATAATTCACAAGATTTGAGAATGTAGAGAACATTCTATATTTATTGAACATAAATACTTTAAAACATCTCAACAAATTACTATCAAGTGCAAGTACCTACGTTTTAAAAACTAAATACTTGGATTGATACCTACCTTAATTCAATATTTAAAAAAACCGGTAGCCAACATTATAACGCAATTTGATAAAGATTTCGTATAAGAACTATAAGTTAAAATCTTCATAATTAAGTAGGATGCCCGTTGCTTAATTGGAAAAGCAAACTGGCACAAATCCAGCGGTCTCGTTGGGTGCCGTATTTTTTGGTCTATAAGTGGGTATATGCATGAGATGTTTTCAAATTATGTTCAATATTATATTCAGATTTCAAAAAAATGTTTAACATTAAGTATATACATTTTCGAATGTTATTCATGTTACCTATATAATTATTATATATTTTTTAGCGTTTTTATTAGCTCGTATTCTTGTTTGTCCGGTACAGATTTTTTCTTGTGTGTCCAGTACATTTTTTTTCTTGTTTGTCCAAGATTTGTATTGGACGATTGAAGATTTTTAAGTAAATTTCCGACTAGCTAGACATTTGAAACTTTTAGAATATATCAGAACACGACGACAATGCATTCTTTTAATACTTTTAGCCATTTTTAAGCAGAATTGAATTCATTTTCAGTTAATTCTGTATTTTTATGGAAAGTTATTACTGTTGGTTGCTAAGAGGGTCCTAGCAACTAAATTATTAATATATAAATGCGTTACTATGGAAATCAATATGAAATGTCAAAATGACATTTCAGTAATCTTTCATTATTATTATCCTAAGAGATTTTGGAAAACGCACTAACGGCTCATTTAAGCGACATTTTATTGTTATTTTTACATCTTCACTTCAAAATGTGCGCTACCGATTCATCTACCGTTTGAATTGACCACATTTCACAAATTTTCAATGATTTTACAGGTACTTGACGTTTATATCCGATATTTTCTTACACACCGTATACGATCGCCATATTTACTGTCCACGCCTGTCAGAATGACGTCTTCGTCGCTTAAGACCTTCTAATCCTTTATTTGACAAACGAATTCGATTATTTTTATTCAAATATCGTAATGTAGGCATTGGCGCACTTTTTTCCGGTGAAAAAACCATAATCTAGGTACAATTCACTGCGTAAATAAAAATCTGACAGGTGCGTCCGCCACTGTGCGTCATATCATAGATAACGTGATATTCCAAATTTGATTTTTTTAAATACTTTGTGGCTGTTCACTCAATCTTTTTTTATTGAATAATTACCTAGGCTACTAATTTCCATAGATCAGATAGTCATATTAAACTAACAAAGTTGCCATTGCAAACAATGAAAGAAATTAATACGAATTGTTATAGTCATCAAAATGTGTGATATTGTATAATATCTACCTATTTTTATCGTCCCTATCATCATCAATCTTGACCTATCTATTGCTGGATGAAGGCCTCCTCAGCCTGATTCTACTCCTTACTTACACATGAATTGTTATATTTATCAAAATCAGTGATATTATATTATTATCTACCTATCTATATATAATGCCATTATTATCACGAGCCTCAATAAATCCACTGCTGGATGAAGGCCTCTCTACGTTGATTGTATTCTTGACAGTATTGAATTTCTAATGCTATTTATCTACATATCATATCGTCATCATAATCATCATCATCATCAACCAGGATCAATCCACTGCTGGATGAAGAGTTCCGCAACTTGATTCTACTACTATTGGTTTAACGAATTTGTGATATTATACATATTTCTATCCATCTTATCATCATCGACTTGAACCAATCCACTGCTGGATAATGGCCTCCCTACCCCGAATCTACTCCTTTCTGTCATATGAATTGCTGTATTTATCAAAATCAGTGATACCATATTTATCTACAAATTCATATTGTTATCATCATCATCATCAACCAGGATCAATCCTCTGCTTAATAAAGACCTCCATAGACTGATTCTACTCCTTTTTGTCATATGAATTTCTGTATTTATCAAAATCGGTTATATTATATTTTTCTACATATTCATATCGTCATCATCATCATCATCATCACACCGACCTGAACCAATACACTGCTTAATAAAGACCTCCCTAGCCCGATTTTACTCCGTTCTGTCATATGAATCCCTGTATTTATAAAAATCGGTGATATTATATTTATTAGCATATTCATATCATCATCATCATCATCATCATCAAACAGGATTAATCCACTACTTAATAAAGACCTCCCTAGCCTGATTCTACTCCTTTCTGTCAAATAAATTTCTGTATTTATCAAAATCGGTGATATTACATTTATCTACATATTCATATCGTCATTATTATTATCATCATCATCGACCTGAACCAATCCACTGCTTAATAAAGACCTCCGTAGCCTGATTCTACTCCTTTCTGTCGTATGAATTGCTGTATTTCTCAAAATCGGTATTGAATTTCTAATGCTATTTATCTACATATCATATCGTCATCATAATCATCATCATCACCAACCAGAATCAATCCACTGCTGGATGGAGGGTTCCGCAACCTGATTCTACTACTATATTATACCTATTTCTATCTTCCTTATCATCATTGACCTGAACCAATCTACTGCTGGATAAAGGCCTGCCATGCCTGATTCTACTCCTTTCTGTCATTTGAATTGCTGTATTTATCAAAATCGGTGATATTATATTATATCTATTTATATTTCCATTATCATTATGAGCCTGAATCAATCCACCGGTGGATGAAGGCCTCTCTTAAGTTGTTTAAATTTCTGTCGGTCATATGAATTGCTATATTTATCAAAATTGCTGATAATATATTTACCCATTCATAATATCGTCATTATCATCATCAACCGAGATTAATTCACTGCTGGATGAAGGTTATCCCAACCTAATTCTACTCTTCTTGGTCATATAAACTGCAATATTTTTTTTAATTTCTTATTTTATATACCTACCCATTTATATCGTTATTATCGTCATCAACCTGTATCAATCCACTGCTGGATGAAGGCCTCTTTAAGCTGATTCCACATCTTTAGGTCTTATAAATTCCTATTCTTATCAGATATAATATGTATTGCTTCATTATTTATCAACATTTGTGTCGATATGAATGTCCCGCACCGGGAAACTATATTGTTTAAGGTTAATTTTTAAATCAAAATATGATTTTTAAAATATTATTCTATGACTCCAAGCATTTATTTTTTATAGACAATGAAACAAAATAATGTTTAAATTTATTTTTTATGCTGCTAACTTTTTCTATTATGTACATGGGACCCGTAAGAGATTAATATTCGCGTTATATTGGATCGCTATTTATGATAATCACAATTGAGATGTATAATTATTTATCATATTTAAATGCACATACCTACACATATATTGTATTAAAATAACAGTGGCAGCAATCGGCGATTGCCAGCTGTTCTGCTAAACCTAGCAGCCTGAAATGGTGTCAGACGATATTGAGAAGGACAGACTCCAGAATAGAACACGCACATGACTCCAAATTTGTATTGGCAGTGACGACATGCAGATCGTAAAACTGACAAATCAGCTAAATTTTCAACTGTCTGACGTGAATGAAAATCCATCCCGAAGAGAAAACTATGGCGCCGTCTATACACACTTTACAATTATTATATTAAAATCCAACACCAAGTGACTATGACGAAAAGCTGTCTGCAAGACCTAGCGAGACAGACTGGCGAGAGCCAGCTGGCTCAGCTAGTATATATTATTTATTCAGTATTTCTATCAAGTAGGTACAATAAAAAGTTTTTATTAAAACATAGAATTGTCAAGTTTATATGTTTCAACAGAAAATGTAAAAACGTGGTATATAAAAAGTTCTTTTTATCTTGTAATTATTTTATGTACGTTTTGGTGAATGTTTACGAAATACTCAATCACAAATGTGTCATCAACTTGTGAAATTTTGATTACTATTTTATTCTCACAAAATATATCATTTGTAAGTAGATATCATTTGAGGTATCTATAAATTACGTAGATTTGGGAAATGGGTACGTCTTTTATTTTTGGTATAGGTATTGCAGTCTCAATTATTTATATGAAAATACATTTAATAAAATACGGTGTACCTATTTGATTTTTTTTTTAAACACATCCTTAGTATATACGAGTAATATATAATACAAGCTGAAGTACCCGGCTTCGCACAGGGTCGTTTCGTGCATACATTTATCTTAGATATTTAAACAATAATAATAAGTAATTATCTTTTTAATATTAAAATATCTGTGTAAAGACATGTCCAGCCGATTGCCATTTCATCTGCTTAGCGAACTCTATTACATCACAAACTCTTGTCTGCTTCTTTATACGTTGGTTTCTTTTGTGATCTCTTCGCGTTAGGTAACGATAGTTTTTGTCAATATCGGATCATTCTATACTTTTCTCCTAATTGGAATAATATTTAAATACTGATTGACGATAACAAAATATTTTAATCTTTGCAAAATTTTAATCATTATGTTCAGCATACCTTATATTATAATAATATATCGACTGTGGAAAGTAAAAAGGGCGTAATCCACACAAATCAAATTTTACAGGAGGCACAAAAACGTTTCTGTTAAGTACGTTTTCGGTCAAAGTTAAAATACAAAATAGACATACTTAACCTTGAAGTCCATGATAATTAATAATTTGGTTTTTATATCTTTTATCTGATATTAGTTATTGAGTTAATTTAACAAAGAAACAAGAACAAAAATGATGGTTACTTCGTTTTTCCCACGTCACTTCCTTCTTTTTTTTAATTGCTAGCTAAATTTAGATAATAATTCGGCATTTGCAGTTCACTTCCTTTGGATTCAACGTGTATTTGTTTAGTCATGTACAACCATTTTGAAAAAACTGAGGGTTACGCCCTTTTCCCTTTCGATAGTCAATAATATGAAATACAATTTACAATCACTTCTTATCTCATATGGACCGTGGCGATGTAGTGGCGTATATTCTCATGCAGTATATTGGAGCATCCTCAATTATCAATATCAAGTCGGTTCTAAATTTTCCGTAAATCATGCTCTTTAGCATTGAGTCAAAAGACAGAGCGAAATTCACAAGGCAATAACTTCCCTGAAAAATACATACATAATAATTAATATTTGAATAGATTCACATTCAAATTTTATTTATTTTCACATACTTATAGTTAACTTTACAAATTATTAATTTTAGACGTTCACAACATGACATTTAGAAACAAAGGAATATTAGGTATTAATTTAATTTTTTAATTTTAAATAATTTTTTAATTATTTAATTTAATTCAGAACAGTATTATATAAAAAAAGAAATATATCGGTATTAAGATATTAAACAAAAGAAAAGTGTAAATACAAAAACATATAAATTATAAAGCATGGAAGCACACCGAATGAGCTAAGTGGATCCGATTTTAAGAATTTATAAAACAACGCAGACCTATACTCATCTCACGCAGGTGGAATATATTAACATCCGAAGTGATTTGATTGAACAGAGTTATTGCCAATGGCAGGTTAGTTCTGCACCTTACGAGAACAAAAACTCCCGATTTCTAAGATAGTTATCAGGGATACAAAGGTCAATACTACCAAGGATGGCAGAATTCTCATTTTCACCGCGTATGTCGGAAATTTAAGTCGGAAAAAATATGTGGCCAAATATAAATATTGTCTAAATGAGTAGATAAACAAGTTGTCCGAGCTTAAGCGTCGACCCATTACATCGTGGGTCCCAGATTCGAATCCTGTGTCTGGCAAATTCACATTCAATTTGTGTTTGAGTATGGACCTAATAGGTTGGGCAAGTGACTAAAACATCCATTTCTCGTAAAAACAAATATGTTAATATAATGATGAGCTTATTAGAATCAGACATGGTAAAAATATATATATATGTAAGTGTATAAAGCTGTGGTTCGCTGGTTCAGAACCACGATCGGTTACAAGAATGCCTGTTATATCAATATGTATTTGATCCATTGCCAGGATAAAAAATGAGTTGGACGAATGACAACTAGATATTAATCGTAAAAATAATACACGTAAGTAATAGAATGGGAACTATGTACCAAATATTCAAAAAAAAGTTATTCAACAAAAATAAGGTATACGTTTCGAGTGCTTTCGAATATATTATAAAATAAAATTAAAATGATGATAATTATTTTTAAATTATAAAAAATATATTTAAGTATGTATGGCAATTTGAGAAATGCACTATGTTAGCTAAAACATGGACTAAGTGCCATATGAATTCCTTTATGTATGGACTGTTATTAATTATAATGACTAGGTATATTCTAAACCACTATCATTTAACTGATGTTTGGCACTAAATACCCATTTTGACAATACACATGCACACAATATTTCCAATGCAATCTTTGTAATTTAATAGAAGCTTGAAATATTTTTTATGGGAGTTAGGTCCATTTTTAAGGGGGGAGATGCTCAGCGCAGGTCAAAATGCAGCTTTTATTGTATTTTCAAAGCATGATCCTGGACATTCCTTAAACGTTGTAGATTATCTATTTACATAATTTTGAAGCCTTATTATCCTTCATATATATTTTAAACATTTGATGACTGCATAAAGTATTTTTATTACATAAAATAGTATTCTTTTGAACCTCTCGCTCTAATGTTTTAGAATATAGTCATATTTCAGTACATCCGTGTGCAGTGGTGTTAAGATTTTTTACATTTATTAATTTTTAAACACATTTATAAAACCATTAATATAATTTATGTCGACATTATAATAGTAAAATATTTACGATAAAAAATTATATTGATAATGTGATCCCAATTTTTTTTTTGATCAAATTTGATCACAAAAATTTGATCACACATTTTAAATTTATGAGTTGTTTTTCTGGCAGGTTATAATATTCTTGTTCATAAAATGAATAACAATAATTTTTTTAAAATTATAAATAATATGTTTTGAGCGGTCATAACACTTATAACAAGCCTGTGCGTCATCTCACTATGAGGGAATGAGCTGCGACACAAAATGTATTACCTATTGTTCAACTGGCGAGCAACTCACAATGATATCATCACAAGTTTTTTGGCACAAGTTTATTGGGCTACACATACTGAGTATGGGTAGTTTCATCCGAGACTTGAATAAACAAACTGATGACAGTATTTTCAACTCACCTCTATAATAACCTACCCTTTACGATGCCGTTCCATCTGGCGGATGTATGCAGAAGGTAAAACAATGCGTTGATAACTCATTTTTTTTTTTCAAATTGTGGACTGCCTGCTTTCTAAAAATCTCAATTTATGACAGAAAAATGAAATCTGGCGGATATCTACCAATTGTATGTGTTTACCTACTGATTAACGCTATGGATTTTGAAAATAGTATCATTTTAATTGGATCTAACATTGATGATTCTAGGAATAGCTGAAAATATGAATATGACGAAGTGCATATTGACTGAAATATTTGCAGTTTAATATGCTGGGTAACCTAAGGTGTAAATGTCACCGGAGCAGTGGCGCACCCAGGATTTAATATTGGGGGGGGGGGGGCAAGGAGGAGAGCCCTGTCAACCCTCCCCAGCCATGACCTATAGGTACCACTCCGGAATTCAGGTGGACACCGAGAATTTCATTAGGGAACGGGTTTCTAAAAAAACCTGACATTAGTGTTTCGAAATTTTTGTGTTAGAATTAAAATCTAAGAAATTTTTCTAAAAAGGGTGCTGGAGAATTACAAATCATTTCTTTGCCGTGTTTTTATTTGTTTAAGCCTAAAGGTATATTTTATTGGCTTTGAATTTCAATGTTTAAAATCATTCTGATAATTTTCATTTTAGGGGGGGGGGCAAGGGGACCTGGCACCCCTTGCCCCCCCCCCCTGGGTGCGCCACTGCACCGGAGTGTTAAATTCTGTTAATTATTCAACCTACACTCTGGGAGGTCTATATTATATGCTCCGCTTAAGATCAAAGATAGTAATTTACTTAAAATTAAACGATATATTATCAGTGTATTGTATTAATTGTCATGTCGCATTGTTATATGCCAACACATTCCCTGTTAAATATTGATTTATAATATGATTTTTATGACCTTTTTTATCGGGCATCCCTCATTTTCTCTACCCATCGATTTTAAAGAATCTGACCAGATATCTTTGAAATGAGTATTAAGAATAGTGCAAATATTGTTGCGTTGAAGGTTGACTGCATTCGGTTTCCACCCACCATCCCCCCAAATTGCACTACTTATGTTCATCTAAAACAGAATAATGACAAAAAAAATCTTAAAAAGGTGTCAGTTAATAATATGATCAATGGCTATGGGATGCTGTATACCAGTGGTTCCCAAAGTTGACTGGGCTCCGACCCATCTAACAAAAATTTCCAATCTTGGGACCCACCTCTTAGCTGTCTTAGAGAAAAGAGGGCATACATATTGGTAATGCTCAGATTCCCTAGTGGCGAGTCGTGGAACTACTTAATGCTGTCTTATTTGTTTTAATTAAAATAAAAAAAATATTTTTTATAAGTGTTACCAATATGAATGAAAGACTGTTGAAATAAGAAACAACTTAAATAAAAAAAAAATATTACTTAAACACCTACACCTGCAAGGTTTTTTTTACAAAGTTATTTCAATGGGAAGGATGTATTTGTTTCTTATTTTTCTTCATTACAGTTTTGGCATCAACTTCAACTTTAGTTACTTTTAATCGCAGTGAGTTTGATATATCCAATTTATTTCGGTATTTAGTTTTAATGTTAACCATAACCGACAATCCGACCTCACATAGATATGAGGTAATAAAGAGGAGGAGGACTTTCATAGCTTCATCGAACATTCATTATTTTATCACAATATTTTCCGTAACATAAGTTTATTTCAATTTTTAGGAATTATAAATAGCTGAATGAAATATCAAATTTATCACTTCCTATTTTTTTTAAATTTATGTATACAGTGGCGAGAGCCCACTCAATATTCGCTCGCGACCCACTGGTGGGTCAGGACCCATAGTTTGGGAAACCATGCTGTATACTGTATAGTACAGGCTCGCTCAAAGAAAAATGGTTTGGGAGGAGGGCGTCCATTTCAAATAAATGTCCATAATAATTTATTATTGATTTTTAATGCGGCATGACGGGATGGGTTTAAGAAAATCTAGCAGTAGCCACGTACTTCTGCATTTATTCATCGCATCAATCGCGAACCCCCAAAGTTTTCTGGCTATATTCCCATTATCCAGATACTCCGCACATTTAATCTAGCGATAAAGACTTACGCATCTATTATAAACACAAGACTGCTATCGGCCTCTACCAGCGGTTATCGAGGGTAGTTTATCATATGGTTGTATTGAGGTATTATAATTGTTACAATACGTTAGCCGTCTAAACACTCAAAACTGTCTATCTCGCTCTAAAATTTAGCACAGCCAAGTGAGGTGCTGTTAAAACAGCACTTTTTCTAACAATTACAACTAACTTACTGTAAAAATTATAATATTTCCATATAAAAATATGAAAAACTACTCTCGATAGCCGCCGATAGCGACCAATAGCATTATTGTGTATAGAATAGATGCGCTGGGCTGCAGCTTTAATTACGAGTTGTTGCATCCTGTCATATCCACACATCGGTTCGGTTATTATTCTGGACATACAAAAATCCGAACGTGAAAATTGCGGACAGAAACATTATATTCAGATTAATAAAAATATTTAATATTGGATTTTCCAATTGTATTTAACTAATACTATAAAGAAGATCCTTTATATTATTAATAATATTATCTTAATCTTCTTTATTATTATTTTGTATTATTTATTTTCAACCGCAGACAAAATGTAAATATTATATTACTCGTATATACTAAGGATGTGTTTTAAAAAAAAATCAAATAGGTACACCGTATTTTATTAAATGTATTTTCATGTAAATAATTGAGACTGCAATACATATACCAAAAATAAAAGACGTACCCATTTCCCAAATCTACGTAATTTATAGATACCTCAAATGATATCTACTTATATTTATTTTGTGAGAATAAAATAGTAATCAAAATTTCACAAGTTGATGATTTCATCATTAATTTGTGATTGAGTATTTCGTAAACATTCACCAAAACATACATAAAATAATTACAAGATAAAAAGAACTTTTTATATACCACGTTTTTAAATTTTCTGTTGAAACATATAAACTTGACCATTCTATGTATTAACAAAAACTTTTTATTGTACTTGATAGAAATACTGAATAAATATTATAGAATACTGAAATGTCATTTTGACATTTCATATTGATTTCCATAGTAACGCATGTATATATTAATAATTTAGTTGACCCCCTTAGCAACCAACCGTAATAACTTTCCATAAAAATACAGAATTAACTGAAAATGAATTCAATTCTGCTTAAAAATGGCTAAAAGTATTAAAAGAATGCATATGATGTATTCTAAAAGTTTCAAATGTCTAGCTAGTCGAAAAGTTACTTAAAAATCTTCAATCGTCCAACACAAATCTTGGACAAACAAGAAAAAAAATGTACTGGACACACAAGAAAAAATCTGTACCGGACAAACAAGAATACTAGCTAATAAAAACGCTAAAAAAATATATAATAATTATATAGCTAAAATGAACAACATTCGAAAATGTATATACTTAATGTTAAACATTTTTTTTGAAATCTGAATATAATATTGAACATAATTTGAAAACATCTCATGCATATACCCACTTATAGACCAAAAAATACGGCACCCAACGAGACCGCTGAATTTGTGCCAGTTTGCTTTTCTAATTAAGCAACGGGCATCCTACTTAATTATGAAGATTTTAACTTATAGTTCTTATACGAAATCTTTAACAAATTGCGTTATAATGTTGGCTATCGGTTTTTTTAAATATTGAATTAAGGTAGGTATCAATCCAAGTATTTAGTTCTTAAAACGTATGTACTTGATAGTAATTTATTGAGATGTTTTAAAGTATTTATGTTCAATAAATATAGAATGTTCTGTACATTCAACGTACAAAAGAAGTGGATTATTGAATATAATATGACGTATCCACATTTCGTCACTGTTCGAAAAAATTACATATTGAGTTAGTTACACCAAAATGTTCCTTATTTCAAACTTTACCGTCTGGAAACCTTCTTAATAAATAAACAGTCTTTATTTTAAAGTCATCCTTTTTACGATTACTTAATAAACTCACATGATAGACCATTTCAAACATTTTAAGAACTTCAAAGTCAAATTACTCAAAACTAGTATTCTCCAGTTAGTGTGTTCTGCCATAACAGAGACGATTTTTCGTGTGCGGAATTTTCCGTTCTCTGTAAAATTCATATTTTCCTTATTACATACCATACTCGTCTTGCCGATATCTTGCGTTATGTTGATGCAGCCAGAAAATCCAGTGTGTGTTCTGTTAATCTTCTTCATGACCCAAGCAGATGGGATGGAAAATCTATCTGGATTCTCACATTCTTGGATTCTCTCTATAGTCACATCAGCGGGGCCCTGTAATATACCGTTGGTTAGCGTATATAGAGCGTGCGTGATAGCTGAATGGGAGTGCGGAATGATTTGGATGCTGGGGGGAGGGAGCTATACAGGGATTCCAGGGACTAACATTTAATGTTGATAAGGCGAGCGTGCTGGTATGGCTCCTTGTTCCCGCACTCCCCACTAGTACTATCACTATCACTCTCGTGCGATAACTTTTTGTCGAGTCACTCTGCAGTTTGTTGAATAGATGGTTGGGTAGTTTATGATTATTTATGAATTACGTCTTCTTTGATGACGTTAGGGTCAAACGAATGCACGTCTTGACGCGCGAATGCTCTGAAGGTAACTGAATTGTTTATTTGTTTATGATATGCCTGGACGCACTACAATCATAGTATGGGTAGGTTATTTTGTCTAGGATTAGCGCTATAATTGGCCCAAACAACATTAAAACTTTCATCAAGACAATAAAAGTCACTTAGAGTCAACTCACATTTTGCAATTTTGTCATTTTTTAGTTAAATTTAATATACCAAGTGATTCTAAAGCCATTAATCTAAGTGTTAAAAGCTGATGATTTTAAGTTATTACTCTATTAACAGCTCCAACGGATTAAATATCAAATTACACTGATTATCGTATGTATGTAAATTTCTATCGATACAAAGCACTTGTTTTATATATTTTTTTACTTTTGTGGGTGGTTTTGTCTAGGCGGATTTGTCCGGGCGGTGTTGACGAGCACTGGTATGGGCGTATTTAGTTTGGCGGCAATGTCTGGGCGGCAATATCCAGGTGTAGCTTACTGTAGCAAACCGCGCGATTATAAACCCATGGCTAACACTATAAAATGTATACTTACTAATATACCAAACGAAATACAAGGGTCAACATTGAAACCAGCCACTATGCAAGCGACCATGAAGCAGGCACTAACATTCATTTTTGAGTGATTTTGTAATCTTTCGTAGCTGATATTTATAACATTTTATTGATGGCGATAAAATTTCTTTGTTTAAATAAATTAACACCAATTAAATATTTTTATTAGTATTGCGTGTTATGATTTCATAAAACATATCATTTATATTTAGAATTATGCATATTATTTTATAGATTGCCTCGTAGATTATTATTGAATTATAATCTAAATCCAGATAATCTATTCATAATATTATAATAATATACTAATTTAAGTATCCGGCTTCACACAAAGTAGTTTCATTGATCGATAAACATTTTATCATACTTAAAAAAAAGCAATAATAATTACATTTATTCATAACTTCCATCGGGATCACCATTTGTAGTTGTTTGGTATATATTATAATTTGGTACGATCTCCAACTACTAAGTCTAATTTTATATGGATACATATTATCTGATTAATAAACACATAACTGTTTTAATAGTTGTTTATTGTATGCACTTGTACGATGATTTATATAACATTTAGATAAAATTAATTTAGATATCTATGTGAATTTAGTATTTAATAGTTTTACGTCAGTTTCGGAACAACACAGTATGCAAGGAATGATTATTTAAGGGCGGACATGCTCAGCGTAGGTCAAAATGGAGCTTTTATCGCATTTTCAAAGCATGATCCTGGACATTCCTTAAACGTTGTAGATAATCTATTTATATAATTTGAAGCCTTATTATCCTTTATATTTATTTTAAACATTTGATGACTGCATATAATATTTTTATTACATAAAATAGTATTCTTTTAAACCTCTCGCTCTAATGTTTTAGAATATAGTCATATTTCAGTACATGCATGTGCAGTGGTGTAAAGATTTTTTACATTTATTAATTTTTAAACGCATTTATAAAACCATTAGAATAATTTATGTCGACATTATTGTAGTGAAATATTTATGATAAAAAATTATATTGATAATCTCTGTGATCCCAAATTTGACAAGAATTAGGCATTTCATTATTCAAAAAATGGGCAAGATTAACAAATTTGAAGATAATTCTAAAGATACTAATTTTATTATAAGCTATGTCATTGTCCATTCAAGTGTGATAAACATCCTACGAATAATTATTGCTTTATAATAATTATTGACCTAAGAATAAGGTAGTGTTTTTTTGAAATACGCCATTTCTTTTGGCATTCCCCAGTGGTCAAGCTGCAACATACGGCCGTAGCCATAAATTGACAAACTATAATTGAAGTAAGGAGTAAAATGATGTTAACGTGCGTGTTTGAACATAAGCGAAATTTACGAAAAAATTAAATTTACGAAAGCCATAAAAATGTGATAGAAAAGAAAACAATATCGATGTTGCCAATTCGTTAGTAGATATTATAATATTATGTATGCATTTTCAATAACAAAAGGTATATCCACTAAATGTATCTGCATGCCTTGCTTTCATTCGTTTGCTAATGAATAGTCTTATTGATGTATGTAATATTAAAAAAATATATGTCCTATGTAAAATTTGTTTGATAGGGGAAAATACGTTATATCGGAAAGGAATAGAAAGAAAATAATAAATCAGTGGCTTTTGCAGAAAACAGGCCTTTATTGCATATAAATATATTGTACAGACAGCGTTAGAGTAAAACGTAGTCTTAAGGTGAAGCCCAAACTGGCCGGTGACCAGATGGTAATCGAAGTTCACAGGTGTGTAGGAGAAGGAAAAGGTCAATCGTGGGAGGCAGTGTTGCCAATTGTTATTCACAAAAATATTCCAGATAGGATATAAACCAAGCTATATAATAGCCAAATAAAATGCTAGATTTTTTCAAAATTGAAAAAAAATGTGTCACAATAATAATTATTATAAACATTGTTTTTACAAGAACAAGGATCGAAAAAGAATTTAAGTATTTCCTACTATTTACAACTAATAGAATTGGTCATAAAATTTAAAATTAATGAACTTAAATACGTTAGACTAAATAGTATTTAGTAATAGTCATTTTGTATTATGCAACGTTAGTGTATTAATAAGATGTATATAATAATTGCAATGCAGTATGCAATGACACATGCGGATACATGCACATAATAATATTATTACACTTTTCTGTCTGCGCATTGAACACACTGAACGCATAGAGCAGTGGTTCTTAACCGTTGCATCGCGGAGCACTGGTGCACCGCAACAAAAATGATAAAAGCAGAAAATTCCGCGAAATAGTGAAAACCAAAAAGTCCTTCACAAAATTATTAAAGCCGATAAAAAATCTAATGCGATTGTGAATTTTCGTACCAAGAAGAAGAAGAATTGGTCACCTTGTCAACGGATCGTACTCTAAAAACTAAATTATCTGAAATAACTATGGAGAAATTTTGGATATCTCTCCAAGACGAATATTCAGCTCTCTACACGAGGGTACTGAAACAGTTTCCAACATCATATTTATACAAGCTTGGTTTCCAACAATAGCTAACATAAAAACTAAAAAACGAGAAAATCTTACGAATTTAGACGAAGAATTGAGGACTATATCAAATATTGGATCTAATATTTCTGAAATCTGCAAAATTCGACAAGGTCAGGTATCATATTAATTGATTTTCACATCAAATAAATTCCATTTTGTTAGGGGTAATTTTAGTTACAGTTTTTCCGTATATGTATATATCTTTTCTTTAAAAAAATGTTTCTTTGACTGTTATGTAATCTGTTTAATTTGTAATAATGTCCGCATATTTTTCTTCGTTTTTTGACCGTTTGATTTTGGTGCACCGCAATTTTTTCTTATAATCAAAAGTGCACCGTGACTTCGAAAAGGTTAAGAACCACCGGCATAGAGCATATAGACAAGAATATTGACCACCTGGTGTTGTGGTCTTATAATTTTATGTATTATTAAAAAAATATACTTATATCTCTACGTAAAATTTGTCGTCTTGAGATAGGGGAAAACATGGTCTATCGGAAAGGTAGAAAGGAAAGAAAATAATAAGTCAGTAGTGTTGCAGAAAACAGACGTTTATTGCATAAAGACATAGTACAGGCAGTGTTAGAGCAAAACATAGTCTTATGGTGAATCCCAAACTGGCCGGTGACCAGATAACCTTATAGCTCGTTCGCGGGCATGGTATTCTAAGTTCACGGGTGTGGTAGGAGAAGGAAATGGCCGATCGTGAGTGGGAGGCAGTGTTGCCAATTATTATTCACAAAAATATGCCAGATTGGATAAGAAACAAGCTAGATAGCAAAATAAAATGCTAGATTTTTTTTTAAATTGACAAAAAATGTGTCACAATAATTATTATAAACATCGTTTTTACAAGATCAGAGAGAATGCCAAAAGTATGGAAGCTAGATGTCTATTCAAAAATGCTAGATCTGGCAAGAAAAAACGGTAAATTGGCAACTGCGAATGAGTTATAATAGTTTTACAGAATTATTTTTTATAAACACTCTATATGTGTCGCTACATTTCAAAATCAGCCAAGTCCACCTTTAGGTATTTTTTACTTTTTTTGTGAATTGCTGAAGAACTACTGATTTCCAACATTTATGCATTATCAAAATGTGGAATTTATTAATTTTAAATATTCTATACCAGAAATAATATAAACTTTCACCTTTGTGACTGTGTATTTGAGAAAACAAAAAGCTTCCTCCTATTCATATATTATGGACTTGGCTGATTTTGAAATCTGGCGACACATATTATAATATAATAACGATTCTATATAAAACAAAATATAACAATAATTATACATAAAATTAGCTGGCGATTTGTGGTTTCGTTGTGCGGCCATACACTGTGCAAAAAGGATAGTGGCTGCAATATCGTCAAACGCTGTGCGGGTAGTTTCTATATAGAAAAAGAGACCTAGCTTACTAATCGAACGATTTCATTTAACTTAAATAATATGAGTGATTATATACCAAGTGCAAGTGATTTAACTTATTTCAGCCACTTCCTCAATCTACAAGACGTCAAACACAATTTGAAAAATAATATGTGTAGTTTCCAGACCCAGGATTGGTAGCCTGGGACCCACAACACTATAAGCCGACGCTTAAGCTGTTCAGCCATCTAGGGCGGGAATTAGGCCATGTTTATATATGAGATATATATCGGTAGGGTGGTTGGTATATATTGTTGCCAATATTATAATTAATTTTTTAGGAGAAGATAATTTTCTGTCCTAAACAGACAAAATTTGATATTATTAATCAAAAATATACCAATAAATGCGTTTGTAATTGCCCGGTCAAAAGATTTTTTATCTGAAGGCAAACCTTTAAAGATGACAGCCGAGAACACGTAATTTTATCTATTCTGCCTAGAACGTAAATTCATGTTTAAATAAATGTAATAAATTGCTATTTCTACTAACCTTATTTAAGATTGCACACTGAATGTAATTTACTTGTTTTAAATATTAAAAAGTAAATTGTGTCCATATGGTAAATAAAGTTTTTGAATACATAAAAATCTCGCTTGATCACCTGCTGTTTTTATCAAGTTGACTGTTATCAACTTATATCATAAAAGAAACTGACAAAATTTTGTAAGTAGTAAATTTTTATCCCATTTTGTTTGGTGGTGTTGCAATATTGTACATTCTCATACAATACATTGGAACGCTGTCGGCCGATATTTCCACGTCAAGTCTGAATTTTCCGTAAATCATGCTCGGTAGAACTGACTCCGAAGATGGAACGAAGTTGACAAGGCAATAGCTTCCCTGGAAGTAAAATAGTAATGACCAATTGAGCTAAGGATAGAAAAGATCCATGTGAATAGGTAACTGGCCTAAGTATATTGACTTCAAAGTAAAAATATACTTGTTTAGAACTTTCACCTAACTATTTAGTCACTAAATCTGAAAATGAGTTCTTATTTTCAACAGGACTCTGAATGAACCGGAGTGTCCCGGAACTCAGGTCTGGTTTGCAAAATCCTCGAGACTATCGCTCCGTCTCGTGAAACATTATTATAAATTGGCCTCTGGTTATTAAAAAAATTATTAAATTCATTTAAATTACATATCTTTTCCTAAGGTTTATTACGAAGCGCATGGTACTCGTAGGTACATATTATTCTATAATAGAAAAATCGAACACGCATTTTCGAAAAATTATCTAGCGGTCTGATTCGTAAAATATTCCATTTCGAGTGCTGGTTCTCAAATAATAATCTAGTAGTACATATTAAAATATTACTATTCATGTTAATATTATTGTTTTTGGTGTTCAAATTCATTTACTTAATTTTAATTAATAATATTAAATTTACAAAATGTGTGCGCATTGACAATTTTCAGCTTTCTATTATATTCTAATGCTAATGGATTTAAGTTTTGTACTATTCTATTTGAGTCGTTTTTTGCGATCCGGGTTTCACCTTTGGGTATCTTCACCAAAAGGCAAATACACACTGACAACGAATACAGTTAATTCTAACTTATATAACAAATTAATACAACAAAGTAGGTAAAATAATCTACCTATTAAGTCAAGGATTACAATAAAAAATATAACAAATTATGAATGAAGCGTTCGTAAAATATCACTACCTTATCTATAATGATACACTCGATAAGCGTATACATCGTCAAAACCTAATAATAGATAATTAGTATTATAAACAATAAAAATACTACACTCAAGAGATATGAAATCGTCCATTCTGGGAACAATGGTAACGTATTGGGAATTGAATAGCGTTAACTAGATCTATTATTATGAGATATATCTATGATATCACTGATATCAGTCTTTATAAGGTTATTAGTTAAACAAATAATATTCAATAATATTCTTACATCCCGGGTCGCAGAAAGCAAATGGAATACTTAGTACAAAACTTAAATCAAGTAGCTTCGGTCGATAGTATTAATATTTTTATTATAACATGGTTATTGTTATCAGTGCAGGGTAGTTATATAAGTTCTCTTGAATGTAGTAGCTTGATTTATTATTATAAGCCGACGCTTAGGCCGCTCGGCCATCGTGGGCACTACAATCTTCCTTATATTTTAAATAATATTTTCATTTGGTTTTACCTTTTTTATTGGACATCCCTCATTTTTTCTACCCATCGATTCAAGAGCACCTGCCCAAAGCTCTTTAAAATAACTATTAAGAATATAGCAAACGTTTTTTCGAATGTGATTAAATGCATTCGGTTTCCACCCACCATCTCCCCATATTGCGCCAGTGTAATTAATCTAAAACCAATTAATAATAAAAAACATTACGAAATCCAAAGTAAGAAATGACGAAACTTATAGACGAGACATTATATCATAATATATTGTTATGAAAAATTCCTGAGTGAGAAGCTGTTCATCAGTGGCGATGACTCCATACTAAGCGATTATTTAAAGCCTACCTTCTTAAGAAAAATAATCTTTAATTTCTATCGTATAATTGTCAAAAGTAATAATTTTACGATCTTTTTCCATAATTCAATAAGCACCATCTATGGCATCTCTCGTAAGTTCAATAAAAAGCCACATCGCGTCTCGCTTCGTATATTGGATGGATTATGTTTGCGTGAATCCGAAGTTTTTTATATGAACCTTTTTTGTTCTCATAATTTCAAAATGTCTGGAGCCATCCATATAAATCTGTAAGCTGTTTAAGGGGACGTTCTACAGAATTGGCCTTGAGAATTGAAAATATGATTTTTTTACATGTGGTCCATATTATCTGGTCTACTAGTTAATATAAAAAGGTCGCGTCAAAGTTGTTTGTGTCAATAAACTTGCTCGACGACTCGATCGACTCATATTTCATATTAATTTCATCAGGGCTGTCGAAGACATAAATCATTAATCATAAATCATAAATATTTATAATTTAAAATTTTTATTTATAATATATATTATTTAAGTTTTGTGCATCTAATGCCGGGTCCACACTGGCAACAAGTTGCTGGCAACCTCGTTAGATTTTACGATAATTATGATAATTATCGTAAAATTTCTTAAGCAATTATGGTAAGTATCGTACAATTTAATGAGGTTGCCAGCAACTTGTTGCTAGTGTGGAAATGGCTTAATATCCACTGTGGTTCACGTAGTGGCATGGACCTGGGGTCAACTAATTCAGGAAGTCAACACCCATGATAGAATTTTTTCCAGTTTTGGTTGCATTATATTCCAAAACTCTTCTGTAAAAATCGTTTCCGATTTTATACATGGAAATTTCTCGGTGTACATAGTACACAAACCTACGAATAAAAAAAGACAAGAAGGAACATACTGATTCATCGCCGTGATTTGTACACATCTTCCTTCCTGTCTTTTTTTATTCGTAGAAACAAACAGTATTTTTAATTAGTTATATGAAGTTGGCCTTGAATCTGTAATAAAATAATACACAATTGTTATGTGCCATTCAAATTTGTACCGTTAGTTAGTCAGCCTGTGGGTTCGACAGGCTAAAACATGTTACATCTTGTTAGTTTCTTAAGTTTTTTTGCATCATATTTATTGTTTCCTTCCTAGAAGTATTCCAGAATAACAAACCACCCTACAGCCGGACGTCTCACAAGAAAGACGCATTGTGTACCTTGTAATATTCAACTTTGTATTAAAACTTCAGTAATAATAATTGTATGTGATTTTGTGTTATAAATCGGAATAAAAGAAAACGTTAAATCTAATTAATAATATCTTTTAATAAAACCAACCCATAACATAAAATTGGTGTCAGGAAGTGTGGATAAAGCTAAATAACGTGAAATAAATTAACGGTGAATTCAAATTCTTTAAAAATAGCAAGAATCCTAAAAATAAAACACATAATAATATTACGTATAAACTAATTGTTTTTTTAAAGTACATCGTTGTGAAAAACGAACGGAAATTAAAAATCTAATTAATAATATAAAGTTGTATATTCTCCTAAATCTTCAAAATTATTAAATCAAGAGTCTTCAAATATCTTCAAATTCCTGAATTCGACGAATAATCTCCAATTCTTCAAACTCCAATCTCGAATTCGTCAAACTCAAATCTCGAATTCTTCAAGCTCCAACTCCAATTCAACAAACTCAAATCTTCAATTCTTCGAACTCCAATCTCGAATTCTTCAAGCTCCAACTCCTTTTCTACAAGCTCCAACTCCAATTCTTCAAGCTCCAGCTTCAAATGCTTCAAGCTACAGCTTCATATTCTTCAAGCGTCCATCAGATCTTCAAGTCTCCAAGTCTTCAAATCTCCAATATCATCAAGACATAATCTCCGAGTGTCAAGTGCTTAGTGTATATAACAGTGACAGTGTAAAGTGTAGGTATTTATTCTCCACAACAGAACGGTAAATTAATTATTCATTCATTTATATGAAAATTATCAATAACTACAAAAATACTATGTCGTCACTAAGCTTAGATACCCTGATGAAATTTATTTCAACCTTCGATGGAGAAAGGAAAAATCTATACCCATTTCTTAATGACTGTGATACGGCTTTTGAAATATGTCCGAATGAATTAAAACCTGTCCTGTTAAAATACATGATTCACTGCGTAGTAGGTAACGCCAAATATACAATTTCGAATTATAAATTTGAATCTTATGACAATTTCAAATCTTTTCTAAATACTACTTGCGGTGAAAATAAACATACATCACAATTAGAATTAGAACTCAGAAATTGCAAACAGGATTATAAAGAACCTATTATCAAATTTATTCAGCGTGTAGAGAATTGCAGAAATAACCTCATCAATGCAATCAGACTAATACATAAGGATGACGACGAGTTAAAAGGTCGGATTAAACAAATCGAGGATAGTGCTCTAAATACCTTCATGCTAGGAATCCATCCTCAAACGTCTATGGTAGTTCGATTGTCTAAGCCAACAACATTAACAAAAGCAGCAAACGTGGCTATAGACGAGGATAAGATTTTAAATGATTTCAAAGGTATGCACATAAACTATAAAAATAATAATCATAATCAGTCACATCATTTCAATTACAACAATCAAAATATAAATCAGTTCAAAACTTCAGTAAATAAAGTGTGCAGGTATTGCAAAAAATCAGGACACTTAATCGAAGAGTGCAGAAAACGACAGTACAATAATCGTTTTAAAAATAATTCGAATCCTTCTCAGCTTCAAACTAATCAAACAAATCCAAATGTTTCTTTCGATCAATCTCCGCAAAATTCACAAAATTCGCAAAATTATCCAAACACTTTAAACTTCCAGCACTCCAGGAGACCTGCCTCCTCCCGGAACGTGCAAAGCATTCAGGCAGAATATTTTCATTAGAACCAAGTACAGCGTATGTTGAATTTCCATATACAGAAAAAAAAAATCTAAAATTATTGATTGATACTGGCGCCGACATCTCATTAGTAAAAATAAGTTCCCTAAATGGAAACGAACTTGTTAATGAAACTGAACTCGTCACGCTCAAAGGTATCGATAACTCTCCGAATCCAGTAAAAACTATCGGAACAGTTAATTTAACATTTCCTTTAAAATATATGCAAATTCGTCATACTATTCACATTATTCCAAACCATGTCACTAATGTTCCTTTAGACGGATTACTAGGTCATGACTTTTTCGTCAATAATAATGCAAAAATTGACTATGAAACTAATACATTACATATACACGATGAAATTATTCCTATCTAATATATAAAAATTAATATTTGTGTGTTTGTTTGTTCGTATTTAATGCGCAGCCATACCGTTCATCCGATTGCAATAAAACTTTGTAAACTTATTGCTTGCACTTGCGGGAAGAGTATAGGCTATACTAATATATAAAAATGAATGTCTGTCTGTCTGTGTGTCTGTCCCGTATGCGTTCCTATACCATTCATCCGATTGCAATGAAATTTTGGTAAGTGGTTGCATGCACACCCATGAAGGTTTCTGAATTAGAAAAATCATCATCTTCTTCTTCTTCTTCATTATATTTTCTTTTATTCGTATGGTTCCTATACCATTCATCCGATTGCAATGAAATTTTGGTAAGTGGTTGCATGCACACCCATGAAGGTTTCTGAATTAGAAAAATCATCATCTTCTTCTTCTTCTTCATTATATTTTCTTTTATTCGTATGGTCCCTATACCATTCATCCGATTGCAATGAAACCTTCGTCAGTTGTTGTGGTAACACCCTCAATGGTTTTTGAATTAGTACAACCATCTTCTTCTTCTTCTTCTATTCTATATTCTTCTATTCGTATGCGTTCCTATTCCATTCATCCGATTGCAATAAAATTTTCGTCAGTAATTGTGCCAACACCCGCGAAGGTTTCTGAATTAGTACAACCATCTTCTTCTTCTTCTTTTTCTTCTTCTTCATTCTATCTTCTTTTATTCGTATGGTCCCTATACCATTCATCCGATTGCGATGAAACCTTCGTCAGTTGTTGTGGTAACACCCGCAATGGTTTTTGAATTAGTACAATTATCTTCTTCTTCTTCTTCTTCTATTCGTATGCGTTTCTATTCCATTCATCCGATTGCAATAAAATTTTCGTCAGTAATTGTGTCAACACCCGCGAAGGTTTCTGAATTAGTACAACCATCTTCTTCTTCTATTCTATCTTCTATTCGTATGCGTTCCTATACCATTCATCCGATTGCAATGAAATTTTGATCAAGTGTTGTGCTCACGCCGCAAAGGTTTCTGAATTGTTACAACTATTTTCTTTTTCTTCTATTCTATCTTCTTCTATTTGTATGCGTTCTTATATCATTCATCCAATTGCGATGAAATTTTGACCAGTTGTTGTGCGCACGCCCGCGAAGGTTTCTGAATTAGTACAACCATCTTCTTCTTCTTCTATTCGTATGCGTTCCTATACCATTCATCCGATTGCAATGAAAATTTGACTAAGTGTTGTGTTCACGCCCGCAAAGGTTTCTGAATTGATACAACCATTTACTTCTTCTTTTTCTTCTATTCGTATGCGTTCTTATACCATTCATCTAATTGCGATTAAATTTTGACCAGTTGTTGTGCGCAAGCCCGCAAAGGTTTTTGAATTAGTACAACTGCCTTCTTCTTCTTCTTCTATTCGTATGCGTTCCTATACCATTCATCCGTTTTTTTGGATCCATCCGGAACTTTGGTGAGTTGTCGTGCGCACGCCTGCAAAGGTTTCTGAATTAGTACAACCATCATCTTCTTCTTCTATTCGAATGCCTACCTACACCATTCATCCGATTTCAATGAAACTTTGGTGAGTTGTCGTGCGCATGCCCACGAAGATTTCTGAATTAGAAAATCATCTTCTACTTCTATTCGTATGCGTTCCTATACCATTCATCTGATTGCAATGACATTTTGATCAAGTGTTGTGCCCTTGCCTGCGAAGGTTTTTGAATTAGTACAACCATCTTCTTCTTCTTCTATTCGTATGCGTTCCTATACCATTAATCCGAATGCAATGAAACTTTGGTGAGTTGTCATGCGCGTGCCCACGAAGATTTCTGATTTAGAAAATCATCTTCTTCTACTATTCGTATGCGTTCCTATACCATTCATCCGATTGCGATGAAACTTTTGTCAGTTGTTGTGCGCACACCTGCAAAGGTGTCTAAATTATTATTATATAAAATACAAAGTTTGTTGTTTGTTTGTTCCATCCAATTTTGTTTTTTTTTTTACTACATATTAATAACATTAATAACGTTTTCATATTTTGGATTCGATTTTAATTTAGTGTTCTTATGTTTGACCTTTACTCCTATTAGAATTATTTTCATATTGCCATATTGTATTACAAAGATATTTTAATATTAAAAAAATAATTACCTATTATTATTTTTCAAATATCTAAGATAAATATAACCACGAAGCGACCCTGTGCGAAGCCGGGTACTTCAGCTAGTATTCAATAAAATCAATAATCCTATGTATACCTTAAAGCCTAGATCTGAAACACTTATAGAATTAGTTGTTCGAAATCCTGAAATTAACCAAGGTATAATACCAGATGTTCAAATTCTTCCAGATGTATTCCTATCACGTGCTTTAACTAAGGTACGTCCTGGAAACAAGGTATATGCGACCGTTCTTAATAATAGTGAAAAGTCGGTTAATATATTGTCTAATCACATATACCTCGAACCTTTTAATGAACACGAAAGTTTTCTTTACTTTGCAAATACTTTAGAATCTTTAGATAATAATCCATCGCGTAATCAACGAATTCAAAATGAATTACGATTATCCCATTTAAATACGGAAGAAGCCAATTCAGTTTTAACATTATGTCAAGAATTCAATAATATATTTCATTTAGATGGTGATTTATTAACCCATACAAACACTACGCATCATGAAATACCTGTGACATCTCAAGTACCAATATATACTAAATCGTACAGGTATCCGGAAGTACATAAGACAGAAGTTAAAAATCAAATCGAGAAAATGCTTTCGCAAAATATAATAGAACACTCCAATTCACCATGGTCCTCGCCTCTTTGGATTGTACCTAAAAAAAATGACGCATCAGGTAAAAAGAAATGGAGAATCGTTATCGATTATAGAAAGCTTAATGATGTAACTGTTAATGATAGTTATCCGATTCCTAATATTTCCGAAATATTAGATCAGTTGGGTCACTCGAAATATTTCACAATTCTAGATTTAGCCTCCGGTTTCCACCAAATCCCCATGTCTCCTAAAGATTCAGCTAAAACTGCTTTTTCCACTGATCAAGGACATTATCAGTTTTCTAAAATGGCTTTTGGGCTTAAAAATGCGGTATCGTGTTTTCAGAGACTAATGAATAATGTTCTCTCTGGTTTACAAGGAATTAAATGCTTTGTTTACTTGGATGATATTGTAATATACGCTGACTCCATAGAATCCCATTCTCAGAAACTACGCGAAATCTTTCAACGCCTTAACCAGCACAATCTTAAACTGCAACCGGATAAATGCGAATTTATGCGTCACGAAGTTGCGTACTTAGGACATATCATTTCCGAAGATGGAGTTAAACCAAACCCCTCAAAGGTCTTATCAATTACAAACTATCCCAAGCCTAAAAATACCAAAGATATAAAATCATTTCTTGGTCTCGTAGGATATTACAGAAAATTTATTCCAGAGTTTTCAAAAATTTCTCAAAATCTTACTTGTTTATTTAAAAAGGATGTAATTTTCAAATGGACTAAGGTTCAAGATGATGCTTTCGAAACATTAAAAAATAAATTACTTACTGAACCAGTCTTACAATTTCCAGACTTCACGCAACCGTTTAACCTTACAACGGATGCTTCAAACTTTGCTATAGGGGCCGTATTATCACAAGGACCTATATCCAGAGATCTTCCTATAGCATATGCATCTCGTACACTAAATAGGGCTGAAACAAATTACTCTACGACTGAACGGGAGTTACTCGGGATCGTTTGGTCTTGTAAACACTTCAGACCCTATCTCTATGGCCGAAAATTTAAAATAATCACGGATCATCGTCCTCTCACATGGCTTCTTTTTAATGTTAAGGATCCCGGTTCTAGACTCATTAGATGGCGATTAAAATTAGAGGAATACGATTACGAAATCATTTATAAACCAGGTAAATTAAACTCTAATGCTGACGCTTTGTCCCGAATCGAAAATCAAAATACTGTTCTTGTAAATAATCCTTTTACCGATAATCCTTCATATTCATACAATGACTTTCTCGAGAAACAAAATGAACATTTCAATGTCAACTTAAATGAAATCGACGAATCCCTTCTAAATCAAAAACAATCAATTGCGCACTGTATTTCAAATGATAAATCAATGTCCAAAGGGATAGCTTTAGAAATAAGTACAATCATTACCAATCATGATGAATTAGTTAGTACACATTCGAGAATAAGAGATGTACTCGAATCAAGATTTCGTAAAAATAATATTTACCACTTAATCACAAAACAAAATTTTTGGGAAAAACCAAACTATAATTCCGTTTTTCTGGCATTATCAAATTTAAAAAATATTCTTAAAAATATCAAAGAACCAAATATTTCATTTCCACGACTCGGTTGTGGTTTGGATAACCTCAATTGGGAAAAAATTAAAAAGATTATTCAATATGTTTTCAATAACTCAAATATAAATATCACTATTTGTCATAATACAATAATTAACCCTAATCACAATGAAATTCCACAAATACTTAAGGAATACCATGATTCTCCTTTAAGCGGACATTCAGGATATCACAGGACCTTAAACCGTATACGACTTAAATATCGATGGACTAATATGCAAAAGGATATTAAAATGTATATTAAACAATGTGAATCATGCCAAAAAAATAAAATATCCCGAAAAAACTTAAAACAGCCCATAGAAATTACTACCACCAGTCTAAAACCATTTGAACGTATTGCTTTAGATATAGTAGGTCCTCTACCTTTAACCGAAAGTGGAAACAAATATATATTAACCCTCCAAGACGATTTAACAAAATACTCTCAATGTTACCCAATCCCGAATCATGAAGCAGTAACCATTGCAAAGGAACTAACTTCAAAATTTATTTGTCAATATGGAATTCCAGATAAAATACTTACCGATCAAGGAAAGGATTTTACTTCAAATATTCTCAAGGAAGTAGCCAAACTTTTTAAAATCGAACAGATACAAACTAGCGCATATACGCCTACCAGTAATGGATCCCTAGAACGAAGTCACGCTACTTTAGCTGATTATCTAAAACATTATATCTCTCCGAATCAAACCGATTGGGATGAATGGCTTCCATTCTCCATGTTTAGTTATAACACTACTCCGCATACCGCCACAAAATTTACACCATTCGAATTAGTTTTTGGAAATCTACCAAGTTTGCCGACAGCTCTAAAAACATCTGAATTCAAGTACACATACGATTCATTTATCGATAATCTTAAACTTAAATTAACAAAATCACATGAAATAGCTAGAAACAATCTGATAAAAGGAAAAGAAAAAACTCAGATAAGGTATAACAAGGACAAAACATTAAGAACATTTGAAATCGGTGATAAAATATATTTAACCAATAACGCCTCTAAAATAAATAAATCAAAAAAATTATCTCCTAATTTCCAAGGACCTTACGAAATTGTCAAGGTTAACAGTCCGTTAAATGTTACAATTAAGGTTCAGAATAAGTTAGTTAAGGTTCACACAAATAGAATTAAGCAAGCTAATTTAGATCCCTCACAATAAATAATCTCATTCAAAGGATTATGTTATTATTTACTTTATTATAATATGTACTAATATTAAGAATTTTATTGTTTTTCTAAATGTAAAAAAAAATATATATATATACCTGTATGTAATATGACTTCAATTGTTCTAAATCTATTTGTCACACATCACAATCTATTGTTCACAACAAAATCTATTTTCGAAAACCAATGTATTAATATGATTATAATTTCTTTTAACCAAACTCATGGTAAAAAATTGTGTACCATAAGTTTATTCTTTTGAAGGGAGGTGTTATGTGCCATTCAAATTTGTACCGTTAGTTAGTCAGCCTGTGGGTTCGACAGGCTAAAACATGTTACATCTTGTTAGTTTCTTAAGTTTTTTTGCATCATATTTATTGTTTCCTTCCTAGAAGTATTCCAGAATAACAAACCACCCTACAGCCGGACGTCTCACAAGAAAGACGCATTGTGTACCTTGTAATATTCAACTTTGTATTAAAACTTCAGTAATAATAATTGTATGTGATTTTGTGTTATAAATCGGAATAAAAGAAAACGTTAAATCTAATTAATAATATCTTTTAATAAAACCAACCCATAACACAATTAAAAGATTTTGAAATAGAAAAAAACACATTTCCAACCTTTCAGCCGTGCTCACTCATGAATATCATTCGTCATTTAGATAAGTATATACACATTTTGATGTTATCTTGCAAAGTAAACAGTTATCTGATCTTTACACTATAATATATGTACATGCGAATGTAATGTTTTCAAATAATTGATATGGATTATATACCATCGTATTATTTTCTCGAAATCATAAACATACTATAATAGTATTTGAGTACCAATCTATGTTCAATTTGAATTTGGTTATAATAATAATATACCCGTATCATTATTATAACCAATCAATAGTATGTTTGCTACGAAATCCACCCAAGTTATCAGTATGTACTTGCACAGGTTTGATTAAAAACTATGATGAAATTAACATTTTAAAAATATTAATTCTTATGTTATTTTGACAGCCCTGTTTTCTGATCGGCGTACATCGTGCAGGTGTTTATGAAATAATAATGATCAGTGGCCGACAATATCAATAATAATAATAATGTTTCTTGAAATAAAATCTCCGATGATTAGTGATTTTTGCGAAAAGATCGATTTAAATTAACGTGCTAACGACGCCGAGATCCTTTATATACTAAATTATATTTGAATATCGAGCTCTTCAGCCCCCCCCCCCCTTAAGGAGCACCTACACACGTAAGTGCACATTTATTCAAAATAATTAATAAGAAGATAATTTAAAAAAAAATCTATTGGATTTAATCATAATATATAAATATTGATTGTTAAAAATATAAAATAATTCATATAGTCATTTTTATTTATCAGTTAGTTCACTCATAGACTAAGACAATTTATTCAGCCAGTTGTGTGAGTTGAGATCTGGTTTTCAATACGCCGTAAAAAAATCAAATTATATAATAATTTCTGCATTCATAATTGCTGGAAAGCCTCAATTAAACGGAAATCAACTCGGTGTTGCCAGTAAGCTAGGTACATATATCTTGTCTTAATAAATCTAATATGATAAAATGCTTGGGTGACTCTGGAGTTGTGCATGATTATCAAAATCAAGTAGATAAATTGAGATTTTTACGCCGAATGGTCAACATACAGTGAATATAATATATATTAAATATTTATATATATTTCTTTTACGAACTTAAATTTTATATGTATTCAATAATTAATAAGTAAATACGACAAAATATAATGTTTTATTTTTCCACTGGCTGTTCTATTTTGTTACTTTTCTGTTTTTTCATGTTCTGTTTTGTCATCGTTCTGTTCTGTTTTGTCCGGTTACCGTAAATAAATATTCTTCGGTGTCACATAAATTTTATCATTGAGATGATATGGCGTGACTGAACAAAGTTGGGAACCACTGACATACCATACTATTCACGTCAATGTCCTGCGTTGTGTTGATGCATCCAGAAAATGCATCGTGTGTTCTGTTAACCTTCTTCATATGCCAAGCAGTGGGGACGGGGTATCTCTCTGGATTCTCACATTTTTCGATTCTTTTAACCACTACGATAGCTGGGCCCTGAAAGGTAAAAAATCGTCGGCGGCAAACTGTAATTTAAATATCTCGTTTCTTCGTTAACCATCATGCACACCTGTGTACAATGGGTATACGTCTGCATATACCTTGACGTAAAGTTATGTGCCCTTCAAAAATATGCTGAGAATATCCAAGAAGCGATTTGAAGACCATCGTTGGCATGCACTGAAGTATTCATGAAACCTATACTGAAGAGGGTAGATAAAGTAGCTTCTCATAATGTATCACGAAAAGAGGTGACATTGAACTAGGTTCGGCGACGGATTGTGGATGTATTCACAAAACATATGAAACTTAATGCACCTCCGCATATAGCGTCCATGACGCATTTTTGGTCGAAAAAATGTGTTATTTGAAAGCACGCATCATAAATCGTCGCTGTAGGATTGGTTTGTCGAATAGACCAAATGACAAATCTTCAGGAGACGAAAAACTAATATGAATATCCTATATTTAAATACATGGAGGTATTTAAATTGTTGGTTTTACAGCATATGAATGCTGTTTTCATTACAAAGCAATTTAAAGAAAAGGATGGTTCTGGTCCATTTAGATACAAAAAATCATTTTGCATTGAAACGTCGATTTCGACAAAAACGGATATTCGACAAACCAATCTATAGTGACGAAATGTTGCCGCTACCATGTTAAATATAATCTAGGTATACTATTTTAATAGGCGACTGTCACTTTATAATTTTGTACACACAATCACCGCACCACCTCTGCCAGTATCAGATCATGACAAAGCAAAGATGTCAAATGGCATCGATTATAATGAAATGAAATTTGAGGTAACCATATAACATCCTTCCAACAATTGGAACACCGTGCATTCCATGTGGATTCATGTATTTCTAATTTAAAAACTATTAACGGCCCACGTGCTTCGCGTAGGTCAAAATGGAGATTTTATGGTATTTTCAAAGCATGATCCCGGACATTCCTTAAACATTGTAGATAATCTATTTATATAATTTTGAAGCCTTATTATCCTTTATATTTATTTTAAACATTTGATGACTGCATAAAGTATTTTTATTACATAAAATAGTATTCTTCTAAACCTCTCGATCTAATGTTTTAGAATATAGTCTACATTAAGTATACGTTACATTAAGAGAGGACCTTAATGTAACCAATATTCCGTCCTTTTATTTTCTAAAATGTCAATATAAAATTTCTGTTTCTTGTGACTCACGAATGATGTGATTACATTATGATCATATCACATGCTGTCACGCAATATTCAATTTGAGTCGTTTTTTCCGACCCGGGTTTCACATTTCGGCATCTTCTTGCATTATGCGCACTCACCAATGGTAAATACATACTGACTACGAATACGGTTAATTCCCGCTTAAATAACAAATTAATACAATAACGTAGGTGAAAACCAAAGAGATTGGGTGAAAACCTTATTATTGAGTCAAGGGTCAAGAATACAAATAAAAAAATATATAACAAAAAATAAACAAGTTATGTTGAAGTGTTTATAAAAGCCTTACCTAATAGATAATTAGATAACTACTCACTAATAATACATTCAATAGGCATATACATCGTCAATTACTGGGAAACAATGGCACTGGGTAACGTATTGGGAATTTAATGGAGTTAACTATTTATAGAATAGATATACCATTATAAATTTTCAGACGCTCGAATTTAGAACTAAGCTCATCCCAGTATAAAAAGTATTGAATTATATGTCAAATGTCAGCATATTGTGGCGCCCTCGCTCAGCGGAAAACTTATACTGGTAGATCTATAATGAGAAATAATGTCAATAATATACGTACCCTACCTATAATAAATAACAATGGATATTATCAATCCATAATCGGTTAACCGAATGCAACAATCGTTGTAACAAAATATCAGACTTATAATATAGTATAAGTTAAACATTATACTTAGAATCTAAGTTGTTGTTGTTTTTTTTAATACACACATACCCACACATAACACACACACAAACACACGCGACACACACATATATATACACATAATGGTACAGATAGACAACTGCCCAAATTCTATAACTTTTTAAATTCTTGAAGCCGTGTCCACATGGACAAGAGGTGGCTAAAATAATTTCACTACAAAAATATATACTAACTAAGATATCAGATGAAATACACGGATCAATATAAAACCCAGCCACTATTATACAAGTTGCTATCAAGCAAGCACTAATATTCATTTTTAACTGAGTGATTTTACAATATTCGGTACAAACATATTATAGTATACCATTTGTTGAAGTCGATAAAATGTATCTGTTTATAAATTAACACCGATTAAATAGTGCTATTCCTATTGCGTGTGATATGATTTCATAATACATAGGTTATAGTATCATTTATATTTAGAATTATGCATATCATTTGATAGATTGCCTTGTAGATTAATATGAAATTACTGATCAAATCCAGATGATCTATTCATAATATTACTATAATATAATTTATAAGCTGAAGTACCCGCCCACACGAATAATAATTAAATATTACATTGTTCGATAATAAAATATCTGTATCAAATGCACACAACATATTATCATGAAAATAATTCTGACAGCTAAGTCAAACAAAAGAATATCAAATTAACAGCTTCGATGCCCAATGTTTAAATGTAATGTGTTTTCCACAGGCCGCATGTTAAAATAATTACAAGATAAAAAGAACTTTATATACCTACAACGTTTTTAAATTTTCTGTTGAATTATTATGCTCAATATACTCAAACTTGTACTTGCTATGAAGTAAATAAAAAACAAACAAAATAAATATAGAATACTGAAATGTCATTTTGATTTCCATAGTAACGCACGTACATATTAATAATTTAGTTGCTAGGACCACCCACTTAACAACGAATAATAGTAGATTGGATTACGGATTTCTTTCGAAATAACTTTTCATACAAATCAGAATTAACTGAAAATGAATTCAATTCTACTTAAAGATGGCTAAACGTATTAAAAGAATGCATTGGCATCGTGTTATGATATATTCTAAAAGTTTTAAATGTCTAACTAGTTGGAAAGTTAGTTAAAAATCGATTGCAAGATTTGTACCGAACAAACAACCACCGGACAAATAAGAATACCTACGAGCTAATAAAAACGTTGTAAAATACAATAGATAGAGCATGAATATTTTAATTATTCTTACATAATGATGTACGGCGAAGCAATTTTCCAGTTGTTCTTATCAAATATCAAATTCTTCAATTTTCTTCAAATTCGCTCTAAAAAGAGTTTGTAGGAAATTTTGTAAAGATTTCAGATAATAGACCCATATTCAAAAATACTACGCACTAATAAATGAGATGTAGACTGTAAAGTACCTATATGTATGACATTTGGATTCTCGAATGGAGCTTGACATATATTATGATGAATACTGGAAGCTTACTTGCACGTAGAGCTATAAATGATAAAAGCGAGTGAAAAAATAACGAAGAGTCAAAAATTATGCCAAGATCTTTCCCCTCAGATTGATGCTTTAATGAACTTTTTGACATTATACAATTATATTTAATCGGGATTGTTAGACAAGGTTATTCAGAAACAGTAGTTAACATGTCAGTATTAAATTCTATTTTATTCTTTATTGACGAAGGCGACATAATTTAGAGGTCGGCCAAAATATCTGTATTTTTTTCATTTCACTGGCAAATGATTTTCAAAACTGGCGATCGCTTTTTGCATGTAAAAATACTGCCTTAAAAATATAATAGCAGACGTAAAACATCTATTTTGTCAATTCGTAGTAAATATACTCTTTACGCATTTTCAATAAAACGAAGTTATTCTGCGTCCCCTGCTCTCCTTTGCATACTGACCAAAATGGTTATATAGTTTTATGTATTATTAAGAAAAATATATCTCTATATAAAATTTGTTGTCTTGAGATAGAGGAAAACACGGTCTATCGGAAAGGTGATGAAAGAAAATAATAAATCAGTAGGTGTTGCAGAAAACAGTCGTTTATTTCGTATACAAAAATAGTACAAGCAGCGTTAGAGCAAAGAAAGGCAAGGAAGGCGGCTGGCATTTCCGGGGTGTTTAGGGTGCCTAGGGCAAGACATTACCTGTAGTTGGCCACCGTTGGCGCATTTGGGTAGATCTGTTCGGTTTTCTTGTCTGGTAATCGCCAGATCGCCGCGTGTCCGTACCCTTGACAACGTTGGCATTGTCCGTCAGTGGTTGTCCTGTGTAGGGGTTCTACCTGAATCTTCAGGTCAAGTATGGTACGCAAGTTGTAGATGTCTTTAGCTTTGTCGTCTCTGTTGATGTCTACCATTATGAATGTGATAGGTATTCTACCCTGCGTCATTCAGTATGCATTTTTGACTGAGTATCCCAGGTCTGTCAATTTGCTGCGGACTTCTTTAGCGCTGTCCGATTCCGGGATACCATCGAGGAATATTTCGAGCGGTTTTTCGTTGCTGAGATTATAACTATGGAATAGGATGGATCCAGTAGAGTCTAACCGCAAATTTGTATGATTTTACGTCTGCTGTTGTAGGTGAATTTCTACTTTGAGGTTTTTTGCTTGAGATTCCTCGCGGTTTGATCCCTCCAGGGCGGATAAACTGCTTTCAACTGTTCACTATATGGAAGACAATTGGAAATGAGAATGTTAATCTTCGGGTCAGCTGGCGGAGAGTTGACGAGGATGATTTTCATTCACCATCGCAATGGACGATCCGCTATCGCTCCGTTATGAGCCGTGGTTCGCCGTTTCCGCGAGTGCGTTCATACCATTCATTCGAGGTGCGATCAGTGTTGCCATCTTTTCAAAGTGGAATTATAGTACAGAGCCTCCAAAATTATAGTATTTGGGGAAAAATATAGTACGCGTTGTCATTTGTTGAAAATGTATAGGTTTTTTGTTTCTCAGACTCCGCGACTCTTTTTTTATTTAGGTACCTCTTCCGACCAAAAATGCTTACCGAAGAGTTCAAGAAATTTGATTTTTTACCAAAGTCAAGGGATTTTTTTACGTTCTCCAAATCTTCTTATATTGCGAAATTATGGTACTTTGCACCAATTTATCCAACGGAAATATCGAAATTTTAGTACTTTTTACATATTTTTTCCGATATTCAAAATTATAGTATTTTGGGCGTACACCTGTTTTACATCGTACATAGTACGCGTTCAAAAATTATAGTACAAATACTTTAATTATAGTACGGTTGGCAACACTGGGTGCAATCTACTGGCGGCCGGTTGGTCGTAGCCAATGCCTGAACAAAAATGAAACATAAGTGCGAGTGAGTAAGCATTCGGCACGCTTATATCTCCGTTCTATGCGTTAGAGTAAGATAGAATTCCTTCGGCTGAATTTTAAAAATATGAAAACGTCGCCGGAAAAAATTGATTTGGCTGCTTACATGCATTTAAAAACTGCGAGGACGTGTTGCTGAAATTTATTGGTTTTGTGCTGAATATTAAGTTAATGGTAATTATTTTTAGTTATTTTAATAGAATATGGTTAACTATGTTGCGTTTAAATTTGGTGGTCATACTGCGAAGCAACACGATGGTATAACGTTTCATAGTTAAGTTGATAATAATAAAATCGTTGTTCTACTGTGAGTTATACGCTAGAAACGCGGCTTCATTTTGCTTGAAAATAGGGCCTCTCTATATATCATTATAGCGCCTGTACACATGCATGGAATTACTGTCGGCAATTGTGCTTATTTTAAACTGTCATGACAATAACTGTTTACACGTAAAAGTGCTGACTGTCTCTCAAATCTCATTCTTAAAGAGTAGACGAGACGCGAGGTTGTCATTTTATACTACTATCTGACAGGTCGTATTGAAAATCGGAGCTCAAAATGAGTAGTTCGTTTTTTTACCGGCATGTTTGCCCCTATCGCTCTACTGCGCAGGCGCCGATCGAAAATAATCTTACCTGCGCGCAATAATTCGTCACATTTTAGAATCTTCCAATCTTGTTTGATTTATGCAAGCAATCTTGCCAACTGCAGGATAATACATGTTCCCCCATACATTTTCTTACTGTGCACAGTACATCCATGCACGTGTAAACGGGGTATTACTCTGAGGTCTTAGCTGATGTTGGTTTTGCTCCACGCGTGTGCGCGTAGCGTTGTTTTGTAGCGCGGGTGATGTGTGACCGGCTGTCCGTGGTTGATGCGTTTCACGATCACATAATATGCTGACTCAATATTTCCGCGCGATCTCATTCTGGTGACGGATCTTGCGGTGTATGTATGGTACGGAGAAAACTGAATTACTATGATCAATATTATTTACATGCTAGGAATGCTGTATTAGACTGATATTCGCAATAGGGTTTTGCAATACCGCTGAAAATAACGCCGTATGACGATGGTTCGGTAGCTGTTTGCTCCAGAAAAAGAGATTTTTCTATAGATATACTTCTTGTGGTATCACAATATTGTGATGAATAATTATTAGGGTGTAGATAATTGTTTGTCCTAAACAAACCAAGTTTGATTTTATTAATTTTAAAATTTCTGCGTTTTTGAAAGAAAATTTAAAAAAAAATAGACTAATAGAGGCATTGCTAGTTGCCCGGCCACAAGCCTTCTACCTGCTGAAGACAAACCTTTAGGCCTACCGCGCATGAACGTTTACATAACCGACCGAACGCATTCGGCCAATCATTGGTTTGCCCGCGCATGATCCAATTTTTTACTGGCCGGCATGTTTGAGCGCGCATGGCCCGATTTATATCGGACGGAGGCAATGCGCACGCAGCCAGTAAACACGTGCACGGAACGACGAATAATGAATAATGAAATGATGCCGATGCGCATCGATGAAGCCGTCATGTGCCATGTGGTTTCATAGCGGTTCGATGTAATAGTATGTGTGCGCTTCATACCATACGCGTCACTTGGTGCGCTTGTGTGAGTGCACTCGGCCGGCGAAACAATAGTCCATGCGCGCGCTCTCATTTGAAAGCATTGCCAATGGGCCACCGGCCGGTTCGAATCGGTGTAAAATTTTGTGTCTGAACACAGATTTTCAATTCGGCCGTTCGCTCGATCGTCCATGCGCGGGGTTGCATTGCAATACGATGGTTACAACTCCTCGATTGTTGACCGTACGATAGGAAATCGTTCATGCGCGGTAGGCCTTAAAGAGAGAAAATGAAGTTTTATCCAATTTGCATAGAACGTATATTTAAACAAATGTAATCAAATAATATTTCTACTAACCTTATTTATGATTGTACACCAAATGTAATTTACTTGTTTTAAATATTAAAAAATAAATTTGTGTCTTGGTAAATTCAGTTTTTGAATACATAATAAATCTCGCTCGATCACCTGCTGTTTTTATTAATTTCGATGTAGTCATTGGTTATCGATATGAGTATATTATAAAACACAAACAAAATCTTTAAAGGCTGGTATAATAACATTTTTTATTTGATAATTCTTATCCCGTTTTCAATGGTGGTGATGTAATGGCATACATTCTTATGCAATATTGTGGAACGTTGTCGGCCGATGCTATCATGTCAATTCTGAATTTTCCGTAAAGCATGCTCGGTAGAACTGACTCCAAGGATGCAGCGAAGTTTTCAAGGCAATAGCTTCCCTGGAAAAAATAGTAATGATCTATTGAGCTAAGGATTGAAAAGATTGTAGGTAGAGTTGAGTTTAATTGACTTAAAAGTAAAAATATATTTGTTTATAACTTCCACAACTTTTAGAACACTCGGAAAATAAGTTCTTGTTCTCAACAGGATCGAAATGTACCGGAGTGTCCAGGAACGCAGCTCCGGTTCGCGTAATTCTCGAGACTCTCGCTCCGTCTCATGGAAAATTTATACATTGCCTTCTGGTTATAAAAAAATATTAAATTCATTTACATTACATATCTTTTCCTAATTACGAAGCGCGTGGTAGGTATATAGTATAAAAATTTACGTTAAATATTTTCGAAAAATTATCGGGCAATCTGATTCATAAAATATTCCATTTCAAGCACTGATTCTCAAATAATAATATATTCTTAAATATGAAAATACAAATAATAGCCGTCGACTGACCGAGCGAGCAGCCTTCCGAGGCTGCCTCGGGCATTTGCTTCACGAAAATCGCTGCGCGAGGCAGCTCGCGACAAAATTAACGTTACGCGAGGCAGCCGCGGCAACGTTTCGGCGAGTCGTGTACTGATTGACTGAGCATTTGCCTTGCGAGGCTTTTTCGTATATTTATGGCGAGGCTGCTCGCTCAGTCAGTACGCATCTATTCAAGTAAATTATAATTTTTGGCGTTCGAATTCATTTACTTAATTAATAATTTTTTTAAATGCTTAGATAATCTCACAAAATGTGTGTTCGAATATTTGAAGTTTTTTATTCTATTGTTATTATTACATGGTTATTGTTACCATTACAGGGTAGTTTTATAAGTTATCTTGAATTAAATAGCTAGATTTATTATTATAAGCCAACCGTTTAAGCGCTCGCTCATCGTGACTACTATAATCGCTCTTATATTATCAATAATATTTTCATTTGGTTTTACCTTTTTTATCGGACATCCTTCATTTTTAATACCCATCAATTCTAGAGCGGCTGCCCAAAAAACTTTGAAATAATTATTAAGGAGAACGCAAATGTCTTTGTGATGGTAATTGAATGCATTCGGTTTCCATCCACCATCTCCCCATATTGCACCAGTAAAATTAACCTTAAAAAATTAATTTAAAAAATTACGCAAACCCAAGTAGGAAATAAAAACACTGAATAATTATGTCTGAAAGAAGTTTTATATAACATTATAATATAATATACTTATTGTTATGTAAAATGCCTGTCGACTGATTAAAAACATATGCGTGAGAGGCTGTCCATTGATTAGTCATCACACTCATCACCGTATTCAACGTGCATGCGTAATGACTCACTCATGACTGACTCATAAAGTCGTGGATAAAAGCTTCGTTAAAAAAAGCTAGTTATGTATTATTGAGTTAGAGCCAGTGTTTGCAACCTATTTATACAAGCATCAGCTCCGCTTTCAACAAGTCTTACCGCCGTATGCATATAACATAAAATTACCTTCAAACTAAATAATGCCAATTTTCATGTATGAACGCAAATATTAGTGACGTCACTAATATTTATATGTATAGTTAAGTTGTTGTCGAATTGAGATGCATGTCACGCCACAGTCACGCGGTCACGACGACAAATTTAGTCTATGGTTTCGTCATTTTGTAGGTATGTTGAACGATCACCACCTCTGTAAATAATTCAATGATGGATAGTGCCAACTCTAATGTATTAGTATTTTGAATTGTTATTCATTATTAATGCTAATTTCAATTAATTAGCAGTTTCTACGTGTGCGTACGTTAAAATTACTTCGATATTATATTCATAGATACTATTTTGAACAGAACTCAACCTGCAGACCATAGATAATAGACAACAGTCTTACAGAAAATACATAGTGCCAACCGCTAAAAACAAAAAAAAACACGCGATTTTGACGTAATAGTATGTCAAAAATGTGTAGGCATGTAGAATTGATAAAAAACGTTCAAAACGTCATGCAGGTATCGATGCAGTGCAATTCAACGTGAAGTGACCTCGTTGTTGTTTTGGTGATTTCGGTAGATTTTGCCAACTGACAATGTTCATTTAAAGGTTCAAAATGTGCTACGGAATGGGAGCAAGAAAATCGACGTTATATACTTTTTTCCCGTAGCGGCAGCTTACTGCGACGTCACGTGATAGTCCGCGACATGCATCATAACATATTTCGCGCTTTAGTGACGTCACATCTCATCACACGTCAGTGTTATGACCATTTTAAAGAATATATAGGTAGGAACCTTTTAATAATTAAAAAAAAAAATGTCAAGAAGTGTGGAAGAAATAAATAGTTAATATAAACTATAAACATTTTTTACAACTTTACAGTGTTTTTATAATAGAGTTGAGTATCGGACAAAGTATTCCCAATAAATATTTATTGAGTAAACGAACGGCAACACAGGTGTGCTTTCTGCAGCTAATTTCACGTATATTATCTATGGCTAACTTCATTTTTATTATGAGATTGCGAAACAGAATTAATGACGAGAATGAAAAGGGATTTACATTATTTATGATCTCTGTATAATATTATCATTTATACCAATCAACCTATGACAACCCTGATGTTACCAGTGTGTTTAAGGCTTTGTGTCCTATTTACATATTAATAATAATGCATCATCTCATCTATAGATAAATAAATATTCTTCATAAATCATTGAGATCGTATGGCGTGACTAAAAAAGTTGAGAAGCACTGACGTACCATACTATTCGCGCCAATGTCCTGCGTTGTGTTGATGCAGCTAGAAAATCCAGCGTGTGTTCTGTTAATCTTCTTCATGTCCCAAGCAGAGGGGATAGGGTATCTATCTGGATTCTCACATTCTTCGACTCTTTCAACCAATACGCTAGCAGGGCCCTGTAAGGTAAACAACCATAGGCGACAACTGTAAATTAAATATGTATATTGTTTCTTCCTGCATCATCCTGCATGTATCTACCCACCGCCATCTTTAGATTAATAAAGCCTGAGCATAACTTTTTGCACAAGTAATGAGTGGTCCACTTTTCAGCTGTCAGAATCAGATCCCAGATTG
This sequence comes from Rhyacophila brunnea, assembly GCF_057557595.1. Taxonomy (NCBI): domain Eukaryota; kingdom Metazoa; phylum Arthropoda; class Insecta; order Trichoptera; family Rhyacophilidae; genus Rhyacophila; species Rhyacophila brunnea. Next base: position 20,720,227 of record NW_028232860.1, read on the forward strand.
CTTGACATATTGATTCGCCCTTTCTCGTTTCAAATTGAATTATAAAAAGTTCTCAAATCAAATATATTAACTATCAGTGTTATTAATAAATAATATACATTCCTGTTATTCATCAGCTGTCAAAGTCAGACTAGTTCTTCACACAAAAACCGGTGGTAATATCGATTTCCAAAAAAATATGTAGCATTGATCTATGCATTACATTTGTAGGAGGTGTGTTAATGCAAGTATATTATTTATCATGTAACTTATGTATTCAAATCAAACAATTCCCTATGTAAACACGACAGACGCGTCAGTATGAGCACTCTATAGAACAATGACAGGTAATGACAGTTCATACATAGACAACAACGGGAGGGGCGGATAAAGTAAGACCAGTCGTTGTGAATGTATCGAACTTGAGTCGGCAATGATCTACCCATTATGTGTGCATATACCTTGACGTAAAGTTATATGTCCTTCAAAAATATACTGAGAATATCTAAGAAGCGATTTGAAGACCATGGTTAGCATGCACTAAAGTGAATATGAAACCTATTCTAAAGAGAGTACATCAAGTCGTGTCCGGAAATTTGTACGTATGCAGTTCGCCGTATTTACTACACTTTACCGTGAAATGTTGTATCAGAAATATATGGTAGTATATTAAAGACTGTCCAACCTTTTTGGGTCGTATTGTACCGAAATAAAATTCTTGGATAAATAAAACACGGTTCTTGACGGTTTACAAGAAGCCAGCAATTTTTGAAAATAGCCGATATACTGAATTATTTGTTAGGTTATGTTAGTTTAAGTTAGGTTAGGGTAGGTTTTCATTCTTGAATTCATGAATTTTGTGAAAATCCTTGACTTGTAGGTACCTAAAAATCTTACAACAACTTTAACAGAAAGACAAAAGAAGACAGTAGAAAATAGTTAACCAATGCTTGCACAGATGGAAATTTCCACTGCCTGTACGCTCGCTAAAAATATTAGCTTATTTTCAGTTTAATTTATTGATATGTAGTTAGTGACAGCTAGGTAGAATGATGTCAGATTCTTCTGGCAGTGTATACGACATTTTATTTAGGTGTTTTTTTTTTTAAATTTATTGTTAATAACCATGTCCTTGCTTTTCGTACAAGGTGGTTGTTTGTAATTTTGAATAATCACAAACACCCAGGTTTTGAGAAAAACACATATTGTGTCCTCACCGGGCATCGAACCCAGAACTTTCGGTTGGGAGGCCAGCGCTTACCACTGCACCACGAGAGCCGCCTTTCATTTAGGTGTTGGTATCGTTAGTTATAAATGACACAGAATAATATGTCTACACTTTAGTAGATATTTTTTTCTGATAAATCCGTACCGTCAAGGAAAGGGGAGATAAGTCAAAACAAAGTTAAAATGATAATACTAACTGTCAATATATATAATATTCATTAATTAAAAATAGTTTTAATACTATCGACCGAGGGTACTCGCGCGTCAATATCATTTTACTCCCTACTTCAATTATAGTTTGTCAATTTATGGCTATGGCCGTATGTTGTAGCTTAACTACTGGGGAATGCCAAAAGAAATGGCGTATTTCAAAAAAAACACTACCTTATTCTTAGGTCAATAATTATTATAAAGCAATTATTATTCATAAGATGTTTATCACACTTGAATGATCAAAGACATAGCTTATAATAAGTATCTTTAGAATCATCTTCAAATGTGTTAATCTTGCCGATTTTTTGAATAATAAAATGCCTAATTCTTGTCAAATTTGGGATCACAGAGATTATCAATATAATTTTTTATCGTGAATATTTTACAAAAATTATCTCGTCATAAATTATTCTTATGGTTTTATAAATGCGTTTAAAAATTAATAAATGTAAAAAATCTTACCACTGCACAGTTATGTACCGAAATATGACTATATTCTAAAACATTAGAGCGAGAGGTTTAAAAGAATACTATTTTATGTAACAAAAATACTTTATGCAGTCATCAAATGTTTAAAATAACCATAAAAGATAATAAGACTTCAAAATTATATAAATAGATTATCTACAACGTTTAAGGAGTGTCCAGAATCATGGTTTGAAAATACAATAAAAACTCAATTTTGACCTACGACGAGCATGTCCCCCCTTAACTTGACTTGGCTTTAAACGATCAAAAAAATTTGTACTTGATAGAAATAATACTGAAATGTCATATTGATTTCCATAGTAACGCACGTATATATTAATAATTTAGTTGCTAGGACCCCAGACCCCTAGTAACCAATAATGGAGTCGAAATAATTTTTCATACAAAACAGAATTAACTGAAAATGAATTCAATTCTACTTAAAGATGGCTAAAAGTATTAAAAAAATGCACTGGCATCGTGTTCTGATATATTCTAAAAGTTTTAAATGTCTAGCTAGTCGAGAAGTTAGTTATAAATCGATTGCAATATTTGTACCGGACAAAGAACCACCGGACAAATAAGAATACGAGCTAAAAAAACGTTGTAAAATTTATTATACTTACTAAAATATCAAACGAAATACATGGGTCAATATAAAAACCAGCCACTATACAAGCTGCTATCAAACAAGCACTAATATTCATTTTCAACTGTGTGATTTTGCAAAGTTTCGTACCTAATATTTTATACCATCAATTGTTGAAGTCGATACAATTTGTGTTCGTTTAAATAAATTAACACTAATTAAATATTTTTATTAGTAGTTATAGCGTGTGCTATTTTTTCATAATACCTACATAATAATATCATTTTTAAATTATTTAGAATTATGCATATTATTATATAGATTAGCTCGTGTAGATTAATATTAAATTACAGTGGAAATCCAGATGATCTATTCATAATAATATAATAAATACTAGCTGAAGTACCCTGCTTTGCACGAGTAATAATTACATTCTTCAATATTAAAATACAAATATTTAGTTATTACGCCTTGGTGACGCTTTTAGCAGTGAACTGTAATTTGAGGATGCTGGTGGATTGGATTGCGGATCTTCTTCTTCTTTCACCCTGTCACGTCCCAACATTGGGGCATAGGGCAAGCACAAGTTGGCGCCACTTCCCTCGGTCCATCGCCAACTCCTGTGCCTCCCGCCATGTCAGACCTGCAGCACGTAGGTCGCTTTTGTAGCATCGCTGCAGGGTGAGGGAGGGCCGGCCACGGCGACGGAACCCTTGAGGGGTTCTTCGCATAGATCGCTTGTGTCATCATGATGTAGGCGTATCCCACTGTCGGGGCAAACCGTCTTACGCATTATGAAATCCATCATGATGATAAAAAAAAGGGCGCAAGTACACATCCTTGCTTGACTCCTGACGTGATTTCAAAAAGGTCAGAGGATGTTCCGGCTGCTCTCACGCGACACTCTGTATTGGTGTAGAGAGCACGTATCACGGCGACCAGTTTCCGTGGGACACCATAGCCTAGCAGAATTTGCCACAGAGATTCACGATGAGGACTGTCAAATGCCTTTTCATAGTCCACGAAGCAGCAGGCGACAGGTATATTCATCTCTTGGTACTATTGCAGGAGGCATCGGAGAGTTGAAATATGCTCTGAGCAGGACTACCCCGGGAACGCTGAGGAGAGTGATTCCTCTGTAATTATTACAGTCTTGTGGGTTACCCTTTTTGTGCAGAGTAACAACGGTACCATCCCTCCAGGCTTTGGGGCACTGCTCCCTATCCCACACCTCGCGCAGAACGTCACACAAGGACGGCAATACAGCGCTCAGTCTGCAGAGCAGAAATTCTGCATGGATGCCATCATCTCCAGGAGCTTTCCTGCGCTTCAGTCTTTTGACAGCCTCTTTAACTTCAGCAGTTGTTGGAGGATCTTTGCAGAATCCCGATGCAGTAGTGATTCCGAGGGCGGTGATCTCCGACGGAATATCGAAGGGATGCAATGGAGGTGGGCGATTCTGGACATCACTGAAATGTTGGCGCCATAGCTCCTGGACCTTTGCAGGTTCAGTGACTGTCACTCCGTCAGAGTTTTGTAATGCAGTGACCACTGGACGTTTCCTACCGCAAATTGCTCTGGTGATGCGGAAGAGAGCACTTGGATTATTCTTGCAGGCAGCAGATTCCGCATCCCGAATGAGGTCATCCAGGCGTCGGCGCTTATCGCGGCGGGCAGAACGCTTTACCACGCGGTCCATTGTCTGGTATTCCGCGCTGCGCTGTAGGTCGTATGTACCATTGTCTCGCAATTCTTTCAGGAGCTTCCTCTTCTCAATCATCTCCCATGTATGAGGTGACATCCAGTCCGGCCTGTGCGTATGCCGCGCAGTAGTTGCAGAGCTCATTATAGCATCCCGGAATAATATCCATTTTCCTTCCAAGGGATCCGAGTCGATGGAAGCCGTGAGAGCTTGAGCATCATATAAGCGCTTCTGCAGCTCCAGCTCATAGGTTGCATGCACACGGGTACTTTTCAGTTTTTCCACATCGAGTCTGACCGTCCTTTTGGGTTTTGGGACTCGTTTGAGGTCTATACGGGATTTCCCGACCAAGAGTTCGTGGTCACTGTGGATGTCTGCACCTCTATATGTCCGCACAATTGATTGATGGATTGCGGATCTAGGGGGGCGTTATACAGAATGCCAGACACTGACATTTTATGTTGAGAGGGCTGGCGCGCGCTGACTCGTATTAAAAAAATACTACACACTAATAAATGAGATATAGAATGTAATGTATATGTATGACATTTTGATTCTTGAATGTTATTCATCATATGACTAAACTCATATGATGAATACTTGATGCTTATTTGCACGTATAAATAGATGATATGCGCGAGTGAAAAGACAATGAAGAGTTAAAAATTGTGTCAAGATCTTTCGCCTCAGAATGATGCTTTAATGAACTTTTTGACATTATATAATTATATTTAATCTGGATTATTAGAAAAGGTAATTCAGAAATAATACTAAATTTGTAGGGAATTAAATTCTATTTTATTCTTTATTGACGAAGGCTGCATAATTTAGAGCAGTGCTCCGCAACCTTTTATCACCCACGGCACACCAAAGGTCTTCCTAGAATTCCGCGGCACACCACACGTAATACAATTTATACACCTAAACCAGGATCTTTGGCGGGTCCACTATCTATCGCTAAGGTCAAAGACAGTGTGATAATCTAAAATAACGTTTTTCAAATGGTGTTCGAGGTAAAATTAATGGTATTGATTGTACGTTTAGTGTTTTTTTTGTATTTATTAATAAATCCACTTGAATTGTGGTTAACGTGTCGGCTTAAAAATAATTATTTGTCGAGTATTGACATAATAATAATAAATTGTATCTTACAATCGCATGTTTTAAAATATTAATTCTAGTGTAGTACAATAGCGCCGCAGGCGATTTTTTTACTATTAGCGCAAATTTGTAATTTGTGTTTATCTCACTTATCTGGTTGACCTGCCACGCCGCCCCCCTGAGGTTAGAGCCCTGTCAGCTCCCCCCTTGTAGGGGTCATGCACCAAAATTACATTAATTTATGTTTTTTTATTTAATAAACAATTTAATATACAAACAACATAACACACGACAAAGAACTAAATATACATATTATTTCCATGTATTTGTATTATCAATATAATAACTAATTAATGTGATAACTGATAACTAAAATTGTTGCAATGAAAGTAAAAGCTTTATATATTTTGACTTGATATTTGAAAGAGAAACCCGAAGCTCTCGGTCAAGACCCTTAAGCAAGACTGCTTATTATTTTTAACTTGAATTGAAAAACTTTGCTCACCTAGATATGTGGTAGAAAATCGGAGCTAAACTGCGATAGCCTTGTCGCTAATTTGAGGATATTCTTTATTAACCGACATCCAGAAAAAAAGTCAGTGGAACATCGGCGAAGTTCAGTTTTAACGTCCTGTCGTTTCTCGATTCAACCAATTACTTTCGAATTTATAGGGAAAGCGCTTCTACAGAATTTTCGGCTTTGGTTGCAAAAGGGTTTCGAATCCAGTCATTTTGATTGTATGAAAGTAATGATGAATTTATTTTGCAGCAAAGTTAAATGTTTTTGAGACGGATCCAAAATTATTTGTTTGTTTTCAATGGTGGTCTGGTAGGTCCTTTGGTACATTTGTAGAGATGCTTGTCTTAACTGCTTCTAATTTATCAGGGCACGTCAATTTATTTTTATTCTGACTTTGCATTATTTTATTAAGTTCATGCAGGTGCTCAAATTTATAATCAGCCATGTACGCAAATTTGGCTATTGTTAAGTAAGTATTGTATAACATACAAAATTATTTATGTTTTTTTTTGGGAGCAATGCACCGCGGCACACCTAGCATCGTCTTGCGGCACACCGGTTGCGGAGCACTGATTTAGAGGTCAGCCAAAATATCTGTATTTTTTTTCATTTCACAAAATGGCGTAAGTATATTTTTTAGATGGAAAAATACTGCCATAAAAATATAATAGAAAAGAATGTACCAAACGTAAAACATCGATTTGTTTGATGATTCGTAGTAAATAGGGATTCCAATCCCGGTATTTCGAGCTATTTTTGATAGATATGAATCCCGGGATTGATAAACATAATCCCGAAATTTTCGGGATTGAATTTTTATGAATTTTTATGGAAAATAAAATAAAAACGAAAATATAACAGAAAAAATACTTTCAATAACAAATAACTACATTAGAAATAAACTGATTTTGAATGAAGTTTGATTTATATCCATGTGTAAGTTGCCGATTCATTTTATTTTTTTAGATAAATTAATAAAAATGAGAAAGATTGGAAAAAAACAATGCTTCGTACATTAACAAAGTAATTCCACCATGATCTCATACGTTTTACGGCAGTTTCATATTTGGCTAACAAATTAGATTTATGAAGAGGAAAGGCCATAAGTACACCATGATTTGCTTTACTATTTTAAATCTCGCTAACCCATTCATTAAGTCTTTACTATCAGAAACAGTAATCTCATATTAAATTCACATTATTATATATATTACAATATCACATCTTAAGATTGGGGAAAACATGGTCTATCGGAAAGGTAATGAAAGAAAATAATAAGTCAGTAGGTAGATATTAAAGAAAACGGGCATCGATTAAATATAGATTTATAGTAAGGCAACGTTAGTGCAAAACGTACCTTGTACGGGTGTGGTAGGAGAAGATAAAGGTCGATCGTAAATGGAAGGTACTACGGGAGACTGACCATGCGAACGGGATAGCTAGTTTTACAAAATTATAGCGGCATGACTTCGAAAAGAGACCAATAAATGGCGCTTCCCATTGAATGGACGCCACAAGCACTATGGAGAAGATGAAGATGAAGATTTAACTCTATGTCGACTCCGTAATTGATATCTCTCACAGTCTTATAGCCAGTCAGTTTAGTCTGATTAGCTCTGACTCTTTTGATTATACTGATCCTCTATTTTGAGACTAAGCACCTTACACTATCGAGATTCGTTTCTAGTCATAAGTGTGGTATCTAGTTGTCAGATATGACACCTACCTTATAGTGGCGGAGGGTGAAGGTAGGCTGTTAATATCTGCCATAAATTGTGCATATTAAACTTTGTTAGTGATACGTATTTGTTTTCATTGAAATAAGACTACAATTCACCGATGGTGTTGGTTAGATTTTAAAATTCAATAAAACCCTGCAAAAACCAAGCCATAATAGAGAATAGTCAAAAACTACTCGTCTATCTATAAAATATCTAAAATTATGCAATTAAATCACAAATAACTTATTTTTTACCTATTTTAATTTGGTTGAGGCAGCGTCTCTATAGGATTTGTTTCCCGAATATCCATTTTTGTCGAAATCAACATTTTAATGCAGTTCAATTTCTTTTATCGAACTCTACCGAAATCATTTATAAAAACAATATATTTTTATCTAGGAACAGAGTAATTTTTTTAAAAAACCCGAATACGCCATGTTAAGTAACAATTACTCCGTGGTGTTCTCCCGAATGTCCAACTATTCGTACCTGAATATCCAAGTTAATTTCGGTCGAAATAAATCTCTGGCTGAGTTTTTATTTCCCGAATATGACTTTTAGCCAATCAAACCGCGCTGACGCCGTGCATCTCGCTCCCACATTCACGCTGTCTAGCTCTAAAATAATCACGCCCACTTTAATAATTTTTGGCCGTCTGGAGTCCTCTTTCAAATTTCGTCTAATTGATATTGTTTTTAAAGTTTCTATTGTTTTAATAGTGAATTCATCAAATTTGAAGAGATAATTTATAGTTGATACATCACCAGTTTGCCCTGAACTTATAGTAAAGTTATGGAAGTGAGTATTTTAACCTAAATAACTGCATTTTGTTTTGATAAATGACACAAAATCCCAACGGTTATATGAATTCTACAGTATGACCCGGCAACTACTGTGACGTAAAAAATAATTATTATTTCAGATTATTATTAATCAAACATTGTTTGTCTTTATTTTACTTTTAATCTAGGTATTTCTATGAAAATAAAGGCGATGCTATTATTTATTTTTGAATGCGCAGATAGTTAATTTAATTTAATATGTATTTTAGTAACTATTTATTTAGTGAATATTATATACTTAGGATATTGGTACCTACCTAATATTAGCAGCCAATGGTAATTAATTTATAGATGCTATTATTTTGTGTTGTCATTCCAATAGTAAATATATAATATTTATTTGGTGGTTTGTAATAAGTTTAATTATATAGATACGAGTATAATTATATAGATATAATAATAGAGATATAATAATATAGATATAATAATATAGATAGTTTTTTTTTTTTTTTTTGGAAAAAGTATTAATATAAAATTGTTAGCAAGTACGAGTAAGTACCATCATAAAATATTGGAGAAATCCGTGATGTTGGTTAGTAATTGAAGTAGTAGATACCTACTTTTATTTAATAACCAAAAACCGATCGCCGATAGTCGCTTGATTTTGAAGAATACTGATGAGCAGGTATTAAAAGGCCAATAGTTAAAGTTTGTCGTCATAAGTATGTCACCTCGTAGCATAGTGGATAATTCGTGGACTGGGTCGTAAACCCAGGAGATGCAGGGACGATTCCTGCCGGGTGTCTTACTTTTTTCAAAAAGATTTTTTCTATTGGTTATAATATCGTCACTGTTCTGGCAGAAGACACTAATTCGAAAAAATGAAATATTGAGTTAGTACCAAAATGTTCCTTATTTAAAACTTTACCGTCTGGAAACCTTCTTAATAAATAAACAGTCTTTATTTTAAAGTCATCCTTTTTACGATTACTTAATAAACTCACATGATAGACCATTATTTCAAACATTTTAACAACTTCAAAGTCAAATTACTCAAAACTAGTATTCTCCAGTTAGTGTGTTCTGCCAGAACAGAGACGATATATCGTCACTGTTCTGGCAGAAAACACTAATTTGAAAAAATGACATATTGAGTTAGTACCAAAATGTTCCTTATTTCAAACTTTACCGTCAGAAAACCTTCTAAATAAATAAACAGTCTTTATTTTAAAGTTATCTTTTTTAAGTTTACTTAATAAACTCACATGATAGACCATTATTTCAAACATTTTAACAACTTCAAAGTCAAATTACTCAAAACTAGTATTTTCCAGTTAGTGTGTTCTGCCAGAACAGAGACGATATTTTCTCAGAAGTGATTTTAAAAATGATGTATGTTCAATTATTAGGATGGTACATTCTTAAATCTTCTGAATTATTCGTTCAATAAAAAAATAGTTAATTACTTAAAAACTATTTTATTAGGTACTTAATCCGAAAAAAACCGAAAAAGCGATTGCCGCATGTTATTATTACATACGAACTTCGGTGATTACGATCATTAAGTATTTAAATAATAGAAGTAATTATTAGCAATTATCGTGTAAATAAATATAACATTTGAGGCGCGTACTTTTTGACCACTCAGTAATCCGTGGGCCGTGCAGCAATACGCTCCGGTCTTAAATCCCGAACGTCCTTGTCTTTTCCTAAATATCCATTATTCTGAGAGAGCGCTAAAAAATTCCCGAATATCCACAGTGAGTACTTGTAAATAAAACGTATTTTCTGTGCATTTAATGATTTATACCAGTATATTATTCTTGGAATCTATTTTTAGATAATGTTGCAATCATACAGTGTAGAAAAAATGATTGATACATCTACTGATATTTAAATATACGACAATGAAATTTGTTTTTCGTCTCCTGTAAAATTGACATTTGGTCTATTCGGGAAACAAATCCTATAGCGACGGCAGGGCTAGAACTTAATGAATTTAAAAAAATGAACCTACAGTAACTGTGTACCTAGAGTACCTATGTATTCTTAATACAATAAGTAATAAATCCAAAACAAATAAGTATGATAAAAAGGGTGCACAATTTTGTTGTATCGACCAAAATATACCACAACTATTATGGTTTGGTTTAGGCAGGGTTTAATTGATTAAAAAAATAACCAACACCATCTGTAAATAATTGTGGTCTTATTTCAATAAAAGCAAATACGTATATTTAACAAAGTTTAGTGTGCACTATTTATGGCGGATCTTAACAGTCTATCTCCACCCTTCGCTACTACCACCATAACTGAACTAACCATTTGGAAAGTTTATCTGGTTATTTGGTCGAGCGAGTTATCTTATTTTGTTAATCTGTTTTCGTGTACCGTTTGAAGTATTCTCTGTTATTGTTGATTAATCCTTATGAACTCGGAATAGATACTGAAACTGGAAGTGTTTCTATTTTATAAATACTATAACTGGCGACCAACGTGGGCCCAAAGTGTTTATATGTTAAACTATATTCGCGAGTTAAAGGAAAATATATAATAATGATTTTACATAAAACAATAAAATTACTTGGCGATTTGTAGATTTGTTGTGCAGCCATGCACCGTGCAAAAGATATGGTAGCCTGTAATTTCACCTTCCAACGCTGTGCGGGGAGATTTTATATTTAAAAATGGAGCTTAATTACTAATGGAATGATTTTATTTAAGTTAAATAATATGAGTGATTCTATACAAAATAAGTGGAAGTGATTTTGCTTAGTGGGAACCAACAACCCAAGCCTTGTCAGCATATAGGCTACGATATAAGATCTGACCTCATTTTTATAAATATTGATTTCACCCACAGTCAACGCAGTATCCAATTATCGCATACGTCAATAAATAGCTGATACCAATTTATTAAATATCCATTTCATCTATAGTCAGCGCGGAAAACTATTTTTGCATACTGAACTAAATTTATTAAATATTCATTTCACACACATTATTCAATTGTTGATACATCAATAAATAGCTGATCACAATTGATTGGAGATGCACTCCCATATCGCGCATCGTACTGAAGGTTCTTCTACCGTGCCTCGGACCACTAACACCTCTCTCTCGCGTTATTTATTCTTGTACCACTTGTATACCGTTAAAAACTCTCGACATAAATCAACTCGCTCGAACAACAACTACCAGTTTTTCATCTCAATACCCGAATTCCAAACTTATGTTAGCCACTTGCTCAACCTATTAGGTACATACTCTGACTCCAAATACAAATTGAAAACAATATTATTCATATTTTCCAGACCCAGGATTCGATCTTTAGATCCACGACGCTATAATTCGATGCGTATATTATTATATACCCACTGGAAAAAATCTTTGAAAAAATACGATGCCTAGATTCGCGTCAATCTACTTTATCTATTAAAACTCATTCCACGCGGACGGCACGGCTACCGTATCCCCGTTAAGTGGCCATTATATGCAATTAGCATGTTATTTAAATGTGGTAATTAAAAATGAATTAAAATTTATGCAGTGATTATGTTAAGCTACCGATGTCATACACCTTAAAGTGTTATTAAAAGCGACCGTCTCATACATATCACTTTTCTCGATTCCGATTGTTAACATTGCTCCTCTGGTATCAGAAGATAATTAACTTTTCTCATTACTCATCTCCGCGTCCCTTTCCTCTCGCTTTTATCTCGCTTCCTCTCTTTATTATCAACGTATCTCTATTATAGTGTTATTTATTACATACAATCATATCTGCGTAATCCTTCGATGTACCTATAGTCCGAAGATTCTTACATAATCTCGGTCGAGCGAGTTAAGAGGGACAGTTTACTGGAAATGACTTTCTCATTGACTATAAGGCTTGCATTTAATTCTTCAGTCAATATGGCTCTAGAGGTGGCGCCTACCCTCTCATTGCAAATCGCGGTGATATATAATATTTATTTTTTCCAATATTATGATGAATTTCTACGGTGTAGATAATTAATTGTATGGGGTGCCGGACGAAATCCCAAAGGCCGAAATCCCGAATTCTGAAATCCCGAATGGCCGAAATCCCGAAAGCCTAAATCCCGAAAGCCGAAATCCCGAATGCTGAAATCCCGAATGGCCGGAATCCCGAAGGCCTTATAAGAGAGACAACATTGATGTTTATATTTTTTATATTTCCAGAAAAAATGGGCTTTTGTCTCTCTTGTAAAAAAATGCGCAATTCAAGATTGCGATTAGGCTTTCGGGATCTCGGCCATTCGGGATTTCAGCATTCGGGATTTCGGCCTTCGGGATTCTGGCCTTTGGGATTTCGACCCAAACCCAATTGTATGTCCTAAACCAGACATGGCCAACCCGCCGGCCCAAATGAAGACTTTTCAGATTTCTATATTTTGCATTGTGGTATTCATACAATAAAAAAAAATCTTGTAAATTTACCACATTTATATTATATTTTATGAAATTAGAACTTTCTTATTGTGCTGCGTGTTAGTACCTGTTTTTATGGTTATAACTTTCTCCACACACTCCGTACAAAATATTCTAATGAAGTCACAAAATTAATTAAATAATTGGATACTAGATTCGCTATTATGCAAAAGTGTGAGGATATGTTCAAAATATTCTTTACTCCATTTAACGTGGAGGTGGAATCAGCGCCTCCAAATATACCTACAAATTGAGCTGATAGAACTGCAATCAAACGTAGAGTTACAGTGCATGTTCGAAGGGAATAAGCTTGAGTTTTATCAGAAATTTATCCTCGTAGATAAATTTCCAAAATTAAAACGACTGGCAAGCAGCATTTGGGACTACATATTTCTACGAATCGCTCTTTTTTAAAATTAAATATAGTAAAAACAAAGTGTCGCGGCAGGTTGATCGATGAAAACACGACCAATCAACTTCGATGCGCGTCAGCACATGCAGCATGCGCACCAGTCAAGATGAAAAATATATCAAACAATATACAAAAACAAATGTCACATTAATTAAAAGGTAATAAAATATTTTGAATAAGTTCTTTGTTTTTTTTATATATGTGGCCCACCTAATCTCAGTAATATTGTTTTTGGCCAACCAAACGATTTGGGTTGGGCCCAAACAAACCAAGTTTGTTTTTATTAATAATTTCAAAAATCCCGCGTTTTAGAGACAAATTTTAAAAATATAAGAATAGAGGCGTCGCTAGTTACACAGCCGCAAGACTTCTATATATGAAACTAAACCTTTTGGATGATTAGTGAGAAAAGGTAATTTTATCTAATCTGCCCATAACGTAAATTTATGTTTAAATAAATGTAAAAAATTCTATGTCTACTAACCTTATTTAATATTGTACATCGAATGTAATTTACTTTCTTTTAATTGTGTTAACTGTCAATTATTGATAGTGGAAATGCATTGTATTGTATAATTTTAGTAAAACACATTTTTTTAAACTGAATCCATGTTTTATGTTAAATAATTGTGCATGTTTCGTCCACCGCAGAGAGACTTCAGTACAAAACAATGTGCTTTACTAAAATTAAAGAAAAACGAATTTGTAGTTAATTTTTATCTCATGATGGATGATTGTGCTGCAGGTTACATGTAAATTGTACAGAAAACATTTCACCGTGGCACAGTTCGCCGTAAGCTTTCTAACGGAAAGGGATGACCGTACACTATACAGTCTCCAGTTTTATTAGATTCAATATGAACATCAATTTTCTCAATGAGTGATTTATAGGTTGGCTCGTAATACTCTTTTACTGGCGAGGTTCTGCATACAACTGTCCCATAATACCAAATACATACTGCTTAAAGGCCTTCGTTCAAGCCTTCATGCCATACTTCTCAGGCCACCAACTTTGAAAGTCTCTGCTGCTTGATTCAAATATTTTTTCCCACTAGCAATGTTAAATAAGATTTCTTAAATTAAATAAAATGCATGCACTTTTCTTTACTAAGCAAGTGTCAATACAGCGAACATCAGCTGGATCTAATAATTATTGTAACCAATAACAAACAATGATAATGACGTAATAATAAAATAATATTAAAACTGAAGATAATACGATCGGCTATGTAGTCATTGTTTTTTATATTATATATTTATTTATAAAACTTTCTTGTAAAGAAAATTATTGTAGGTAATTTTATTTTCTCTTCAAAATAAAACATTCGCGTACCATGCAAAATCATCTCGCGTACCATAGGTTTGCCACCACTGCTTAGTACTATAGTACGATCTAATATTATGTTATCAGTGTTATCCTCAGAGTAGTTTCACTGGCTATTGCATGCCGTCCAAGAGTGCGATATAGCTCAAGTCCTTCACAGATCACATTGCCGTGACGAACCGTCACTTAACTTAGGTAAAAAAAAACTAGCAATCTTGTGTGAAATTATTTTTTATATATTGAATCATGTACATTCAAAAACTAGAAATAGGTTGGCAGAGGACGATTCAGCAGCATAATATATGTTAATCAACGACATATCAGGCTAATATAAAAAGTCTCACAAATAACACGAAACAAAAAACCTCAAATTAATGTTTTTATATTTCCTTATTTTCTTTCATTTTATGTGTACTTATCATTTTTTTATATTATATTCAATAAACAGTACAGTTACCAATGTACATAATTGTTTTGTTTTTAATTTCCAATTAATTTGATTTAGATTATATCATGTGTACACCTAAGAAGGAAAGGCAAACGCCATGAATTTAAAAAAATAAGGCTTATTTTAGCACATCAATCCTTCCTTTTTCCATCCCTAGTCAAGAAAAATTTTTCTCATACGGCACGTCATTATGTATGCTAAAAACAATAGAGTGGTACTATTGTTTTGTAAGAAGTAAAAAAAAGGTTCAGTTACTGATCGAAAAAACTGCACTAGAGAAACGCTACAACGGCGATCTATATGCTGAAACATTTAAATGCCAAGTAGTGTGAGACAGCACAGAACCAAGACAAATGGGGTGACTTTTCTCCGAGGTTGAACCATGATAAGGTAAAGTAACTTGACCTCAACGTAATTTTTTTAAGTAGGTACTATTAATATCTGTAGATTTGGTAGGTACCAAAAGTATAATAACATACTATCCGTCAATTATAACGATATTCACATGTTGTATAATATATTCGTAATATAAAATTCGAAATTATTGAAACAATAAAGTACAGAAATATTAATGATATGAGAATTTTAAATTGTGTTTTCTTAAAAAATGTTCTTATTTTAAATATTGGAGTCTGGTTCACACATGTAGATAGTACCTATGTATATTATATGCAATTGCGTATTGTATCCGCGTAGATGACATCGTTGTAATCCACAACAACATAAAATTGGGAATCATTTTCACAAAATAGTGGTCACATATAGTCTGAGGGTCAAATGGTTGGTCACCCACAATGGCCGCGCGGCTTAAGCATCGGCTTATAGTGTCGTCAGTCCCTGGTTCGAATCCTGAGTCTGGCAAGTACACATATTGTTTTTCAATTTTTGTATGAGTCAGAGTATGGACTTAATGGTTGAGCAAGTGGCTGACATCCATTTTTCGTAAAAACAAAAATCTGTTATATAAACCTCCATTTTGTGAAGGCCAGTATTAAACAGTAACAACTCAAAAAACGTAGTTTTGAGATAATCGTGTTTAAATATTTTGAATATTTTACAATACACAAGATCACATGTCAGAATTTATCTATCCTAAATTGTTGGTATGGTCAATCGCCCGTTTTAAATGGAAACAATTCGAAATGGATCTGTACAAAACTAGTTTTGTTTGAAAGTTTGTGAATTTTTTGCTTTCAAGGTATATAATTTTTTTTTTCGAATTGTTTCTGAACAAAACCGACAAGATTTCATTTTTACGAGTATTTTGATAACAATATCGCGAAATGTCGAATTGTTGACGAATGTTATCGTTCAATACTGGGTCATCGATATGATCTTATTAGGAATTAGTATCGGACATGCTCGAAGAAGATTCGTCTTAAAATATATGTATAAAAAGAGGAATAAATAAAAATTGCGTAATTATTTGTAGAGACATCTTTATTGATAGAATAATTATGCCCAATCATCCTGATGATTTAGAAGCGGTAGACAAAATATACGCCCTAAAGCAATACAGTGGAATTTTGTTTACCGCTACAATCACGTCCACCCTGAATTTTCCATACAACATGTTAGGGAACATACCGTCCAATGATATGACAAAATTTTCGACGCAATATTCTCCCTGAAAACAGAAACAAAATATTATATAATTCTATTTCAAATGTATTGTTGTACATGAGAGCCAGCGTATCTTAAAAGGTATGGTTTCCAATCATGAGGTATGTTCCTATATTGACACGTATGGGTTTATGTCGGAGTATTATACTTTAATTATTAAAATCACTGATTCGGGGAATTCAAAATATGTAAAAATATATAATTATCCAAAAATATTTAAAAATACGTGCTAACAAATAGGGCTTAAATGTTTCAAAATTGTCTGAAACTGATAGATATTTTTGATATTTTATTGTGGGGCCGCTCAAAAAAAAAAATTAAATACCTAAGAATCCTAAGCCTATATATGAGTATCTGCTTACTTATATAATAATGAAAAATAATGACGACATAGCCATGCGTATTTTCTTCGGCTTTTCATACTATGTTTACCAATCGACGCGCAAACGGTAGCGTCAAAATTCATGCATAAATGACAAATCGCATTGTATTAAAAATAGCAGGTAAATCCTTTTCAAGAATAATCATTATGCTAAATGTAAATTTACAATTCCATAGGTTGGTCCTTAGGATCCAGAAAATAAAAATATTCGATTAACAAACCTTATGAAATTAATTATCGGCAGTCATTCAAATATATTGGAAATTTTGCTAGATGCAATAACTTTTCATTATTATATTTAAATTTTTTTAAATCAATAAATATCTGTTTGTTTCCTCAATAAATAATAATAAAAAAATAACTGCTTGTTATTTTGACTCAAAGATAATCTCTAAAAATGGAAACCCGTTCAATGATGGAGAATATAATATGAAAGAAGAGTGGTTTAAATGCTTCCACGATCTCTTTGAGAATTTTTAAAACAAGGAACAAAACATTCGAAGAATAATGGATATGCCTTCGGATAGAAATATGATGAAAGATAGAATATCAATTGTAATTTTTAAGCTATTTTTTTTAAATTCTTAAAAACTATTTTTTTGACATGAAAAACTGCTTGGCACGTCACACAGACGAAAAATTTTATTTGGGAAATTTTGGCACGCGTAAGAAAAGGGTTCGCCAACCCTGTCATAGTTAATACGCAATGATAAAATCGATTAAAATGAAGCAATAATATTACCGCAATAAATGGGCAACCAACGTTCTTCCTGCCTGTTTCTTCTAAAATTTTGGTCCATGTATCTTTCACGTGCATGTTCATAGCTTCGCATAGATCATTTTGGAAGTGATTGAATGCATTTGGCTTCCAACCGCCGTCTCCCCATTTTGCGGCAACTACTTCTAACTGCAGAAGACAAATTAGACTGTTAGTTTCAAAGTCGGTAACTTTTTAACATAATCGTAAAAAAACATCATACACACACTCAGGACTTCAAATAGAATATTTCCTTTAAAAAAAAAAAATATTAGTAAACGATTATAAAACCAAAAAGCGATATAAAATGTCATTAACTTAATTGAAATTAATAAAAAATAAATTTTAAAGTTAGTTGTCTGTTATATGTTTAAAAGACTTCACGGTCAATTTCAGGTTTGATTCAATTATTATTTAACTACCACAAGAAGATGTATATTTGCTATTTTATGAATATACATTCGATGAAAAAGTACCTACTCAAGAATAAGAACCTAGAAAAATATGTAAAACATTTTCAACTCTGAGGCGGATGAAACCGGTCCTAATCTATTGATTAAAAGTGGAATAAGTACTACAAAAAATTGCGTTTTATTAAATAAAAACAACAATACAATGCAGTTCCACCATGAATTGACAGTTAACAAAATAAAATAAATTAATGATTATACTCTAATTCAAAGTGCCGTGGTAGAGGAAGGCACGGAGAATCAAAAAAATAGAAAAGGAATTCAATAATATAACAAAAGACGAAGCTAATCAATACGGACAGCGAAATTTATGTGAAGCGATCGTCACGCCCGCACCAAGATGCTGCGATTTTTTTAAAGCAATAAATTTGGCCTTTGTGGCAACCAGGTGGGACGGCCTGATAGGTCCAACAGATGGTTGGACCAACTTGAGCATATATTCCCTTTCGGAGCACATTTTCGGACATTCCCAGAGGATGTGGTTTGCATCCTGTTTTTCTCCGCCACATGGACATGTTGGTCGGGTTCGGGTAGCAAGTCCAAGCACAAAGAGTTTGGCAGTGAATCCACCACGGTCTGTAAAAAAAATACTAGTGTAGTGGTCAGGAGTCAACTTGGTTGTCTCCAATCACCATTGTACATCAGGAAAGAGCAAATATGTGTGTCTGCCCTTGGTCGTTTCATCCCACTTTCACTGCCAGGTCTTTGACGCCGCATCCAGTGTCATAAGACGGTTAGTCCGATTCGTCGAGGATACTTTTTCAGCATCGAGGCTAGGAGGCGGGGCAAGATTAAAGTCACTAAAAATAAGCCTTCTTGCCTTTGAGGAGCATCGTGGATGCACCGCGTATCTGTATGTGCAGGTCAAGTGGAAACATGCCGCTCAGAATTGGGAGCGTATCCGTAGAAATTGAGCGGTAGGCCTTTGTAATTGACAATAGCGCACCACGCTGCACACTTAAGAGAATGCTTCTAAGTTTGACACTTTTCTGGATACGCGAGCATCATACGCCAACACCGTAGGCAGCAATACCCATGAGCCCTTAAGACCCCATCCATCACTAGCCATACGGCCAACTATCTGAAAGGCCATCCCAGCTTTGTAGACTTGGGATCTGGCATGGTGATCGAAATTATTTAATATCGTGTCCAGTTGAACGCCCAGATAGGTGATGATTTTTGTTACTGTAATACTTAACTAGTATTTTCAAATCTGGGGACAACTCATGCTGGTGCGCCTCTCTACTGTAGTGGTTCTTACACGAAACTCGCTTTGAATCGAGGCGAACAACTTTCCTGGTAGTCTCTTGAGCCGAAGCCTATGAAGTATAAGAGGCCAGGATGCACTATCAAATGTACACCAACAGTATTTTTTCTTTTTTTTTATATTAGGTGTATAAAATAACCATCTGAAAACGCATTCATTTATTTTCTTCGGGGATTTTAAGGCCCTATACTGATACTCTTTCACCTATTGTATTATGTTAATATTATAGTTGTATAACCAGGTGGCCCTCCTTTTTCAATGTGTAAGACATCGGTTTGGGATAGTAAAATCATATTTGTGATGTTTCTGTTTGAATGTAAAATGCGCAGAATACTAAAAAATCATTACCATCATGTCACGTGACCGTACATGCTATAACAATCAGAACACTCAATAATAAAAACTGACAACCTACAAAAACAATGTGTCCATTATTTGATATATGCAGCACGTAAGAGCACATAACTTAACAATGTGTGAAAACGAATAAAAAACATTAATTATATCACGCATTGGGTTACTAGTGTGGCGTGATACATATCAGGTGGGTTTCATGTGGTTATATTACATTTTGATAGATTTGACCAACTGACAATATTCGTTTTCAGCTTTAAATGTGGTACGGGATGAGAGCATCAGTCCGGTAATATTTTAAATAATAAAAATATATTGTACACTTATTGTCAGCGCGAGCTAATCATGCGTTCACTTGCGCTCACGTAACGTGATCGTAGAGCGCAACCCAAATTGACGTGCATGTCATGGTACATGTTGCCTACTGTCGCTATCGCGGCGAAAATTTAGTCTATGGTTTCGTCATTTTGCAGAATATGTTTAACGATCACCACCTCTGTAAATAATTCAATGATGGATAGTGCCAACTCTAATGTATTAGTATTTTGAATTGTTATTCATTATTAATGCTAATTTTAATTGATTTTAACAGTTTCTATGTGCGCGTACGTTAAAATACATGCGGCATGACACCCATAGATAATAGACAATGATCTTATCGGAAATACATAGTGCCAGCCGCTAAAAATAAAAAAACGTGATTTTGACATGACATTCGAAAATTGCAGGCATGTGGAATATGATAAAAACCTCCAAAACGTCATGCAGGTGCCAATGCAATGCAGTTCAACGTGAAGTGACCTCATTGTTGTTTTAGTGATTATGGAAGATTTTGCCAACTGACAATGTTCGTTTAAAGGTTCAAAATGTGCTACGGGACGAGAGAATCAGTCTGATAACATTTTAAACACCAAGAACAATGACATTACACACTTTTTTCCTGTAGCGGCAGCCCGTAATAGTAGGCGACAAGCACCGTGATATGCACCTCAATTTGGGTCGCGCTTTATGCGTTTCTATTATAGTATAATGATTCTCACAATGAAATCTCGCTTTGCGACTTTGCCTGCTGTCTGGTGGAAGTTAACCAATGTGTAGAGATTACAATAAGAAATTAATTGGTATTGGTATGGAATTATAACTTACTGAACTCGTAGGACCTAAATCTTCAGAATGACGAAAGCACCCCGTGAAGCCAGCATGAGTTCTATTGAACTTATTCATCACAATATCATTTGGCACAGGATATATCTCAGGGTTTTCACATAGCTCAATTCTTTCTACAGTTATGTCAGCGGGACCCTGTAGAAAGTGTAATCAATTAGATAGAATACGCAATTAAATATATGTACTTATATAGTCATGTCCTCCACATCCTGAAGCGGACCCCCGGGCCAGAATTTTTCGCGGACCCTCCTACCTATCGCTAAGTTTAAAGGCATTCTGACGCTCTTCAGTGACGTTTTTCAAATGTTGTTCGAGGTGAAATAAAATCCACTTTACTTTTAGCGATTTTTTAACTCATCGAATTATGGAGTTGTCAAGTATCAACACACAACAACCAAAAATAGCATCGCACAACCTTATATTGGCAATAACCCCGAAATAAGACAGCGCCTTTTTTACTATTAGAGACAATTTAAGATATGTGTTTATCTCATTTATCTGGTCGACCCACTACGCCGGGCTCTTAGGCTAGAGCCCTGTCAGCCCCTCTTATGGGGGCCATGTATATAGTAAGTAGATTATTCTATGTAGATTATCCAAACATTCGATTATCAGTATTGAAAAAAAAAAAAAATTCAACTGTTAAAAATATTGGTCTAACAAAATTGCTGCAGAATATACGGATATTTGTTGCGGTATCATTAAACGACAATTTGGACTCAATAGGTGATTCAGGACGTTTGTTTTCTAGAAAATCTTTATGACCAAGTGGTAAATAAACTGCAACTGAGTTATAATCACAGATACGAACGATCCTACGAATAATGATTATTTTATAATAATTATTGACCAAAGAATAAGGTAATATTTTTTTTAAATACGCCATTTCTATTGGCATTTCACAGTGGTTACGCTATAAAATACGACCGTAGCCGTAAATTGAGATCATGTTAACGCGCGTGTTTGAACGTGTACCGTTTTAAAAAAACGATTTTTTCGGTTCGGTACATGTTCAAACACGCGCGATAACATGATCTTACTCCCTACTTCAAGGGGAGGGGCTGACAGCGCTCTAGCCTGGTGCCTGGCGTGGCAGGTCAACAGCTAATATCTGATTTCTTTTTTGTGTTTATCTCATAGTATGTGAGATAAACACAAATTACAAATTTGCTCTAATAGTAAAAAAAGTCACCTGCGGCGCTATTTTACTACGCTAGTATTAATACATATTTTAAAAACATGCGATTGTAGTATACAATTTATTATTAATGTGTCAATATTCGACAAATAATTATTCTTAACCCGACAACCAACTATAATTCAAGTGAATGTATTAATAATGCAAAAAATCACTAAACATACAATCAATACCATTAATTTTACCTCGACCACCATTTGAACAACGCTATTTTAGAGAATCACACTGTTTTTAACCTTATAGATAGGTAGGGGGGCCTCCAGGAATGGGGTCCATGTTTCGGTGTATAAATTCTGGGAAGACCTTTGGTGTGCCGTAGGTGAGAAAAGGTTGCGGAGCACTGATCTACAGGATAGGTCACGAAGAATGAGGTCCTTTTCATCAGTGTAATAAAAATATTGCGGAAAGTCGTATAGTAATCGACTTGCGATAATAGTGGATGAAGAATATTTTAAGTAAGAGCTTTTTAAGTTTACCTGGGGGATTAAAAATCTTACCAGGTGACAGTGCCAACTGCCAACCTTCTTGTACGTCTTCTGCCTGTCTCTTTCTTTCTCCTAAATTTACGTGAGTGTTCAGTTTTACCATCGTTGTTATGGTGTTTTATAATCAATTATTTTGTCTGTGAGCCTGACGGACCTCTTTGTAGTCTCCTGATTTTGCCGAACATGCCATCGTTAAATTCGTTCGTTTGAAACGACAAGGCGACATTGAGCTGATGGTTCTTCCTCATCCATAATATTTTAATTTTTTGATTGATTGTGTATATTGCCTAAGGTTACACTAGGTTACGATACCTTATCCCTATACTAAATTCCCTTAAATCTCTTGGATAACACACTAATATCTCGATGACATTACCGCAATGTAAGCATCTGTCAAACAATTATTATTATAAGAATATCATTTGTTTTTCTTTCGCGAGCCGTTTAAAATAAAGGATTCCTCTGATTTTTCAAATTTAGAATTTGCGTTTATACGTGTATGTTTAAGTACGTCTTCTCCCAGTCTCGCTCTCTTATACATTTTTATATATATTGTTTTCTCTCATGCGTTGTAGATAATTCTAATTAATTATAATAAAATATTTTTCTTTTATTCGACGAATAAGACACAAGATCGTATTTCTTGGACAGAGCACAAGACGAACTAGTCTAGAATCAGAAACTTCAGATAAGTAGTTGAGGTTCTGTCTGTTTTTTTTTAATCAACAGTGACTCATCATTTGATTCAACTGGTCACCTAGAAAGTTACCTACAGGTTACTAAGATGATAACAATCCGCATATATGTATACGTCAAACTTGTTTGTTCCACTAGATGGGGTATCATTTAAACGAAAATCGTACATTGCCCAAATCCAGTTTGGGAAAATCTGGAAGAACATTTCATTGGCTGAAAACCACTCCATACTAATTAATCGATACCTCATGGACTGTATACCGTAATATAATATCAATACGCCAATCAATGAAGTATTCCTAATGCTTCACAAACTGTCAAGGAATGACGACAGATACATTATAATAAATAAAGGAACGGCTCCCGATAATATGTTTGAGATGTATCCTACTGCAGTTTGTTGGAAATATTGTTTGACAGGGATCGGATGACCTGGAGAGACTTGTGGGTTTGGGTATTCTAGCTTCCTGGGAAGATAACGCGTCGGTGCGCTGGAGCGATTGAGTAAATGAGTTGATTGGGGCATCCTTTACTCTACCCTGAGAGGATCAAATGTTCAAGAGGGTTGGAAAGTCTGGTCGCTTGAAAGATTACAGAATTTTAAAGTTAGTCACGACCCGCAGACATAAGGAAACGATCAAGAAAAAGAGATAATATTAAAAATAATAATAATATATTAGTATACTTACTAATGGGGCAAAAGAAATACATGGACCAATGTAGAGAACACTCAATATGCCAACTGTCAAACAGGCTGGTAAATTCATTTTTAATAGACTGATTTGATCTGGCAAATTTGAACGTTTTTATAACATGGTCTGAATGAATAAAATTCCTTTTTTATTCAAATAACAACAATTATTTTTTTATTACTATTGCGTGTTGTATAAAACATAATAAATTATGTATTGTTACTATCAGAGCCAGCTGCCTCGCTAGACCTTGCAGGTTGCTTGGAGTCTTATGAAAATTATGAAAAAAGTCTAATCATGATGAAACCCATTGACTTGGTACGCTGATTACTTTATGTAGTACTTATATAATTTGGATGGTCGTAGTTATTTTTATTAGAATACTTAATTTGACTCGATTCAGTTGAGAGGATAGTTTTATTTTTCGTACAGTTAGTTTATTGCGGTCAAATAATAGATTTTTTTTATTCAATATAGGAAGATCATATTAGATTAAAAAATGCCTTCTCGTAAAGATAACTGAAGATCCTATATATGACCACACGAAAGTTAAGAAAATGCATTAAAAAAAAATACTATATTATGTAGTAGGTACTTATTTATAGTATCTACCTAATTATGGCATAAAATGGTCATAGATTGACTATTATATTTGACTGTAAGTATGAATTTCACTTAGAGATGAGAAAAGATAAAATTGCAAACAATATGCGTTATGTCATTACTTACAATATTAAATAAGAAGAAACATTATTGAAATTTAATTATTAATAATATTGAATATTAACAGTTACTTACGATATAAAAGAAGAAGAATTAATTACTTAATTGATTATGTATGCCAATAGAAATTTCACATCATTGTTCGATGTTTTCCCCAATTTCTGCAAGTTCTAAATTTGAAAACTTACTGACACGCCAAAGTTTAAAATTGCGAAAAAAAAACACATAACGATTAGTTTATTTGTTTGACAGCTGATAGTTTCAGTGTCGTATTTTTAGATTGAGCTCGCTATCCAAATGGGAATGGCTGGAGCAACATTCAACTCGATGCGGAATGTCTGGGACTCACGATTCAACTCGGTCAAAACCAAATGCCGCCTATTCGACGCTTGCATTCTGACGGTGCTGCTTTACGGTAGCGAATCATGACACCTTACGAAGGCTCGAAAACAGATATTTGCGACGAATACTGGGTGTGCGGTGGTATGACTTTAGGAGATAAGAGAACGCACTAAGCAGCCTTTCATCACGCTGAAAGTGAAGAGGCGACGTTGGACCTAGCTCGGCCACGTGCTGTGGGTGCCAGAAGAGAACCTCAACCTGGCTTGCCTGTTTTTCAAGCCGACCGGATTCCGGCGTCCTGAAAGGCCACTAAATACTATCTACAGAGTGTATACGGCAAAGCTACGGGATGCTGGTTTGACCTGGAACAAATCGAGAAGACTGGCGAGCGACAGGGATTCTTGAAAGCGCCGCGTGGTGTCCATATGCTACAATTAAGGGACGGATATGGCCAAAGAAGAATAAAGATTTTTAGATTATATTTTCGTAGTAATTAGTGAGGAAATATGCATTTATTACTTATTACAACTCATAGAACCAACACCAATGTGCCTATTACAGATTTAAATAGTTTTGTAGAATAGTAATTGTGATTTGTGATATCGATTATATAGAAAGTATTAAGCGATATTATAATTAATTTGCGGTTGATGGATAGAAGAAAAAGGATGGTGACAGAGAGAAAACGAGTTTTTAAAAATGATAATATCTGTGATTTTGTCGAGTTTTATAATATTGTGCTGGATTCAAATCGAAGTAAGCTCGGGACTTAAAAATTGAAGTAAAATCGTTTATAAACCAACAAAATGGTATTTAAATTTGTAATTGTAATTTGATTTAGTATGCTTTCTGTGTCCGCCTGTTGTTGGGACCATCACATATTATTGTGTTCTGTATTATTATTATACTTATTCTCTGTGATTGATCCTCTTGGCTGACCTAAATAAAATAAATAAAAAAATATCAAACAAATTTGCAATTCAGAGACTCATAAGAATTTAATTCAATTATATTTTATGTGTTGTAAAAATAAATTATTAAATAAATATATATTGTTTTTTTCTCATTTACCTACCTTATGTACAAAATAAATAGGCTGTTCCATTAAAAATCAAGATTATGGAAGTGTTCCATTGTAAGAAAAATTTGGAGAACCCTGAATTAATGAATTAAATCTTTTAAATTAATTTTATAAAATTTTCAATTCGTATAAATAATTAGTTATTAATAAAATTTAGAAAAATTAACTAAGTACTTAATAATTAAAAAAAAAATAATACCAATACAAACAACAATACAAACAATTTTGTATTGTTTGTATTGTTGTTTGTTATTGTATTGTTATTTTATATAATACAATAATATTTTTTATGATTTTTTAATCAATAGATTGATTTAATTGAATTTACTTTACAAACATAATGAGTTTTTTTCAGTTAATTATAGTAGTTTATTTTTTATCTTATGCTGATATGAGAGATATTAACTTCTGCATGTTATTATCATTCAAGAGAATGTTTTACCTTTTATACCTTTTCAAGTGTATGCTGAATTAATTCTTTTTTTAGCTCCAACCTCTTTATTATAAGAACCATTGGTCTCTGCCGAATATTATTAATTTTGACGACACATCTGCTGAATGGCTTCGGCTTTTGGGCTTAGAGAAAAATATCATTGTTGTATCTTTGGGATACACTAGTACAACCGTGTCGCAAGATGCATCAGTACTTTACGACATATTTTATCACAGAGTAATTTCACTGGCTGCTGCATGCCTTCCGAGGATGCGATATAGCTCAACTCCTTCACAGATCATACCGCCGTGGCAGACCATCACTTAACTTAGAGCAGCGTTTCTTAAATAAAGTTCTATCAAGATGAAGTGGTACAATTATTTTGTAAGAAGTAAAAAAGCGGTTCCGTTACTGATTGAAAAATACTGCACTAGAGAAATGCTACAAGGGTGATCTACACGCTGAAGCATTTATATGCTAAGTAGTCTGGGACATAATACTGAACCAAGGAAAATGGCGTGACTCTTCTCCGAGGTTGAACCATGATATGGTGAAGAATGTATAATAATAACTTGTCAAATTTTCTGAAAATTTGGTACCTAAGGTATCATAATACCTATAATATCTGTTAATTACAATTTTATTTATATATTGTATATATTTATAATATTATAAACTTGAATTATATTAATGGTATGCGAGTGTTATCTCAAAAATGTTCTCATTTTAAATATTGCTGTCTGGTTCTCACATGCATATAGTATGTATTTATTCAGTTGCGTATCGTATCTTTACGCGCCGGCTGGACGCTCATGCTTTAAAACAAGCTTACCTGCGCAAATCGGTTTGTATCGAGAAGCCCGTGTGTATGGACGGGATAACTGTAGCTCGCGCACACCGAAAAGTGCTGTAAAAGTGTTCCGTATTTTTTGCACAAACTATACCGCGCAGACAAGTTGCTGCCGTCTAGCCAGCGCATTAGATTAGATCTTTGTAATTATGAACATTAAATCTACAACAACATAAAATTGGGAACTTAGACTATAGATACAACTAGACGCCACCCATTGCATTGCTAAATGAAGCTGCGTGCCGTGCGTTTGGTTTGTGGGCGAGCCAACGCATTCGTATACAAATGTTCGAGACCATAGACCATTTCGCTAGTGCTCGCACTAGACGCTCAGAATTGAAATATATTTTTCTATTTATTTTACGTTATATAGTATTTTTAAGCGGTCAAAAAGCAACCATTATGTAAAAAATATCCATAATTTAAGTTATTTTAAAGAAACACGGTCACTTGGTATTAAAATATATAATAATATACAAATAAATTATCACGAACATGTATCAACTTACCTATGAAACGTAATACCATCTTCTTGCTTGTCAGTACGGCTACCACATTTTAATATAGCACACCGAACCATCTTTTCTACTTAATTAACTAAAAATATTTACCACTGACTTTATGTTTAACACAAAAATATCAATTTTAGCAACACGCGCTCACAGGTTATTGATGCTTAGTTAAGAAAAAACTAAGATTTGGCGGCTACGCCGACAACAAAATCTTCTATACATCTACTCTACATCTATTCTACTCTAGCGCGTGTCGCAGAGATTATAAGGGTGCCGAATACTTTCTCACTCGCACTTATGCATCGTTTTTGTTCAAGCCTTGATTGGGAATCATTTTCACAAAATAGTGTCACATGCTTTGTCTTAAAATATATGTGTAAAAACGAAAAATAAATAAAAATCATGTAATATTTTATAGAGACATCTTTATTGATAGAATAATTATGCCCAATCATCATGATGATTTAGCAGGGGTAGACAAAATATACGCCCTAAGACAATATATTGGAATTTTGTTTATCGAAAATATCAAATCCGCTCTGAATTTTCCATACAACATGTTGGGGAACATACCGTCCAATGATATGACAGCATTGTCTACGCAATAATCTCCCTGAAAACAAAATATATTATAATACTATTTAAAATGAATTTCTGTACATGAGAGCTAGCGTATCTTAAAAGGGATGGTTTCCGATCCTGAGGTCCTGAATAATTTGAATGTATATTGATACTTATAGGCATGGCCCCTACAAAAGGGGGGCTGACAGGGCTCTAGCCTGGGGGCCCGGCGAGGTGAGTTTACCAGATAAGTGAGATAAACACACATCACAAAAATGTGCTTTAATAGTTTTAAAAAAGTTGCCTGCGGCGCTATTTTCTTTTAGTAATGTTATTATTTAAAATTATGTGGTTGTACGATACAATTTTTAATTGTGTATCGATACTCGACAACCCTATAATTAAAATGGATGTATTAAAATATATAAAAACAAACACTAAATATACACATTAATTTTACCGCGTACACCATTTCGAAAACGTTACTGAATAGTCTCATACTGCCTTTATCCTTAGTGATAGGTAGGGGGGCCGCCAAAGATCCTAGCCTGGGGGCCCGCTTCAGGATGTGGGGGCCATGCTTATAGGTTTATGTCGGAGTGTTACATTTTAATTAAAACCACGGATTCAGGGAAATTAAATATATCCTACGTGTATTTGGCTTTTTACATGAGATACCTATTAATCATGGGTATAGATTTAAACCGGATGTATGCCACAAGCACGCATACGTGCTCTTCAATTCCGTACACGAAAGGCCGATCATAGGAAATGAGCATGTACCTATTTAAACACGCTGTACTTTACACTCATACTAGCCCCGGTTGATTGTTTTAAATAATTTAATATATTGTACACACATTGCCATCTTTTAGAATCATCGTGAAACACTTAACCGAAATACAATACTTTATGTTATACCTACTTTTAATATATTTCAAACAAAAAGATATGTTTAATTGGCGCCCCAATAGGTATCGCCATGCTAATACTTCCTGGCATTTACATTGTTGTTACAAAACTTTGGCGCGAAAAGCGTTAGGTGGTTTCAAGGAATCCTTCCCGACTAACCTCTCTTTATCATTCAGCCTCGCTGAGTTAAAACAACGATACTTTTTTCACTATTTCATTTTACTGTGCGAAAACATCTTCTTGGCTACGTAAGGAAATGCTGTTGACGACTAAATGAGAGAAGCTTGTTAGTTTAGTAGCCAAGAAGATGTTTTCGCACATTACTTTCTTACTTTATTTCGTTGTGCGTGTCGGTCTGGCATTGAAAGATCATTTAGTTTAATTTATTTAAAAGTTACTAACAGCTCACAAGTTAAAATATATATATATTTTTTTTCTTAATTTTGTCGATTACAGGATTATTGATGGGGGGGGGGGGGAGGGGTTGGACATTTATTTATCAGTTAGTTGGTATCAAAATGCACCAGTCAATTACCTACACGGTCATGGCGATCTGTATTTTATTTCTCATCTCTTCTATGTGTGATATATATATTTTTATTTAACTTGTTTAATATTCTGATTTATTATGTACAGACTATTTTGTTTTTAAATAAATAAATAAATGCTTTTTCGAACGCTTTGTATTATATATATAATAATATACTTACGTACATTATTTTGGTTTTAATAATTATAGAGAAAATTCGTTAGGTTACCTAATTATCTATTATATTATTTATTTTCAGCAATATTATATAAATGAAACACAAAAAATATTTAAAATTACAAACACTGAGAATTAGAGCATTTCCGCGTAAGTTACTTTCAAAAAGTGGTGAGTTTAGGCACCTAATTTTTCCTGTACGATAAACTACCATTACAATATTAGAGTTGGGTTTCGGGAATTCTCGAGAAATTTTCCAGATTTTCCATCCCGAATCCCGAGAATTGAAATTTTTAACATTTCGGAAAATTCCGGATCTCGAGAATCTTTTCTCGGGATTCGGGATTTCTTTATTATCACATATTTAATTGAAAAAACGATTTTCTTTATGAAAAAAGTGGACAGAAAACACAAAACGTTCAAAGACTGATCGGGGCATTTAACACAATTAAGCCAACGTCGACTCAAAATGAGCGCAATTTTTGCAACATCAGGGAATTTTGTGTCTTGAAAGCAGACAGTCTGTGTTTTTTCAAATCCTATTTTAATAAGTAATGTTTTGAATTATCTTTGTTTTCCTACTTCTATTTTGTTTTTCCTCTTACATGAATAAAAAAAATCATGTTTTTTTGGAAATTGTCTGTTTTTAAACTGATTTTAAGATTTTTACGGTTTTTTTAAATTTCCCGAAACTCGAGAATTCAAAATTTCATCATTTCGGGAAATCCCGAATCTCGAGATTGAGATTTTCTCGGGAAATACCCAACTCTAATTACAATATAATATTTTACGTTTATTTTTTAAACTAATGAACTTTATCATAAACCGCCACTGATCTCAAAAGTTGTAGTATTTCTAATCGTTTTTTTATTCATTTACCTTAATATTTTGCTACCTCTAAGCAACGCATTCTCTGCCTACGGGACGACACTGCATGTATGTCGACAAAAGTTTGAATCGGGTTATGGTTTGTCAGCTCCACAGAAAAAATCTTCTTTCCACGAAGCCTTCATTTTGTCTCCCAATTTTTATGTGCCATTCCGTAGCAGTGCATAACCTGCATAATCTCACGGGACGTCATACTTAATACGCAATGATAAAATTGATTCATATGAAGCAATAATATTACCGCAGTTAACGGGCATCCAGTGTTCTCCCTGCCTGTCTTTTCCAAAATTTTACTCCATGAATCCTTTATGTGCATGTTCAGAGCTTCGCATGCATCATTTTGGAAGTGATGGAATGCATTTGGCTTCCAACCGCCATCTCCCCATTTTGCGGCATTTACTTCTAACTGCAGAATAAAAATTAGACTGTTAGTTTCAAAGCCTGTAACCTCCATATTTAACCTTTTTGGCAAAATCGTAAAAAAACCACCAAGCACACTCAGAACTTCAAATAGAATATTTCCTTTTTTTTTTTTAAATATTAGAAAAGCAAATAGCAAAATAAAATGTCATTAGTCGTCAAATATTAAAAATGACTACTGATGAATAGAAACGACTTAAGGAGATGTATTTGCTATTTTATGAATATACATTCGATGAAAAAGTATTTACATAATCAGAACCAAGAAATTATGTAAACAAATAAAAATATAGGTTACCGACCTTAATGTTATTAAAAACCTTTATGTAGATGTTTATAATTAGCCATCGCAGTCTCCCAATCTTTATTGATTGAACTACGCTGCAATCTTCGTACAGCCCGTAGAGTTCAGCATTATATCTTATCCTCCAACTGGTGCCGTCCCTGATCGGTCCATATATACGGCGGAGAATTTTTCTTTCAAAGATATTCAGGACTCGTTCATTTCGCAGAGTTAATGTCCAGGTTTCCGATACGTAGGTGAGCACTGGCTTTATAAGTGTCTTGTAAAGAGTGCTTTAGTTAGGCGAGATAGTATGCGGGACTTAAAATGTCTTAACAGGCCAAAGTAGCATTTATTTGCAGACATGATTCTCTTGTAGATTTATTCTGTAATATCATTATGTCGAGTTACGAGAAAAATAAGGTATATGAAACTGTCGACCGTATCAAACTTGTATGCACCAATATCTAATTTTGGTGCGCCTCCTCGTGGTGTGACATAGACAGGCATGTATTTAGTTTTTGCCTCGTTTATTTGTAAGCCCATTCTTTTGGCAGAGGCTTCTAGTGCTGTGAATGCCTTTTCAGCACCAATTCTGATATGGCAATGATGTCGATATCATCGGCATACGCCAGAAGCTGCACAGGCTTAGTAAATATCGTGCCGCTACCACGAGCATCAATCTTTGCATCCCGTATCACCTTTTCTAGCGCAATATTGAAAAGAAGGCATGCCAGAGCGTCACCTTGCCTGAGGCTATTCGGTGATATAAATGGCTCGGATATTTATGCTTGAAGCTTCACCTTGCATTGTACTGGTGTCATTGTCATCTCTACAAGTTTAATTATTTTTGTCGGAATTTCAAATTCCAGCATTGTTTCGTATAACCGGTTTCGATTAATTCTATCATAAGCTGCCTTAAAATCGATGAACAGGTGATACGTGTTAATATTGAATTCAGTGGTCTTTTATAGAATCTGCCTTAGAGTGAATATTTGAGTAACACATGATCTCCGTCGTCAAAACCCTCCTTGGTAGTGCCCGAGTATTCCTTCTACAATGGGTTCCAGCCGATTGAATATCAGAATAGACAACAGTTTATATCCAGAGTTAAGGAGTGTCACTCCTCTGTAGTTACTACATTCTAGTTGGTCTCCTTTCTTGTGCAAGGGACAAATCAGCCCATCTTTCCACTCCTCTGGCATCTTTTCTGAAGTAAGTCCATACTTGGTGTAAAAGGCTATGCAAATGTTTGAGCAGGCTTTCTCCCCACATTTTATTAATTCTCTCCGTATGTTATCTATTCCAAGCAATGACATTTAATATGGACGAATCATGTGGAAAATAAAATAACACTCACTTTATTGTCGGGTCTGCCGAATGGCATAATCTGTTCTAACGCCATTACAATAAAGGTGATATTGCTATAAATTCCTGATGCTTTTTGTTGGGTCTGCCGAATGGTTCGGTTCGAACGGGTTCGCTCAAATGAACATTGACATTAGAAACACTGCTCTAACGCCATTACAATAAATGTCATATTGCTATAAATTCCCGATGCGTGATATCGCATAATGGAAATTGCATGACGCCTACCTATACATGCGAATGCGCGAATTTATTTGCTAGCTACTGTATTGAGTGCGTCGTCCATTAATAATGTCATTGATTCCAAGCGATTTATTTGTTTTTAACCTTGACATGGTACCTTTTACCTCATTTAATATCGGTGGTTCTTCGTTATCACCAATGCCACTTTGTACTGATTCCTGGTTATGAGTATTAATGTCAGTATTGCTTGTATCAAAGGCAATTGAATAGGGAATACACTAAAAACTAATTAAGAAATAACATTACGACTGTGTTTAGGAAAAAGGGCGTAACCCTCGATTTTTCGAAAAGTGCTTTTATTAGATATTAACAATGTATACAACTAAATACACGTTCTATAAAAAGGAAGTAAGCCGTTAATTCCAAATTAGTATCTTAATTCAGGTTTTAATTGAGGTTAATTAATTTTTAATTTATAGAAAAAAGAGTTTATCTGCAATTTTAATGATTTTTCTGTAATAAATTCTTTAATTATTATTAGATCGAAAATATATTACACCAAATCATCAATCATCATGCACCCAATGTCTGTGCCTATTTTAAAAAAAATATTAAACTAAAAACTCTCAAAAAACGTTTTTTGCCTCTCCTGTAAAATTTGTTCAGTGAGGGTTACGTCCTTTTTCCTAAACACGGTCGATTACATTCGTTATCAAAAACGTAAACGAGTGCGGTTTCTTAATACCGAAAATTTCGGTATTTTGTATTTTTAAAACTGGTATTTCGGTATTGATAAATACTGGAATATCGGTTTTAAAATATCTGTATTGCAATCCCTAAGCAATACCCATGGAAATGACGTCGTAGGCGATCTTAAGCGCCCTCCCCTATCTATCACCAGCCATACGGCCGATTACCTGGAAGGCCATTGCAGCCTTATAGACTTGGCATCTGGCATGGTGATCGAAATTTAATATCGTGTCCAGTTGAACGCCCAGATAGGTGACGATTTTTGTTACTATGACACTAGTATTTAGAAAGCGGACTGTAGACAGCCGAAAGATAGTCTAATAGTAAATTTTCCCTATGCCTTTATTGATTCTATGGCTTCGCCGACGGCGTTCTCAATCTTCGCGTTGCTGTTAGCCTCAACCATCAGCAGCGCATCATGGGCGTAGGCAATGATAGTGTAGACCAGGGCTTCCCAAACTTTTTTTGTAATGGAACACTTCGCCAACCCGTAAAATTTTAACGGAAAACTTAGTTTTTTTGTAGGTTATTTATTAGCGCAGCTAACCGTTATGCCAATTTTGGCAACTGTTGTAAAACTGACAAGACTTGTCAGCCGGTCACTTAAAAACAATATAGGAACCCGATCTTTTTCATACGCACGGTGTGGGAAAAGATAGTCCTTCGTCTGTACTTAGATCATGGCCCCCACATCCCGAAGCGGGCCCCCAGGCTAGGATCTTTGGCGGGCCCCCTACTTATCGCTAAGGTTAAAGGCAATGTTACGATATACAGTTGCATATTCCAAATGGTGTTCGAGGTAAAATTAAGGGTATTTTTAGCGTTTTTTTATATTTTTAATACACCTTTACACTTTTATGTAGATTGTACAATTATGGACATGTCAAATATCGACAATATTCAAAAATTGTAAGTATGGCAAAACCGCATACTATTGAATTTTAGTAAGCTTGAAATGAAGCCGCGCAGGTGACATTTTTTACTAATAGTGCATGTTTGTGATGTGTGTTTATCTCACTTGACTGGTCGATCTCTCACGCCGGGCCCCCAGGCTAGAGGCCTTTCAGCCCCCCCCCCCCCTTGTGGAAGCCATGAACTATCTAGATACTTGACGTCATAAACATCAGTGGAGACTGATCTTCACTCGTCTTTCAATATGAAGTAGATTCTTTAATTATTTTAGTTTTACTTATTTTATTTCTACTTGGTAGAAGATCTTTAAATATTAATACTTTCGACCGAAGGTACTTGATGGAATTTGAATTTAAATTCTAATGGATTCAAGCTTTGTACTATTCCATTTAAGTCGTTTTTTGCGACCCGGGTTTCGCCTTTCGGCATCTTCAGGCGTCGTGTACACTCACCAAAGGCAAATACACACTGACAACGAACACCCTTAACTCTAACTTATATAGTAAATCAATACAATAAAGTAGGTAAAAACTCCATTACCTATCTATTTAGTCAGAAATTACAACAAAAAATACAATAAACAAATTATGAATAACTGAAGTAAAAAACCTAATTAGTAAAAACCCTCTCTTATTAATAACAATACACTGAGTTTTTACCTACTTTATTGTATTGATTTACTATATAAGTTAGAGTTAAGGGTGTTCGTTGTCAGTGTGTATTTGCCTTTGGTGAGTGTACACGACGCTTGAAGATGCCGAAAGGCGAAACCCGGGTCGCTAAAAACGACTTAAATGGAATAGTACAGAGCTTGAATCCATTAGAATCTTTAAATATGTTTCAGTGTATAAAACCTTTCCAAATGGTCGCGGAACACCTATTCAGGTTCGACTGAATACTGGTGTTCCGCGGAACATAGTTTGGGAAACCCTGGTGTAGACGGTTGGAAGCGGGACTCTAAGAAGATCGTCAAAGAGTAAGTTCCAGAGAAAGGGCCCGAGGATAAAGCCCTGGGGACAGCTCATGCTGGTGCGCCTTTCTACCATAGTGGTTCTTACACGAAACTCGATCGATATTTTATTGAAGTAGTTTTAAATCAACGCGAACAACTTTCCTGATAGTCTCTTGAGCCAAAGCTTTTGAAGTATAAGAGCCCATGATGCACTTTAAAATGCACACCAACATTCTTCTTCATTTTCTTTTTTTTATTAGATGTACAAAATAACCCTCTGAAAACGCATTCATTTATTTTTTTCGGGGATTTTGAGGCCTTAAGTATACAGATACTCATTATTAAGTGTTTATATAATATTAATTGAGTTAGCATTTACTTGGTAGAATTCCATTTTAAAAGAAATGAAAATATAAATAATATTACCTATAATTAATATTATGAAACCTGTAGAATTTAATATAAATTTTATTATCATTTCTGTTAATATATAGTTGTATAACTAGGCGTTTCTCCTTGTTCAGTGTGTAAAGCACTGGTTTGGGATCATAAAATCATATTTGTGATGTTTCTGTTTGAATGTAAAATGTCCATAATGCTAGATAAGCATTACCATCACGTCACGTGACCGTACATGCTATAACAATCGGAATACTCAATAATCAAAGCTGACAACCTACAAAAACATTGTATCCACTATTTGATGTAAGAGGAGACATGTAAGAGCACATGACTTAAAAATGTGTGAAAGAGAATAAAAAATTTTAGGTATATCACGCATTAGGTTAGTGGTGAGGCGCGTATGAAATGAGTTTGATATGGTTTGATTTGACCAATTGACAATAATTAATATTCATTTTTGCTACGGGATGGGAAATAATAAAGCAATATTGCACAAATTTTGTCTGCGCTAGCTTACCGCGAGTTCACGTGCGCTCAAGATACGTGGTCGTAATGCTTTTCTATTATAGTATAGAGCTCTCACAGACGGGATTCCGGTGTCAAGCCACCGAAGAATCCAGCCACTCTACACTGCAGTGGCTATGGCAACCACTGAATTCATATCGCACCATCACAACTAAACCGCCACAAGTGCAAAATTATATGATTTGAGTTAATTATTACGTTTAATCGCTTCACCGCGGAACATTTAATTACTATTTAAATACCACGTTTATATAACATGCTAATTATATATAATGGCCACCAAATGAGGATACAACAGCTGTGCTGTCAGCGCTGTAAGGATTAATAGTCTATCATTCATAGTTGGGGAAATGTGTTCAAAATGGCACAGTGGGGAAAAATAAACTTTTGCTCTACTGGCGAAATGGTGCAGTCTAACATGATGCAACTAGCTGAGTAACAATGCATGACCCTTTTTTTAAATATTCAGCCATATTGAGTTTACTCAAAACAGCCGTACAAGAAGATACAGTGGAAAGATTTGTGAACCAAACGAATATTTTTGCAGCTTGTCGACAAAAGGTAATATTAGATGTATTTTATATTATTAAATCTATATATATATATATAAACCAGCTTAAGTAGCCGTTATTAGTGTTCATGTACGATGTAAATTTATCATAATTACTGAAGTGTAAACTGCATTTTTTTAACGAATTTGCCAAATTCATTTGATTGGGATAAAATGGCATACATTATGGTAGGCTAAAACGGCATATTATGTGATTTATGATTTTATTGTTTCTGAAAGATTATGTTCCGAAATTACCTACGTAAAACTCTGTAAGAGACATGGGATACAATGAAAATAAATCAGGCAGTTTTAGCTGTGAAAATGAATGGAAGAACTTAAAGAAGGCATTTTTTAAATAGAAATAAAACAATAAAAACGGAGATAAACATCTTGGAAGATTTATGACTACTTTTCCAGTGGAAATTGAATGTCAA
Organism: Rhyacophila brunnea; assembly: GCF_057557595.1. NCBI lineage: Eukaryota > Metazoa > Arthropoda > Insecta > Trichoptera > Rhyacophilidae > Rhyacophila > Rhyacophila brunnea. Next base: position 20,758,046 of record NW_028232860.1, read on the forward strand.
ATATGAAATTTTTATTTGATAATATATTGTTGTTTCTATTTTTGATAAATATTTATGTCGTTTGCCATTTTGTACAACCGGAGGGGTGAAATGATTTTTAACTACACGTTTTTACTTCTTATTTTTAAAGTAGTTTTACTTTATTCGTGCTCCGTTTTTATAATAAATTATACGTTTTGATATTCTTTTTTTCATTAAACTAAATACTATGCCATTTTGTACACCCTTCTCCTACATGTACCGAAAATTTCATATCTATAAGTCAAAAGATCGTTCAATTTCTAAATATATTTCGAAAACACAGTACAAAAAAATTAAAGGTAAAACCAATATTGCGTTAGGCGGTTTAATTTAAATGGTGCGGTTTCATTTCGATCGTCTAATTAATAATAATATAATAATAATCACATGTTGGTCGACGAATACAATACTATTATTATTATTACGTATTATTATTACGACGTTGAATCATAAAGAAATTACTTGCCGCAATAAACTATGTTCTTTAGTCGATGCAGCTTTAACAAACCATTTATTTTATACAATGCGTATAGAATACGTTGTTTAATAATTATATTATATCTAATAGCTTTTTCGCATGTACCTATAACTAATATAGATACATACAAATACCAACTAATATATACCTAAAGTAATACTATAACTAACTAAAATATACTAAACGTTAATTTATTTAGATTTAGAATATTTGAGTCGCTTAGAATCATAACTCACATATTCCAAAAATCAAGTTTTACTAGTTAATACTCCTAACGTTGCAGACATACAGCATACTATGAGAAATAGAGCTCCCCGATTGGTTAGGAAGGCGTTGGTGACAAAACTCTATTCTTTGAAATATACGACATATTACACCAACAATGAACTTTGTCAACGATTTTCACATGGTTTAAATTGACTTTTAACAGGCTAACGTTCATTTCTAAAAGAACACACGCCCGTTCTATTCAATCATGTATTTAGGTATTACAGGAGCGAAGGGTGAAGGTAGGCTGTTAAGATCCGCCATAATTAGTGCACATTAAACTTTTTTAGTCATACGTATTTGTTTTTATTGAACAATTTACAGATATTATTGGTTAGATTTTTAAAATCAATTAAACCCTGCCTAAACCAAACCATACTAATTTTGGTATATTTTGGGCGATACGACAAAATTGTGCATACCTTTTCATTTATACTTATTTGTTTTCGTTGGATTAAGAATAAATATCATTACACATTTTGTTGGTTGTTTTTTTAAATTCATTAAGCCTTGTCTAAACCAAACTATAAAAGATTAAAAAAAAATTATTCTATCTTTAAAATATTCAAAGTTATGTATGGTTCAATTGCATAATTTTAGATATTTTATAGATAGGTATTTTTTTACTATTATCTATTATGGCTTGGTTTCGCAGGGTTTAATTGAATTTAAAAAACGAAACAACAGCTTCTGTAAATTGTGGTGTTATTTCAATGAAAAAAATACTAATACCTGATAAAGTTTAGTGTGCACTATATATAGTGGATCTTAACAGCCTACCTCCACCCTTCGCTACTGAGGTATTATTATTTGATTTAAATATATATAACGTGGAAAGACACATGATTCATGACATGCAACGGCAGGTACCTTGCTACATATTTCATTCAAAAAACACTTTAAGAAAATAAAAGGTTTTTATTTTTTTTACTTTTTCCACATTTTATTTTATAATTTTGATATACAAGCGCTTTTATCCTAGCGTAAATTTTCAATTGAATAACAGTAAAAAATATAGGTACATATTATTGAATAAAAAAAAATTATAGAGAACGTCGGTTTCGATTGTTAACTTAAATTAATACTAACTTGTTGATGATATTTGTACTTATTTATTAAATTACTGATTTATATACATTATGAGATTGCCTAGAAAAATTTGCTGTGTTTAAAATTCACCTACCGTATGTTAAAAAAAAGGTTCCCTATCAATGACAAATTTTGTATTGTACATTGTATTTATGAACGCTCGATAAATACAAACTTCATTATTCCCATCCTAACCAAATAATAAAAAAATATATTTCCTATCTATAAAATATCCAAAGTTGTGTACCTATAATTTAATCGCATAATTTTAGAGTATTTTATACTATTAGCTATGGTTTTTGCAGGTTTCATCGAATTTAAAAAAACTTAGTACACCATCTGCAAATTGTAGTTTTTTTTAATGAAAAATGAATAATATTAAATACGATTTAATAACAATAAACAATAATTCAAAATTTATTCTGCTCATTATGCTCTGCCTAATCAAATAATAAAAAATATTATCATATCTATAAAATAACCAAAGTTATGTACCTACCTATAATTTAATCACATAATTTTAGATATTTTAGATGCCTATTCATATTAATCATGCGTCAATGATAAATTAAAATTTACAAAATAAATAGCGCCGAGGAGTTCAATGAAAAGACAATAGGTAATTAGACCTGGCTTCAGCAATAAAAATAATTACACGACAAAGTATGGCAAATACATTGAGAGAAAAACTTGTTAGTATTTATTTCTTTACATACCTGCTTAAGTAGGTATTTTGAAGATGCTCGACCAAACTGATCTATTTGATTATGTCAATAATGAATTTCATCAAATCGATCGTAAGAAATTTTCTATACAACATCACCATCTGTAAATTGTCTTTTTTATTGAAAACAGAATAATATTAATTTTTTTTTTCAGAATCTGGATCAGTATGAAACACTGTTTTCATTTATGCATTTTATTTTGAAGAAATTCCTATTTAGCTAAAAAACATGCCTATTAATATTAATTATGTTTCAATGATAAATTCAATTTCAATAATAATAATAGCACACGTGTCGCCGCATCAAAGCGGTCTTTGTATTAATTATTATTATTATTACGATCACCGGAGCTTCGGCCGAGGCAATGAATAAAAAAAGGTAATAAAAACCGCGCTCGCAAATAATAATGAGTTCGAGCGGCTTGACATTGTGGCGGGCAAAGGAAAAGTGTGCGATTCTCGTAAACACGAGTATCTTCCGTCTGAACGCTCCCATTTAGTTATGTGTAAATGCGGAATCTCCGCCACACAGGTGGCTTAAAAAAAGTGCGATACGGGTGTCTTCCGTCTGAACGCTCCCATTTAGTTATGTGTAAATGCGGAATCGAGCCACGCCGGTGGCTCGACACCGGAATCCCGTCTGAAAGAGGGCTAACTCTCACAATGAAATCTCGCTTCGCGATTCTACCACAAGTCTGGGGGAATTTAACCAAAGTGTACAGATTACAATTGGAAATTAATTGGTATTGATGTGAAATTATTACTTACTGAACTTGTAGGACCTAGATCTTCAGGGGGACTAAAGCACCCAGTGATGCCAGCGTGAGTTCTATTAAACTTATGCATCCCAACATCATTTGGCAAAGGATATTTCTCAGGGTTTTCACATCGATCTATTCTTTCTATAGTTATGTCGGCGGGACCCTGTGGGAAGTGTAATCAATTAGGTAGAATACGTAATTAAATATATGTACTTATATAGTCATGGCTTCCACATCCTTAAGCGGATCCCCAGGCCAGAATTTTTGGCGGGCCCTCCTACCTATCGCTAAGTTTAAAGGCATTCTAACGCTCTTCAGTGGCGATTTTCAAATGGTATGTACTTATATAGTAGAACTTAAGTAGATTATCCAAACATTCGATTATTTGGATTATGCGAAACAAATAATTTCAATGGTTAAAAATATTGGTCTTACAAAGTCGCTGCAGAGCATCACAGATAATTTCGTCGCCTCAAAAGCAAAAGGGCACTTGTGCATAAATTGAGTTTTGAGATAAACGCATTTTAAGTGTTTTTGGAGAGAAAAAAAATTGTGGAGAGGTTATTACTTAATATTTTGAAATGAAATTTGAAACACATGTGAACTAATTACTCTAGATAGAAATGCAATTTTTTTTTTAATTTGTCAATTTTTGATTTTTAAGAGGTTTTAAGTCACATGTTACCTTTTTACTATATGCATTTATGAGTAGCTTTATCTTCATCTTTTGATTTGCGAGTGTCCACTTTGCGCTTATTGTGATCTTCCAAAATATTTATTTGGGCCTCTTTGTCCGCTGCCAACATGTTTTTAAAATTTTCACAAATTTCACAAGTGCCGTTTTTCTGCAACGAAATTATTTTTTTTTGTACAAATGTCCTTACTCACTTTTAGATAATTACACTTGTTACCTTTTTCCTATATTATTTTTGTAAACATTGCACATAGTTCCTAAAATCGCATACATGTTACCTTTTTCCTATACATTAATTAATGAAGATCAGTTTACAAATACACAAGTAACCGTTATTTTCTTTGCTCAATTGTGAATTCGTGGGTTTTGCTTCACAAATGCCGTTCTGCCCATAATGTAGAGAAAAAAAATACGAAGAAAACTGCATTCATAACTCAAAACCGTCAAAATTGCACATGTGCCCTTTTGCTTTTGGGGCGACGATTTGTTGTGGTATCATTAAACGACAAGTTGGACCAGGAGGTTTTTCTAGAAAATATTTTAGGTCAGGTCGTGAAAATACTGCAACGGGGTTATAGTCACAGTAAAAAATATGTCGTAACCATGTTGGTTCGTGTCAATCCAATAGAGAGATTTTCAAAATTGCACAATAAAGTATATGTAATATAAGTGTATAAAATACGTCATGTACATATTGCAATTATTGTTGTTTTAATTTAATAAAACGCATTTTTTGTAGTACTTATTCCACTTTTAATAAATAGATTCGGACTGCTTTCGTCCGCCTCAGAGGGACATTTTCAACTAAATACATTTTTTTAAAAACAGTATTTATCAAACAAAATCCAAGGCGACAGAAATAATATAACAATATGTACATAAATTATCCGTCCAATAATACCTTTCCAATAACAAATTAATTTAAAAATGAATGAGGTTGGACATTAATATTTGGGGCATTAAACAAATTATTTTTTCCTCAATTATATTATAACATTCACCCTTAACGTAGTTTTTACATTCACCAATCGATCAATTTTACTCTTTTGAGCAACATATGAGCTATAATTATGCACTACATTTTTAATGTGTGATCTAATTTTATAATCAAGGATATCAAATTCGATTTGATGTAATCTGCTAGTCAATAAATTATGAATAAAGAGCACATAGACACTCGCCGAATCCCCGATGTTATACCATTTCTTCATTTCCGATTTGATCCAAGCGAGCTGCGCAAGTTTGAGGACTTTCAACGCAATCGGAGATCCAGATTTCGTTTTTATATTCACGTACTTTGGCACAACCTTAAGGCGAAGACATTCACGATTGAACCAGATATGTTGTGACGATAAACTCTGTTTTCATTTATATTTCTTATACAAGACAGTAAGTTTTGCCGTACTGGCTTCTTTAATTTCTTTTATTTTGTTAACTGTCAATTCATGGTGGAACTGCATCGTATTGTTGTTTTAATTTGATAAAACGCATTTTTTGTAGTAGAGGAGCAAGGGGGAATTGGAGCATACTAAGGAAATTGTTGAAAAAAAGTAACAAAATGTTCTAATCGTTTATTATTAAGACTTGAAATGAGTCCTTTGGTTACATAGTTATAATATTACTGCAATTTCCACTCAAAAATTCTATAACTAAGGTACAAAAAAAAACGTTTTCCCAAAAAACACATTTGGCTCCAATTACCCCACATGTAGGGTAATGGGAGCCAAAAATTTACCAAATATGTAATGGGAGCTTGATATTTTAATTTGTTTACAAACACTTATACACATTATAACAGACATATGTACAATAAAATGTTAAATATTTACTAATGTAATTCAACAAACATATGCTCTAGTACTAAAAATATCAAAAGAATCAACACGTCATGCTATGAAACTAAGCAAAAAACACAAACATAATCTTTCTGGTTTCAGAGGGCATTTTCCAACGAAGTCACCGTCCAACCAGCCTTGAAAGTCGTCAGCTATCTATTTCTGGGCATTTGGAACAATTAAAATCTTTTCTACTAGTAAAAGAGGTGTGAAATTTATATAGGGGTAATGGAAGCCACCTAGGCTCCAATTACCCGAATGTCAACCACTTTGAAGGTTGATAAATAACGCAACCAAACCATTTTAAGCCTTGATTCTGAAACTACTAAACAAAAATACATGTATCTGGCTATACAATGGACACAAAATGTGATTAAATAAGTAAAATTTTAAGTACTTACGTTGATGTTTATGTATTTTAAATTGATATAAGCACCTAGCCCAAAACACACTTCCACTCGCCACGCGCGTGCACGTGCCACTAAGCAGCCGACAGCGATCGACGGGCTTAGTCGACGATTGACGAAGATGTTTTGTTTATTTCCGATTCATTTTAGTGTTAGATGGTACCTGTTTTGCAGTCGCTCCCATTACCCGCAAGCTCCCATTACCCCACGCTCCCCTACTTACTTATTCCACTTTTAATAAATAGATTAGGACCGGTTTCGTCCGCCTCAGAGGGACATTTTATTCCAAATCTCCGCGCATCAATAATTATTCATCTAACTAAAAGGTATGTTCTTTAATTCTCTATGTCTGTCCTACAAGAAAGCAGCTCTCGTCTTAAAACACAAAACAAAACTTGAACGCCGTTGATACAATATAAGTGTTGTCAATTTTTAAATATATTTCTGTTGAAATGTCTGATTTTTACACGTATCGACATTTCGACAGAAGAATAAGCACATTTAAGGTAAGTATATAATTGCATGCGCCACGTATAATAATATTATCGCACTAACCTCAGGCGTGGGGGTTGCCGTGCCGCGAACCTCTTATTTTGATTTACATACAATGCTTGAGACCACTGTAGCGAGAGAATGCCTCATCTGATCGAAGCAATTCAATTCGCAAATGTAAAAAAATAATTATTTTGACTGAATATGGACTAAATGTATTACGCTTCTGCAATTTTGATTGATTGTGTACGTTGTCTAAAGTTACAGTAGGCTACGGCATAGTATACCTTTAAATCTATTGGATAACACACTTATTTCTCGATGTTAATACAGCAATGCATAGACTAATATACTATATACTACAGCAATGTAAGCGTCTGACAAACTATTATAAGAATATCATTTGTTTTTCTTTCATGACCCGATTAAAATAAAAGACTCTTCCGATTTTTCAAATTTGGAATTAGCATTTATGTGTGTATGTTTAGTACGTCTTGCTTTACAGATAATTCTAGTCAAATAAACAATACTAGCTGAGCCAGCTGGCTCTCGCCGGTCTGTCTCGCTAGGTCTTGCAGACAGCTTTTCGTCATAATGACATGGTGTTGGATTTTAATATAATTGTAAAGTATGTATAGACGGCGCCATAGTTTTCTCTTCGGGATGGACTTTCATTCACGTCAGACAGTTTAATATTTCGCTGATTTGTCTACAATAATTTTAATACAATATATATGTAGCTGTGTGCATTTAAATATGATAAATAATTATACATCTCAATTGTGATTATCATAAATAGCGATCTAATATAACGCGAAAATTAATCTCTTTCGGGTCCCATTTACATAATAGAAAAAGGTTGGCAGCAAAAAAAATAAATTTAAACATTATTTTGTTTCATTGTCTATAAAAAAATAAACGCTTGCAGCCATAGAATAATATTTTAAAATCATATTTTGATTTAAAAATTAACGTTAAACAATATAGTTTTCCGGTGCGGGATATTCATATCTTGACAAATGTTGATAAATAATTAAGCAATACATACTATATCTGAGTCTATCAAGAACAATTCTGATAAGAATAGGAATTTATAAGAACTAAAGACGTGAAATCAGCTTAAAGAGCCTTTCATCCAGCAGTGGATTGATACAGGTTGATGACGATAATGACGATATAAATGAGTAGGTATATGAAATCACAAATTTAAAAAAATATAGCAGTTTACATGACCAAGAAGAATAGAATTATGTTGGTATAACCTTCATCCAGCAGTGGATTGATCTTGGTTGATGATGATAATGTCGATATTTTGAATAGGTAAATATAATATCAGCAATTTTGATAAATATAGCAATTCATATAACCGACAGAAATGCAAACAACTTAAAGAGGCCTTCATCCACCAGTGGATTGATTCAGGCTCATAGGAAATATAAATAGATATAATTTAATATCACCGACTTTGATAAATACAGCAATTTAAATGGCAGAAAGGAGTAGAACCAGGCTAGGGAGGCCTTTATCCAGCAGTGGATGGGTTCAGGTCAATGATAAGGACGACAGAAATAGGTATAATATCACAAATTCGTTAAACCTATATAAGAAGAATCAGGTTTCAGAACCCTTCATCCAGCAGTTGATTGATCCTGGTTGATGATGATGACGATATGAATATGTAGATAAATATAAAATCACCGATCATGATAAATACAGCAATTCAAATGACATAAAGGAGTAGAATAAGGCTAAGGAGGCCTTTATCCAGCAGTGGATTGGCTCAGGTCGATGATGATTAGGATGATAAAAATAGGTATAATATCACAAATTCGTTCAACCGATAGTAGTAGAATCATGTTACGGAACCCTTCATCCAGCAGTGGATTGATGATGATTATGACGATATGAATATGTAGATAAATAACATTAGCATTTTCAATAAATATAGACATTCAAGACTGTCAAGAATACAATCAACGTAGAGAGGCCTTCATCCAGCAGTGGATTTATTGAGGCTCATGATAATAACGCATTATATATTATTATATATATAGGTACTCGTAGATAATAATATAATATCACTGATTTTGATAAATATCACAATGCATGTGTTAGTAAGGAGTAGAATAAGGCTGAGGAGGCCTTCATCCAGCAGTGGATAGGTCCAGATTGATGATTATAAGGACGATACAAATATGTAGATATTATACTATATCATAAATTTTGATTACTATAACAATTCGTATTAATTTCTTTCATTGTTTGCAATGGCAATGAATTCACATATAATATTGCAATAAATATCTATGCTATTTGAAATGTCACATTACTGTTCGATGTTTTCTAGGATTTTCACAAATTCTAAATTTCAAAATATTCTGACACGTCAACTAAATGAGCGAAAGAAAACAAATGACAATCATCAGTCTATTAGTTTGACAGATAAAAAGCAGTGACATGGTTTTAGATTATATTTTAGTAGTAATTAGTGAGGAAATATGCACTTATTTCTTGTGGTACGCCAATGTGCTACTTACAGATTTGAATAGATTTGTGGAATATTAATTCTGATTTCTGAAATTTCGATTAAACAGAAAGTATTAAGCGACATTATAATAAATTTGCGGTAGATAGACAGTAAAGTAGCGAAAATGTATGGTGACGGATGTAAAACGCGATTTAAAAATGATTTTATCTGTGATTGTGTCGAGTTTTATCAGATTGTGTCCGATTCAAATGGAAGTAGATTCGAGACTCCAAAAATTGAAGAGAATTCCTTTAATAATCAACAAAGTGGTATTTAAATAAAAAAGTTGACGTATTTTCCAAAATCTCTTAGGATAATAATATATAGGAGACTAGCTGAGCCAGCTGGCTCTCGCCAGTCTGTCTCGCTAGGTCTTGCAGACAGCTTTTCGTCATAGTGACTTGGTGTTGGATTTTAATATAGTAATTTTAAAGTGTGTATAGACGGCGCCATAGTTTTCCCTTCGGGATGGATTTTCATTCACGTCAGACAACTGAAAATTTATCTGATTTGTCAGTTTTACGATCTGCATGTCGTTCCTGCCAATACAAATTTGGAGTCATGTGCGTAGTCTATTCTGGAGTCTGGCCTTCTCAATATCATCTGACACCATTTCAGACTGCTAAGCCTAGCAGAATAGCTGGCAATCGCCGATTGATACCACTGTCATTTTAATTTTACTACAATATATGTGTAGGTATGTGCATTTAAATATGATAAATAATTATACATCTCAATCGTGATTATCATAAATAGCGATCCAATATAACGTGATATTAATCTCCTTCGGGTCCCATTGAGATAATAGAAGAAGGTTAGCAGTGTAAAAAATGAATTTAAACCTTATTTTATTTCAGTGTCTATAAATAATAAATGCTTGCAGCCATAGAATAATATTTAAAAATCATATTTTGATTTAAAAATTAACCTTTAACAGTATAGTTTCCCGGTGCGGGATATTCATATCGAGACAAATGTTGATAAATAATGAAGCAATACATATTATATCTGATAAGAATAGGAATTTATAAGACCTAAAGATGTGGAATCAGCTTAAAAAGGCCTTCATCCAGCAGTGGATTGATACAGGTTGATAACGATGATGACGATATAAATGGGTAGGTATATAAAATCAGAAATTTAAAAAAATATTGCAGTTTATATGAACAAGAAGAGTAGAATTAGGTTGGGATAACCTTCATCCAGCAGTGGATTAATCTTGGTTGATGATGATAATGACGATATTATGAATGGGTAAATATAATATGAGCAATTTTGATAAATATAGCAATTCATATGACCGACAGAAATTCAAACAACTTAGAGAGGCCTTCATCCACCGGTGGATTTATTCAGGCTCATTATGATAATGGAAATATAAATAGATATAATATAATATCACCGATTTTGATAAATACAGCAATTCAAATGACAGAAAGGAGTAGAATCAGGCATGGGAGGCCTTTATCCAGCAGTAGATGAGTTCAGGTCAATGATGATAAGGACGATAGAAATAGGTATAATAAAGTAGTAGAATCAGGTTGCGGAACTCTTCATCCAGCAGTGAATTGATCCTGGTTGATGATGATGACGATATGAATATGTAGATAAATGTAATATCACCGATTTTGATAAATACATAAATTCATATCACAGAAAGGAGTAGAATCAGGCTAAGGAGGTCTTTAAGTAGTGGATTGGTTTAGGTCGATGATGATGATGATGACGATATGAATATGTAAATAAATATATTATCACCGATTTTGATAAATACAGAAATTCATATGACAGAAGAGAGTAGAATCAGGCTAGCGAGGTCTTTATTAAGCAGTGGATTGTTTCAGGTCGATGACGATGATGATGATAATGATGATAATGACGATATGAATATGTAAATAAATACAATATTACCGATTTTGATAAATACAGCAATTCATATGACAGAAAGGAGTAGAATCAAGCTAGGGAGGTCTTTATTAAGCAGTGGATTGGTTTAGGTCGATGATGATGATGATGACGATATGAATATGTAGATACATATAATATCACCGATTTTGATAAATACAGCAATTCATATGGCAGAAAGGAGTAGAATCTGGCTAGGGAGGTCTTTATTAAGCAGTGGATTGGTTCAGGTCAATGATGATGATAATGATAATGACCATATGAATATGTAGATAAATATAATATCACCGATTTTGATAAATACAGCAATGCATATGACAGAAAGGAGTAGAATCAGGCTAAGGAGGTCTTTAAGTAGTCGATTGGTTCAGGTCAATGATGATGATGATGACGATATGAATATGTAAATAAATATAATATCACCGATTTTGATAAATACAGAAATTCATATGACAGAAAGGAGTGGAATCTGGCTAGGGAGGTCTTTATTAAGCAGTGGATTGGTTCAGGTCGATGATGATGATGATGATGACGATATGAATATGTAGATAAATATAATATCACCGATTTTGATAAATAAAGAAATTCATATGACAGAAAGGAGGAGAATTAGGCTAAGGGGATCTTTATTAAGCAGTGGATTGGTTCAGGTATATGATAATGATGATGATGATGATGACGATATGAATGTGTAGATACATATAATATCACAGATTTTGATAAATACATACATTCATATGACAAAAGGAGTAGAATCAAGCTAGGGAGGTCTTTATTAAGCAGTGGATGGATCCTGGTTGATGATGAAGATGACGATATGAATATTTAAATAAATATAATATCACCGATTTTGATAAATACAGAAATTCATATGACAGAAAGGAGTAGAATCTGGCTAGGGAGGTCTTTATTAAGCAGTGGATTGGTTCAGGTCGATGATGATGGTGATGATGACGATATGAATATGTAGATAAATATAATATCACCGATTTTGATAAATACAGAAATTCATATGACAGAAAGGAGGAGAATTAGGCTAAGGGGGTCTTTATTATGCAGTGGATTAGTTCAGGTATATGATAATGATGATGATGATGATGACGATATGAATGTGTAGATACATATAATATCACAGATTTTGATAAATACATACATTCATATGACAAAAGGAGTAGAATCAGGCTAGGGAGGTCTTTATTAAGCATTGAATGGATCCTGGTTGATGATGATGATGACGATATGAATATGTTTTTAAATATAATATCACCGATTTTGATAAATACAGCAATTCATATGACAGAAAGGAGTAGAACCGGGCTAGGGAGGCCATTATCCAGCAGTGGATTGGTTCAGGTCGATGATATAAGAATGATAGAAATAGGTATAATATCACAAATTCGTTAAACCGATAGTAGTAGAATCAGGTTGCGGAACCCTTCATCCATTAGTGGATTGATCCTCGTTGATGATGATGATGATTATGATGACGATATGAATATGTAGATAAATAACATTAGAAATTAAATACTGTCAAGAATACAATCAACGTAGAGAGGCCTTCATCCAGCAGTGGATTTATTGAGGCTCGTGATAATAATGGCATTATATATAGATAGGTAGATAATAATATTATATCACTGATTTTGATAAATATAACAATTCATGTGTAAGTAAGGAGTAGAATAAGGCTGAGGAGGCCTTCATCCAGCAGTGTATAGGTCAAGATTGATGATGATAGGGACGAAAAAAATAGGTAGATATTATACAATATCACACATTTTGATAACTATAACAATTCGTATTAATTTCTTTCATTGTTTGCAATGGCAACTTTTTTAGTAGTGAAATTAGTAGCTTAGGTAATTATTCAATAACAAAGATAGTGGGTGAACAGCCACAAAGAAGTATTTAAAAAAATCAAATTTGGAATATCACGTTATCTATGATATGACGGACAGTGGCGGACACACCTGTCAGATTTTTATTTACGCAGTGAATTGTAGCAAGATTATGGTTTTTTCACCGGAAAAAAGTGCGCCAATGCCTACATTACGATATTTGAATAAAAATAATCGAATTTGTTTGTCAAATAAAGGTCTTAAGCGACGAAGACGTCATTCTGCTGTACGTTAAATGAAATATGGCGTATCGTATACGGTATGTAAGAAAATATCGGATATAAACGTCAAGTACCTGTAAAATCATTGAAATTTTGTGAAATGTGGTCAATTCAAACGGTAGATGAATCGGTAGCGCACATTTCGAAGTGAAGATGTAAAAATAACAATAAAATGTCGCTTAAATGAGCTGTTGGTGAATTTTCCAAAATCTCTTAGGATAATAATAATGAAAGATAATAAATAATTACAATAAACTATTTCTTTAATTCAACGAATAAGACAAAAGATTTCAGTATGTAACATTATATATTATTGAACATACATAATTTGAAAATATCTTATGCATATAATATATATATACCCACTAGAAAAAATCTTTTAAAATAATTTTATACTTTGGCAATATGATGTGTCGAATATATTTTTACCACGTTTTTCTTAGCTCGTATTCTTGTTTTTCCGGTGGTTGTTTGTCCGGTGCAAATCTTGCAATCGATTTTTAACTAACTTCCTGACTAGCTAGATATTTGAAACTTTTAGAATATGTCAGAACACGATGCATACGCATTCTTTTAATACCTTTAGCCATCTTTACGTAGAATTGAATTAATTTTCAATTAATTCTATTTCGTATGAAAAACTATTTTGGAAGAAATCCGTAATCCAATCCACTATTATTGGTTGCTAAGAGGGTGGTCCTAGCAACTTAATTATTAATATATACGTGCGTTACTATGGAAATCAAAATGACATTTCAGTATTCTATATTTGTTTTTTTGTTGCAAAATAGCAAAAAAATGATTTGTTGACGATTGCCTTATTTGTCCTAAATTATTAATACATAGAATTATCAAGTTTACATGATTCAACAGAATATTTAAAAACGTGATATATAAAAAGTTCTTTTTATCTTGTAATTAATAATGTTTATTATACTTTATGTACTACCATTAATAAAATAAATACACTCTCATAACATGAAATAAAAGATTATTTAATTACAATGTAATTCCCATTTTTTTTTTCAGATAAGGTGTATTATTGATAATAAGATATTATTTATTTAACGAAAATGACATGAGAAAATCGACGACAATAATATCATCACATATATTTTCGTATTTCTTGGACAGAGCACAAGACGAATTAGTCTAGAATCAAAAACTACAGATAAAGTTGAGGTGCTTTCTGTTTTTGTCGATTCAACAGTAACTCATCATACTAGTCAACTGGTTACCTAGCAAGTTGAAGTTACAGACCTACAAACTTATCTGAAGAATGCCCAAAAATGGAACTACGAACTATAGGACGCCATTTCGAAAATGTCAATCGAATTTTAGATTTTGTCCGGTTACGAGTCTTGTTTGGGTAGTTTTCGACAGTGGCTCCCCCATCTTACCTACAGGTTACTAAGGTTATAACAATCTGCATAATATAATTATTATGTCAAACTTGTTTGTTTCACTAAATGAGGTTTGATTTGTTCGCTGCGCGACAAACTTTCTAACAAACAAAAACCGTACATTACCCACATCCAGTTTGGGAAAATCTGACAGAACATTTTTCGGTACTGTTCGGTTAAAGCGGATACAGCGGAAAACGCGTTTTGAAAATAGCCGATAAACTGGATTATTTGTAAGGTTAACCTAACCCAACCTAACCTAACCTAAACTAACCCAAACTAACAAATAGTCCAGTTTGTCGGCTATTTTCAAAATGCGTTTTCCGCTGTATCCGCTTTAACCGAACAGTACCCACTTTTCATTGGCTACTACTTCTACTCCATACTAATTAGTCGATACCTCATTGACTGCATACCGTTTAATATGAATACGCTAAACAATGAAGTACTCCGAATGCTTTGCAAACTGTCAAGGAACGACTACAGATCCACTATAATAAATAAAAGAACGGCTCTCGACAATATTTTTGAGATGCATCCTACTGCGGTTTGTTGGACATATTGTTCTGCGCGGACCGGATAACCAAGAGAGACTGGGTTGGGTAGTCTTCGGGAAAGGCGAAGCACGTGAAAAACCTAGAGCGATCGAGTGAAGGAGCTGAGTGGGGATAGCCTTCACTCAATGACATTAATATGGACGAAGCATCTAGAAAATAAAATGACACTCACTTTGTGTCGGGTCTGCCGGATGGCGATATTCATATTTTAATATCGGTATCCTACGCTCAAATGAACATTCTGCTTGCAAGCGGTCTGGCGACACCGCTGGGTTTGCCCATACAAAATTTCTGACTGTCAGGTTTCGACTCCACCGTTATTATTGTGTTACAAAATGCCAATGTGCTTAGTTAAAAATTGTAAAAAAATCTACTAAACACTCCAAGAAAGATGGGATATCACTTGTCATGTGTTAGTATTATTTATTATTTATAAAATGCCATTTTAAGATATTGATGAATGTTTATTCAATGCAATTGAATGACAGGAACCATTGGACAGTCAGTCGCCTGTGATTCGCTGAGCTCACTTGCGTCTAATCTCCGAGAAGTCGTAAGTAACCGAGAATCTGTTTCTAACGCAATGAGTCTTGACTCTCATGACACTAATACGCCATTACAATAAAGGTTATATTACTATAAATTCTCGAAGCTTGTATCGCATAATGGAAACGGATACGTCAATGGTCACGTGACATCTACCTATACATCTGTGAATGACTTTCATGCACAATTTCTCGTGCGCGCCGGGTATGAAGTGAGTCGTCCATTTAATATGTCATTGCCTTCACTCTACCCCGAGAGAAGCAGATGACCAAGAGGGGTGTAAAGTCATTAAATAGATTAAATTAAAAAATATATATAAATTTAATATATTGGTATACACACTATTGGGGCAAAAGAAATACATGGACCAGTATAAAGAACAACCACAATGCCAACTGTTAAACGGGTAGCCAAATTCATTTTGAACATACTGATTCGATCTGGCAAGTTTTAACGTTTTTATAACATCATCTAAATGAATTAAGTTCCTTTGTTTTATTCTAATTATAATTATTTTATTATTATTATTGCATGCTATGTAAAACATAATAAATTATTAATTATTATGATTTGATTGACATATATTATCAATAATTATTGTAGATAATTTACAAATTACTCTATAGATTAACGCTGCATTTCAATAATCGTGTATATTAGTGCTCCGCAACCTTTACCTACACACGGCACACGAAAGGCGTCCCAGAATTTCACGGTAAAAAAATTATAATTCAAAATTACATCAATTTATGTTTTTTATTTGATAAATAATTAAATATACATAACATACGAGGAAGAACTACATTAACATATTTCCATGTATGTGTATTATCAATATAATATATTATATATTTAGTTTTTTAATCAATATAACATAATCATTACACAATAGTAACTAATTAATGTGATACCTAAACTTGTTTTAACAAACATAAAAATGTTATATATTTTGGCTTGATATTAATTGAAAGAGCAACCCGAAATTCTTGTCAAGATCCTTTAAGCACGATTGCGTATTATTTTGATTATTAGAACTTGAGTTGAAAATACTTTGCTTACATAGATATGTGGGAGCTGAATAGCCTTGTCGGAAGTCCGAAGATATTCTTTATTAATCGAAATCCAGAAAACATCGACGAAGTTCTGTTTTAGTGTCCCGTCGTTCCTCAATTCAACAAATTCCTCTTGAATTTGTAGGGAAAGCGCTCCTATAGAATTTTTAGGGTCGGTTGCAAAAATATGTCGAATCCAGTAATATTACTTCGTATTGAATGTATGAAAGTAATGATCAAATTTATTTTGCAACAGTGTTAAATGTTTTTAATCCAGATCCAAAATTAATTATTTGTTTTTAATCGTGGTCTGGTAGGTCCTTTGATACATTCGAATTTATTTTTGAATCCTTCGAATTTATCGGAGCTACGAGTAATACAAATAATACATACATATGTAATACAAAATTATTTGCGCGTTTTTTTTGAGCCAATATAACGCGGCACACCTAGCATCGTCTTGCGGCACACCCGTTGCGGAGCACTGGTGTATATTATGGATACTACGCAATGCGATTTCACGCAGATTTGAGAATTTCTAGATGTGGCTATAATAGACGTATTCTCAAAATCCTTCAAACTAACAGGGTAATAATTATTTGGGCTCAAGCTAGTTAACATTTTAGCTGTCATCATTGGAAAAAGTTTGCAGTATCATGTTACTAGGTTTATAAATGTTACTGAATAAAAATGAAGTCACATCATGCAAATCACGCCACGTCACCAATCTCACCCGTGATAGAACGTTTTTCTTTTCTGTAATCTTACACATTTTCAACTCACGTGACCTCACTTGTTTGCATTTTGTTTATATTTGAAAATTAAGAAAATTTTAATTGAAAATGTGGGAAAATACAACTATGGATCACCTGATTATCGTGATCAACTTATTTCGACCATGTCCGATCCTAATAGGATCATATGGGCCTCCACAGAGTAAAGGTTTGTATTACCAGATTTCGTTTTTTTTTTACGAGAAATAGATGTCAGCCACTTGCTCAACCTTTTAGGTCCATACCCTGAGAGACACAAATAGAAAAACAATATGTGTACTTGCCAGACCCAGGATTCGAACCTGAGACCCACGGCGTGATAGTCCAATGCTTAAGCCGCACGGCCACCGTGGGTGTCAAATGTGGATCAACATATTTATTTTTATTTTATTTGAAATAATATCACTTCCTCAGGAAAAATAATAATAAAACTCATAAAATATATCCGTTTTATAATTATAATTTATTCAGTTGTCAGTATCTTTTTTTTAAATAAACAGCTAATCTATCTCATACAAAATTAACTGTGAGAGAATAAGGCATGATAGTAGTATATTTCTAAGTTTATATGAGTTCACGTGATGTGATAACAGTATGTTTATGATTTAACGGTGTGCGCCACAGAAAAAGACGCCGCATTTTATGGTTTAATAATCTCCGTGATTTGTACCATCGCTCCGCTGAGCTCCATCGTACTGATTCTGTACTGACTAATCACTGTTTGTCAACCTCTTGACAACCCCCCCCCCCCCCTTCTCAACAAGTGTTGAGAGAGAGTTGAGATTTCTTCCGTAGTCAGATACTACAGGTCTCGCCTTTGCTATCAATGGAGATTGGTTTATATTCTTTCAACAGTGACATCCAGTTATATGTAGGTCATACACTGCTCATCAGCGGCACCAGTTAGGTATGCCAAATTATGGTGAAAATTCGAATAATCACATTTTAAGGCTTTCGTGAAAATGAAAAAGTTTTCCGCATACCGCAGTCGTAAAGATGCTAGAAGATATCAATATTTGGCCACGTATTTTTTTCGACATATACGTGGTGTAAATGAGAACTCAGCCTTTCTTGATAGTATTGACCTGTGTGTACCTGATAACTATCTTAGAAATCGGGAGCATCAGTATTGTTTGTTTGCCCAAGGAGCAGAACTAACCTGTCCTTTGTGATGCCAATTGGGAGGGCAATGACTCTGTTCAACCAAATCGCTTCGGACGTTGATATATTCCACCTACGTGAGAATGAGTATAGGTGGACATTGTTTTATAAATTCTTAAAATAGGGTCTGTTTAGCTCATTCAGTGTACTTCCTTTTATCTAATTTATATTTTTTTGTATTTACACTTTTCTACTCTTTAATTATATTTCTTTTTTTATATAATACTGTTTTAATAATATTTATTTGTTTCTAAATGTCATGTTGTGAACAACTAAAATTAATATTTTGTAATATTCAACATATGTAAAAAAACAAATAAAAATTTGAATTTGATTTTTTTTGAATTAAATGTGTTAAAATTTAATTACAGTTAATGTATTAATCAAAATTTTAATTAATAATAATTGAGACATTTTTAAGGGCAGCATTTGCATAGGAACGTCTCTGTCTTCGTGTACTTCTTGTTTCTCCATGTTAATATGAATTAAATTATTGAGGCTAATTAGTTTCAAATTCGGTAACCTCCATTTTTTTCTGATCTGATTTTCGATTCTGGTTCCGTAATTAATCACTCATCAGTGTATTTTTCTAAAATATCAAATCAAGCTTTGTTTGTTAATTAAATATAATTTAATCGGAGGTTGATTGCTAACTAGTTTATATACATCAGCCGCCATTTTTTATGTTTTACGACTAACAGTAAACATGCTTTCGTATTTATTTTAATTACTTGTGTATTAATACATTTTATTTCCCTATTATCTTTAAAAAATATTCTCTTTTCAGTCTTAAATGTACTTGGCGAATTTTTTGATTATCTCAAAATGGTGGAATATGGAGGTTACCGACTTTGATACTAATATCCTCAATTTTATTGTCATTTTTATTATGTACATTCAGTCGTTGGTATCGATTTTTTATAAAAATAATAATCACCAAATGTAATCTTTGCATTTTCCTGACATACTTAAAACACTACTATTGATTTAATATCATTTACTACGATACAATTATTTACATGTGAATAAATGGTATTGTGAATGTGAACAAAGCTTTTTAATTAATTACGTATGATATCATTATTTAAAATATAATGAAATACAATACATATTGACAATAGTTTAGATGATATCTAAAGTATATCAATAATAATTATTTGAATTTTATTTATATGATTTTACTCATTCCTTACTGACAGTATCATAAAAACGTGTCTATGGGTGGCCTATTAACACAATTATTCATTCTATCATATAGGAAGAAGTCAACGATAATAATAATATTGTTTGTTATTTCTTTCACTAGATATCAGTGGCGATGGGTGGAGGTAAGCTGTTAAGATTCGATATAAATAGTGCACACTAAACTTTGTCAGTCATAATACTAAGACTATAATTTATATAATTACAAGATAAAGAGAACTTTTTGTGTACAACGTTTTTAAATTTTCTGTTGAATTATTATGCTCAATATGCTCAAACTTGTACTTGATATGAAGTAAATAAAAAAACAAACAATCAAACAAATATAGAATACTGAAATGTCATTTTGACATTTCATTTTGATTACCATAGTAACGCACGTATATATTATTAATTAAGTTGCTAGGACCACCGCCTTAGCGACCTTACTTTTTACGGATTTTTCTAAAATAACTTTCCATACAAAACAGAATTAACTGAAAATGAATTCAATTCTGCTTAAAGATGGCTAAAAGTATTAAAAAAATGCATTGGCATCGTGTTCTGATGTATTCTAAAAGTTTCAAATGTCTAGCTAGTCGGAAAGGAAGTTAGTTAAAAATCGATTGCAAGATTTGTACCGGACAAATAAGAATACGAGCTAATAAGAACGTTGTAATAAATAGTGATGGTTAGTTTTTAAAAATAAATTAAGCCCTGCCTAAACCAAACCACAATAGTTTTTGCATGCTAAGAAAAATAAAACTATGAAAAATCTCTTACTAATGCGGCCAAGATCTACATCAAATTATAGAGGCATTAAAAAACCATAGTGGGCAAAGAAGAGTAGACGATAAAATCATCACTGAACCACTACTTGTACAGGCTAATGGAGCAAGGGGTTAGGAGATCATTAAGCATATTATTGAAAGTCAACTACTTTCATTTTACCAGTGCTGAAAATATTCAATAATTGAATTGTTTCTAGAAAGTTCATCGCGTGACATGAAAATGGATGCATTTAATAATGCATTCCTTTGCATGGAAATTATTTTGTAGATATAAAGTTTTAAGACAAACAAAATGTCAATTTGTTAGATAGTATAACGTGGGACCAAACAAATATGAACATACTTAATAATAAAAAATAATCACCGGGTGATTTCAATTGGTTACTTATTTGCATTTACTTGCATAATATTTTACATGCATAATATTGTACTTGCATTATATGCATTTACTTGGTATTTGTCTCGTCTAGTCAACAAAATAATGGTTAATTAAAAACAAAATATTATAATCTGTAAAAAACACTCATAGATTTTTTAAATTCATAGTATGATTTATATCAGGCAAGCCCAACTTCACGTAGGTTATTATCTACTATCCAGCATCAAAACTGATAGTATTCTACCATACTTTACACCAGTGTTTCCCACCGGTGGGGCATGACGCCTCAGAGGTGGGGCACCACGTTTCAGAGATGAGACACGTCGGCATTTCACATATAAAGGGGAATACTCATCGGTCATACAAAAAAAAATGCCTGAGATGTACAAAATTGAAATAAACGCAAATTGTACTTAAAATAGAATAAAACCCATTACAATTTCAATAATTATCTAAAAACACAAACTGTGCAGGAGTATAATTGTATTGTGGTATTTTGTAAGTTTTTCTTTTTTTGCATTTTTAATGCATACATTTTTGCATACTGGCAATACTGACTATCGAAGTTTGACGTTTGACAGCTACTTCATAATAATATTATGGCTACAGGTTTAGCCAAGGCCCTGTATTATTTTAGCAAAATGAGTGAACATCCAAAATCAAAGAACATAAAAAAACTTTAGTATTCGGAGGAATTTTTAAAATTTGGTTTTATACCTGCTGTGCACGAGGAATGCCTACCTTTTTGTCTGCTGTGTGAGAAATCCTTCACCAATGAAACAATGAAATGAGGTCGTCTTGAAGCGCATTTGAAGTCGAAACATAGTACTCATATTAATTCAGGTATTATTTTATTTCGAAATCTTTAGGAAAAATTTGGAAAACGTGCAACATTAACAAATCTGTTTTCTGCCCAAACTGCAAATGTCGATCGTAGTCTTGAGGCTAGTTACCAAATTTCATTGCTCATCGCTAAATGTGGAAAAAAAACCATACTATAGGAGAGGATCTAATCAAGCCATCAATATCAGCATTTCTTAAAACAGTTTTACAACAAGATGACAAACTCGTGAGGGCGATGCCGCTCAGCAACACTAGTGTTTGCAGAAGAATCGACAAATTGAGTGAAAACGTTGAAATACAGCTAGTTGAAAAGCTGAAAACACGGAAATTTTCACTTCAAATGGATGAATCTACTTTAAGAGACAGTGAAGCCGTGTTGCTAGCTTACGTAATATATATTGATAAGGGGATATTTGCTGAAGAAATGTTATTCTGCAAATCATTAGAAAGCACCACTACCTCTAAAGATATAAGTATTTAATAAGCTAAAAAAATATTTAGATGTTAACAATATACCAATGAAAAATATAATATCTTGTGCTTCAGATGTGCCCCCAATATGATGGGCAAGAAAAATGGTTGCTTAAAATTAATGAAAGACGAGAATCCAGAAATGACTGTGGTGCATTGTGTTATTCACAGGGAAAACTTGGTGGCTAAACACATTTCACCTGTTCTAAATGAGGTACTAAATTCCGTTATAAAGTGTATCAATACGATTAAAACCAGTGCCAAAAGTGAGCGTCTCTTCAAGTTATTTTATGAAGAACAAAATGCGGAGTACTTTAGACTGTTAATTCACACTGAAGTAAGATGGCTTTCAAAAGGAAATTCCTTAAAAAGATTTATGGAATTATTCGATATCCTTGGTGATTTTTTAAGCAACCGACCTAATATGAAGTTTTTGATGACGGTCGACGGTAGAGCATTTGTAAGCTATTTAACAGATATATTTGAAAAGTTAAATATTTTAAATAGCCAACTTCAAGGATCGATGAAAACACTTGTCGATGCAAAAGCAAAGATATTTGCATTCACTACTTTCATTGAATTGTCTAAAAAAAATATCTTAAACAACAATTTTGAAAAATTTGACTGGCTCAAAAAATGTGAAGTGACTGATAATGCTAAACTTGTTATTTTCGACCATCTGCAAACTTTATTAACTAATTTTAAAGAAAGATTTGCTGATATAAAGGAAATAAATTTTCCAGCTTGGTTGACACAACCAATGCTGGTAGATATTTCAAATGAACAACTGTATCAAGAGGAACTTTCAGAAATGCAAAATGATGATTCGATTACAAATTTATTTAATATAAAAGGAATAATGGCATGGATTTGCGAAGAAGCTAACACAAAATATCCTAATATTACTTTGCATGTCAGAAAATTATTATTACCCTTTCCCTCATCTTATTTGTTGGAATGTGGTTTTAGCGCCATAAGCGATTTACTCATTAAAAAACGAAATCGATTGGATATAACTAATAGAGGGGACCTAAGACTGAAATTAACTAAGTTATATCCGGACATAAAATTTCTTTGTAGCAATCGTAACTGAATTTCTATGAATTGGGCGTCAAGATATGTGTGTGTGTTTGTACTAAATTTCAATTGTCATTTGTGTTTTATTATTGTTTTAATTTTTATTTTATTCTACTTAATTACATTTTCAATTTGTGTTTTGAAATAATTTCAGTTATAATATATGTATTAGAATAGGTTTTATTTAATTTAATTAGGGGTTCATATGTTTACAAACATATTACAATATGATTTGAAAATTTACCTGCTGTTTTATTAAAAAAAGATGCCCGTGGGGCATTTGACTTTTGAAAAGGCTACGGTGGGGCATGGCATGAAGAAGGCTGGGAAACACTGCTCTACACTCTCTTTTATATCAGTTTATTTCAGAGCATGCCACACGGCATCTCCAAGAAACCCTGTACTCACCAGTTTTCTCGTATCTTCCCAGAACATACACTCTGTGGATGATATTTAGCGGACTCCCAGGATTCCGGTTCAGTGACGTCCCTAGACAAAATGCCGCCCTATTTTTTTTTTTATCATGCTTTCATAACTCAGATATCTAAGAAATGTGTTGTATGGATACATTACCACTAAATCTAATTTTATTTAAATGCCATCTTTGCTTCTATAGACGATATTGCGAGTCCACGGTTTCAGATGCATTTAAAAATACACCTGATAACTTCCAAAACTCGCGAGTGACTGGCAAAAATATTTTTGGATACATTTTAAATTAGGTAAGTACGTACCCACCTATAATTCAAATATAATTCACAAATCTGCACGTGTCATTGACGTCCAAGGACAACGGAAGTAAGTTAGACATCGCGAACTCGAAAAAAAATATAGTCCTGTTAAACCTTTTATGTTAATTAATATATTTTGTTTTCAACCAGTGGGCTGATTTTTTAATGGAAAGATATTTTCATTATTACATACTAAGTTTGGGTATATAAGTAATATACCTAATGATTTTCCTTGATTTGCCGCCCTTCGAATAACTACCGCCCCCAAGTAACGCTCAATCTACCTACCCCCACGGGACGTCACTCTTCCGGTTGGCTTGAAGCGTATCCGGAAATTTGTACGTAAACAGTTCACAGCAGGACACTTATTCGTGCGCCGTAGTACGTGAAACATGAGTTCGTGTAACATTTAAACAAAAAATGACGAGTTATTCGTTGAACATTTCACCGTGGAGTATATTTGTACGTATGCTACAACATGTGGAGATGTCTTTACTAGGTTAGGTTAGGTTAGGTTAGGGTTAATTTAATTGGAACAGTACTATTTGCAAACTATCGCCGCATTTTGTAAGATACGTACAAATGTATTCCACGGTGAAATGTTCAACGAAGAACTCGTCATTTGATAAAATGTTATACGAAATCATGTTTCACGTACTACGGCGCACAAATGTGTCTCACGATGAACTAAATACGTACAACTTACATGTAACCGGCTTGAAGAACCGGCAAGCCAGGTTGAAATTCTCTTGAGGAATCCGTAGCACGTAGCCGAACCAGGTTTAACGTCGTTTCTTTGCACTTAGTGTGATGAGAGGCTGCTCGGTCCGCTCTCTTGTCACCTCGTTACTCCTGAAGTTATATCACCACACACCCAGTATCCTCTGCAAACATCTTTTCTCCAAATTCGGTATACAGTTGCTCTGAGTTTTCGTAAGGTGACATAGGGCGCCACCGTACAGAAACATCATCAGAATTAAAGCGTCGAATAGGTGACATTTGGTTTTGACCGAAAATAATTGTCATAATGTCGTGGATACCAGGTTCGAATCCTGGATCTGGTAAATACACATATTGTGTGTTTGAAATAGGGGGTATAGGACTAATAGATTGAGCATGTGGCTAACATCCATTTTCGTAAAAACAAAAATCAGTTAATACAAATCTCTATTCTGTGGAGACCCATATGATCTTCTTAGGGTCGCACAAGATGATGGACTAAAACTAAGTTTTTTCTTGAACTCTTTGAAATATTGTTTTATTGTAAAAATATAATATCAATTTTTAATTATTTTTTTATTGTCAAAAAATAAAAAATATGTATATTTTTGTAATATATTTTTTTACACTACGTTTATAATAAGCACAAAAAAGTTATTTTTACCGTCTTATAATTTCCAAAAATGTATTTTTTTAATTTTTTATGCTTTAAATTAAACTACCTATTTAAAGTAAAAAATAGTAACTTAATAGATATTGTTACTATCCTAATAATATATCGATATGGTATTGTAATTATGACTGAAGCCAGTTTGATTTTATTTGAAATTGGAGCGTTTTTAAAAAGATGCACTTTCTTCCTACGAAAGCGGTTCTGAACATAAGCACTTTGATATCAGACAGGTAGCTGAAATAAGGTCAATTGCCATTCGCCTGTTGAACTAGCGGAACTAGCCGATTCAAAAAAAATATTTCCACCAGCATGTTATTTATAGGTCCGAGAGAGCGTATTATCTCTAACCTAGCTAATAAGTTAAAAATTACTGGAGTGTTCAACTCATGGCTCTGCCGAAGAATATATCGAAGGTTGTGTCAGCATCATCGTGATGGTGACAGTTATGCCTCGGCCAGGTAGTAATAATCGATATCCGACTATTATAGTTAATACTAATATAATAAAAATATTCATAAAATTTTAGGTATATTGATGTTACATAGACAATAAAATATTATCATACTACTATGTAGGTATGTATGAAAATTATAGCATGGAATTTTCAACGACATAATATATGGATATGTGAAAGAGTTGGGGCGGGTACTAAATAATTCCCAGGTGCCTATTTGTTTTTATTCCTCTGTCGATACTGCAGTCGTCTCATCAATTATGCAGATACGTTTGTCTTTTGCATCGGTGAAAAGAAAAAAAACGGAATAAGAATTATAAACACTCAAACATCGAATGAGAAATTATTAATTTCGTGGAATTTTTCCTAACTGTGGCAACTGCGCCGATTGATAAGACGCAGCATTGTTATTTTATTATTGATTAACGATATAAGTACTGTTGTTTTTATTTAATAAAACGCAATTTTTTATAGTACTTATTCCACTTTTAATTAATATATTAGGACCGGTTTCGTCCGCTTCAGTGGGACATTTTCGACTGAATACATTTTTTTTAAAACAATATTTATCAAACAAAATTCAAGCGATAGAAATAATATAACAATAGGTACATAATAATTATCCGTCCAATAATACCTTCCCAATAACAGACTAATTTAAAACTAATGAGGTTGGACATTAATATTTCATACTACGTCAGGGGCATTAAACAAATTATTTAAAATATTAACAAACCACAAAATATGAAACAATCTACACTTTAATTCTGCGCCTTCATACAAATTAGCTAAATTGGGTAATAATTTATTCAAACATAAATTAGATTTTATACCAAAATTTACAATAAAGAATTCTTTAGATTTAGTTGATAAAATCAAAAATGTTGTGGTACCTGAGAATGCGAAACTCGTGTCATTTGATGTCGTGAGTTTATTCACAAGTGTCCCAATAGTGGATTTGAAATCAGCAATCTTGGACTTTATAGACATGAAGAATCTTAATCCATTGTTGACTAAAGACATAAAGTCTGTGATTGAATGTTGCATAGATCAGAATTACTTTAAATTCAATGGAAGCATATATCGACAAATTAATGGATTGGCAATGGGTAGTCCTTTATCTCCTATTTTGGCAGATTTCTTCATGGATATAGTCGAATCTGAGATAAGCAATTTAAATTCATTTAGAAATATCATTTACTGGTATAGATATGTAGATGATATCTTAGCTTTGTGGTCAGGCACGGAAAGACA
Source organism: Rhyacophila brunnea (assembly GCF_057557595.1). Taxonomy (NCBI): domain Eukaryota; kingdom Metazoa; phylum Arthropoda; class Insecta; order Trichoptera; family Rhyacophilidae; genus Rhyacophila; species Rhyacophila brunnea. Next base: position 20,785,432 of record NW_028232860.1, read on the forward strand.
ATTAGATATTTTTTTAAAAGACATAAATAGTATTAATAAGTCAATTCAATTCACAATGGAACTAGGGAACAGTACAATTAACTTCTTGGATTTAACAATCAATATTACAAATAACAAACATACATTTAGCATTTTTAGAAAGAATACCTTCAGTGATAACATTATTAATAACTCTTCTAGACACCATATCTCACATAAATTATCAGTTTTCCATGCTTTTATACATCGTTTATTAATGGTTCCATAATTATTAATTCCATTATTAATGGTCCATTATTAATGGTTGTCCGAAAATAGTTTTGCTTTGGAGTTAAAGACGATAAAACAAATCGCTTTTAATAACGGTTATGACTCACGTTTGATTGATCGCATTCTGGCCAACAAATCTAAAAAAATAGCTTTATTAAATGTGACTTCTGGCTTAGTGATAGATGAAGCCAGTGTTAATAAACGCTGGGTTAAATTATGTTTCCTAGGAAGAGTGTCTGAAAATATTTCAAGAAAAATAGATAAAAAACTTTTCAATGTAACATTTTACAACACACAAAATTTGAATTCAATACTGGTGAATACTAAAGATAGATTAGATAAACTTAACCAAAGTGGAATTTATCTTTTAAGTTGTGACTCTTGTGATGCCAAATATGTTGGACAAACGGGACGATCCTTTAATACTAGGATCAAAGAACATTTAGCCTGTGCCAAAAATGGTAATGAATCTTCAGCTTTTGGAAATCATTTAAGTTTAAATAATCACTCTTTTAATATCAGTAAAAATTTTAAAATCCTGCATTTGAATGAGAAATCTATAAAATTGGATAAACAGGAAATCATAGAAATTAATAGGTATAAATTTTTGCCCAATTCTAATTTGTTAAATGATCAATTATATTTTGTGTCTTCTCCATTATTGTACCCTATTTAATATTTGGGATTGTCATAACATAACTTTATATATTGTACATTATTTATTATTTTTATTGAATTCTGACTCATATTTTGGTTGTATTTGTTTTTTATTCCATCTCACTTCAATTGATAATTTTATTTTATTTTTTTATAAAAAAAAAAAAATTATTGTTAATTTTAACTAATTATAATTATTTGTTGATATTAATGTTATTGTAAGTGTAGATTGTTTCATATTTTGTGGTTTGTTAATATTTTAAATAATTTGTTTAATGCCCCTGACGTAGTATGAAATATTAATGTCCAACCTCATTAGTTTTAAATTAGTCTGTTATTGGGAAGGTATTATTGGACGGATAATTATTATGTACCTATTGTTATATTATTTCTATCGCTTGAATTTTGTTTGATAAATATTGTTTTAAAAAAAAATGTATTCAGTCGAAAATGTCCCACTGAAGCGGACGAAACCGGTCCTAATATATTAATTAAAAGTGGAATAAGTACTATAAAAAATTGCGTTTTATTAAATAAAAACAACAATACAATGCAGTTCCACCATGAATTGACAGTTAACAAAATAAAGGAGATATAAGTACTATTATTCGTCCGCGTGAAATACGGAAATTAAAATTACCTCGTCAGCTGTTATAAATAATGAAGAAATATCATTATATATTGTTAATTTACCATTCACTCATTTCTTTACCCGTATCATTATGTACTTTGTAACCGGCACCAGGTCAGGTGTTCATCTCTAGAATCAAAGCATGGAGTGTTTGGGCATGGATTAAAATACTCAGGGTGCGGTGGAAAAAATCAATAATATATTATTTCGAATACAGAATTCATAAAGCTAACAACATGATATTTGAGATCGAGAGATACAGCTGGCGCTATTCAAATAAGTTAAATAAAAACACATACTTATTATAAAGAGAGAAGAAGAAAGTACAAATATAAACCGTGTTATATTATAATAAAATAAAAAATAAAAACAAAATACACAACACATCACTGAAAATGTATGTCTTTGGGGTGCGCATTGACTAGTGTTTACTCCATTCTCTAATGGTGTCTGATAAGCTTGATTTATTTATATTTACAACGTTTTTACAACATTTTTATTAGCTCGTATTCTTATTTTTCCGGTGGTTGTTTGTCCAGTACAAATCTTTCAATCGATTTTTAACTAACTTCCCGAGTAGCTAAAGTAGCTTGATTTGGAAGAGCACTGATGAGTAGGTATTAAAATTTACCAACAGTTAAAATTTGTCGCAATTAGTATGTCACCTCGTAGCATAGTGGTAATGCACGGATCAGGGCGTAAACCTGGGAGATACGGGGTTCGATTCCCCGTCGGGTTGGCTTACTTTTTTTCAAAAAGGATTTTTTCTATTGGTTATAATATATTCTCTCAGAAAGTGTTTTTCAAAATTATAAATGTTCTTGCTTATAAATCTTGTGAATTATTCGTTGAATAAAAAAGAAATAGTTAATTAGAATTGAATTCATTTTCAGTTACTTCTGTTTGGTATGGAAAGTTATTTCAGGAAAATCCGCAAAAAGTAAAAGACTATTATTGGTTGCTAAGGGGGTGGTCCTGGCAACTAAATTATTAATATATACGTGCGATAATATGGAAATCAAAATGAAATGTCAAAATGACATTTCAGTATTCTATATTTTTATTTGTTTGTTTTTTATTTACTTCATTCATATCAAGTAAAAGTTTGAGCATATTGAGCATAATAATTCAACAGAAAATTTAAAAACGTTGTATATAAAAGTTGTTTTTATCTTGTAATTATTAATTTATAAAATCCACTTTATTTTACCAAAAATGGAATAGCAGACACATTATTTTCCAATGAAATTTACATAACTTAGACAAAGAATTATACTACATATATTTTACAAATCAATATTAGGTATTTTTAAACATAATGAAACGGATAGTTCAAAATATCTAGTAAAATTATATTTTTTGTTTATTATTCTTATATATTTTTAAACAGTCATTTAGATTTGTATCAGTGAGTTGCGATCTATATTTTAATTCTGTTGTGCTCGTTGTTGAAAATAATGCACACATGAGCCTCCGGATATACAAGAATTGCGAATCTCTGCTTCAGAATATAAGAATATTATATTTTTATTTTCGATCTCTCTTCTCTTAATTATTTAATTTTGTCATTGAAGCTGGGCATACATTTTATAAACAGTACATAAAATACGATGTTGGGTAATTCTCTACAATTATTGTTTAAAATTAAATCCGATCTAATCTTATTAGTTTTGAAAAGTTTGACTAAGTGATGCATAGTTCTAAATGCAAGTGTTGCTATCATCTACCTGAATGTCCCCCTAATGAATAAATTATTCGTTCAATTATGAACAAGTTGAATGTTGGCTTTATTCAGTTTCTCGTGTAGAGCGTCGACACACGTCGCTAAATATCGTTTCAGCGGTCTATGTATTAATTATTCAACCAAGAAAAACACCCGCATTGCTAACTGCTGCCGAGAAGACGGCCATGTTTAATTATTCAAATAAAAAAAAACTCATCAACTACACACGGCAGTAGTTTTATTATTAATAATTATTTATTCCCGAAAGAGAGATAAAGAAAATACTAACAGAAGATTCTAATTGATTTAAGTTTTTCACTATTCCTTTTGAGTCGTTTTTTGCGGCCCAAGATTCGCATATCGAAACGTAAATCTATTAGAATTTAAATGCAAAGTTCATTAAGTACTGTCCAACAGGATCTTTTTGGCAACTGTGAACTAACAAGTTCCTCCCACTTTTAACCGCACTAGCGACAAGTTGGACAGTACTTTAGGTCTATAGTAATAATTTTACCAACAGCAAATTTACGTTTAAAATTATTTCCACGTAAGGGAATTGTAAAAATAACACATCGCCCCCATTACGGTTCTCGTTGGCCAATGCTCGAGCCACTGGCTATTTTTATTATAATAAAAAATACTTATATATTTTTAACATTAAAACAGGCCACAAGGTATTTTTAAAATTTATATCGAATCGAGCTTCAATACGCTCACGATACGGAAGATCGATTCGATATACATAACAAAAATAAAATTTTAATTTGTATCTTTTTCATTTTTTCCTTTGGTTCTATAAATTGGTGTGGATCCAGGTGACCACCCGAAGAGATTTCGTAACATTGTTATTATGAGAAATGGATGTTAGCCACTTGTGTAATTTATTAGGTCCATTACGTTCTGTGGTTAAGCTTAGATTGAAAAACAATATGTGATTTTGCCAGACTCGGAATTTGAACCTGATACGCTCGACTTACCAAGCAGATACGTTAGCACTCGGCCATTGCGGTTATTTAAATATACACGTCATTTTTATTTACTTTAAAAAATTAATGCCATTCATTATTTTAAAATTTCTTTATGTTCTTCAAAATAATATTTTTGTACGCCATCATAAAAAAATGTTTGAGTATTAACGAATTATAACAAATATTTATTTTTCTTCTAAATTTTTTAAATTACGTAATGGTTAATATTAATCGATACATTTTAATTGCATGTTTTGCATTATGGCTGCTAAAACCGGAATATTTGTGTGATATTGTAAGAAAATAATAATTGTTAATATATTTCTTAAGCGTATATTGCCATGACTCGTTGGCAATACTGTAAAATTGTTTAGATAGATACCTACTCGTGAATTTCGTTACTAATAGCTTTGACAATATGCAGCTGAAATAATAAATACTTTATAATGCTATTCTTTTCTTGATATATACTAAATATTATGTATTTTTCAAGAAACTGCATTATAGGACTATATACACAGCAACAATATTGATTGCTCTCCACTATATATTATATGGTCCTAGGGAATATGTAATAAAAACAATACTCCGTGGGCTTTTTAATGAAGAAATTTAATGACCTCCTGAAAGACACTCTTTATGTACTCTATAATCATGGCTTAAGGGGTATTTTGCTAAAAATCGTGCCAGATGGCCTAGACGACGTCTTGAATTCAAGATAGCGGCCGTCTCAGACTTCCTTTCACAGAATGATGTTATAATATGACAATTTTGTACTATATTTTTTTCATTTAAAATCAAATCAAAAAATAAAAACGATCATTATATATTTCTTTAGAGTTAAACTTTTGTTGAACATATACATGATTTTGAAACGTTAAAACATGATCAAAAATGAAGAATTTGTTGTACGTTTTAGAGCTAGCCATAAAAATAATTCATATGTCATAATGATGCATTATTTTTTTCAACTTACACATCTATATTGGATGATCACATAAAATATTTTAATATCATAAAATTGAAAATACAGCAATTTTTAAAAGATATTATTACCTAATATGTACGTGATTATCACTCTTTCATTTTGTAATTGCTAAACTTTTCATTGGAGTTTTCAATTGATTCGTATTTTTGAGAAACATCTCACGTCTTCCGACTAATAGGAGTTTTTTAAGTAAGAAGTAGTAAGTCGATAATTAAAAAAATACTTTTTATTTATACGTAAGTACATAATTTGGAGCAAAGACAGAAATTCTGGAATTATTTTATGGACGGAAAGAAAACTGAAAACCCTCAAACGAAATACATTTACTGGGCATATCTCTGGTTATTCCAGATTATAAAATGATGTTCAACGAAGACTATTATATCCTTAAATCTAGTGTATACTCAGTCTTAAAAAAAAAATATTGCTTAGGCTTAGAACGTTGCTTTCCAATACCTTTCCACATTTTTAATCTTTTCACCCATCATAATCGGTTTTACTAAATAAGTATTGGCGGCCTCCAGGAATCATGCTCTTTCCTTCTCATTCATCACAAGCTCCCTAAACTGACATAACCCCCTGCATAATATATCTGGAGATACTATATCGGGTATACGGTATCCCGCAAGGCCGACCATATTCAGGCTGGAGCACTAAATAGCGAGTCACCAGCGGTAGAGCTAGCTATTGATTATTTTCAAACCCAATGCAGTAACCAGTTTGCAGTAAATAATATTTTCGATTGAATATTTCATTCAAATTAATTAATAATATATTACCATTTTCTATCAACCGTTTAAAATATTGTATTCGAAGAAGAAGCAACAATTAGCACTATAGTGGAAATTTACAGCTTTCTGCCACGGCTTGAATATACCTAGTTAACATTGGGGTGCTTTAGATGATTGGGGCATGTACACAGGATGGAAAAATCACACATCACAAAGAAACTGATATTTGGATAGTCTGAAGGCAAACGAAAGCTTGGTTGATCTGGTGCAATGTGTATGGATATTGTTGAGTTGCATTTATAGATCTTGGACATCTTAAACTGGAAGGAAGCTGCTTTGGAGAGACCTGGATGGAGAAAAATGCTGGAAGAGACCAAACATAGGGTTGTAATGCCAGGAAGAAGAAAAAGCTCTACAATTGATGTTTTGTAGCTTTGTTTTCGACATGAAAATAGTTGGCCTTGGGTATATTGGTTCCGGTTTGCGTTCTCATAATTCGTAATCAAGAATTCTGGTCCTACTTTTAGTTTCAAAATGGTTAAAGGGTTTTACAGTTTGGTTTTGGTTATTTTATAACTGAACGATCGAACAGATAAGCAACTACACGAATTTTATTATTAGTAAGGACAGAGTTTTATTTGAAGATTCCTACTTAAAAATTAGCTTAATGTATATTTGATAAAAAAATAAGATTACAAAATTAAGTTTGCAGTAACACTCGTAATGGAAAACTATGATTGCACAAAGGTGTGTTTGTGAACGTTTTTTTACACATAATAATGGCATGCGTAATTAATATGATTTATGTATGTAACAGATTCCAAATTAGTAAAAACACAATCTAAAAAATGTGAATGCGTGCATTTTAATGTTTACGTCGTTAAATTAATGATACATGCTTATCAAAACTCGTCGTCATTCATATAATTATGTCATTGAACGCGGAATATTTTCGTAATGACATGAATGTAGATATATTAATAATTATACAAAATATTTAGAGTAGCACAACGTGGTATGGAGAGGTGCATGGTGGGCATAACTCGAAAGGACAAAAAACGGAATGATTGGATAAGAAAACAGACAAGGGTTTGCGATGTAATAGAGTTCGCTAAAAACCGCAAATGGGCTGGACACATAGTTCGAACAAGGGACAATCGCTGGACAAATCGAGTCATCCAGTGGTAGCCAAGAGGTTAGACCGAGAGGCCGCTGGATCGATGAAATGGTTAAGTTCATGGTAAGTAAGTACGTGGCAACGCGACGCAAAGGACCGAGAGAAGTGGAATCAGCTTGAAAAGACCTTCATACAGCAGTGCATAGATTCAGGCCGATGATGGTTTCTTTTCTTAAAATAAGTTATTTAAATAAACGAACAATTCACAAGATTAGAGAATGCAACATTCTTTAACATATATAATTTTAAAACACCTCAGATATATACTTATTAGATGGTACGCCCGATGGGAGGTACTTGAATTAACCAAAATTAACGTATTTTGATAAACATTTCACGTAAAAACTACCAATTAATTTTGTCGTAACTAGAAAGGATGCCCGTAGCTTAAAAATTGGTAAATCACATTAGCGTAAATCCAGTTGTTACAGGTTCAAGTTCCGTTGGGCGTTCTAATTTTTCAAAAAAGAGTTTATCCGCCAAGTATTTAAATGTTTTCAATTAATTATGTATGTTATATTTTACACATATTGTTTGTTGTTTTTTTTAACGTGTGTTTGATTGAGGTACAAGAACATAATGGATTCGACCAACTATTTAAAGTAAAATGTTAATAGTATAACCTCCACTCTATGAAGACGCATTTATTCCGCTTAGGAGCGAACGTGGTTATTTATTTTTAATACAAAGAAGGATGTCAGACAACTGTGGATGTGCAAGACATTAGGTACGATTATTTCAGAACAGCACTCAAAAAATAGCTACTAATAGGACTGAATCGAGATTAAATCACATCTATTGCATTCCGGGTGAACCATTGTAAACCTTGGTAAAGCTTTGATGCGATAAATCTGAGTTCAAGCACCATTCGATAAATACAAGATTTGCAGAAGTATATTTTATAATATACCTAATACGTGTACTTTTTTTTAAGCCAACGAATAATTCACAAAATTTGAGAATATAAATTCTTTAATGAACATACCTACATAATTTTAAAAGAAGTATTAGAAAAAATATTTTGAAAAATATAGGACGTCCGGTGAGACTTGACCGCATCCACTGGATTCGCGCCAATGTGTTTTGCCAATTGAGCCACATGATCTTTTCTAATATGTGATTACAAATTATTATTATAATATGTATTTTATATCCTAATTATTTTAAATAAAGTTTATGGAGTCATACTGCAAATATGAAGATATTAGCTTTTGGTTTATATTGTATTATTAATGTTTGTCTATTCTCCGTGCTCCTGTCTCCCATAGGCACAATTATTAACCTAAAGTCATGTAAATTTAGTCAACGTTCACTTGGGTGCATGATGAAGTCAGTTTTGGTTAACTGCTCCTGAGATATTCTCAGACATAAACAACTGGTAATGTTTTACGTTAAAACGTAAGGCCTCGTGATTCGTCCGATTAAAATCGGGTGTGATGCGGGGCGAATGGTTTGATGGATAATATCATTTTAATGGATTTAAGTTTTGTGCTCCATTTGAGTCGTTTTTGAGACCCGGGTTTCGCTTTTCGGCATCTTCAGGTACTGTGTGTACTCACCAAAAGGCAAACACACACTGACAACGAATACAATTAACTCTAACTTATATAACTATATATATATTATTATTGATGACTATATATATATATTATAGTTATCAACTGTCACTGCGAGTAGTAGTGTTCGTACCTTTTCGGCCGATTTAATATCACTTATAGTAGTATTGTGTTTGTGTATAGATATTTCGTATGCATAAAGACGTATTGTAACAAGATCATTTCAATCGTTAACCTACAATTCATGATTAATCATCGTTTTTGTGAAATTAAGAAAAGTTTACTTCAAAGCTATATTATAGTATCAATATCGATATTTATGTGTCAGTGCTTAGTCAGGCCGATGATATCGACATCATTGCCATATCAGAATTGGCGCTGAAAAAGGCATTCACAGCACTAGAAGCCTCTGCCAAAAGAATGGGTTTACAAATAAACAAGGCAAAAACTAAATACATGCCTGTCTATGTCACACCACGAGAAGTCGCACCAAAGTTAGATATTGGTGCATACAAGTTTTATACGGTCGACAGTTTCATATACCTTGGATCTCTTGTAACTCGACATAATGATATTACAGGAGAAATAAACAGTCTGCGAATAAATGCTACTTTGGTCTGTTAAGACATTTTAAGTCCCGCTTACTATCTCGCCGAACTAAAAGCACTCTTTACATGACACTTGTAAAGCCAGTGCTCACCTACGCATCGGAAACCTGGACATTAACTCTGCGAAATGAACGAGCCCTGAACATCTTTGAAAGAAAAATTCTCCGCTGTATATATGGACCGATCAAGGATGGCACCAATTGGAGGAGAAGATATAATGCTGAGCTCTACGGGCTGTACGAAGATTGCAGCGCAGTTCAATCAATTAAGATTGGGAAACTGCGATGGCTAGGTCATGTGCACCGTATGAATGACAATGAACCGGCAAAGAGAGTGATGTCCAGCAATCCAATAAGACGTAGAAGAAGAGGGAGGCCAAAGATTCGCTGGTTAGATGGAGCTACCAGTGACTGCTGTATTCTGGGGGTACCAAATTGGAAAAGGCCACACTGGTTAGAGACAGGTGGAGGGAGCTGTTGGAGGAGGCCAGGACCCACACCGGGTTGTCGCGCCCCTGATGATGATAATGATGCTTAGTCAGGCCAATAGTGCTTAATTGACGTCATTACGCTCATTAAATTTAATTAATATCTACGAAATAACTGAAAGTGTTGATATTGTTTATCATGTTATTATTATCTATCATAAAATTTAAACTACTCTACCGATTAAAAATTTAAAATGAATAACAAATCAATACAATAAAGTAGGTAAAAACTTCATCACTTATCTATTAAGTCAAGGATCACAATAAAAAATATGTAACAAACAAATTATGAGTAGTTCGTACAAAACTTAAATCAACTAGACTTTAAATTCAAATTCCATCGGTCGATAGTATTAATGTGAAGAAAGTCATGTTTTGAAATCTGGTGTATTAATTATTCAGTATGGAATATTTTGTTTAAGATAAGAAACAAAATTCCAGTTAATAAGAGTCATTCATATGAAAAAACAGTTATAATTCTTTAAATTTACATAATAATATTACATGTAATTTGTACAAAATAGGAATATGGTATAATAATGTCAAATTAATTTCAGTTGTTCACTGTCAATTATAATATTATATTATTATACGATTAGAAATAAAATTTTAAAAAATCTTTTAGTTTAAGAAAATTTATCTATACTATTTTTAACAAGAATCGTGACAGAATCATTTTGATTAACGTATATATTTTCAACTAGGCTGTAGGTTTATACTAACGTTTCATTTTTAATGTTGAATAGTGAATTTCTGGGAAGAAACTGAGTCACCGGAGTGATCAGAATAATGTCCTGAGGATGAATCATGCGAAGAAAATCCTCCGTGCGATGAAAAAGAGTCTGAAGAAATGCCATGTCCACCAAATCCACCTCCTTGTCCCCCGAAACCACCGCCAAGAGCAGAACCGCCTCCGAAAACTCCGCCATTTTGTCCCTGATTGATGATCACTGGAACTTGACGCTCAATAACAATGGCTTGTGGTACATTAACAGTGTAAGGTCTGTCAACTGGAACTGGGTAAGGTCTTGGGACTGGTATTTCTACTCTTTGTACAACTGGTACTCGGACTGGAACTCTGACGGTGTAAGGTACTGGTCTGTTGACGTAAACTGGAACTGCTCGTTCTCTGGTGATGGTGTAAGCTTTTGGTACTTCTACGGTATATGGTCGGTTAACTGGAACTTGAACAGGGACAGGGACTTGTCTGTCAACTGTGACTGGGTAGGGCTGTGGTACTGGTACTTGAACAGTGTTAGTAATAACGTTTCCACCTGAACCTGAGTAAATATCAGCTCCGCCTGCAGCGGATCCTAAATCTGAACCAGAAACGTCTCCATGACCAGATAAGTCAGCGCCTGAATCGTGTCCACCGTAGCCAAGATCTTGAAGACCACGTTTTTCTTGTTTCTTTACTTCTGCCGCAGAAGCGATTGCCAGTAAAGCAAAGAGTCCGACGATAATCAACTGCTTGATCGCCATATTTAACAAGTTTTTTTTAAGTAATCCAAAGATTGTAAAATATGTTAAAGTGTTATTTTACTGTTAACTAAAGATGTAATGATAGTATTTTTTGAACACTCTTATTTATATGAATAAAATCTTATGCGTTCCCTCCTTATCTAACCATTGATGTAACATTAAATTTACAGTAGAACAAATTTGACTTAGTGTAATTTTGATTTTAATGTAACACATTTTGTCAGTCAGTAATAATTAATCTTATTTTTTTTTACACATAATGCAAAAAAGCGCGATGCGTTATTTGATCGCTATTTAGGTAAGTAGACTAATTCTTTAGTTTAGTTAATTTATCCAGTGGCGGCTCCTGTTTATTATCGTAGGGCATATGATATTCGAGGTCCATATATCCGAGGTTCGAGGACATATTGATGCAAACATATTACGATACCATAGTTCAATAGTGAAACGAGTAAAAAAGCTTGTTCTCAGATAACGGCGACTGAAATTTTTGCATAAATTCTAATTTAAATCGCATAGCCTTAATTTTTGACAAAATTTAGCCTAAAGGAATTTAGCAATGCATAATGAAATTTTATAGTCAATGAATCAACCAAATTATTTTCGTAAATAATAAAATGAATTAATGATTTAACACAAAAAGGTTTATTCGACTTTACAACTGATTAAAGAATATTTTGACTTATTTTAGCTGAATTGAAAATACATTTCTACATAGAATAGCACTATTAACTCGAAATCTAAAAATTTTGAATTGTTTTCATACATAAATAGGGTAATTATCGATAATTTAAATGCCTTACAGCCTTTTTATGGCATTAAATGCCGCGTTTTTTGTTTCTCAACTTTGTGAATGCTAAAAAAAAAATTGAGAGGAATGTTGCTATATCAATTTTATTTAAGTTGAATTGATAGTCATAATCAAGATCGCGTCGAGTAAATTTGTTAAATTTGTGCATCGCCTGTAATTTTTTATAAGAATTTAAATTGACGAACTAAAGAAAGTATTACTAAAAAAGCATAAAGACGTTGTTTATAAACAAAAAATAATATGAGGTGCAAGTCGAGATATGTTTAAAGTGTCAATATCACCTTAGGCAACCAGTTGAATCACTGTTGATTCGATTAAAAGTAGAAAGAATCTTAACTTTATTCAATTCAACTTACAACCATCAATAAATTACATTTTGGTTGAAATATGGTTCACACTTAAAATTGACTTTTAACTGTCACTCAGACAGTTGAATGACGGAAACTGCTGCATAAAAATAGGGTAGAATACTCGTATCTCATTCCATTAGTTAGAAATCAAAAACTTTTGCACGACCCAATGTTTTTTTTCAATCTGTGTATTTTCATAGTACAGCGAATGTCTAGATATCCTCATAATACATCTGTTAACATATAATATATCCAAGATTTATGCATCTGTCGTAGCTGTTCATAGACTCGTGGGTCATGAGTCTGATCCTGTGGCTGTTTAAAATATCATTCTGTTTTCAATGTATATTTGATCCAGTGGAAAGACGAATGAATGGTTAATAACAAATTCGTATAATAAAACATCGGTATGGGAAACAAGCGTTATCCTGATAACGCTCGTTTGTCTCGTTTGACTTTTGTGAAGCCTAAAAGTGCTGATTGATTAAAAAATATATTGGAATTTATCCCAATAAATGTTAAAAATGGATCTGCTGATGAAAACATCAAAACAAAAAATGGATTGAGAACCAAGAAGATTGTAATCCAGGTCAACTTATATATTATCTTAAGAGTATTCGCGTTTTAGCAGCTTCTAAAAGAAGAGCTTTAAATCGATAATTGATTTTTTTTAATAAAAAATATGTACATGTATGTGTGTATATGTAAATCTAGATAAATAAAAATTATTCATACTGAATATACTTGTCTTTCCCTATCAATTATGATTTTTTTCGATTATCCGGACTATCTTCATCCCCGATTAGTCTGGATAATCGAGGTTCTACTGTATTTTTTATAAACATAATGGTTTATCTAATATTTCTTTTGTTTACTAAACCGTCTTTATTCGTCAGAATTAAATATTTTAGAAAATGCGTCCACAACAACCGACTGAAATGTTTTACTACTAATATCTTTGTACGGCGTTTTTAGGATAACTTTACTATTCCGTATATGGGCTCGATTAATATAAACTCGACTCTGTGTAGGCTCATATACTTCGGCATTCCCCGTGGTCTAATGCGTAATGCATTGGTTTCTTATCTAGAGGTTCCGGATTGGATCACACTGGAATCATGTGATTTTTGTGAGCCACATTTTAAGGATAACAATATCCATCAATTAGAATGTGCTAATAAAAATCTGACTGTCAATAAACTCACGTTTTATAGAAGTTTTTTTCTTTAAATTGTAAAATTGTTTTTTATTTAATGTATCTTTTCAATGTTTTTATGGTAGGTTGGCTATTTAAATTAAAAATCATCAGAAAAATAAATTAATAATTAAAATTTCTTTTATTCAACGAATAATTCACAAGATTTAAGAATATATCATTCTGATTATTGAACATATATAATTTTTGAAAAACACTTTATGAGAGAATATATTATAACCAATAGAAAAAATCTTTTCAGAGCACTGATGAGTAGGTATTAAAAATTGACCAATAGTTAAAATTTGTCGCAATTAGTATGTCACCTCGTAGCATAGTGGTAATGCACGGATCAGGGCGTAAACCTAGGAGATACGGAGTTCGATTCCCCGTCGGCTTGGCTTACTTTTTTTCAAAAAAGAATTTTTCTATTGGTTATAATATATTCTCTCATAAAGTGTTTTTCAAAAATTATATATGTAAAATAAATTTAATTGTAGTTTTCAAATTAACTCGCCCTTTAAGGCGTTTACCACGCCACTGAGGTAATTTAACGAGATCTCAAACGTGACATTTTTTTTTTTAAATCATTTTTATTAAAAGCATTTTTGGTAACAAAAAATTATGTCTTTACCAATTATGGTTACAGCACGTCCTTCGGCAATTAAATCAATTCCGGGAAGTACGATATCTCTCTAAATTATTTATGGTATTTCAATCATATTACGCTATTGAGGGCTTAAGATTACTCGCAATATATAATTGCATATGTTTATTATGTAAAAGGGATTTTAAAATATTTGAGAAATAATAAAATTCAATATTTACACATGTATACCTAATCTGTAGGTATATTTAGATGTGAAATATTTACTACGGTTGCTTCAGAGCGGGCACATACAATGATAGTGTTACAAGATGGAAAAATATGAATGAAAAACAAATGATTTGGGATAGAGTATATTATAATGTGAGATTTTAAATCAAAAACAATTTATGACATCAATTCTGTTACGATTTTAATATATTTTTATCGTAGATATCGGGATATGCGTGAGGTTGGCGTTAGTGTGGCTTTAATACATTTAAATGCCAAATAAAACGATATTCCATACCTTTTGCTCGTAGTGGGAGCGCTAATCCAGAGTAGGGTAGTAGAACCATAATATCTATGCTCCGCTGGTGACCGGACAAAACAGAACGGTGACAAAACAGAACACAACAAAACAGAACATGACAAAACAGAACAGTGATAAAACAGAACAACCAGGGGAAAAATGAAACATATTTTTTTGTGGGATCTATTTAATGATTAAATTTTAAACGAAATACATATACTTATATATAAATATTTAATATTAAAAAAAAACAGTTTTTATGTGAAATCATATATACTTTACACAATACTAATATTTTTTTTACAATACCGTTATTTTTAAAATAATGCATTTTTTTATATATAGAGTATATAAAATTGTATAATGTAATCACTGCATGTTGGCCATTCGGCGTAAATACTTCAATTTATTAAACTGATTATTTCGTTGTACCTAGTGACCCAATCATTTTGAACATATTATATTGATTAAAATGAGATATCCTAAGCTTGCTGGCAACACCGAGTTAAGTTTATTTGAGGCTTTCTAGCGATTAGTAATGCGGAAATTAGGTATATAATTTGATTTATTGTGGCGTATTGAAAATCTGTGCTATTAAAAATCTATCAACATAATAGAGATAGGACAATTTCAATATTAAATTTGTATTTTTCCTGAAAGGTCATAGTTATATTTATCGTTGTTATGTTTTGTCATTGTTCTGTTTTGTCATGTTCTGTTTTGTCATTTTCTGTTTTGTCGTATTCTGTTTTGTCGTGTTCTGTTTTGTCATGGAACCGTTCCGCTATGCTCCGGTCCATTTCGAGCGCAGAAGTAGTTACATCCCATGAGTCCCTCTAGCAGTGACGAAGGGTGGAGGTAGACTGTTAAGATCCGACATAAATTAATAATACACACTAAACTTTGTCAAATATATTTGTTTTCGTTGAACTACGACTGCGATGTGTAGTGTTTATTAGTTTTAAAAAACCTAATCCAAGCCATAGTAGATAATAGTCTAAAATCTATAAAATATCTAAAATTATGCCATTGAACCGTACATAATTTTCGATACTCGTATTTTATAGATGTATGAATATTTTTTATCTATTGTGGTTTGGTTTAGGCAGGGCTTAATGAATTAAAAAAAAAACTAACCAAAACCATTTGTAATATGTATTATTAATTCAAGGAAAACAAATAAGTATGACTGTCAAAGTTTAGTGTGCACTATTTATGTCAAACACACCCACGGTGGCCGCGTGGCTTAAGCGTTGGACTATCACGCCGTGGGTCTCAAGTTCGAATCCTGGGTCTGGCAGGTACACATATTGTTTTTCAATTTGTGTGTGAGTCAGGGTGTGGACCTAATAGGTTGAGCAAGTGGCTGACATCCATTTCTCGTAAAAAAATAAAAATCTGTTAATACAAACCTCTACTCTGTGGAGGCCCATATGATCCTATTAGGATCAGACATGGTCGAAAAAAAAATTATGTCAAATATTAACAGCCTGCCTCCACCCCTCATCACTGGGCTCGCCCAATAGATGCATCAGCGCATCAGATTGATTTTAAATATCGATTTGGTGGAAAATCTTACACAAAGAAAAGGTTATTGAAAAAAAAATTGAGAGAATATTTTCAATATTATTACAACATTATTTTATTACTGAAAATGTTTCAAGAGCAGAAGACAAGTGACCTACGAGATTCGAGAGTGTGAAAAGTTAGCATGCCTTGTGGAAAGGCAGCCGGAAAATAATCATTTGAAGAATAATAATTTATCGAAAGGAAAATAGTTAAATGTCGTAAAATAAAGACATCGAAGAAATTTCTTCTGGACGCGTTCTAAAATAAGCTTACAAGAAACCTCATAAAGTAAATCACAGTAATCAAATACACAAACTCAGTCACTGGACTAAGCTTCACATATTTAAAAAAAAGCAAAAGTAACTCTTTACATAAACTAATTTTGACAATATAAGGTATTAATAATTCTTTGTTTATTTGATTACTGTGATTTACCCCTCCGTTCCCACATACAAATTGTTCACTCCCTTATCATGGATCTGAAAGTCAAGAGACCTCGGGGGAAGGCGGGTGTAATAATAAGTACTTATATAATCTACTTCTTCTCGAATGGCGCCAGGATACAGGATACAACAGATACAAAAATAAACACACAGACAAATAATAAAGCTTGTGGTTTCCTTATTGATTTCTCGGGAAATATCTTTATTTCCTTTTTAAACTTACCCGGTCTAAATTTTCTATCGGTCGAATCCATTTAAGATCGAATTCAAGATCTTTCTTAAAGATATTTTAAGTATTAAAGTCAGGAGATCTCGAGGGAAGGCGGATGTAACACAATGTTATGTTTCCTTTAGTATATTATAATCGTTTACTCTTATATCTACTGTCAGGAGCCATCCCGGGCTGTTACGCCACGAACGATAATTATGATGAAGTATTCTTTCCAATATTAGAAGTTTTTTTTTATAATACGAAAATTCTTAATTCAGTGTAGATAATCTTTTGACTCACACATTTGATGAATAATTAAAATGTTTCGCTGCGAAATGCTATGGACCGTTGGCTTTAATTTACTGCTTGCAAAAATAAGAGCATGCATATTATTTCCTATGAAATAATTCAACGAGTCCATTAAAATTACCCGTACATAATTAGTACAGCATCGAAAGTGAAATTCTAACGTTTAGTTTAATTTTGTATAAAAGCAATGGACAAGCGGTAGTCTGATATCAGTTCGAACAGTTCCATAGTCTTGGAGGTTTGTCTGTAACTGTTGAAGAAAAACAATAAAATGTTGTCGATGGTAAGTTGCATAGTCTATTATTTACTATCGAATATATTCATAGACTATTTGCTACAATGATTAGTAAAAAAACCCGAGAACCCATCATTATAATATTCGTAATTTGAATTTAATTTAATTTGAATTAAATGAATAAATCAAAATGCGTAGAAGTCTACTAAATGAAAACGAGTTATTGCAATCCTTTGCATAGATTATTTTTATCAAAAACTGTGTTATGTGGTATTTGCCCTGTCACCAAGAATTAGTTATGGTATTTGTGACACTATTTTACCTCAAAATATTTTATTGAAATATCGTTGGTTAAAATTATACCATATTATACTCGTAGAAAAACCTCTTATCGGCAGAATTTTAAATCATTAAGATGCGTCCACACTATGCCGTTGTTTGCCAGTTGGCAAAGCCGAAACGATGTAGACGTGACTGTTGGCATGATTGGCTGACTCGAGTGTCGGTCTCCTTCGAAGAAAGCCAATGAGAACAGGGAGTGAGGACGTGCCAACCACTGGCCTCACGCCTTCTCGGTGAACGTTGTGCTACTAAACTAAATAAATGCCAACACAGCTGTAGACGTTTGCCAACTCGCATTGCCAACGACAAACCGCGGCATAGTGTGGACGTGGCTTAAAAGGCGATTCTCACCGATGGCACAATAAACTCAATTTTTACCAAAGTGAGAGTTGACACTATTTTATCCTGGGCTATTTATTAAACAATACGTAGAATTTAATTTTAATCATTTTTATACTGTCAAAAAGTTAACTTTATCTAAAATATACGTATCAGACGTATTCAATAAATTATACCTGATATATTGGACGTGTCCAGTGATACATATTTAAGAAATCATATGCATCGATTGTTTTCTCACGCAAGGTGCAGAACTAATCTGCATTTTTGAATGAAGTTTTACTTTTTTTGGCGTGTTTGGGAAATCAGATCAGAGTATATTTTTGGCGTGTGACATGCAACACATAATTTATTTTTTCACACGAAAAAAAACTCACTCGATTGGATTCGAACCACCGATTGTTCGGCTGTCAGCCGAACGCACTACCTTTACGCCACAGTATGATACTGAAATCGTGACGATTATACAGTATAATATTATAGTTTATAATTGTTCCGTTGCCTAGGCAGCGAATTTATTATTGTAGGTCATTTGCGATTCTTTACGTACTTGTACGACACTTGACACTTAAAAATAAAAACAACGAGAAACCATTATATAATTTAGTAATATAAGTTAAAGTGTATAGAAATAAACTAACGGCGTTCCAATAAGCGGTCCTTTTTCTTGAGTGTGTAATTTAATTAAGAGTTAGTCGAAGAATCTAGGTTATCACAAGTTTGTTTTTGTTTTGTTACGCCAAAGAAGTTTAACTTCTAACGCGCGCACATAAGTACACACACCGATTTTTTAACAGTTAGTTTTTACAAGAAATGCATGTTAACCACTTTCTCGAATCTATTATGGATATGCTCTGTATTCAAACATGTTTTATAAAAACTATATGGTAAATCATAGTTGTACCCTAAAATTTATCCTACCAGAATCATATCATAAAAATTTGAATAGAGTATTTTTAAAAGAATTGTTATTAATACATATTATACATATATAATAATATACTAACAATTGAACTATACTTACATTGCAATACAGATTATTACAGATTTTTATTAGATGTCTTCTTCTTCTTTTGGAAAAAAGTACCCATTTTTCTATTAAACAAAATTGTGTATACTGTAGATAAATTATATCAATGCTCTTAAGTGTGTGTACCTACCCTTAATGAAAACTCATATAATTATGTGACATCTCTTCGGCTCACAAATCATATCTAACGTCGATTGGTCGAAATATTGTCTCAGATCCTAATTGTTTTTGGAAATATATTCATTCGCTTAGTTCCAGTAGTACTACAAAAGACAATGCCATGATGACGTTGAATAATGATCCTATAGAGAACCATGTTATATCTGATGCATTTGCTAAGCATTTTGAATCACTTTATAGCTCAATAGAACCGCTACTTGACCCCGATTCTGCTGGTCCTTCGTCTGCAACGCAAGATATTCAAATCTCAGCTTTTGACGAGAAAGATATGGAATATGGGTTTTCAAATTTGTCTCCCAAAAGTTCATTTGGTCCAGATGGCTTGCCACCTTATGTGGTTAAGGGCTGTTACGAACATATATCCTTTCCGCTTAAACATATATTTAATTTAATCATAGCATCCAGCACTTTTCCTGATGCATGGAAAATAACCCGCCTAAGGCCGCTTCATAAAAAGGGATCTAGATCAGAGATCTCTAACTATAGGCCAATAGCAGTTCTTTCGGCTCCATGTAAATTATTTGAATCGATATTACATATAAACATCAACCGTCAAATAGACTCTCGCCTCTCCGATTCGCAGCATGGTTTTCGACTTAGGCGGTCCACAGTAACAAATCTTATAGTGTATAATAATTTTATTTCAAATTCTATGGATAAGTCAATTCAAGTTGATTCTGTGTACACAGATATTTCCAAGGCATTTGATCGTGTTGATCACGATATTTTATTACAAAAGCTTTGTACATTTGGCGCGTCATATAGTATAATATGTTTTTTTGCTTCTTATTTGAAAAATCGCCGTCAATTTGTTGATTACCATGGGAATGAATCGCGGATTTTTAGAACAAACTCTGGTGTTCTTCAAGGTTCAAATCTTGGCCCGATTTTGTTTTTAATATTTTTTGATGATATTGTCAAAGTTATAACCAATTCTTCTTGTTTGCTATTCGCAGATGATCTTAAACTTTTTCGAACTATTGAAACCCCATTATGCTGTGCGATGTTGCAGTCTGACCTAGATGCTATCTCGCAATGGTCTATCTTAAATAAACTTGAATTCGCTACCTCCAAATGTAATATTATTTCATTCAATCGTTCAAGGCACACCTTATTGTTCCCATACACATTGGTCTGGTATAATATTGAGTAGGGTAACGGAGATAAAAGATTTGGGAGTATTGTATGATACAAAGTTCACTTTCAATCAGCATATTCTTAACATCAGTACTAGATCTAGCAAAATGCTTGGTTTTGTTATGAGGGTTTCAAAATCATTCGAAAACGTCCGAGTGCTACGTACATTATACGTATCATTTGTGTTGAGTATTCTTGAATACGCCAGCATTATTTGGAGTCCTAATAGGTTCATGCACACAATTAAGCTGGATCGAGTCCACAATAGATTTCTTAGATTTCTCTACTTAAGAACATACGGGTTCTTTCCTTATGATAATGACAATAAAATGAATTCCCCGACTCGTTTTCTTCTGGGTATGCTATCAATGCAATCCCTGTCTACCCGAAGAGTGATTGTTCTTTTAAAGCATTTCTTTTTACTTCTTCGTGGGTTCATTTACAATCCGCATATACTGGCAAATATTAATTTTCATGTTCCCACCAATATCACTCGCAGCTCCACGGTCTTCAAGATACCTCGTCGCAGGACAGATGTTATGTTTCATGGTGCTGTGTATCGTGCAATTAGCTTATTTGATGGCACCATAAAGGTTGATTTGTTTTTTATTAATTATATAATGTTTGTAGACGTTTTAAATAGGATAAATTTATAATTGTATATATTATCATGTTTCTTTAATATTTACACATGCTGTCTTTTCCACTTTCTTGTCATATTAGTTGTTATTTGTAATTAAGATATTTTTATATATTTGTATGTATTATGTATTATGGCGCATTGGCCAAAAGCTGTAATGCCGTAATACTTTTTTTTATAAATAAATAAATAAATAAACATGTAAAATGTTTTTTTATCAACAGAAACTGGTAGCGTTTGCCGGCCTCCTGGCACTGGCTTCATCGTCAGAAACGAAAAAACAAGAAAAACGAGGACTGTCGGACTTCGGCTATGGTGGTCACAGCACTGAGGAGCATAACTTCGGAGGAGGTTCTTCAGACGCAGGATTAAGCTCCCACGGAACCCCACAAGTCGTTACCAAGACCGTCCATGTCCCACAACCCTACCCAGTACATGTCGAGAGAAAAGTTCCAGTACCCGTCAAAATCCACGTCGATCGTCCATACCCTGTCCATGTGAACAAACCATACGCTGTAACCGTTGATAAGCCTGTCCATTACAAGGTATACAAGGATATCCCATACCCAGTCAAGGTACCATACAATGTTCCAGTAATCCAGCGAGTGGAAGTTAAGGTTCCCAAACCATACCCAGTTCCAGTTGACAGGCCTTACCCAGTCAAGGTAAACAAGCCTTACATCGTCGAGAAGAAGGTTCCAGTATATATCAATGCAGGAAACTCTCATAATGCTGGACACGATTTTGCATCATCCGGTCATGGTGCTTCAACTGATTATTCTGGACATGATTTTAGCTCCTACAACCAAGGATCAGAGTCCGATTACTCCGCTCACGATTTCTCAGGTCATGGAGCTTCCGGTGGATATTCTGGGCATAGCTATTAAATAAGATCATGGTTTCTGTGGTTTCGCGGTAAAAATTCTTAAGTCAGTTTGGTTGCAACTGAGATTATCGGTTTTAAAAATTTATCACAGTTTTCAAAATACTCAAAAAACAGGAGTTAATTGGTGTATCTTTTTATAATTTCTTTTGCGTTATTTATGTATAATTAAGTTGTATTGTAGTGTTTAATGTTTTAAATAAGTAATCTTACTTAGAGTTAAAAATGATTTTCTCAATTTAGGCTGTTTCTACAAATTAAAATATCTATTTATTTTGATTACATGTGCACAATACTGGCATTAAAATCTTAATTTCGTAAAAACTCGACTTAAGAACTTTTACCCTGCAACCACAGGTTTATTGATTATAAATGACTTTAACAATGATAATGTTTAATTGTATTGCTAGTTTAAAAAAATGTAATCTTTTTGAAAATAAACAGAATAATAAACATAATAATTTGAGTATTTTACATTATTGACGGCGACAGTCGCTTTACCTTATATACGCATTTGTTCATAATTTATTATAACATCACGTTGGCTGTGATTATGAGTCCCGCTTTCTACTAAAAATTTTTATTGTAGGCATGTATGTATACTTTTGAGGTATTCCAAATTATATATATCCAATAACGAAAACTATACGTATTCTTAAATTTTATGACTTTTTTAAAAATTTATATTGCCGAAATGGTTTCTGAATAATCTAAAATTAATAATCCTGTTTATAATAATATAGTACCTATTCCAAAAAAATCCGACTCGTTACCACTCACTCACAATAGCCGAGCATTTACAGATCGAATCTCCAGTCTGCCATAAGATTTACATGATCTTTTTCAATGTGTGTTTGGACCTAATAGATTAATCAAAAGGCTAACATCCATTTCTTCTAATAACACTTTTTTTTTAATAAAACTTCCACTCTGTGAAGGTCAATATGTTCTTATTCGGATCAATTATGGTAAAGTAAGTCCTTACAACATTAAAAACACTAATAAAAAATAGAAAAATACGTCAATATTATTTTATTGACAGTCAGGCCTCTATTACAGAATATTGAAGACAGTTATGTATAGTTTTAACACAATCGATTACATTTAATCTACTCGGAGACCTCTGTACATCAGTGACGAAGAGTGGAGGTAGGCTGTTAAGATCCGACATAAATAGTACACAACAAATTTTGTCAGTCATATTCATATATATAAATGTTGTCATTGAACTAAAACTACAAATTGCAGATAGTGTTGGTTAGTTTATAAAATTAAATTAAACCCTGCGTAAACTAAGCCATAATGGATAATAGAATAGTCAAAATATTCATATATCTATAAAATATGACGTTAAATCATACATAATTGAAGATATTTTATAGATAGAAGAATATATTGTAAGTATCTATTATTGTTTGATTTAGGCACGAATTAATGAATTATAAAAACACTAACTAACTTATTGGTAAGTTGTAAAGTACGCAAGGTCAGTACCTATGTTGATTTTTAATAAAATCTGGTGTAAAAGTATAGCTTTTTGTTTATGATAAATGTTTATTCGCAGTGTCCAAAAGCGCTACCTAGATTTTTTTAAATATACACAAGATCAGCCAAATGCATATTTTGTAAGCTATATGCTTATAAAATAATGGTGGATCTAGAAAGATAAATGCTAAGTTGGTAACGCTGACTCAGTGATAGGAACAGATATGATTTATGTGAGATGTTGAATCATTGTTTTTTCCGGAAGTTCAGTCCGTAATTTGATTAAACTGCGGTCTGGGCAGCGGCTTCTGTTATATTAATATAATTATTATTATACAACTAATCATGTGAGTACATATGCTCATAAAAACACCGCAACATCCTTCCTGGTGTATGAATCATTGTCATGTCAATTTATGTCATTTGTTATTGCAACTGTTGCGATTAAATCGTTGTTATAGTAATTAAATAATCTTAATGGAAATGGCGTATTTATTTTATTTTGTATAATTAATAGTCTTCATTATAATTTTTCTCCTGCGTCGTATTCTATTAATTCTACTCACCTCATCAGGAAGTTTTACAGAAGATGAAGATTATTTTTGGTGCAAAAATCAAGTATTTACATGAATTGAATTAAATTTCAATAATTCAATAGGTCTAGTGCGGTGATTCCCTACGTGGGGCGCACGCCCTCACCAGGGGGCAATTTGAATGTTTTGTGGGACAAAAAGGTCATCCTGAAAATCATTTGAAGACGAAGCATAGCACAAGGATCGCACTAGTTTTCTTCTGAGTTGTACATGTAATGTAATAGGTATAAATATTTACTTACGCAAGGTAAATTAAAAATAGTATTGCCTATATTTTTATTTGAAGCAATTCATTTTTTTTTTCAGAATTAGTTAGGTAACTATAAAATTTTCCCTTCCTGGCATGGAGATTTTTGAAGCGTTGAAGTGGGGCTTAGCAGATATAAGGTTGGGAAATACTGGTCTAGTGCAATGATGTTGACCCCATGACACGTCGATCATTTTTATGTGACACGCTAGCAAAGTTCGAATTTTGTATGCTTAAGGGGGATGCTTATACTATCAGAGGTGAAAAGAGGCACCTAACGGAAAAATACGAAGCTTGCAATTTGAGATTTTTTTTGATAATTTACAATTTCAACTGTAGTAATTAATAAATATGTATCTAAAAACACTAAAAAGATTTTTTTTTTTTGTAATTTAAAGATAAACTGGCAATTGTAAAAAAATGTAATAAAATGTGAATTCGTTGCAGGGTCAAATCTTATTATTACATTATATTTTATGGCCATATTTATTATTAAAATTTAGTTTGTTAAGTTTTAGATTTTTTGTCGTTTAGATTTTTGACTAATTTATCGTTTTAATATTTTTTATATATATTTTAGAAAACATCAATTTTTATAAAAAATATAAATGTGTATAACTTGAAATCCTTTTTATTTATATCAAATTTTATTTTAGGCATGGTCACAATATTGAAGCTCGAGTTGATATAAATAAAAAGGATTTCAAGTTATACACATTTATATTTTTATAAAAATCGATGTTTTTAAAAATAAAAATAAAATAAAAATATTAAAACGATGAGTTAGTCAAAAATCTAAACGACAGAAAATCTAAAACTTAATAAACTAAATTTTAATGATAATTATGACCATAAAATATAATGCAATAATAAGATTTGACCCTGCAACGAATTCACATTTTATTACATTTTTTAACAATTGTAAGTTTAAAAAAAAATAAAAAATCTTTTTAATGTTTTCGGATACATATTTATTAATTAATACAGTTGAAATTGTAAATTATCAAAAAAAATCTCAAATTGAAAGCTTCGTATATTTCCGCTAGGTTCTCTGCTGGCATGCGTCTCCCCCTTAAGTTGAATTTTCATATTTTTCAATAAAAACAAGTACGGACTCGTAATGACCTAAAAACTAGCAAGCAATGTTTTGACAATATTTTGGTCAATATAATGTTTGTTTGCTACGAACTATTTTCGAAAAGAATTTAAAATATGATTAATATTACTGCCATACACGATAGCCGAGCGGTTAACGTGTTGGCCTATAATGTCGTCGGTTCGCATTTTGGGTCTGACAAAAAAATCGTAGGTTATTTATCATGTATAATGTATTTTTGGATACAGAGTTTGGACCGAATAGGGTGAGCATGTGGCTAACATCCATTTCTGATAAAAATAAAAACTGTTTATGCAAACTTCACTCTGTGGAGGCTCATAATATTCGGATGTAATTTATAATACTAAAAAGAAAATCACAAAGAAATGAATATTTGTACGAAACAAACAAAATATATCTTAAGAGGTAGGTATCGTGTAAGTCTAGAAACATGGTAGTCCTCAGTCTCAGTTGATCCTCTATAGTCTATATGGGTATGAATTGAGCTCCTCATCTCCGCCCGCCATTTATATGTAGTCGCGATTTGTGCACGGCCGCCTTCCATGACGATATAAACGTGTCAGAAAGAAAATATTTTAATACCACACTACTTTGTCCTGAAACGAAGCTGCACGATACTAATGTAGCAAGACTATAGAAAAAGTTTAGAAAATAAAAAAGGGGTATATATGGGTAGTCGACATTTATGGTGTTTACCCACTATCAAATCCAAATGTCCGATTCCGTGATCTAAGATAACGGCCTGATGTGGCAGCCATCATATTTGTATAAGGCACTGATTATTCTCCAAACAACATTCGTCACCCGAGATCGTTGTGCGAGCAAGCGACGCATCTGAATGTGAAATGTCAGGTCATGGACCTGTCTGACCTGGACTGAACATCTGGGTGTGAATGGAAAACTGAGAAAACCACGACTCCACTGAATCAATGAATTCGTTGTAAAGCACTGGCTTCTTGTCCTGGGACTTCTGGAATTCATCGGTAAGGTCACAATATATTTAACTATATATAACTGTATAAAATGAAAAAATATGTAAATATTATAGTAAAAATATATAAACACTATAATATTATTATTATAATGCAATACACTCCTAAGAATGTCATTTAAAATAAGTGAGAAAGAAGGTTGCTACCTGTATAAGTCATGTATTTTGTGAATAAACCATTTCAAATTGGTGAGGAAAAAGGCCTTAAGCTGTCTAACTCAAAATAATGTTGATAATTTTTGTCAGGTAAAATGACTTAACCCTCATTTTTATTAGTTTTTCTTCAATAACGTCATTATTTAAATATAGATTGGGGGAAAAAAAACACCAAATTATTAATCATCATGCACTTCAAGTTTGTGTATATTTTATATTTAGACTTTGGCCCAAAGTCATTATCAAAACGTTTTTTGTGCCTCCTGTAAAATTTGATCAGTGTGGATTAACTCCTTTTGCCTTTCCACAGTCGACATGGTTTTATCAAAGCGTGGGTAAATGTGATCGTTTATATTACTACACCAGTGACGGCCCTATGCGAAGTGCCGCCCTTATACACATTTAAAATTGTTAGGAGTATAGGTACACAATATCATCTACTGAGAATTAAAGAATCTCTACGAAGTCTACTCACAAACAGCGATAGTTTTAGGTACACGGAGGTTTGAAGCGCTGACTAGGTTGGACGCCCCATTATGATTTTTTTTTAAACTAAGATGCCTGTACTTTCTAAAAAAGTGGCCTCATCTCCGGTTCATGGAAAACAGCCACTGCCTTTTTATTTATCTATTCTATTTTTATTTTCTTTGTTAAACATCACAACAGGCTGTGAAACCCAATTAGAGTGGAAAAACTCCCAGGCTTGAGGAATTCACATATTAGATTATGTAAATAAATTTTTACGTCACCATTATCGAACCCGGAGCTCCCGGATAGAAAGCCAGCGCCTTAAGCACTGCACCACGAGAGCCGTGTAATGATCGTATTCGTTCCTTCGTTTGCCGCCCTGTATAATGTGCCATTTGCGTCCCCTAATCAACGCATGGCCTACATACACCCACGGGACGTTAATAGACTACACTATTGTCATTTGGGCCCCATGGGTTGTTCTTGTGTTAAAAAGAATATAATATGTAATAAGTGACGCATTTAAGCAGCTAGGCGTGCAGGACTAGATTAAGACAGAAGAAATAATTATGGAAACCATGACTTCGCTGTAGCGCTATTGAGAGAATAACTTGGAAGAAGAATATTATTTATTAGGTACCTAACGTATTTTGTTATTGCAATAAAAAATAGTCATTTGATTCACTTTATTTTTAAGGAAGTTTTAAATAAAAATATGAACACAACTTAGTTATCATACTATATTTCAACCGCTAACTTCTTGGAGAAAACAGTCGTGACGTATTTTTTTCGGTTAAATAATCATTATCAAAATATTACTCATTTCCACAAGTTTCTTCGTGCTTTGACAAGACACCACGCAGGGAATTTTTATGGAATGACATAAATTTAGATAATGCAACGGAAGTAAATAACGTCATAAAATTGCTTTAAAAGGACGTATATCTCTACAATTAATTTATTATACAAAGGCACAGCAAGGAAGAAGCTCAGAAAATTTAAAGTGAAATTAATAATTATATAATATAATATAAAGTGGATCATCAGTATTATTTTTAAATTACTTGATCATTACATAAATACTCAAGATGGCGAAATTGGTTAACTCAATTCAAGTGCTTGCTCTTGTTGTGATTATAAGTGTATTTTTACAATCACGTGAAGTTCATTCGTATAGTACTTTTATAAATTTGCAATCGAGGCATATTGTGACAATGTCGGACAAAGCTAATGACACCATAATATGCCCTGAAGGAAAACGTCTATCTGGAACAGTTTGCCGAGATGTCTATGATCCATTACCTGTTGCTGAGAAGTACACCAGTGAAAAGCGTACCCCTCCGAACGTCCAGACCACAGTCAAAAGAGTGGTGTCGAAATACCCCGTCACAGTTAAATGCCCCCCCAAGCAGCGCAGGGCTGGAAACAGGTGTCGTGCAATCTTTTGAATGTAGGAAAAAGAAACTTACTCTATCATCCCTCCTTTATCATGTGAATATTTCATGATTTGATTTTTGTGATTATCGACTGACAAATATAAACATATTTATTTTTTATTGTACCTACTATTTTTATAATGTGTTTAATAAAATAATTTAATTACAGTGATCTTTTTTATTATTATTTTACCAAATTTAAATGATTACTATGAAATACTAAAATATGTATATTCCTATTATTCTGACATTATATAATAATTATTTAGGCATGTGTCGCATAAAATAATATATTTTCAGACAAAGATTACCTAATTTTGGTGTCTCCCCAAATCATTGTTTTTACCACTGTTCTGCGTATGTAGTAGTATTATTTACTTTCTTTCTGTCTTTTAAAATCATGTAAAATAAATATATTTCCTGCTTTCCACATTATTTCAAGGAATAACCATAACAATATAATATATTTTGGTATATTATAACGTAATGCGAATGATACAAAAAAGCTGTTTTGTTTTGTTCAATCGATTTGGTAGTTCATAAACAATTGGAACTGTGCAGAGACCCGTGCACATTTCTGGATTTATTATTTGGAAAATACAAGATTAGGTATATAAAGTATCAGATTCTAAATTATTAATCGTATCAAAATTCTTACATTTCCATTTAAATTTTTTAATATATGCTGTTCTTTCTACTATATATAGAAGCTTCACTGGATGCAAGTCTTTTGGTTTCTCTATTTTTATTTTATATATATATAGGTACTCGTACTACAACTGATCGGTATTATTAATAAAATTAAAAAATAATTTATTTAAAAGTCAACCACATAAATTAAGAAATTATAAATGCCTGTAAAGTATAATAATATATAAGTCAACATAAAATTTTTGATTGATTTCCATTTTCAACTTGGCCTTAACTGACCTCTACATAATATAAAATACTAATATAAAATAAATAAAAAAATATAAAGTTTGTTTCAAATTACCTTTCCTGACAATTCCAATTTTAGATTTTGAAAACATTTAAAGTTTGTATAATATATAAGTAGGTAAATATTATTACAATAATATATATTATTATATATCATACAAGGTGGTTAGTAATTTTTGAACAATCACAAACACCCAGGATTTGAGAAAATCACATAAATATTTATTTATATATTATTTAAAAAAACAAAACATTGTGGACATAACAAATCTAAGTTAAAGACGTTCACGACGTGAGATGTACATTATAAAAAATATTACCGTCACGAAAATTTCGAATAAAAAATATATAGCACGTCACCGAAAATTTATACTTACGTCTTTTGGGAGCGTATAGGTATTGTGGCCTCACCGGAATCGAACACAGAGCCCACGGATGGAAGGCCAGCGCCTTACGCACCACGAGAGCCGCCTGTATAATATTATATTGTATTAGATCTTAATTTCTTTTGTTTGACTTGGATGTCAAGTATTATTTTCATTATAAAATGTCGCTTGTATAAACAAGTAAGCAGAATTTTAAAACTTTTAATATCAAAAAACGTCCCATCCATAACTCCATTTTGACAGAATATACGAATTAATCATATTCAGTTATGAAATTATACATAGTTCCACACTACACTCATAACCACAAGATTAGTAAATTCGTAATAATATGGTAAGTATAAAAATGTTTCTCCTGGTTGCTTTAAATGAATTTACTACTACTTGGTCACTCAGGTAGAACGGCTGTATACGAAGGGTCTGCAAAACCGTTAAATGTCACAAAATATATTTTGAAATTATACTTCTTTTGGGACGTAGTGAAATTGTGAAACCGTTACGGAAGTGGAAATGATGTCGCCGCGTATGGTGGTTCACCTCGCCATAAATAGCTTCGTTCCGCTTTTCTAATGAAAATAATACCATATTAAAAAAAATCTTTCCCATTGTTTTTATGAAAACTATATAAAATAAATTCAATAACTATAAAAACACAATTAATATATTTAAAGTCTCTGTAATTAGTGAATAAGTGATTTTTAGAGCCCGTGATTTTTTCCGATATGGTAACACTGGAGAGTCCACCATTAAAATTTTCTTACTAAACATTGTAAACGTCAGAGTTATGACGTTTACAATTTTCAGAGATGCCATGATTGGAAATAGATTGTAAATAATATTACATAATATAAAGAATGATTAAAACTAATATTACTCGTACCACTTTCAAATTATTTATAATAATTTTATTTAACAATACAACAACAATAACTGTATATAAATACATATCATTCTAATTTCATTATGCTTTTTAATCAAAACTTTATTGGATTGTATTAAGTATATTTATGCTTT
This sequence comes from Rhyacophila brunnea, assembly GCF_057557595.1. Taxonomy (NCBI): domain Eukaryota; kingdom Metazoa; phylum Arthropoda; class Insecta; order Trichoptera; family Rhyacophilidae; genus Rhyacophila; species Rhyacophila brunnea. Next base: position 20,816,313 of record NW_028232860.1, read on the forward strand.
TTAGTGGTTCTCCGTCGTCTTTATCTGTCAGTCGCCATTTTGGAATTCAGCTATCTTTTTGTCATCGAATTATAGTACGCGGTCCAAAACATTATAGGATTTTGGCAAAAATTATAGGTGTTGAAAATGTAAATTTTTTGTTTGTCACATAAACATAACGGAGAATTCAAGAAATTTCGATGCCCTGCTTAATTATTAAAACACCTCTTACGACACACCTGTCACATTAGTTTTTAAGAGTATACAATGCAAGACTACGTCCATAGATTAATATCGCACACAGAGATCTTACATTATATAGATTATACTTACTACGTCCCTCGCTTAACGTTATTACGATTTTCTGTAATTGAAGTACTAACATTTAACGGAACTTTAAGCATCGACAATATAGACAACTTTTAAAAGCAATGCAATAAGCAATGGGGGATATTCGCACAACCGGCGAATTCAATTAATTCCATATTTCAAAATTGTAGTATTTTTGACGTACTATTCTTTTTTAATAGTACGCGAACCAATATGTAATATAATTATAGTTCGTTTGGCAACACTGCGCTTACTGACAGATGACAGCGAGCGGTGGCGGGAAACCAGTAAAAAGACCCGATATCTTTTATCGTATTTTCTACTTCCGTTTTTTTTGTTTTGTTACGCCAAAGAAGTATAACTTCTAACGCGCGTAGATAAGTACACACACCGATTTTTTTAGTTATGTTTGCTATACAATAGCCTAGTTCATAGAGCAACTTTCTACATTTTTTACTAGCCAATATCGCTCACAGTCTTGACAAAAATAACTTTTTCAAAAAGCGACCTACGGCTAGATTGCTGAGAGTCGAGTGTCAAATATGTGTAGCAATAATACTGAATTTCCCATATAACAATTTTACCTGCCGTTTCAGTTGTCGGTATTATCAATTTATCAAACTGTCGACTCTTTTAAGGTTAGGTTAGGTTAAATGCAGGTGAATTCCAACTACCCGGCTCAGCATACAACAACAGACTACCAATATCGACTGCAAAACACAATTAGCTGAAACAAAACAAATACCTACGTTCGAGTGATAAAGTTTAGTGTGAACTATTAATGTCGGATGTTAACAGCCTACTTCTACCCTTCGCCACTGGTTGGTACTATACAAAATTGAAATCATATACGTCGAGTGTTAATGTATTTTATTTAAAATACTTAAGTATTTTGAATATGTTAGGGATGCAGCAGATTGGAACGGCTAAAAGATTTTAAAAGATTTATGCTTCCGTTAATTTAACATATTATTTTTATTTTGATAGAGATAACTAATTTATTACGTTGTATTATCATCCTTATCGTAGTTTTATTTTTGGGCTAAATACCCACTTTTAAATTTATTTCTCAATGACTAAGGATGCACAAATAGATAATAATCTTTTAAATATTATATTGTATAAATTATTGCGATATTAAATCTTAATATAAATATTATATACCTATATATTCTGTATAGTTACAACTGTTCTTGCTATATTGCGAACGTCTTGAATTTTATAATCTATATTGCTTCCATCATGTAGTGAAATACAATTATACTTTTAATAAACCATTTCTTTTATTCAACGAATAATTCACGAGATTTGATAATGTAACATTCCATAATATATTGAACATACATAACTTGATAACACCTCAGATATATTACACCTACTAGAAAATATGACATTTGAAAAAAATACTGTTTTACATTTTAAAAAATTGTTAGCAAGTTCAAGTAGACGTTATAACTAAATATTTGGCGAGAGCCGAGCGTCGTCAGTAAGTAATTAACGTAATTTATATTCCTTGATTTAAAACACAAAGTTAATAATATCGCAATTTGATTGGTATTTCTATTAGTTTAAATTATGTTAATTAAGTAGGAGTAGGAGATTAAAGCATATTGATGCGATACCAGTATACGGGTTCAAATCCCGTCAGGGATCGTATTATTTTCAAATGTGATTTTTTCTAGTAGGTAGAATTATAAATGTGAGGTGTTTTCAAGTTATGTATGTTCAATAAAATTTTTATAATTTGATTTATTGACCATCCAAAACTTTTCCTCGAAATAAAATATCTGCCAAATGAATACACAATATCTTTTGTCTATTATGCATTTAACGATTTACTTACATAATAAATAATATATAAATTAATTTTCTTTATATGCACATTCATAATACATTTATAATAATTATTCCCATCAATAGCGATCTTCATGACCCCATCGTAAAACGGGCGTGACGTAAGTATGTATAAAAAAGCTTAGGTTATAAATCATTTCTATTTACTGAATTTTCCTGTTGCAGCATTTATTTTTTCTTTATTACTCTACAATATTATAAATTTGTCGTATTATTTCTATATCACGAGCCATCAGTATTATAATTTACTCTTACAATAAGTATATAAAGACTTTGTAATGATTATAATAACGCACATTATTTAATATGTTCAAGAAATTTCGTGTTTACTTTATTGTATTCAGTGAGCGTGTCATAAAACAAATTTTATATTCATTGAATATCATAATATGATAAAATAAGGTATATTTAAATTGAAAAGTAGAACACCGCCTTTCATTCGCCCTGGATGTTTTGAATGAATCGACAATTCTATAAAAAAAAATGTATATTAAAATCTATTCCATTTTTGGATCAGTCATTAAAAGCAAAACCCACTATTTGTTTTGTCTTTTAGAACACTTCCATTCTCTTGTATTTATTTTCATATACTATACATCAAATAAATATTTATTGTAAATTTCTTGGGCTTTAATCCTAACAGGAATATAAAAATTCACCGTAATGATGACTAAATTCTTCACTTTCGGATGAAATCTATTTTATAATGTTTACAACTTTCCTCGGCGCTACAGGATATATTTAAAAAAAAAATAATGAAAAGCTGTTAATTATTACATCATTTTGTAAGTAAATATTTGGTATTTATTCCTTTTCTAATCTCAGCTTAACAATACACATTAAATAAAGAAAATAATTGAATAATACACATTTTTTATAAACAATATATTATATTTTAATGCATTAAAAGTACATATTATTATTAACAAAAATAACTATACAGTACTTCACAGAACTGCAATATTTTAAGTCGATTTTTCCGCATTCGGTTTGCATTTAAAATAATAAAGTCTTGAAAAAGTTAATGGTGCACACTGAATGAGTGTCCTCCATGCCCAGAATAATCACTGTCTGATGAAGAGAAATCATGGGAGCCATAGCTGGAAGAAGACAAATCTTGTCCATACGATCCAAAATCGTGTTCAGATCCAGAGAAGTCATGTGAGGAATAATCAGAAATTCCTTGGCTCTGTCCTCCGAAATTATGTCCACCGTTATGAGAGCTTCCTGCATCGATGTATACTGGAACCTTTTTCTCGACGATGTAAGGTTTGTTTACCTTGACTGGGTAAAGCCTGTCAACTGGAACTGGGTATGGCTTGGGTACCTTAACTTCCACTCGCTGGATTACTGGAACCTTGTATGGTACCTTGACTGGATACGAAACTTTTTTTTAAATTGTGTAGTTATTGAAACAATTAAATTTATAGTTGTCTTTTTAAATATGTAGGAATTTAAGAAATATCTAGAAATAATATTTTAAAAAAGACACGCGGCGCCAATTTGTGGTGATTTACACGATAAGTTACGATTATAAAGATACTTAATCTAATTCATACATGTTATTAATTATTAATTATGCCGTTTTTATTGCATAACCTGCACTAGTAGTAAAGTAATATATATATTTTACAATATCGTAATAAGGGAATTTTTATTAGTTATAACAGTAAACATTTATATATTTTATTAAGGCTATACTTCAGCTGGGGCATGGTCTAAAACGATCGTGACTACACGACGCGGAGATTGTGGAAACGACGGATGCAGAACAAAACATAATTTGTCATACAAAGCATATACATAATAGGTGTACATATTAATACCGCGGGAAGAGACGATGAACTCACGTGTGATAATGCTGTTCAGGTCCTGGTATTTTGGTGGGTTGAGAGAGACATCGGATGTGGGCACATTATATTGATAAAAAGGATTAACACAGGTTTTTGATTTGAAAGTCTGCGCAGAGCTGGATTTATTTACACTAAATTAAACAAGCATTGGTAGTATTACATTAGGATAAACATTGCTTTTTAAAACGGTTTTCCGAGAACTTTCACTTCACACAATCCTGGCATATCAAGCGTAGGTTTATTTTTGTCACATTTAACAGTATTCACTTGTGTTTTAGAAATTTTAAAACATAAAAAGGGGTGTATATGGGTAGTGGACATTTAGGGTGTTTATCCACTATCCAATCCAAATGTCCGATTCCGTGATCTATGATAACGGCCTGATATGGCAGCCATCATATTTATATACCCCACTGATTATACGCCAAACAGCATTCGTTATTCGACAAGCGACGCATCTGAATGTGAAATGTCAGATCATGGCCCTGACTGACCTGGACTGAACATCTGGGTGTGAATGGAAAAATGAGAAAACCACGACTCCACTGAATCAATGAATCCGTCGTAAAGTAGTGGCTTCTTGTCCTGGGGCTTCTGGGATTCACCGGTAAGGTCACAATATATTTATATGGTTCTATAAAAGCGTGGGTAAATGTGATTGTTTGTATTACTACACCAGTGACGTCCCTATGCGAAGTGCCGCCCTTATACATATTTAAAGTGCTGTCTCCTTAAAATTGTTAGGAGTATAGGTACATAATATTATCTACTGAGAATTAGAGATTTTTTACGAAGTCTACTCACAAACAATGATGGTTTTAGGTACACGGAGGTTTGAAGCGCTGACTAGGTTATTTTTTTAAATTCCATTACGATTTTTTTAAAACTAAGATGCCCGCACTTTCTAAAAAATTGGCGTCATCTCTAGTTCATGGAAAACAGTCACTGCTTTTTATTTAATTATTCTATTTTTATTAAGCTTATAACAGACTGTGAATCCCAATTACAGTGGAAAAAATCCCAGGATTGAGGAATTTACATATTAGATTATGTAAATAAATTTTTACGTCACCATTATCGAACCCGGAGCTCCCGTATGGAAGGCCAGCGCCGTAAGCACTACACCATAAGAGCTGTGTAATCACTATTATCATTTGGGCCCCATGGGTTTTTGTTGTATTAAAAAGAATATAATATGTAATAAGTGACGCATTGAAGCTGCTAGGCGTGCAGGACTAGATGAAGACAGAGGAAATAATTGTGGAAACCATGACTTCGCTGTAGCACTATTGAGAGAATAACTTGGAAGAAGATTATTATTTATTAGGTACCTAACATATTTTGTTATTGCAATAAAAAATAATCATTTCCTCATTACTCATTTCCACAAGTATCTTTGTGATTTGACAAGACACCACGCAGGGAATTTTATTAGAATGACATAAATTATTTTGATAATACAACGGAAGTAAACAACGTCATAAAACTGCATAAAAAGGACGCATATCTCTACGATTAATTTATTATACAAAGACACAACAAGGAAGAAGCTCAGAAAGTTTAAAGTGAAATTAATAATATATAATATATAAAGTGGATCATCAGTATTTTTTTTTAAATTACTTGATCAGTAAATAAATACTCAAGATGGCAAAATTGATTAACGCAATTCAAGTGCTTGCTCTTGCTGTGATTATAAGTGTATTTTTACAATCACGTGAAGTTCATTCGCATTATATCATAAATTTGCCATCGAGGCGTATGGTGACAATGTAGGACAAAGCTAATGACACCATAATATGCCCTGAAGGAAAACGTCGATTTCGAACAGTTTGCCGAGATGTAAATGAGATTATATGCCCCCCCCAAACAGCGCAGGGCTGGAAACAGGTGTCGTGCAATCTTTTGAATGTAGAAAAGTTCGTGTGAATATTTCATGATTTAATTGTTGTGATTATGTGTGACAAAAATAAGCATATTATTTTTTTATTGTACCTACTACTTTTATAATGTGTTTAATAAAATAATTTAACTACAGTTATATTTTTATTATTATTTAACCAAATTTAAATGACTTCTATGAAATACTAAAAATATGTATATTCCTGTTATTCCAATATATATATATATATATATATAATTATTTAGGCATGTGTCTCATATAATAATATAATATCAGACAAAGATTACCAAATGTTGGTACCTAATCACTGTTTTTACCACTGTTCTGCGTATGTAGTAAGATTATTTACACAATTAATAATCAGTGAAGTCATCCAAATTGCCAGAATGTCTTTTAAAATCATCAAAAAAAATATGTTTCATGTTTTCCACATTATTTCAAGGAATACCCATAATAATAATATTATTATATATTTCGGTACTTATATTATAACGTAATGCGATTGATACAAATAAAGCTGTTTTGTTTTGTTCCATCAATTTGGAACTGCGCAGAAGAGACGTGCATATTTCTGGATTTATTATTTAGAAAATACAAGATTAGGTACGAGTATATACAGTATCAGATTCTAAATTATTAATCGTATCAAAATTCTTACATTTCCATTTAAATTATTTATTATATCCTGTACTTTCTACTACATAGAAGCTTTACTAGATGCAATTCTTTTGGTTTCTCTATTTTTATTTTATATAGATACTACAACTGATTGGTCTTCTTAATAAAATTAAAAAATAATTTATTAAAAAGTCAACCACATAAATTAGGAAATTATAAATGCCTGTAAAGTTTAATAATATATAAGTCAACATAATATTTTTGATTGATTTCCATTTTCAATTTGGCCTTAACTGACCTCTACATAATATAAAATAAATAAAAAAAATACAAAGTTTGTTTCAAATTACCTTTCCTGAAAATTCTAATTTTAGATTTTCACAACATATAAAGTTTTCATATATATATATTATAATATATAGGTATATATTATTAATAATCATGTCCTTGCTTTTCATACAAGGTGGTTATTAGTAATTTTTGAACAATCAAAAACACCCAGGATTTAAGAAAATCACATAAATATTTATTTATATATTATTTAAAAAACAAAACATTGTGGACATAACAAATCTAAGTTGAAGACATTCATGACATGAGATTTACATTATAACAAATATTACCCTCGAAGAGAATATTTACTAATAATAATAATAAAACATAAGTGCCATTTCATACAAAAGAAAAAATTCTAATACAAAGTAGGTATATAGCATGTCACCGAAATTTTCTACGCCTTTGGGGAACGTATAGGTATTGTGTCCTCACCGGGATTGAACACAGAGCTCACGGATGGAAGGCCAACGCCTTACGCACCACGAGAGCCGCCTAACCGCCACATTACAAATCCATTTATATAGCTATACTAGCTGACCCGGCAAACGTTGTTCTGCCATATTATAAATTATTTCTAGTGAATATTTTGGTTGTTAAATAAAAAATAACGAATGTATCGTAAGTGTGTAGGGATGGGATCTATGACAGAAAGAGGAATGGAGCGCTGTAGACGATGACCGCCGATAAAAACAAAAAAACACCAACCATTTATTTTCTCAATTCAAAATGAGTAATGATGTTCATAATGAATGAATTACCTGTGACAGGATCTCGTTGTTTAATGTGTATGCAACATTCATCTTTTCCCTACCAGAAAATTAGTGGATATTGGAGAGCGTCGTATGAACGGTGTGTGTCAGCGATGAACTCCAGATTATTGTTTCCTCTTAGAATCACGAATTCTCGTGTCGATGTGCGGTCGCCAACCATGATTCCAGCAATGTCGTAAAAAACAGGTGCATTGAATCAACGCACGTGCTCTCCAGCTGATGTTTTATCAGCTTGATGACAATAGCGTGATTGTCACTTTGCAATTCGTGCATGTGTGCTTTGAAGAATTTCAATAATTCATTGTGCTCATTCAATAGGGCGTCCAGTTCGCCGACGATACGCATGGCATTAAGCGAATTGAGGTTATTGTAGCCGCAACGTGAATCCACACGACTGATGTCCTCACCGCCCATAGATTTGTAAAAAAATATGTGGTTCGTTTGGCATTGGCAGCAATGAGCCTACTTTGTGGTATATCTGGCCTTTGATTTTGAACGTAGAATGGAATTGTTGACCATTTGCCGGAGTATTATGAACTATTTCTATTGCTCCGAACGAAGTCATTTGGAAACATAAATTGAATGTGCGAATGGACTTCAGGAACAGGTTTGAATCTGGAACCGTGCCGATGAGCAAACCGTTCAATGGTTCTGGTGGTATCTCAATTTCTGGTAGTTGCACTTTTCCTGATGTGCAACACATCCCGGCTGACTTATGTTTGAATTTGAGCGCATGACAATGGAGACATTTTTTGTCCATAGCACCAATCAGCACTTTCGGATGAGCGGAATATTCAATATCTGGCTCGTACTCGAATGCGAGACGAAGAAATGAAGCGGATGTAAATGCTCGATGTACTTGTTGGCGTTGTCAATCATTTGCTCTGCGTGTGTTGACTACGAACCGGCGCGCTTGGCTCCGTTTCAATTGTCGTTGTTGATTTCGTTCAGCTCGTGCCTCTTGTGATTGAGATGCACGCAATTGCAACATGCTCACACGCACGTTTTTGTTATCTTGTTGGATTTGTTCGTCTGTTCTTTCTGCTCTACTATTTTGCAAGTTTGTGGCTTTATTCGTTCGACGGCCCAAATGGCCCCCTTGCGTCTTGCTGGCATTGTGCACTGTAATACACGCACACAAAAATAGATAAATTAAAATAAATCGCACAAAATTTTGCACGCACTGCGTTGTGATATGCCGAATGAAATGTCAAAATGACGCGACGCTTTTCTAGAATTCTTCTCGGACGTAGCGCCATCTGTCATTCAACAACATAAATAATTTCGTTCTGTTTGAAATACGAACGACGGTTAAATTTATTCATACAAAAATAATAAAATCGCAATTAAAAAAATGGGAGTGGGGGGGTAGGAGGGTGAAAATTTGGGGTTATAGGTATTTTCTGATGCCAAATAATTAAAAAAAAAATACAAAAAAAAATGTCAAAAAAATAAAAGAAAATTTTTTCTGGATAGAGATACCCTAATCACCTAGCGGTATAAAATATACTTGTTGACCTATTCTCATACCTAACAAATATACATACAAAAAATCATAAAAATCGGTTGAGCCATTTCGGAGGAGTGCGATCACAAACATCGTGACACGAGATTTTTATATATATATAGAGATATAGCCAATAAAATAAGGTATATTTAAATTCAAAAGTAGAACATCGCCTTTCTTTCGCCCTGGATGTTTTGAATGAATCGACAATTCTATAAAAATAAAATGCATATTAAAATCTATTCCATTTTAGGATCAGTCATTAAAAGAAAAACGCACCATTTGTTTTGTCTTTTAGAACACTTCCATTTTCTTGTATTTTATTTTCATATATACATCAAATAAATATTTATTGTAAATTTCTTGGGTTTTAATCCTAACAGTAATATAAAAATTCACCGTAATGGTGTCTAAATTCTTTACTCTCGGATGGAATATATTTTATAATGATGAAAACTTCCCTCAGCGCTGCGGCATTTATTTATAACCTGAAGCTATTAATAATTTTATCATTTTTTAAGTAAATATATGGTACATATTTATCCTTTTCTAATCTCAGTTTAATAACACACTATAAATAAAGAAAATTATTGAATAATACACATTTTTTTATAAACAATGTATATTTTAATGCATTAAAAGTACATACTTATTTACAAAAATAATTATACAGTAATTCACAGAACTGTTATATTAAATATTTTAAGTCGATTTTTCCGCATTCAGTTTGCATTTTAAATAATAAAGTCTTGAAAAAATTAATGGTGTACACTGAATGAGTGTCCTCCATGCCCAGAATAATCACTGCCTGATGACGAGAAATCGTGGGAACCATAGCTGGAAGAAGACGAATCTTGTCCATATGATCCAAAATCGTGTCCAGATCCAGAGAAGTCATGTGAGGAATAATCAGAAATTCCTTGGCTCTGTCCTCCGAAATTATGTCCACCGTTATGAGAGCTTCCTGCATCAATGTATACTGGGACCTTTTTCTCGACGATATAAGGCTTGTTTACCTTGACTGGGTAAGGTCTGTCAACTGGAACTGGGTATGGCTTGGGTACCTTAACTTCCACTCGCTGGATGACTGGAACCTTGTATGGTACCTTGACTGGATACGGGATATCTTTGTATACCTTGTAATGGACAGGCTTATCAACGGTTACAGCGTATGGTTTGTTTACATGAACAGGGTATGGACGATCGACTTGGATTTTGACAGGCACTGGTACTTTCCTTTCAACATGGACCGGGTAAGGTTGTGGGACATGGACAGTTTTGGTGATGACCTGTGGGGCTGAGTGTGAGCTGTAGCCAGAGTCTGAGGAACCACCGCCAAAGCTGTGGCCTCCATAACCGAGGTCTTGCAGTCCACGTTTTTCTTGCTTCTTTTCAGCTGTTGCGCTGGCGACAGCAAATAGCGCCGCGACGGCGAAGCATTTCTGCAAAAAAGAAAATTAACAACACATTATCAAACAAGTTATTTTAGATGTTAATATATAAGTAGAATGTTGCGGTGTTTTAATCTTTGTCTTCATACTTTTGTATTTAAACGATTCATATTTTTCACTTTATATCAATATTTATAACTATGTACGTTGTATTAAAACCAATAAGTCAACATTAAATTTATGATACAAATTTGTACAGCAAAATTTAAATCAAAATAGTATGTATTTGTTTCTTATTGAACCGCTTTAATGTTTATATATTATCGAACTGTAACAGAATTGATAAACTTAATTGAGTAAGTTGTTAAATCCTTAAGTAAATATGTTTTTCCTTTCATTCATTATAAACTGTTTGCCAGAGGATCGAGTGATGTTAACCAATGGAAAACAGATTTAAAAACAAAGAAAGTAGACCTAACGCTAGGTTTAATTTTGTAGTAAAATTTACAAGAGTTTATTAAAACTTCTACCACATTTTAATTATAATACATAGTTAATTAATAGTGAATAAAGTATTTTTTGAATTGTGTAGTTATTGAAACATTTAAATTTATAATTATTGTATTCTTAAATATGTAGGAATTTAAGAAATATCTATAAATAATATTTTACAAAAGACACGTGGTGCCAATTTGTAGTGATTTACATGATAAAGATAATCTAATTCATACATGTTATTAATTATTAATTATATTGCCGTTGTTATTGCAAACCCTGCACTAGTAGTAAAGTGATTTATATATTTTACAATGTCATAATAAGGAAAAATATGATTGTTTAATTGTTATTAGTTATAACAGTAAACATGTCTCTTTGTTAAAAATAATTGTATTATGCTATTATATTATACCAACTCTAAAATTTCAACTCAATCTTCAGACTCGATTAAATCAAATTTAATAAGCCGTACTTACATACAACAGATTTTAGAACTGGAGTGTTAATATTTATAATGTAAATATAACAGGGAATTGAGATTTTTTTATTAATTTTACCGATATAAAGTTTTAATTTATTTGTATATATATTTTGATTGAATTATTACCATGGGTCCCATTGTTTCAGTGAATACCTAGTGGTTGTCTGGGCTTTGAAATAAAACTGATAGCTTGAAGACATAACTGTTAATATTTATACTAAAAAATACAGAACGAGTATATCATTATAACGCAATTTTTTACACAAGGTAAATATACTTTCTAAGTAGGCATTTGGCGGTCCAAATTTTCAGCTGCAAATCAGTATGCGTCGTGTACCAACAATGTTAAATATGCATTAATAGTATAATTAATGCAGCCGAAATTGCGTACGGTTACAATTATTTCCTCAATCACCAGATGCATCCGTAATTCGTTAATCTGATCTAATCGCATTGAGTATGTGTTTTTTTGCAATTTTTTTGTAATATTTACGCTTCACACAACCCATTGAGAAATGTTGTAATATAATAATTAATGTATAAAAGGAATCGTAACTGATGAGGGATTGTCAGTTGATTTATACATTTCTTGTTAAACGCATACTAAGATGGTTCAATTTGTAAGTAACTCTTTTTCTGTACGAGTATATTAAATTAATAATTAATATCTACATATTAAATTTTACTTATAAATATAATTGAAATAATAAAAGTTAATACTTGTGATATTTTCAAGCATTTACTAAACAATTAATTACAATAAAAAGAAATTACTTATATTAATTCTCATAGCTCATGGAATAACGTATATATTTAAAAGGAATATATAATAGCATAATAAAATAGACTGCTTTTTCACTAAGTGCTGACAACATTAAAAAAGATTAAAGTCACATTGGAAATGAATGTTTTTACAAATTATTGACAACTGTTAATCGTATATTTTCACTAAAGAAAGAAATATTAATAAATAGATTAATTTAAAAATCAAAAAAATAATAGATGTATCGACGGAAAATACGTTTTATTTTTAACATGAGTATACTTAAAAATAGTTTACAATTATTATATTCAGATATAATGGTTATATATAAGTATATGAACAAATTCATTCAAAAAGAAAACAGCATATTGTATATTATGTAAATAGTGTTTTATGTGTCTTCAAAAATATTATATTGTCATTTTTAAGGTTAACTAGGCAAACACTAATAGCTTCTCTAATACAAGCGATGTAGTTAAGTAAAGATTTTCAACAATAAAACATTAAAACGGATCGCATTAATCATTATTTCATATCTAAATTTGACATTTAAATAACGTCAAATGTTAAAATAAGATACATTAATAAAATTTTTATCAATTCATATTGTCTTACTTTCGATTTTTTTTTGATATGGGGATATTAAAATGACAATATCTACAATAATGTCATACTTTATTTAACAGATCTGAAATATTGTGATGTCTCGCGGAATGGCGTGGTTACATCTGATCGTAGTAACATTAGCCATGAGTAAGGATTATTTTGCTTGGTGAAATATTGTTTCGCTTTGTGAATTTCGTCGTTTTTTCTATGTGACTAGTTGTCAAAACTAAGTTTACTTATATTTAATAAATATGATACGTTACTTTTGTTTGGTATTCTTTAGTTAAAGCGCTATTTTCTAAATGTTTAAATATTTTTTGTTAGTGTGAATTTTGACCGACGTGGTGTGCGATTAATTTCCATCATACGAGTATATTTAATCAATTTTATTTAGAGTATTTAGAACAAAACGAATAAAAATGTTTTCATATGACAGAGTTTCATAGTTACGTTACATAAACTATACCTATGTTTATTTCCTTTTACTTACATTGATTGTGCGACGAAACCTATAAATCTGTTACTCATATATCAACTTTTATTCAAATACAAGCACCCAAAATTTAGAAAAAGTCTAGAATAAAAAGAAAATTAAAAATATATTTAAATTTCAAGAAAATTGATTCTAGAATTGTTTTTGCCCTGAGTTCTTTGGTACATTTTTTAATTTATTTACTATTGTCTTTTATAAAACATAGAAAGACATTCAGGTTGCATTCAAAATATTTAAAAAAAGAATCATTTAGCATTCAAACAATATGAATATTTTTACATCAGAAATGAATTTCAACGAGCAATTTATTGAAACTGTTTCCAATCCCTTTTTTAAAACATAGTTAATTATTTTTTAGCTTCTAAGGCTAACATATGAGTATCTAACGAGTAGACGTTGAATTAACAGGAATTTTTGGTGTGTGATTGTTAACCATTTGCTCAACCCACCAGGCCCTCCCTCTGAGTCAAATGCTCATTGAAAAAATAAGTGCACTTTGCCAGATGGTTTACCAGTATCACAAATCACAAATTGCATTTAATAAATTTTATCAATCACTTAGTAGGTACTTATTCTTAGGTAGTTTTTACATATTATATTAAGTGTCTACTTGAACCTTAAATAATTACAAGATAAAAAGAACTTTTTATATACCACGTTTCTAAATTTTCTGTTTAATCATATAAACTTGACAATTCTATGTATTAATAAAAACTTTTTATTGTACTTGATAGATATACTGAATACATATTATAGAATATTGAAATGTCATTTTGACATTTCGCACGTATATATTAATAATTTTGTTGCTAGGACCCCCTTAGCAACCGACAATAATAACTTTCCATACAAAACAGAATTAACTGAAAATGAATTCAATTCTGCTTAAAAATGGCTAAAAGTATTAAAAGAATGCATTGTCGTCGTGTTTTGATATATTCTAAAAGTTTCAAATGTCTAGCTAGTTGGGAAGTTAGTTAAAAATCTTCAATCGAACAACACAAATCTTGGAAAAACAAGAAAAAAAATGTACTGGAGACACAAGAAAAAAATCTGTACCGGACAAACAAGAATACGAGCTGATAAAAACGTCGTAAAATATATAATTTTTCATCAATTAAATTATGAGCCTGCTGTAAAGATTCTATGTTAATACTTTATACGTTTATTTTGGATTCATAGTAGTTATTTTTTTATATATATATTTACTATTAACTACGATTTCCGGGTAAAATAGAAAAATATAGCTACGACAATAACGATTTTTCATAATAACGTCTAATTTCATAAGGAAAATTCACATAATCAAAAAACTGCGATCTTACTTATAATTTAAGTCACCTTTCAAACTCAGTAAATTAGGATTAGATGAAAGAAATTGTTTATTTTAGCACTTTGTAACAACCTGGCGTATGATAATCATTTAATATTAGCGTGATTAAGTACGGCCCTGGTAGCTAAACTAAAATAAATATATTATTCCAATTCCACTCCATTCCAATGATTAATGGTAATATTATAAGGTTTTAATATTTTTTTTTGTGTTTAACTTTACATTTGTTTCGTTAACGAAAATAAACCTTTATAATGATAAAAATAATATTATGTTGAAAGATAAATAAAAACAAAAATAAAACAATTAGGTATTGTTGTTTAATTTAATAAAAACGCATTTGTTATAGTAATTATTCCACTTTTAATAAATAAATTAGGACCGGTTTCGTCCGCCTCAGAGGGACATTTTCAACTGAATACAATTTTTTTAAAACAATAGGTGTCTACCAATTCACTGTAATTCAGCATAATTACATCTATTTAATATTTAATTAATTCATTTTAACTTATTGTTTTAGATTGTTTTGGGCCTGGCTGCTCTCCTAGCATTAGCTGGAGCTGCAGAAGAAAAGAAACAAGAAAAGCGAGGACTCCATGACTTCGGATATGGAGGACACAGCTCAGGTGGAGACTTCTCCAGCGGAATAGGATCTGGTTCAGATTTTGGCTCAAGTGGCGCAGGATTCGATTCCGGTTCCAACGGCATCGGAGGCAACGGTGGTAACGTAATTACTAATACAGTCCAAGTACCAGTACCGCAGCCTTACCCAGTCACAGTTGATAGACAGGTGCCTGTCCCCGTGCAAGTTCCAGTTAACCGACCATACACTGTAGAAGTTCCAAGACCTTACACAGTAACAAGAGAGAGGCCAGTGCCAGTTTACGTGAACAGACCAGTACCGTACACCGTCAGAGTTCCAGTGAGAGTTCCAGTAGTTCAAAGAGTAGAGATTCCAGTACCCCAACCTTACCCAGTTCCAGTCGACAGGCCTTACACCGTTAATGTACCTCAAGCTGTTGTTATTGAGCGACAGGTCCCAGTTATCATCAACCAAGGAGGTGGCGGCGGAAATGGCGGAGGCTTCGGAGGTGCTGGTGGTCTTGGTGGTGGTCTTGGTGGTGGATTTGGAGGTCAGGGAGGAGGTTTCGGTGGACATGGATATTCTTCTGACTCATTTTCATCTCACGGAGGTTATTCGTCTCTTGGTTCATCATCAGGTCACTACTCTGGCCACTCTAGCCACCCAGGTGGAGCTGTTTCTTCCCAGAAAATTACAATTCATCATTAAATGAATGAAATTGACCACGAACTGTAACAAATACCTCTATATAAAGTGATATCATTTTTATAAATTCTGTAGACAATTTTAATTGTTTAATAATTAATGTATTATATTGTAATTAAAATAAACGCATAATGAAATGTTATTTTATTTATGATTATTGTCAGCCCATCTATATGCAGTAAGTATCTGTATATACATATAAGGCTTCACCATTTTTATCAGAATTACTTTCTTGTGTATCACTTTCTTATTCAAAAATATTTTCATTGGAAATACATCATTAAAAAAAAACCATAAATATACATATTTGAAAAATCGTAGAAGAAATAGACCTGGTGGGATTATAACACACAATATTGAACAGTGGCAAATGGTGGAGGTAGGCTGTGGAGATCTGACATAAATAGTGCTCACTAAACTTTGTAGTCATACTTATTTGTTTGCATTGAACTAAAAGTACAAATTGCAGATAGTGTTTGTTAATTTTTAAAATTCAAGTAACCCCTGCCTAAACGAAACTATAATCTTCTATCTATAAACTATCTAAAAATATATTGTAAGATTTAATGGCATAATTTTAGATATTTTATAGATAGACGAATATTTTTTATCTATTATGGTATTCTTAGTTCAATGACAACAAATAAGTATGACTGATATAGTTTAGTGTGCACTATTTATGTAAGATCTCCATAACCTACATCCACACTGAGCATTCACTTTCTAAAATAACACAATCAATTAATTAACTTGCCAAATTCTCAATATAGACCGGGTGCTGTGATAGAATCTGTATACATAATCAGATAGACGCACTTTCTTTTGTTATTCGTCTACTTGAGACGATAGTATATACGAAAAGTCATAGTGCCAGGCCGGTAAGTGGTCATGGCTCCCAAATTTTACCTCCGTAACTTGGTATATGCTGGGCATCGGGCGTGTGCCTTGGATTCGTCTGTATAATATTATGATATGCACAGCTTATTTTGTGATTCGTCTACCTGAGACGATAATATACACGAAATATCATAGTGTCAGCTCCAGAAGTGGTCGTAGCAATGACAAAGGGTGGAAGTAGGCTGTTAAGATTTTATTTAAATAGTACACACAAAAATTTTGTCAGTTTGTGTTCATTGAACTAAGAATATAATTTGTAGAAAGTATTGGTTAGTTTTTAAAATTCAATTAAACCATACACAATTTTAGATATTTTATAAATAAACGAACATTTTTTTTACTATTACATACTATGGCTTGGATTATGCAGAGTTTAAGGGGGGACATGCTCGTCGAAGGTCAAAATTGAGTTTTTATTGTATTTTCAAACCATGATCCTGGACACTCCTTAAGCGCTGTAGATAATATATTTATATAATTTTGAAGCCTTATTATCCTTTATAGTTATTTTATAGTTTATAGTTAAACACGCGCGTCAATATCATTTAACTCCCTACTTCAATTATAGTTTGTCAATTTATGGCTACGGCCGTATGTTGTAGCTTAACCACTGGGGAATGACAAATGAAATGGCGTATTTAAAAAAAAACACTACCTTATTCTTAGGTCAATAATTATTATAAAGCAATCATTATTCATAAGATGTTTATCACACTTGAATGGTCAAAGACATAACTTATAATAAGTATCTTTTGAATCATCTTCAAATGTGTTAATCTTGCCGATTTTTTGAATAATAAAATGCCTAATTCTTATCAAATTTGGGATCACAGAGATTATCAATATAATTTTTTATCGTGAATATTTTACAAAAATTATCTCGTAATAAATTATACTAATGGTTTTATAAATGCGTTTAAAAATTAATAAATGTAAAAAATCTTAACACCACTGCACAGTTATGTACCGAAATATGACTATATTCTAAAACATTAGAGCGAGAGGTTTAAAAGCATACTATTTTATGTAACAAAAATACTTTATGCAGTCATCAAATGTTAAAAATAACTATAAAGGATAATAAAGCTTCAAAATTATATAAATAGATTATCTACAACGTTTAAGGAGTGTCCAGGATCATGGTTTGAAAATACGATAAAAACTCAATATTGACCTACGACGAGCACGTGGGCCGTTAATTGAATTTTAAAAACTAACAAATACTATCTACACATTGTAGTCTTAGTTCAATGAAAACAAATACGTTTGACTGACGAAGATTAGTATGCACTATGTATGTCGGATCTTAACAGCCTACCTCCACCTTTCACCACTGGGTCGTGGACTATCTGAGATATTGAAATACCTAGGTACATATTAGAGTATATTAAAAATTAAAGTAAAAGCATCGCAATCTTAATTCATTTAGAATTCTCATGATACGTTTACATCTGACACTTATACCGCTATACTTATTTTATGCGTCTGACATAAAATTTCACTTACTGTTTACACCTGCATGGATCTGACATAAAATTCTCGTATACTTCTCGTTGAAATAAAGTCTCGACACTTTATTCAATGGCAATATTGGAATAAATATATGCGGTGTTTACATATGGCATTGTAACTAATTCGGACATTTATTTCGTATACTTCTCAAAAACGTTGTCAGTTGTATTCTCTTATCAATATTTTTTGATAAAGAGAATATCGAAACAGGTGAAATAGAAAATGGATGTTGGCAAAATGAGGAATCAACACATAACCTATTACCTCTAGAACAGCAAGGGAGCAATAATTAATTATTCCTTGGATGCAAAAGATATACGAGAAGAATTTTGGGAATATTTTGACAGTTCTCAAGGAGAGTTATCTTGGCAATATAAAATATTATAGGTAGTTACCTACTACATATAAAATAAAAAAAAAACTAATAAATTAGGTATAGTTTTTGAAATCGATAGTTTTACATACCTACCTACCCACTTAAATTAACATTAAATGTGAAGTCGATAAAAGTGCATTATTTGGAACGGCCCTCAAAAATCAATCATTTTGATGAGTCCACTTGGAGAAACTATATTTATACGTGAAATTGATGTTTATTCCTTATGAAGTGAGTATAATTATAAAGCGCCAAAATGTCATTCTATCCATATATCTAGTGTTTATAGCAGTTACTTTTAAAAAAGTTGATTTTTGAGGGCCGTTCCGAATAGTGCACTTTTACCGTGAAGTCTAATAATATTAAATAATATCGATCAATTAATTCGTCAATATCTGTCTTTAACTTTCTTTTTATCACTCATCATGGATAATAATTTATTGCATACTGCTTCCGAAATAATATCAACTTCACCAGCTGTCAAACTACGAATAATGTGTCAGATGCTTGACATAAAAGTAGACGGCAGCTCAACTTCGGTGATATATTGCTGCACGTTCGGACTTGACGTATACGCGGTGTTTACGTTTGCGTATATAAGTAGTCAGAATAAATGACAGGTGAGTGTCGACACACGCAAAATAAGTGGCTGATACAAATATAATTACTGTTTACATTAAGTGAATATGAAGTCATACATAAATATCACGATATTAGTGTCAAATATAAACGTACCATCAGACCGGTAAGTTTAATATGCGTGCTAGAATCCCAGTCGGTCCAAGTTATGAATGTTTTTGAGGTTCTTCAAAATGATTTTAAATAAAAGATGGCTCGACGCAAACCACAGATCGCAGAAAGTCGTAGTGACATTCAAGACAAGAACATGAAGAAGACATGAGGAAATCAATCGATGTCGTGAGTAAGTACTGTACACCAGTGGGCTCGGAAACGTATGCACGGATTAAAGTAGCTTCATGTCAAAATCGTCCTTACATTAAATATCAAACTTACGACTTTGGTTGAGTCTAACCTTTGAAAAACATGGAGAGCCTTAATTTTCTATGTATTCTGTTGAATAATTATTCATAAGTTTTATTTATTTATGTATTTATTTAAGAATACAAAACATTGTGGACATAACAAATCTAAATTCAAGACGTACACAACATGAGACTTACATTGTAACAAATATTAGCCTCACAAGAGAGATGAAGAGAATATAGAAAATAATAATACTTATAACAGAAAAAAAAATAATCAAAACATAGTACTTAAGTACTATTTAATAAAGAAAAATAAAATTTTGAAAACAAAAAACATACAATTGTATACAGAAAAATAAAGTTTCAAAAATAAAATGCAAAGTACATCATTGAAAATGTCTATGTCTTTAGGGAGCGCATTAATAATCTTGCACCCCTCGCTAATGGTGCCTGTTAGGCTTGACACGAGGAAACGGTTCCGATCCAGAATAAATCATGGTTGCGAGCACGTAGGTAATTGACAGGCGCATGTAAATTCAAATTCATTATTTATTTATTTATCATAATTTATTTCAGTACTCTCGTATACTTAATATTAATAAATATTTTTTATGCAAAGTATAATTTAAAAGATTTGAGAATAGGTATATCATCATTTTACTGAACATAGATAATTTGAAAACACCCTATATAACAATATTGACATTCAATAAAAGACTAAATTTATAAGTAATTGAAAGTACGTTATAATTAGTTACTTGACATAGTATACCTGACACCGGTTAGTAATTAAGATAATTGATAATTTGATTTTAAATACAAAAACCGACTCGCAAAATTTACGCAATTTGAAAATCGCTGCAGAAAAAATGTAAAAACTACTAATTAGTTTCGTCGCCAATAGCTCAAAGCTTAGTTGGTAGTGCACATTGGCGTGCATCCAAGGAACATGGATTCGAGTCCCGCTAAAGACATCGTATTTATTTCAAGGAGAATTTTCTAGTAGTTACATATTATTTCTCTTAGGTGTTTTCAAATTATGTACTTATTTTAAATAATGTTACATTCTCAAATCTTGAGAATTATTCGTTGAATAAAAATAATAGTTAATTAAAAAGTGCAAGTACGTATTATTAGTGCCTTGGTTCAAACTACAAAATGCAGTCGCCAGTTCGTAAAGGTTGTAAAATGCTATATGAATAGGTACTAGTTAATTTAGCCATTGTTAATAAGTAAGACGCAGGTGACGCACGTTGTCCACAATCTGATAGATACAGGTTCCAGTCCTGTCCGGTGTCATCTTATTAATTTTTTTCTTATATTTCTGAAGTTTCCACATACTTAATGGATTAATTATAATAAAAAAACTAAAATGAAACTGGTTATAATTTATTATCACAATATTTATATACATATTTGTGTTTATAATGTACTCCAACTTACATGTAACTTAACCACGTGGTATTTAAATTTTAAATCATTTCGGTGACACAACGTAATCAAAAATACACTTTCCAATTAAATGAGTAAAAGTGCATATTAAGTGACACTTTATAGACATCGTTGTTTGACGTTTACATAATAATATCATTAATTTCATTATCTAAGTTAATATAGTTTTAATATTATCAATAGAAACCGTTTATAATCCGGTCATTCTAGCAATATGTCCTATCTGATATTTCTGACGTAATTAATATTGCATGGATACATGGAAGATTATTAGGTACAATACAACTATTACAATTGGTAGTAAGTGCTCAAAAAACCTGATGCATATTCTGTTACGCAAAACAAAATCGTCTTAACCCAATAGGAACCACAGAACAGATTAAATAGGAACTCATACATTTTAAGAACAAAATTTGCCTATCTGCATATTTTTTTCGTATCTGTATTTTAAATAATTTAGATGAAGATTAGCCGAAAAATACAATTTAAACGACAAAAGTTACCCAAATGGACGCGCCAAGCTGGGGTGTTAGGGGTGCGAAACACCCAGGCGACAAGATTCATGGGGCGGCAAAAGTCCGAAAATAGTTATTTTTAACGTACAAATAAAATATGTTATTTAATTATTACTTATATAAACCGAATCTTATCAAGTAAAATAAAATACTTATGTACGTTGACTACTTCTGAAGGGCGGAATTTACCACAGGACGGCAAATTGAAGAAAAATACAGAAAAGTAATTTTTTTAAAATCTTAATATGGATCAGTTTTATAGCATAATAATTTAACGTTTCTGCAAAAATATATTTATTTGGATGATAAACTGCGGTGAAATTGTCGTCGATGTTTTAAAAATTGTGCTTCATTAGTATTGTTAATCGATCGCCCACACGATATAATATCGAATGTTTCAAGACGCTTCACGTTATAATTCAAAAAGCCATCATGTCACATTTTGTTATATTATGATGAAAATAAAATAATAATTTCAACTTTTATATTTCCACTAAAATCATTTCTATTTGGGGGGAGGCAATTTTGACATGGTACCCGAGTGGCAGATACCCTTAGCAATTGATAAAAAACATAAACTTCATTTAGAAAAAAATGCTCAGTTTGGTTTGTTGGCTCATCTGTAAAATTAGTTATTCTGTAGATAGGACATATTGGCATAATTACAAGATACTATGTATTATTTTCGAACAATCCGTTGTTAGGTTTATTATGAAGACAGAACATTGATATTCACGATTTTTTTGTCATTTTTTTTTTGGTGATGGAACCCATGAATAGCGACGTAAGATTGTATTTTCTAACTATCCCATTGACATACAAGGTCGTAGACAGATTATTTAGTAAATCCATAGTATTACAATAATTATATTAAATAGCACTTGGTTAAAACTTAAATTACACTGAAATTTTCTAAAGAAACTTTGTTTTATTTAGTGGTGAAAGGAAACCATATGCCCATGGCTATAAAATGATCCCGCCGAGAATGTATGCGGTAGGTTGTCTGAATCTTCTCCATGATGCGTGATAAGAGAAGACAATCCCTCATCCGTGTGACGGTGCTGATAAGAGACTCCTCGAGCTGAAGATGCGTCCAGTTTTTTGTAGGGATTTTTTTTGGTAACCGTAAAAGAACTTGGCTTGTTATTGTTATTGACCACCGGGAAATGTTGCCCTGCAGGAAACAATTCTACTTCATGGTACTCTGGATCCTTATTTATGTGGAGTGATGACTTATCAATATGAATATGATAAGGACTTTGGAGAACTTCATGTGGATGATCGATGTGAATGTGATACGGACTTGGCGACTTTGTCTCATGTGAATGACAGTTTCTATTATTTCCTGGGATTATTTGATGGATTTTTTGATGATGTAATGCGTCGATTATGTTATGGTGATTATTATTGAATATATCTTGATGTTCATGGATATGTAAATGATTATTTGGATCAATTATTTCTCGATGTTTGTGTGTTATTCCAGAGCACAATCCAAAGAATGCAGATAGAAACGCTAAGACCTGTAAATATAAAATAAATACATCATTAATCATTTTATTTGTGTTACCTGTCAATTATTTGTGAAAATATATTTTATTAATTAAAATAAAATACAATGTGCAGTCCTTATTCTACTAAATGACATCATCAGGAGTAGGACTAGATTAGAATCCGTTGTACTTGCTACATAAAGAGCTGGATTTACATTAGAGCTAAAGAGGCTATAGTACAGGGCTCCCGAATTGATGGAGGCTCCGGAAATTTAAAAATTAATTTAAGTCTCATTGAATAATGTTGAGGTAGAAAAAGAAAGCTCGACAAAAGTCTAAGGAATATATATAAGTACTTGCATTCAAATATAATATTATTGAAATCAATTGACATAACATAGTTATTTACAATGCACAAATATAATAATATACCAGATGTCGCCCCTATTAGCATATCCCGCAATCACTCTATCGAGTTATATTATATTGCGAATGTTTCCTGTTGCATTTCAGTTGTTATTTTTACAACTTGAGCATGCGTAATAAAAATTACGATTAAGCATGCAAATATATAGTAAATTTGAGTGACGCAAATACTTTTTCTTTTGGTATGACGGCCCTACATAATATGTAGGTACACATTGCTTACAAAGACAATAACGTACCTATCAACTAAATTGTATTATTTTATAAGAATTACGAATACCAATCTAATTCATCACTGTGTTAATTAGTAGACTGCTGAATACTTTGGAAATTTCCATAGTGTAATAATAGTTATTATAATACAGCACACCGACTCGATCAATAAGAATTTGTGGTAATTTTAATCAAAATTTTAAGCAACGAAAATAATAAATCAACAATATCATTAAACTAAAAGGTACTAGTCGGTTATCCTGGATACAGCAACACATTTTGAAAATAACCGATATACTGGATTATTTGTTAGGATAATCTAACCTAACCTAACCTAACTTAACGTAACCGGTGGCTCTCGTGGTGCAGTGCGTAAGGCGCTTGCCTTCCACCACTTGAGAGTTCTGGGTTCGATTCCCGGTCAAGACACGATATTTATGTGTTTTTCTCAAAGCCTTGGTGTTTATGATTGTTCAAATTACTAACAACTACCTCGTACGAAAAAGCAAGGACATGGTCATTAACAATTCTAAAAAAAAACTTAACCTTGTCTAAATTAACCCAAACTAACAAATGATCCAGTATATCGGCTATTTTCAAAATGTGTTTGCCGCTGTATCCAGGATAAACGTATAGAACCAACTAAAATACTCTTCTTTCGACCATGTCCGATCCAAATAGGATCATATGGGCCTCCACAGAGTAGAGGTTTGTATTGACAGATTTTGTTTTTTACGAGAAATGGATGTCAGCCACTTGCCAACCTATTAGGTCCATACCCTGACACACACAAATTGAAAAAAAATATGTGTACTTGCCAGATCCAGGATTCGAACCTGGGACCCACGGCGTTATAGTCCAACGCTTAAGCCGCGCGGCCACCATGGGGGTCTACTGGTTAAAATTCAAATAATAAATAATATCTATATTTCTAACTATTTATCTATCTGTCTATCTATAAATATTTATTTTGTCAATCCCATTGAATCTAAATCAACTGACGTTTACGTAGTAGAACTCTATCATAATGGTTTTGAATCAAAGTTATTTTCTACGATATCAAAGATAACTGTTTCGGGCCTACTCTAATTCATTCAACTCTTCTTGGTCTAGTTGGGTCTCTAGTCCAGGTGCGTCGATTTAAGGCGTCTCTGTAATCGTTTGGTGTGTTTTTCACTAAGCCAACTTTAGACAGTATTTTCATTGACAACGAGTCCTTCTATTCGCCTGAGCGAGTTGAAATGTAGCCACACTCGCTACAATCAATATTAACTGATTCGCTTGGAGATTCACGCTCGCCAGGTAGTTATCCATTATGTAAATTAATAATAATACGTACACAAAACTAACATATTTTCTATAAAAAAAAAACAACCAACACTTGCCACCTAGCTATGTTTGACAGCTAGCTGAGTTTTGACGTTAAACCAATCTAACGAAGAAATAATTTTTGTCAACCTATAATTTTACCACGTTTTTATTAGCTCGTATTCTTGTTTGTCCAGTAAAAATCTTTTTTTGTTTGTCCAATACATATCTTGCAATCGATTTTTAACTAACTTACCGACTAGCTAGACATTTGAAACTTTTAGAATACCTATATCAGAACACGATGACAATGCATTCTTTTAATAGCCATCTTTTCGAAAGTAATTTCGGAAAAAATCCGTAAAAATTAAAACACTATAATTGGTTGTTAAGGGGGTCCTAGCAACTTAATTATTATTATATACGTGCGTTACTAAGGAAATCAATATGAAATGTCAAAATGACATTTCAGTATTCTATATTAATTATTCAGTATTTTTAATTATAATTCATCAAAAAAATTTAAAAAAAAAAGTATTTACTAATACATAGAATTAATTGTCAACTTTATATGATTCAACAGAAAATTTAAAAACATGGTATATAAAAAGTTCTTTTTATCTTGTAATTATTAATAATAGCAACATTATGTTTATTTTAAACCAATAATAAGCAAGTATCATCGAATCGTCGCGTGTAAAGAAGATTAGTCACGACGGTTAGCGTGGATCGTTGGATCTGGTTGGATCTGCGCGTCTGCTGGTGTAATAAGCCTTTGGGCTGTATTTGTCTATCACGCAGTTCTGTACGCATATCTCTCTCCTTATACATTGATTTATATTGTGGTCTTTCTGCGTTATGCCCAACATGCACCTTGCTATAATTGTATTTTTTGATGCTCATGTTTCACATGCATACATGAGCACTGGTAGTACACATTTTTTGAAGACTTTAAGCTTAAGACACGGTGAGAGATTACTTTTGAAGATACTATTCAGACGACCAAATAATGTTCTAAATACCAGTTTGGTTCTGCAAGCAATCTGATAATATTGTGTACTAACGCCAATAATTTATAAATAAAAAATAGTAAGTAACTGAGTTTGTTCTGACATATATTTTGCCATAGTGTGCAAGTATTTTAACATAGAGTTTTCCAACTGGTGTGCTACAAGATTTCAACTAATTTCCTTTATATATCATGTAAATTCACACAGACGGTATTATTAACTCAAATGTGTACATATTTTTTCACCATCTACTTACTTCTTTTTTGACATTCAAAAAATGTTCTAATTACTTGCATTTAAGAACACTAGAAAAAAGGGTACGGTTCAGTTATGAGGAATACAGCGGAACACACATTTTGAAAATACCCGATTTACTGGATTATTTGTTAGTTTGGGTTAGGTTAGGTTAGGTTAACCAAACAAATAATCCAATATATCGGGTATTTTCAAAATCAGTTTTCCGCTGTATTCCTCATAACTAAGGAATCCAATCCCGGGACTAGTCCCGGGATTGGCATTTTTTTCCATTGTTAATATAAATTTTTTATAATTACAAATAACATTGATAAAATCGTTCAAAAATAAATCTAGTATAATTTATACTATTTAAGACATTTATTGTTAATATTGTATACGTTCAATCTTGGAAATACATAAGTTTAATGGAGTAAATAATATTGTAATATAAATAATATGAATTTAATATGAGATTGCTGTTTCTGATAGTAAAGACTAAACTTAATGACCCATTCATAGCGAGATTTAAAATGGTAAAGCAAATCATGGTGTACTTATGGCCTTTCCGCTTCATATATCTTATTAGTCAGCCAAATATGAAACTGCCGTAAAACGTATGAGATCATGGTGGAATTACTTTGTTGATAGTGCGAAGCATTGTTTTTTTCCAATCAATCTCATTTTCATTAATTTATGTGAAAAAATAAAATGAATCGGCAACTTACACATGGGTAATAAATCAAACTTCATTCAAACTCAGTTTATTTCTAATGTAGTTATTTGTTATTAAACGTATTTTTTCTGTCATATTTTCGATTTTATTTTATTTTCCATAAAAATTGATAAAAAACCAATCCGAAAAGTTCGGGATTATGTTTATCAATCCCGGGATTGGAATCCCTACTCATAACCGAACTGTACCGAAAAAAGTTTCCAGCGCACAATTTTATTTATTGTTTATTTGTGTGTGTGAAAAAAATATGTTTGGGTGATAGTACAAAATTTTAAATTTTTTATTATTGATTATCGATGATTAAGCAGTTTTTAATGTGATTAAATATCGAAAAATTACTGTTTTGTGCGATACGATTCTATAGACGCTGTTAATTCTGCATTTTTAATACTGGTAATATTTCTAATACTGGTTGTCCTATGATCGCCTGATATATTTACTGCGTATCGTGTTGATATCATTAACTTCACTAATTACATAAGTATTTGAATTCGCGTAAGTATATAATAATTACGAATAATCACATAAAACCACAAACAGTAGTATGTCATAAATAACGGCTATTTTCTTTGATGCAAATGATGCAAACAGTTCAAATTAATTTTAAAATTAATATATTGTACGGAAATCCAAAAAAGATGCGTATTTCTTAGAAATTGAGCAAAATTATGTTGTAAAATATGTAAAATACTACATATATCATAACAAAAACATTGCAACTAATATAACTTAAACTCCCAAGTATAATAAATAGCCTTGCACCTATGTATATAATAATATATTAAATGTATTCAATTTGGTTTTATTTTGTAAACGTCACATTTTCAGGTTATGGTAAATAATAACTGTAATTTATTATAATTACAGTGACATCTAGTTAAGATGCCTCGAAGGTTTTTTTTATTGGATTATAATTGGAATTAGATTCTAATATTATGTGAGATATATCCTTCGTAATTCGGGTAATAGATGGCTCTATAAAATCGCAACTTTTGGTGTGATCCCTCTTAAGATGATACATCAGTGAAACGGCAAATAATTTTCAACTACAGGCGCGACGAAATTTTGGACTCGCTGCCGGCTGCCATTCGAAGAGACAACGTCAAGCTGGAAACACGCCAAATTGTTTCGTGATGGCGACGGGCGTATTAATTCTTAAATCGTGTAAAGATGACTAAAAATGTTACCCATTTACTTTAAAAAGAAAACATGCCAATGAATATATTATTTTTGTTACTGGTAGAACAATAAACAGAACATTAAATGGACACATGCTGGATCTATATGACAAATTATATTTCGTTTGACATGCGTCATTTGCACCCGCGACCCGCAATCCGCGCATCGCCTAGCCACGATCTTTTTAGACCATGCCTCAACTGAGGTATAGCCTTAAATACATACTTACATACTTGTAAAAAAATAATCTATTTTCGAATGACCTACATAGATTTTTTTTAAAAAAGCATCACTAACTGTTACTATACTTTTACATATAACGTGGGTATATAGACATGCTATAATAAAAAAAATAATCACAAATTAATTAACAAACATCATTCAATTGTCATTAATCATTATAATGTTTAAATAATTCATCCACGCAAATAAATAAGATACGGCTCCGATTCGCCCACAAAGAAGGACATTGTTAAGTGACCACGGATGTAAATTATGTGCTCTATATTATCATATAATTTATTTATGTAATAAAATAATTTATTTTCAATGCACACAATGGAAAAGTCTTAGTAGTAACTGTCACTTATGAAGGTTACAGTTTTATGTAGATATTCAGAGACACACAAGTCAATACTACCAAAAATGGCAGAGTTTCCATTTAAGTCGGAAAAAATATGTAGCTAAATAAAGATCCCTTATAAACTTTAAGCTAGTATGCAAGCATTCCTAAGAGAAAGTCAGTCGGATAGAGTTACACTCTATAGTCCGCTATGAGTTGCGAAGTCATAATATTATAAAATATTATAGCTATAATAAATTTATTTTCCTAAATATCTTCGTAAAACTTTGCTGAGACATAATTGAAATCATACATTAACGGCATAAGGCATAGTTCTGATTAAAATGATTTATCTGAATAACAGATATTGAAGGGCTCATCATCATCAATTCTTTGTAAGATCTCTGATGTGATAACTACGTACATTGAAGATATGATGGTTTTATTTTAATAAGACATGTTAAACTAGATGTTTTTTTTAATTACTTATAATCTAATTTTGATGGTGTATATAAAATTGAGGAGGTTTTGCTAAAATATGCCTTGTAGTTAATATAAATAAACATAACATTTAAAAATAATAAGCACTTTGACAAAACTGTCATATGAGAGATTTGAATAGTTCAATAGGAATATAATTAAATTTATTATAGGTGCGAAGATAAATTATTTTATGATATATTTGACATTCCAACTCATAGCGGACGGGGTGTAATATTCAATACCTACTTAAACGCGTGTGAGATGAATCCGTAGGTCGCAGATTCTCTGTCAAAGTTTACATGTTGTTTTCTAATCCCTGTTTTAATCCAGAATATGAAAGTAATAGATTAAAACATTTACGGAATATAGGAAAGATCTACATCGGATCACAGAGCCAATGAAAAAAACTATTTTCCTCAAGAATTGACAGTATTGCAACCCAATATTTAAAGAAAATTTTAAGCTCTGTACTTCAGAGCTATTGTGCTTTAAGTCTATTTTTTCAAAAGTTTTTACCGATTCAATCTACCTTTTGAGTCTATTCATAACAATAACACATCAAAATCATAAAGCCATCCATGAATGGAATTAAAACAATTAAATTGTGTTGTCCCCGAAAGTGTTATTTTTGTTGACTAACTATACACCGGTTGTCACTTAAAAACTATAATTTAATAAATAATGAATAGGCTCTGATATCTGTATGCGAGAGGTAAATTTTGGCAACTCCAAATTTCGTAAAAAAGTGTTAAAATCTAATTGATTCTTCTCTATAACATATTATTAAATGGCAGCAATTCGCAATATCTTTAATAACAGAGAAAAAATGTATTTTAAGGTAAAATTTAAAAAACGCATTTTGGAAATTTAAAAACTAAAAAAATAAATAACTATCGATACCTTGTCATCAATCACTCATTTACCTTACGTGTAAAGCTGTCAATATGGACTTGCCGTAGTTTACTTCTAGCGTACAAATACTAATATCGTCAGTCGTAAGCCTCGTAAATCCAAAACAAAATATCTGGAGAGAGTAAAAACTGTATAATTTTCATATTTTTAAATGGAAGTTTATTTTATTATTTAAGATGGAATACTCTCTATTCAAAATGATAACAATTATTCCACATATTTTTGAAGTTTGCAAATTATTATGTTGTAGGTATAAAATTAAAAGGTAAACAATACTTTTATTGATTGATTTTTTTAAAGATATTTGACTTATTATACAAAGGTACATCATACATATTCAATGATATTAGCATACACAATAAATAATTACAAGATAAAAAGAACTTTTTATATACAACGTTTTTAAGTTTTCTGTTGAATTATTATGCTTAATATGCTCAAACTTGTACTTGATATGAAGTAAATAAAAAACAAACAGATATAGAATACTGAAATGTCATTTTGATTTCCATAGTAACGCACGTATATTTATCAATAATTTAGTTGCTAGGACGACCCAGTTAGCAACCAATAATAGTGGATTGGATTACGGATTTCTTCCGAAATAACTTATCATACAAAACAGAATTAACTGAAAATGAATTCAATTCTACTTAAAGATGGCTAAAAGTATTAAAAGAATGCATTGGCATCGTGTTCTGATATATTCTAAAAGTTTCAAATGTCTAGTTAGTCGGGAAGTTAGTTAAAACTCGATTGCAAGATTTGTACCGGATGAACAACCACCGGACAAATAAGAATACGACCTAATAAAAACGTTGTAATGAGATAAAATATTAGAGTTTTACAAATATTTATTGTGACAAGGCTTGCGATCATGTATGTGAAAATGAGTCAATAAAATATACACAGGATTCAAAAGGATGTATCTTATTTGACGCATTTTAGTGGCTGGTCACTTTTAAACATTAGATGGATATCACAATAAATTACAAACACGCAATTTCTTCAATCATCTCGGTGCAATCATGTTACTGACAAATAAATGAATTATTTGTTTTATACCTAATGTATGTGGTAAATTAAAAGCAAAGGTGTTGTTTTAAATAAGTTTGACATACCGGTAGCTTCATTGTTTGATAATTAACAATGATTTATTTCAATAACAGGTGTTCACAGGGATAATTAACTGTAGCAACTGAAATTGTTGTAAGTAGTTGAAACATTTCCAAGTTATACCGCCACCATGTTTCTTTTATTAAACCGTCATTGAGTATCGTAAAAATTGCCCAAAAAAGAATTTATTTGCATAAATTAAGTGTTGCCTGTGATAATAAATAATAAATAAAGTAGCAGAATAATTGGCACACGCTTTCCTATGGAGTTGCGCATCGCAATGTCAAAATGCATGAATTTAATTGGATGTTTGCTATGACGCCATTGCCAAAGGTAATTAGTGTACACAATTTGATTTAATTACCATGTTTGGCATTGGACACAGCGTTGCCAACTCCATAATGAAAAAAACGAGATCAGATCGAATAGGAAAGACAGATAATAATTCATTGTTACGACAAGAAAAATCGGGTTTTCAAAAGTTATAAAATAAAAAAAATGCCAAAGGGGCATCATTTTATCATCTTAGATATTTTTTAACAATATGAAACAATACCAATTTATGTGTTCTATCCACAGAATAGATTATAACAGATAGAAATGCAATGCCAAGGGTTCGAAGCCAGACTCGGTTTATTACTGTATGACGGTCGTCAAATGAAGCGCCTACTTTCAAATCCCCCTAAAGCGGTTTTTGAAAAATTTTGAGTCAGATATGTATTTAGATGGATTTTTTGTTACCTATATGATGGCCAAAGATTGAACATCAAAAACCATCAAAAACTGCTAAAATAGTTGGATGTGCTTTTCAAATACCCCTAAAATGGATAAGCTAAAATACCATTTAGAATGTACGACCTAAATAATAAATAGGTATATAAAGTTCACCGATTTAATAAAAAAACTACCTAAAATCGTTTTAGGGGGTTTTGAAAGTAGGCGCTTCAAATATTGCCAATATTGAATGCGCGCTCCGTTTATGTGAAAAACTTCATAATGCAATGTGTGAATTCCTCAAGCCTGAGAGTTTTCCACTGAAATTGGGATTCACGGCCTGTTGTGGTGTTTAATAAAGAAATAACAAAACTTAAAGCATATTATTATGATACAAAATATGTAACTATTAGAAACTAGACAAAAATTGCGTGCCACTTGCCAACATTCTTGTCGATGCGCTCAATGTGTGCAAAGAGAGTGTTTGTGTGTGTGTTGCGCTAAGTTACATAGGTACGGATAAACTTACAGACAAATTTACAATGTCAAATAAACATAAAAAATAGTATTAATACCAGGGAAATAATGGGAACTGAAATACGTAACGGGTAAGGCGAAGCAGGTAACCGACTCGAGTAAGGAAGAATCCGGGCTAAGCTTACACACATGTCAAGAATACGTTTTACCTGGAATACTGAAAACTGATCTCGGTTTATGCATGTACGCTCATTTAATGTTGGTGTATTACACACACTATTGCACGTGCATAATGCGTGATTCATTTTTCGTAGGACACTCACACATTCAAAATACTGCATCAACATGCGGCGTATTGAATATAGCCTATCAATATTCTGTTTATTATCTGTTCTGTAATTCATACTTACTATTTTTACTAAGTAAGAAACGTGATATCAATGTCCGGAATATTCTTCGCCAACAATAATTATTCTTCGCGCCCACAGTAATTCTTACTCCATGACTAGAAAAATTTTCGCCACATAAGTATTTTCAAAAAAATATTTTATACAAATGTGACGTTTTCATTTTAATGGCATTCTTTTATAGATTATTGATGCATTGCTTATAGTTATATAAGTAATACAGTTTAGAAATTGTTTTAATCAATCCATGTGTTCTTATATGTACCTACTTTTACTTCCAAATATAAAACATGTTAATCAGTATGTTATGTTTCAAACCAACATCTTGCAATGTATATCGACTGCAGGTAGCCACATATTCCTGCAGTGGGTGTGCTAGTCCTAACCTAAGCTCAACAGTGACTGCTTATATTCAAGCATTTACTCAGTAATTTTCGAGCAATTTACAAACCTACATAAAATAGTTGCTCATTTCAGAAAAAAAAATTCAAGCCCACAAGATAGTAGAGCCATGTACCTACACTATTTTCACGTCAGATAAATAAAAAATAAATAAATCCAGCATGAATGAGAGTAATTTGGCAACACTGTTTGTATATGCGTTACCATCAGATTATTTATACAAACATATGTAAAAATCTTGTTTTTTTCATTAGATTGTTATCAAATTAAGACTAGGTATGATATGAATATTCATTAATAATAATAAATTGCGATCGTGACCCTTTAACTTAAACTTTTTAACCAATATTTTCCATTCTATATAATCTAGTTACATGATATACCTAAAGGGAAATAATTACAAGATAAAAAGAACTTTTTATATACAACGTTTTTAAATTCTGTTGCACCATATAAACTTGACTTGACTAGCTTAAACGATCAAAAAAAATTGTACTTGACATCTCATATTGATTTCCATAGTAACGCACGTATATATTAATAATTTAGTTGCTATGACTCCAGACCCCTAGCAACCAATAATGGTCTCGAAATAACTTTTCATACAAAACAGAATTAACTAAAAATGAATTCAATTCTACTTAAAGATGGCTAAGAGTATTAAAAACTGCATTGGCATTGTGTTCTGATATATTCTAAAAATTTCAAATGTCTAGTTAGTCGGGAAGTTAGTTAAAAATCGATTGCAAGATTTGTACTGGGCAAATAAGAATACGAGCTAAGAAAAACGTTGTAAAAAGGTACATTACCATGTTCGATCCTGGGGCCCCATATACTGGAGATTGTATTAACGGATTTTTTTTACAACGAATAGTCATTAGCCATTCGCCCAATACATTGATATAAAAAAATGCATAAAAAACTAGCATGTATTTTTGACCACTCACAGGGTTGAACACGCGACCGACAGCATCGTATTTATACAAAGACGGCCGCTCGATGCACTAGTGACTAGGTCAACGTGGTTGACATTTAAATATTGCATTCATATGGATATTGGTTATGACGGCCTTTGATATATTAGAACTAATAAATTTTACATAATTATACATAGCACTATTTAAAAAAAAATATTCTTCCATTTTCCAAACAATGAAGCCTGAAATACGCACATGTCTTATGCAATTCCAAAAATCATTAATTTTTCATTGGCAGATGAACAAAACAAATGCAAATCTTAGTTATTAAATAATTTAGACGTGCATATTATAATA
This sequence comes from Rhyacophila brunnea, assembly GCF_057557595.1. Classification (NCBI taxonomy): domain Eukaryota; kingdom Metazoa; phylum Arthropoda; class Insecta; order Trichoptera; family Rhyacophilidae; genus Rhyacophila; species Rhyacophila brunnea. The sequence continues at coordinate 20,851,000 of NW_028232860.1, forward strand.
ATAATGTATTGAAATTCTAATGGATTTAATTACCTACCATCGGTGGATAGTATTAACATAATAATGTATTGGTTTTTTTTAAATAATGGGTCATATTTTTCAAACCATGAATGAAATTTATTGGAAGGTATTGAAAGACATTCATGCCATTTGGATAACTTCATTAATTATTAGTTTTAAAAATGATATGGAATATATTATTTTCCTTGGCAGTGGTAAAAAAATGATAATGGTATTGGGTACTAACTAATTCTGTTATTTTACATGAGGTAATTTCTCTAAATTAAATATATCAGCATGAAATTTTAAGGATTTGGATGAAATTTTCGCTTATTACAGTTACAATAAGTTGCGCTATATAGTAAGTATATTCTTGACTACCGCACTTTAGTCCGTACCAAAGCAATTGGTGCCTTCATCCGATGGTTGTTTCTTTGTCTGGTGTCGTAGCATATACCTATCTGACTTAGGTGACCCTTTCGGTAGTTGGACTACTGCCAGGATAGCCCCTAAGCTCATGGGTATAACAATCTAATACAACACAACAGATAATTACCCTGGAATATGTATAGAAGATCAAATGATTTTTAAGTCTCAATGTCACTGGAGAAGTCTACCTTTTTTCGAGAGAATTGTACACACCATCGTAAAAATACGTTCATATAAAGATGACTGCGTTTAGAATGAACATAAATGACGATTCTCAGCCATAAGATAACATGTTTTAAATAACAAAACATACAAACGAGAACATTTTTTACGGTGTTAACTGTCAATGCATGGTTTTTAGAAATGCATTGTATTATTAATTTAAATAAAACGCAATTTTATCGTACTAATTGCACTTTTATTAATATAACTAGACCAGTTTAATTAGTCCGCCTTAGAGACACATTTTCAACTAGTTATTAATAATATACAACAAAGAGACATTTATAGTACTTAATCAATTTAAAAAAGAAGCAAAAATATTCACTGATAAAACAAATACATTTTATCAGACAATATTATTAAAAAAGTAAAACATCTCAAAACAATGCTATTTACCTATGAGGGAAGATATTTTTTTCTTATTAGTTCGAAAATTTTATATTTACCAATCAAATTTTCAATCATTTTTTCAATGTATAAGGCAGCGCTTTTCCAAACTGTCGAACAAACGAATAATTTGACGTGGATCAACGCCAAATATTTAATCGAATATCGCGGCATTAACATAATACTCGTAATATTGTAGGACTATATAAAGAGTATTGAATTTTACCACGTTTTTATTAGCTCGTATTCTTGTTTGTCCGGTAAAGATGTCTTGTGCAGTACAAATTTTTTCTTGTTTGTGCAAGATTTTAACTAACTTCCCGACTAGCTAGACATTTGAAACTTTTAGAATATATCAGAACACGACGACAATGCATTCTTTTAATACTTTTGGCCATCTTTAAGCAGAATTGAATTCATTTTCAGTTAATTCTGTTTTGTATGTTTCGGAAAAAGTCGTTACAAGTAACATTTACTACTCACTATTTTTGGTTACTAAGTGGGTCCTAGCAACTAAATTATTAATATATACGTGCGTTACTATGGAAATCAATATGAAATGTCAAAATGACATTTCTGTATATTTATGTAATATTTATTCAGTATTTCTATCAAGTACAATAAAAAGTTTTTATTAATACATATAATTGTCAAGTTTATGATTCAACAGAAAATTTTAAAATATGGGATATAAAAAGTTCTTTTTATCTTGTAATTATTATATTATTATAATATTATTAGTCTTTCTATATATTTTGGAAAATTTATTAAACATTAATAATTTTAATTAATAAAGAAAGTTGTTGTTAACTCTACAATATTTTGAACTAATTACGTTAACAGTTACTATTGGCTATGAATATTTCATCAGAATGATCAAAAAATAACTTTAAAATTAAATATAAGTAGCAAGTTATATCTCTTTAACGTTTTGGCGCTGGTTTAAATCAAATATTGTACCTATATTAAATTTAACAAAAAAATCTTATAATCTCAATATGATAGAGTTCTACCAGTTCTATTACTACCAGTATAATTCATAATATCTCACGTGTTATTGCTACACATTAGTATTATACATTGTCCCACATTTTCCTAATTATTGTTTATCAAAAGTGGAGTACACTGGTAAAATCGATGTTGCATAGAAAAATATGAACCTGTTAACTATATATGTATCAGCTCCACCTTTCGTTGATTACCTCCGATGAAGAACTGATAGAAAAAAAGAATACATTGTTTAACATTGTAATTTATTTATTTATATTGTAATGATTGTAGTATTAGAGAAAATACCTAAGGCATTCGTGTATTTTTATTTTTATCTATAAAATAGACATGCGTAATTATTTATTCTTAATTGCTAATTGCGGTGTCATTATAGTTTTGTATTATAATGCATAATTCAATAAAATGAGCCTACGTTAAATGTGCATTCTAATATAATACTGGTAATTGTAGATGTTCATTACGGTTCGCCTGGGGACATATACACATGTTTTCTTATATGTCGCGTCAATGCGGATATTAACATATTCGATGTTGATATTATTGTGGTTTTGAATAAATCGATAGGATGGCTATGCTTTTAATATTAAATGTAGGAATAATTAATACAATATTTAAATTACTACATTAGATTTGCCTCCACATACAAAAAAATATAATAGTCATTGCATATATAATTTTTAAAAACACTTTCTGAGACAGTATATTATAACCAATAGAAAAAATATTTTTTGAAAAAAGTAAGCCACCCCGGCCGGGAATCGAACCCTGCATCTCCCGGGTATTCGCCCCATCCGTCGCATTTAACCAATATGCTACGGCGTGACATACTAATTGCGACAAATTTTAACTATTAGTCTATTTTAATACCTACTCATCAGCGTTATTCCAAATCAAGCTGCTTTGACAATCGATTTTTATTTCTTAAATCAAAGTAGGTAATTATTGGACTAAACTAAACTAAAAAATATTGGAGAAATTCCACGACGTCGGTTAGTAATCGAAGTAATAGTAACAAAAATCGATTGCCAAAGTAGCTTGATTTGGAAGAACGCTGATGAGTCGGTATTAAAATAATAGACTAATAGTTAAAATTTGTCGCAATTAGTATGTCACGCCGTAGCATATTGGTTAAATGCGATGGATGGGGCAGGGTTCGATTTTTGGCCGGGGTGGCTTACTTTTTTCAAAAAGGATTTTTTCTATTGGTTATAATATACTGTCTCAGAAAGTGTTTTTAAAAATTATATATGTTCAATAATCAGAATGATATATTCTTAAATCTTGTGAATTATTCGTTGAATAAAAGAAATAGTTAATTATAAATAGTTATTACAATGAAAATTAACCATTTAAATGTGTTAAAATAAGTTAGTTTTAGGGATAGAAAATTGTCTTCTTCTCACATTGTAAATAAATATAATATAATAACTAAATATGAGCATACAGTCATGTCATAATCAATTCATTGATTTGAAGCCAAATATGACAGTCAGAAAAATTCATTTCTTATTTCTAATGTTCACTATTCAAAATTTCGTTTTATAACAACGTTTTTCTTAGTTCGTATTCTTATTTGTCCGGTGGTTCTTTGTCCGGTACAAATCTTGCAATCGATTTTTAACTAACTTTCCGACTAACCAGACATTTGAAACTTTTAGAATATATCAGAACACGATGCCAATGCATTTTTTTATTAATTTTAGCCATATTTAAGTAGAATTGAATTCATTTTCAATTAATTCTGTTTTGTATGAAAAGTTATTTCGACACCATTATTGGTTGCTAAGCGGATGGTCCTAGCAACTAAATTATTAATATATACGTGCGTTACTATGGAAATCAATATGAATGTCAAAATGACATTTCAATATTATTTCTATTAAGTACATTTTATTTGATCATTAAACTAGTCAAGTCAAGATTATATGATTCAATAGAATATTTAAAAACTTTGTATCTAAAAAGTTCTTTTTATCTTGTAATTATTTTTACATTAAAATCGTACACCTGCTCGCATATCTTACTGCCCTGATACTTCGTGATAAATTTTGGTCTCACCATTCCTTACCTTAAAGCAATTCTACGCTACAAAGGCTAAATGAGTTTTAACTTAAAAAATAAATAGGAACGTTAAATTCTTACTCACTGTCCTACCATAAGTTAGTTACTGTTATAATATTCTCACTCTGTTAATTATATTCATATTTAAGTTTTTAATATAGTATAACATGCAAATGCTTTACCAACTTCTCACTAAATCTATGAAAAAAGTGTTGTTTGAATTTAAATATTTGTACACCATCTAAGTATCTAGGTACCTGCTATAATTATGTATTATGAAAATAAATGACCGTGAGCTATAATCGTTTGGTCACTGTTTCATATACTCAAGCAAACAATATTTTTAGAATGTGCGTAATGATCTTCCAATATTGTGCATAAAGTCACAAACATTTTTGACTACAGGGTGTTTTGTCTATTTCACAGCGAAAACAAGTTCATAAATAAATTACTTGAATTACTAAAGGTGCTACGTTCGAAAGCATTAAATTTATTTAATAAAAAACACTAGTAAGACCAGTGTTTGCAAACTATTATTTTTAGCAATTCTACTTGGATAAACGTATTTATTAAGTTATTTTATTTTTGAAATTATACTTTTTTAGGGGCGTTTGGAAAATCAGATCAGAGTGTATTTTTGGCGAGTGACATGTAACACATAATTAATTTTTTTACACAAAAAAACACACTCGATTGGATTCGAACCAACGATTATTCGGTTATCAGCCGAACGCACAACCATTACGCCACAGAATGATACTGCAATCGTGACGATTATACAGTATGATATTATAGTTTAGAATTGTTCCGTTGCTAGGCAGCGAATTTATTATTGTCGGCCATTTGCAATTCATCACGTAAACAAACTATTAAACGTTATAGCGTCATACTTTAAAAATAAAATAAAACAACGATAAATAATTATATAATTTAGTAATATAAGTTAAAGGGTATAGAAATAAATCAACGGTGTTCCAATAAGTGGTCCTTTTTTTGAGTGTGTAATTTAACAAGATAATTAAGAGCTAGTCGAAGAATCTAGTTTATTACAAGTTTTTTTTGTTTTGTTACGCCAAAGAAGTATAACTTCCTACGAGCGTACATAAGTACACACACCGATATTTTTTTTTGTTTAATGGAGATTAGAGCACCTATATAATATTATATAATAATGGAGATGGGCTCTCACTCACCTTTTTTTCAGTACTTAGTTAACGTTATTAAAAAAAATATTCCAACCGTAACTATATAATAATATGTCTCTGTAATATTTATAGGCACTGAATGATTTTTATGTTTTCCATGATAAAAAAAAATAATAAAAATCATCAATTCTAATTACTAACGTACCTAATAAAAATATCAATGGATATACTATAATCCCATCATGTAACTAAAACTATTTGATATTAAAGATTTCTGAGCTGATGATTTAAGAGCTCTGAGGTGGACGAAACCGGTCCTAATCTATTGATTAAAAGTGGAATATGTACTACAAAAAAAATGCGTTTTAATAAATAAAAACAACAATACAATGCAGTTCCACCATGAATTGACAGTTAACAAAATATAAGAAAATTAAAGATTTCATTGATGAAACGTAAAAATATTAGTGATTTTACTTTTGAGCAAGTATGTAAGTCCTCTTTAATGTTAGTTGCAGTTGGGTTTTGTTACACATTGGGCGATATTGTACTTAATTTGTAACGCAACTTATTAAGATTTCGGTATAATTTAAAATTGTAATGACTGATTTGAACTGTTTCGAGGCCCCCTTTAAAATCTTCTGACAAATAGATTGCGTCATCTTTGTCAAAAAAATTGCCATTGCGTGAAAAAGTGCTTTGAATTGCAAAATAAATTCTTAACTTTTACCACATTTTCCTCGTCCGTTTATAGAAATTCCATAGTAGGTACCTAAGAATAAAAAGTTCCTGTTACTTATTTAAGGTACTATATTATTTTTTTTTAATAATAAACGAATGATATTTTTAAGGTACACTTGAATACACACAGAGAATTTTCACCCAAGCGTATTTTAAAATATTTTTTTTTATCTCGTTGATATTATTTTTGGATCCAATATATCAATCAATCTATTCTGCATCATCACAAAAATCATGGTGGATCAATGCATTTACTTTATCGTCACTTCATTGATGTTTGCTCTTTGCCCCTTTCACTAGGTATATTAATTATATTATTATACTAAGATAAAAAAATAATGATTTATTTAAATTCCAAACTTACATTTTATTTCTAATAAGTTCGTATATATGTAAATATATTTTGTATGCGAGCTTTGAAAGTACTTATGTTTTTATTATTAAATACACAAATAATATATTTAATACAAGCAGCGATTTTGTAAATGCGTGTAGTTAATTCGCTCACTAGAAGATATTTTATTCCATAGTTGACAGTGACGAATCATAATAATTAGGCACGTAATGGTTTTGATCGATATCTTTAAAATATTGCTATATAAGTTATCCGATCGATTGGGAAGTAATCAGTGTATACACAGAGATTCAGGATGATGTCCCCGGTATCCATTGTAAGTGTTCACTGAAAAATATCAATTTCTAATATAACATACTATTATTATTATATGTATTAGATTCAAAAGTGAAGTTAGTGCCGAAAATGAACGACAGTGTGTAGTTCAACCACTAAGTTTACTTTTTGATATGTGGATACAAACATTGATTGATAGACAGAACTGTTTTTATGGTTGTCTAATTGTAAGCACTAATACACTGTATTACATTTTTTGGATCTTTATATTTAGATAATATTAATTTAATTATCTATGTTAATTTAGTATTTTAATAGTTTTACGTCATATTAGGAAAAACACAAGGTACAGTTCGGTTATAAGGAATACAGTGGCAAAAAAATTTTGAAAATTGCCGATATACTGGATTATTTGTTAGTTTAAGGCGAAGTCTTCACTGAGCCTTTTTTAAAGAGGCACCTAGCGGAAAAATACGAAGCTTGCAATTTGAGACATTTTTTTGATAATTTACAATTTCAACTGTATTAATGAATAAATATATATTTGAAAACATTAAAAATAATTTTTTTTTTTATTTTAAGTCAAAGACAAACTTACAATTGTAAAAAATGTAATAAAATGTGAATTTGTTCTATCGATCCGCACCCTATTATAACATATATTGTATGGTCATATTTGTTATTAAAATTTAGTTTATTAAGTTTTCTAAGCATCACCTAAGCGATTTTTGACAAATTCATAGTTTTAATATTTTTTATATCTATTTTAAAAAACATCGATTTTTATAAAAAATATAAATGTGTATAACTTGAAATCATTTTTATTTATATTAATATAAATATTTTATTTATATTTATAAACAAAATTGATTTGATATAAATAAAAAGGATTTCAAGTTATACACATTTATATTTTTTATAAAAATCGATGTTTTTTAAAATAGATATAAAAAATATTAGAACTATGAATTTGTCAAAAATCGCTTAAGTGATGCTTAGAAAACTTAATAAACTAAATTTTAATAATACATATGACCATAAAATATATGTAATAATAGGGTGCGGATCGATAGAACAAATTCACATTTTATTACATTTTTTACAATTGTAAGTTTGTCTTTGACTTAAAATAAAAAAAAAATATATTTTTAATGTTTTCAGATACATATGTATTCATTAATACAGTTGAAATTGTAAATTATCAAAAAAATGTCTCAAATTGCAAGCTTCGTATTTTTCCGATAGGTGCCTCTTTAAAAAAGGCTCAGTGAAGACTTCGCCTTAATCTAACCTAACCTAAACTAACCCAAACTAACAAATAATCCAGTATATCAAAATGTGCTTTCCGCTGTATTCCTCATAACCGAACTATACCAAACACAATATGCGTGGAACGATTCTATAATTTAATTTAGAGATTAATTTTGAACTGCTTGATTTAAAGGTTTGGTATCGGCTGATGAATATGAAATTCGAGTGACGAATACGTCTACAATATCGTCTGAGTTCGTGTTTGATTTGTTACATTTTTTTGTTTTAAAATTAAATTTAGTTTTTGTCAGAGTACGGTATCCGATACTGTATGTTATAAAGAATTATTTCAGTGACATCCAGACTTTATCATTGTTCTAATAAGTAGGCATTAGAAGTTGCCTACTAGGTTTTTGTAGTCTTACTAGATAGATTTTTGAGTATAATATTTCTACGTCACTATAATAAAAATTACAAAAAAAATACCTTGAAATAAATAATTGAGCATTACTTATAACAGTGTATATTATACAAACTTCGCCGAAGTCATATTAATTTGAACCATTGTCACATTTTAATATTATTTTATTATTTAATGTTACCTTTGTGATTATTAAATTATATTAAAAATATAGAAAACATAAAAATTAAAGATTTGCAGTAGTCTTTCATTTTTATCCACTACCTATTCTAAACTGCTCCTGACCTGTTTAAACATCATTTTCTTATTTAAATGTTATTAATATTAACCTTTAATACCAAACAAAAATAAATTATTAGGTTTATTAAAATTATATAGTTTTTTTTTTAAACAAAAAGTTTTCAAGGGTGCCCCCCTCTTTACTCGATTTGTGAAAAAAATGTGCATCATTATAAAATCTCGGTAGGTATAACTTAATAGTTGTATGATTAGTTTGAGCTGTTTCAAGGCTCCTTCTTAATTTTTTTAACGAATCGATTGCTTAATCTGTGTCACAGAAAATTGCCACTGCATACGAGCACCGACAGAAGATAATAATGAAAAAAGTCTTCGTATAAATAAGCGCATAGCTCTTATTTTTTTATATTGTATGATCTTTTTGCATTGTGGAATAGTACATGTGGTATTAATTATATGTTTTATTTTTTCAGTTCGTTTTAACAGTAGCGTTGGCTCAGTGCTACGCCGACTTTCCCTACGCACCCGCAGGTGCACCCTTCAAAGAATATGGACCCCCACCAACTGAATTGGTGAGATTTATATAAAATTTAATTATTAATGCATTCTACAAAATATTCAATGTTTCACGTTAAAAATCGCATGACACTACAATATTGCAGTATTTTTGTATCGGGACCACAATCCGTCATGGATCTCGGTCTCCTGAAGAGATTCCATAATCCATACTATTGTTTGATTGAGTATGTAAGTCGGACATAGCGAGCTTATTGAGTAGTTTTTTTTTAAACACTTAATTTATCTAAAAACGACTTTCTTACTTTAAAAAATATTGCATTACTGTCAGTAAATAGAGTCCTGAAGCTACAATTATTTGTCAGTTTGTTTCTAATATCTATATGTATGAAAGCTTTATAATAATTGAAAGAATAAACATGTGCTAGGTACCTACTTATTTGTAAGGCTTATAATTTATTAATACAGCGACATCTAGTAAAGATGCCTCGAAAGTAATTCGTGTCTGAATGTATTTAAATTTTCAGTCGAGTATAATATGTTTCGTAATTCGGTCAATATTATATTATGTATCTAAAAAATCGTAACTTTTGATGTGATCGCTCTTAAAAACTTATAGAATATTTTTATTCGGTATATATGCACATAGAACTGTGCTTTACATAATATGGGCCCAAAATACAACTTAATACTTTCGATTGCCTCTCAGATTTCATTCATATAATATTCTGTACCTTGTAACCAAAGTCTCGTATATCCAAGAAACTTTCGAAACATTATACAATGCAATTTAAAAAAAAATTCTGCCTCTCAAGTATGAGGAGTTTCAGCTTTTTAGTTTTATCTATTATTACTATTATGCTTAGGGATTGCAATACCGAATGAAAATGTCAATACCGGTTTTTCGGTATTTCTTATTTAATACCGGTATTAATAGTGGTATTTCTTAAAAAAAGAAGTAGGTGCTTAATAAATATAGCTATTAAAATCTTTTTAAAATATTATTTTATGGTAAAAACCTACATAGGTACTTACATTTATTATGTTGACATTTAAAAATATGTATTGATCATAATTGTAGAACTAGTAAATTTTTACAAATAATTTGAATATATTGATAATTTTAACTAAATCCCTCAAAAGTTCATCAAGTGCAAATAAGTCCGGCTGCAGGAAAAGCTAGTCATCAATAATTATAGAATAATTGAACATTTTTGTCACGGATGTTTTATATTTCGAAATAATATTATGATAATTCATCGCGACAATTACTAATATAAATATATTTGATGAAATTTGTTTCATTATTTTTTCACTTCTCTTGTATTCACTCAACATATTTGCATTTTAGCAGCACATAACATATAATTCATTTTCAAAAACGTAAACGAGTGTGCTTTCTTACTACCAAAAATTCCGGTATTTTGGATTTTTAAAACCGGTATTTCGGTATTGATAAATACTAGACTACCGGTTTTGAAATACCGGTAATGCAATCCCTAATTGTGCTCAATAGGTGAGTTGGCCCTGAAATATGTGATACTTTAGATACCTGCAATATCTGTACTTGACTCAATTTTAGTCCAATTATATTATATTTATACGACAAACGTGCTCTGAAGTACAGATTTTCTTTTAACGGTGATCATTATAGGTATACTCTAGCCGGGATCAAAAATTTAAACAATACAACTAATAGTTATTTCTTTAAATTAATCTCGTTAAGTATTTTAGCATACATATATACTTATAGTATATCCAGATAAATACAATTGTTGATACAATATATTTTTTATTACTCATTTCAGGTTAAAGAACTGGTAGTCCCATTTGTACACATCCCAACTGCACCAAAATTGGAAGATGTACCAGTAAGTAAAAATATAATATATTCCATTTTATTTTGACCTAGCATTTTCAAATCTCCTGTGGCGCAGTGCAACCATCTCCATTTCGGCCATCCAGGTCTTCTCTTGCCATCGGGGGTTGGGTACATAGCCCACTTCGCCGGTATATCCCCTGGCATTCTATTCACGTAGCCGATTTTTTAGCTACGTGATCTTTTTGCCCCCATAAAGTATGTGCAGCTCCTTATTATACCTTGATTTCCAAATGTCACTTTCTTGAACAGCCCCAAATATTCTTCTCAAAACTCCCCTCTCAAAGATATCCATATTTCTCTCATCCTGTTTGCTGAGTGGCCAGTATTCTAATCCATATATTAATACCAGGCGCAGGAGAATTTTATATAAGCATTTCATGTAAGAACTACTAATTAAATTCGTTGTAATTAAGTAAGATGTCCGTAGTTTAATTGGTAAAGCAAATCCAGTAGCTACAGGTTCAAGTTCCGTCGGGGGAAGTATTTTTTTCAAAAGATTGATTCTAGTAGGTTATATAGCTGTCTGAAGTTTATCTGCTTTACTCTGTAGATGCCCATATTATGCTCATATTAGGATCGAACATGGTCAAAAGAAAAAAAGAGAAAAATATATATCAGGTGTTTTCGAATTATATATATTTAATATAAACTATTTATTATATAGTTTAAAAATCTTGCCATTACTTGCGTACTGTATTATAAATAAGTAGCCGGAAAATGTACAGTTATAAGAAATTGGCAAGGTTAATAAATAACTTATTACCTCTACACTGTGATATTAAAGAACATTAATAATCACCACAAAAAATATTGTTGAAAAATAGTTCCTAAGTTTCTTAATAAATATTTTTTAATGGTACAGATTGAAGAGTCTGCTTTATAATTGTAAATAATTCTAGTTTACGTACATTTAAATAACCAACACATAATGCAGTAATAAATATTAAAAAAGTAGTGGAATTAAATACAAATAATGAATTTGCTTGTGAACCTTAGAAATATTGTTCAATAATTATTGTTTAATATTTTTCACTTTGGAAATAAATTTGCTTATTGTTTTCATAAATCATTTTTTAATGTTTATTTAGATTATAAGAGTATATACTTAATAGGTTGAGAAAGTTCTTGTAAAAACAAGAATCTGTTAATATAACTTCCACACTGTGGTGGCCCATGTCATCCTCGCAGGATTTAACATAGTTATGTAATGTAATTACTTTAAAATGTATTTAATTACATTTTCTGATAGAATCGATTAGTGATCGTGTATTAAAATTATATTGAAGATATGAAAGATGTAATTTTTTTTCTTTATCACCAGATCGCCCCAAGAGTATTCCACGAAGATATCATCAAGCCTCTGACTCACATCCCAACAGCACCCGTACTCGACGTGAGTAAAAAAAATGTCACTTCATATAAGTATTAAGTCCGTGGTGACCTTAGTCTTACCTATCTTCTTCTGAGATGTTTCCAGGAATCAAAAACTAAAGATATTACACATCTAGACTTTTAATTATAATATAATATATTCTTTACTATCTTTCAATAGTAAAAAATAGCATTAAATGCCGATAATTTTAACAAGTTTCATTACTAAAATTCAAAACAACCAGTGTAAGTTGTCTGCTGAGTGATAGAGCCACATGCTAACATAATATGAAATATCATTCAATACTTTTATACTGTGATAAGCTTAATTCTAAGTTCGAACACCTGACGATTTATCATGGTATATTTATAGGTACGAGTATTAATCGTTATTAATCATACTATCTTAATGTACATAGTTTGTGACATTACAATATATCTGTTTAGTAAGCACATGTTTTAGATTACCTAATAAAACAAACATGTTTTTAGTATAAATCAATTTTATTTTGTTCTACATTACTCAATAACTTCCTGGTGTTCCTGAGTATCCGTCATTATCAAGACATTAAATTAGAACTCAATTGTACTGTGTTGTATAATATGTATCTTCTATTTGTCTCATAGTGCTATCATATTTCAGGCTTTCCACGTGGTGCCAACCATCTTGGAACACATCACGCCATTACTATCAGTGCCAGCTGCACCTAAACTGGACGTAAGTATATGGAAATAATGTACCCACTCTTTGATAATCAATCCATTAATATATTCTACCACGTTTTTATTAGCTCGTATTCTTCTTTGTTCAGTACACATTTTTACTTGTTTGTCCAAGATTTGTATTGGACGATTGAAGATTTTTAACTAACTTTCCGACTAGCTAGACATTTGAAACTTTTAGAATATATCAGAACACGATTACAATGCATTCTTTTAATACTTTTAGCCATCTTTAAGCAGAATCGAATTCATTTTCAGTAAATTCTTTTTTGTATGGAAAGTTATTTCGGAAGAAAATCGTAAAAAGTAAAACACTATTATTGATGGCTAAGGGGGTCCTAGCAATTAAATTATTAATATATACGTGCGCTACTATGGACATCAATATGAAATATCAAAATAACATTTCAGTATTCTATATTTATTCAATAACATTTCAGTATTCTATATTTATTCAGTATTTCTATCAAGTACAAAAAAAAATATTTATTAATACATAGAATTGTCAAGTTTATATGATTCAACAGAAAATTTAAAAACGTGGTATATAAAAAGTTATTTTTATCTTGTAATTATTAAAATCTTACAATATATTATTTCGGCCCATTAAGCTCATCTCAGCACATGTTTTAGATTACCTAACAAAACTACATAACATGTTTTTAGAATAAATCAATTTTATTTTGTTCTACGGTAATGTTATGTGCCATTCACGTAACTATTAGTGAGTCAACATTACAGTAGATTTGACTGGCTGGAACAATGAGTTCATTATTTTACATGTCAAATCTTGTTTCATTTCTTAAGTTTGTTGCATCATCAATATTGTTCCTGCCTAGTAGTTATCCAGTATATAAAACACTCTTCAGTTGGACGTTGGACTTCTAACCAGAAACACATATTGTACCTAGTAATATTCAAACTTTATATTAGTATACCAGTAAAAATATGGTATGTGATTTTATGTTATAAAGTGGAAATAAAGGACAACATTAAATATAATTAATAATATCTTTTAATAATTCCAACCCATAACAGTAATTAATAACTTCCGTATATTCCCGAGTATTTGTCATTATCAGGACTCAATTTTACTGTATTATTTATATCTTATATATTATTATATTGTCTCATAGTGCTGTCATATTTCAGGCTTTCCACGTGGTTCCAACCATCTTGGAACACATCACTCCATTATTCTCAGTACCAGCTGCACCTAAACTGGACGTAAGTAAATAGAAATAATATACCAACTCTTTAATATTCCATCCATTAATACATTTTTTAATCTGACAATATATGTCAACCCATCAAGCTTATCTTAGAAAAAAAAATTCAAAACGTTGATAGTAAATTTGAATCATCTTTCTAAATTCTATTTAAGTTATACACCTATTTATTAGTAATAAGTTTTCGAAGCAATAGTTATATTGGCATATCACATAGATAAATCAAAGAAAACAATACAAAAATATGTTATATAATTTTTTTTTCAGATTTTCGCTCATACTCCTACATTTGAACATGTAGAACATTTACCAATTGTGCCTACACCACCGAAAATTGAAGTAAGCAATTTAAATATTACGAGAAACCAATATAGTATTGTTTTATGTTTTCTTCTTTTGGTGCCGTCTTTTATAAAAGGTTGCAGTACACCTCCCAATCCTGGACTAGTCTTAGTCCAAAACATTGAGAGCGGAATGCAGAAACATTTGTCATAACTAAAATTTCCTCAGCACAAAACACTATGCAGAAACATTTTCCTTAGTTAAGATCATGCTGTCTATGGTTCACCTCGTCTTTAAAGCTCCGTTCATTTTTTCTATTAAAAATAATACCATATTTAAAAATTCTCTTTCCTATACTTTAGGTAAATTATTTTGTAATTGTTAAACGATGACAAAAATATGATAACTGCACTTTATAAATGCAATAACTAAAAATACATAATTACTATTTAATTATAATACTCTTATGTTTCCGTTATCAGTCATTATACGTGATTTCCCAGGCACCGCAAGATATTTTTTTTAACTTAACTTAAACTTTAACTGGTTTTTTGTATTTCGGCGGACTGGTGTATAAAAAGTAAAATAATATTCTTCATGTACATGCTAAACGAATTAATACGATCAATATCCATATTGAGATAAATTGTCAAATGAATTTGAGTCTATGGTTAAGGATTCCTTAACTCTATAGTCAGTATAGTCTATAGTTAAGTCATCCTTTTCGGCAACTTATCCTTAACATCAAAATATTTGATTCTGCATTCCGTTCTCAGCCACTTATGGATACTGCATAGTCAAAAAAATCTACGACCCTCTACCTTTTCCTACATTATGACTTAGAGTAAATCTTAATTGTCATTGTGGAACTTAGCTATAACTTATCATGTCTTATTGTCTCATCTGAAAACTTCCTCATTGATAATGTAATCATCCTAGGATATATTCATTATACGCTAATACTGCCACATCTCGAAAGGCTACAGTTGTCTTACTATCCGTAATTTTAACGTCCAGGCTTCGATTTCATTAACCAGTTCGAGTATTGTGTAGTTAATACATATGACTCGATAACAGTTTTGAGCTAACAATTATTACAAAAGTGCTTTTCTGGCATTGATCTTATGTTCTGGGCTCTAGTCTTCTCATGCATCACCCTATTTACAGGCCTACCCTAAATATGTGTAGGCGGATAGACAAGTATAGTAAACCAAGTCCATTCTTGTTATTTTTGAGTAAACTAGGTTCAATTATAATAATTTGAGTATTTCTTATTCTGTGGTATGATTTCCCTTACATAACAATTTAAATATACTCAAAATACCACTTCAGAATTGCATTCATACCCTTACATAATTATAAACACTCAAATATTATGTTTGAACCTAACTTACTCAAAAATAACAAGATTGCACTCGGTTCACTATGCTTGTGAAACACTCAATCTTGTTTTTGTACTGACTAAACGATTATTGCAGATTTAAATTATGTCAGCATTTCTTACTTATGGATTAGTGTTATAAAGGGTCTAAATTTTGAATCCTTTTCGACATAATTATTATGCAGTCATTCTTTGTGCTGTCTTTCCATAATAAAAATTATTAATATTCAACAACTGCTCGTAACATGTATGTCTTCAGATGACAGATACAATAATATGAGTAAGTTTTTCCATGGACAATCTGCAAAATAATATATCAAATTTTAGCATAGTGGTAATTATTAAACCTGGGTTCAAAGACGTTGTAAATATTATAATCAATGTAATATTTTTTTCTACTTACTCTATACAATACGTACTATTTATTGGCTTAAATAACTCTATACTATCATAATCGAGCCTTGGAAAATATAGAAGGTTCATTTCCGTATCTTACACTTCTTACTAGATAGCTTTTAAAGCTAAACTTTGTAAAAATATCACTTAATATCTTTTCATTACATTTCTCTCCATTCATATTTTCTTCCGATTTTTTGAAAATTAATGTTAATTTTATGCATTGTTCATTAAATACTACCAGTTAATAATTATTAAAAACGTTTTTAGCGTACTTTGTAAAAAAATGGCGTCATTTTTATCTATTTGTTGCTTTTTTTAGGGACCTCTATTAGAGCACAAGCCAGTTGAGATCTACAGAGAAGACTTCAGAGTTATCCCAACTGCACCAAAAATTGAGGTAAATAAATAATTAATTATTTATAAATATAGACTAACTGATTATGTATTTAATTTTTAATAAGTTATGATAAACCAACAATTTATTTTATTACAATATTATCGCCCAACGTCCAGTACATTTTATTGCTTCACGATAGTAATACTGTGGAAGTGGATTGAATTTATGATAGTAGATTTTTTTCAATATTTGAAGGATTGAGCAAAAGACTCAACTAAAAATCTTCATAAAAATTATAACAATTCCACGTTGTAAATTTTTTATTTTACGAAAATAATAAATAATATTTATTTTTAATATTTTACCAATACTGTTTTTGTCTTTTAATTTAAGACTTTAGTTAAAATTGTGGCAGCAGAGATAGCAATACCGACGACAGGTGGAAAATATAAGAGTAGAAAACCATAGCAACCAAAATAAACAACCATATACAAGACCCATAGATAACAGACGTATATATATATGACAAAACCGAAGCAACAAATACAAAAAATAATTATTACTACTTACTATTATAAACAGTAAATTATAAAGACATTGAACATTATAACGATTATTCTAAAAAACTTTTGAATACATTTGAATAGACGCTACTGATCTAACAGGTACAAAAAACTATTGCCAATCTAATCAAATAATACAGAATAAATAATAGTATATCTTTTGTTTTATAGTCTACCTACACCGTCCTGACGCCAATAATCCACGAAGAGTTCAGACCACTTGTACCGATTCCAGTTGCGCCAAAACTTGAGGTAAATACCCAAAATTATTATCATCGGCATCCTAACCCAATTTGGGCTTCGACTGCCTCCAGGAAACGCTACTACTTATTTTTGTCTACTATAAACTTCTCCCACTACATTAGTTTTATAGCCCATTTACACGTGCCTGAATTTACTGCTGACAGTACGTGTTATCGCGGACATAACAAGAAAATTCACGTATAAACACGTATTATCGTACAAATTGCAAGATTACATGCATGGCTCAAAAAAGTTAAGAAGCTTACGAATTTTCACGTAATAATTGGTTCTCGCATTGCGGAGAGCATGCGCAGTAAAACGTTAGTAGCGAACCTGCAAGAAGAAAAATGAACTACATCGCACAGAGTATTTTGACGATTTCCGATTATCTACGAACCTGTCCGAAACTGTCAAATATCACCATACAATGACAACATCACGTCTCGCTTACGCTTGAAGAATGAGATTGGAGTGATAGTCAGAACTTTTACGGGTAAATAGTTATTATCGCGACAGTTTAAAATACACACTAAAGGCGCAAGAAAATCCATGTACGTATACAGGCGCTATTATTCTTACAAGTGATGTGTTTGGTCGTCAGTATTTTTGCATTTGTATCAAAATATAAAAGTTATCACTAAAGCGTCAATTACATTGAGCTTCTTTACGAGCAGTTTGTTGGCGAATTTAAAAGCGGGCGATTCAGCTACTGCGATTTGATGATTACACACAAAACTTTCCATTCGCTGAGAAGCCACAAACCAGCGACTATTTTGACAGAACGTAGTTCGTTTTTTTTACCAGGAGGTTGCTACTGCGCTCTGGCCCACACGCCGGCGTGTAGCGTGTAAAGTTGACCGGCTTTCAACTTTTCTCGGTAGAGTGTTTACAACCTGCTTATTAGCTTGTTCGATGATTACACTGGGCGACTTTACAGGCAGATTGTGAATTCGCCAATAAACAGCTCGTAAAACAGCTCAATGTAATTGACGCTTAATACAAAAAATATTTTACGTATATTTGCCTGGACGTATCATAATATTATATTATGCCACTTTGAATGTGACTTTTTTTTTAAAATATGTTTAAATTACACTTAGTTTATGTACTATTCCTCCTTGTTGCTTAATACCTTTTTAAAGATGTCTGTACCATAAATAATAATTCTATTAATACACATGCATCCGTATACATTTAGGCACTTGATATGTTTTGTTAATTTAATCGGTTTTTTTTATTTTAAAGCACATCGAAATCATACCCCACATCAATGTCCCAGATTTTGAAGACCTTAGACACATTCCAGTGGCACCCAAACTTGAGGTAAAAAAAAAATATTAATTGGTCTATTTATTATCTATTAAAGAATGTTAGCCCATTCTTTTTTGAACGGTAACACGGGTTCGATTATCAGTGATGGGTAAAATTCAAACTTTTTTTTCCCAATCAATATGACGTGATTTGCATATTATTAAAATTCTGCCGATGTTGATATATTTCACGTACATAAGTTTGACTTCAATAGAATTTCTTAAAATACGATAACCTATAAATTTCACAACGTGAACATCGATTTTCTAAAATTATTAATAACCATGTCCTTGCTTTCTCGTACAAGGTGGTTATTGGTAATTTTGAACAATCACAAACAATTATTTTACGTCGTCACCGGGAATCGAACCCAGAGCTCCCGGATGGAAGGGCAACGCCTTACGCACTCCACCACGAGAGTCGGCCGAATTATTAATTTGCAATGACTATGATACGTAGTAAAAGTAATTTTAACTGACTTATATTAAATGTATATTATTTATAAAGATTTTCCATGCCTAGGTTTACATTATACATAATAAATCTATTTTTTAATAGAAAATCCTGACACCACTCCATCCAGCTATCGCGCAGGAGCCCATCACTCCATTTGTCCATATTCCAACAGCTCCCGCACTAGAGGCGAGTAATTTCAATTCTAGAAATATGCAAATGTATTAATGGGAGTCTGAATGTAATCATTATAAAAATTAAAATCAACATAATATGTATAACATTGATTTAAATTTAAATAATTTATTGCGCGATATGTGCCAACATCTTATGTACGTGGATTTAAACAATGTTCGTGAATTTGGATATAATTTTCTTAATATTTAAACAACTCTACTAATACTTGTATTATTGAATTTATTATTTTAGGCATTCAAAGTTCCAGAAATCTTACCAATCGAACACTTCGAAGACTTGAGAAACATCCCTCACCCACCCAAACTAGAGGTAATTTTATAATAAACAATATCCTATAAATGTAGGTTATACAACATATAAATATAAGGGAGTTGTAGCGATTACCGGTTACTTTCCGTTAAAAAATAGTAAACGGATAGTATCGTAAACGATAAGCTTATATTTTACTGTTGGATTATGGCCACTCTTTTGATCCAACTCATCCTGTGGATATATCTGACAAGGATCATCGACTTCATCTTATGGATACAAATTGGGATTAATAAAATTCAAAAAAGGCCTGATATTACCTAATTAATATAGACGTGGCCTTATTTCATAGTTCTCTCTTAAAACTGTTTTTACGTCCAAAGATATTTCAAATCAGTTGGAAATCTCTAGCTAAATAAATATTAATAAAAATAAATAAAGTAAATGAACTACGCCACTGTTGTGTGATGGAAAGCAAATCTGACACAATACAACCTATCTATCTATCTTACCTATTGCAGATGTTCAGTTTGGGTTTTTTAATCTGAATATGATCGTTCAGAAGACGGATTTATAACTTTTACTCAAAACAGCTCGACATAAATGAAGGCGTCCCCCAATAAGGGATTTATATGCATAAACAAAATTTTCCAGGAGAAGAAAAAAACGTGTTATTCAATCATGCGGACTTTTGGAGTATATCTGTGATAATAATTATGTTCATGAAAGCACTCTTTATCATTGACATTTTTTTTGGATAATAAAATAAATCATATAGACCCCTCTTCTACGGTAAGCATTTGAGTATTGCTAATATCTCAAAAACTGTGGCAGATAAAATAATAGAACTTTCCAATAACGTGAGCAATGCTATATAGACCCGTTTCAGTCAATAAAATCACTTTTTGACATTATGTATTATATAGACCCCTTTTTGGGGACGCCTTAAAATAACTAAGATTTATTTGGATTAACAAAAAACTTTGTTTTCAAGTCTAGTATAAAGAAAAACATTTTAAAAAATAATCCCGAAAGTCGAAATTCATATTTAAAATTACGGGATCAAAAAGTCAAGTGGAACAGTAAACCCAATATACTTACTCTGATCTATACACATACATGATCTATAAAATAATCTGTGAATACATGGATTTACTTTCCAGGAGAGCAAGGTCAAGGTTCCAACCCTTGCAGAAATTCAAGAGCTTTTGCCTAAGGTTTGTTCGTAGCTTTAGAATACTCTAACTAAAAAGAGTACATGTTTATGTTGTGTTAACCTATGTATTACTTGTTTAGTGTACCGACCTATATTTATTATATGTAGACCATATTATAAACTTAGTTTAGGGTATTCTAATTTGGTTAGGGATTGCAATCAATACTGAATGACCGGTATTAATACAGATATTGGTTAAAACATACAGATCTATCAATCAATATTACCATACAATTTTCTTATAACATTCATATTGTATATCAAAAATATACAAAACAATACAATGGAAATGCTGACTTGTTGATTTGTACTCAAATATGGTCTCAAAAAGGCTAGTTCATCAAGAGTAGATACTGCTAGTCTTGACATTTTCTTTCGTAATTTAAGTCCGGCTGACTCGGCTGACGTGAGGGCCACTAATAATAATAAAACCAAAAGTATGCTTGACAACTTCTAAAATCCATGATTGAGAAAATCAATGGGTGCATTACGTATTTTGTTCCACAAATGGACACGTATTACTTTTTAGTCACTATGGATAATGAAATCAAACCATAAAATTGCAACACCCATCGATATATCGTTTATAATCATTGTTAATTTGGGTTTTCAGTTATGTAATACCGTTATTGCAATCCCTAAGTTTTGTATAGTATTTTTTTAACCACGTATATGTTGTGTATCCCAAATTCCTTATTTAATAATAAATATACAATTTATTAATCCTGTAGATACTTTGAACTATACACGATTTCTTCTCAATTTCATTACATTGAAAAATTAGAATTAATAAATAAAATTAATTGTTGATAGAATATACACATAATGAATAATATAGTATTTTTGTAGTGCATATAAACTGTTTGTAATCATAAATACCTTCTAAATAGAATGTTATAAAGAGTATTCAACAATTTATATGATGTTGTATTTCAGTAGCTAGTGACAATTTAATAAGAAGTAGTGTGTTGTGTAAGCATTATACGTTTTAGTATGTTGTTATTTTTTATGGCAGGCAATCATTTATTTATAAACCCCTTCTGATTAGTACGAAGTGGAAATAATTGCTTTTGAAATCATCAAACGTTTGTTGTTTTTACTTTTAACGCATTTTTGTAGGGGTGATGACATTTCATAATCAAATCAATATTACGTCATTAGTTTATTATTATATAATACTTATAATGTCAAAAAGTCAAAACCTTTACATTTTTTGATTCTGTCATTATAATATTATATTATTTCAAATAATTGTTATCAGGTTATACGAAAATATACTAGTGGCCACACCGCTTTTATTCTGGTCTAATGGCATAAAGATGCAGGGGTAAATTGGTAACATGAAATCGTTCTGGGAAATCTTCTAGTAAATCAGCCTAAAATTTCATTAAACAAATAATTATATACACATTAAAAATACTATATTTTTCAATACATGTGCTGGTATAAAAATTAATTGAAAACTATTCGCACGGTAATACAAATATAATAAACACGACTTAACAAGCCTCCAGAAATAATTGTGTAGTTTCAATTTATAGATTTTTTTTATATTTGTTATGCGCTGGCTCCGAATATAAAGATGTGAAGATGTATGAAGATTTTTTTTTAAATATTTTGTAATATTTCACAGGTTGCCAAGCTGCCAGAAGGACCATACCCGCCACCACTTGCCCCATACCCAGCCGCCGTTCCCCATGACGAGTATGGTGTACCAAAACACCTGAGAACCGCTGGGTTAGCTTAAATTATACTATAATAGAAAATTAAAGAAAATACTGTGTGGAAACTCCATTCGAATAAGTATTTTCATATTACATTCACTATTCATCAATAGGGGTTGAACAATTCTTTCACACTAGAAATTTAATACTCATATCTGTCGACCTCGATCAATTTGTCTATAAAGCGAGTTTTAAGTCAGCTCTGCAACCGTTGACTGCTTCTTGGGTATCACTGAATGACGATATTTTTTCATCAGTTATCTACATGCTGAGAGATATTCTGACCCATTACCATTATATACAATTTGGCGACATTTATCATAATATGGCATACTCTTACCTACCTCATTTCATATTTATCTTTAAAATCTATCTAATTTATAGTAAATTTAGTATGCATACTTATATACGTGAAGATTCAAATAGACTATATGACGATCGGGCACATAATATATTATGCTAAGAGCGATTTAGTGTCTATAATCATATCTATGCCATTCCGACATATTATACATACATATTGTATGACAGCTATGACATCGTATTTACACTCTGTGACACCCTGTGACACAGGACGCCAACATATGAAACGGGTTTTTCGGCATTTATATGACCGATCGTCATAGAGTCTATTTGAGCCATTAGAGACTAATTAAGTATTGGGTGGTTACTCCTGAGACATTCCCTAATTACAAAACTGTCTTTAGAGACACGCAGATATGACCGGGTGACGGTTATATACTGGTTTAATTGAGATTTTATTAGAAATTTTGTTTTGGGGTGCGAATAGTGCTATTTTTCCCAACGTGCACTATTATGTGCCACAGTATGCAGTATTTAGTTTTTTTTTATATTTACTAACCAATTTTATTGTTAACAAGTATTTTTAATATACTCAATCTCATATTTGTCCTAGATCTCCTAAAATAATTTGATAAATAATTACATATTAATAATAGATAATCTTTTATTTCTTTCAGAATCTAAAGATACGATAACTTCTACGCAACGACATTTCCGACTGATTAAAATACTAAATAATTAAAATTGAACAAAGAAATATTTAAATTAATTAATTTATTGTCATTATTTATTTATAAAAAAACTCTGTAATAAAATACCATACTTGCATTATTTATTAATTGTGAATTTGTAATGTTTTAAAAAATTACCATTGTAACTAATACCATGCTATAGTATAATCATTTTATTTTTGTGAGAGAGAATCAATGACTTTTAACTTAAGCAAACTAAGCTTTTTAGCACTTCAAACAAATAAAACAAATCCAAACGAATACATATTATAATATTTTGTATAAACTGTATATTATATACCTCGTGTATATTTAATTTATTTAGTATTTAATGCACATAATATTTAAATAAATAATAATTTCCAAACAAAATGTATTTTTTAAATTTTAAAATGATGTATTTGATTCAAAAATTTGTCAGTCTTCTATTTCATTAGATACACGTATTATAATTCACAAAATCCTTCTTTATAATCACCCATATGTGTGATTGAATGACAGTATGCCCTACCCAACGCAGTCAAGAGTCTAGCCGATTTTGTGAATAATGTATGTCTTGCGCGATGGTATTAATTATCATTATCAATTTGACTATAACCCAATGTGGATTTCAAGGATAATTTTTACTGCCATCTGTCTACCGCAAGTTACTTCCACTGTCTTAGACCCGATTCACATGAGACACCGGCGTGGCGAGTACATATAAATGAACGCGACACTCCTGTGTCCCAGTCTGAATGCGCCCATTCAGTTATATGTAAATTCGGAATCTCGCCACACCGGTGGCGCTACACAAGTGTCCCGTGTTAAACGGGTCTTAGACTCAGCAATGCTGTGTATTTTAATGTTTTTCGTGAATGCTTTGAAGATATGAGCGAGTCACTTGCTACTTTGTGAACGCTGAGAAGTAATAGCAAGTCGTAACAATATTATGATGAAGTCAAGTATGACCTAATCCAGTGGCGTACTCAGGATTTAATATTGGGGGGAGCCCAAGGATGAGAATTTACATTAGTCCCATAGGCTCTTTTTCTTCTTCATATAATTATTTTTACATATTTTCACAATACACGGCGGCATATTTGTACAGTTTCTCATAGTTTTTATTAAATTGGAGGCATAGTAGCGGTAACCATTGAACCGTCCAGCGACCATGCTGGACATGTTCGCCTAGTACATATGCTAAAACATTACTCAAATAATGTCGGCTATGCTACCCGCTTGGTCTAGACGAGAGCTACAATATTTATGCCGAATTCCACTGAAAAAAAAAAGTTTTTTTGATTTACACCACCACCGACTGTAGTGGGTGTAGTCGTTTTTTTCGCCGAATGTTTATTTTTGGTATTTTTAATATTGAGGTTCCAAAATATTAATTGAAAATGGACAACAAAAAGTATTATTGCATCTTATACACAAACCTACTCAACACAACACAGCCTAATTTCTAGTTCATCGGTATTTTGTCTATTGCACTAACGGGCCCTCAGGCTAGGATATTTGGAGGGCCCCTACCGCTAAGATTAAAGGCAGTGTGAAATACTACATTGACGTTTTTCAAATTGTGTTTTAGTTCAAATTAAGGGTACTTATACAGTGAAGTAATAGCGATTTTTAATACATCTACTTTAATAATGTCGAATATCGACACATAATAATCAGAAAATATAAAACACAATTATATAATTTAAAATGTTCATGGGCATGAAGTATAATAGCGCCACAGGTGACTTTTTTACTTTTAAAGCTAATTTATGATGTGTGTTTATCTCACTTATCTGGTCAACCTGACACGCCGGCCCCCCACAGCCCGGGCCCCCAGGCTAGAACCCTGTCAGCACTCTCCAGTCATGACCTACACCACTCCGAAATTCGGGTGTACACCGAGAATTTTTGACAGTTCCATTAGGGATTGAGTTTCTAAAAAAACCCGACATTAGTGTTTCGAAATTTTTGTGTTGGAAATTAAAATCTAAGATTTTTTTTCTTAAAAGGATGCTGGAGAATTACAAATAATTTTTTTGCCATCATTTTTTACAGTTTATTGGCTTTCAATTTCAATGTTTTAAATCATTCTAAGAATTTTTATGTTTGGGGGGTGCCAGGGCCCTTTGCCCCCCCCTCTGAGTGCGCCACTGACCTAATCAGTAAGACATGACATGTGACGTGAAGTCATATGTTCAAATTTAAGTGACTCTTTTCCCATGACTACTTCTGTGCCTTTTTTCGTTTCCAATATAGCCTGCCCAACGAAGTAGCCCCACTTTCATAATGTGAGACTATAAAGCGATGTAATTTTACAATAATTGAAAAATGTGATTGGAAATTCCTTAGTAAGGTAATGTTCACTTACTGGTCCAAATGTCCCTTTTAATATCTTCCTTTCAAAGATATATACAGATACAACCTTTTAGTCTTCAGTTACTTTACAGTAGACGACAGAAATTACGAGTCGAGAATTTATATTCGGGGAGTAGTGTGGTAAGTATATTGATATAAATTATTCTATTTATAGTCAGGATCCCACCAGACACGTTTATTTTTATATTAAATTTAGTGTTTGACAAATCACATTTAGGTGGCAGTTATGTGGAGAGGATCACGTCCTGTAAAAACGGTTAAAAATTACCTCTTATCACAGTTTGACATGACGGCTGTCGTAATATACTATTATTGTCCACATGATCACGTATAAAATAGGACTGGGTTTGAGATGAACAAATCAAACGTGACGCGACAAGAAAGGCGCGAAATTTCAAATTTATAAAAAATCTAACCGGGTATGTTTATGTTCAATACTCTTGTTAAATAATATACTGAAATATTTAGTAAATGTAGAGTGAAATACGTTAGCCAATCCTTGTAAACAAATGACATAATATGTAATTATTATTAATCGGTTATATGTATATTTTAATAATTAATATTATCTCTAACAAGTGTCTTGATTATTTAATAAACATCATTTCTGCTTCATCTCTACAACACAAACTCTATGAGGATTTTTGTTAGATGTTTTTTTAACACTTATTCGGCTTATTGTAATAGAAGAAAAAGAAATGGAAAAAAAATAATTGACTAAGTCATGTTATTTTGATATATTATTGGATTAGAACCCATACCCCTCCGTTTGATGAAATGCGAAACATCGGTACGACGGTAAGTGAAAATGCTATTATAACATCTCCATTAAAATAATTACAATTAATTAGTCAAAAATAGTTTCACTGTCACTTGCATATAAATAAAGAAATTATTTTAACGCATCATACAATATTGTAGAGAGAATGTTTGCACACATACTGTTTTAGATCATAAATTTTACAATTTGCACGCGTGGAAAGTTTGTTATTTTTTTTAATATAAAATGATATGTTTGTCACCAAAGACGTTAGTGTTATTTGACAATCGACCGAGAAACAATACAAAATGAGACTTTTGGTACGTAATTAATAATTGTAATGTAGTTTATTTAATAATAAAAACTCTTTCTATAAAAGTTTTAAAATAACTGAAATAACATCTCAAAATTACAACTATAACACTGTTACAACAACATCAAATTTTTTTTATAAAATATAGTTTTTTAAATCAACTCGATAAAAGTGTTAAATAAATATTCGTGCGTGTGTGATATATTGATATAGTGATAACTCAAAGATTATTAATGTTAGTGAAAGAAAATATTTTAATCATTGACATAATGTATCAATGAATTTTATTCGTTTATTTGTGTAGGTATATAGTAAATAATATATTGAAATGTCTTAATTTCAGTTTATGTAAAATAATAATATAAAAACCATTATTTTAAAAATGAAAGCGTAATTAATTAATATATGAAATAATTGCATTGTCAACCCGATTCTAACAATAAATTCTTTTTAATTACCTGAGCCGAATGGATGAGTTTAATACGTGCAATTGGTAAAAAATGTTATTTCATTTTAAATGTATGTGTCTAATAATAATAATAATGAGTTAATTTACTGTGACATTTTAATTGTATTTCATTTAATTATTGAATTGTTTAATAATAATTTATTTAACATAAGTAATTTTAAAACACCTCAGAAATATACACATTTAAAAAAAATATTCAAAAATAAACCTGTATCCATTGGATTCTAGCTAATGTGTTTTACCAATTAACTAGTAGTCATTGAACTGAAGCGCTTTGAATTTTTTTTTTATATTAGTGACAAGATTTTGTGGTTTGAACCAAAATATCAATAATTGGTACTAAAACTTGATTAAATTGCATTACGTGCTTGATAATAATTTAATTAATTATTTTTTTATTGAACGAACTATAATACACAAGATTTAAGAAAATAACATTCTTTGGCAAATGATTTTACAGGCGCTTTCGGATCTCGAGAGCGATTGATCTTACGGTTTTTAAGCCACGCGGGAGGTGGAGTAACCGTATTTTTCCTGTTGTGCTAAAATTTGAAGAATATAATTGATTATAGAAAAATGATATACCTTCTGGTCTGTCATTCTGCGATCATTTCGTAACATAGTTATAAAATATATGATTACGAGATTATAAAAATCTATTTAATTCTATCTTTTGCAGGATTTTTGATAGAGAATTTAGGCATTTATAACGTTAATCGGTATTAATATTTAGTTGTATTTATTAAAAAAATGTGTCTTTCTATTTTCAGATTATTTCCGCCATTATTTCTTCGCTATCTTTGATTGAAGCATCTAAATACATAATACATTACAAACAAGACCACAACAATGAAAACCATGGCCATAACAAAATAATAAACTATTCTCCTATCCATAAATTTGACCATCATAACTCTCACCATATTTCAAATCACGGCACTTCTATTCCTCACGTGTACACAATCATCCAAAAGGGGGATTCAAAACTTCATAAAATCACAATAAAGAAACCTGTGCCGTATACTGTTTACGAAAGGATACCGTATCCAGTAAAGGTGCCATACAGAGTCCCAGTCGTACAGAAGGTTGAGGTATACGTGCCACATCCGTACGTAGTGCCAATTTACAGGCCATACCCAGTGGAAGTTCCTCACCAGGTTATAGTTGAGAAGAAAGTTCCCGTTTTTATAAATACTGGAGTCTCTCATGGATATAAAAATACTGACGGTCATAAAGAAAATTCCAACTCGAAGAAGTTAACTGCGAAGAAGTTAACTGCGTGTGAGAAAGAATCATCAGGATACGACTACCCGAACCCTTCTTCAGCTAAATTGACACATAGATCTTCATATGATTTATTGGGACAAGAGAAATAGAGAGTAAATCATGAATATATTGCTAATTATTATATTTTAATTGCTAGAATTATTTGTTATCTAATGTAATAATTTATAATCTTTGTATAATATGCATTATAAACATATATGTATAATATCTATTGAATAAAAATGTTTAATTAATAAAATAATACTAATAAATGTTTTATTTTGTATTACTAGAGAATATTTTATTAAAAATAATTACAAGATAAAAAGAACTTTTTATATACAACGTTTTTAAATTTTCTTGAATTGACTTGAATTTGAATTTGAATTGAAAACTTGACAATTCTATGTATTAATAATTTAGGACAAATAAGGCGATTGTCGAGAAATCAGTTTTTTGCTATTTTGCAGCAAACAAACAAATATAGAATACTGAAATGTCATTTTGATTTCCATAGTAACGCAAGTATATATTAATAATTTAGTTGATAGAACCACCCCTTTAGCAACCGATAATAGTGGAATGGATTACGGATTACTTCCGAAATAACTTTTCATACAAAACATAATTAACTGAAAATGAATTCAATTCTACTTAAAGATGGCTAAAAGTATTAAAAGAATGCATTTGCATCGTGTTCTGATATATTATAAAAGTTTCAAATTTCTAGCTAGTCGGGAAGTTAGTTAAAAATCGATTGCAAGATTTGTACTGGATAAACAACCACCGGACAAATAAGAACACGAGCTAAGAAAAACCGTGGTAAAATAATAAAATTCTGTTTTGTATGGAAAGTTATTTCAGAAAAATCTGTAAAAAGTAAAATACTATTATTGGTTGCTAAGAGGGTGGTCCAAGCAACTAAATTATTAATATATACGTGCGTTACTATGAAAATCAAAATGACATTTCAGTATTATATATTTGTTTGTTTGTTTATTTATTTCATATCAAGTACAAGTTTGAGCATATTGAGCATAATAATTCAATAGAAAATTTAAAAACGTTGTATATAAAAAGTTCTTTTTATCTTGCAATTATTTATATTATATATCTGTGTCTCAAATAAAATGCTTTACATATATTTATCTATATGGAATATAATATCAACTAATCCCTATATTTATGAATACAAACAAAATAATATGTAAACTACTAATACATTTTGATCATGATGAAGTTCAGATGAAATGCATCTAAATACGTTCATAGTATTACGTACTATATTTTTCAATGTAGGGAAGTAATAACCTAATAATAAAGGTATTGCATTCAAAATAATAATACACACTTCAAAATATATATAATATTTTTAACACATTTAATAATTTATTATTCTAAGAAATACATTCACTAAAATCATATTCAAAAATACATCTTCCGATTGTATATCATTTATCTATAGTTGTAATCAGGAGCGCTGCATCCATGTATGCAATTTGTGCAGTTGAATAATTGCCTTTTTAATTTGAGTCTGCACTGATCGCCTCTTGATTTGGTGATCTCTCTGAGTGACTCAGACATAAATCTTTGATCTCAGCCAAGTTATTGTCTACAACAAGGTTTCCCAAACTATGTTCCGCGGAACACCAGTGTTCCGCCGAACCTGAGTAGGTTTTCCGCGACCATTAGGAAAGGTTTTATACACTGCAACACATTTAAAGATCTTCTACTAAGTAGAAGTAAAATAAGTAAAACTAAAATTATTAAAGAATCTACTTCATATTGAAAGGCGAGTTATCATCAATCTCCACTGATGTTTATGTCGTCAAGTATCTAGATAGGCCATGGCTCTCACAAGGGGGGGGGGGGGGGCTGACTGGCCTCTATCCTGGGGGCCTGGGATTACGGGGGGGCCCGGCGTGAGAGATCGGCCGACCAAGTAAGATAAACACACATCACAAACATGCACTAAAAGTAAAAAATGTCGCCTACGGCGCTGTGTCACTTCAAGCATACTAACATTTAATAATATGTGGTTATGCCAAACTTACAATTTTTGTTTAATGTCGATATTTGACATGTCCATAATTATTCATATCAACATTAAAGTGGGTGTATTAAAAATACAAAAAATCGCTAAAAAAAATACCCTTAATTTTACCTCGAACACCATTTGGAATATGCAACTGTAGATCATCACATTAGCGATATGTAGGGGGGCCGCCAAAGATTCTAGCCTGGAGGCCCGCTTCGGGATGTGAGGGCCATGATCTAGGTACAGACGGAGGACCATCTTTTCTCACACCGTGCGCATGAAAAAGATGGGGTATATTGTTTTTAACTGACCGGCTGAAAAGTCTTGTCTGTTTAACGACAGTTGCCAAAATTGGCAGAACGGTTAGCTGCGCTAATAAATAACCTACAAAATATACTAACTTTCCCGTTAAAATTTCCGGGTTTGCGAAGTGTTCCATTGCAAAAAAAGTTTGGGACACCCTGGTCTACAAGATTACGTACAAAAAATCTTTTAGAATAATATTAACCTTTATTTGAATTACACTAGATAGTGCGCTGTTATGAAATAAATTAATATCCATTGTTCGTTGTTTGCCAACATATGTCTCAAAGACAAAAGTAATGATAAACTGTTTTTCTGAACCAAAACCAATCCTCATCAATGGTACTCAAATCGATCGGGTCAACAACTACGTCTATTTTGGACAATGTCAATTGACGGCGGTATGTATGACGAGATTGATCGCAGAGCCCAACTGACAAGGAGTATATTTGGGCGCCGCAATAGTATCTTCAAAAGTGACCTCCCATTGTGGCTTAAGCGTAAAATGTTCAACCAATGTGTGCTACCAACGCTCAATTATGTGTGTGAAAAACGGACTCTTATTGTAAAAGAAATTCAAAAATTACGAGTAGCGCAACGTGACGCGGAAAGGTGCATGTTAGGCACAACGCGTAAAGATCACAAAATTTACCAATGAATAAGAAAGCAGACTAGAGTCCGCGATGTGATAAAGGTAGGTAAGCATATGCCGTCATGCAGTGGTACCCAAAGGGCATTAAACCTCCACAGGGATGCCCTAAAACCCGCTGGATAGACGAACTCATACAGTTAGATAGATGTAGGTGGTAGCAAAAAACTAGAGACCGAGAAGACTGCAGGGAGCATGGGTAAGCCTTTATAGTGCAGTGGATCGATCCCGGCTGATGATGATGATAATATATATCGTAAATAATATTCAATAAAAATACACTGTTGTCGAGTCAATGTGTCAAAATATCCAATCCCGCAGTTTGATCAGTAAAACGAATTATTTTTTAACGCATAACAACTAAATATGCACCGTGAATGTATGTGGTGAGATTATTTTATTACAGTTTTCAAAGCTTTTGTACATATTAATGTTTTAGCCTGAAATGTTGTTATTGTCATCCCGTACGACTATTTAAATTTAGTGTGAATAATGATTATTGTTTTTTTTAAGAAATATTGGGTTTTTTGTAGATATTTTTTCTTCCGATACGATAGCTCTACCCGTGGAGTCATAAAATATGTTCAGCAGTTACAATATATTTTATCAGTTAAAAATCGCAATCCATTACAGAATTTTTAATCCTAGGATAAGAATTTCCGATCCTACTCTCTCTAATCCAGGATCAAAATAAACTTAGCAATAAATACCACTTTTGTTGCTAAGAAAAAAAAAACTATCAATAATAACATATTTTTTATGATTTAGCTGACTTAGGTAAAACATCAAGAGTAAAGTTAATGTATGTATATTTTTTCCGGTTCCACAATCTCAAAAAATTATCATATCGTATGTCGGGATAGATATATGACCTTTCTATAATACAATATTTAAGCCTGATGAAAATGTTTATAATATTTTAAATTTAAAAACCAATTTTATCTTTTTAAATACGAACAAACTAGTAAAATTTTGAAACGTGGATTTTTCCAGAAATAAGAAAATCACTGTTTTCTAAAAATAAAATTACAATTATTGTGGTATATTTATATACTAATTAATTAAAAAATAATAGTTTTGAGTTATTTTAAATGAAATTAGTGTAAAAGAGAATTACGAGATTCTGGGATTCCTGCATTTTCAATTATGAGATGACTGAATTACGAACCTTTATTGTAATTATTACTTAGAATTGTATAAAAAATAATATTCTATTAAAACTCTTGGAATAAATTAGTAAACATATTATATTATTTGAAGAATCCAATTATTATGTGGATACCAACTGTCATATTAACATTTATTTAAAAACAATGTAATATTTTTTTTAATAAAAAACTCTTACTTTTAGATTTGTAAGTACAATTTAGAAAGCGTTTCAGATAGTATTCTAAAAACCATAAGTTAACTTTGTCACAATTAGATAGTATACGTATAACATAGTAGTTAGTGTACGTGGGTGCATATCCTACAGAGTTTTTTCAAAAAGATTCTTTCTAGAGGTTATATATTTCTCAGTTATTTTTCAAATTATGTATAGATTATCATTAAATATTTTGGAAATAATTATGAATATATTTTAAAGTTTACTTCAGCATTTGAAAGAATTTTTGAAAATCAATGGAATGGGAATAATAAAATTATAAAAAGACAAAAATTTGAAAAGATAAATTTTATTTACATATATTTTAACAATCAACAAATAATCATAAAGCTCTCATACATATAATATTATACGCAACTCAATGACATATTTATTTTACAAATCATTAGACAATAATATGACCAGCACATTTACTTCAGGCAGTCGACAACAATATAACACATATTATATTAGCATATACAGAGCTCTCAATCCAATATAGCAGCTCGTAATATAGTTTATATGTAATTATACTTTATAGGAGAAAAGGCACTAATTAATGGCGGATTTTAATTTGATGAGAAGTTACTCCATGTTTCGATTGAGACTTCACTGATGCAGATCCTTGAGAGTATCGACCTGATCCATGAGAATGTGAGTCCGACAAGCTTCCGTGGGATGAGTAACCACCGGATGAAATTCCGTGAGATGAATAATCGCTGGAAGGAATCACATGGGAAGAGTAATCCCCGGATGAGATTCCATGAGACGCATAATTATTGTTTGATGAAATTCCATGAGATGAATAATCGTTGGAAGGAATCACATGGGAAGAGTAATCTCCGGATGAGATTCCATGAGACGCATAATTATTGTTTGATGAAATTCCGTGAGATGAATAATCGTTGGAAGGAATTACATGGGAAGAGTAATCTCCGGATGAGATTCCATGAGACGCATAATTATTGTTTGATGAAATTCCGTGAGATGAATAATCATTGGAGGCAATGCCGTGAGAATAATCACCGGAAGAGATTCCGTGAGATGAGTAATCATTTGAAGCAATACCGTGAGATGAATAATCATTGGAGGGAATAGCTTGAGAATAATCACCGGAAGAGATTGACTGAGATGAGTAATCATTTGAGGCAATACCATGAGTTGAATAATCATTGGACGCGGTTCCGTGAGATGAATAATCATTGGAGGGAATAGCGTGAGAATAATCACCGGATGAAATTCCATGAGATGAATAATCAGCGGAAGAAATCGCATTTGATGAATAATCAGCAGATCCATGAGATGAAGAATATGCGTTCGATGCGATGCCATGTCCTGAGAAACCACCAGCGTTTCCACCGAGTCCAGCCGCTCCACCAAAACCTGCACCGCCTCCTAAAGCATTGTCACCTTGGTTTTGGTTGATGAAGACTGGAACTTGTCTTTCAATAACAACAGCTTGGGGCACATTAACAGTGTAGGGCCTGTCAACTGGAACTGG
The DNA here is from genome assembly GCF_057557595.1 of Rhyacophila brunnea. Taxonomy (NCBI): domain Eukaryota; kingdom Metazoa; phylum Arthropoda; class Insecta; order Trichoptera; family Rhyacophilidae; genus Rhyacophila; species Rhyacophila brunnea. The sequence goes on from NW_028232860.1 coordinate 20,885,670, forward strand.
GTAAGGCCTTGGTACTGGTACTTCAACTCTCTGCACCACTGGTACTTGGACTGGAACCCTTACGGTATAAGGTACTGGTCTGTTGACAACAACTGCTACTGGCCTCTCCCTCGTTACTGCGTATGGTCTTGGTACTTCTACGGTGTATGGTCTGTTAACTGGAACCTGGACTGGAAAAGGGACTGGTCTATCAACCGTGACTGCGTAAGGCTGTGGTACTGGAACTTGGACAGTGTTGGTAATAACTCCAGCACCTTGGTTGCCACCCGCACCGAATCCGTTCGCACCACCATTGCTTACAGATTCGGAACCGAAGTTTGAACCGTAGTTGGAGTCAGAGCTGTATCCTGCATTAGAGCTGTAGTCTGAACCAGAGCTATAACCTGAGCCAGAGGCGTAGTGTGGGTTAGCTTCGTAGCTACTGTGTCCTGAATATTCCAATCCTGAACTGTGTCCTCCATAGCCGAGAGAAGCGAGTCCTCGTTTATCTTGTTTCTTCGTTTCGGTTGCCCCAGCAATAGCCAGGAGTGCAACGAGACCAATAAGTTTCTGAAAATAAAAAAATATATATATTATACAATGCTAACCAGACTATTACGATAATATAATAATATAAATATGACGATTTAAACAACAATTTTCTTCGGCGAATTTTTTAGTGTGGTCAACTTTTCAACCAGTTATAAGAAATATAACTTAGTTAGATAATTAATATTTTGATGACACTTTAATGATAATTTCAATTTTTATCTTAATTGTAGTGTTGATTTACTTCAACTAGTTCGACGCGGATGACACGGCTGCTGTGTCCCCGTTAAACGACCATTAGATACAATTAGTATGTTATTTAACTGTGATAATTAAAAATTAATTAAAAGGTACTCAGTGATTGTGTTAATTTCATTACCTACTTGTATCAAGTACCTAATAGTTTCAAAATGACAATCATAATATTATATTAAAATCATAGGTGTTATTTTAACGTACCTATTAATATGTTGGTATGTTACATTCTTTGCCACACTGGATATATCAATTTGGTAATAGAATACTCTATATCTACTTAATACTCGATGACAGAATATTTCCAAAACAAATTAGTGTAGCATTTACTGTCATCGCTTGCGTGTGGAGTCTAAATTTAATTAGCTTATGTGTAAGAATATTCCGTTTTTATATAGTGATAACAGGTTGCTAGTAAAGATTACTTTGAATAAAACTGTGTTTTTGAAATTTTTAAAATTAAATATAGACTGTAGAAATAGTGTATAAGTTTAGTATTTAAGGGATTTACACGTTATTAAAAGAGCTTATTTTAGTATTAAATAGGTACTCACAATAAGTGCCATTTTCTTGGATTAGTGAAGTGGTGTAAGTCGCTACCTGAAGCAACTGATGCCATTCTGATAAAATCTTTTCATTTTATACTTCCAAATTTTTTATATTTTCCACTTCCTCATCGTATAAGTCAACAGGGCTTAGTGACTTTTGATTCGTTAAATATAATATTTCATTTATGTACTTAAATCAAACCTTTCAAATTCCACTTTTAATTTGAAACCGATTTTATTAATGTTATGAAATTGTCTACAAATTAAATACATATTCTTCGATGATTCATATTAAATTAATATAATATATTATTAAAAAATACTTTTAGTGGTTATATTATATTTCTCAGAAGTGTTTTAAAAAATATGTATGTTCAATTAAAAACAATTTTAAGATATATCAACTACATCTTGAAGTAAAATAGTGTTCAACCTCCCTATTATTATAAACTAAAAAAAATGCAAGTTGCACATTATTGAGTCTTAGTTCTGCAATAGAAATTATTTTAATTAAAATCGCATTTTGACTTTATTACTTCATTAACTTTCCGTTAATATGTTACAAATTAACTGTAATGTCATTTAGTACTTCATATCATAAATACTCGATATGCTAATACTGCAATACAAGCATCTGTCTAACTATTATGAGAATATCATATCATTTGTTTTCTTTCACGACCCGATTTAAATAAACGATTCCTCTATTACCGTGTCAGTTTATTTTTCAAATTTAGAATTTGCATTTACAGACCTACAAACTTATCTGAAGAATGGGATGGGGGAATCACTGTCGAAAACTACCCAATCAAGACTCATAACTGGACAAAATCTGATATTCGAATAAAATTTTCAAAATGGCGTCCTATGGTAGTTCTTAGTTCCATTTTTGGCCATTCTACAGATAAGTTTGTCTACCGTTTCTTTCAACATTCCCTATTTGATACCTTTCTCTGTCTCGCTCTTTCCTACACATTTATATTTTTTTTCTCATGAGTTATTGTCATTTAAAAAAATCTAAATGTTTAGTTCGAATTTTATTTCTATAAAATATTGACCAAACAATTGTCGTTTCATCAAGAATAATTATTATCAGTGAAAGCAATTAGTAATAATTATTATAATATGTACCTATTGTTAATAATTTTGAAAATGTAGTTACATACCATAATATGTGTACAACAGTGTTTATTTAAGTGGGTTTTGTTATATTTGACACCGTATCTGAATTGTGTGTTTTAAATACTTTCATAATATAATATGCATTATTATGAATTGAAAATAGGCACTTAATTTTTTCTAATATGAACGTTAAATTTGCGAAGCGTGCTAAATATTACACAGTAAGTTGAATTCATTAAAAATGTAATTTTTGGGTTATGTACCTATGCCGAAAGTGCATTCTATGATAATTTTATGAGTAAAAACTAATTTTTCAAAAGATTTTTTGTAACATTCCCGACTCATCATTTGAATATTATTAAGCTTAATCATTTTGATGATAATATTTTAAATAATTTCCATTTTATATCTATTATTGCAACTCAGTAATAAATTAAGTAACTTTTGCACTAATTACATGAAAGCGGTACTAATAAAATTTCTACATCTTGTAGGAAGTGCAAATAATTCTGCAGTTTATTGGATCTATAAAAAATATGCAACAATGTATATACCATAACAACCATAATTTAATTAATGTGATGCTTCTCGTCTATATAATGTTTTAAAAGTAATAATATTATTTGACCTTGACCCAAAATTTATATTATCTATATCGATGGCCTCGCGGCTTAAGAGTCGGCCTATGACGTCGTGGGTCCCAGGTTCAAATCCTGGGTCTGGCAAGTACACATGTTATTTTTTCAATTTGTGTATGAGTCAGAGTATGGACCTAAGTCGGCTCTCACATTTAAACTCGCCTCGTGTGCCGCACAGCCATAAATCAAACCTTCCGAGAACGGAGATCCAGTGTTACTTGTGAATACTGTGCACATATACCTAGTGACAGTCGCGCGTAGTCTTCGAAACGAAAGATATTTGAATGCGGCGATCGGCGAGCCGCATAGGAATGACCAATTCGTAGGTGTTTGTTAAGTGAGCCCGAGAAGGATGCAACTTGTCGATTGCAACAACAGATGTTTTTTTCAAACGGACCAATCTGCGGAGCTTTATTTGGCATGTGTTTTGTGAATAACGATGACGTCACATCAACGTATTCGACACGTTATAGGCGAGACGAGTTTTGATGTGAGGGCCGGCTAATAGATTGAGCAAGTAGCTGACATCCATTTGTCGTAAAAACAAAATCTGTTAATACAAACCTCCACCTTGTGGAGGCCCATATGATCTTATTAGGATCGGACATGGTCGGAAAAAAATATATTGTTAGACCTCATATTTGTATTATCTATATTAATAATAATTACAAGATAAAAATAACTTTTTATATACAACGTTTTTAAATTTTTTCAGAACCATATAAACTTAACTTGACTAGCTTAAACGATCAAAAAAAATTGTACTTGACATGTCATATTGATTTCCATAGTAACGCACGTATATATTAATATTTTAGTTGCTAGGACCGAAACAACTTTTCATACAAAACAGAATTAACTGAAAATGAATTCAATTATACTTAAAGATGGCTAAAAGTATTAAAAAAATGCATTGACATCGTGGTATGATATATTCTAAAAGTTTCAAATGTCTAACTAGTCGAGAAGTTAGTTAAAAATCGATTGCAAGATTTGTACCGGAAAAATAAGAATACGAGCTAAGAAAAACGTTGTAAAAATTAATTCCGTGTACGGTTTTGAAAGATTTTCTATTTTATCAGCGTTTTGACTATATGTATGATAGCTCAGCATACATAATTATCATCAGCAGGGGAGGGGTCTGCCTATTGCTGTATGAAAGCTTCTACTAGCTCCCTCTACCCTTAGCGGTTCTTAATTCTTTGCTTCCACGTACGTCTACCATAATCTGTGAGTTAATCTATTCAGCGGGTTTTAAGGCGTTCCTGTAATCGTTTAGTTCCACTACAGTATAAACATATATCATGAATGTACTTGGGTACCACTATATGACGGCAATTGTCTATTCTTCAAGTGTCGATGACATCTAAATAAATAAATTAATTTGAATTTGAATTAACTAGGTGAGACTGAGATGCTAATTTGAAAGCGATTTAATGTGTACTTACTGAATAAACACGTGATTTGAGAGTGTTAGATTCGTTTTTATACAAAGAGTTTTTAAGAATCTCAAAAACATACACAAATATTATAAAAAATCTTAGAAAAAAGGTTATACCTAGTGGGACTCGAGACTCAAATCTTTTACTTTTCTCATATAAACGTTAGAAAATAATTCGCATATATCATAGACGGATGAATAGCTTAAGACGATACTTCAGTGAAACGGCAATTAATTTTCAAATATAGGCGCGATGAAATTTTGGACTCGCTGGCAATCGGAGAGCAAACGTCGAACTGTGAATACGTCAATTTGTTTCGTGATGGCGACGGGGGATTAATTCTTAAATCGAGTAAAGATGACTAAAAACGTTACCCATCTACTTGAAAAAGAAAACATGTCAATGCATATACTATTATATTTACTAATAGAACAATAAACAGAACATTAAATGGACGCATGTTGGATTTATATGACAAATTATATTTCGTTCGGCAGGCGTCGTTTGTAGAATCTTCGCGTCGCGTAGTCACGATCGTTTTAGACCGTGCCCCAGCTGAGGTATAGCCTTAATAAGTAGATTTAGAATAAGTTTATATCACTTACTAAGAAAGTGAACGGCGTAGGTATGTTTTTTCCCATTAAGTATGTTATAGGTTTTCCAAAATCATAAGTATGTATATTAATATTAATACTTAAAAATAAAAGTCTTTAGGAAAAGAGTTTCGTTGGTGTTTTCAAGCTGTAAACGGTTATAAACGTACCCATGTATCTGTGATTGTTTCTCTGTTACTACTACACTACTCCAACACTATTTTAATTAGACCTCGTGGCCTGACTACGTACCTACCAACCTTACAAAATGTATAATTAAAGTAGGTTTATTTAAAACGGAACTTATTGTTATTCTTTCACCTATTTTACAACGTTTTTCTTAGCTTGTATCTATTCTTATTTGTCTGATGGTTCTTTGTCCGGTACAATACTTGCAATCGATTTTTAACTAACTTCCTGACTAGCTTCACATTTAAAACTTTTAGAATATATCAGAACACGATGCCAATGCATTTTTTTAATACTTTTAGCCATTTTAAATAGAATTGAATTCATTTTCAGTTAATTCTGTTTTGTATGAAAAGTTATTTCGACACCATTATTGGTTGCTAGGGGTCTGGGGTCCTAGCAACTAAATTGTTAATATATACGTGCGTTACTATGGAAATCAATATGACATGTCAAATTGACATTTCATTATTATTTCTATCAAGTACATTTTTTTTTGATCGTTTAAGCTAGCCAAGTCAAGTTTATATGATTCAACAGAAAATTTAAAAATTTTGTACGTAAAAAGTTCTTTTTATCTTGTAGTTATTTAAATACATTTTTGTTTGTCATACAAGGAATGAGAAAATTGATTTTTCTCTTCTGTACGGTCATTGGGAGACATCGACGCATGGTTAAGCTCGATTCGTAAGAATATTTTACAAGGGCTAGATTATTTTATGTCTTGACCCCGTTATAGGTAGCTAGTACAGGCCTCCTTCAGGAAGTTTATACGGAATATAGCGGGTTAAAGCTCAACGTCCAACTACTATATAGTAAGCGCTCTCATGCTAGGATCTAATAACTAACATAATTAATTATTGATATATAATCGTATAATATAATAATAGCATACTTTGAATTATGCAAAAACGACTGAACATAATATTATTTTAGTATACCTACGATGGCTTAAATGAAATAATCGGGTTTCAATATGAGTGCAAAAATAAAATTATTTATTACAACAATAAAAAACTAAAGACTGACTGAGCGAATATGGCCAAGATAGCAGAGGCGAAGGGTGGAGGTAGGCTGTAAAAATTCAACATAAATAATGCACACTGAATTTTGTCAGTGATACTCATTTGTTTTTATTGAACTAAGCAGATGGTGCTGGTTAGTTTGTATATCATACTTATTTGTTTTGATTGAATTACGAATTCATATTACAGATGGTGTTGGTTGGTTTTTTTTTTAATCATTAACCCCTGCCTGAATCAAACCAAAATCGATTCAACTTATTCTCCTATCTATTAAGTATTTATCTAAAATTATGAATGACTTAATGGCATAGTTTTAGATATTATTTATAGATAGACGAATATTTTTTGATTATATTCAATTACGCAGGATTTAATGGAATTTTAAAAACTAACACGCACTATCTACACACTGTAGGCATAGTTCAAAGGAAACAATTACGTTTGACTGACAAAATGTAGTGTGCACTATTTATGTCGGATCTTAACAGCCTACCTCCACCCTTCGTCACTGCAAGATAGTGCCCTTAAACTATTGTCCCAACAAGTAACTAGTTGTGTAAAAAAATAATATCTGCCGTAGTGTGCATATTTGTTCAATTTAAATACTGTTAGTAAACAATCAAAACTTGACGTGTCCACTATTTACCATTCAGAGATAAATGAAATTTTCTGTAATTCGATTGTCTCTCAATGATGTGATAAAAATAATGTTTATTATAAAATGATCTGCATATCTAATTACATACATACACACAGAGGCTATACGCTTACGTCATTGACTGAAATAGATATGCCTCATTGTGAATGTTACTTAAGTTGGACATGTCTCGATTTGAAAGTCAGCCCATTTTTAAAACCTCTTTCCAATATGAAACTGGCAGTGACGTCCCGTGGAGGTAGGCAGATTGAGCGTCGCTTGGGGGCGGCAGTTACTCGAAAAGCGGCAAATCGAGGAAAATCATTTGGAATATATAGAAATAGCTAAGAACCTACCTAAACTTAGTAATAACGAAAATATCTTTCCATTAAAAAAAATCAGCTCACTGGTTTTGTCGGGTTTGCAATATCTAGTTTACTTTCGTTGCCCGTCGACGTCCTCGCTGATCAGAAACGACACGAGCAGATTTGCGAATAATAAGTCTGATATTTTGTTAGTAATGTATCCATACAACACTTTTCTTAGATATTTGACTCGATGATGAAAATAATGTATAAAAAAATGAGGCGGCATTTTGGCGCTACCTAGGGGCGGCATTTTATCCAGGGACGTCACTGGAAACTGGTGCTTTTTGGTTATTATTAAGAGTCAAGCATATGTGTGAGTAGTTGTAGAATTATATTTGGATAATAAGTTATGTCAGTACGCTAGTAGTAGTTTAGAACATATTCAGTTATGATTGATACTTACATCTTATTATTAAAGGAGAATAACGATCTATCTACTCTGGAAAAAAAATTTATGACACTATTTTAGAATAGGTATTTTTAAATGATCGGTCACATAGCAAAAAAACTCGAAAATAAAAAATCTGAAAACCATTGTAAAAATCCCCGAAACAAGCATGGCCAAACAAAAGAAGTTATTTATTGTAATGAACTCTGGTAGGTACCTACGGACTTCACAAACCTTGGATTTTGCAACCATATGCGTGGATACTTTTTCATTATTGTCGGTGAAAACAACAATTAGGTAGATATTTAGACAATTAACTAATGTCATAAACGTAATCCGTCCCCGGCGGCATCCTGTTTGATCAGATTTTATTGCTTAGGGTCGAAATGTTTTTAAACGATCGACACATTAAACGTATTTTAGCTCAGTATATCCGATAAGTAGCTCGTTATAACAGTGAATGAATGTATGGAGAAAATCATAAACCAAAATGTCAACGAATGTTTCCTCATTACATCCGAGTATTCGCTATGCCCAAGTTCGTAATAACCGAGTTAGACTGTATGTATTATCTTATTTTGCTAAAACATCCTAACAACCTTTAGGATTAGGACTCATGCTATAGTTAGCGAAATGTAGATATTCTTTTACAGTTTTTATCGATGTCAAGAATAAACTATTATTTAGTTTAACTACCACTTAGTTGGCTTTTTGTATACCCAAAATAATATACCTACAACCCCATTCATAACAATGAACCCAATCTATCTATGTATGAGAGTGGTAGAAGGATGACTGTATTTAAGCATTAAGGAACCAAAAGAGGGGGCAAGCAAAATATATTTATTTAATAATACCTTTTCCCTGTTTATTCCACAAAATTAATTACTATTTCATTTTATTAACATTGATTAATACAATAAAACCTAACCAATTATTGCCAATTTGTATTTATAAATAAATTTTATTTTGTCATAATGTAGAAATTATAATATTAAACCTTGGCAATTAGTTGAAGATACACTGTGAAAATTTTTCAAAGCAATTTGGACGTTTAAAAATAAACTTCGAATTTATTGGGTTTTCATTATATACCACCTACAATGTCACACCATTGCGTAATTTTGACTTTCCAATGTCGGGTTAAATCATATTTTTTTACAAACTAACTAATCGATGAAATTTCATTTTTATTAATTCCGGGGTCTGAAACCCCTTCTAATTTGAGTTCTACGAATTGTATCTCATTTATTGTAAATGTAAACCTGGATAGAACCAATTATAGCTAATTCTGGTCATGTAATAATCTATCATCAGAATGATAATCAGATAAAATACATAAGTTTGAAAAATCTCAGAAACGTACCAATTAAAAAAAAAAGTTGGACCGATTACGACTACAGCAACTCACATCGTTCACTTTTCGGGTGAGTGCTCTAGTTTCTCATCGATCCATCTATGATTCATGCAAATTATTTCTAATAACTACGTTTTATCTGAGATTCGTCTAATTCCGCCAATCGAAGGAGATCGGCTATGTATCAATTAAGGTAAATGACATTACTTAATTATTTGTTACTCATGTCCGGCGCAAGCTAAATTTATAATCGACATTCTTGTACTTGGGAATAATATGTTTTTTTTATTTAATACCGAATATACACAATCATTCTTTATTGAAAATATCGCCTATATATTGTTATGAATGAATTATTATTGATCTTGGCAATTCAATATTTGATGATGATATTATGTTTATATTGATGTATTTTACTTACCTGCTTAAAATACAGATAATATAGAGAAGGACTCATGACCCATGGAGGGAAGTAAATCTTGTGTACCAACCTAGATAATTATGTCACAACAGAATGTGGACAGGAATACTTGTATTGTGCAATACCATTGGAATATTTATATGAAGGAATATTTTATAGGGGAAATATAGAACGTATAATTGGAGTGCAGAAATTTTATTTTATTTAATCACATATTTAAAAAAATATATTTATATTAAAGTTGTATGCCAAAACGAATTAATGATGAAAGTATAATGAAAATGGAGTGATCAAGCCAAAAATTATGATAAAGAAAATTTTGAAATGAGTATCATGAAAATATAATCAAGTCGGTCTTCTTCCATCTTTCCAATTTACTGACCATGATAACTGGACAAGTCATGGGAGTATCCACTGGATCCAGAGAAATCATGTGAAGAATAATCAGAAATTCCCTGGCTGTGGCCTCCGAAACTATGTCCACCGTTATGAGAGCTTCCTGCATCGATGTATACTGGGACCTTCTTCTCGACGATGTAAGGCTTGTTTACCTTGACTGGGTAAGGCCTGTCAACTGGAACTGGGTATGGCTTGGGTACCTTAACTTCCACTCGCTGGATGACTGGAACCTTGTATGGTACCTTAACTGGGTATGGGATATCCTTGTATACCTTATAATGGACGGGCTTATCGACGGTTACAGCGTATGGTTTGTTCACATGGACTGGGTAAGGCCTGTCGACGGGGATTTTGACGGGCACTGGTACTTTCCTCTCAACGTGAACTGGATAAGGCTGTGGGACATGGACGGTTTTCGTGATGACTTGTGGGGCTCCGTGGGAACCATAACCAGATTCTAGTCCTGAGCTTGAGCCACCAAAGCTGTGTCCGCCTCCATATCCAAGGCTTTGGAGTCCACGTTTTTCCAGTTTCTTCTCTTCAGATGCTCCTGCCAAGGCAAGGATGGCCGTTAAAGCGACCTGAAATCAATAAATAATACAATAATTAATTACCAAATAAGTATTTTTGGGCATCTTATATATACTAACATCCTATTTTACAACGTTTTTCTTAGCTCGTATTCTTATTTGTCCGGTGGTTGTTTGTCCGGTACAAATCTTTCAATCGATTTTTAACTAACTTCCCGACTAGCTAGACATTTGAAACTTTTAGAATATATCAGAACATGATGCCAATGTATTTTTTTAATACTTTAAGCCATATTTAAGTAGAATTGAATTAATTTTCAGTTAATTCTGATATGTATGAAAAGTTATTTCGACACGTTATAATATATACGTGCGTTACTATGGAAATCAATATGACATGTCAAGTACAATTTTTTTTGATCGTTTAAGCTAGTCAAGTCAAGTTTATATGGTTCAACAGAAAATTTAAAAACGTTGTGTATAAAAAGTTATTTTTATCTTGTAATTATTAATAATAAAATTATAAGACAAATTAAATAGAATTGTCCACAAATTTTAAAAATATTTCTGAATATTTTTTCGGTACATGAGAAAATTTAATCCATAAATAACACATAATTTCTTATTTTGATGTATTTAATAATGTTAATGAACTAACGGTTTTATTATTTTAGGAATTTCATGTTTCTACTAGAAATATAATCAAACAGGGAATCGGCTCTAAGAGCTATTATAATTTAGGCACATAATCATTATGTACCTAACTTATTTTCGGCAAAATCGGACATATGACACACTGGCTCTGATGTACAGATTGAATAAATGATTGCGATTATACTTTCATTATAAAGAGCCTATTGAAATGTAACTACATTATCTAGTCAAAATAAAAAAAAATAAGTAACTGGTTTTCATTGATACGCAAATATTTATATGAACTGATCATTTTAATAGACGCACTGTACATTTTTGTTGAAACTTAATAAAATGACTGACACTTTAAGCACAAGATATTATGTTGTAAAGTATTTTATTAATGCATAAAAATTGATGTAAATATTCGATCACAAGTTAAACGTTAAATTACTAAAAATAAAGTAAAGTTGACATATTAATAGGCATTTCATAGGCAACGATTGTTAGTCATTTGTCCAATCCATTAGAGCATCGCTCTGGATCGAACAAACATTGTAGAAAACAAAATGCGCATAATTATGCCAACAATTCTAGTAGATAAAAATATGCTAGATAGCATAATAAGTTATTTATCACAAAATAAAACAACTAAAAATCAAATGTAGATACTAAAATTACATTTAATTTATTGTTAAAAAATAAATTACAATTACAAAAACCATCATATTGTTAACTATTTTCAAGTAAATCTTGTATAATATTCTTGTTTAATTACGATAAATAGTAATCACTACCAAAACAACACAAAGGTGTCGACAAAAGCTAGATTAAATAACATGTACTAGATGCATATTTTTTAAACTTAAATTTCTATCCAAAAATACTGGATCTTATAAGAAAATACTAAGATGGTGATGGATTAACGGCTTTAGAAACGGAAATTAAATCGTCATAAATTGCGTTTTAAGATAAATGATTTTTTTTATTATTAGGTCAATTTTGGTTATCTGGAGAAATGGTTATATTTTTAATGATTACATGTAATATTTAAATATTGAAAAGAAACTTACAAAGACTTTCATGATGTGACTGTAATTGCTCAAACTTAGACAAGCTACTATGAGCAACTGGTACCTGTTAACTCTCTACCCTGCGGTTTTATACTCCAGCCGAAATTCACTCTGCCATAACGTACGTATGTTAATATTGTGGTTGATTTTATTAAATGTGCATATTTTTTCATGTAAAAGTTGTGCAAAAACTTCTTCGCGTTCGTAATTAATTCAATTGCTACAAAATATCCGCGTTAAAAAATACTAAAATTAGCTCTTTGTAATTATGCTCAGTCCAATTATAAAATATTAAAATATACTATCTAGCATTCAACTAAGTTCTTGGTAATATAGTTTAAATTAACATGTACCTAAATCAAAATTTAAAAAACCTTAAATGAAATCAAAAGCATAATGTTTATATATACACTTATTACTTTTTAATTGTAGTATTTTTCCACTGTAGACCCCCGCTAGGAATGGAACGATTTGGTGTCGCCGACTGGACCTCGTCTTGAGAAAAAAAATTAAATAGGGTGAATCTCGAATCTCGAAAAATGAATTTTCCGATATATCAAAAATCCTCATTTCTCAAGAAATTCTCAATGAGATTCTCGGGAAAAAATACCTTCGGCATTGTTCTGGATGGAATATCTTAAATTTCCCGTTTAATTTAATGTCAGTACAACTGGACGACGGACATCTGATCACCGTACCGATACATGACATGTTCGAATAAAAACATACATTTACAAGCTTAAATTTTACACCTGTAAGGTGCATACGCAAAAATATTTGTTTATAATTAATAGTAAAGTTAAATAATATGTATGGTTGTTTTGTACTTTCACATTCTATAATTCAAAATATAACGCACGTAAATTTCATTCATATAGGTATAGGTACGGCACCCAGTTGTCCGTTGTCCAGTCGGCAGTGCCAAATTATCCTAGATCCCTTTTATGCAATATTTGATTCGATTGTACTTGAAACGCGTAGTATTTACTTCCCGTAATCACGTATTTTTAACAATGTTTTCTGTTGTATCGAACTATATGTCAACATTTCACTTCCCTTCAATTACACTATGTATTGTCCTCTATACTTCATTATATTGTACAAGGTGGAAAGTCTATCTTAGTATGTATAATATATGTCTAAACTCTTATTAATTAATATGAAATTTATACTGGCATATAATTTCCATGTATGGCGTGAATATATTAATAAGTCGAAAAACATAAATTCTCAGGGCAGCTGTTTGCACGTTTGGTTTTCTGTGGTAAATCAGATAACATACTAGCTATTTATATTTTTTATTTATTATATTTACCACCAAAGTAAAATTTAAGCCATTCTTGATTTACCACAGAAAACCACCCTCACAAATAGCTGCCCTGAGGGATGATCTTTTTCGAGTTATGAATATATTCACACCATGCACTGATTTAGGAACAATCTCTATCGCTTATAAAGTTGGTACCTAATCTCATCTTTCGCCACCAAAAAAAATATTGCGTACCTATGTAAAAGTATTATTTTCACAATTAATAAATAATGAAGACATCAAAATGGCCAGAATGTCTTCTTAAAAAAACTAAAACTTTTCTTATTTATTTTGAAGAACCGCCACAATGTTGTATTATATGCACGTACAATTGAATTAACAACTATTTTTCAGCGTGTAATGCTAATAACAGCAACGTTATTTTTATTTGTTTTGTTCATATTTCATAGAATTAAAAATATTGTTTTTTTTTAAATTGGTATTACGCATAAGACCTATGCATATTTCAGGACTATTTATTTGGAAAATGTAAAATTATATTACTTATGTAAGATTTATTCTTCAATCGTATATCGTTGCAATCTTCGACAACTGGTAGGGTATCAGAATCTAAATAGTATAATAAAGGCAAGGAACAATTCCCCATATTATATACTAGACTGATTTTATGTTATACCAACTTACGAAGGGGAAATTAGAAAGTCCGAACAAATTAGAATAAAACTAGTAAAATGATGTATCTATTGTCTAAGAGTAAAATACTTTGCTAAAACACTGTAGGAGTAAAATAAGGAAAAACGAAATAATTACATAATAATATATACTTATTTTTAATTATATTTTGTTGCAGATCTTAAAATGATAATATTTTCTTTTATATTATTTAGCCTTCAATTCATAATAAAAATAAAAATATTTAAACGATTGAATTAATTAAAAAAATTAATATTTACAATAAAAACGTACTGACAACAATATTCAGATTCGTACGAAAAATAAGTTTTATTCATTGACGGGCTTAGGGATAAAAAGGGCCAAGGCAAATTACTAATTTTGAATGCCCCTAGAATAAAAAAAAATAAAGGCATACATTCCAAATGCTAACGCACCCAGTAAAAATATCAATGAATCTATTTCCTAGAATGACGTCCAATACGTAAAATAATTATTATTGTAGTTGACAGTTATGACAAAATATTATAATATTCGAGGTTTATTTTGACGACTACAAAATGTGTACGTATTTCTTTGACTATTTATGTTATAGGCCCATTTTATGTTACATGATTTTTTTATGCTTTGGGTAATTCTTTAACACATTGGCTGCTGACTAGATAATTACTTTTTAATCAGCACAGTTAAATAGCATGCTAATGATATCGAATGGCCACTTTAATCGTTACGCGATGGGCGCGTCTTTAGTGTCCAATGTATTAAATAGAATCTCATGTGTGATTAACGTATCTTTTCATGACTTCGATATAATTTAATATTTTTAACTGATTTGAACTGTTTCGAGACCTCTTTAAAATATCGTGATGAATCAATCGAAGAAAATCGCCGCTGCTTACATGCAACACATTGGCTCCGGTGTACAGATATTCAATGGCGCTGATTTATTCATGTTCTCCGTTTACTCATACATATAGTCAGCAAACTGGATCGATCGATTGATCTTTCGATTAGGAAGCGCATACGCTGCTGATTATGCTATTCAGGCTATCTACATAAATAACATCGGTCTGGAATAAAACTATCATTCTAAACCAGTGGTTCTCACATGAAATTCAACTGTGACCGCACAATTGGCATTGATAATTCGATGAAAACGTCTGGTGGCCGCACCAAATTTCACTTTTGTTGTGATTGAAAAAAATTAAAGCTAAATTTTAGTTACTAAAAAATATATCAATTTATTTATAGACGAGTCCATTTAATAAAAGAGATTTGAACATTTTAGTACATTTATATTTATTTAAAAATAATGCAAAATTTTCCAATGCAAGCCTGCTTCTAAGTTTATATCAGCTGTCAACTGGCTTCGATATTTATTTTTTATGAAGTGCATTACACTGAATGATCTTTCACAGTCTTCTTCTTATTGTGCCATCCCCTAGCAGAGGTCGGCCACCATCAAGGCGATCTTATCTTTATCGTCTGCTACCCGGAACAGTTCAGTGGAGCTGCACTCGTACCAATCACGGAGGTTCTCAAGCCATGAAATGCGACGCCGTCCTCTGCTACGCTTCCCATTGATCTTTCCTTGAATGACGAGTTGGGGAATGCTGTATTTTTGTCCTCTCATAATGTGGCCGAGGTACTGTAGTTTCCTGGTTTTGGTACTACGTAGAACTTTTCGGTCCTTCCCCATTCGATTGAGAACTTCAACATTTATCACCCGGTCAGTCCAAGGAATTTTGAGAATGCGTCTATACAGCCACATCTCGAAAGCTTCAAGTCTCCGTGACATCTCTTGGTTTAGCGTCCATACAGTCAGTATACAGTAGTAAAAAAAATCGACAATATTAATATAGCAATAAATTGTTGCAAATTCTCTCAATTGACTTGATTCTTGGTCAACGTATAACTTCGATCAATTTTTTTTTCATTCAATTTTATAATTTTACTAGCTGAAGTACCCGGCTTCGCACAGGGTCGCTTCGTGGTTATATTTATCTTAGATATTTGAAAAATAATAAAAGGTAATTATTTTTTTAATATTAAAATATCAGTGTAATACAATATGGCAATATGAAAATAATTCTAATAGGAGTAAAGGTCAAACATAAGAACACTAAATTAAAATCCAATCCAAAATATGAAAACGTTATTAATGTTATTAATATGTAGTAAAAAAAAACAAAATTGGATGGAACAAACAAACAACAAACTTTGTATTTTATATAATAATAATTTAGAAACCTTCGCCGGTGTGCGCACAACAACTGACGAAAGTTTCATCGCAATCGGATGAATGGTATAGGAACGCATACGAATAGAAGTAGAAGATGATTTTCTAATTCAGAAACCTTCGCAGGCGTGCGCACGACAACTCACCAAAGTTTCATTGCAATCGGATGAATGGTATAGGAACACATACGAATAGAAGAAGAAGATGGTTGTACTAATTCAGAAACCTTCGCGGGTGTTGGCACAATTACTGACGAAATTTTTATTGCAATCGGATGAATGGAATAGAAACGCATACGAATAGAAGAATATAGAATAGAAGAAGAAGAAGAAGAAGATAGTTGTACTAATTCAAAAACCATTGCGGGTGTTACCACAACAACTGACGAAGGTTTCATCGCAATCGGATGAATGGTATAGGGACCATACAAATAAAAGAAGATAGAATGAAGAAGAAGAAGAAGAAGAAGAAGATGGTTGTACTAATTCAGAAACCTTCGCGGGTGTTGGCACAATTACTGACGACAATTTTATTGCAATCGGATGAATGGAATAGGAACGCATACGAATAGAAAAATATAGAATAGAAGAAGAAGAAGATGGTTGTACTAATTCAAAAACCATTGCGGGTGTTACCACAAAAACTGACGAAGGATTCATTGCAATCGGATGAACGGTATAGGGACCATACGAATAAAAGAAGATAGAATGAAGAAGAAGAAGAAGATGGTTGTACTATTTCAGAAACCTTTGCGGGTGTTAACACAACAACTGACGAAGGTTTCATCGCAATCGGATGAATGGTATAGAGACCATACAAATAAAAGAAGATAGAATGAAGAAGAAGAAGAAGAAGAAGAAGATGGTTGTACTAATTCAGAAACCTTCGCAGGTGTTGGCACAATTACTGACGACAATTTTATTGCAATCGGATGAATGGAATAGGAACGCATACGAATAGAAAAATATAGAATAGAAGAAGAAGAAGAAGAAGAAGATGGTTGTACTAATTCAAAAACCATTGCGGGTGTTACCACAAAAACTGACGAAGGATTCATTGCAATCGGATGAACGGTATAGGGACCATACGAATAAAAGAAGATAGAATGAAGAAGAAGAAGAAGAAGAAGATGGTTGTACTATTTCAGAAACCTTTGCGGGTGTTAACACAACAACTGACGAAGGTTTCATCGCAATCGGATGAATGGTATAGGAACCATACGAATAAAAGAAGATAGAATGAAGAAGAAGAAGAAGATGATGATTTTTCTAATTCAAAAACCTTCATGGGTGTGCATAAAACCACTTACCAAAATTTCATTGCAATCGGATGAATGGTATAGGAACCATACGAATAGAAAAATATAGAATAGAAGAAGAAGAAGAAGATGGTTGTACTTATTCAAAAACCATTGCGGGTGTTACCACAACAACTGACGAAGGTTTCATCGCAATCGGATGAATGGTATAGGGACCATACGAATAAAAGAAGATAGAATGAAGAAGAAGAAGAAGATGCTTGTACTAATTCAGAAACCTTCGCGGGTGTTGGCACAATTACTGACGACAATTTTATTGCAATCGGATGAATGGAATAGGAACGCATACGAATAGAAAAATATAGAATAGAAGAAGAAGAAGATGGTTGTACTAATTCAAAAACCATTGCGGGTGTTACCACAAAAACTGACGAAGGTTTCATTGGAATCGGATGAATGGTATAGGGACCATACGAATAAAAGAAGATAGAATGAAGAAGAAGGAGAAGAAGAAGATGATTGTACTATTTCAGAAACCTTTGCGGGTGTTAACACAACAACTGACGAAGGTTTCATCGCAATCGGATGAATGGTATAGGAACCATACGAATAAAAGAAGATAGAATGAAGAAGAAGAAGAAAATGATGATTTTTCTAATTCAGAAACCTTCATGGGTGTGCATACAACCACTTACCAAAATTTCATTGCAATCGGATGAATGGTATAGGAACCATACGAATAGAAAAATATAGAATAGAAGAAGAAGAAGAAGAAGATGATGATTTTTCTAATTCAGAAACCTTTATGGGTGTGCATATAACCACTTACCAAAATTTCATCGCAATCGGATGAATGGTATAGGAACGCATACGGGACAGACAGACATACAGACAGACATACATTCATTTTTATATATTAGTATAGCCTATACTCTTCGCGCAAGTGCAAGCAATAAGTTTACAAAGATTTATCGCAATCGGATGAACGGTATGGCTGCGCATTCAATACGAACAAACAAACACACAAATATTAATTTTTATATATTAGATAAATGAAGTTTTGAATTATTATTCGGTAAACTGATGGTGGTCGCACATGAAAACCACTGCTCTAGACGCAAACCAATAATTGATCTTTTTAAAAGTATTGTTTATTGGAAGTATTAATTTACAAGAATACTAAGAATTATATTTCAAATATATATATATATAATATATTGTGCAATATATTATTGCTGGTAATAATAATAAGCTGCGTGTCCAAGACAAAAAAAAAACACTTCGAAGATAATTTAACTATATGTATTACTGATGTGTCTACAACTTTTCATGTAGATAGATATTATGTTTGATTATCATCTAACAAATAAAATTTCGACAAAATCATGTAAGTACCGAAATTCAGCAATGTTTTTCGAATTAGATGACTGTGAAGCGATATAATTTAATATGTTACATACTTTGATGCATTTGGTTAAGAATAATTTTAAGAAAATGTGCTTTAATTAGTATTGCTTCATTCTCTGAGCGAGTATAAAAAGGCAAAAGCACTCAATCAAGACATCACTCGCTTTCGGCAGAGGCAGTAGAAAACATTCTAGTAATTTAAATTTGAGAATATGGCACCACTGGTGAGTCAAAAAAAAAAAATAACCGGAAATACTTATTTTAATCTTCTTTATATGGAATTTATTTATCATAATAGTTTTTTGTTATAAATTTAATAGCATAACGTACATACATACTATTAAAATGTTTCAAGTAATAATAAAAATGCCTGCAATAAAATAAAATACGTACAATTTGTCGTATTTATATGTTTTACAAAAATAATTTTCATATTTTAACTTAAAAAAATGTAAACTATTTCGCACTCATAGATAAATAGTTTGGTTATACATGGTTATAGTAATACACTTTTCTATCATTCATTTTTTTGAGTATTTTTTATTAGTCAATAAGAATATAAAACAATTTTAAAAACCATTAAAAATATGCGTTTATTGAATATCCGTAAAATAATAAGATCCTATTAAATTTTAACATTAATATTGTGTAGTTTGAGTGTTTGAGATTTTCACTTTTCTTTGTATGTTTTTGAAATATATATTTGGATTTTCACCGTGTGTTCTGTCTTCTTCTTTCATCGATGTTTCGTGCTTATTGCAAAGGACATTATCAAGAGATTCGAAACGTCGAAAAAAAAAGAAAGAAGAACACACGCCAAAAATCTATTTCGAATATATAATTTCTTATTTTCTTAAGATCATAAACATATTTTTGATGTATTTTATATTTTCACGTAGTAAAGTGCTTTCAGAACTAAATCCCTAACAACTATAAATATTTAAAAAAAGGGAAGTACTTAATCAATTCTGCATCAATGACCGTAATTATTATTAAATAGAGTATATATTAAAATGATGTATAAAAAGTTATGACCTGTTTTTATAAAATATTGTTTTTTACCATGTCCGATCATAAAAGATCAAATGGGCCTGTACAGAGTAGAGGTTTGTATTAAGAGATTTTTTTTTTTACAAGAAACATATGTTAGCCACTTGCTCAACCTATTAGTTCCATACTCTAACTCTAACTCAAACATAAATTGAAAAACAATATGTGTATTTTCCAGACCTTGGATTCGAACCTGGTATATTATAGGCCGACGATATTAAATATACGTATGTAAAATAATGTAACATTACATATCATGGAAAATCATATTCTCCAGTAGGATGTATGTTAGGTATAAGTACTTGCGGTAAAATATGAACCAATAAACACATATTGAAATAATTTTGAAAAACCTCAGAGAGATAGATAGGCATTAGAAAAATAACTAAAAAAAAATAAGATCTAGTTTCTATAATAAATAATCTAACATTCTTAAAACCTTGCGAATATTCAATATAGAAATAAAATAATATTGTTGACATTCACATATTGTTTAAAAAGTGTGATTTTTATTTAGCCAACTGTATTCGGCCCCGTAATTAAGGGATTGTATTACGCTTCGGTCTCTACTATAATGTGCTTGAAAATTGTACGAATTCCACCACTTAAAATTTTATTTCATCATCATCATCAGCCGGGATCACTCCACTGTTGGATGAAGGCCTCCCCAAGCTTCTTCCAACTCTCTCGGTTCTGTGTATTTCGCTGCCACGTATTTCCGTCGAGCTTAACCAGTTCGTCAATCTAGCGGCTTTTAGGGCGACTCTGTGGCCGTTTCGTGCCCTTTGGATATCACTGGATGACGGCATTTGTCCAGCGGCCCTCCTTTCATGTGCCTCGCCCTTCTCCATTTCAGCTGATTGGCAACGTCAAAATTTTATTTAAAACTTTCCAATTATCTCTATTTGTCAGGAATGTCAACTGTTTAGTTTAAAACATGGCGTAATGAAGTTTAATAATATGTGTTTTTTGTGTATTTAAATATCCATTTCTTTATTTTTATTTCAGACTTGGGTTGGATTAGCGGTGCTTCTGGCTATCGCAGGAGCAAGCGAAACCAAAACGCAAGAAAAGCGAGGAATTCATGACCTCGGCTACGGTGGTGGACACGGTGGAGACTACAGCTCTGGATCCAGTTATGGAGGTGGCGATTTTGGAGGCGCTGGTGGTGATGGCGGTGCTGGATTCGGCGGTGGTGCAGGTGGTGGAAACGTCATTACTAACACCGTTCAAGTACCAGTACCGCAGCCCTACCCAGTCACAGTTGATCGACAAGTCCCCGTTCCGGTCCAGGTTCCAGTCAACCGACCATACACCGTAGAAGTACCACAGGCTTACACCATCACCAGAGAACGAGCAGTCCCAGTGTACGTCAACAGACCAGTACCTTACACCGTCAGAGTTCCAGTCCGAGTACCAGTTGTACAGAGAGTAGAAGTACCAGTCCCAAGACCCTATCCAGTTCCAGTTGACAGGCCTTACACTGTTAATGTACCTCAAGCTATTGTAATTGAGCGACAAGTACCAGTTATCATCAATCAGGGCGGCAATGGAATCGGAGGAGGCAATGGACTCGGAGGTGGTAACGCTTTAGGAGGAGGTGCTGGTGGATTTGATGGTGGATTCGGCGGACAAGGTGGTGGTTTCTCTGGACATGGTCTTTCATCTGACAGCTTTTCTTCCCACGGAGGATATTCTCATGAGCTTTCATCTGGTGATTACTCGTCTGGCCATTCTCATTCCAGTGGTAGTGTGTCCTCTCACAAAATTACAGTGCATCATTAAACAATTAACAGTGATGTGCGCCGATGCCGACCTCACGCAACATTTGAACTAAATATGTCTTTGAGTTGCAGTTTCTTGAGATCTCATTGATTGTTTGTTTGATGTAGTCAATAGTCAATCTATCCACCTAACTATGTATGTATATTATGCCTTCATGATATAATAAAAAAAACGTTTCATTTCAAATAAATAACTCATTATTTCAAATTGATAATTACCGCTGCCAAATGTGACTAAAGAATGTTCATGAAAGCTCGCTTTGAGTAAAGTGCCAGAAATAATAACACAGTAACCTATTTTACTTATCACGTGTTGTTATTCTGTCAATTGCCAATCAAAACCATATCCATTTTTTTAAATTTAAAAATTCATATTAATACTTTGGACGCTGAAGACGCACTTGCTCGTAATGGCCAGGCGGCCGATCGATGTAATTAACATGCATTTTAAAGGTGCTAACTAAAATCTCATTATATAGTCAGCAGCGAATGAGTTAATATCTAGATCAGTGGTTCTTAACCTTGTTGGAGGTACTGACCCCCACCAGTTTTATATCCGCATTCACCGAACCCTTTTTAATTGGAAAAATAAAATATGATTTTTTCCAAATTCAAAACATAGGTATATATTTTACTGGTGCATAAAATGAACCGTGCAACAACATCAATGTACTGAACAAAAACATAATAATGAATATTTACTGCAAATCAGTGTGACTTCTGCTGTTGCCTTTCAGAGACCAGTTGAGATATGCGCGGCTTCACCTTGGCAAGTGCCACTCTCATGTCATTTTCGCAACAAAGTCACTTTTCTTCGTTTTTATGTCCAGTATCCTCGAAAAGATCACAAGTCGACTACTGAGCGCACCAAATTCCCTGCAGCACAGATAGGCCAAGCGATGTTGCGTGATCACCTGCAGCCAATGATGGCCAAGCGGGGTGTGTCATCACGTATCGTATGAGTCTGGTGTGTGTCTTGACCTCCGCCGGACCTCTGAGACTGACTCACCGAACCCCTGGGGTTCGATCGAACCTAAGTTAAGAACCACTGATCTAGATACTCGTATATGTAGAGCAAAGAAACTTTTATAACATTGAATAATCAACATCAGACAAGTACATCAAAAGTGTCGCTACTAAATTAGTTTTAAAATGTGGTTTTCATTAGGGATTACAATATCGAATGAATATATCAATACCTATATTTCGGTATTTTATATCGAATATAAATACCGGTATTCGTCAAAACATATTATAGAAAAAAGAAGTACCTGTAAATAAGTAATATAACTATTAAAATTTAATTAAACCACTATTTTATAGCAATCTAAAGTACCTACCTATGTTTATTATGTTGACCTTTATAAATATCTATAGATCATATAAATCTAGGCACAAGAACATTTCTCAAATTCGTTTTGTTGATTGATATACTTTCAACGTTGGATCAATAGTCAAGTTATAGAATAATTGGAAATAATTGTCACGAGCGTTTTATTTTTCGAATGTTATGTTAATTCATCAATTCTATACGTATATTCATATATTGTATAATTTGATTTTAATGTTATTTAACTTTTGTTGGTGTTAGTCAATATACTTGCGTTTTGGAAGCATACAAGTATACAATAAATAATTTAATATAGAATATAGTATTAAGTAATGAAAAAATGACATTTAATTCATTTTCAAAAAACATAAACGTGTACGATTTCTTAATACCAAAAATACCGGTATTTTTGATTTTTGAAACCAGTATTTCGGTATCGATTAATAATTGAATACCGGTATTCCAATCCTTAGTTTTCATATCAATCGCATGCGAGTACTCGAGCATATCAGTTTTTTTTTTATAAATATACAGTATTATCTTTAAATTTAGATAATATTAAATATTTAAAACCCGATTATTTTTGAATAGTCCAAAATAACAACTGCAACATCATACCGACTTCACATACAAGCACACATGAGTTTTTTTGATGTTCGTCATTATCATAATAATTACAAGATAAAAAGAACTTTTTATATAGAACGTTATTAAATTTTCTGTTGAATCATATAAACTTGACTTGACTAGCTCAAACGATCAAAAATTTGTACTTGATAGAAATAATACTGAAATGTCATTTTGACATGTCATTGATTTTCATAGTAACGCACGTATATATTAATAATTTAGTTGATAGGACCCCAGACCCCTAGCAACCAATAATGGTGTCGAAATAACTTTTCATACAAAACAGAATTAACTGAAAATGAATTCAATTCTATTTAAAATGGCTAAAAGTATTAAAAAAAATGCATTGGCATCGTGTTCTGATATATTCTAAAAGTTTTAAATGTGTAGCTAGTCAGGAAGTTAGTTAAAAATCGATTGCAAGTATTGTACCGGACAAAGAACCATCAGACAAATAAGAATAGATACAAGCTAAGAAAAACGTTGTAAAATAGGTGAAAGAATAACAATAAGTTCCGTTTTAAATAAACCTACTTTAATTATACATTTTGTAAGGTTGGTAGGTACGTAGTTAGGCCACGAGGTCTATTAAAATAGTGTTGGAGTAGTGTAGTAGTAACAGAGAAACAATCACAGATACATGGGTACGTTTATAACCGTTTACAGCTTGAAAACACCAACGAAACTCTTTTCCTAAAGACTTTTATTTTTAAGTATTAATATTAATATACATGCTAGTATACATACGTCTAGCTAGTCGAGAAGTTAGTTAACAATCGATTGCAAGATTTGTACCGGACAAAGAACCACCGGACAAATAAGAATACGAGCTAATAAAATCGTTGTAAAAATGGACAATTCTGGTTTTTATTCTATATGTCATAATTTTTTCTTAGTAGAACGTCATTATTGTGCATAAGTAATATCTACCATAATATAATATATTATATACCATAAACCTATAAATATATATTGCAATTCAATAACCTATGAAGATGACAAATTGACTTAATTGATTGAATACATAAAGTAATAATATTCCATATTAGGTATGTATTAGTAAAAGGTAAACTATACCACACTAGCCTAGGTGGGCGGTCGTCTTAAAAATCTTAGGTTACGGGTTTGATCCCGCGGTTGTAAAAATGCTTATCGTTTTTTTTTCGATATATTGTGATTAATCCAATGCATTGACCCAATTGGTTGGGCGAATGGCTAATTGCCATTTATTGTAAAAAATATATATTAGAATAGCCTCCAGTATGTGGCTTTGGAGTAGGAATTTACTTTAACCTTTTTAAATGTAAATCTTAGTCAAAGTTTTGCTAGTAATTGTTACTACATACAAAGTTGGCTGACTTTGGAAAGATTAAAAATAAAGGTTGAAAGCAGTTTGGTTTATCACCTTATGCCGGTCAGGCTTTTAAACGTAAAAGATACAAAGCCCTCTGAACTTCCCAAAAGGTTAACAAATAATTCGTTTATGTGACATACTTTTAAAGCACATTATGTTATATACAGACGTACATATTGAACATAAACATATTTATAACATATTGTGTTTAAGTTTATCCCATATTTCTCCACACTCGAGAATTGTACCTCCTAGCTTCTAAATAACTACAATTCGATACCCTAGTTCAATAGGGGAACAATTCATAAAACCTTGTTCCAAGATAATGGCGTTTGAATTTTTTGCAGTAATTCTCATTTTAATTTTAAAGCCTTGATTTCGATGAGAGTATATGTTTTTTTTATATTTAATTTAGTGGAATTCATCAATACACAATGAAATTAAACATTTTAATAAGGAATTAGCCAATAAATTTGATTATATAACGGAATTACTAATTAATCTCAGAAAGGGTTATTCGATTTTATGACACATTGAAGAAATTTTTTACTATTTTTTTTTGCTGAATTATAAAGATAAGATTTTTCTCCATTGAATGGCATTCTTAACTCAAAACCTTTAAATTTTGAGTTGTTCCCCTATTGAACTGTGGTATCGAATTGTTTATTTTTAAATTTATATGTAAAAAATGATATTGTTAAAAACTACACCACTTATTTTGCTTGACTATCCATAAATATATCCAAAATATTTATATTGTAAAATTATAAATTTAATTATTATTTATAATTTCAATAAATGTTTTTTGTTTCTTTTTAAATCGGTTAGCATAAATATTTGTTTTATTGTATATTTTTTACTCGTTGACAATGTTCCTCTAAAGCAAACGAAATTGGTTAGAATAACAAAAAAGTAGGATTTGTACTTACTATAATATTATGTTGTGATTCATTTTAATTAAAAATATTTAACTTTCGCACAAAACTCTCACCGAAGTACTCACCGTGTTTGCTCTAAGCGCATCCGCCAAACTAATATTTGCTGGCTTCACTTCTTAAAATGTAACTCTTTTATTTATATGTCTTCTATCTAACTCTAACGTATATTATAAAGATTGTACGCGTGCCGAATGTTTTCTCATTTGCACGTATGCTTGTTCTTGTTCATGCCTTGTACTACGCACATAATATTCTATATAAAAGTATGGCAGGTTATGGATATTAACAATCAGTTATCTTTAGATACGCTTTTATTGATAAGTCGTTACAGGTACAGATAATATGAACATGAAGTAATAATAATTATTTGATGAGCTCTCAAAGAATTGCAACTCAAAAACTGATTATTAATGTTTACAATATTCACAAAGCAGGCAGCGGCCATTTTGTTTTTAATGATGATGGGTGATCTTTTGGTATGACACAGCTCCACCAGAATGGGAATGACTAGAGTAATCTGAAGATGATCCAAGAGATGAATATCCGCCATGAGAAGAATATCCGCTAGAAGCACTATGCCCTGAGAAACCTCCGCCTTGCCCGCCGAATCCTCCATCAAATCCACCAGCACCTCCTCCTAAAGCATTACCACCTCCAAGTCCATTGCCTCCTCCAATTCCATTTCCTACTTGATTGATGATAACTGGAACTTGTCTCTGAATGACAATTGGTTGAGGTACATTTACAGTATAAGGCCTGTCAACTGGAACTGGGTAGGGTCTTGGCACTGGTACCTCTACTCTCTGGACTACTTCAACTTGGACTGGAACTCTGACGGTATAAGGTACTGGTCTATTGACGTATACTGGCACTGGTCGTTCTCTGGTGATGGTGTAAGGCCTTGGTACTTCTACGGCGTATGGTCGGTTGACTGGGACTTGAACTGGAACGGGGACTTGTCTATCAACGGTGACTGTGTAGGGCTGTGGTACTGGGACTTGAACTGTGTTTGTGATGACTTGGTTTCCACCAGCAGCTCCACCACCAAATCCAGCGCCTCCATTACCACCAGCGCCTCCAAAATCGCCTCCTCCAAAGCCAGATCCAGAGCTGTAGTCTCCACCAGATCCAAATCCTCCTCCATGTCCTGAGAAATCTTGTCCAGAACTGTGTCCGCTGTATCCATGATCTTGAATTCCTCGTTTTTCTTGGCGTTTCGCTTCAGTTGCGCCAAACATTGCAAACAAAACCACAAGGGCAATGCATTTCTGAAAATGTCAAAATATTTAAGTATTTTGATCTATCACCATTCGCTGAGACTAAGTCTAGTAAAATTAAAATTTAACAATTTACATGTTTCAGGGATGTACAATTGGTACTACATATTATCCGCTTAATAGATACTTTAATATTTACATTTATTATGTAGGAACGAAATACTGTTAACTAATCAATATTAATACAATACCAACCATTATTGGTGCCATCTTGTAAATATGGTGAGGAGTGTCTTCACAGAGCCGCTGCCTTGAACGACTGATGCATTAGTAAAAAGTTATTTCCTTTTTATATCAAACTCAATAAACTGTGGTAGTGATAAATAATTAATGCATATTAATTCTTTACATGCATGTATGCGCTTGGAATAATCCAAAAGTGAGATAATGCTTCTAAAATGCATTACCGAATTTTTAAATCACATCAGATAATCAAATAACATATTATAAATGTGGCACGTAATTATAAAATACTTGTGAATATTTGGACCATAACCAAGTCAGAAAATTATATTAATGTATTAGATCTTGTGATAGATTTTCACATAGAATTTAACTAAATTTACCATGAAAAGATTACTCAAGTACATTGAATGATTTGACGATATTCTGATAAGCAGTTTATTGAAGAATAGTGTAAAATTTGTTTAATATATTCAGTTTAATTTACATATATTACAAACTACCATATTAAATTCAATAAACATAAAGAAACGCATTTAAATATTGAATAATTACAATCATCAGTCGCGAAGACTACCTGTTGGATGAAAGTAAAAGATTATAACGAACAAATATAGTAATCAGTAAGTAGAGTTGGGTTTCGGGAATTTCCCGACGGGAATTCTCGAGAAATTTTCGAAATTTTCAATCCCGAATCTCGAGAATTGAAATTTTTAATATTTCGGGAAATCCCGGATCCCGAGAATCTTTTCTCGAGATTTGGGATTTCTTTATTATTAAATATTAATTGAAAAAACGATTTTTCTATATGAAAAAAGTACACAGAAAACATAAAACGTTCAAAGACTGATCGGGGCATTTAACACAATTAAGCCAACTTCAACTCAAAATGAGTGCAATTTTTCAACATTAGGGAATTTTGTTTCTCAAAAACGTACGCGATTGTCAAACGCAGCGATTGACAGTCTGTATTTTTTGAAATTATATTTTAATAAGTATTTTTTTGAATTATTTTTGTTTTCCTACATCTATTTGTTGGCCTTCTTACATAAATAAAAAAAACATATTTTTTTGGAATTTGTCTGTTTTTACACTGATTTGAGGATTTTTTTACAGGTTTTTTTTTTAAAATTTCCCGATATCTCGAGAATTCTTGAAAATTCTTTTCTGGAAATCCCAAATCTCGAGATTGAGATTTTCTCGGGAAATACCTAGCAGTAGGTATTTTATACTATAATATTCTGCAGCGCTATAGTATGTATGCAGTAGGCATGTCCAACGAATCATCAACCCATATGAATTGAATCGTGTACACTCAATAAAATTCTAATACAATATTATTTAATTTAGATTTTTAAATGCAAGAATTAACCGTTCCCATTTTTATTTCCTTAATCGTTTAAGTCGTTTCCAAATTAACCAAGAGGAAGCCCTATTACTGATATTGAATGCGCGTTGTGTTTTCGTAATAAATGATAATGAAATTATACAGACCTCAATAGTAAAAGCCCTAAAACCCGCTGTATCGACGATTGGTTGAATGTATATGACAGCGAAAAACTAGGGTTTACAGATCTAATGTTAATCACCCCCCCCCCCTCCTCCATACACATTAATCTACAAAACATTAAATAAGAGACGCGCCATGCGGGGGTGCAAAGCACACAGGCCGTAGGATTCAGGGGGCGGCAAAATTTACAGATTTTTTATAACTAAGATTTTTATAATATCTAATATTTAATTATACTCGTATCATAAATCAACTCAAGTATTTAACTTGAATCCAATGTTGGAATATAAAATGTATCTAGGTACATGTGTTTTATTCTATTAAAGGGTGGTAAATCGCATATTTTGGTGCAAAATATATTTAAACATAGAAAATAAATAATAATCTTATACACTTGTATATAAATATACTGAAAAGCATTGCTTAGAAGTCTTCATAGAACGGTCTAGAATTATAGCATGATAGACATACAATATTTTTGAAAAATATTGATATTTACATTTATGTATATATACATATGATACATAGCTAGAAGATTAAGCCAATCACTGAGGTATTATGGGGCATTATTTTAATGAATTGGCTCAATGCATAGTAAAAAAAATTGCAATTTTGTTCATGGAAAAACAAAATATTTTTTGTTATAAGTTAATAATATAATATATGAGGCGCCGAGCGCCAAAGGAGCTCAAGCACCACTTAACAAAAGTGCTACAAAATGGCAGACAAGTTTTCAATTAATAAAATAATAGAGAGAATAAAATAGTGATTTAAACTATTTTCATTTATATAAGGTAAATTGATATAGTGAGGGCGGAAATTTTAGGTGTTACCCCTGACGCGACACTGCATCAAACTATAATAATTAGAGTTTTTCTCTCCTGTTTAGTTGTGTAAAATATATAAACGTACGGTGGATGATTTCCTCTAATCTCTGTAATACAGATACTACAGATAAAAAA
Organism: Rhyacophila brunnea; assembly: GCF_057557595.1. Classification (NCBI taxonomy): domain Eukaryota; kingdom Metazoa; phylum Arthropoda; class Insecta; order Trichoptera; family Rhyacophilidae; genus Rhyacophila; species Rhyacophila brunnea. The sequence continues at coordinate 20,915,680 of NW_028232860.1, forward strand.
CTCAAATTACCAAAATTACTCCTGATCAAGCTCAAACAGGCCTATGGGGAGGCCTTCATTCAGCAGTGTATTCACCTCAAATGATAATGATGAACATGATGATACAAATGGGCATCAGATAGACCTGTGTTTTAAAATATATTTCAAATATAGTCGTAATAAATCCAACAGTAATTCGTAATAATACTCGGGTTGGCGTAACACTATTAATATTCTGCTCATACGAATTAAAGTAATGCATTTTTTTAGGAATTAGGAGATATAAATGACCTACGTAATATGCATGCATCGATGTAGAACAGCTTATTTAAAATTTGCACTTATTAGTAAATCATCACAGAAGAGAATTTTTGACACTCATTTTTATTACTTTTAAGAATATTTTTACTTTTAAGTGGGAGATTTTATATAAAAAGATTGTATACTGAAGTCAAAGTATCAGTTGCATCTGACAGCAGTTCATAAAACCATCAATATGAAACTCATGGTAAGTGTTCATATTGTATATTATTGCCAAAGATACATCTAAATAATATCAATGAAATTTTAGTAAAGTTATACTATTTAATTTAATTTAAGTTGTACTATTTTTCAATGCCATTATATTAATATAGTAAACTTTTACTCTGAATAATATATGCATTTTTATGTCAGTGTTTCCGGCTAGCTGAAAAACAATCAAATATACTTACTCAAATGAGTTTAATGATTAATACATTATTTGGGTTTACATCCATGGTTGCACAGTGGGTTGAATGCACATAACTGCGACGATCCAATAGCTTCGGCCAATGACTGATTGGCATTCCTACTATGTTAACATTACAATCTTCCACTATGGAGGGATAACGGGTTTGATTTAGAATTACGTGAAATTACATAGCTATATTTGTTGACACCCACGGTGGCCGCGCGGCTTAATCTTCGAAATACAAATAATATTGTGATTATTGTAATTGTATTTCGTAGAATCAATATTTTGTTTAGTCTGAGATTGCTCTTTCTGATAGTAAAGACTTAATGAATGAGTTAGCGAGATAAAAATAGTAAAGTAAATCATGGTCAAACACCCACGGTGGCCGCGCGGCTTAAGCGTTGGACTAACACGCCGTGGGTCCCAGGTTCGAATTCTGGGTCTGGCAAGTATACATATTGTTTTTCAATTTGTGTATGAGTCAGAGTATGGACCTAATATGTTGAGCAAGTGGCTGACATCCATTTCTCGTAAAAATAAAATCTGTTAATACAAACTTCTACTCTGTGGAGGCCCATATGATCCTATTAGGATCGGACATGGTCGAAAAAAAAATTTTTTTTGAGAGTTGTATTATAATATGTTTATGGTTGATGGATATTTAAACGACCTGAACAAGCTGAGTAAATCGAATTCTAATTTGAAAATTCGATTGTTAATTTAACCTAAGACTACTGATTTATATATTTTATAAATGAGGTCTAGTTTTCAAATCATAGTTCTGTGGCAAATAGCCAAAAGCTTATACGTCCAAAATATGCCTTTTTGTATTTTGATTGATATGTAATGGTTAATATAATATTTTTAAATTGTCAAAAGCTGCCATGTCTACTATACATAGTGCTATCTCTAATTCAGTGTGACCATACATGATATGTCACATTACTTAAAAATATAAGGGTCATATCTTGATAAGTGCTCGCCCTGTAAAGTAGAGACTTTGGACATATTATCAGATTTTGGCTATTTGCCACAGGTTTATTAATATTTCATTTAATCATGTTTTTACTGTGTGAATGTGGAAGATTTGAAGTCGCTATGAAAATAATAACTAATCTAAAAAAATTAGAGGTGGAATAAAATGATATTGTCTTTTCCTACAAAGCAGTTTCACCTTTGAATCCTTTTCACTCATAAATAAATATGTACTAACTCTTTACTTTATATTATGCCACTTGTTAAATCCTATATTATTGTATTTCACCAATGATTGCATAAAGTTAAGATAATATAGGATATAATATGTCAATTATAAAATTTATATCTTAACTAATTAGTAATAGGAAACCCTTATAGTTTCTGGTGTGATTTGACGTATATAAATATGTGTGACAAATAATTGTACTGCACATTCATTTTAAAACCATAAATATTATACTTTCAGACTTTGCTACCATTCCTTGGGTGCATGGCATTAGCCTGCGCTGCTGCGACCAACAAACAAGAAAAACGCGGAATCCACGATCTTGGCTATGGAGGTGGTGGTAGTCTCGATAGCGGAAGTCACGGTTTCAGTGGCGGTGCTGGAGGCGGTGCTGAAGGCGGATTCGGAGGTGACCTAGGAGTGGGTGGAGGTGCAGGAGGAGCTGGAGGTGCCGGTCAAGGACCCCAAATCATCACCAACACAGTCCAAGTTGCTCAGCCTTACCCAGTTCCAGTAGAAAGACAAGTCCCAGTACCCGTACGCGTACAAGTTGATCGACCAGTCGCAGTTCAAGTAAACAGGCCATACGCAGTCACCGTGGATAGACCAGTACCTTACAACGTCGATAGACCAGTTCCATATGCAGTGAGGGTACCATACCAGGTACCAGTCATTAGGAGGGTGGAAGTACGTGTACCAAGGCCCTACCCAGTGCCAGTTGACAGGCCATACCCAGTACAAGTTGCCCAGCCTTACATCGTCGAAAGGAGAGTTCCTGTTTACATCAACGCTGGTGGAAATGACCAGGGAGGATTCGGCGGAGGTGCTGCCGGTGGTGCTGGACAAGGATTTGGATCATTTGGAGGAGCAGGTCAAGGATTTGGTGGATATAGTCATGGAGGATCATCTGATTATTCTTCATCTTCTTCCGTGGGATCTTACTCGGGCGGATATTCAGGACACCACCACTAGAAAATTTTATATTAGTTCTAATGATGTATTGTTTACAATGGGGATGATGAACATATTATTGTTTATGATAAAAACATAATAGGTATAATCTGACCTTCTGTTTACTCATAATCATTAATATCTACTTATTCACACCTGTCTTGAAAATATGATAACTTTTTATTCGTACCTGAGATCTCTATAGCAATAAATATACTATTATCCAACGCATTGTTAATAATAATTAAAAATATTTTTATTTCTTACTTTACAAATCCCCATTGATTTTATTGTGTTTATTAAGTATAGTTATAATAATTGTAAGCATTCAATATTGGTAAATCAAATTATTGGCTGCCCTTACAATATCACTCTACACGCATAGCACTGTCCTGTCCAAGTCCTGTTTCAAGATCCAATATATTGACGTCTCTATGCATGCAATACAGCTATCTCGATGTTGGTGGCTTATATTTTTGGCGGTTACATATCTTTAATCCTAATAACTTGGCTCGCTGACCGCAATTATCTTAGTTATCACAAAATGTGCTGTTGTTGCCTCCACAAATCGTTAATAGAGCTCTGCGTTCTATCTCGGTCTATCATCAGTTGCCATTTTCTTCTATAGCTTCTCATGATATTCCTCTCAAATATACTAAAACTGGTAAAATTAACAGAAACGTGGTTTCCAAAGTATTATAATTAAGTTATACCAAATAGCTTAATTAATATATTTTTGCTATATGTCCATTTTTTTACTTTATATATAATCCACACCATCGTATTTCGGGCTTCATGTTTTACTGGTTAAGCTACGAAACACGCACTAATTATGATAATATTTCCTAACAATATTCAACTGAGATGTTATTTTTATTTCACTAATATCGGTGACATCCGGTGCAAAATAAAATTCTAAACATAGATTCTAATAGACATAATAAATAATATGTTTATGATATATTGCGAATAGTTATGTGTCTTCTATGAAGAATATTACATTCGTAGATCTTGTGTATTATTCATCATCAGAGTTTACGAAGTGAAATGGAGTGCTCTAAAATGCAGTACATTCCCATTGAATTGAAATGCCATGGCGAGAAAATCAGTGATGGTTTTTACATAACTGAGGAAAATACTATGTGGTCACGACCTTAATCTGAAACTAAGAGTGAAAATAGTGAGATGCTTTTTCTTTTTAGTGATATTATATGGATTGAAGTCGTGGACACTCACAGACACATCGGTCAAAAAAACTTGAAACTTTTGAAATGCGGATGTACAGACGCATCTGCTGGAAATACAACGTTTTGAATATCGAGGCAATGTTGAAGATGTAAAAGATCATAGAAACAATCAGAGAACTAAAAACAAGAAAGTTGACTCTGGCCATATAGTGTGGCATATCGAGAGATATCGACTTCTCTCTATTTTTATCATTTAAAGGAATGTCTCTGGTAAGTTAGGTCCTAGAAGGCAATTTTTTAATCAATCAGTATCATAAAATATGAAAACTTGCTTGAAAATGCGAAATAGTTTGAAAACTAAGCATGATACTTCGAACGGTGTCTTAAAATACAACGGAAACATCGGGCGTGCATTTATGACCGCGAAAAAGTTTGCATTATACTTTAGTCTATAGACTCCGTGACAGCCAATGACAACTCAAGTTCAACCTAAAATATGGTAATGGCATTATAATATTTTATTAGTACATAACCGTTATAATAGCATTATCAAAACGACTTATCCTTAGAGTGCGTAACTAATTTATCCTTTAAAAGGGTACTTACGTAAATTATTTTACCTTATAGGTAGGTACCTTATATTGATAGTACAGTGGTAAATTCGAGAATGTTAACAGAACTCCCGATGTATTTTACAAACTTGACATTAATAAAATGTGTGTGCATCTATATTACAAAATAATAATAAATACTTTTAAAAGAATGGAAATACAAAATAATACCTACTTCCAACGATAATATTTAAAAGCCAAAAACAATAAATAAAAGAGCTTTACTACATCACATTACGACATTCAATATGTTTTCGATCTGTCAAAATTAAAATAGACAACAAACTAGCGCCTCTACCAAGGAAGCTTGTGAAACTCAAAATCTTAGACGAGGTTGTCAAAATCGAAGCAGAAATAAAATTTCTTACACGAAATCGAAGCAGGCTGCTTGAATAGATTAGACACTACTATATTCAAAAATTGGCCTCGCGGTAGATGAATAACGTCTTAACTCAAGAATCTCAGAGACTCTTTGAACAGAACATTCTATCTCTATTTAAAGCAGTGACTAACCTGGTAAAGATGACCAAACCCATCACCGACGAGATGATATAAAAATAAGACAAATAAGTTCATAAAAAACTACACAGTATACCTACCAGTTATTTTTTAATTATTTTGAATTGATGTCAATTGTGGTAATATTTACCATAAATATTATATTAGGGAGAATTATTAATTTAAAAAAATGCCACATCATGTTTTTAGATTATTGTATTTCTAATAATTAGACTGACAAGTTATTTAGATATGTTTGCAAAAAAATGTCCAAGGCATCAGAGAAATCACTAAAGAGAGAGAGAGAGAGAGAGAGAGAGAGAGAGAGTATTGTCCGGCTATAATATTATGTAGCCGTTTTATTTGCGAATGACGCCCAGTAGAACCTCAATTTAATTATTATTAACTTACATATGACACGTTTTAACATCCATCATATTGATTCTCATATTAAAACAAAACACAGTTAACCATACATAATTTGAAAACACTTCAGAGAAATATAAATGTTCAATTCTTAACTCATCTGAATTATACGTTGAATAAAAAATAGTTTATTGTTTACCATTAATAAATTAATTACAAATGTGTACCACAAATTTTGTATTTCGCATAAAAAACACATACTGACAGTGTTTGCCTTAAGGGCGGACGTGCTCTGCGTGGGTCAAAATTGAACTTTTTTTCTATTTTCAAAGCATGATCCTCGACATACATTAAACGTTGTAGATAATCTACTTATATAATTTTGAAGCCTTATTATTCGTTATATTTATTTTAAACATTTGATGACTGCATAAAGTATTTTTATTACATAAAATAGTATTCTTTTAAACCTCTCGCTCTAATGTTTTAGAATATAGTCATATTTCAGTACATAAATGTGCAGTGGTGTTAAGATTTTTTACATTTATTAATTTTTAAACGCATTTATAAAACCATCAGTATAATTTATATCGACATTATTATAGTGAAATATTTACGATAAAAAAATATATTGATAATCTCTGTGATCCCAAATGTGACAAGAATTAGGCATTTTAATATTCAAAAAATGGGCAAGATTAACACATTAAGTGCATCTGTCAAAGTAATATTCACCGGATTTACGTACTATAACCGAACTCTTTTATTCATATATCTTATTACTCTAACTCATTAGCGTGCTGAATGCTTTTTCATTCACATAATATATCCTTAGTTTTTGTTCGGGCCTTATGTTAGGCACACGTTTTGTATTTTGTAGTTGTCCTCTATGAATGGAATAGATATGCATTTACTATCGAGCTATCTATCATTTTTGGAAAATTCTTAATTGAAGACAACATCGGGTATTGCTAATTTCAATTCGGCCAGATCCTATAAAACCACCCTGCAAAAACCCTGGAAACTTCTTTGTAGCGCAAGGCGGTGATGATTATAAAGTATATCAGGTAAAAAAGGCTTATAGATACAAACAGTGTTCATTAGATACGTTTTTATTGATAAGTCGTTACAGGTAGAGATAATATGAACATGTAATAATTATTTAATGAGCTCTCAAAGAATTGCAACTCAAAAACTGATTATTAATGTTTACAATATTCATAAAGCAGGCAGCGGCCATTTTGTTTTTAATGATGGTGAGTGATCTTTTGGTATGACACAGCTCCACCAGAATGGGAATGACTAGAGTAATCTGAAGATGATCCAAGAGATGAATATCCGCCATGAGAAGAATATCCGCTAGAAACACCATGCCCTGAGAAACCTCCGCCTTGTCCGCCGAATCCTCCATCAAATCCACCAGCACCTCCTCCCAAAGCATTACCACCTCCAAGTCCATTGCCTCCTCCGATTCCATTTCCTCCTTGATTGATGATAACTGGAACTTGTCTCTGAATGACAATAGGTTGAGGTACATTAACTGCGTAAGGCCTGTCAACTGGAACTGGGTATGGCCTTGGAACTGGTACTTCTACTCTTTGGACTAATTCAACTCGAACTGGAACTCTGACGGTGTAAGGTACTGGTCTATTGACGTATACTGGCACTGGTCGTTCTCTGGTGATGGTGTAAGGTCTTGGTACTTCTACGGCGTATGGTCGGTTAACTGGGACTTGAACTGGAACGGGGACTTGTCTATCAACGGTGACTGTGTAGGGCTGTGGTACTGAGACTTGAACTGTGTTTGTGATGACTTGGTTTCCACCAGCAGCTCCACCACCAAATCCAGCGCCTCCATCACCACCAGCGCTTCCAAAATCACCTCCTCCAAAGCCAGATCCAGAACTGTAGTCTCCACCAGATCCAAATCCTCCGCCATGCCCTGATAAATCTTGTCCAGAACTGTGTCCGCTGTATCCATGATATTGAACTCCTCGTTTTTCTTGGTGTTTCGCTTCAGTCGCACCAAACATTGCAAACAACGCCACAAGGGCAATGCATTTCTGAAAATTTCAAAATATATATTTAATAATAATAAGTATTTTCGCACATTGAGATCTATAGGGTCATAACTGCAAATAACGTGATATTGAGTAATTTGAGTTTGAATGTTAAATAATTAACTACAATTTAATTAATTGTAGTAGACTGATGAAAAATACGGCGGTCTATCACAATAAATATTGTACCAAAGATGAAATACTTTTTAGGCAAAAGGGCCTCATGTTAGATAATGCCTCTATGTAGGTCTAAATATAAAATAACCATGGATACAATTGTGTAGGAGGCCATTGCTTCCACGTAGCAGTTAATGCCGTATAGCATTAAAAAATAGTTTTTTTTTCTATCAAACTGCATTCATAAGTAATTTTTGGGTTATTTGCAGTTATAACCCTATAGATCTCAGTGTGCGTTCTGATCGATCACCATTCGCTGAAACTAAGTCTATTAAAATAAAAATTTAACAATTTGTGTGTTTCAGGAAAATAAAATTGGTACTACACATTATCCGCTTAGTAGATACTTTTAAATTTTCATATTATATGGGTACCTAACGAAATACTGTGAAATGATAAATATTAATACAATACCAACCACTAGTGGTGCCATCTTGTAAATTTAGAGAGGAGTGTCTTCACAGAGCCGCTGCCTTGAACGACTGATGCATTTGTAAAAAGCTACTTCCTTTTTATATCTAACTCAATAAACTGTGATGGTGATAAATAATTAATGCACATTTATCGTATGCATGCATTATGCGCTTGAAATATATTAAAAGTAACATAACTCGTCTGAAATACTTACCGAATTTTTAAATCATATCAGCATAGTCAAATAATATATGAATATGGCACGTAAAATATTTGTGAATATTTGGATCATAACATAATATTTTGTGATAAATTCCAAAAACTAGGGATCCCTGAGAATCCTCACACAGGATCCAGTTTGGAGAAGTAGTCGAATTTAATTGTAGTTATATGATTTTTTTTTAAATACTTTTAAGTACATATTTACTAAGCTATGATATTTTGATGGCTAATTATTTTAGGGAATTGATTGAATGGGTAGTAAAAAAATCGCAATTTTCGTTCATGCAAAAATTTGTTATAAGAACCTACCTAAGTACTTAATAATAAATATATTTTGATGAGAATACAATAATGATTTAAACTATTTTCATGTATGGTATATCCATATAGTGAGGACGGCAGTTATCCTTGGCAGTTTGATGGAGAAACTGTAATAATTAGGGGTTTTTTTTCTCCTGTTTAATTGTTTACAGTGAATAAACGTCCAAGCGGATGATTTCTTCTAATTTCTGTATTTTAATACATTATATTACATTTTTACCCCAACCCTAATTCCAAAAATTACTCCTGAGCTGGCGCACACAGGCCTATGGGGATACTTTCTTCCAGCAATGTATTGACCTCACATAATAATGATAATGATGTTGAATATACAAATGGGCATCAAACAGTGATCTCTTATATCACCTGCATTTTAAAGAATATTTCAGTCGTAATGAATCCGGCAGTAATTGTATGTAACACTATTAATATTCTACACATACGAATCAAACCAATGCATTTTTTAGGAATTGGGAGATATAAATAACGTAATGTGCATGCATCGATGTAGAACAGCTTATTTAATATTTACACCTATTAGTAAATTATTACTGAAGAGAATTTTTATCACTCATTTATATTATTTTTTATTAGGTGGGAGTTTTGATATAAAAAGATTGTATACCTAAGTCAAATTATCAGTTGCATCTAACAGCAGTTCATAAAACCATCAATATGAAACTCATGGTAAGTGTTTATATTTAAAATGCATGTTACCGAAAGTACATCTAAATAATATCAATGAAATTGTAATATAGTTTTAAAATTGAACCAATTTGCTATGTCATTAAATTAATAAAGTAAACATTAACTTGATAATAATATATGCATTTTCATTGTAAGTGTTTCAGACTAGCTGAAAAAAATCTTTTCAAATTAATTGTATGATCAATAATAATATTTAGGTTTTAAGTCCACGGTTGAATATTTCTTTGAACGCACATTAATGCGACGTACGACGCGGGTTCGATGCCACGGCTCTCAAAAATAGAATAATGTTGTTTTATCAATGTGTATTTTATACAATGATACAATAGCTTAAGTGAAAAATGACAAGTATTCCTACTATGTTTATATTATAATCTCTCAGTGTGGAGGGATAACGGATTTGATTTGGAATTACGTGAAATTACATAGGTATATTTGAGCGTTTGTATTATATTACTTTTATAGTTGATGGTAATTTTAACAACATGAACAAACTGAGAAAATCGAATTCAAAGTTAAACATTCGATTGTAAATTTTTTTCTAATTTCAACATTTTATAAAAAATGATGTTTCGTTTTCAAATTCTATTCAAAAACTATTACAGAAAAAGATATTGTTATTTTCCCATTGTTTATTAATATTTTTACCATTTGATGTAGGGAGGTTTGAAGTCATACCAATATATTCAAATTATATACCTACGGTTGCTATGAAAATAATGACGACATTTTAGACACAGAACAAAGCAGCTACATATGTGAATCCTTTTTCACTCCTAAATAAATATGTATTATAACTGCTACTAACTCTTTACACTATAATATGTCATTTTCACTTATTAAATCCTGTGTCTTTATATCCCTTATGATTTCATAAAGATAAAAATATTATAAAATACGTCAGTTATAAAATCTATCTATTAAACTAACTAGTAATAGTAGGTCCTTATAGTCTGATATGATTTGACGTAGATACATATTTGTGATAAATATTTATTATTATTGTACTACACATTCATTGTAATACCGTAAAATAATATACTTTCAGACTTTGCTACCATTCCTTGGGTGCATGGCGTTAGCCTGCGCTGTTCCGACCAATAAACAAGAAAAACGCGGAATCCACGATCTTGGCTATGGAGGTGGTGGCAGTCTCGATAGCGGAAGTCACGGTTTCAGTGGCGGTGCTGGAGGCGGATTCGGAGGTGATCTAGGAGTGGGTGGAGGTGCGGGAGGAGCTGGAGGTGCCGGTCAAGGACCCCAAGTCATCACCAACACAGTCCAAGTTCCTCAACCTTACCCAGTTCCAGTAGAAAGACAAGTCCCAGTACCCGTTCGCGTACAAGTTGATCGACCAGTCGCAGTTCAAGTAAACAGGCCATACGCAGTCACCGTGGATAGACCAGTACCTTACAGCGTCGATAGACCAGTCCCTTATGCAGTGAGAGTACCATACCAGGTACCAGTCATTAGGAGGGTGGAAGTACGTGTACCAAGGCCCTACCCAGTTCCAGTTGATAGGCCATACCCAGTACAAGTTGCCCAGCCTTACATCGTCGAAAGGAGAGTTCCTGTTTACATCAACGCTGGTGGAAATGACCAAGGAGGATTCGGCGGAGGTGCTGCCGGTGGTGCTGGACAAGGATTTGGATCATTCGGAGGAGGAGGTCAAGGATTTGGTGGATATAGTCATGGAGGATCATCTGATTATTCTTCATCTTCTTCCGTGGGATCTTACTCAGGCGGATATTCAGGACATCACCACTAGATAATTTTGTAATTTATATAAGTTCTAACGATGTATTGTTTACAATGGGGATGATGAACATATTATTGTTTATGATAAAAAACATAATATAATCTGACCTTCTGTTCACTAATAATCATTAATATCTACTTATTCACACCTGTCTTGAAAATATGATAACTTTTTGTTCGTACCTGAGATCTCGATAGCAATAAAAATACCGTTATTCTACGCATTATTAATAATAATTCATCAATTTTTATTTCTTATTTCCCAAATTCCATTTCCAATAACTAAACGTTCAGCACCTATTATGCTTTCTTGCACTAGTAGTGCTATTAATACGAGTTAACTCTACAATAATTTTAACCACATTATTATTAACTCAATATGATATACCCCCTGTCGGAAAGAAGCATATTTTGAGGTTCAAATGAAATTTACGTAAAGTGTTTGAAAGGTTTTCGGTTTCGGAGTGTAATTTGGCAATACACTCAAGTTTGCTTTGACTGAGATAATTTCTTTAAAGGAAACTTAAAAAAACGGTTGAGCTGCCCAAGCAACAAACTTTCAATCAAATTAACATTCGAATAACTAAATATTAAATTCTTGGATTAGGTTTGCTGTATAGGATAATTAAACATAATGTTTCTTGTCTACCATTCCATATTTAAACACTTAATATACAATCAAACATATAGAAATATTACCATTTTTTTCCTTGGAATATTTATGATGCAATGTAATTCAAAATGACCATGCATCATTTCCAGAGGCGCCACAGGTATTCTAGATTATCATTCTTAAGGGGGGACATGCTCGTCGAAGGTCAAAATTGAGTTTTTATTGTATTTTCAAACCATGATTCTGGACACTCCTTAAACGTTGTAGATAATCTATTTATATAATTTTGAAGCCTTATTATCCTTTATAGTTATTTTAAACATTTGATGACTGCATTAAGTATTTTTGTTACATAAAATAGTATTCTTTTAAACCTCTCGCTCTAATGTTTTAGAATATAGTCATACTTCGGTACATAACTGTGCAGTGGTGTTAGGATTTTTTACATTTATTAGTTTTTAAACGCATTTATAAAACCATTAGCATAATTTATTACGAGATAATTTTTGTAAAATATTCACGATAAAAAATTATATTGATAATCTCTGTGATCCCAAATTTGACAAGAATTAGGCATTTTATTATTCAAAAAATCGGCAAGATTAACACATTTGAAGATGATTCTAAAGATACTTATTATAAGCTATGTTCTTGACCATTCAAGTGTGATAAACATCTTATGAATAATGATTGCTTTATAATAATTATTGACCTAAGAATAAGGTAGTGTTTTTTTGAAATACGCTATTTCTTTTGTCATTCCCCAGTAGTTAAGCTACAACATACGGCCGTAGCCATAAATTGACAAACTATAATTAAAGTAGGGAGTAAAATGATATTGACGCGCGTGTTTGAACATGTACCGTTTAAAAAAAAATAAAAAAAAATTCGGTTAGGTACATGTTCAAACACGCGCGTTAATATCATTTCACTCCCTACTTTAATTATAGTTTGTCAATTTATGGCTACGGCCGTATGTTGTAGCTTAACCACTGGGGAATGATAAAAGAAATGGCGTATTTCAAAAAAACACTACCTTATTCTTAGGTCAATAATTATTATAAAGCAATCATTATTCATAAGATGTTTATCACACTTGAATGGTCAAGGACATAGCTCATAATAAATACCTTTAGAATCATCTTCAAATGTGTTAATCTTGCCGATTTTTTGAATAATAAAATGCCTAATTCTTGTCAAATTTGGGATCACAGTGATTATCAATATAATTTTTTATCGTGAATATTTTACAAAAATTATCTCGCAATAAATTATGCTAATGGTTTTATAAATGCGTTTAAAAATTAATAAATGTAAAAAATCTTAACACCACTGCACAGTTATGTACCGAAATATGACTATATTCTAAAACATTAGAGCGAGAGGTTTAAAAGAATACTATTTTATGTAACAAAAATACTTTATGCAGTCATCAAATGTTTAAAATAACTATAAAGGATAATAAGGCTTCAAAATTATATAAATAGATTATCTACAACGTTTAAGGAGTGTCCAGGATCATGGTTTGAAAATACAATAAAAACTCAATTTTGACCTTCGACGAGCATGTCCCCCCTTAACACCTTGTATATAAAACATATTGTATCTTCAAGTATGATTAAAACAAACTGATACTTTATTGTTTAAATACCGTATAGATGAAACTCCTTTACACATATTTTATAATATGTATGACTAATGTATGTAACTCATATAACTCTTACAGATATACGGCAAACAGTCATATAATATATATTATCGGGTTTAGGCTGAAAATGTCTAACGCCTTTTAAAGTTAATAGTAGTTTTAGGGTTTTTTTATTTTTTTAGAATTATTAATAACCATGTTCTTGCTTTTTCGCACAAGGTGGTTGTTAGTAATTTTAAACAATCACAAACACCCAGGCTTTGAGACAAACACATAAATATTGTGTGTCCTGACCGGGAATCGAACGCAGGAACTCTCGGGTGGAAGGCAAGTGCCTTACGCACTGCACCACGAGAGCCGCTAGTTTTAGGGATTGAGGAATCATACGTTTAAATTAAACAATGTAATTTTGTGTAATATGGATTATTTTGGATTATTTGAATTTTATCACAAAATAGCAAAGATTGACTTAAAAATTCTTATAAGATAATACATAATATAGGTATATCTATAACACAAATAATTTAAACATTTTGTTATCTCAAATGTAATTTAAAAATATATATTTAAATTAATCTTAAATTGCGATTGAGTAAATTGAGAAAAGAGAAACTGATATTTTAGAGGATTATATTACACACGTTGAAGTCATGTATGGTATGTGAAAATAACTTTTTTTTTCAACTACGAAATTTAAAAATTATCAATAAAAATATATTATCCATGACGTGTTAATATTTTTGCAAAATATTTTTTATTTTCAAAAATGTCATGTCCTCTACAATATGCATTTAGTGTGTAACGTGTACTTTTTTAATGAGATTACATGTACTCGTAATTTATACGTATTACATTTTACCGTATTACAATTCGCCGTAAGCTGTCGTACTGAAAAGGGTTATTATACGGCCATCGGTTTCCTATACAACATCTCACGGTGAATTGTGACACGGCCAACTGCACATGTACAATTTTCCGAACACAGAGATCGTTTCATACATTTTCATTGACCGTAGGAGTTACATGAGTGTTATAAATTATAAATATTAAACAAATAGTATAGAATAATAAAATATTTTGTTTATTCATCGAATAATTCACAAGATTTATTCACTAAGTATTGAACATACATACTTAATTAGAAAAAATCATGATTAAATACGGCTGAAATATGCTTTACCTGAGCCAAGTGGATGCAATTACGACGAATTTAACTAGTTTTTACATCGTGTAGTGCTTAACAAACTGTGTTAATTTGGCGCAAATCCAGTGATCAATTTTTCCATTAAGTATCTGAGGTGTTTTCAAAATATGTATATAGTTTAGAATAGTAACATCTATCAGTTCTATAAAAAGTAGCTAATGTATTAGTTCATTGTAATTATTTTTATTCTCCTGGAACATATTATAAATCTTCGTGCAATATAGTGAAGAAACAAGAGCAACCCCTTTAATTTGTTTAGTGTAAGTGTTTTCCTCACGGTATATCAAAATTTTAACTTGTCTACCTATATTGCAGACATTGCGTGATGAATCATAGTCTGATTTAATTAAATTAAAATCTGTATGAGAACAAGATAAAACCAAAAATGGCTTCTCTCCATTTTTTAAAAAATTCACAACAGTCACAGTCTAAAATAATCAAAAATAACACAGTTTTTTTTAGATTGAATCAATGGTCAAAGCAGCTCAGTATTATATAATATAAAATAACTCATAATGTAGGTAACCAAATACCTGTCAGAATTGTCATTACTTTTATAACCAAATCGGCCAGATCCAACGAAACCACATTGCAAAAACCCTATTCTTTGTAGATGATTCTAAAGTATAGGTATCAGGTAAAAATGGATTATTGATACAATCAGTGTTTATTAGATACTTTTTTATTGATCAGTCGTTACAGGTACAGATAATATGAACATGTTGTAATAATAATTATTTGATGAGGTCTCAAAGAATTGGAACTCAAAAACTGATTATCAATGTTTACAATATTATTCACACAGCAGGCAACGGCCATTTTGTTTTTAGTGATGGTGAGTGATCTTTTGGTATGACACAGCTCCACCAGAATGGGAATGACTAGAGTAATCTGAAGATGATCCAACAGATGAATATCCGCCGTGAGAAGAATATCCACTAACTGGTGATGGTGTAAGGCTGTGGTACTTCTATGGTCTATGGTCGGTTGACTGGAACCTGTACCGGAACGGGAACTTGTCGATCAACTGTGACTGGGTAGGGTTGTGGTACTGGTACTCGAACGGTATTGGTGATGACTTGGTTTCCACCAACTACATCACACCCAAATCCGGCACCTCCATCACCACCGGCACCTCCGAAAATGCCGCCCTCAAATCCTGAGCCTGATCCAAAACCGCTGTGGCCTGAAAAGTCAACTGATCCAGAACTGTGTCCGCTATATCCAAGCTCTTGAAGTCCTCGTTTCTGTTGATTCTTAGTTTCAGTTGCACCAACGAACGCAAACATAGCTGCCAAAGCAATGCATCTCTGAAAAAGTAAAGTGATAATGTGTCATATTCATTTTTATGGTAATATGTTGTTAACTAAACTATTTGCTCCAGCAAACTATACTCGCTCCGCACCACGCCCGGTCTTAATCAGGCGAATCACGGGACCCTGTTTTGTTAACTGGGACTTGAACCGGAACGGGTATTTGTCTATCAACGGTGACTGGGTAGGACTGTGGTACTGGGATTTGGACTGTGTTAGTGATGACTAATTGGTTTCCATCACCCGCACCACCGCTGAATCCAGCTCCATGTGCGCCGAAATTTCCGTTGCCAAATTCAGAGCCAGATGCAAAGCCGTGTCTAAATAGGCTGATTCGGAGCTGTGTGTACCATACCCAAGACCTTGAAGTCCTCGTTTCTATTGATAATAGTTCCGGTTGCACCAACAATTAATGCAAACAAGTCCGCAAGAGCATCTCTGAAATATACGATAAACTATTTAACTAAATTAATTAACAGAATCATGTCCTTAAAATAAATTATAAATAAAATAAATAAATAAATTGCTACTGTATTTCAGATCATGTTTCATTGTGCCTATTACATAATATAATATTATTTTTAAAAGTTTAATAAATAATTATTTTGTTATTGATCCCCAGTTTTTAGGATAATCAAATCCTTATGAATTGTACATAATGTAGATATGGCTAAACACTGTAGATAAATGGTTTATTCACTTTTCGACGGGGTCTTAGGTTCGAATCCTGGATACGGCAAATACACAATGTGTATTACGTGTATTATGTGTATGTAAACACAATATTATGTCATAATATTTTTTAATTTGTGTTTGGAGTCAGAGTATGGACCTGATAGGTTGAGCAAGTGACTAACATACATTTCTCGGGAAAAATCTGTTAATACAACCTTCACTATGTATAGGCTCATATGATCATCTCAGGATCGAACACGGTGAAGTAAGTAAGTAAGTTATTAAGTAATAAGCAAATTTAATATTGAGTATTTTTACAAAAATTGATTGATTATTATCATATATAAAACCCCCGTTTTAATCATATTCTTATGCTGTTACATCATAGTCCAAATAAAGACGAACTGAGAAAATATTCTAATCAGAATGATATATTCTTAAATCTTTAGTAGAAAGAATTATTCGTTGAATAAAAAAAATAGTTAATTATAAATTATTAGCAAGTGCAAGTAGTTACATCTAAAAAATATTGGAGAAATTCCACGACGTCGGTTAGTAATCAAAGTAATAGTAAATAGTTACCTACTTTGATTTAAGAAACAAAAATCGATTGCCAAATTAGCTTGATTTCGAAGAGCACTGATGAGTAGGTATTAAAATTGACCAATAGTTAAAATTTGTCGCAATTAGTATGTCACCTCGTAGCATAGTGGTAATGCAAGAATAGGGCGTAAACCTGGGAGATACGGGGTTCGATTCCCCGTCGGGTTGGCTTACTTTTTATTTTCAAAAAAAGATTTTTTCTATTGGTTATAATAATATATTCTCTCAGAAAGTGTTTTTCAAAAATTATATATGTTAAATATGGTTTCATTCCAATACGTATTAACATGTCTATTCCGCCTTCTACTTTTTCAAAACATATAAAGCTGTCAATACTATCGACCGAGGATACTTGATGGAGTTTGAATTTAAAAACTGAATATACTTAGATTAATAAAATTTGTAGAATATTTTTTTAATTACTAATTTCAATACGATGGCCGAGCGGCTTACGAGTCGGCTTATAATGTCGTGGGTCCCAGGTTTGAAGACTGGGTCAGTCAAATACCAAAAAATAAAACTAAACATCGTGTTTAATTTAAAATTTTAGATTACTGTTATAAAAAAATATTTAGTCATTTTTAACAGGTAGTTAATAATTAAATTTCAAAAATTTCAATGATATTAATACTATGTAACCAGCTGTAAATCAATGCCCACGATGGCCGAACGGCTTACGAGTTAGAATAATATATAATGTTGTGGTAATAGGTTAACCAAGTGGCTAACATTAATTTCTTGTAAAAACTAAAATCTGTTATTAATACAAACTTTCACTGTGTGGAGAGGCCCATACTAGTATGATCTTTTTTAAGATCGAACATGGTAAAAAAAATGAATTGTCTTTAAAATGTACTATCATTATTTGATATGAGCTAAGATATATCGTTTGTTTACCATCGTACAGAAATAAGTAATTATAGACAGAGGATAAAATGTAATATAAATAATTTTGTAGGTATTAAAATATAGTGAACCAACCATCAGTGGTGCCATCTTAGATAAGTATTAGATCTGCTGCAGAGCCGCTGCCTTGGACAACTGATGGTTCAGTAAAAAATATTTTCCTCTTTATGGAGTAAATTTATCGCAAAGTTGTGAATTTCGATGAATTTATCACGTAATTAATGTACATCTACTTGTATACACTTCTGTGCGCCTGATGCTATTTAGAAATGAGACAATATTTCCAAAATTTAAAAATAGAGTCAATCAATAGGTATACGATTAGTATAATGTAATAGTAATATAATTTCGTTCAGTTATTAAAGGCAGCAGCCCTTATTGTTCCCGTAAACATTGTCTGGTTTAATATTGAGTAGAGTTACTGAGGTAAAGGATTTGGGTGTAGGTATTGTATGATGTAAAGTTCACTTTCATCACCATCATCACCAGCCAGAGTCGATCCACTGCTGGACGAAGGCCTCTTCTAGTTCTCTCCACTCTTCTCGGTCCCTAGCTCTTTGCTGCCGCGTACATTCACCGAACTTTATGAGCTCGTCTATCCATCGGATTTTAGGTCGTCCATGTGGGCGCTTAGTGCCCTTTGGGTACCACTCTATTACGGCATTTGTCCAGCGGTTGGCCCATTGCCATTTCATCTACTTAGCGATCTCTAATATCAGCGCTCCATTGGAAAGCCAAAAGTCCGAGGACAATAAATCGTCCAATTTGTACATGCTCGGGTACTGATCAACGAACGAATAAAAAATTCGAGCTGTCAACAGTCAAAATTTGTGATTATCGTAATGTCTTCCGATAATCCTATAATGTTGTGTTATTTATATGTAGACTTACATAAAATAATATAGCAGTGAAAACAACACAAGTTTTACGTTTTCTTTTATGAATTTCATAAATACAAATAAAAAAAATATTGATGAATCTCTCATTTTCCAATGTGTAAACTAACAAATTAATCAATGAAAATGTTTAAAACAATTAAAGATTTTTTCGGTCCGAATGACCGCGTATTAATAACAAACCGAATTTGCACAGTGATCGCCGGACGAAGTCTGGCAACTCGGAGAGTAAAATATCAAACATGTTTGAAATCCAATGAGCCTGGTCTGTGGATTAAAAAGTCCGCAGATCTGGGTGCTCCACGCGAAAAAATGTCCGAAGACTTTAAATCGTCTGACTTGTGTGCCAATGGAGCGCCGGCATTATACATCGCGTACTCTTGTCTGCTTCCTTATCAATTGGTTTATTTTGTGATCTTTACGCGTTATTCCCAACATGCACCTTTTCATTCTAAGTTGCGCTACTCGCAAACTTCAATTTAATTGAGCATATTCTTAACATCAGTACTAGATCTAGAAAAGTGATTGATGTTATTGTGAGGGCTTCAAGATCGCTCGAGAATATTCGATTGCTGCGCACAATAAACGTATCTTTTTTTTGACCATGTCCGATCCTAATAGGATCATATGGGCCTCCACAGAGTAGAGGTTTGTATTAACATATATTATTTTGTTTTTTACGAGAAATAGATGGCAGCCACTTGCTGAACCTATTAGGTCCATACCCTGACTCACACACAAATTGAAAAACAATATGTGTACTTGCTAGATCCAGGAATCAAACCTGGGACCCAAGGCGTCCAACGCTTAAGCCACGCGGCCACCGTGGGTGTATCTCATTTGATTAAACGTATCTCATTTTGTAATAAGTATTCTATAATATGCCGGCATTAATTATTGGAGTCCACATATTGAAGTTAGATTGAGTCCATAATAGGTCCTTTAATTTTTATACTTAATAAGGACATACACGTATTCTTTCCTTATTATAATGACAATCAAAAGAATTCTCCGATTCGTTTTCTTCTGGGTATGCTATCAATGCAATCGTTGTCCACCCGAAGAGTAATTGCTCTTTTGGAGTATTTATTTTTACTTCTCTGTATTATTTATTATTAATTGTCATGTTGCCACCAATCCCTTAACTCTGCGGTCTTCATGATACCCCGTCGCAGGACAGATGTGATGTTTCATAATGCTGTGTACCATGCGATTGGCCTATTTAATAGCAACATAAAGATTAATTTATTTTTTATTACTATATAATATTTTTAGACGATTTAAATAAATTAAATTCTTAATTGAAGGGTTTATTACAAAAACAACATAATATGAACTGAACAATTTTACAGGAGAGCAAAAACTTAATAGAATATTATCTTCCTTGTGAATTGTGAATCACATTTTTTGATACGATAGCACACAGTATTTGTTTATTTTTCAATGAGAAATAATTATCATTCATTCAAATTTTGAACTATCTATCAGAAAAATATTTAATTGACAGATATTATGATGTATTTGTAGAAACTCTTTTGTCAAATGATTTTTTTTTTGCTGGAATCAAAGAAAATTTAACACCTTTTAACTCATGTCATTTGTTGTTTTTGAAATAACGGTAAATGAGAGTATATAGGCAACATTTTTTTAAACAAAATGACATAAATCTCAAATATGAAAAAAAACTGATACTTATATGTACTTAATATTATGTTGTTTTTGTAATCCACCCACCCTCCAATTATTGTTATTATCATTTTAATTTTAATATTTACATAAAAACGTACTGTCTCTTCTTCTTACGTATTTTATATTGGTTGTAATTAGTAATTACGGATTTTTTCATTTCATGACTGTTTATAATGTTATATCGTATTTTATTATGTAATATGGCGCATTGGCAATTGACTATAATGCACTAATAGTCTTTTCAAATAAATAAATAAATATTTTTTTTTAATATTTTTGATGACAACAAAACAGTGATATAAATTCATACAATATTAAAAAAATAAAGAAAATCTAAATTATTGTAAACAGTGACATTTTACAAATAGAGTAGACTAGATAAAGTAGGTAGGTACCTACCTGGCTTCGCATGATGTCGCTTCATTGATCGATATACATTTATCTTTCTTAACAAAACAATAATAATTACATTCTTCAATATCAAAATATTTATATATTATATCTATCACATGTCAAAATAAAAATAATTCTGACAGATAAGTAAAATAAAAGAACATCAAAACAATTAAAATCGAATCCAAAATATGCAAACTTTATCTTGATCGTTTGTGAAAATTCAAAATTTTGAATGGCTGGAAATGTAATTTAAACAAACATAGTATTTTTAATTATATTTATAGATAATGTAACATAGCCTAACATGATAGTAAAAGTATCTCATATATTCTTATTATCCTAAGAGATTTTAGTCTATGGACTCCATGATAGCTAGTGACAGCTCAAGTTAACAATGTTATATTAAAACATGTCATGCAAACAAGAAAATAACCTAAAATATGGCATTATCTTATTTTATTAGTACATAGCTAACCGTTATAGTAGCATTATTAAAACGACTTATTCTTAGATAACGTAGCTAATTTATCCTTTAAAAAGGTACTTACGTCAATTAGTTACCTTATAGGTACCTAATATTGATATTACAACGGTAAATTCGAGAATGTAAACAGAACTTCCGATGTATTTTACAAACATAATATTAATAAAATATGTATGTACCTACTTATATTACAAAATGATAATAAACTAGCTGAGCCAGCTGGCTTTCGCCAGTCTGTCTCGCTAGGTCTTGCAGACAGCTTTTCGTCATAATGACATGATGTTGGATTTTAATGAAATTTCGAAGAAAATCTAATAAAAATTATATGCGTTGATGGTGCGTAGTTTCCACTTGATGTTTGAAAAATGCCCAACAACTATATTTTATCCGAAGGGGTTTTGTAAAAACTACCCTGTGTGCTTTGAAATGCTCCGATTAGTAGTGAAAATAGTTATTTTTATCACCACATTAAAATAATAATTTACCTCAGTGGGTCCGATTTCAAACAGTTTTATATGTAACACTGATCGGTACTTCTTGGTGCTACTTGGAAAGCCTGAGCAACACCTTGAAAGTCAATACAACGTATCACAAAATATGTTATATATTAATATGTACCTACGCAATCTAGAATTAGGTTGGAGAGAACTTCATCTAACAGTTGATTGGTCCAGGATGATGGTGATAATAATAATGAATTGAATAGGTAGGTATATACAGTGGCGCTCTCAAGATTTAATAGGGGGGGGGAGCCCAAGCAGGATAATGTAAATTAGTTCCATAGGCTCTTTTTCTTCTTCATATACTATTTTTACATATTTTCACAATACACGGCGGTATATTTGTACAGTTTCTCCTAGTTTTTATTAAATTGGAGGCATAGTGGCGGTAACCGTTGAGCGTGTCATCAGCGACTGGCGGATTGGAAGTGAATAACAGCGACCTTGCTGGACATGTGCGCCTAGTATGTTAAAACATTACTCAAATAATATCGGCTGTGCTACCCGCTTGGTCTACCTAAAGAGCTACAATATGTATGCCGAATTCCACTGAAAAAAATGTTCTTTTGATTTACACCACCACCGACTGTAGTGGGTGTAGTCGCTCTTTTCAAAATATTAATTGAAAACTGACAAAAAAAGTATTATTGCATTAAATTTAACTTATACACAAACCTACTCAACACAACACAGCCTAATTTCTCGTTTATCGGTCTTCTGTCTATTGAACTCAGTGTACCTATACCATGGCTCCCACATCCTGAAACGGGTCCTTTGGCTAGGTTTTTTGGCGGGCCCCCTACATATTGCTAATATTAAAGGCAGTGTGAAACACTACATCAACGTTGTTCAAATTGTGTTTTAGTTCAAATTAAGGGTACTTATACAGTGAATTATTGGCGATTTTTAATACATCTACTTTAATAATGAAGCAGTCGAGTATCACAACATATACAATTATATTATTGAAAATGTTCATGGTCATGAAATATAATAGCGCCGCACGCAACTTTTTTTTATTACTAAAGCTAATTTATGTTGTGTGTTTATCTCACTTATCTGGTCAACCCGACATGCCGGGCCCCCAGGCTAGAGCCCTGTCAGCCCTCCCCAGACATGACCTACACCACTTCGGAATTCGGGTGGACACCGAGAATTTTCTGACAGTTCCATTAGGGATTGGGTTTCTAAAAAAACCCTTCAGTTCTGATTCAGTCAGGTTTTTTTAAGCCCACGATGACTGAGTGGCTAACACGTCGGCTTATAATGTCGTGGGGCCAGGTTCGAATCCTGGACCTGACTAATACATATATTGCTTTTCAGTGTGTGTTTGGAGTCAGAGTATGGACCGAATAGGTTAACCAAGTGGCTTCTATCTATTTATCGTAAAAACAAAAAAATCTATTAATAAAAACTCCACTCCAATCGGACATAGTCAAAAAAATATAATATCAAATGAAATCAGTTCAGAGTCCCTATCTTAGCGTATTGGTATCGTACTGGTGTGACCGTAGATAATATACGTGTGATCATAGTTTCTAGCGGTCGATAAGGTAGATTCCTGTGAAACATGACAATCCATAATATAATAATATTATTCCGCTATCAATCGCCTAAATTTAACGAAAAGATACCTATTTAATAATTTGAACTATTGCGTCTTACTTAATTTATTTTAATTATAATTATTATCTAGGTATACATACTACGAATATCAGTAATCGTCCAACATTCATAGTATAATATGTAACAAATCTTAAGCAAAGCGATGGGTACCTACCTAATAAAAGTTAAACTAAAAACAAAATATCACAGCTGATAATGTCATTGTATGTAGGTAGTTCAATGCAAAATTACATTATTAATAACATTCGTACGCAGAGCAGAATAGTGCAAATTAAAAAATAATGACAGCTGCAGTACCTACCTCATTAGTGCGACGGTTGGGATTTTTGACACATCGAGTCGATGTGCAGTGTTAAATTAGTTATTTAACTTTCCCTTGTCATTCAGACGGATGAAACATTACAAAACACTTGAATCGCTTATAATATTATGTGTATCCAGTCAATTTGATTGAGAATAGTTTTAATATTAGTAAAATACGCTTTAAAATATAAACACAAATGAACCGGTGTATCCAATCAATTTGCTTGAGAATAGTTTATCACAAATGTTTTAATATTAGTGAAAACACGTTTTAAAACATAAACATAGATGAGCCGAACAGAGTGGTAGGTAGAAACTTAACTTAAAACAAATTAAATCACTTCTAATATTAATATTATGTTTACCGGTTGTGAAAACGTAAATACGCGGCGGCCATTTTTTAAAATCTCTTTGTGCAGTGTTGCAAGCACATTGAAAAAATAAATTCCCCAATTAATATGTGTTGTAAAAAAAGTCACGTGCCGATCGAAAATCTATTGTAAAACTATCAAAATAACCCTAAAAAACCCTAAAATGCAACAAAACTTATCAAATTCCATACTTTTTTACTTGAATAAAGAACGTTTCTCTACTGCATTTTTCATTTAAACCTATTGGACATGGCGAATAAGGCACACAATCGTTCGCAAAAACGGGCACAGCTGTAGGATAATAATATATAGGAGATACTTTAATAAGAATGGAAATATAAAATAATACTTCCAACGATAATATTTGAAAGCCAAAAATAATATTTGAAAGCCAAAAATAATAATTAATAACAGAGCTTCACGACGCGACGTCACGTTACGACATTCAATATATTTTCGATCTGTCAAAATTAAAATAAAAGACAAACGAGCATCTACCGAGGAAGCGTGTGAAACTCAAAATATTAGATGAGGTTGACAAAATCGAAGCAGAAATAAAATTTCTTATACAAAATCGAAGCAGGCTGCTTGAAAAGATTAGATACTACTAGATTCAAAAATTGGCCTCCCGGTACCTAGATGAAGAACGTCTTAGCTCAAGAATCTCAGAGACTGTTTGAACAGAGCATTCTACCTCTATTTAGAGCAGTGACTACTGGTTATTAATAGACTAACTGGTAAAATCAACGCAAAGAAAACCAACGTCTTGTGTAACAGCACCTGTCCTGATCCAGATTTCCCTCTGATTAGCGACGGACAAAACATCGCCAGCGTCGACAGCTTCAAGTACCTGGGGATGCACATCACGGGAGATGACATTTTGCAGAAAGAGCTCGATATCCGAATGTCTCGGAATGTCTGGGACTCACGATTGTACTCTGTCAAAACCAAATGTCGCCTATTTGACGCTTGGTAATATTTACCATAAATATTATATTATGGAGAATTATTAATTTATAAAAAAATGCCACATCACGTTTTTAGATTATTGTATTTCTAATAATCACTGATAAGTTATTTAGATATGTTTGCAAAAAAAAAATGTCCAAGTCATTAGAGAAATCACTAAAGAGAGAGAGAGAGAGAGAGAGTATTGTTCGGCTATAATTATTATAGGTAGCCGTTTTATTTGCAAATGACGCACAGTAGAACCTCAATTTAATTATTATTAACTTACATATGATACGTTCATATTGATTCTCATATATTTATCATATTTAAACAAAACACAGTTAACCATAAATAATTTGAAAACACTTCAGAGAAATACAAATGTTACATTCTTAACTCATCTGAATTATACGTTGAATAAAAAATAGTTTACAGTTTACGATTAATAAATTAATTACAAATATGTACCACAATTAATGTTATATTTCGCATAAAAACATATACCTACTGGCAGTGTTTGCCCTAAGTGCATCTGTCAAACTAATATTCACCGGATTTACGTACTAAAACCGAACTCTTTTATTCATATATCTTATTACTCATTAGCGTGCTGAATGTTTTTTCATTCACATATATCCTTAGTTTTTGTTCAGGCCTTATGTTAGGCACACATTATTTATTTTGTAGTTTTCCTCTATGAATGAATACCTCACATTTACTATCGAGCTATCTTTAAGGAGTTTGGCACGCAAACTACTCTACTTGTGCCAGTTTAGAAAAATGTTTAATTGAAGACAACATCGGGTATTGCTAATTTCAATTCGGCCACGTCCTATAAAACCACCTTGCAAAAACCCTGGAAACTTCTTTGTAGAGCAAGGCGGTGATGATTCTAAAGTATAACAGGTAAAAAGGGGTTATATATACAACCAATATTCTTTAGCTACGCTTTTATTGATAAGTCGTTACAGGTACAGATAATATGAACATGTAGTAATAATAATTATTTGATGAGCTCTCAAAGAATTGCAACTCAAAAACTGATTATTAATGTTTACAATATTCACAAAGCAGGCAGCGGCCATTTTGTTTTTAATGATGGTGGGTGATCTTTTGGTATGACACAGCTCCGCCAGAATGGGAATGACTAGAGTAATCTGAAGATGATCCAAGAGATGAATATCCGCCGTGAGAAGAATATCCGCTAGAAGCACCGTGCCCTGAGAAACCTCCGCCTTGTCCGCCGAATCCTCCATCAAATCCACCAGCACCTCCTCCTAAAGCATTACCACTTCCAAGTCCATTGCCTCCTCCGATTCCATTTCCTCCTTGATTGATGATAACTGGAACTTGTCTCTGGATGACAATTGGTTGAGGTACATTTACAGTATAAGGCCTGTCAACTGGAACTGGGTAGGGTCTTGGCACTGGTACCTCTACTCTCTGGACTACTTCAACTTGGACTGGAACTCTGACGGTGTAAGGTACTGGTCTATTGACGTATACTGGCACTGGTCGTTCTCTGGTGATGGTGTAAGGCTGTGGTACTTCTACGGCATATGGTCGGTTAACTGGGACTTGAACTGGAACGGGGACTTGTCTATCAACGGTGACTGGGTAGGGCTGTGGTACTGGGACTTGAACTGTGTTTGTGATGACTTGGTTTCCACCAGCAGCTCCACCACTAAATCCAGCACCTCCATCACCACCAGCGCCTCCGAAATCGCCTCCTCCAAAGCCAGATCCAGAACTGTAGTCTCCACCAGTTCCAAATCCTCCTCCATGTCCTGAGAAATCTTGTCCAGAACTTTGTCCGCTGTATCCATGATATTGAATTCCTCGTTTTTCTTGGTGTTTCGCTTCAGTCTCACCAAACATTGCAAACAAAGCCACAAGGGCAATGCATTTCTGAAAAATTAAAAAAAAATAGTCTTGTAGAATTAAATTTTATCAATTTAAGTGTTCCGGGGAAATAAAAATAGGTACTACACATTACCCACTTATTAGATACTTTAAAAATTACATTTATTATTTAGGAACGAAATATTGTGAAATGATAAATATTAATACAATACCAACCATTATTGGTGCCATTATGGAAAATGGGAGAGTAGTGTCTTCACTATGCCGCTGCCTTGAACGACTGATGCATATGTAAAAAAATATTTCCTTTTTATAACAATAAATTCAAAGAAATGGTGTTAAATAATTAATTGCTTGGAATATATTAAAAGTAACATAATTCTTCTGAAATGCATTACCGAATTTTTAAATCAGATAGTCAAATAATATATGAATATGGCACGTAATTTCAAAATATTTGGACCATAACATATTATTTTGTGATAAATTCCAAAAATTAGGGACCCCTGAGAAACCTCACAAAGGATCCAGCTTGGAGGAGTAATTGAATTTAATTGAAGTTATATGATTTTTTTTAATAATTGTTGTAAGTTCATATTCACTAAGCTATGATATTTGATGGGGCATTATTTTAAGGAATTGTCTCAATGCATAGTAAAAAATCGTAATAATTTTGTTCATGCAAAAACAAAATAATTTTTATTATAAGTAAGTAGGTAGGTACTTAAGAGTAGGGATTCCAATCCCGGGATCCCGAGCTATTTTCGATACCTATGAATCCCGGGATTGATAAACGTAATCCCGGGATTTCGGGATTGATTTTTTTATCAATTTTTATGGAACATAAAATAAAAGCGAAAATATAACAGAAAAAATACTTTTAATAAAAAATAACTACATTAGAAATAAACTGAGTTTCAATGAAGTTTGATTTATACCCATGTGTAAGTTGTCGATACATTTTATTTTTTCACATAAATTATTAAAAATGAGAAAGATTGGAAAAAAACAATGCTTCGCACTTTTAACAAAGTAATTCCACCGTGATCTCATACGTTTTACGGCAATTTCATATTTGGCTGACTAATTAGATTTATGAAGCGGAAAGGCCATAAGTACGCCATGATTATTTGCTTTACTATTTTAAATCTCGCTAATCCATTCGTTAAGTCTTTACTATCAGAAACAGCAATCTCGTATTAAATTCACATTATTATTTATATATATATTTAATATTATTTACTCCATTAAACTTATTTATTTCCAAGATTGAACGTAGATATACAATATAAACAATAAATGTCTTAAATATTATAAATTATACTAGATTTATTTTTGACCGATTGTATCAATGTTATGTGTAAATATAAAAATTGTATATTAACAATGGAAAAAATGCCAATCCCGGGACCAGTCCCGGGATCCCGGGATTGTCAAATTGTAATCCCGAAATCCCGGGATCAGAATTTTGGCTCGGGATTGGATTCCCTACTTAAGAGCATACTTCAGTGAAACGGCAAATAATTTTCAGCAATAGGTAGGACGTAATTTCACATTCGTTGCCACTCGGAAAGCGATAGTCGATCTGTGAGCTCGTCAATTTGTTTTGTGATGGCGTCGGAGGAATTAATTCTTAAATCGTGTAAAGATGACTGAAAAACTTTACGTATTTACTCGGAAAACAAAACATGTCAATGAATATATTATTATTATAACTTAAATAACAATAAACATAACATTAAATGGACGCATGTTGAATTTTTATGACAAATTATGTTTTGTTCGTCACGCGTCGTTTCCACAATCTGCGCGTCGCGTAGTCACGATCGTTTTAGACCATGCCTCAGCTGAAGTATAACCTTAATATAATAAAATATATTTTGAAGAGAATACTAATAATGATTTTAAATATTTTCATTTATGGTATATCCATATAGTGAGGGCGGTAGTTGTCCCTGGCACGACCCTGCATCAAACTGTAATAATCAGAGTTTCTCTCTCCTGCTTAATTGTTTAACAAACGTCCAAGTAGATGATTTCTTCTAATCTCTGTATTTTAATACATTATATTACATGCTGCTATGTTTAATTCATCTTTGCCTTTTTATCCCCAACTCAAATTTCAAAAATTACTCCTGTGCTGGCTCACACAGGCCTGTGGGGATGCTTTCTTCTAGCAATGTATTGACCTCAAATGATAATGATAATGTTGAATATACAAATGGTCATCAAACAGTGATCTCTTGTATCACCTGCATTTTAAAGAATATTTCAGTCGTAATTAATCCAGCAGTAATTAATTGTATGTAACACTATTAATATTCTACACATACAAATCAAAGCAATGCATTTTTTAGGAATTGGGATATATAAATAACGTAATGTGCATGCATCGATGTAGAACAGCTTATTTAATATTTACACCTATTAGTAAATTATTACTGAAGAGAATTTTTAACACTCATTTATATTATTTTTATTAGGTGGGAGTTTTGATATAAAAAGATTGTATACCGAAGTCAAATTATCAGTTGCATCTGACAGCAGTTCATAAAACCATCAATATGAAACTCATGGTAAGTGTTTATATTTAAAATGCATGTTACCGAAAGTACATCTAAATAATATCAATGAAATTGTAATATAGTTTTAAAATTGAACCAATTTGCTATGTCATTAAATTAATAAAGTAAACATTAACTTGATATTAATATATGCATTTTCATTGTAAGTGTTTCAGGCTAGCTGAAAAAAATCTTTTCAAATTAATTGTATGATCAATAATAATATTTAGGTTTTAAGTCCACGGTTGCATATTTCTTTGAACGCACATTAATGCGACGTACGACGCGGGTTCGATGCCACGGTTCTCAAAAATAGAATAATGTTGTTTTATCAATGTGTATTTTATACAATGATACAGCTTAAGTGAAAAATGACAAGTATTCCTACTATGTTTATATTATAATCTCTCAGTGTTGAGGGATAACGGATTTGATTTGGAATTACGTGAAATTACATAGGTATATTTGAGCGTTTGTATTATATTACTTTTATAGTTGATGGTAATTTTAACAACATGAACAAACTGAGAAAATCGAATTCAAATTTAAACATTCGATTGTAAATTTTTTTCTAATTTCAACATTTTATAAAAAATGATGTTTCGTTTTCAAATTCTATTCAAAAACTATTCCAGAAAAAGATATTGTTATTTTCCCATTGTTTATTAATATTTTTACCATTTGATGTAGGGAGGTTTGAAGTCATACCAATATATTCAAATTATATACCTACGGTTGCTATGAAAATAATGACGACATTTTAGACACATAATAAAATGATCATATTATATTATTGTCTTCATACAAAGCAGCTACATATTTGAATCCTTTTTCACTCCTAAATAAATATGTATTATAACTGCTACTAACTCTTTACACTATAATATGTCATTTTCACTTGTTAAATCCTGTGTCTTTATATCCCTTATGATTTCATAAAGATAAAAATATTATAAAATACGTCAGTTATAAAATCTGTCTATTAAACTAACTAGTAATAGTAGGTCCTTATAGTATCTGATATGATTTGACGTAGATACATATGTGTGATAAATATTTATTATTATTGTACTACACATTCATTGTAATACCGTAAAATAATATACTTTCAGACATTGCTACCATTCCTTGGGTGCATGGCGTTAGCCTGCGCTGTTCCGACCAATAAACAAGAAAAACGCGGAATCCACGATCTTGGCTATGGAGGTGGTGGCAGTCTCGATAGCGGAAGTCACGGTTTCAGTGGCGGTGCTGGAGGCGGATTCGGAGGTGATCTAGGAGTGGGTGGAGGAGCGGGAGGAGCTGGAGGTGCCGGTCAAGGACCCCAAGTCATCACCAACACAGTCCAAGTTCCTCAACCTTACCCAGTTCCAGTAGAAAGACAAGTTCCAGTACCCGTTCGCGTACAAGTTGATCGACCTGTCGCAGTTCAAGTAAACAGGCCATATGCAGTCACCGTGGATAGACCAGTACCTTACAACGTCGATAGACCAGTTCCATATGCAGTGAGGGTACCATACCAGGTACCAGTCATTAGGAGGGTGGAAGTACGTGTACCAAGGCCCTACCCAGTGCCAGTTGACAGGCCATACCCAGTCCAAGTTGCCCAGCCTTACATCGTCGAAAGGAGAGTTCCCGTTTACATCAACGCTGGTGGAAATGACCAAGGAGGATTCGGCGGAGGTGCTGCCGGTGGTGCTGGACAAGGATTTGGATCATTCGGAGGAGCAGGTCAAGGATTTGGTGGATATAGTCATGGAGGACCATCTGATTATTCTTCATCTTCTTCCGTGGGATCTTACTCAGGCGGATATTCAGGACATCACCACTAGATAATTTTATAGAAGTTCTAATGATGTATTGTTTACAATGGGGATGATCATAATATTATTGTTTATGATAAAAAACATAATATAATCTGACCTTCTGTTTTCTAATAATCATTAATATCTACTTATTCACACCTGTCTTGAAAATATGATAACTTTTTATTCGTACCTGAGATCTCGATAGCAATAAAAATACCGTTATTCTACGCATTATTAATAATAATTCAACATATTTTTATTTCTTATTTCCCAAATCCCATTTCCAATAACTAAACGTTCAGTACCAATTATGCTTTCTTGCACTAGTAGTGCTATTGATACGAGTAAACTCTACAATAATTTCAACCACATTATTAATAATTTACGAAAACTCACTCGATATACATGATATATATGACACGGCCAACTTCACATGTACAATTTTCCGAACACGGAGATCGTTTCATACATTTTCATTGACCGTAGGTTACGTGAGTGTTGTAAATTATAAATATTAAAAAATAGTGTAGAATAAAAAAAATATTTTGTTTATTCAACGAATAATTATTCACTAATTATTGAACATACATATTTAATTAGAAAAAAATCATGATTGAATACGACTGAAGTATGCTTTACCTGAGCCACGTGGACCCTATGTAATTACGACGAATTTAACTAGTTTTTACATCGTGTAGTGCTTAACAAACTGTGTTAATTTGGCGCAAATCCAGTGATCAATTTTTCCATTAAGTATCTGAGGTGTTTTCAAAATATGTATATAGTTTAGAATAGTAACATCTATCAGTTCTATAAAAAGTAGCTAATGTATTAGTTCATTGTAATTATTTTTATTCTCCTGGAACATATTATAAATCTTCGCGCAATATAGTGAAGAAACCAGAGCAACCTCCTTAATTCAATGTGCTAATTAATGCACACATACGTCACATTG
This sequence comes from Rhyacophila brunnea, assembly GCF_057557595.1. Classification (NCBI taxonomy): domain Eukaryota; kingdom Metazoa; phylum Arthropoda; class Insecta; order Trichoptera; family Rhyacophilidae; genus Rhyacophila; species Rhyacophila brunnea. The sequence continues at coordinate 20,948,219 of NW_028232860.1, forward strand.
ATAGTTTCATAATATGACTCGTTTACGGTGAGTGTTTTCCTCACAGTATATCAAAATTTAAACTTGTCTACCTATATTGCAGACATTTCACAACAGTCACCATCTAAAACAATCAAATTAGACTAAATAACAAAGTTTTTTTTAGATTGAATCAATGGTCAAAGTAGCTCAAAAGTAGGTCAAAATAACTCATAATGCATTGCAAAAACCCTGGAAAATTCTTTGTAGTGCAAGGCGGTGATGATTCTAAAGTATTAAGTATCAGGTAAAAAGAGATTACGGATACAATCAGTTATCTTTAGATACGCTTTAATTGATAAGTCGTTACAGGTACTATATTCAGGGTGTTATATTCATTTTTATGGTAATAGGTTGTTAACTAAACTAATTGCTCCAGCAAACTATACTCGCTCCGCACCACGCCCGGTCTTAATCAGGCGAATCACGGGACCCTGTTCTGGTTATCTGGGACTTGAACCGGAACGGGTATTTGTCTATCAACGGTGACTGGGTAGGGCCTTGGTACTGGGATTTGGACTGTGTTAGAATCCAGCTCCACCTGCGCTGAAATTCCCGTCACCAAATTCAGAGCCATAATCTGAGCCAGATGCAAAGACATGTCTAAATAGGCTGATTCGGAGCTGTGTCTACCATACCCAAGATCTTGAATTCCTCGTTTCTATTGATTCATAGTTCCAGCTGCACCAACAATTAATGCAAGCAGGTCCACAAGAGCAATGCATCTCTGAAATATACGATAAACTATTTAACTAAATTAATTAACAGAATCATGTCTTTAAAATAAATTATAAATAAAATAAATAAATAAATTGCCACTGTATTTCAGATCATGTTTCATTGTGCCTATTACATAATATAATATTATTTTTATAGGTTTAATAAATAATTATTTTGTTATTGACCCCCAGCTTTTAGGATAATCAAATCCTTATCAATTGTACATAATGTAGATATGGCTAAACACTGTACATAAATGGTTGATTCACTTTTCGACGGGGTCTTAGGTGCGAATCCTGGATATGGCAAATACACATAATATTTTTTAATTTGTGTTTGGAGTCAGAGTATGGACCTGATAGGTTGAGCAAGTGACTAACATCCATTGCTCGGGAAAAATCTGTTAATACAACCTTCACTCTGTGTAGGCCCATATGATCATCTCAGGATTGAACACAGTGAAGTAAGTAAGTAAGTTATTAAGTAATAAACAAATTTAATATTGAGTGTTTTTTTTTTTTGTAAACTGATCTTCATTTAATGTATAGGAAAAAGGTAACATGTACACGATTTTAGGAACTATGTGCAATGTTTACAAAAATAGTATAGGAAAAAGGTAACAAGTGTAATTATTTATAAGTGAGTAAGGGCCTTTGTACAAAAAAAATAATTTCGTTGCAGAAAAAGAGCACTTGTGAAATTTGTGAAACATTTAAAAACATATTGGCAGCGGACAAAGAGGCCCAAATAAATATTTTGGAAGATCACAATAAGCGTAAAGTGGACGCTCGCAAATCAAAAGATGAAGATAACGCTATTCATAAATGCATATATGAAAAAGGTAACATGTGACTTAAAACCTCTTAAAAATAAAAAAATTGACAAAAAAATATAAATTGCATTTCAATCTTGAGTAACTAAGTCACATGTGTTCCAAATTTTATTTCAAAATATTAAGTACCTAATAACCTCTCCACGATTTTTTTTCACTCCAAAAACACTTAAAATGCGTTTTTCTCAAAACTCAATTTATGCACAAGTGCCCTTTTGCTTTTGGGGCGACGATATATCGTTTGTTTACCATCGTATAGAAATAAGTAATTATAGACAGAGGATAAAATGTAAATGTTTGTAGGTATTAAAATATAGTGAACCAACCATCAGTGGTGCCTTCTTAGATAAGTATAGATCTGCTGCAGAGCCGCTGCTTTGGACAACTGATGGTTCAGCAAAAATTATTTTCCTCTTTATAGATAAAATTTATCGAAAGTTGTGAATTTCGATGAATTTATCACGTAATTAATTTACATTTACTTGTATTCGCATCTGTGCACCTGATGCTATTAAGAAATGAGATAATATTTCCAAAATTTAAAAATAGAGTCAATCAATAGGTATACGATGAGTATAATGTAATATTATTTCATTCAAATTCTAATAGATTCAAACTCTGTACTATTACATTTAAGTCGTTTTTTGCGACCCGTGTTTCACCTTTCGGCATCTTCAGGCGCCGTGGTAACCTTTGACTTGATAGGTAGGTAATGGAGTTTTTACCTACTTTATTGTATTGATTTATTATGTAAGCTAGAGTAAAGAGAATTCGTTGTCAGTGTGTGTTTACCTTTGGTGACTCTACACTGCGCCTGAAGATGCCGAAAGGCGAAACCCGGGTCGCAAAAAACGACTTAAATGGAATAGTACAGATTGAATCCATTAGAATTTAAATTCAAATTCCACCAAGTACCTTCAGTCGATAGTATTATTATTATTTCATTCAGATATTCGAGGCAGCCCTTATTGTTCCCATAAACATTGTCTCGTTTAATATTGAGTAGAGTTACAGAGGTAAAGGATTTGGCTGTAGGTATTGTATGATGTAAAGTTCACTTTCATCACCATCATCACCAGCCAGAGTCGATCTACTGCTGGACGAAGGCCTCTCCTAGTTCTCTCCACTCTTCTCGGTCCCTAGCTCTTTGCTGCCGCGTACATTCACCGAACTTTATGAGCTCGTCTATCCATCGGGTTTTAGGTCGTCCCTGTGGGCGTTTAGTGCCCCTTGGGTACCACTCTATTACGGCATTTGTCCAGCGGTTGGCCCATTGCCATTTCATCTACTTAGCGACCTCTATCACATCACGTACTCTTGTCTGCTTCCTTATCAATTGGTTTATTTTGTGATCTTTACACGTTATTCCCAACATGCACCTTTTCATGCTTAGTTACGCTACTCGCAAACTTCACTTTAATACAACATATTCTTATCCTAATAGGATCATATGGGCCTCCACAGAGTAGAGGTTTGTATTAACATATTTTGTTTTTTACGAGAAATGGATGTCAGCCACTTGCCCAACCTATTAGGTCCATGCCCTGACTCACACACAAATTGAAAAACAATATGTGTACTTGCCAGACCCTGGATTCGAACCTGGGACCCACGGCGTGGTAGTCCAACGCTTAAGCCACGTGGCCACCGTGGGTGTATCTTATTTGATTAAACGTATCTCATTTTGTATTAAGTATTCTATAATATGCCGGCATTAATTATTGGAGTCCACATATTGAAGTTAGATTGAGTCCATAATAGGTCCTTTAATTTTTATACTTAATAAGGACATACACGTATTCTTTCCTTATCATAATGACAATCAAAAGAATTTTCCGATTCGTTTTCTTCTGGGTATGCTATCAATGCAATCGTTGTCCACCCGAAGAGTAATTGCTCTTTTGGAGTATTTATTTTTACTTCTTTGTTATTATTTATTATTAATTGTCATGTTGCCACCAATATCACTTGTAACTCTGCGGTCTTCATGATACCCCGTCGCAGGACAGATGTGATGTTTCATAATGCTGTGTACCGTGTGATTGGCCTATTTAATAGCAACATAAAGATTAATTTATTTTTTATTACTATATAATATTTTTAGACGATTTAAATAAATTAAATTCTTAATTGAAGGGTTTATTACAAAAACAACATAATATGTGAACAATTTTACAGGAGAGCAAAAACTTAATAGAATATTATCTTCCTTGTGAATTATGAATCACATTTTTTGATACGATAGCACACAGTATTTGTTTATTTTTCAATGACAAATAATAATCATTAATTCAAATTTTGAACTATCTATCAGAAAAATATTTAATTGACAGATATTATGATGTATTTGCACCGTTCGAAATGGGCAATTTTATGAACCGGAGCGCTCGATAATTTTCCGAAAATATTAAAATATTTATGTAAGATTACTTATATAAAAAGAGTGTATGTAGGTACTCAGTAGATTTTTTGTTATATACCTGCCAAGATTAGACGGTTTGCTGGGACAGTTTTGTGGCATACAAGACTTGGGCATAATGTTGTAGGCAAGTTATATGAAAATTAAGTTAAGTTTTCAGTTTCGTATAAAAAAAAATAGATTTAAATATATAAATGATTAATTCAAGAATCCTAATGGAATTTTTCATTTTTCCACGAGACGGAGCGATAATCTCGAGGAATTCACGAACAGGAGCTGTGCTCCGGTGCGTTTCGGTCTATTTCGAGCGCTGTGTATTTGTAAAAACTGTTTTGTCAAATGATTTTTTTTTTGCTGAAATCAAAGAAAATTTAACACCTTTTAACTCATGTCATGTGTTTTTTTTGAAATAACGGTAAATGAGAGTATATATGCAACATTTTTTAAAACAAAATGACATAAATCTCAAATATGAAAAAACTGATACTTATATGTACTTAATATTATGTTGTTTTTGTAATCCACCCTTCAATTATTGTAATTATCATTTTAATTTTAATATTTACATAAAAACGTACTGTTTCTTCTTATTACGTGTTTTACAGTGGTTGTAATTAGTAATTACGGATTTTTTTCATTTCATGACTGTTTATAATGTTATATCGTATTTTATTATGTATTATGGCGCATTGGCAAATAATTATAATGCACTAATAGTTTTTTCAATTAAATAAAGTGATATAAATGCATACAATATAAAAAAATAAAGAAAATTTAACGTTTTGCAAACAGTGACATTTTACAAATAGAGTAGACTAGATGAAGTAGGTAGGTACCTTTATTCGCATGATGTCGCTTCATTGATCGATATATGTACATTTATCTTTCTTAACAAAAAATAATAATTACATTCTTCAATATCTAAATATTTTAATATACTAGCTGAGCCAGCTGGCTCTCGCCAGTCTGTCTCGCTAGGTCTTGCAGACAGCTTGGCATCCTAATGACATGGTGTTGGATTTGAATACAATTATTGTGAAGAATGCATATACGACGCCATAGTTTTCCATTGTCACTGCCAATACAAATTTGAGGTCATCCGCGTTGTTTAGTCCGGAGTCTGTCCTTCAGAATGTTGCCTGATACCACCTCAGGCTGCTAGGTCTAGCAAAACAGCTGGCAATCACCGATTGCTACCACTGACATTTTGATATAATATGTGTATAGGTAATATGAATGTTTCGTTAAATCACGTGCATTTAAATATGATTAATTATACATCTGAACCGCTCGAATATAAAGCAATATGTGATTATCATGAAAATAGCGATCCAATATAACGTGAATATTAATCTCCCGCGGGGCCCATTTAGAATAGAAGAAGGTACATAAGCAATGTAAAAAATTAATTTTAACATTATTTTGTTTCAATGTTGGTGCGGGACATTCATATCGAAAGAAATGTTGATAAATAATGAAGCAATGTATACATCTGAAAGGAATAAATCAATTCTGATTAGAATAGTAATTTATAAGACCCAAAGGTATGGAATAAGCTTAGAGGCCTTCATCCAGCAGTGTATTAATCCAGATGATGATGATAATGACGATATTATGAATGGGTAAATATAATATCAGCAATTTTGATAAATATAGCAATTCATATGACCGACAAAAATACAAATAACTTAGAGAGGCCTTCATCCACCAGTGGATTGATTCAGGCTCATGATGATAATGGCATTATAAATATATATAATATAAAATCACCGATTTTGATAAATACAGCCATTCAAATGACAGAAAGGAGTAGAATCAGGCTAAAGATGCCTTTATCCAGCAGTGGATGGGTTCAGGTCGATGATGATAAGGACGATAGAAATAGGTATAATATCAGAAATTCGTTAAACCGATAGTAGTAGAATCAGGTTGCGGAACCCTTCATCCAGCAGTGGATTGATCCTGGTTGATGATGATGATGATGATGATGATGATGATGATGATGATGATGATGATGATGATGATGACGATATGAATATGTATATAAATATAATATCAGCGATTTTGATTAATACAGCAATTCATATGACGGAAAGGAGTAGAATTATAGGCCATCCATGGACTGAAGCCGAATGCGGTTTCAAACCGTCTGCCATACTAAGCTTATCTTTTCTGGTCTTGGAAATTTATTTCCACAAATTATATTATAAGCATCTGATCATATCCGTTTATACCATACACTTACACTTACAAATTTAGTGAAAATATATTTTCATGAACAAAAATCATAAGTTTAGTATGGCACACGGATCTAAACCGCATTCGGTTTCAGTCCATGGATGGCCTCTTAGGCTAGGGAGCCCTTTATCCAGCAGTGGGTTGGTTCAGGTCGATGATGATAAAGACGATAGAAATAGGTATAATATCACAAATTCGTTAAACCGATAGTAGTAGAATAGAGGTTGCGGAACCCTTCATCCAGCAGTGGATTGATCCTGGTTGATGATGATGATGATGATGACGATATGAATATGTATATTGGTTCAAAAAAAATAGTATTTATAGCCATACTTAAAAAAAAAGAACACTATGTGTGTATACATTTTTATGATGACGTTACATTTATTTTGAGGTTATGGGTACCTATTTAATTTTTGAGACGATGTTATGAATTAATTCGCATTTAATATCTCTCGGGAACATGATTAAATCAAATAAAGTATGTGTATCAGTCGATCCGATGTTTGTCAAAAATGAATTTTAATTTTAAATTATATTTATATCCAGGCTTTAAATAATTTTCATTGGTTCAAAAAAATATTATTTATAGCCATACTCTAAAAAACAAAAAAAGAACACTATATTGTGTGTATACATTATGATGACGCTACATTTATTTTGAGGTTATGGGTACTTATTTAATTTTTGAGTCGATATTGTGAAATAATTCGCATTTAATATCTCTCGGAAATATGATTAAATTAAATAAAGTATGTGTATCACTCGACCGATTAGGAATTGTCTGTCAAAATGCATTTTAATATAAATATCGCACTCAAAAGTATATTAGTACTACATTGTTGCAAACCTGTAAACGTGACAACCGTAAAATATTATTTAAAAAGAATCAAATTTGGAACACCAGTGGCGGACGTGCCTGTTAGATTTTTATTTACGTAGTAAATTGTACCAAAATTATGGTTTTTTCACCGGAAAAAAGTGCGCCAATGCCTACATTACGATATTTGAATAAAAATAATCGAATCTGTTTGTCAAATAAAGGATTAGAAGGTCTTAAGCGACGTAGACGTCATTCTGCGAGGTGTAAACAGTAAATATGGCGATTGCATACGGTGTGTAAGAAAATATCGGATATAAACGTCACGTACATGTAAAATCATGGAAAATTTCTGAAATGTGTTCAATTCAATCGGTAGATGAATCTGTAGCGCACATTTCGAAGTGAAGATATAAAAATAACAATAAAATGTCGCTTAAATGAGCTGTTGGTGTATTTTCCAAAATCTCTTAGGATAATAATATATAGGAGACTAGCTGAGCCAGCTGGCTCTCGCCAGTTTGTCTCGCTAGGTCTTGCAGACAGCTTTTCATCATAGTGACTTGGTGTTGGATTTTAATATAATAATTGTAAAGTGTGTATAGACGGCGCCATAGTTTTCCCTTCGTGATGGATTTTCATTCACGTCAGACAATTGAAAATTTATCTGATTTGTCAGTTTTACGATATGCATGTCGTCACTGCAAACACAAATTTGGAGTCATGTGCGTAGTCTATTCTGGAGTCTGGCCTTCTCAATATCATCTGACACCATTTCAGGCTGCTAAGCCTAGCAAAACAGCTGGCAATCGCCGATTGCTACCACTGTCATTTTAATTTTAATACAATATATGTGTAGGTATGTGCATTTAAATATGATAAATAGTTATACATCTCAATCGTGATTATCATAAATAGCGATCCAATATAACGCGAATATTAATCTCTTTCGGGTCCCATTTACATAATAGAAAAAGGTTAGCAGCATAAAAAATAAATTTAAACATTATTTTGTTTCATTGTCTATAAAAAATAAATGCTTGGAGCCACAGAATAATATTTTAAAATCATATTTTGTTTTAAAAATTAATCTTAAACAATATAGTTTCCCGGTGCGGGACATTCATATCGAGACAAATGTTGATAAATAATGAAGTAATACATATTATATCTGATAAGAATAGGAATTTATAAGACCTAAAGATGTGGAATCAGCTTAAAGAGGCCTTCATCCAGCAGTGGATTGATACAGGTTGATGACGATAATGACGATATAAATGGGTAGGTAGGTAGGTCACAAATTTAAAAAAATATTGCAGTTTATATGACCAAGAAGAGTAGAATTAGGTTGGGATAACCTTCATCCAGCAGTGGATTAATCTTGGTTGATGATGATAATGACGATATTATGAATGGGAAAATATAATATCAGCAATTTCGATAAATATAGTAATTCATATGACCGACAGAAATTCAAACAACTTAGAGAGGCCTTCATCCACCGGTGGATTGATTCAGGTTCATAATGATAATGGAAATATAAATAGATATAATATATTATCACCGATTTTGATAAATACAGCAATTCAAATGACAGAAAGGAGTAGAATCAGGCATGGGAGGCCTTTATCCAGCAATAGATGGGTTCAGGTCAATGATGATAAAGACGATAGAAATAGGTATAATATAGTAGTAGAATCAGGTTGCGGAACTCTTCATCCAGCAGTGAATTGATCCTGGTTGATGATGATGACGATATGAATATGTAGATAAATGTAATATCACCGATTTTGATAAATACAGAAATTCATATGACAGAAAGGAGTAGAATCTGGCTAGGGAGGTCTTTATTAAGCAGTGGATTGGTTCAGGTCGATGATGATGATGATGATGACGATATGAATATGTAGATAAATATAATATCACCGATTTTGATAAATACAGAAATTCATATGACAGAAAGGAGGAGAATTAGGCTAAGGGGGTCTTTATTAAGCAGTGGATTGGTTCAGGTATATGATAATGATGATGATGACGATATGAATGTGTAGATACATATAATATCACAGATTTTGATAAATACATACATTCATATGACAAAAGGAGTAGAATCAGGCTAGGGAGGTCTTTATTAAGCAGTGGATGGATCCTGGTTGATGATGATGATGACGATATGAATATGTTTTTAAATATAATATCACCGATTTTGATAAATACAGCAATTCATATGACAGAAAGGAGTAGAACCGGGCTAGGGAGGCCATTATCCAGCAGTGGATTGGTTCAGGTCGATGATATAAGAATGATAGAAATAGGTATAATATCACAAATTCGTTAAACCGATAGTAGTAGAATCAGGTTGCGGAACCCTTCATGCAGTAGTGGATTGATCCTAGTTGATGATGATGATTATGATGACGATATGAATATGTAGATAAATAACATTAGAAATTCAATACTGTCAAGAATACAATCAACGTAGAGAGGCCTTCATCCAGCAGTGGATTTATTGAGGCTCGTGATAATAATGGCATTATATATAGATAGGTAGATAATAATATTATATCACTGATTTTGATAAATATAACAATTCATGTGTAAGTAAGGAGTAGAATAAGGCTGAGGAGGCCTTCATCCAGCAGTGTATAGGTCAAGATTGATGATGATAGGGACGAAAAGAATAGGTAGATATTATACAATATCACACATTTTGATAACTATAACAATTCGTATTAATTTCTTTCATTGTTTGCAATGGCAACTTTTTTAGTATGGAAATTAGTAGCCTAGGTAATTATTCAATAACAAAAATAGTGGGTGAACAGCCACAAAGAAGTATTTAAAAAAATCAAATTTGGAATATCACGTTATCTATGATATGACGGCCAGTGGCGGACACACCTGTCAGATTTTTATTTACGTACTGAATTGTAGCAAGATTATGGTTTTTTCACCAGTAAAAAGTGCGCCAATGCCTACATTACGATATTTGAATAAAAATAATCGAATTTGTTTGTCAAATAAAGGATTAGAAGGTCTTAAGCGACGAAGACGTCATTCTGCTGTATGTTAAAAGAAGTATGGCGAATTGTATACGCTGTATGAGAAAATATCAGTTATAAACGTCACGTACCTGTAAAATCATTGAAAATTTCTGAAATGTGGTCAATTCAAACGGTAGATGAATCGGTAGCGCACATTTTGAAGTGAAGATGTAAAAATAACAATAAAATGTCGCTTAAATGAGCTGTTAGTGAATTTTCCAAAATCTCTTAGGATAATAATATATAGGAGATTATATCTATGACATGTCAAAATGAAAATAATTCTGACAGCTAAGTAAAATAAAAGAACATCAAAACAAAAGAACATCAAAACGAAGAATCCAAAATATGCAAACTTTATCTTGATCGAAATGTAATTTAAACAAACATTGTATTTTTAATTATATTTATAGATAATGTAATATAGCCTAACATGATAGTAAAAGTATATAAAAGAATACATATAACATAAAAACATATAAAGAAGTTTGAAAATGAAAAACAAATAAAAAATTATAAACGGATAATATTTTTATATTAAAATAAATATAGCACTGATATTGAAATTAGTTCATATGAGTATAATTATAAATTTGTCAAGCAAATAAATATTTTTTCGAATATTAGTTCAGTTAGATTTTATTGTTTTTAATTCATCTCGGAAGTATATCGCCGATACATAAATTAATAATTGAACTTTGATGTGACGTCGGGTGAGAAGAAATAATTATTATTGATATGCTTGAATTTGGTAAAATACTACAGTCTACATCCAGCTCAAAGGAATATCGGTAATATAATAACTCTTTGCTTGTACTTCAAAAAATCATTGAATATTTATCCAAGCGCGAAATTAATGATAAAAAACTGCGCTAATTCTAGATTTATTACCACGAATATCATTAGGTATATATGAAATGGGCTAAATTTTGCCTAAATCATGAAAAATGCAAGCCCGTTGCCTTATTCATGAATTAGACAAAATATCTGGCGAATGGTCGATTGTATGTTTTTGATAGTTTGTTGACACTTGTTAGCTAACCTCAAAATGGACATTCAGTTGAATAATTCAGAATTACAAAACCTAACCTAACCTAATAATAATATTATTATATTATGTCCAATTATAACTAATAAAACCATCCGTATTAAATTTACTTTTTCAACTGTCATGTTGACAGTTTAAGAATTCCATAGCCTGGCGAATTCACGTACTCGGCAGAACATTTACCTAATTCATGAATAAGGCAACAGGCTTGACTATTACATGAATTAGCCAAAATTTAGCCCATTTCATGTAATAGTCAATTTCGCACATTCGGCGTAACATATACACCAAAGCACCGCCGCGGGTAACGAAACATTTCAGAGACTATTGGATTCATACGAATTACAGTTAAATTATAAACTGTCCTATTGACAATGTATAATATTTGAATTTTATAATCTATTTATTTACAGCTCATTTATAATAATTTTGATATATATTTTTATAAATTTTGTGTTTACTTAACGTTTTATATATTTTCGGGTGCTCACATGTTGAATAAGTGGAAAAACCTCGTTTCCAAAATATCGTTATTCGAATTCTGAATCTAGTTTACCTGTTTTTTCAAGGTGTGTTTGGATTGTGAGCATGGACCTAATTTGCTAAGAGTACGGCTAACAACCGTTTTTGGGGGAAAAGTGCATATAAATGCTTCTTTGGAAGGCGGCAAAGAGCCGTCCCAGATTGAAGAGCTAATGAAAACAAAATATAATATTATTTGTAATGCTATTTCTGATATAATATGACAAATCTTTTTTATAGCATGCAATATTTTATTTTCAGACTTTGCTACCACTCCTTGGATGCATGGCTGTAGCATGTGGTGCTCCTAATAAGAAACAAGAAAAACGTGGACTCCACGAGCTTGGTTATGGAGGTAGTAACCTTGATAGTGGAAGTCACGGATTTGGAAGCGACACTGTAAGCGGATTCGGAGATGATCTAGGAGTGGGTGGAGGTGTGGGAGGAGCTGGAGGTGCCGGTCAAGGACCCCAAGTCATCACCAACACAGTGCAAGTTCCTCAGCTATACCCAGTCCCCGTGGAAAGACAAGTCCCAGTACCCGTTCGCGTCCAAGTTGATCGACCAGTCGCCGTTCAAGTAAACAGACCATATGCGGTCACCGTGGATAGACCAGTACCTTACAACGTCGATAGACCAGTTCCATATGCAGTGAGGGTTCCATACCAGGTACCAGTTATTAGAAGAGTTGAAGTACGTGTGCCAAGGCCCTACCCAGTACCAGTTGATAGGCCATACCCAGTACAAGTTGCCCAGCCTTACATCGTAGAAAGAAGAGTTCCCGTTTACATCAACGCTGGTGGAAACGACCAGGGAGGATTTGGCGGAGGTGCTGCCGGTGGTGCTGGACAAGAATTTGGATCCTTTAGAGGCGCTGGTCAAGGATTTGGTGGATATAGTCATGGCGGTTCATCTGACTATTCTTCATCTTCGGGAGAATCTTACTCCAGTGGACTGTCAGGACATTATTCTTACCATCACTAGAAAGACATTATAACTATTAAACATTGTAATATATCATCGACCATATTGAATGTTTGCATATCAAAAACATTATTTTTCTTGATAATTTTTTCAGAAGTTGCAATACATAGATAGATGTATAACACGAATGACGACAAAATAATAAAACTGTAACACCATTACTAACAACAGATGTATTTATTTATACAAATATTTTACCCATGTCACATCAGTATGACCAAGATAATATACAGTTAAGTCAATGTACAAAGAGAAAAAGTCATAACAATAGTTTATTAAATTTAAATAAATAAAAATTTGAACAACTAAAATACACAGTAAAAAAATATCTACATCCTTTATATGAAGATCATTGATTAGTCTTGCAGTCTTCACTATTTGTTGTTTGATAAGCTTTTTTGCACAAAAGAAAATCGTGCATCCAGTTTTCCGAAGAACATTAAAAATTTTCCACTAGTCAAAAGCTTTCTTTCTTATCACATATATCTTTGCTTCCACAAATATTCTTATAACATTTAAATTTTGCTCTGATTTATTCAGATTGAATTTTTCGTATTGATCTTTTTTTTTAATTCTCGAGAATTTTGTTAACAGCTTCCCAAGAAAAGAGAATCTCGATATAAACAGTAAACAGTAACTATATAGTATGTCAAAAATTGTACGTTCGCTATAGTTGTGTGTGCATATTCTCTGAGGAGGTCGTCAAACAAAAGGAGAAACGCGGGTCGTAAAAACGTTATATATCGAAAAGTGCAAAACTGAAATGAATATTGTTTTTTTTTGCATAAACACTATCGACTGACGGTGCTTGATGGATTTTCAATATAAGTTGTGTACTATTCTTGCGACCCGAGTTTTGCGTTTCATCATCTTTAAGTTAAGCACTCACCGATGGTAAATGCATACTGATACACAATACAGTTAAATCTCGTTTATATGACAAATAAATACGATATGAACGTGACAACACAGGAAATTTGAAGTGTTTGAAAATAGTCAAAACGCTGAACATAAGGCACATATTTAAAAGTTTACATTGATCCAATTAGCAAAGAAAACACTCGTACTTATCGTTGTTTAGCACCCAGGTTAGCCTAGTCTAGTTCATAGACCGGCAATATTTGTATAAATACGAAGCCCAGAGTTCCATAATCTGAAAGAGTTTATAGCTGGAGTAATCAACTCTCAGGGTCACCATCATCTACCGCTAACCATTGTAAACTTATTGAATGGAGTAATAAATGCATCCATTCACATTCACGAGTAAATAAATTAAACTGCTGTGCGGCTGTGTGAATTGGCGGCCAGCGTTGCAGACGTCAGTGCTATAAGCCTACGAGCAAGACTGCATTACTGTTACTCCTCTAAAAGAGTTCCAGCCCGCGGCTAATAAAAAAATGCATTTCGTTTTTTCCAATCTGTATTTAATCGACGACGCAATGTTTTTATCGAATGGGTAACAGCTGTTTCTCGTTAAAAGTCTATTTATACAACTGACGGTCATGAACTTCCGAGGATCGAAGATTTTAAATACATCGTAATCTTAACGGCCCACATGCTCAGCGTACTTCAAAATGGAGATTTTATGCTATTTTCAAAGCATGCTCCTGAACATTCGCGCGTTAACATGATCTAGCTCCCTACTTCATTTATCGTTTGTCAATTTATGTGCTAATGCCGTATGTTGTAGCTTAACCACTGGGAAATGCCAATAGAAATGGCGTATTTCAAAAAAAAAATACTACCTTATTATTAGGTCAATAATTATCATAAAGCAAACATTATTCATAGAATGTTTATTACATTTGGATGGTCAAAACATAGCTTATAATCAGTATCTTTAGAATTATCTTAAAATGTGTAATGAATAATAAAATGCCTAATTCTTGTCAAATTTGGGATCACAGAGATTATCAATATAATTAAATGTAAATATTTCACTATAATAATGTCGACATAAATTTTACTAATGGTTTTATAAATGCTTTTAAAAATTAATAAATATAAAAAATCTTAACACTACTTGACATGGACGTACTATAAAACATTAGAGCGAGAGGTTTAAAAGAATACTATTTTATGTAATAAAAATACTTTATGCAGTCATCAAATGTTTAAAATAAATATAAAGGATAATAAGGCTTCAAAATTATGTAAATAGATTATCTATAACGTTTAAGGAATGTCCAGGATCATGCTTTGAAAATAGCATAAAACCTCCATATTGACCAACGCGGCGCACGTCCCCCCTTAAGAAATTTATTAGATGATTACGAAGTCATTCTGAAATGTCTACAGATTCTATGTGTAAAAATATCTCTTAAATTTCTAATTTTTCAGTTTCCATAATATTATAAAGCATATTGCTATAAACCAACTTGTTTCTGCTCATGTTAGTGAAAACTTATTACAGTCTATGATATTAAGTTAAATACAGGTAACCCTCATTCATTGCGACCCCGGGATTACGAATTTGTTATATCGCTATCGATTTTTAATATTTATATATATTGTATGTATTTGGACAATATGTTCGACGTGTCCGGAACACTTACCGTTTTTTTCCAGATGTATTCTGCAGGCACCAAACTAGAAGACTCCAACCTTCGCACTGGATTAGCCAGTTCGTCACCGGCCATGGCAACTTCGCCGCCAGACTCCACGAGTTTGGCTTGATAGTAGATGGGCTGGGTTGTACCTGCGGACATGACCACCAAGATGTTGAAAACATCCTCTGGGATTATGCTTATGCTTATGGAACTCGAATGGAGCTGTTTGCCAGGGTCCGTCCTCACACGGGCCCAATTGGTCATGGAGATCTGATAGCAACCGAGGCCAACTTTGCGGCATTCGAGAAATTTGCAGCGTCGTATTGGGAGCAGGATAGTACCGACTCTTCTGTAGACTCATCCATTTCAATTCGTGACACTCAGTATGCGGATACACAAAGCGCTTAACGTCAGCGGACAGAAGAGCCAGTCCAAAAAACAAAAAAAAATATTTTATAAATATACTTTCTTCTTTAAGCACTACGGTGCATGGTTGCAGCATCAGTCCCATGCGGCTCCGTCTCGGGACGGAATGAGCACTTAAAATAACTTCTTTCAGACACGTTTAAAGCGTCATGGAAAGCGGCCGTGCATATCCACGGCTGTGCATATATGACGGGTGGTGGTGGGAACTTTCACTGTCCGGAAACTTATGCTTGTACAGTTCGCCGTAAAATGTTGTATCGGAAATATATGGCCATATGTATATTAAAGACCGTCTATCCTCTTTTTATCGTATAGTACCTACTGACATAAAATAAATTTATGTCTAAATAAAACACGGTTCTTGTTGGTTTACACTTTACAGGAAGCCAGCAGCAGTCAAATTTTGAAAGTAGCCAATATACTGGATTATTTTTTAAGTTAGGTTTTCATTCTTGAATTCATGAGTTCATGAATTTTGCCAAAATTAGCTATGAAAATTGAATAAATACATATTGCATCTAATAAAGTTGGAGACCGTATAGTATACAGTCATTTCTTTCCGATAAGGAAGCTCACGGTGAACTGTGCCATGGTGAAAAGTTTTACGTACAATTTACATATAACCGTTGGAGCCACGTCTTATAGATCCTTTTTTGCAACGTGAAACAAAATCAATATTACTTATTCAGTTTATAGCTGTTATACTTGCTATTTTTAGATTTTATGTATGATATTTATTTTGTTAGATTAGGCTTAGGTTATTTTGTTTAGTTTATTAATTGAATGTTTTTATATCTTAAACTAGAAAATTTTACCAGATGGCAGTGCTACCTGTCAATATTCTTGTCGATGCACTCAACAACACTATTTAGCTAACAATAATTTAATTTTCCATTTCAAAATTAAATCAATAAAGAGATACAATATCCATAACTAAATAACGCATCAAATTCCAATAAAGATTGGTATGTATCGATTTTGATAAAGCCGGTGTATTTTACATGAGTTTCATTGGTATTATTTTAATGTAGTTTTTTTATATAATACAACATTATATGGAATGGGGTAAGAAGCGTATAATGAGAAGTATGCAGTGTAAGTGTTATAGTTATGCAACCGCGCAACAAAGCCGCAAACTATTTCCCAAGAGAGATAGCTTGTTCTTAGCTATGGATTTGTATATACCTTTGGCAGGCAGGGAATATGTGTGTGTGTGTGCTGTACTGCGCTGCGTGTGCTGCTTTAAAGACAGACAGATAAATCGAGATAATATTATTATTTTATTTTTTAAATCCACAGATAATCACAAAATTTTGCTTATTGCGACCGTGTCCAAAATCCCTAGTGGCCAACATTAGTATATAATATAATATATAGTTGGCAACAGTTCCACGAGATGTGATGCCATTGTTTTATTATAGATATTTTAACCTTATTGTCTTTATTGTTTGACATATCACACGAATTGAATTTGGAACGTCGCCCAATAAAAGCACATTATCAATTTATTATAAACATCGAAAGCTCATTTTACAACGTTTTTATTAGGTCATATTCTTATTTGTCCGGTGGTTTTTAAATTTTCTGTTGAATCATATAAACTTGACTTGACTAGCTTAAGCGATCAAAAAAATTTGTATTAGATAGAAATAATACTGAAATGTCATTTTAACACTCATATTGATGTCCATAGTAACGAACGTATATATTAATAATTTAGTTGCTAGAACCCCAGTCCCCTAGCAATCAATAATAGTGGATTGGATTACGGATTTCTTCAGAAATAATTTTTCATACAAAACAGAAATAACTGAAAATGAATTTAATTCTACTTAAAGATGGCTAAAAGTATTAAAAAAATGCACTGGCATCGTGTTCTGATATATTCTAAAAGTTTCAAATGTCTAGCTAGTCGGGAAGTTAGTTAAACGTCGATTTCAAGATTTGTACCGGACAAATAAGAATACGACCTAAGAAAAACGTTGTAAAAATGGCCCCCATTCTGCGTGAATAAGAAAATCATAATGGCAACTGAGCGATGTTTATATATTTTGTGGAGTTTACTAATTTAAATATACTTCAAGTGCTTGCAAAATAATTTTAATTGTCATAACAGAAATAACGTATAATACGGCTCCTTCTAGTTATAGTCCAAATTATTTGTACCATACAGTTGAACTATAATCTCTTCCTCTTCTTCTAATCTCCAAAATCATAGCATATCGTTGCCCCAAAAGCAAAAGGCCACTTATGCAAAAATAAGATTTTGAGAAAAACGCATTTAAATTACTTAGTGAAAAAAAAATCATGTGGAGGTTATTTCTTAATAATATTTTGAAATGAAATTCAGAGCACATGACGTGACTTCTTACTCAAAGATTGAAATGCAGTTTATATATATATATTTAATATCCTGTGAAGATTCTCGTCATAGGGGCTCTTTTTCTGTAACAAAATCTTTTTTTTTTACATAGGCCTTTACACATTTTAAAATAATTACACATTTTTTTATATTATTTTTGTAACCACTGCACATAGACTGGCAAAGTCGTGTACACGTTACGTTTTTGTTATACGTTAATTGAAGATTAGTTTACAAATTTAATACACAAGTGACCTTTATTTTCTTTCGTAAATTGTGATTTCATGAATTTAGTTCCACAAAATAAATGCCATTATAATGTAAAGAAAAAATACGAACAAAACTGCATTTATAACTGCAAAACCGTCAAAATGTCAAGAGTGCCCTTTTGCGTTTGGTTTGTCGATATTTCCTTACATCTTTGCTTAATCAAAAACAATGTGTACATGTTTATATGTCTAACCCGTCATCAATTCTCTGAAAAACAAATATACAGTGTAGTGAAAAAAATCAAAAAAATATTTTTTATGTTTGCAGTATATTTTTGCAGTAAGTCGTCACAGGTACACGATATTTGAACATATTGCAATAATAATAATTAGTGAGATCTCAACTTAATGCAACTCAAAAACATTATATTATTATTAAGTTCACAAATCAGGCAGCGGCCATTTTGTTCTTAGTGATGGTGAATTGTGATCTTCTGAGATGACACGGCACCACCGGAATGAGAATGTCCAGAATAACCGGATGATCCAAGAGATGAGAAACCGCCATGTGAAGAAAATCCACTTGAAATACCATGTCCAGAGAAACCACCTCCTTGTCCACCGAATCCGCCATCAAATCCACCACCGCCTCCTCCTAAAGCGTTTCCACCTCCTAGTCCATTACCTCCTCCGATTCCATTTCCTCCTTGATTGATGATAACTGGGACCTGTCTCTGAATGACAATTGGTTGAGGTACATTAACAGTGTAAGGCCTGTCAACTGGAACTGGGTATGGTCTTGGCACTGGTACTTCTACTCTCTGGACTACTTCGACTTGAACTGGAACTCTGACGGTGTAAGGTACTGGTCTGTTGACGTACACTGGCACTGGTCGTTCTCTGGTGATGGTGTAAGGCCTCGGTACTTCTACGGCGTATGGTCTGTTAACTGGAACTTGAACTGGAACGGGGACTGGTCGGTCAACTGTAACTGGGTAGGGCTGTGGTACTGGTACTTGGACGGTGTTAGTGATGACTCCACCACCGGCTCCTCCCCCGGCACCACCACCGAATCCAGCACCTCCATCACCACCAGTGCCTCCAAATCCACCTCCACTTGAGCCGAAACCTCCCCCTGACCCGAAACCTCCTCCATGTCCGGAGAAGTCATGTCCAGAGCTATGCCCGCCATATCCAAGGTCTTGAAGTCCTCGCTTCTCTTGGTGCTTCGTTTCAGTAGCGCCAACAAATGCAACAAAGGCCACGAAAGCCAGGTATGTCTGAAATTAAAATAATAAACTTTAATTATTGCGTAATCCAAGCCAGGTATAAATCGTGCACAAAGCCTTTATTTGGCAGTTAATCATATTTCATGTAACCTTAAAAGTTAACTGATATTTGGATGAATGTATAATATATACCTAAATGCGATAAGTGTGACCAACCATATTATGTCACTTTTAGAATATACGAGGGAACACCCTCGTATTAATATCATAGTTAAAGATTTAAAATGCAACTTAATCTCGATTTAAATTCTGATAATATCAATTCAACGAGCCATGATTTAGGATATATACTAATATTAGAAACATTTAACTAGTTATCTCATTTGCTTTATAATATGAAATTTTAAATATCTGATCTACTCACTCAATAATTCTTTACATCATAATATCACAATTCTTTTACAAATTATGATGAATTAATTACCACGAAATAAAAACTCAATATCGTGAAAAGATCTCATTTTTTTATATATATGATTATTTCTTTTTGGAAACATATTTTTTCTCATAAAATAATAGTAAATGAATAAACCGAAATGTGTTTATGATGCACGTATTCCAAATTAAAACATAAATAAGATAAAAAGAACTTTTTATATACAACATTTTTAAATTTTCTGTTGAATGATATAAACTTGACTCGCTAGCTTAAACGATCAAAAAAAATTGTACTTGATAGAAATAATACTGAAATGTCATTTTGACACTCATATTGATTTACATAGTAATGCATGTATATATTAATAATTTACTTGCTAGGACCCCAGCTAGCAATCAATATTAGTGGATTGGATTACGGATTTCTTCCGAAATAACTTTTCATACAAAACAGAATTAACTGAAAACGAATTAAATTCTACTTAAAGATGGCTAAAAGTATTAAAAAATACATTAGCATCGTGTTCTGATATATTCTAAAAGTTTCAATTGTCTGCTAGTCGGGAAGTTAGTTAAAAATCGATTGCAAGATTTGTACCGGACAAACAACCACTGGACAAATAAGAATACGAGCTAATAAAAACGTTGTAAAAAAATAACAGCCATAATCCTAGAGCCTTGTGATCATAGGTACCACCTTCCCAATCGGTGTCTTTTGACTCGGCACGGGCCTAGGACGATTCGGCGCCCGGACAACTGGGCGTCACGCAGTGGAATTAAATTTGAAAATAAATAGACGTTCGTAAATTATAGGTAGGTAGGTACTTTAAAAATATATATTTAATATTATTATTTATATTTACATTATTTTATTATTATTTAATAATTGGTGAGAATTTAAATATGTACACGTAAATATTGATTTAATTGTGCATATTTTTGTTTAAGTTCTAACGGGAAGAGAGTTCTTTTATTTTTTCTCAATAAAAAATATTAAGTATGTTAAGAGCAAAATAAATAAGTAGTAGATAGAAACTGATTAAAATTCCTCGTCTACTTTCTGTATAGCATCGTAACGAATGTCTATTTATTTCATTCGACAGTGCGGCGCCCAATTTTCCTTGCGCCCAGTTATCCCATTTCCACTCGGCACTATGCCGTGATTATGGATTCCAATCCCGAGATCTCGAGCTATTTTCGATACCAATGAATCCCGGGATTGGTAAAAATAATCCCGAAACTTTCAGGATTGATTGTTTTTATTAATTTTTATGGAAAATAAAATAAAAACGAAAATATGACAGAAATAATACTTTTAATAACAAATAACTACATTAGAAATAAACTGAGTTAGAATGAAGTTTGATTTATTACCCACAAGTAAGTTGCCGATTCATTTTATTTTTGCATATAAATTAATATTATTGGAATAATATTGGAAAAAAACAATGCTTCGCACATTTAACAAAGTAATTCCACCATGCTCTCATACGTTTTACGGCAGTTTCATATTTGGCTGACTAATTAGATTAATGAAGCGGAAAAGCCATACACCATGATTTGCTTTACTATTTTTAATCTCGCTAACCCATCCATTAAGTCTTCACTATCGGAAATAGCAATCTCATATTAAATTCACATTATTATTAAATTTATATTACAATATTATTTACTCCATTAAACTTATGTATTTCTAAGATTGAACGTACACAATATTAACAATAAATGTCTTAATACTTTGGACGCGGAAGACGCACACGGTGCGTAATGACCAGGCGGCCGATCGATGTAATTAACGTGCATTTTAAATGGTGCAATTAAAATCTCATTATCTCTTCAGCAGCGAAAGCGTTAAATAGTATAAATTATAGTAGATTTATTTTTGACCGATTTTATCAATGTTAATTGTATATATAAAAAAATTATATTAACTATCGAAAAAAATGCCAATCCCTGGATTGTCAAATTGTAATCCTGAAATCCCGGGATCAAAATTTTGGCTCGGGATTGCATTTCCTAGCCGTGATATTGCATAATATAATAATTATCGGTTAATAGTTACTATCAAGCTTTCAAATATGTCATTTTTATTATTTACACTGTAGGAATTTATAGTGGCGCTTTCAAGCATCGATTCAGATCTAAATCAGTTATGGTATTCTTAACAAATGAAAACATCAAATTGAAAGAATTGATTACTAGTTGTTGAATTTAGTATTAATATAAATATGACTTCATACCAGTGGTGCCATGTTCTCTGGTGAATAATGGGATGTGCAGTCAGAACCGCTGCCTTGGACGACTGATGCTCGATGGATAATTTGTTTCCTTTTTATGCATCCACTTCAAATATATTTGAAAATTAATTAAAATACTTTCTACATAACATCTGGACACGCTTCAAGCAGCCGAGATGTGAGATAATATCATTATTTTATTTAATTTAGACTAGTTTTGATAAATTATAAAATCCGGTCGTATTATCGAAATGTTGGAAAATAATACGCAAAGAATTATTGTGAGATATTCAAACATACATAGACCATGTTAATAATAAACCAGCGATGAACAAATGTTATTTTACACCAGCACCAATATTGAAATAGATAATAAATTTATTTTGGTAAGCAATAAATTATTAAAATTACGAAAGTAAATAAATTAATTTAGCAATATACTCATATAATTATGTGAAAGATAAGCCCTCGTGTGGACTAATTTTCTTCGATTACATACAATTCGTGCACTGATACTTGAGGGATATCAAGTAGCGTAAATAATAAAACATACAGTTTATTAATTATTTACATTATTAAACTAATTATTTGCAACATAATTTATACATTGCTCGTCGATGTGCTATGAGTCAGAGTATGGACCTAATAGGTTAATCAAGTGGCTGACATCAATTTCTCTTAAAAACAATAATCTGATAATTCTACTCTATGGAGGCCAATGACGTTATTAGGGTCGGACATGGTCGGAAAAAAAATAAAACACATTTTTGTTTTGAAGGAATTTTGACGTATTTTAAATTAAATAGTCAAAAACACGTATATTACTATGCTATGACTATACTATGACTATTTGATATTTTACCTTCAAGATAACTGATCAAACAACAATACAATATTAAAAATAGTTATTAAAATTGTAATAATAAACTAAGCCTTAACTAATCTTTAGATTAATAAAGTCTGAGCATATCTTTTTGCACAAGCAACGAGTGGTCCACTGTTCAGCTGTCAAAATCAGATCGCAGATTGCTTGACATATTGATTCGCCTTTTCTCGTTTCAAATTGAATTATAAAAAATTCTCAAATCAAATATATTTACTATCAGTGCTATTTATAAATAATATACATTCCTGTTATTCATCAGCTGTCAAAGTCAGACTAGTCCTTCACACAAAAACCGGTGGTAATATCGATTTCCAAAAAATATGTAGCATTGATCTATGCATTACATTTGCAGAAGGTGTGTTAATGCTAGTGTATTATTTATCATGTAACTCATCTATTCAAATCAAACTATTCCCTGTGTCAAGACAGCTGGAAATATCGATTTGTAATAGCATTTTAAAAGTCGTATTTTTATTAGCAGTGAAACCGACAGACACGTCAGTATGAGGACTCTCTATAGAGACTGTTCTATAACAATGACAGGTCACCCATAGACAACAACGGGAGAGGTGGAAAAGGTAAGACCAGTCGTTGGGAATGTATCGGCTTTCTACTTGAGTCGGCAATGACTAAGCCCATTCAACAAACTATTTAAGCTTTTTTTTTAAACTAAAAATTAATTGGTATATTATCGTTAATTAATTATAATGTTTTAGATACATACATTTATGTACTCGTAGTGATTGATTAAATTACCTTAAATAATGGTAAATATCAGTCAATTGCAAAGAGATTGAAAGACTGAATTGTATATTTTTCGTATATATTTCGTATTTTTTAAAAATCATAAAAAATCTTATAACAAAATTTAAAAAAAATAACAACTGAGCTGAGATAACACAATTATGATATCAGCTTAAATAATTTAAAGATGTTAAATATTATTAAGGTAAATTGTACATTTTATGGGGGCAGAAAACAGTGGAAGTAACTTATGGAGGCCTTCATCCAGCAGTAAATCGACCCCGGCTGATTATCATGATACTTTTTTTATAGAAACCAATAATCATACATGCATACATAATATCTTCATTTAATAAACTTTTTTATTATTCAATGCATAAGACACGATATTCTATATATTATTGAACATACATAATTTGAAAAATCTCATGCATATATTATATACCAACTAGAAAAAATCTGATGGGGGTTGTAAGACAAACCGATAAAACTTCTCGAAAATAGTGCACTTGTACGAGGAGGTAAAGTGGTCAGATTGAAGCGATTAAGTGATGAGGTAATGTACGGGTAGAAAGGCACCCGCACCTACATCCAACCGTTGTTGATCGTCCGAGGTCACTCGGCATTGGCTGGATATTCATCGAAATGCTACGGCTGTGTTGAAAGGCACACACGTGTATTTCCAACTGTTGTATTCCTCATTGGTTTGAAATCAATGCGTACTTACATGTCTTTAGTTTTATCGTTGTATTATACTCGGACCAATGACATATTAAATGGACATCTCACTTCATATCGGCGCGCATGAGAAATTGTGCATGAGAGTCATTCACAGATGCATAGGTAGACGTCACGTGACCATATGACGTATCCATTTCCATTATGCGATACAAGCTTCGAGAATTTATAGTAATATAACCTTTATTGTAATGGCGTATTAGTGTCATTACTCATTACGTTAGAAACAGATTCTAGGTTACTTACGACTTCTCGGAGATTAGACGCAAGTGACCCCAGCGCATCACAGGCGTCTGTCCAATGGTTTCTGTCATTCAATTGCATTGAATAAACATTCATCAATATGTATCTTAAAATGGTATTTTATCAATAATAAATAATACTAACACATGAAAAGTGATATCCCATCTTTCTTGGAGTGTTTAGTAGATTTTTTTACAATTTTTAACTATGCACATTGGCATTTTGTAACACAATAATAACGGCGGAGTCGAAACCTGACAGTCAGAAATTTTGTATGGGCAGACCCAGCGGTGTCGCCGGACCGCTTGCTAGCAGAATGTTCATTTGAGCGTAGGATACCGATATTAAAATATGAATTTCGCCATCCGGCAGACCCGACACAGAGTGAGTGTCATTTTATTTTCCAGATGCTTCGTCCATATTAATGTCATTGACTCGGACGAAGTCACTGGTGGTTTCTAGTGATGAATATGTATGTATGTTCTGAGATCGTTGTCGTCAGAATAGTAACACACGTTTTCTGTTTTTTATTTCCTTCGTGTTTTTGAGAAGTTTTTTTAATGTTAAAATATTATAATTTTTAAAATCTTTGAGAAACATAAAACTATTTCCTGTTTATCTAGATAAAAAAAACTTCATACATATCTGACGCAAATTGGGATTTCAATTATTTTATTGAAATTGTCGAATGTTTGTTTATGCCTATGACTGAGCAATGAATGCATGATGTAAATTTAACCATATTTTAATCTTAAGATTGGCATTTTTAATTTTTAGATTAAATAAAAATAATGCAATGTTTATACGATGCGAGAGATAAGTAATTCATACCATCTACATAACAAGGTATTTGCAGATTCGCAAAATTATTGGAGTGAACTCTAATTAATTCTGAATGCAATTCGACGAAGCTTTTAGGAGGGGGCTGAGATATAAATAGATTGGGTGATTAGTGAAAATTATCAGTTGCATTTGACAGCGATCCATACACGATCAAATATGAAGTTTATGGTAAATAAAAAAAAACTTTTTATCGTATTTATTGTAAACATGTTATAAATTTTTTATTTAATTTTTACCGTCATTATTAATAACAAGCTTACGAGTAACATTAAGATGAAGTACAGTGTTATTGTAGTTTTACCATGTGCATCTAGCAAGAGAATACGAAAGATACAGTTTAATATTACGCATTGATAATCTACATTTAAAAGTACTTTTATAAGTATTCTTTTTAAATTTCTAGATAAATTTAACATAATAATAAATATCTTAAAAACCTCTTTAACACGTTCGAGAAAACTACATTTAAATGATAAAAAATACTCATGAAAATAATAGAATTAACGACTTCAACGGTATAGTTTGTAAGTGTATCGTTGAATTTTAAAAAAATGTGTTGAACAATTTAATCTATACTTAGCTAAAAATGTCAATCGTATTAAATTGCATATTTCGTATTTTGTTTCTAGATACGTCAGTAGCGCTGCTCTCCCCATTAAGGGCTAAACATTATTAAAATGGTTTTTTTTAATTACTATTGTATATTTAGTATACGTTGTATGAACGTACCATTTCAAATTATAGTAAATAATGTGTTTTTTTAATTATCTATGTACGTAGAGTATACGTTTTATAACTTTTTTGCACTTTTTACTACTCTGATACGCCTCTTTGCCTGATGACCTATCATAAAATTAGATCAAATAATATTCATTGTTGTTTTAATTTAATAAAACGCATTTTTTGTAGTACTTATTCCACTTTTAATTAATAAATTAGGACCGGTTTCGTCCGCCTCAGAGAGACATTTTCAACCCTCTGAGGCGGACGAAACTGGTCCTAATTTATTGATTGAAAGTGGAATAAGTACTGCAAAAAAATGCGTTTTATTAAATTAAAACAACAATACTACGCAGTTCCACCATGAATTGACAGTTAACAAAATAAAAGAAATCAAATATTATTCATTTGTATAAATATTATATCTAGTAATAAATAATTAAATATATAATATATTATGTAAAATATATATGTTTAGAATATATTGCATCATTTTCATTCTATTGCCGAAGTGCAAAGTTATGAAGCATACTTTCTAAACGTGTGACTTTTTTACTTTAATGTTGCCCTGTTAGCTATGGAAAATTATGTTTTAACATTTTGTTCCTAATATTTCAGTCAATAATGAGTATTTATTTTACCTTTTCAGACCGCTATTACCCTTATCGGGTGCATGGGCTTGGCCTGTGCTACCGCAAACAAGAAGCAAGAGAAACGTGGACTCCACGATCTTGGATATGGTGGAGGTGGCAGCTTTGACAGCGGGAGTCACGGTTTTGGAGGCGGTGCGGGAGGTGGATTCGGAGGCGGAGCTGGCGGCGGTGGATTCGGAGGCGGTCTAGGAGCGGGTGGTGGTCTGGGAGGCGGCGGTGAAGGTGGAGGTGTCCAAGCACCCCAAGTCATCACGAATACAGTCCAAGTTCCCCAGCCTTACCCAGTTCCAGTAGAAAGACAGGTTCCAGTACCCGTCCGCGTTCCCGTTGATCGACCAGTCGCCGTTCAAGTAAACAGACCATATGCGGTTACCGTTGATAGACCAGTACCTTACAACGTCGATAGACCAGTCCCTTATGCAGTGAGGGTACCATACCAAGTACCAGTCATTAGAAGGGTGGAAGTACGTGTACCAAGGCCCTACCCAGTACCAGTTGACAGGCCATACCCAGTGCAAGTTGCCCAGCCTTACATCGTAGAAAGGAGAGTTCCTGTTTATATCAACGCCGGTGGAAACGCTGGTGGAGGATTCGGAGGAGGAGCTGGCGGTGGTGCCGGCGGTGGTGCAGGAGGATTTGGATCATTCGGAGGAGCTGGCCAAGGTTTCGGAGGATACGGTCATGGAGGATCATCTGATTATTCTTCGTCTTCTGGATCATCGTATTCCGGTGGATACTCAGGACACTCTTCTTATCACCACTGAATATGTAGACATGTTTAAAACCATTTCTATTGAATGACCCATCGCAAAATCGTGATATTTTTGATCGTAGTATACTTTTAATATTATATCACGACATCCTAATCAATAATTAGATTAATTATTATCATTTTCTTCTTACCTGAAATTACAGTACCTAATAGTATTTCTGAATTGTAGTTATGTTTGACGTAATGAATTCTATAACTTGTTAATGTACCTGAATAAGAAGACAATAAAGTTAGTAAACTTCAAATATTACTATTGATTATTATGTACCTATATCCTTTTATCATAAGATTCCCCCACGATGGTTGATTGCTAATAAAGTTTAGGTCTATAATGTCGTGGGTCTCGGTTACCCGGAATCCCGGATCGGTTATGTTATTACAACGTTTTTCTTAGCTAGTATTCTTATTTGTCCGGTGGTTCTTTGTCCGGTACAAATCTTGCAGTTTAAATAACTAACTAACTAACTTCCCGACTAGCTAGACATTTGAAACTTTAATAATATATCAGAACACGATGCCAATGCATTTTTTAATACTTTTAACCATCTTTAAGTAGAATTGAATTCATTTTCAGTTAATTCTGTTTTGTGTGAAAAGTTTTTTCGACACCATTATTGGTTGCTAGGGCTCTGGGGTCCTAGCAACTAAATTATTAATATATACGTGCGTTACTATGGAAATCAATATGACATGTCAAGTACATTTTTTTTTGATCGTTTAAGCTAGTCAAGTCAAGTTTATATGGTTCAACAGAAAATTTAAAAACGTTGTATATAAAAAGTTCTTTTTATCTTGTAATTATTATTTCAATGTGTATTTGGTCCCATAGTATCAGTATAATAGGTGCCAAGTGGCTAGCATCGATTTCTAATAAAACCTAATGTTAATACAACCTCCAGTCTGTGGAGTCCCATATTATGATCGTCTTAGGATCGAACATGGTGATGTAATGTGTAATGTATTTATCATACATATTCATAATTAAAAAATCTGATATTTCATATATTGTCGGAAATTAACGCTTATTAATAGCATTAGTTTAACATTATACTTTTTATTCAATTCGATGATCACCATAAAATCATCAACATTAAGTTCGACGCGGACGACACGGCTTCCGTGTCCCCGTTAAACAGCCATTAGATGCAATTAGCATATTATTTAAATGCGGTAATTAAAAATTAATTAAAAGGTACTCATTGATTGTGTTAACTTCACCGACATTGTAGTGCAAACAACACAAGTGAAAAACACAAAGTAAGTGAGTATTGTAAAAAATCAAATCAGGAGAATAATATTATAGGTAGGTACATTAAATATAGGTACAATATTTGATGTGTTATTAAATAATCTAGTAATAAATTTAATAATAATTAAAAATTGTTATTTAATTAATTGAGTCCATAATGTTATCAAAATCTAATTTCATGTATATTTTATTAAAAATAAGTGTGTTAGATTTTTTTTACATTTAACATATCAAGCTCAGAGAGTCAAATTATTTTTTTCCATGAAACATGGCGATGATATTGGAGATTTCATTAACCTGAGCTGTGCTCCGGTGCTCTCCAGTAGATTTTGAGCCCTGACTGAGTCAGTATTTATTTTATAGAATTCCATTTTACAATATAATAATATAAATTATATTAAAAATGTAATATACTTCACTCGCACCACAACATGAATTATTGAATTTTTTTATAGTTCTACTCTACTGTTTTCTAAAATTACTAGAAATAATAATATTAAGTACGTTTTCACACATAACATTAGAAAAAACTTATTTGATTAAAAAGAGGTGTAAATATTCTTGTAATAGATGTAATAGATGAGATAAATAAAAGCGGATAATGATTATAAAATTATTGAAAAAAGTTGGTACTATATTCTATGTTGTGTTATTTTAATTAATACAAATATTAACTATATCTTATTACATGATATTAAAAATGTGAGACATTTGAATAAGTATGTAATTATGTCTAAAACGTTACAGCCAGTAATTTCATAATCGCCTAAAGTTGAGAACATTTTATTTATCCGGGCACAACGACCGGAAATAGGCTGTGACCCCATCGTTGTCGTCCTTGTTTTGGCCCAATTCTCGCTACTCTTCTCTAATACCATGTTTTGATTACACTAGGTATTTTTAAGCCGAATTAAAATAATATCCACAAAGTAATAATATATCTAAATGAACGAATAATGACATAATACAATATTTTAGACGTATTACTATAATATTTTTTTTCCAACCATGTCCGATCCTAATATGATCATAATATGGGCCTCCACAGAGTGGAGGTTTGTATTAACAGATTTTATTTTTACGAGAAATGGATGTCAGCCACTTGCTCAACCCATTAGGTCCATACTCTGACTCATACACAAATTGTAAAACAATATGTATACTTGCCAGACCCAGGATTCGAACCTGGGACCCTCGACACTATAGGCCGGCGTTTAAGCCACGCGGCCATCGTGGGGTATGAATCTTTTTCACGATTTTCACGATATCCGTATTATAAATAAAGGCTCTATTTTAATGTGAGACAAATTATTGATAATTTACATTTCAAAGTGTTTTAATAATTACAATATGTCGTATCTAAAAGCATAAAAAGCAAATATATACTTACATTAAAAAAACAGTGTTTATAAAATCTTGTATGGTTCTGTTCATCGTTTATTAAGAATTGTTCAGTGTAGTAAAAATTGTTTTGAATAATTTATAGTATTCATGAAGAAAAATCGATTTTACAAAAATAAATAAAAATATGATTACGTTAAATCATATTTATTTGCCACGTTTAGATACTGAAATTTTACGAAAGGAAGCGTTAATACAATTATACAATAACGAAAATAAAAACATAATTTTTAAGTTTTAGTCGTTTTTTTTAAATTATGAATATTTAGGGTACATCACAACATGGTATACAAGAAGTCATTCAATATGACACATTTACAGCTTATTGCAATGATAATAATATTGAAATTATGAATAACAACATAAATTTATGGGGACGTAACGTAGTCCCACCATTGGTGGTAATTATTTGTTAGCACTTCCTGTCAGATCGGTGACTTTATTAATTTCCTATGTGTAGCTTAATTAAATATTTCATTATAAATTTTCATCGCTTGCTGTTATTCTGCGCAGTCAAAAATCCAACTATTGACAACATAACATAACAATAATTGTAAAATGCAATGTCAAAAAATTAAAATGACTATGGTCGCCATGTCCACCTTTGTAAGAATGCTCAAATATAAGATATACATTTAATATAAGTACGTAATTTACTAAAACGTAAACTTCTTTATGTTATGTACCTATGTTTGCGTTGATAGATTTTCAAACGTGAAAATCACAATAGGTACCTAAATATGTACTATCATTATTTCAATTCCACGACTGCAAAGAATTTTCAAGGGACATACAAGGGTATAATAGAAACATTATATAATGAAAGTAGATTTACCCATCAATTTATATTATCAGCTGTTGAATTGTAAAACCTTTTTATCAATATGGTTTTAAAACGCCGAACATCAATATTATTGTGACACTATTACATAATATTATATTTTATTTTATTTACACCAATTTCAACACGAAAACTAATGCACGATTGCTTTTGTTTTGAAAATATCATGTAGAATTGACATGAAATTTGAAAATAATGACATGACATCAGTGACAAATAGTCTCGCAGCTCGAGTGTTGATTGGCTGGGTGAGCTCTGATTGGTCATTGAATTGGCATGATCATTTTATCATGACTGAGTATTTCTGATATATTAAGTGGTCACGATCGCTGTATGGAAGATACATCCCCCTCTGGTCACACCTCAATAAGGTTAACAAATCCGACCATGTCCGATCCTAATAGGATCATATGGACCTCCACAGAGTAGAGGTTTGTATTAACAGATTTTGTTTTTTACGAGAAACGGATGTCAGCCACTTGCTCAACCTATTAGGTCCATTCCCTGACACAAATTGGAAAACAATATTTGTACTTTCCAGACCCAGGATTCGAACCTGGGACCCACGGCGCTATAATCGAACGCTTCAGCCGCGTGTATATAAAACCCATGTATAGAACAAAAATTTTATGCAATACTTTAATTATAGATGTATCTCGATATTGATTCTAATGAATGAAAGGTGTATTTTTTGTGGTTTTGTCATAGGATAAATTTGAGTTATCAGGCATGTATGCATTTTTATTTGAACTAAAAAGAGCAGTGTAAACAAAATAGTAATATACATATGATGTGTTTAAACTATTTTATTTAGGATATTCAGGTACATCAACTAGACATAGTATTCAATATTATTCAGAATGTCATTCGTATTACATATCCATACCTACATTACAGCATATTCAGGGCTAAGTAAGAACTTTCAAGAAATAAAATCCAATACAAGTATTGTGAAAATTGACTATTGACCAAGATATCATGCGATGGTCGTTTCATAATTAATAATATTTTCTAGTGGTGATAAGAAGAATGTCCTGACGATCCACTGGAGTAAGATGCTCCCGAAGATGAAGAATAATCAGATGAACCTCCATGACTATATCCGCCAAATCCTTGACCTGCTCCTCCGAATGATCCAAATCCTTGTCCAGCACCACCGGCAGCACCTCCGCCGAATCCTCCTTGGTCATTTCCACCAGCATTGATGTATACAGGAACTCTCCTTTCGACGATGTAAGGCTGGGCAACTTGTACTGGGTATGGCCTGTCAACTGGCACTGGGTAGGGTCTTGGCACACGTACTTCTACTCTTCTAATGACTGGTACTTGGTATGGTACCCTGACTGCATAAGGGACTGGTCTATCGACGTTGTAAGGTACTGGTCTATCCACGGTGACTGCGTACGGCCTGTTTACTTGAACTGCGACAGGTCGATCAACTTGGACGCGAACGGGTACTGGAACTTGTCTTTCTACTGGAACTGGGTAAGGTTGAGGAACTTGGACTGTGTTGGTGATGACTTGGGGTCCTTGACCGGCACCTCCAGCTCCTCCCGCACCTCCACCCACTCCTAGATCACCTCCGAATCCACCTCCAGCGCTCCCACCGAAGCCGTGACTTCCGCTATCAAGACTGCCACCTCCCCCATAGCCAAGATCGTGGATGCCGCGTTTTTCTTGTTTCTTGGTCGGAACAGCGCAGGCTAACGCCATGCACCCAAGGAATGGTAGCAAAGTCTGGAAATTAAATAATGCCACATGAAGAAATAAAATTAAAGGTTATCAGAAAATACTTTCGTACGTAGGTGCGTTTGTCAGAGTTTTTATGCAAGTCCGGAGAAACATATATATGCCCGTAAATTAATAATCATTAAATAAAACTCATTTGTACAAAATTATTTTAAATGTTTTTATGGAAGTTGCCGTATTTTTTTGTGCTATACCGCTTGTGTAAACATGTGGAAGCAAGTAAGACAGATTCACGGTGCTTCATCGGGAGTAGCAACACGTGGTCTCGTGAAATGTTGTTTTGATTAAAGTGCACATAGTTATACTATGTGAACTGTTAAAACTATATTGATTCGTGTAGCAATGTTTACGTGCGTTAAGTTTCAGATAGATATTTGTGCATGTGCATTATTTGATTGAACTAGGCTCAATGCCAACTTTTCTCAATTTTTCCCCATAATAATAAAATTATGAATGCTTATATAATTTTCTAAATTAAACTTTTAATGAACTACATAGTTTTTAAAACACTTCTAAGAAATATTTAACAACTAAAAAAAATATTGTTTGTAAAAAATACAACACCCAGCAGGATTTGAACCTGCGCCCCCATATGCTCTGACCACTAAACTATACGTGTCCTATGTAATTGCGATACATTCTTAAATTTTGTGAATTATTCGTTGACTAAAAATGGTTTATCAAACTTTTAATATTTATAAAACTATTTCATATATTAAAATAAACATTAAATATTTAGGCAAAATTTGCCTACAATAAATATATAATTAAATTAAATAAAATTTAAATGAATATCATGATTGTGTTCAGCCACTTACAATGAGCTTCATGTTGGTGATTTTATGAACGGCTGACAGATACAACTGATACTTAAAATTTTCGAACACACTCTTTTTATATCAAACCTCCCTCCAAATAAAAACTGAAGACATTAAGTAAATTGATTACAATACTACAAACGTCACTAAAAATTCCTTTCATTAATGTTAGGCGTAATTTTATTATATCTCTTCTAAGCTGGTTTATTCTAAGAGAATTTTATTCTTCATAATATTCATTGCAAATATGTATTTAGTAGGTTGTATTTCAATTGCTAGTGAGTCTGTGATTAATTTTCTTGTTTCCATAGCAACACTGTGCAACGAACAATATGCATAAGATTCATTATTATGTAAAGTATGTGGAAAAATTTTACTTTTAACATAATAATCCACCATATAATTAAATTCAAAATAATTACAACATGCAGAAATAATATACCAATAAGCTGCAATTACATTATGATCACGTCACGCACTATCACATGCTGGTACGGCGACAAATTTAGTAATTTTTTGTTGAATTATTAATAACCACGTCCTTGCTTTTTCGTACAAGGCGTTTGTTAGTCATTTTGAACAATCACAAACACCCAGGGTTTGAGAAAAACACATATATAATGTGTCGTCACCGGAATCGAACCCAGAACTCTCGGGTGGGAGGCCAACTCCTTACGCACCACGAAAGTCGCCAAAATTTAGTATATTATGGTTTTGTCATTCCACAGAATATTTTGAATGATCTCTATAAATTCAATAATGGAGAGTTCCAACTCTAAGGTGTTAGTATTTTGAATTATTATTCATTATTCATGCTAATATCAATTAATTTTAACAGTTTCTACGTGTGCGTACGTTAAAATTACTCGCGATATTGCATCCATAGATAATATTTTAAAGAGATCCCAACCTGCAGACCATAGATAATAGATAATAATTTAACAGAGAGAGAACCCAGAGAAAACCACTAAAACAAAGAACACACGGTTTTGACACGAGTCGAAAATGTATAGGCATGTAGAAAATGATAAAAAACGTTCATTGAGTTATGCGGGTGTCGATGTAGCGCGATCCGCGTGAAGTGGCTTCATTGTTGTTTTGGTGATTTCGGCAGATTTTGCTAACTGACAATGTTCGTTTAAAGGTTTAAAATGTGCTATGGATGGGAGCATCAGTCTGATAACATTTTAAATAACAAAAAACGATGTTACACACATTTATCCCGTAGCGGTAGCTTACTGTGACAGCACGTGACAGCACATAACGTGATTATAATGTATTTCAACTTTCAGTGTCAACTGGTTTTAAAGCAACGATTCTCCTTATAAAAATATTTGTGGGAGAATTTTCAAAAATTGCCTATTGGAAAATTCATTATTTTTTTTCGTACATAAATATGTCATGATGACTATGATGCAGCTCGGTGAGTATTGGTCTTAGCCTCGACCTTAGTGGTCGTGAAAATGGGATGGATTATAAATAATAAATGAGAATTTCATGAAGAAATGCCATACATTAACGATAATAATTATGACAACGGAAAGCAAAACAAAAAGGTTTGCTTCTGTCAAGTGTACCTACTCGCCACATAAACATACTATGCCACATATACATACGCCACATATGCAAAGGTTAATAATTATGTTTTTTTTGTCTTTAGTTTTGAAATAAACTGTTAATTAGCATTAGTAAATAGCCACCATATAAATTGTTAAAAAACATGTCTATCAGCGTGATATTCTAATCAGTTTATAAGGTTTATATATTATAATCATGATGGAGGAGGGTTAACAGGGCTCTAGCTTGTAGGCAGGCGTGGCGGATCGACCAGCTAAGTGAGATAAACACACATCATCACAAATTTTCTCTGACAGTAACATATGAGGTCGTGCGATACAATTTGTTGTGATATGACGATTGATATAATTCATTAATTCGATTTCATAATTACTTTTAGTATGGTACAAAAATAGCTATGTATCCAGTATCGCGAATGGTCGTATGTTACTTGTCTACCATAAAAGGCCGACAACTAATAATTTAAGTGCATTTATTTACAATTACAAAAAAAAAACATCTTTAATATATTCACGATGGCCGCGCGGCTTAAGCGTTGGCCTATTGCGTCGTGGGTCCCAGGTTCGAATCCTGAGTCTGGCAAGTACCCATATTGTATTTTCAATTTGTGTATGAGTCAGAGTATGGACCTTATAGGTTGAGCAAGTGGCTGACATCCATTTCTCGAAAAAACAAAATCTGTCAATGCAAACCTCCACTCTGTGGAGACCCATATGATCCTATTAGGATCGGACATGGTCAAAAAAAGAAGAAAGAAAGAAAGAATATATATAATACTCAGAGTATCTACTGTAAGTTTACCTAGCGGAATCGTTGAGCTCCGCGGAATACCATTTGGGAAATGCTATGCAGTATAATGTATAATATAACATCATACTACCCTTAACTTTAGCGATAAGTGGGCAGGGCTGTCATATATTATGCTATAACGAGAAACTATTATTCCAAATAATTTATTATTTTTCTCAAGATAAAATAAATTAAAAATAATTACAAGATAAAAATAACTTTTTATATACCACGTTTTTAAATTTTCTGTTGAATTATTATGCTCAATATGCTCAAACTTGTACTTGATATGAAGTAAAAAAAAAACAAACAAATATAGAATACTGAAATGTCATTTTGACATTTCATTTTGAAGTCCATAGTAACGCACGTTTATATTAATAATTTAGTTGCTAGGACCACCCCCTTAGCAACCAATAATAGTCTTTTACTTTTTACGGATTTTTCTGAAATAACTTTCCATAAATAACAGAATTAACTGAAAATGAATTCAATTCTGCTTAAAGATGGCTAAAAGTATTAAAATAATGCATTTGCATCGTGTTCAGATATATTCTAAAAGTTTCAAATGTCTAGGTAGTCGGAATGTTAGTTAAAAATCGATTGCAAGATTTGTACTGGACAAACAACCACTAGACAAACAAGAATACGAGCTAATAAAAACGTTGTAATATGTATAGAGTATTGAAAGTTTCAAATGTATGTAAGTTTAATATTCTTCAGTGTGCAGCGACACTTATATAATTTCCATAATTGTACGCCATGACGCGAAATATTTAATAAAGCACTCTTCTTAATTATATTAACGAATATTCAAGTAGTTCAATAATTATTATATTTGATTTTAAAGTTTGATAATGCATTTTGGAAACATTATTTCACTTCTGAATGGCATCAGGCGCACACATGCATGTAAAAGTAAATGTGCATGAATTATTATGTGATTAATCCATCGAAATTAACAACTTTGCAATTATTATATTGTATAAAAAGGAGTTTTTTTTTTTACTGCCTCATCATTCGTTAGAAGCAGCGGCTGTGTGAAGATCTGATTATCTAAGATGACACCAATAGTGGTTTGTTTAATATTATTTCTTTACCTTTTGGAAATTAAAGTTTTTGATACTTAATTTCAGCGTCACGTGACGTCTGCAAAAATTATATATTATTTTTACTAAGGCCAAATCCCTCTATACTCAAGCCGCGATACAAAACTATGATTTACAATCGTAATTATTGGTTATACTTCAAAAACATCCATTAGAGACAAATTTAATAGAAAAAAGATAGATCAATAGCCAGATTCAATTTTGTATTATAGTTTAATAAGACTGCAACAACTATTTTATTATAATACGAGTATGTCGATTGTCTCAAATGTGTTATTACGAAGCAGTCAAAAATCTTCATTTACTACGAACAGGTTACCACATTGCATTCAAAGTTAAGCAATAACCAGCAATACCATTGGAACTCGCAATGTAATGCCGCGGCCTAACTATAGATGGCCGTGCTAAAAGCTGCTGCTATTTTATTAATTATTGAATTTATCGTAATATTCGTCTAATTGTTTTTTCAGAGATGCATTGCACTTGCGGCTCTGCTTGCATTTGTTGGTGCGACTGGAACTAAGAATCAAGAGAAACGAGGACTTCAAGATCTTGGATATGGCGGACACATTTCAGAATCAACTGACCTATCAGGTCACGGCGACTTTGGATCCGGTGCAGGTTTCGGCTCAGGAATTGGTGGTGGCAATTTTGGTGCAGGCGCTGGATTCGGTGGAGGTGCTGCTGGTGGAAACCAAGTCATCACTAATACCGTTCAAGTACCAGTTCCGCAACCCTACCCAGTCACAGTTGATCGACAAGTCCCCGTTCCAGTACAGGTTCCAGTTAACCGACCATACACCGTAGAAGTACCAAGGCCTTACACTATCACCAGAGAACGACCAGTGCCAGTGTACGTCAACAGACCAGTACCATACACCGTCAGAGTTCCAGTCCGAGTTGAATTAGCCCAAAGAGTAGAAGTACCAGTTCCAAGGCCATACCCAGTTCCAGTTGACAGGCCTTACGCAGTTAATGTACCCCAACCTATTGTCATTCAGAGACAAGTTCCAGTTATCATCAATCAAGGAGGGAATGGAATCGGAGGAGGTAATGTTCTTGGAGGCGGTAACACTTTAGGAGGTGGAGCTGGTGGATTTGATACTGGATTCGGTGGACAAGGAGGATTCTCTGGACACGGTATTTCAAGTGGATATTCTTCACATGGCGGATTTTCATCTCTTGGATCATCTTCAGATTATTTTGGCCATTCTCATTCCGGTGGCACTGTGTCATCTCAGAAGATTACTGTTCACCATCATTAAATGTAAGCCGGCTGCCACCTAATTTGTAAATGAAATAAAAATATTATATTTTTGAGTTGCAATTTGTTGAGATCTCATTAATTAATATTGCTATTATTATACAAATAACTTGGTAACATCTTCTGTACATAATGAATTATTACTGAATAAAAACATATTGCAAAAATAAATATTAATTTGTATTTCATAGACCCTCAGACATTAATTAAGTGCAATATAAATAATTAGCCGATGTACCTATACTGGAATCATTTTACAGTGACACCATTGGGTACGGCAAAAGTGATTGTTATTATTTGCTGGTATTGTTGCAAACTATACCAACACATCTTCGAATCGTTCATGGTATAATTGTAGAATAGTTTCAGTATACTGTAAACTTCGATTATAGTTTAAGGTGTCAAAAATAAACGAATATGTAAAACCTTTATGAAACAAATTTTATGAAATCGTAAGTTACTTTTATACATATTCACAATGTAAATAATTAATTCGATTTTAATATACTGTTTGGCTGTAAGATGTAAATGAATTAAATCATTTCGCGCCCTGTAGAGGTCGTGGAAAAGACACGCGACAAACATCTCGCCCGTGGAATCATTCTCAAGAAACATCCGCGATTCGAACATGGGTGAAATAAAGATGCCATTATTCGTGAATACAACCATTTTTTCTACACTCGCTGTAGGTTTGAATGAAACTACGAGTATTCTTTACTCATAGCCCAACCTGCTGGTAACTCTTCCAGTATTTTATGCTCATCGCCGATCCAGAGCAGTGCCTGTATATTGGATATGCCATGTGATTTTTTCACCACCATAAAGTATATATATAGCTCCTTATTATACCTTGATATTCAGATGCCATCTTCTTGACCCCAAATGTTCAAACATCTCCTCTCAAAAATATCCATATTTATGTTATCCTGTTCGCTAAATGCCCAGCATTCTGGTCCATACGTTAACCCTTAAATGCATGATGGCAAACCTTTAACGTAGGTACATATTACTTTGCTAATCGATCACATTTAATGTTTAATATAATTATGAATAAATTAACAGTGGTACCTGTGAATAAAAACCATAACTATTTTGTCAGCATACTTTGTCTACTGCAGAAAACTGTTTTAAATAAAATTTCATTCACACAAATCACACAACAAAACGGTTAATACTGGGCGCAGTAGAGTTTTATTGAGAGTGTCCTGTTTTTCAGAAACCTTTGGAGGTCAAAATAGCATCTGTTGGCGAGGTTGATCCGTCGATTTATTTTGTCGTTTTTGTAAAAACTTTTAATAAACATAAGGAAATATCAACATTTTTTTTTGTAGAATAGTAATATAGGATCTATGTGACCAGTGCTCTTGTACTCTTTCAATCGTCAGTAACTTCGTTATGTCAGGGTGATGGTTAAAAAATCTTAAAGCATGCTCAGCGTTGTGTTTCAGTTACTATGATTTTACTCCCTATTTCATGTATCGTTTGTTCATTTATGGCTACGGCCGTATGTTGTAGCTTAGCCACTGGAAAATGCTAATAGAAATGGCGTATTTCAAAAAAATACTACCTTATTCTTAGGTCAATAATTATTATAAAGCAATTATTATTCGTAGAATGTCTATCATATTTGAATATTCAAAGACATAGTTTATAATCAGTATCTTTAGAATTATTTTCAAATGTGTAAATCTTGCCCATTTTTTGAATAATAAAATGCCCAATTCTTGTCAAATTTGGGATCACAGAGATTATCAATATAATTTATTATCGTAAATATTTCACTATACTAATGTCTATATAAATTATACTGATGGTTTTATAAATGCGTTTAAAAATTAATAAATGTAAATAATCTTAACACCACTGCACATTTATGTACTGAAATATGACTATATTCTAAAACATTAGAGCGAGAGGTTTAAAAGAATACTATTTTATGTAATAAAAATACTTTATGCAGTCATGAAATATTTAAAATAAATATAAAGGATAATAAGGCTTCAAAATTATATATAAATAGATTATCTACAACATTTAAGGAATGTCCAGGATTATGCTCTGAAAATAGCAAAAAATCTTCATTTTGACGTAC
Organism: Rhyacophila brunnea; assembly: GCF_057557595.1. NCBI lineage: Eukaryota > Metazoa > Arthropoda > Insecta > Trichoptera > Rhyacophilidae > Rhyacophila > Rhyacophila brunnea. Next base: position 20,988,803 of record NW_028232860.1, read on the forward strand.
GCTGAGCAGAAGTCCACTACTAGTTTACCAAAAAACCTACCATCCCTAACAATGCATTCATTGATGTAGTATTAACACGGCTGGTGTATTTGGATGATATGTATACTATATTATATACTCAATAATCATCAAATTAGCCTCCATTCCTTTGACCAGTTACGGCAACCAACAATAAAATATTTTTCAGGTAAACCAGTCGTAGAATTCTGCCTTAAAACACAACAATACGTTAATTTATCAAATCCATCCACAATCTTGTGAAAGAAATATTTTCTCGTTAGCTCTACGATCCGCTACCGACCTTAGCTGATTTTTGTAAAGGTTTCTTATCTTTTCTATAAGAAATAGGTGTGAGCATTGCCGACTCAAGTAAAGATGGCGGTGGTGTGAACCATTTTCTTAACTCCTCTAGCTAGATCCTACTCTTTGGATTTTTAGTAAATATTTAATAGATCTAAAAATTACACATCTAAATAAACTTGCGTGTGGGCTAGTTAAATTTTATTAACTTATTTAGTAAAGAGTTTTTATTCGTGATATGTATATAATAATAATATTTCACTTTTCACTACTAAACAATAAGTCTCAGACCATATTCAATGGTTTAGTGCACAGATATTGTATGTCCAGTTTAGTATGTTTTGAGGAAATCGAAGTTTAAAATTTGAGATGCATGAGAAATGGACATATTATTGTATATTTGAATGATACAGTATCTTCTAAAATATCGTATTTGGACGTACAATATTTGTACACCATGAAGATATGATGCAGACGAACATTTTGTGTAGGTTAACTCAATTTCTACAAAAACTGGACATACAATATCTGTGCACTAAACCGTATTTGCTCCAATAGAGAACAATAACAGACAACTTGTAGTATTTCATTAATTTAATGTGGCGGAATCATTAATTAAATTAAACATCTATGGTCACATACGAAATACGTGTGTGAATTCTTGTTTTTTGAAATCGCATTGTTCAATTGAAATTTAATTAATATACCTATCATCTACACACCAACTAGTTGCAATAAATTATTTAAAGCGTTGCACGAAAACTGATTTTTTCGTAATTTATCAATTATATAAGTACATATATTTAAAATATTTTAACAATGTAATAAAATATTTACGATTACAAACCGAACCAAAATATTTTCACAATATTTCAAGCTGTCGCTAGGTAAGGTTCTTTTACGGATGGGATAATAAATTTAATTTGCCTTGGATTTAATAGAATACCTAAATTTTACGAGTCCATGTGAACATTATACTATATGAGGTAAATACTAACTCATTTCATGAACCAGGAAAATTATTTTTAGAGTTTCTAACTTTTAAAATATGATATTGGTGAAATTATTAAATTACTGAGTCTACGCTCATTTATCTTAGCTAAAAAGTGCAGTGAAAATAAAATAGTAATATTATGATGTGTTTAAACTATTTTATTTTGGATATTCAGGTACATCAACTAGACATAGTATTCAATATTATTCAGAATGTCATTCGTATTACATATCCATACATTACACCATATTCAGGGCTAAGTAGGAACTTTCAAGATATAAAATCCAATAAAAGTATTGTGAAAATTGACTATTGACCAAGATATCATGCGATGGTCGTTTCATAATTAAGAATATTTTCTAGTGATGATAAGAAGAATGTCCTGACGATCCACTGGAGTAAGATGCTCCCGAAGATGAAGAATAATCAGATGAACCTCCATGACTATATCCACCGAATCCTTGACCAGCGCCTCCAAATGATCCAAATCCTTGTCCAGCACCACCGGCAGCACCTCCGCCGAATCCTCCCTGGTCGTTTCCACCGGCGTTGATGTAAACAGGTACTCTTCTTTCTACAATATAAGGCTGGGCAACTTGTACTGGGTATGGCCTGTCAACTGGAACTGGATAGGGCCTTGGCACACGTACTTCAACCCTCCTAATGACTGGAACCTGATATGGAACCCTCACTGCATACGGGACTGGTCTATCGACGTTGTAATGCACTGGTCTATCCACGGTGACTGCGTATGGTCTGGTTACTTGAACTGCGACTGGTCGATCAACTTGGACGCGAACGGGTACTGGGACTTGTCTTTCCACAGGGACTGGGTAAGGCTGAGGAACTTGGACTGTGTTGGTGATGACTTGGGGTCCTTGACCGGCACCTCCAGCTCCTCCTGCACCTCCACCCACTCCTAGATCACCTCCGAATCCGCCTCCAGCGCCGCCACCGAAACCGTGACTTCCACTATCAAAGCTGCCGCCTCCATAGCCAAGATCGTGAAGTCCTCGTTTTTCTTGTTTCTTATTAGGAGCAGCGCAGGCTACGGCCATGCACCCAAGGAGTGGTAGCAAAGTCTGAAAATTAAATAATGCCATATTATTATGAATAAATTATTGGGTATTGAAAAAAATCATTAATTCAAAATACTTCAATACCTAAGTGAGTACATTTTCATGACTAAAAAGTTATATAAAGCCTAGTTCAGGCTGACATATATCTTCCCGTAAATACGAGTAAATAAACATTGTATATACATTATTTATAATGTATTGTTTCCCGGAAATCATGACAGGTATAAATAAATACACTAATAAACAACCAATTTTAGCCATATTCGTGGGACATTTTTTTACTGATTCATCATAAGTTGCGACACATAAGCTTGTGGAAAGATGCTTCGATTAAAGCCCATAAATACAATTTGATCTATCCAAATTACATTTAATTTTACAGCAACGTTGTTGTGACTTTCAAACAAACAACATTTCTGCAAGTGCATTTTAGTATTAACGAAAGTTTAGAAACAATAATTGTATATTTTTATGGGCAGTTGGATATTGGTTTAATCTAGGCTAAATACCTACCCAGTAATATAAACACTTCAATAATTAATATTTCAGTTATATTTTAGCATAATTTTATTTTGTGATAGAAATGATTGTTGGCCACTTTCTCAACCTATTAAGTTCATTCTCTGAATCCAAATACACAATAAAAATTTCATTTAAATTTTCCAAATTTTCCAGATAGACCTACGTCTTTTCAAGCGAAAAAAAATATTACTCGGCCATCACCAGCCAGCACTGTGTATTAGTAATTGAAAATATGCGGCCAATATTTTTATAAAATGCTAATGGCTTCTTTTGATCCTTTAAAAATAGACAAGTAATTTCATACTTATACGAAACGATAAATTTTCCTGTATTCATTATACTTATTACGAGTATTCTGATAGAACAAAATGTGAATTGCCTACCATGAACTTCATGTCGGTGATTTTATGAACTGCTGTCAGACACAACTGATACTTTAAATTTTCGAACACAATCTTTTTATAACAAACCTCCCTCCAAATAAAAAATGTTTACATTGTAAAAAATCATTACAATATATTCGTAATTAAAATTAAAATACATTTTCAATAATTAAGTAATATGCGTAATTTAAAGTGAGCGGTTCTATGCCGGTGCATTTCACATATTTAACATTTCTCAAAAATTGCACTACCTCTATTGTTGTCTTGAATAAATTATTTTAATAGTTATGTGAATCTGTGATAAATCTACATTTCTCCTAATATAATATCACTTTGTATTACGTATATTTTTATATTATACAATCTGACGTTGTAAATACCTACGTTTTTACATAACAAGTCACTAAGTATAAAGTATAGTTATGCGTCGGCTTATAATGTCGTGGGTCCCAAGTTCGAATCCTGGCTCTGGCAAATACACATATTGTTTCCCAATTTGTGTTTGGAGTCAGAGTATGAACCTAATATGTTGAGCAAGTGGCTAACATCCGTTTTTCGTAAAAACAAAAAAATCTGTTAATACAAACCTCCACTCCGTGGAGGACAAAAAATGGTCCTATTAGAATCGGACATGAAAAAGAAGATAAAATGTAAAATCATATTGTTATAAAATATTTTCACGAAACATGGCGTGCGGTGTATTTAAAAATCGGACATGTTCTTCAAAAGCATATGCCTATGCGGATATTCAAATTTTTAAATACATTATTTTATACTTAATATTCGAAGACAAATTTGTTTGAATGTAGTGTGCAGTCATTTATTACTTAACGACATTCTATTTTTACACCGCTATATTAAAACAATGGAGAATAATTTATTTTTGGCTAGGCATCTTAAACAGACAAATGCAAGAAAAACCTTTAAGAACGTGGAGGTCTGACGTGCTGACATGTTTGGAGGCTCCCTCGTGAATAGATTCTGTCCGATAAATCACCATTTAGTATTACAATACAAATATAGGATAAGTAACCAGGATTGTTTATACTTCCATTATTGTATTAACTATGATGTCGGCATTTTCTAACGAAGCGACCGCATCGTCTGCTTCACGGAAAACCGCAATTGTAATAATTAACCAATCCCGGCTCCAAAAGCTTGGTCTATAGCGACTTTTTATTAAGTACATTTACATTTTTACTTATCTTATTAATCCGTTCAGTGGGTGGGTGCGGTCGAACAAAATCCATCCTGCGATGGACGCGTTGAACATGCCTGATTTAGAGAATAATTACGACACATCCGTAAAATATCGTTTTCGGCCAATTGAGTTTTACAATTCAAAGTCTTTTTTTTACAATTGCGAGAAAAATCTATAAATTGCAGACTCCACTGCATACACAAGATATGTTGCAAAGGAAATTATTTATATTAAAAATATATAATCATCAATACCCCACCCCAACCCATTGGGTTATAACCTTATTTGGATGTTGGCCACCTTCAAGAAACGTATCGACTCTACTCAGGAGGAAGAAAAAACTGTTTATTTAATTAAATTACGGTTATGAAAAGATATATAGTTTATTAATGTGGAATTATCATACAAATGAGTAAACATCGAAGAATTTGGGCTAAAATAGAAGAAGCCTTATACGTTATTTCTGTTATGGCAATTAAAATTATTTTTCAACACTTATCTAATCTTAATTTCTTTAATTGTGTTAATTCTCAATTCATGGTGGAAATGCATTGTATTAATTATTTTAATAAAACACATTTTTGTACTAAATCCATTTGTTTATACTCGTATTAAATAATTGTACCAGTTTCGTCCAGCTCAAAGGACATTTTCAACTAATATAAAATACAAAACATTTAAAATAACGGAATTCAAAAAAAGAGACAAAACATTCATTTAATGCTATAACCTCAGCTGAGGCATGGTCTAAAAAGATCGTAACTATGCGACGCGTGGATTGTGCTAATGACGCGTGCCGAACGGAATATAATTTGTCATAAAAATTCAACATGCGTCTATTTAGTTTTGTGTTTATTGTTATATTAGTAATAATAATAATATATTCATTGACATGTTTGCTTTTTCGAGTACAGGCATAACGTTTTTTAGTCATCTTTACACAATATAAGAATATTTTCTTACCACGCCATCACAAAAAAAAAACGACATGATCTCACCTCGAATGCCGCTCGGCGATTGGAGACGATGCGAAATTTCGTCCCACCTATTGTTGAATATTATGCTTTTAAATACATACAACAATATTAGGTACTCACAGTTTGTAATTAAAATGAATAAATTGAATATTAATAATTTTTCATTAGTCATAATTAATAGAATTTCTAAATTTAAATTAAGAAATTAAAACAAAATTAGAACATTATAAAGCAATATAATTTGCAGAATAAACAGATTTCTCGAAAGCTACAATCTACCTCTGTCGGTTCTCCCACGAAATTTTTAGTTATAGAAACATCTTATAATAATCTTCAAACTGTTCTTAAAAAAAATCTTAAGAATGTATTTTTTTCAAACAATTTTATTGGCCTTACTTACATTCAAAATCTTTTGTTTTTCAATCAGTGCCCCATAACCTTGAAAAAACAGCAGCTTTCGCTATTTTTAAGTAATTTCTAATAGCGCATTTGTGCATAACTTCGATAAAAAAAAACAGATGTATTAGACCGAAAAATTGGGCCTGAATTGTTTGGGTAGATAGAAACATGTATTATCCTTTTATTATAATTATTATCGAAAGGACGACGCCGCATTTCATGGCATAAGGACCTCCGTCATTGGTACAGGTCCACCGAACTATTCCGGGCAACAGATTATAAAATAATGACTGACCTCTTTTAGGCAATGTAGAAGAAGATTTTCCGCTTCTTACATATATTTTTTAATTAGATTTAGTCTATTCATCACTGTAGGAGTAGATTAATAGAATATTTTCAATTAAAAAATTTTACTGTGTACATACATAATAAAATATAATATATTCAAAACTATTTTAATTGCATATCATATTATCAAGTTGACGGATTATCCGTTTTGATTAATAATTTGGGTAACGTATTTTTGAAGCGCTATCATAATATTTTAGACGTATGTCTGTATCCATAGAAAAGTAAATGTGAATTAATTATATTGTTAATCCGTCGGAATTCACAGCTTTGCAATATGTGTATGGTATAAAAAGGAAAATCTTTTTTACTGTAGCATCAGTCGTTCAAGGCAGCGGCTTTGTGAAGATCTAATAATCATATAAGATGGCACCACTACTGGTTTGTTTAATATAGTATTACTTATTAATATATTTAACTCTTTTTATATCTAAATTATTAACGGAATTCAAAATACATTCAGATTGCAGCATTAAATTCATTACTACATATTATTATGCAGTTAGCTAAACTCACAAAGGAAGACACTTCAGTCAATATAGGTATCAGTGGTTAGAACACTAGCGAAAAAGATAATCGTTTGCAAATCAATCAATTCATCCAAACTTAGGAATATTTCTAATACATAATTTTATAAATACTTTTCCATAACACCAAATATTTTAATAATTATTTGTTCATACTGAAACTACATTCTTATAAAAGGTATCACAGCATTTATATTAACTTCACCGTAACCAGGGCATATCACTATTTTCGGTGCCATTATTGGCAGAAACTTGGGTGTTACTGGACAAATATAATTCTGAAACTGGTCATCAAATAATATTTACTTCCGCACCATACAATAATACTTTTGTACGTTGCGTTAAGATGTGTGTAATTACAGCCATGCTATTCGATGGTGAATCGTATATTTTATGCTGTCACCTACAAATAGTCAAATAAAAAATACAGATGCTTTACATCAAAATATAGGGTCACGTGATACGGCCAATTAAAGCCAGGCGTGGTGCGTTCTCGTTTGGTAAGGACAACTTCAATTTCACCTACAACCAAAGCACACTCGAGAGCATGGTAACCTAATTCTTCGGTGCTCTTGAGATATTACCCCACATAAATTTTACTGATGCTTCACATATAAATGCAGGGTCCCATGATACGCCTGATTAAGACCGGGCGTTATGCGGGGTGAGTATAGTTTGCTGGAGCAATTAATTTAGCTAACAATCTATCACAATATAAATGAATAAAACACATTATCTCTTCACTTTTTCAGAGATGCATTGCTTTGGCAGCCATGCTTGCATTTGTTGGTGCAACTGAAACTAAGAATCAACAGAAACGAGGACTTCAAGATCTTGGATACAGCGGACACAGTTCTGGATCGGCTGACTTTTCAGGCCACAGCGGTTTTGGATCAGGTTCAGGATTTGACGGCGGCAATTTCGGAGGTACCGGTGGTGATGGAGGCGCTGGATTTGGCGGTGGTGCAGCTGGTGGAAACCAAGTCATCACTAATACCGTTCGAGTACCAGTACCACAACCCTACGCAGTCACAGTTGATCGACAAGTCCCCGTTCCGGTCCAGGTTCCAGTCGACCGACCATACACCGTAGAAGTACCACAGCCTTACACTATCACCAGAGAACGACCAGTGCCAGTGTATGTCAACAGACCAGTACCTTACACCGTCAGAGTTCCAGTCCGAGTCGAAGTAGTCCAGAGAGTAGAGGTACCAGTGCCAAGACCATACCCAGTCCCAGTTGACAGGCCATACACTGTTAATGTACCTCAACCAATTGTCATCCAGAGACAAGTTCCGGTTATAATCAATCAAGGAGGAAATGGAAATGGAATCGGGGGAGGTAATGGACTTGGAGGTGGAAACGTTTTCGGAGGAGGCGCTGGTGGTTTTGATGGCGGATTCGGTGGACAAGGAGGTGATTTCTCAGGACACGGTATTTCAAGTGGTTATTCTTCACATGGTGGATTCTCATCTCTTGGATCATCTTCAGATTATTCTGGCCATTCTCATTCCGGTGGTGCCGTGTCATCTCAAAAGATCACGATTCACCATCACTAAAAACAAAATGGCTGCTGCCTGGGTGTGAACTGAATAACAATATAATGTTTTTGAGTTGCACTAAGTTGAGATCTCACTAATTATTATTGTTATTTTAATATGTCCATGCCTTTTTTTGTACCTGTAACGACATATAAATAAATATATTGTATAAAAAATATATAAGTTTTTTAATTTTATTAATATACCATTAGATAACATACCATTTACAAAGTAGGATGATACGAGGCTCGAGTCCAACTTGAATTCATTAATAAGAATTCAATATTCTTGAGTGTTAAATCTTAAATCTTGTATTGTTTTCATTATCAAATAAACATAATAATTTAGTAATTATGATTTTGAATCAAAGTAATTTTTATTAATTCTACTTAAACTGAGTCATTTACTATGACTGTGCCCGAAACAGCTGCAAGTATAAATGAATTAACAAAAATAATTTTCTTTCAACACCATAATAATGGAATTCTACCGCGTAAATACCAGTTCAATTTATATTTTAATAACTACCTGTTCACAATATTATAAAGACGTCAATTGTGTTGCTACGTTTCAAAATCAAAGTCCACCTTTAGGTATTTTTCACTTTTTTGTGAATTGCTGAAGAACTGCTTTCTAGCATTTCTGCATTATCAAAATGTGGAATTTATTAATTTTAAATATTCTATACTCGAAATAATATAAACTTTCACCCTTGTGACTGTGTATTTGAAAAAACAAAAAGCTGTTTTTCTCCTATTCATCTATTATGGACTTGGCTGATTTTGAAATCTAGCGACACTCATAGCTAAATTTAACTTAATTTCAATTTCAATTACTATTTATTTATTTTACATATTGTGGACATTATAAATTATAGGTTTAAAACGTTCACAACATGACATTTTTACGCATTACATTTCATCGAACAGTATTTCGCCGATCGACAATTTGTACAATTTCAAGACAGTGGTATTTCAAGTAGATTAAAATATAAATTAATAATTATGGTAGGTATTAAAAATACTTAGTTACTTATCTCTACTTTTAAACATTCAGAATACTTCCGGTATGCTCGTATTTATTTTTGACAATTTTATTATTACTTACTTACAATAATTATCAGCGGCGATTTTCTTTGACGCAAATAACGCAACTGATTCGTCAAAAAAATGAATAAAGGGGGCCTCGAAACTGTTCAAATCCGCCATTAAATTGTCAAATCAAAACAAAATATGCTAAATTTGTTATAAAAAGATTTTTTATTAATAATTTTGATCTGAATTTCACAGAACAATCATTTTACCATTCAACAATGTTAAAATCAGTGACGTCACAGAACATGCATTGCTAAGAGACAACATTTGAATGCATTATATTATTTATTTATATAATTATATTTTTTTTCGGACGTCAGGTTTTTGCGTCGGGCTTTGGACAGACGTATTCAAATTTTAATATTTCAATCTAATTGGAACACCACTGACAACTTCGTTTTCAAATAAATGATATATCGTTGAAATGACTGTTCAGCAAAACTCCCATTCGTAGCAGGTACAAATAAATGCTTTTGAAAAGATTGTGAGTTCCCTGAGTTTACCGGACACATTTCTTAGGCCCGTTTCAGACGGGACACCGGTGTCGCGTTCGATATAATATTATAGCAGGCCTTTGTATTCGAATAAAGGGGTTTTTGTATTATGTTTATGAATGCCCCAGAGCTAATGAGTCAACGCGAAAATTCGCGATATAAATTAGAACATAAAACTGACTGCGGTAATAAAAACTAGTGTATCGGCGGCTTGAGAATGTAACGGCCGACGGAAACGTGTACCGGACACGCGTTGACGGGGCGTTCATAAACATAATACAAAGGCCCCTTTATTCGAATACAAAGGCCTTCTATATTATATCGAGCGCGACACCGGTGTACCGTCCAGTGCTCGAAATATAAAATCTTACGAACCGGAGCGCTGAATAATCATTCAAAAATATCAAATTATATTAAATATTTTTCGGATATCATAAGGGCAATATGCCTAATAATCAGGGTTTCATTTATACTTGAAGGGGCTCTGCGCTATTAACCCCCCCCCCCCCAATATAACATTAAAGTGTAGTTTTTTTTTTTTAATGGGTACATATTCATTTTTGCAAAATCACTTATTTTTCGTCAATTTTCTTAGAATTGGGCTCTTATCTTCAAAATTCTAGAAGCTCGTACATTTGTGTATTCCTTCGCTGCAAGGTTCTTTTGTGATTTCAAATTATTTTTCAAGTTCCGGAGACCTACTAATTTAAGATCCTGGGCCTGTAGCCCCTTTAGCCCTTTTTGTAAACACATCCGAAGTCCGAACACCCTATATTATATTATAGACCTTGTAGGACTAATCATTTATAAATAATATATATTTTGTCAGCGCCGCAGGCGAATTTTTTTCCCACCAGTTCTTACAACTTTAAAAACTACATACCTATATGCAATATTATCTCAATAACATGAAACGGAACGCAATTTTCAAAGAAGCCACGAGCCGGAACGTTATCTTTTAGAATTTCACGAATAGGAACGGCGCTCCGGTGCGTTTCGGTCTATTTCGAGCCCTGGTACCGTCTGAAACGGGCCTTATACTTAATCGACATGTCGTTTATTTTTATGGTAATATCTTCTTGATAATACTGTTACAACTAAAACATCTATCGACTAAAAAACAACTTTAAGAATGTAATATAATTCCTGTTATCATGTTGTTGTCTTACATTAAATTTATGTTAGTTTGTTACCTTTCTTTGTTTTTACGAGTGATAAAAATCTATCATCGCAATATGCATGGCTTCACATTTTTAATTATTTTTAGTGCGGATGCACCGGCCACCAATTCCGTTGGCTGTGCGCCTCTCGAATTTGCTTTTAAAGAGATCAACGGACAGTAAACATTTACTTGAGTAAGTAGATTAATGAATATTTTAATCTACCAAATCTCATTCCATATGTACAATCAAAACACACTAATGTGTGGATTATGCTAACAATCTTCGTATATGCACACACTTATTTTATTTTGGTATATTTTAGTGAAATGATAAATAATTAAAATCGTTGACCGAAATAAAATTGATATTAATTTATTCCGTTCCAGAAAATATGTAATATATTATTAATTTAATAAATATTAAATTCACATTTTCACTATTTTTTTTCTATTAATCATAACTTAAATCTCATTTATATTTTTCTACCGACAAAGTGTAAAAGGAAATCTCTAAAAAAAATCTCTGAAATGATAAAGAAATACGTACCTATCTATATTCAATGAAATTGACTGTGGAAGACGATATATTTTAATTAAGTAAAGATTTTTTTGTTTTAATTAGTTTACTTTATGGTTGCTGCATTATTCAGGATTGTACCTAATTCATTCAATTGGCAGTAAATTTGGATTACTTTCAATTATAGAAGAAATACTCCAATGAGTGTTCTTATACTTTATAATATAATATATAGGTACTGGTAAAACAGAGTTGTCAATATAAAATATGTATTGTTTTGAAGTATCGAGGAGATTATTAATTCGTGTCAAAAATTGCTCGGAAACGGTTATATCGAAATTTTGAAGATTTTAAATCTGTTTTTAATAAATAAATTAGTATTTTACTAAATATGTTTTGCCAGGTCTAAATGACCAATTTTTTCCGTATAAATTATATTTTTAAAACGAAATAAATGTTGTATGTATCTAATAAATATTATATAATTCTGTAAAATAGTAAATCATTGATGTTTATAATTTCGTTAATAAGAGACTTTTGGATATCAATAGATCATTATTATTTATCTAAGTTTGCTTAAAGCTCACAAAAATATGTATAAATAAGTATCATGGCAATCAATTTGTTGTTTAAAATGGTAGGTATTTTACAACACAATAAAAAAACAAAATAACGTTAATAAATATTTATTTAAAGCACAATTTTTATAAAGCACTATATTATTAATTTACAAATAGAAAATTCTGACTAGATTTCACGATCGTCGATTCACTTTTGACATTTCGATTTTTTGACAGTGTGGGGATCTGAAGGCGCAATTGGGTAATCGTCATTCTCGTATCCGATAGTATGGCCGTTCGACAGGTAACCATTTGACAATTCGTTATTAGAATATCCAGTAGTGTGACCATTCGACAAACCTCCACTTGAAACATCATTCTCGGAGAAACGATTCGAGTTTTCGTCTGTGGAATAATGCGTGTTTGATGTCTTCTGATTGGCATGCTCATAGCCAGAACTTTCACTAGAATGACCGAACCCGGAATAACCACCACTGACATTATTATTTTCATTTGCACTACTGTGGTCAAAATAGGTATTGTCATTTGAATTTATTCCACCAATAAAACTGTTATCGTTGCCATAGAAACCACTTGACACTTCGTCTATTGGGTAATTTCTTGACGGGACATATTGAGAATATCCATTGAAGTATTCGGTATCAGAGTGCTCAATATCGTGGGCAGTTCCAGTTGTTTTTATACTTGAATGTCCACTCGAAGGAATGTCTACATAGCCACTAAAAATGCCACTATCAGTGGCATGTGAGTTGTCATAACTATTACTAGAAGTGTCGTGACTTGAAACGGCATTAGATAAACGTTTTGACTTTTGATTACCGAAGGATTCTAAATATTCATTTGATTCTTTGTTACTGGAGTGCGAATTGGAAGAGCCATCTCCAGAATATTCACTAGATAAATTATTATCATAGAAACCGCCAAAGTTTCCTTGGCCAGAATATTCACTGAAATCGGATGCACCCTTGTGAGAGTGTCCATTATTGGAAGTATGCTCAGAAAGTCCGGGATATCCACCAAATGATTCATGTCCTATAAATCCGCTATTATCGGAATGTCCGTTATATCCTGAAAATCCACTACCTTTCCCGTTGAATCCAGAATTAGAGCTATGACTTCCGCTTAATTGTGACAGTCCAATAGATAAACCTTTACTGGGATATCCTCTAATTGAACCATGCCCTAAATATCCTCCTAATATATTATTCCCAGAATTTCCACTAAAACCCGCGAATTCATTAGTAGTTCCTTTACCGGTATATCCACTGGTAGAACTATGTCCATTTGATAAACTATTATCAGAAAATCCATTAAATTCTGAATATCCACTAGATATGCCTTTACCACCGTACCCACCAGTAGATTTGTGACCTGAGAATACACTAGCTAAATTTTTATCAGAATTTCCTGAAAACCCATGTATTTTACCCGTAAATCCACCAGTAGAATCATGTCCCAAATACCCACTTTGTAAAGCATTATCAGTATGTCCGCTGTATCCTGAAAACCCGCTAGATAAATCTTTACCAAAATGTCCACCGGTAGATGACCCATGGCCTAAATAGCCACTAGATATACTGTTATCCGAGTATCCGCTAGATGCTTCGTGTCCTAAATATTCATTTGAGATATGAGTATTAGGATATCTATATCCTGATCCATTTTTAATGAATTGGTATGAAGTGCTTTTATGAGAATTTGGTTTTGTATTAGTATGATGTATATTTCCACCTTTGATAGTATTACCAGAGAACCCACCAGGTGTATCATGTCCAACATGTGAACCAGATACACTGTTGGATGTTCCGTGTCCAGAATACCCACTAGACGTTTCATGTTCTAAATTTCCACCATAATTACTAGCGTATTGTCCTAATGAAGTGTGCTTAATATCATCCTGGTTCTTTCCAAAATACTTAGAATGCCCTAATGAAGATATGTGACTTCCACTGGCAATGTTTTTAATAGCATTATTGAAATTTCCAAAGTATTTATTAGAGTTACTTCCTCCAGAAAATCCACTCAAATCATCACCACTACTCATATGAAAAACAGGACCTTCATACTCAGAATAACCAACGGGTCCACCTTTACCGTAATATTTTCCTGAACTTCCAATGTAACCAATTGCACCATCATTATGTTTAAATTTATTCGAAGATCCATGGGTTGAACGTAAACCACTGTTTCCAAAAGATGATTCAGATTTAAAATGACTATGTCCAGAGCTGTGGTCGGCTTCGTGATTTGATTTATAATTACTGTGATGATCAGCAACGTTAATATAAACCGGCACTTTCTTTTCTACAATGACCGGTTTCGGTACGTTTACCGGATAAGGCCTGTCAATTAAAACCGGATAAGGTTTTGGCACATTTACTAGAACTTTTTTCACCACTGGAACTTTGTATGGAACTTTCACAGGGTAATACACCTTTCTGAGTACTTTATAAAACACGGGTTTCTCTACAGCGATTGGTACTGACTTGTGGATATGAACCGGGTGACGTTTCTTGATGATTGAAAATCTCACTGGAGGAGGCACTTTTCTGGTTACAGACACTGGATAAGAATGAGCTTCTCTTACGATTTTAGTAATAGGTTTGTGGTATGTACTAAAACCAGAGTTTGATGGTCTATGTGAGGAGTAGTCGTAGTTGCTAGCATAATGCTGGTGGTTTTGCAAACATGGTGGAATATCATGGCTTTCTTCGTATGCATCGGCAATAAGGATACATGTAGTAATGACCAATGCCAGAAAAATTATCTGAAATAAAAAAAAAAGAAATATAGTATTAAACATTATTGTTAAGTATTATATATAAGAAAAACTGTGATATTCGTTGAGATTGTTTTGGAAATTTGATATATTGATGATTTCAATGCAATATTCTGATATCTAAGTATTTTTTGAATAAAAAAATAGTTTATTTCATTATTAGCACGTGCAAGTACGTTATAACACACATTTGGAGAGATCCTGACACCAGTTAGTTAATACGGTTAATATTTTGATTTAAAAATACAAAAGCCGATTGTCAAATGAATAACGCAATTTTAAAAGTGTTTTAGTAAGAATTGTAAGAACCGCAAGTTATGGGTGCGATTCCCAGAGGGCGCGGGTTCGAACTTCTTGGGTGTAGTATTTTTTCCAAAAAGTTTTTTTGTCACATGTGCTTTCAAGTTGTGTATATTGATATCTTTATTAACATCGCATATGTTGATAACCGTTAGTGTACGTCCTGAGTGGCAGCGTTCGGCGCAGCATTGAGCGTTTTGCGCAACTCAAACGTATAACCGTATAAATGTATAACCAAAAAAAGACATTGTCTACTAACATTTTCCCACACGGTTATACGTTTGAGTTGCGCAAAACGCTCAACGCTGCGCCGAACGCAGGCACTGAGGCCTCACACTCATAGTACAATGCGTGAGGCACTGGCTTTCATACTGGAAGTTCTAGTTTTGATTCTCGGTGAGGCCGCAATACATTATGTGATTTTCTTAAACCTGTGTATTTCTGTGTTATGTTTCACGAATTTTATTTAGCCTCATGGCCTTTTGTAGTGTTTAAAAATATATTTCGTTGGCTTGCATCAAAGGGTCATCAAATTCAAAAATCAAACAAAAACTTAATAGTATATATTAAGCAACACATATATTTGTTTAATATAATATATCTGTATATATTTATAGGTATTAAATTGATGTAACCTAGACATATACGATTTTATGAAGGGGGGCTTTAATTAGTTGATTATCATCAACACTTACACATTAATAAATCTAAAATTTTATATAATGCCTATTCCAGGCAAAAATACGTTTGTGCATAAACATCTGTCCATGCATTAACGTTAGCTTGAAACAAACATGAGTTTTTACACTTAAACATACACTTTCAGGTATCAAATTAAATGTACTTTTTAATAGTCTACATTCTACGACACCAAGAGTTGCCACTTCTGATGAAACACTAAAAATCCCATTAAGGGCTCAGACACAACACTGCAGTTAGCTTGTCTTGACGCAGGTCTAACTTAATTCCAGATGCATCTGATCAGTATCTCCAATTGGATAAAAAAAAATACAATTGGATATTCTGATCGGATGCATTTAGAATCAAGTAAGTCCTGCGTTGACGCACTCAAACTACAGTGTCCTAATTATGTCTGAGCCCTAACATAAACCCACATGCATTGTGTCATTATATTTGTAGAATATGTTTTTTAACCGCGGCGGAATTCAAAAAAACTAACATAATATGACGTAGCAAAACATTAAAATTTTTGTAACGAGTTTTTATAAAATGTAGATTTATTTACACAAATATGTATATTGGTAATAAATTCATCATAATACAACGATAAGTTTAGATTTTATTTTAAAATCGACGTAAATTAAAAACACTGTATAAAACATTTTAAACAATGATATTCAACGTCTTAAAACAAAACATAGTTATTAAAATGCCTAAGTACAGTTATCATAAATTAAACTTGACCTTCTAGTTATTTTTTCGAGCATGAAAAACTGCGATGACCACCTTATATTCATTTCAAATAATACTTGTATTCGTTTATCAAATTGGGTTAAACATTAATAATTTTATTTGGTTCTATACGTTTATCCTGGATACAGCGTCAAACACATTTTTAAAATAACCGATATACTAAATTATTTGTTTGGGTTAGTTTATGTTAGGTTAAGTTAGCTTAGGTTAGGTTAGGTTATCCTAACAAATAATCAAGTATATCGGCTATTTTCAAAATGTGTTTGCCGCTGTATCCAGGATAACCGACTTGTACCTTTTATTTTGTTTAAATAAGTAATTAAATATGACCATATTATTATCCCTATCTAAAACGTTTAAAAAGTTAAATTCAAAACCAAGTATTATATTTTTTTTTCAAATATACATTTACAAAAAAAAAACTTAATCCTCAGTCATCCCTTTTAGTTAGCCGTTATGCACAAACATAATATTATACTCAAGTTTAAAATAAATAAGATTTGTTTATTTACATACCTTAAATTTCATAATTACTTCAGGAGTAAATAAATGTCTTGATGTTGTGGTGTCAAACTTCAGTGTTGATTTTAGATTCTGTGTGTGTGCATTTTATAACAATAGGCAGCCATTTCTCCTCTCTATATTTAACACGTTGAATCCGAAACAAAGTAATTAACGTACAAAATACTTTTATTAACTATCACAATAAAATTATTACTATTATATTATACTTCTTCATTCCAATAATATATTATACATTTTGAGAAAAGTATGTATCAAAAAAAAATAATATTGTAAAATTTTAAGTAACTGCCTACATAAAGTACCACACTCAATTTATTTTAATCACTGAACCTTTTATATTACCTACATCATTTTCGATGCAAAATTCGGTTCTATACGTTTATCCTGGATACAGCGGCAAATACATTTTGTAAACAGCCGATTTACTGGATTATTTGTTTGTTTGGGTTAGTTTAAATTAGTTTAAGTTAGGTTAGGTTAGGTTATCCTAACAAATAATCCAGTATATCGGCTATTTTAAAAATGTGTTTGCCGCTGTATGCAGGATAACCGACTGAATTATTTTTCTCCATAATTGGATAATTATTATGTTTTTGTATTGTAATAATTTCCTGCCGTTTTGTTTTTTATGTTTTCGTATACTTAATTTTATTATACCAACTGTTTTTTTTGCTGATTTTTTAAATATGTTTTATTGTGTCCACCTGCTAACATAATAATCATCAATATCGTATACCTACTTATTAAAATGGCATTGAGTGATTGTAATAATAAAAAAAATCATAATACAAAACCAGGACCGTGTGGCGATTGCCCATATTATATTCACGTAATATAATTTAAAAAATGTGTAGCTCTAGTTGTTGACTTTCAATAACATGATAAAATTATCAGAACCACTTCGTATAATGCAATACAAAGTTTGAATTGTATTTACCTTCTTCAATCCCCTTATCAAAATAATATCTTACAAAACCAGCAACTCTCGTGGAATCCCTAATTTTATCTTGTGGAACCCATTTAGGAAACACTGCGTTAGGCGTATATTGTGGGCACTATATTATTTCTATCGTGGCAATTGAAAAAAGCTTAATTGAAATCAGTAGGTACCTGTTATAATATAACATTTCAGATAATTGTGATAAACAATAAATTTCTTTCATTTTCGATCAAAATATAATATAAGTAAACATTGTTTTTGATAATGATCTCTT
Source organism: Rhyacophila brunnea (assembly GCF_057557595.1). NCBI lineage: Eukaryota > Metazoa > Arthropoda > Insecta > Trichoptera > Rhyacophilidae > Rhyacophila > Rhyacophila brunnea. The sequence continues at coordinate 21,007,174 of NW_028232860.1, forward strand.
TAACTCATTCGCTGCTGACTAGATAATGATTTTTTTAATTACCACCTTTAAAATGCACGTTAATTACATCTGGGTGTCAACTCGTGGCCCGTGGAGCAGTGAGAAAATAAAATTAATATCAAATGCTGCCGCTAGATATGCTAATTTCGAAAATTGAGATTCGATATTAGCTCAAGATTTTAAAAAGCACCGTGTGCTTTTTGCTGCATTTGCAACGCCATTCTCCGTAGATGTGAATTTATTACCGGGAGATTTACAAATGGAACATTGTGAAATATGTTGTGATGAACAGTTAAAGGAGAAATTCCATCAGGTTGGTTTGGAAGAGTTTTACAAAACGTTTATTTGGATAAGGAGAAATTTCCTACATTTTACAAACATGTTCTAATGATGACTTCGCTATTTGGAAACACTTACACGTGTGAACAGCTTTTTAGTCGGATGAAGCATATCAAATCCCGAGTGAGAACACGAATCAATGATGTGCATTTGGAAAACTGTTTGCGTGTAGGAACAACCTCATTCGATATCGATCTTGATGCACTTAGTTCTGCCACACAAAATCAAACTTCTCACTAAAATTTATTATTTTTATATTATTTTGTTTATTTTTTATTATTTAAAAAAGTCTAATCTAATAAATATGTTTGATTCTCATGTTTGTTTTATTTTATTTCCTAAAATATAATATATATTTCTTTTTTGTTTTGTATAATAAAAAAATCGGTTGTACGGCCCGGTAGGAAATCTCATTTTTAGAATCTGGCCCGGCTGCTGAAAAGGTTGGCCACCCATGATTTATGTATACATCATTTGACATATATTTTGGAAAAAAAATAGATGGGTAGGCATATTATGATGGTGGCCAATAACTGATTCCAAAATACGTCGATTTTCCTTTATCGGCCGGCCTGGCTTATAATAGAATATGTGACTAATTAGTAAAGTATTACATTAATTTTTATTAGTTGAATAGTATTTTAACAGTATTATTAATCATCTTTGTTTTTATTATATTTCTCCGACATTCGTAGATAAATGTTGGCCACCTGGCCCATATATAAATAAAAACATTTAAAAAAATCGGTTAGGTACATGTTCAAACACGTCCGTTAACATGATCTTACTCCCTACTTCATTTATCGTTTGTCAATTTATGGCTACGGCCGTATGTTGTAGCTTAGCCACTGGGAAATGCCAATAGAAATGGCGTATTTCAAAAAAAGACTACCTTATTCTTAGGTCAATAATTATTATAAAGCAAACATTATTCGTAGAATATTTATCGCATTTAAATGGTCAAAGACATAGCTTAAATTCAGTATCTTTAAAATATCTTTAAATGTGTAAATCTTGCCCATTTTTTGAATAATAAAATGCCTACTTCTTGTCAAATTTGGGATCACAGAGATTATCAATATAATTTTTTATTGTAAATATTTCACTATAATAATGTCAACATAAATTTTACTAATAGTTTTATATATACTTTTAAAAATTAATAAATATAAAAAATCTTAACACCACTTCACATGGACGTACTAAAATATGACTATATTCTAAAACATTAGAGCGAGAGGTTTAAAAGAATACTATTTTATGTAATAAAAATACTTTATGTAGTCGTCAAATCTTTAAAATAAATATAAAAGATAATAAGGCTTCAAAATAATGTAAATAGATTATCTACAACGTTTAAGGAATGTCCAGGATCATGCTTTGAAAATAGCATAAAAGCTCCATTTTGATGTACGCTGAACATGTGGGCCGTTAAGTAATATGTTACGTATGTCTACTAAAATGACAATAAAGTTGCATTAAGTACTTGATTGAACACTTAATAATGATGTGTGATCATAATATTACATAAACTATTTTTTAATTTTTGTTTAAATAGTGTTATTACAGCAATTTTGGAGTGGCCAATAATTGCATCTTTTGGTGGCCAATAATTGAAAAAAGTGGCCAATAATTGTAGATCTCTGCATTTTTTGATTATTTTTTTATGATATAAAATATATTCTTTTAAATGTTTTGATAATTGATTATTATAAACAAATAAACAATTTAACAAATTATATATTTTTATTTCACCTTCCTAATGATATGTGTCCACAAAAAATTAACAAGGTTGAAAAAATCCTTAACTGGCCAATAATTGTAGCTCTTACCCTACTGTTATGCGTATGAATGCAGACGCCGATCGAAGTGTGCTGAAATGGGGTATGTTTAATTGAGAGCAAATGTTGCTTTGAGTTAAAAGGGGGTTATAGCTCGATTACCATAAATGCCAAATCGGATATTAAATTTTGCTGAAAAAGCTAGAAGCTATGATGTCTTCTTAGTAAAGAAAACTTTGTGCATTTAAAAATATAATATATATCTTAGTAATTCAGCCAATTGCATTCATATATTTATTAGTAGTCGTCAAATCATTATCACTTAAGAATGGTTACTGTAACAAGTCTCAAACGTTGATAAAAGAAAGACGAAGAACAGTACGATAACCCTGAAATTTAATATAATAATAAACAACCGTGAAAATATGAAATAATTTATTATTAGCAATAAAAATGAAATAAAATGATTCGTTGAAGTTATAGACGCTTTACTTATTGGTGTAATTACGTTTTCAGGTTTCCGAGTGTTACATCATTATACAAAGCTGCGCATCCTCGCTTTATCATCGTTAATTAAAAGCCGTGCAAAAGTAAATGACGTTTGTGATAATTTAAAAAAAAATTAGTTATTTTCAAATCGAGAGCAATGGAATATTTTGTGGAGATTTTAATAAAACTAAATAATACGATTTAATTTGCTTGTATTCTAGAAACATCTGAATTTGTCAAAACATTCTTTCGTACAGTTTCTGCCAAAATTAACATACGAGTACACCACAATAACAGATTAAGTTTTTATTATATTTGACGTGTGCATTATTACGGTAATTATTTTTTAATTTAAAAGTCCTTATATGATGAATGTTTAAATATTGTTGTATAGCTATTAAAACCTCCGATGTGACAAGATTGAAATTTCATTGAAAATACATAATTTTGAAATTTATTTTTTTTTCTAGATGCCTTTATGGATACCTCGCATTTACTATCGAGGTTTCTTAAGGACTTTGGCACGCAAACTACTCTACTTGATGCTAGTTAAATGAAAATTGTGCCGGCTGAGAGAATATGCCGTATTGAAAACTGTTCTTCTACACGCATCGGGTATTGCTAATTTGAATTCGGCCAGGGCCTATGAAACCGCCTTGCAAAAACCCTGGAAAATTCTTAGTAGCGCAAGGCGGAGGTGATTCTGATGAATATTTTGTCGTATTCATTGGGAACTGAGGACTGCGATTTGTAGTCGAGTTTTTTCCCGTGGTAAAAGAAATGTCGCATAGGACTGATATTCTAAGTATATACTTATCCTATCTTATATGATTGCAGTCACTGGATCTGAAAGGCATGAATCATCTTTACATGTCACCATTTATTATTTTTATTCTTTTTATTACATCAATACAGAAATTAAAAAGTGCATCTCTTCCGGCCTCGTTTGCCATGGTCCCCGGAAGGTCTCGAATGTCCGCATCTGCCATCTGTAATAAAAAGTTCAGGTTGTGCCGCTCCTTGCTAAAGATTTGACAATCTAGGAGTAAATGTAAGACGTCCTGGTCGCTTCCGTCGTCGCATGGACACTTTCCATCAGATGTTATTTTAAACCGGTGCAGGTATGCTCGCATGATTCCGTGACCTGTAAGAATCTGAGTCATCTCAAAACACAACCACTTATGCACCCTGACGTCTCGTGCTGCTAAAATTGAAGGTAAAAACTTTCGGGTCAACTCCCCTGTCGATGAGTTTATGTATCGTGAGTTCCATTCGTTTTTCACCATATCTGAAATTGTAATTTTCGCGTAGCTCAGAGGAAATTTGTCATAAGCTATCGCGGTCTTGGGTTCAGAGGCACCATGCCGAGCCAATTTGTCAGCTCTTTCATTTCCTTCTATCCCGGTGTGTCCCCTTATCCACTTGAAGTGCACCTCGGGGTGGCGCCGTCTCAGTAGAGCGGACTCGCTATGAATAGAAAAGACAATCGGATTAGTAGACAAGGGATCTACAATTGCTTTGATTGAGCTTTTGGAGTGCGAATAAATACAAATACTATGGTTTTCGGTGAGCTTTCGCTGGATTGGATCTGAGCCTGCCCACTCCAGAGCGCATTGGATGGCATAGAGTTCGGCCTGCATTACCATATAATAGCTGGCAAGGCGGTACTTACGAGCCGCTATCTCACCGCCATTAATGTATGCCACAAACCCTGCACCAGTACCGCCATCAATTTTGCTCCCATCCGTGAAAATCGGCATGTTATTGCATTCGTTGCTTTCCAACGTTGCAGGATAAGAAACCACTTCAGAAAATAGTCTAGCCGGGTGTGGCAGCCTTCTATAGTCCACCGATTTTTCGTAAAGCCTGTCGTCAGGCAGAAAACCTGCGAGGCCCTCCTCGCCCTTCTTAGCTCTGTAAATGAGAGCGATTTGTTTTAAACGTAAATCTAGAGGCATAAGTCCTGCTAGAGCTTGCGTTGAATTGAGCGAAGCCGTTCGGTAAGCTCTGCATATTCGTATCGCTAGTGCTCGCTGAACCGTATTGAGTTTTTTGCTATGTTTTTCCGTTTGGCAGCTTGATGCCATATGCTGGCCGCATACGTGATCATAGGCTCAATAGCACAAGTGTAGAGAATTCGAAGAGCTTCAGAAGATACACCCCATGTGGGTTTGGCCATTCTTGCTAGTTTGAGCGAAGTCGCCGCTGCTCTTTTGCAGATGCTGTCCGCATGCTTTGACCAATTTAGTTTGTCATCGATTACAAACCCTAAAAGTTTAAAATCCCTAGAAAAAGATAGACGTTGCCCATTCATCACCAGCGAAGGCGGAGAGACGCGCCTCCTAGTAAAGAATAAGGCCTTCGTTTTCTCCGCGGAGAAAGACAGTTTAACCTTCTTCCCCAGGCCTCGACGCTCTCCAGCACGTTGTTAGTCATAGTTTCTAGAGAACCAAGTTCTTTGGATTCCATAATCAGCAATACATCATCAGCAAAGGCCTGTGCGTGTACACCTTCAGGAAACGGCATAGAGAGAAGATCGTCGAGAACTATGTTCCACAGTACAGGGCCGCAAGACGAACCTTGTATGCATCCCTTTGATGTCTCTTTGGTAGCAGATGCTCCAGCATATTCGACGAAGACTTCTCGGTCGGATAGATAGTTTTTGATGAGCCTGAAAATGTTAGCAGGACAATTTTTAGATTTCAACTGTTGAAGAAGATATGGCCACCATGCGTTGTCAAACGCGCCTTTGATATCAAGAGATACCGCCACTACGAGCTGACTATCGCGGTTAGCCCCCCTGATTCTATCAATTGCTGCATGAAGCGCGTCTTCAGTACTCTTTTGAGGGGTGAAACCGTACTGGTATTCGCTGAGCAGATGTTTAGTCTGAAGTTTCCAGGAAACTCGATTAATAAATAATTTTTTTAATAACCCGAACACGGGCAGCAATCCGATAGGCCGATATGACGAGACGTTAGCGTAGTCGTCCTTTCCCGGCTTGGGAATGACCACCACTCTAGCTACCTTCCAGATTTTTGGAAAATGACCAATTCGCAAACAAGCATTATAAAGAGCGACAACTATGCTAAGAACAGAATGAATTGAGACAGATATCCACCGTGAAACTGTCGTGTCCCGGAGCTTTAGCTGGATTGAACAGCCTCATTGTTCTTTCGACCTCCTCAAGAGTGAAGTTCTCGTCGTCATCTTCCTCTGAAGGAATCGAGGCCGCATTTCGGATCAATGTCTGTTGCTCCGTTTCGTTTGCAATACTGTCGTCTGGAAAAAAATACGCAAGAAGAGCCTCTGCAGATTCGAGAGCCGAAGAGTTCATGCGACCGTTGATTGTCAGAGTTTCAGGCGGTTTGAACGCCTTACTTTTGAGCAATCTCTGAAGACTAGACCATACATTCTCTTTTCCCTGAGCCGAGCAATGGCTATTCCAGCTTTCTAATTTCGCTTCCTCAATCGCAGTTTCATACTTATTCTTTGCGACTTCAAAAATCTGTCGAGTGAACGGCCGTCAAACCACGCCTGAATTTCGAAATTTTGTCCTTGCTTCTCTAAAAGCCGTCTTGAGTATATTATAACCAATAGAAAAAATCTTTTTTGAAAAAAGTAAGCCACCCCGACGGAGAATCGAGCCCTGTATCTTCCGGGTTTACGCCCCATCCGTCGCATTTACCAATAAGCTACGGCGTGACATACTAATTGCGACAAATTTTAACTGTTGGTCAATTTTAATATCAACTCATCAGCGCTCTTCCAAATCAAGCTACTTTGGCAATCGATTTTTGTTTCTTAAATCAAAGTAGGTATCTTGTGAATTATTCGTTGAATAAAAGAAATAGTTAATTGAAATTTCATTGGTGAAACAAAAAACGATCATATAAGTCTCTGAATAACTTGATTTATCTACCTATATAAATAACATGTAGTGAGTATCATTATCGAGAAGTATAATACCTACGACGCGATGACTACGTATCTACGGACATTAGATGTGTTACGGTTTTATTAAAATACGAAATGTTACGTTAGACGTTTCTTTAATATTAATTTTGTTTTCATTTTGGTGGTATATAATTTAAGGTTTTACTAAAGTATGCGGAATAAACGATTACTTTTCGATCCCCGGCCCTCTTGTAATATCCAAATAAACCGCTATCCAATTAACAGAGTCCGAAATGAAATGGAGTGGACCGGACGCAGCTCCGATTTGTAGAATCCTCGAAGTCGCTCCGCTCCGTATTTAAATTGCATTTTGGTACATGAATTATTAAGAAAATATTAAATTCATTTACATTACATATGTTTACCTAAGTAAGTATGTAACAGAAAAATCGGTCACGTTTTAATATTTTTGGAAAATTGTCGAGCGCTCCGGTTCGTAAAATATTCCACTTCAAATGCTGATTTTAAATGGATTGAAAACTCCAAAGAATTTTGACTATAAATAGAAGGAACCTTACAATATGTTATTTATGTGATGCCATCTGAAATTATTTAACAAACCAATGAATCATGGTTAAGTTAGTTAACTCCACAAATATTACCATCGCCCAATTGGCATTCCGTTGTTCTCACACACGCAATGGCTGCCAATTTTTATGTTCATTGTGATTACGTACTAGACTGCAGTAATTATAAACGGTTTTACACTAACTTTATAGGATATTTCAACTAAATAATAATTCCTACGATGGCCGAACGTCTTATAATGTCGTAGGTCCCAGGTTGGAATCATGAGTCTGGAAAATACACATAATATTGTTCAATCTGTATTTGGAATCAAAGTATGGACCTAATAGGTTGAAGAGGTGGCTAACATCAATTTCTCATAAAAAATAAAAATCTAGATGCTCAATGTAATGTTTGACATGGTCAAAAAAGAAGAAGTAGCATTATTAGCTTTTTATCTACTCATCGTGATAGATTGTGTTTTTACACTCCCTGGAAATTGGCAAATAAATGTCATATAAATAGTGTGAAGTTATCTGCAAATGAACTTGCAATGTGAAGTCACTTTTCGCTATCTTAATGAGTGGACCAGTCATCCTTTTTTGCTTCAATCTTTATAGATGGATGTTTTTTCAATATCTTTCGAAAAGAAAACATGTGGAATATTCTTAAATTATCAATCATAATACATTTTCTCTCATTTAATCTATGCTTCCATGTGAATTGTCACATTTTATTTCAAATAACAAATTTTCGTGTAGCTTCAATGGTTTGGAAACAATGTTTTGCTATTTCTACATTTTTGAGACATTTAGATTTACAGATTTTTGGGCTATGAAGCTATAAAACAAAGATGATAAGAATAAAACTATAGATAAGTAGGTACTCCTATGATTTTAAATTATCTACCAAACATCAAGAATTTTGGTCTAATTATGCTAAAATAATATAATAAACTATTTTTTTTATTCAACGAATAAGATTCTTACAAGATTTCAAAATGTAACATTCTATATATTAAATATACATAATTTGAAAACATCTCATGCATATAGGTACCTACACACTATAAAAAATCATTTTGTATAAAAAAAATACGACACCCATATATTCAATATATAAAATGTTACGTTCTGAAATCTTGTGTCTTATTCGTTGAAAATAAAAATAGTTTATTAAATTATTAGCAAGTCTAATGCCCGTTTCAGACGGGACACCGGTGTCGCGCTCGTTATACTATAAGAGGCATTTGTATTCGAATAAAGGGGCCTTTGTATCATGTTTATGAACGCCGCAGAGCTAATGAGTCAACGCGTGTCCGGTACACTTTTCCGTCGGCCCCCACATTCTCAAGCCGCCGATACACTTGTTTTTATTACCGCAGTCAGTTTTATGATCTAAATTATAACGCAAAATTATGCGTTGACTCATTAGCTCTAGGGCGTCCATAAACATAATACAAACCTCCCTTTATTCGAATGCAAAGCTCTCCTATATTATATCGAGCGCGACACCGGTGTCCCGTCTGAAACGGGCCTAAGTACTGCATTATAAACCACCACACTTCTGGTCTAGCTCAGTTTCAGTTTTTTTGAAGGTGGGTATCATAATTGTTCTTTTTGTACTAACAAACTGTCACTTTGCGTTTTTGTATGTTTTTTTTGTCTGGATTGGGATGTGGAGATGGGCAAATAACACACCGGAATGTCACGGAAACGACGAGATGTATTTACGTTAATATATTCTAAAGCAGGGGGGGAAAACTGTGGCCCGCCGGGTATTTTTTTGCGGCCCGCCATCATTAATTGTACTTCTGATTGCGAATAACTTTTTTTTATATATTTTTTAAAAAATATTGACATAAGATTAAAATTTGAAGAATTTCTTGTTTTGTAAATGTATTATCTCAGTACGTCTTCCTTGCGTCTCGTCTCACACTATGTAACCATTATTTTCTACGTTGAACATCGATTTCAATAGATATTGATAGTGTGCCGACAGAGCTACAACTTGAGATTATTGATCTGCAGTGTGACACTGATTTAAGAGAATTGCATCGTCGTGAAGAAATCTCCAAATTTTACAATGCCCTTAATTCAGACAATTTCGACCAACTCAAAGATTATGAAAGAAAAATGTTCGTTATTTTTGGATCAACCTATATATATGTGAACATACAAAACTAAAATCCCTTGGACCAATACGGTCAAATATCTTGGTCTAACGCTAGACACAGCACTCAACTTTTCAAAACACATTAGCGATAAAAGACGCCAAGCCGACATAGTTTTAGCTAAGCTCAAACCCATGATAGGACATAGGAGCAAACTTGCCTATCGCAGCAAGTTGCTATTATACACAGCTATCATTCGCCCCATTATGACCTACGCGTGCCCCGTCTGGGCATTTGCCGGCTTAAAATTCATCAACAGACTACAAATCGTACAGAACAAAACTCTCAGAGCAATCACCAATGCTCCCTGGTTCGTCAGGAATACCACACTCCACAGCGATCTTAACTTGGAAACCCTCCAAACCCACATCCTCAAGCTCACGAAGCAATTCTACAGCTCCATCAACAACCATCCCAACACGACAATTAAAGACTTATTACATTACGACATACACGCTCACTATCAATTTGACCGACCAAGAAGGATACTTCTACTAATGCCCCCCTCCCCTAAATAAATATCCTTTTTCTATATTCTTCTCTTTTGTATACTCTTTTCTTCTTGTACTTTTCTATATGATTACAGATCCCTTGCCACTCAACCTAGACCGATCAACACCCAGGACGTCTGGATGACCCAGGAGGGTACTTCTATTAATTCCCCCCTCCCCAAATAAAATATCCTTCTTCTTTACATACTTCTCTTTCTGTTTATTCTTTTACTTCTTGTACTTCTCTATATGATTACAGATCCCATGCCACTCAACCGACCACCACCCAAGATGACCGGATGACCCAGAAGGGTACTTCTAATAAATCCCCCCTCCCCTAATAAAATATCCTTTTTCCTTACATACTTCTCTTTCTGTTTATTCTTTTACTTCTCGTACTTCTCTATATGATTACAGATCCCTTGCCACTCAACCGACCACCACCCAAGATGACCGGATGACCCAGGAGGGTACTTCTAATAAATCCCCCCTCCCCCAAATAAATATCCTTTTTCCCTAAAAGTATTTTTTCTCCCTACAGATTAAAACCACAGCGGAGGGGTTTTTGGCCGGTTGTGGGCTTGCTCACCTCCGGAGTTTTTCCCCCCTCTGCGGCTCAAATTTTGATGAGCAAACGGGCAAGACCCGAAGTAACACACGATAAAGATGCGATTATGGATGCCGATCTTGCTTTTTGGCCTTCTCTCAGTCTTCGTGGGAGCACCGGCTGGTGCGGAAGAAGACGACCCCGGCTCTGGATTCGGACTAGACGAACGCCAGACCCCACAGGCTGAACGCTGGACTCTGCAAAGCCGGACAGAAGCGAGACGTGGGGTGGGGAGATGTTGGGGGCCTGTGACGGCGGCGGTCCTTGTTGTTGTTTGCTCGGAAGAAACACTTTTTAAATATACTTACTAGAGATTCCTTCACCCAGATCCTAAACCTGGTCTCGGTCGGTCGCGAAGCCGCCGAAACCGGGTCCTCTCACTCCAATCATGCTTCACTCCAGATAGATACTTCATATAAAGGGGATAGACGCTAAAAACCGTCTAGGTGGCCCAAATGAATAAGCACATACCCTAAGTAAGTAAGTATGTGAACAAACATTTTCGATCATGAACCTCAATAAAAATTCTTTACGATCAAATATCTCCGATGCCCATTTAGAAGCAGCTTTGAGAATATCAACTGCAAAATTAACACCCGAATTTAAAAAAATGTTAAAAAAGGTACTTACATCAGTTTCATTCTTCTCATTAATTTTTTGTAATGTTTATTTTTCGTGATAATAAATAATGTATATCTAAAAATGGTATTTTACTTGCGGCCCGCCGCTCATTTTTAATTCTTGAATTTGACCCTCCATCCAAAAAGTTTGCCCCCCCCCCTGTTCTAAAGGTTACATTTTTATACACATTCTTTTCAATTTATGGTTTTGTCGCATAGCGCGGTTAACACTGCTTACTGCGAGGCTGTCAAAAAAGATTCTCCCGCTAAAACCAACGGTCACTTGAGAGACGTACGAAATGCGGCGTTGCCATTCGTATTTTTTTTGACGCTATTAAGACAATGTTGCCGGCAGATATTTAACATTATTTAATTATTTTCTAACAACTCTTTTTCTTCTCCTTTCACTATCTAACATTCCTCTCTCTCAGTCACGATAAAGTTATTACAATTTTCATGAGCTTTTTCTATACATTCTACTGACATGTTTCATACATTATTGTTAGCGACAGTTGGTCACTTTTTATACTGTTTAAGTGGCGAAGCCCAATTGCATTCGTCGTCTTGCATATTTTCTTACTTATTCACACCTGGTCTTTCACGAACCGTGTCCTCAGCCTCAAAGACACGGGCCGTGGGACTTATTTCTGGAAAGAAACGTCCCTCTAGGTGATCAAGGGTGCGGCTCGGTGCAGTTTATTTGACTACACCCCTAAAAGGTACCCTAGATATAAGACCCGAAGTCCGAGGTCGTGACAGTACGTTATAAAAACTAAATAATCCGCGACGTCAGTTAGTAATAAAGGAATTAATTGATACCTACCTTAATTCAATATACTAAGACCGATAGCCAACATTATAACGCAATTCGATAAGCATTTCATGTAACAACTGCTAGTTAAAATCATCGTAATTAACTAAGGTTTTAGCTGAATTGGAAAAATATACTGGCCTGAATCCAGCAGGTACAGGTTCAAGTCCCGTCGGGGGTCGTATTTCTTTTTCTACAAAATGATTTTTTTCTAGTGTGTATATACATGAGATGTTTTCAAGTATATGCTATGGTAAAATATTATTACATATTCATCAAGGAATGTTGGCTCAGCGCTTGATAAAAGTCTACACTAATTTCATTTATCTTTCAATGTTTGCCTGTCTACTAATGAATATAAGACCATATTATTATAATGCAGATTTTGCGATATAATCAAAGATGTTGACAATCTCCTTCCATAGAAATGGAGCCTAAACTAAATGTATAAAATTTAAGCAAACAAGAACCACCGGTCCACATACGGAATTATTGTATTAAGTGATTTGGAAAGTAATGCAGTTTTTTTAGGTCTAGGACGATTTGGCGCCGGGACAACTGGACGCCATGCAATTCGAAATTAAATTGACGTTAGGTACTTATAGGTACTTTAAAAAAATAAATTAAATATTATTATTTATATTTAAATTATAATATTATGATTTAATAGTTGGTGAGCATTTAAATATGCACACATCAATAATGATTTAATCGTGCATGTGTTCAAGTTCCAACGAAAAAAGTGTTTTTTTATTTTATATAAAGCCTTAGGCATGGTAATTCTCAATCCGCAAAAAACATTATGTTAAGAGTAAAAGGAAATAAAACTACTAATAAGTAGATAGAAACTGATTAAAATTCCTCGTCTAGGTTCTGTATACGACGTGTCTACGATAATGCGGCGTTCAATTGTCCTGGCGTCCAGTTGTCCCATTCCCGTTTTAGTTGATTATAGTATTGGTGTATGACCACGACGAATATATTACAATTAATGTGTAATTAGTATATTATGTTAGATTATTATCTAAGTTTCAAAAATTGCCATTCATGATTATTTTAACAGGGCTTACATTTTGTAATCGAATTATCTTACATAAGTAATATCTCTGTTTACTTGCCTATGCCCTAATTACTTAATAAACGTTTTGTTCTAGTTTAGTTCGTATACCTCTCACGACGCGATACAGTACATTAATAATGACATTGTCTTTAATCCAACGTAATATCTAAAAACAAAGAAAGTTAAATGTAACATGTAACAATGATTAAAGATTAAATAATAATGTTGTCTTAAATCTCGTTCGTAATTCATTCATACTATGACAGAACCATAAGGTGTCTTTTTTGAAACGCAGAAGACACTCGCTTCGTCATACAGTTCCAAAAACTTATTTTTCACAATCGGAGGTTGAAACTAAACAATATAATTATTTTTCACACACCAAAAATTCGTAAGAGGACCTCTAAACTTATCACAAAATACAATCCTATAGAATAGGAAACAGTTGACAAAAACGTCGATCTACTTACGACAAATCAATCAAATACAGTACAACTAAATTTATATTATTTTACTAATCGTTTATTGCTTTAATTTATATTGTAGTGCGCCGTGTAAATCAAACAGCGCTATTAGCCCCCACGTGAACATTTATTTTAACCATTGATATCTAGTATCTATATCAGTTATTTAACAATAAAATAAACAATTAAAGTCTAAATTAGGAGAACCAGACTTTTCGTATTTATGGGACAAGTTCTGTTTATTTTAATATATATATATATTTTGCCACTCTGTCCCAATAAAGTTTTTCCGGGTACCTAAATGTGTTGTATTTAAGTAATTATTGGTACCAACCAAATATGTTGAAAACCTTATTCTATAGACAGCCTAAACATATGAAAACGAAGCAAAAATAGGACCACTGGTCTACAAATGAAATTAGTGACTATACATACATTGCACGCATTCATTTCAAGAGAGTTTCACACTTATATGACATTTATTTGCCAATTTGCAGGGCGTATACAAAGGCAATCCATCACGATGAGAAAATAAGCAGCTAATAATGGCTAATATTACTACACCTTGACATTATTTAGTTGATAAATCCTATAAAATTTGTGTAAAACCGTTTTAATGCAGTCGAGTAAGTAATCTCAAGAATCATAAAAAATGGAAGCCATTGTTTGTGTCAACAAATCGGAATGCCAACTGAGCGACGATAATATTTGTAAGGTTTACTAACTTACCATGCTTCGAAAGTTTGCTAAATAATTTCAAATATCATAGATATAACGTTTAAGGCTCTTTCTATGTGTAGTCCAAATTCTTTTGTACTAATTTATATTCATTACATAATTAAATAAAAATATTATTTCAAAGTTACAGTTTTACACGTATTATAGTTTTGCGAGCTATACAGTCTACTTTTAATTTTCAGTCTATTTTAAAAAATAAAATATTGAATGAATAGTTTTTTTTTAATTCTTAAACATTTTTTGTAATCAACGATGACCTAAAAATGTCCCGTTTTCAGATTTTCAAATCTGGCCACATTATTTAATAGAAACTTTTCTACACTTTCTTTCCATTTTTTTTAAATATATCATTATTATTAATTAATATTTTAGTATAACGCACATTATGCTACAATGCAAAATTCAAAAAGTACTATTCACTAAATCGGATAAGTTCTACTATAAAATAATATTGACTTTTGTTGTTAGATTTTTCTTGTAAAAAATACTAAAAAAACTTTAAATGATGGCCACGAAATAATAATATTATTTACCTACCTATATTGGTTTGTCGTCTGTATACTATCGGTGTTGGTAGCATTAAATTTATATCTCATATTGCCCTCAATCAACAAAAGCAACATGCATTTGAATTTGGAACATTAATAAAATCTGACACATCCAGAATGTCGCAGGGAAAATAAAAACAACATTTTAAAACATTATTATATTAATATCAACTAGAATCACAGAAATATAAAGAGGTAAAAAATACTATATAACAAAATTGATAACCTTATTTATTAATAACAATATTATATTCGTTTAACGTGTCAAGTCTTTGGAATACGAATTGTATTGAGAATATTTACTAGCTAGCTTACGCAACTCCTCAGGCCAAAATGAAGGATCCAACACAATCTCACCAAAACCTTTTTTTGCACGAACACTTTTTTTCTTTATATCTTTCGTTTCTTTCTCGCCATCTTTAATATTTATAAGGTCTATTCTCTCGATTATTACTGGCTGTGAATCTTTAGTTTGTGATACGTTAACGGTCAATGGTGATTCAATATTTTTTTCATTTGGTACGTCTGACAAATTTGTCGTTTTTTCCACATCATCTAAAAGTGTTTTAATCGCAGGATTCTGTCCCTTCGTATACACTGGATATTGTTTGTCGACAGGATCTTGAACTTGTGTTTCCTGTTTGTATTGAGAAGGTATTGCTGAAGTCAAAGGACTGACGTTGAAATAATTGTGGTTTCCGAATGATAGACCATCGTTGCCAAGTTCACGCTTCACAGGTTTCTTCTGCGAGTTGAATCCTGATGCCAAAGCCAGGAAGGTGATGAGGGCTACCAGAGTCTGAAAAAAGAACATAATAATTAATGATAATTGATATTTTCAGTCAGCGCTCGAAATGGAAAAGTTTACGAACCGGAGCGCACGACAGTTTTCTGAAGAACAATACATAGTTAGCATAGTTAGAAGACATAGTTATCATTTTTTTGTGTATTTCATAAAAATAAGTAATATGTTATATTTTCTATTACATGGCCTATCCAGCTCAGACGGTCAAATTATTTTTTCCACGAGACGGAGCGATAATTTTACCAATTTCAGAAACAGGACCGCGCTCTGGTGCGCTCTGGTCCATTTCGAGCCCTGTTTTCAGTTATATCTATTGTATTTACATTATATTTTACGAGAAATGGATATAAGCCACTTGCTCAAGATATTACGCTCTGGAACCAAACACACAATTAAAAAATAACATATGACTTTCCCAGAAGCGGGATTCGAATCCGGGCACCACCGAACCAAGGCAGTATCAGCTGACAGTTTATTACTCAGCCATCGTAGCTGTCAATGTCAACTATTTAATAATAGTTTTTAAATATTTCTGCTTACAAATTTAAGGACAATGAATACTCGTAAAGATATATAATTATTGCAAAGAAACCAAAGTTATACTGATTTCATCAGAATTATTTAAATAGATAATTATTATTATTTAATAAGAATGTAATATTTCTAATATATTTCTCAAGTTACTTTCATAATAAAATATAATTGTTATGTTACATATACCTAGTTAAGTATGTAATAATTTGTATAGACTATTTGATAACTAACCGGTTGAAGTTTTTTAATGAAAGTACCTTCTCTACTGATGTAGTTATCTATCTTAATAGATCGATTTATAATTTTAATAAATATGGCAATATAGTTGGCACGACGAAAGAATGTTTACAACATATGTTAGACCCAGTTTGTAATAATTTTACACGGTTCGTTCCATCTGAGAAAGACTATGATATAACTGTAAATTTGGCGATTCATGTCCATATAATATACCTAATATATTACGATGTTAAAGATAAATACTGTTCAACATTAGTAGAGATAAAAGATTGTAGCTTTCACTTAATCTTTGGACGTAATTCAAATCTTTGATCAAGTCTATGATATTATCTACGTATACCATAGACAACAAAAGAAATGGAGTCTGTGTATTGAAGCATCGAAAAGATGAAATTAGATGCAACGACAAAAAAATAAATGACTAGGCAGAAAAAAACAGGTGAGTAAATTACTTTCAAATAGATATCGCTTTCCCAGAAACACTTTTTGCGTCTATCAATATTACAAGCCAAGAGAAATTTATACATTTCATTCAGACTATAGAACCACAATCGATTATTATTTTGTTTTCGTTATTGTATCTCATACACAATTTTGATTTATTTAGAGTTTTCACGCCATACTTCACAATATTATTGTAAACATTGGTCAGTAACTTAGGATACTGAATCCTAGCCTTGCAACTTTATATCTGATATATATTTTCATACTGGTAGAATGCATTTTTTTACTTGTTAAGCATTAGGTATACAATATATTTTGATACGGCATGGGATTAAAATATGAAAGACAAAACGATATAATACAGTAGTACTTATGTACGTATACCAGTGCTAACGAATGCTTGGAAAACATGGACCCTCAATACACGAGAGATCCAAAAATTGACAGTTGCGCAACGTGGCACGGAAAGGTGCATGTTGGGCATATCGCGTAAGGACCGCAAAAAAAACCAATGGATAAAGAAGCAAACAAGAGTGATAGATGTGATAGAGGTCACCAAATTGATGAAATGGCGGTGGGCCAGACATATCGCACGGCGAACGGACAACCGCTGGATGAGTATAGTCATTCAGTGGTACCCGAGAGGCACTAAACGGCCACAGGGGCGCCCCAAAACCCGCTGGATTGACGAACTTGTCAGGTTTGGTGGAAGACGTGGCAGAGAAAAGCAAGGAATCGAGAAGAGTGGAGGGAGCTGGGGGAGGCCTTCATCCAGCAGTGGATCGACCCCGGCTAAAAATATATATATAATACTTATTGAATATTAGTAAATGCTACTAAACTTTAGCTGACACTGTTACAATTATTAACATTTAATTCGTTGTGTTTTTACTAAATTAACTATTTCTCGTAATATAAACATTATGATTCCTATTAAAAAAATAACTGTATTTTTGCAGGGATTTCTTTCTGTCATTATAATTCAAATTAAGAACAACATTAGACCTGGGTGAATAAAACATAAATGAATAGCCATAAAAATATGTATTTATGAATAAAATTGAGAATATGATTTAAAATAAAATTATGTACTTATTCCATTTTTTTAAATAATTCACTTCTACGCAATTTATTTTACCGGAATAACTACGCGGATGATAGAAATTTACTGACACAAATACTCAAGTGTGTATATTATTATATAATTCATTTTAGACTCACCATGTTTTAATAACAGTATTACAAATAATTATTTATTATGTATATTCAAGCCCACTTGTAAATTCTGACTGAATGCTTATCAACAAATCACTGACTTATATAGAATCATTTCTTCCCATTGTAGGTATGTTTACATTTTACTTTCGATATTATTAAAGCCTCAACTGACTAAAGTTTGTACTTACATAATAAGATAATGCTGGATTATACAACTCTTTGGTCATTTGAGCCGACATAGAATAATTTAAATGACGAACAATAATAATTAATCGCAAAATTGATGAGATTTACCTTTCATCCATAAGAGATAGGATAACATCGCCGCCATTTCGGTATTTGATTAGTAAAAGTAAATTATTATTTTCAATCTAGGCGAAATATATACGTGGAAGTCATCGGTAACTTTAACAGATTTTTTCACGACGTATGGTTGTTAGCCATTCGTAATAAAAGTTCTAAAGTTCGTAGAAATATGAATTCATAAAACAGACCAATTAGGTGCGACATAATAATTATGATAGGGTTGGTTAACTTGTTTGAAGTTGTGGTCAACTTTTTTATAAAAATGTAGTCGCAAAATACCTATCAAATCCGTTTAATAAAAAGGACGCATTTATATGGTATTTCACCAATATGTGTTATTTTATGTGTTTTAAGATCACTGAGCCGCTAGTATTTAAATGACAAAACATTGCATTTGTACGACATTTACCAGCATGTTTAATTTTATGTTTTTTGTCATTTCTGAGGAGTGAGCATTTAAATGAACATACATTGCATCGATTTAGATTTTCAATAGCATACTTATACTATGCCATGTTTCATTTTATGCAGAGCGTTGGAGCGAACCCTTTTTTGAGTTGCTCCGCTCAGGGACCTAATACTTGCTCCGGCTCCGCTCCAGGGTCTGCTCTGCTCCGGGTAAAAAGTTTAATAAGTACTATATGAACACAAATGTTAAAAAAAAAATAAGTTTAAAATAGTCGTCATTTTCATTATTAAACAAATTTCGGCAGCAAATCGTCTCTAATTATTTGCCTCTTCTGTCAAAAAAGTAAGGTTATTTATCACTTGGCAGTGTTGCCATATTTTTTCAATTAATTCCAGTGTTGCACAGTGTCAAAATATACAATTTTCATTGAATGTTAGGACGAAAATTTAATAATAAAAAAAACGTCCGGAGCAGTGGAGCACTACAAATTTTCGGTGCTCCGGTTCCGCTCCTGCTCCGGGTAAACTCCATTGCTCCAGTGCTCCGAGCTCCTGCTCCGAGCTCCGCTCCGCTCTGATTGTATACAGTTAGTACAACCTAGTTACAACCTTGTACCTAGTTACAAGCATTTAAATGAGCATGCACCGCGATGATATATTTTTCATCAATATGCGTACTCAATGTGGGGGAAAAAACATATTCTGATACCTATTGGACAATATTTTCGACTTATTTTTAAAATTTCTACATCATTTTTGGGGGGGCGGGGTAAATAAAAATTGGAGTGGGTTTATAAATTGTTATCCATCTTTATTTGGAAACTGATTAAGGTCCTTCTGTACGAGATCTTTGATCAATGTTAAAATATTAATTCACATACCTAAACATTAAAACTACTAATTTTGTTATAATGCAATATCTCTTCGTCAAAGTTTTAAATTCTTAACGCTCATTTTATTTATAATCTGATAGTCTGCCAGAAACGTCGATCACTGATAATAAATAGTTATATACAAAATGCGATACTTATTTACATCTGAGTTATTATATTATGATAGAATATACATAGGGCACAGCCAAAATTAACTACTATATTATATAATAATAATATATAAGTTACATGACCTACAAATTTAATGAGGACACTCAGATGCAATGACAATAATAAAGATCATACTAAAAATGACCAGATATAAGAAATTTGCGAAGATATTTTGTTAATTTTTGATACATTGCACTAGGTACCCACTATTTTTATTTTTTCAAATGGGATGAACCGTTCTACAACCATGCCGATGGCATGGTACAATTATTGTATTTTCAAACGATCCGTGATTCGGTCTTGGTTTTATTGAAGAACTCGGAACAATTTTTGGTGGGTTTAAAAAAATGACCACTTATATCGCCTGGCATAATCGACATTATAAATATCTTTGTGACCCCTAGAACTCTGTATCTATTGTCTAAGCGTAGAACATATTTAAATTGTCAGAATGCGTTCCGCATATTATCTATATGAAAAGTCTATGGGAGCCTGGTCTAAAAGCAGACATCGTGACTCATGATGCTGGCTGCCGTCTCCCGACCTAGGCAGACCTCCCAAAAGATGAAAGGATAGCTGGAATTTGGAATTTGCTATAATAATACTTATATTTTTTAAGTTGAATAAGCTGCAACAACATTTGGTAGTTGACATGCTCGGTAAAGTGTACGTACGTATACATGATGGCCGTGAACATTTTTATTCAAATACCAGATGACAAACTAATATTTTCTTTTTCTTTTGACCATGCCCTATCCGGCCTATCCTAATAAAATCATTTATGGGCCTCCACGAAATGGAGGTTTGTATTAACAGATTTTTGTTTTTACAAGAAATGGATGTTAGCCACTTGCTTAACCTACTAGGTCCATATACTCATACAACGTGCGTTATAAAACAATATGACACATAGGGCAAAGAGACTTAATGTGTACCTTGTTGAATTTGTTTTAATATTTCAATGCGTGTTCTTCTATTTATTGAATTTAATATTGTAATCCATATAAGTACCAGACAGAAACAATACCACTCCAAACACAAATTGAAAAAGAATATGTGTGTTTGCCAGACCTATAGATGTATGATCTTGAGTTGTTTGGTGTGTAGATCCTACATCTATTAATTGTATGTAGAAGGTTTCGTCGTGTGTGTGATGTCATATGTTCGGGGCATAATAGAAATGAGACACCAGTGGCGAAGGGTGACTTTTTGAAAGAGGTAAGCTGTGGGAGTAACCACGCTTGTCAGATATATTTGCGGGAAATAAGAAGATAACCCAATATTACTACTGATGAATAGTTACGCTAAAACGAAGAAATTTCAAAAGCTTAATTGGTTTGTTATACCTAATTAGTTCATAAAAATAATCAATTAGTTTGAATTACTTATGTATTTTCCTAAACATTTATAAACGTAACATACGCTCAAAATATATTACCTATCATCTATGAAAATATCCGTTGTTGTATATTTATTATGTTGCATAACAATTTATAATTTAACCCGTAAAACTAGACATTTTAAAATACTTCTATATTTAAAACACAGACTTTGGTAGGTACAATATCAGATATCTAAATTGTCTAATGAGTGAACTAATAAATAAATAAAAATCACGACATAAATTATTTGATATTTTTAACAATCAATACATATTTATGTGATTGAATCCCATCGAAATTATTTTTTAAATTATCTTCTTATTAATTATTTTGAATAAATGTGCTCTCGCAACGTAAGCGCCAACGAAACAGCTTGTACATTTGTATGCGGGACGCCAGACTTTTTGAAACAATGAGAAAAAAACTTCATATTGAAAAACCCGTCGATTCACGCGAAAATAATCTTATACAATATGTGAAGTGAAACGTGGTGTGTTCTATTTCGAGAGATGCCATAGATGGTACTTATTGAAATATGGGAAAGATCGTAAAATTATGACAATTATACGATGGCTTTGGGCATATTGAATATATTATTATTTGTGATTATATAAATACGTCAACATGAAAATAAAAATTATTTTTCTTAAGAAGGTAGGCTTTAAATAATCGCCTAGTATGGAGTCTTCGCCACTGTGAGATACAGTGGTGTATTTTCTTAGCACTACATTTTAGATTATAGATGTTTGATGCACGGCATTAAAGAACAGTGACACATTGATATTGATGTTATGTTACGTATAATTTACATTGTGATTTTGATTGAATTGGATATTCACTGAGTTGCGAGTGAATACGACATTATAAACCGATGCGTAAGCCGCTCGGTTTAATAATTTATTGTTGAAACTATGTATTACAAATATTATATCATGAGGTTGCTACCAAAAGTTGGTAAGTCGATAATTTAGGTATTTACAGTTAACAGCAGATTGTGTGCCTATTTATAAATATGTATGCTAGAAAAAAAAATCAATGTCATTTGATATAAATTATAAAATGCACACAAAGCACAAAAAAGTAGCATTATGATTGATTTTAGAGGGCATAACATCAAATTGCAATTTCTCCATAACATGATTTAGAGACTAACCAACTGTTGGCAGTAACTCACGATTATCGATATTATTGTATTGCATATATATAAAGCTGATGTTTTTTTAAATGCGTACAAATTACCGCTCGGTGAAATGATGGACGAAGATCAAACGTACCATCTATTCCAATTCTATTCATCATGCTATTCCGCCACATTTTATTTGGATAAATACTCACGGCCATAATATATACGTACATCTGTTTGCGTACAATTTACATGTAACCGGTAATTTTCATTTCTCACTATACGCCCGAAGTAAATTGGTCTTCAATGGTCTTTAAGACTACCGTCTGCTTTCCCATGCGGTTTACTGTATCCTGGCCATTAACCCCACCTTTCCATAAGAATCTTAACATTCTGCGGTATATCCATATATTAATACAAAGATCGTATATTTTAATGATATTCATATTATAAAATTATAAAATGAAACAGCGGTGATATAACCACCGTCTAACAATCCTTATAATTACATCAAATGAAAGTCCGCTATTGCAGAGCACTGTTCTCATCATGAGACAGTGATATCTTCGAGCTCTATAGATTTTTATGTAGAGTATACGTTTTAGAACTTTGCACTTGTTATAGGTAAATCATTCTACAGTGGCACCATAGGCGATTCGCGCGTGTATTGAATTGTTTGCGACAATGCCTGTTTCAATGCTAGCAAACAATACCACTACAACTGCAAGCCGCATTTGCCGTACCCATGGTGCCACTGTAAAACAATTTACCTATACTACACTAATACGCCTCTTTGCCCGATTACCTAAAAAAAATTGATCAAATAATATACATTTGTATTAATATAATATGTAGTAATAAATAAATAAATAGATAATATATTTAAAAACATTTTTTTAGAATATATTAAATCATTTTTATCCTAGAGCCGGAGTGCAAGTTATGAGACGTATACTCTACCTACTGTAAAATTCGATTTAAACAGCTGTTGGGCCCATTGCACGGTCTGACCTGATCGCCACAAATGCTAATTTTGTAAGATATAGAAAATTTTCAGCTTCATAGGTACTGCCAACATGAAGATCTCTTCACTTAGATTATTCGACAGTCTTGTAATAACTTATGTTACTTACAACAATTTTTAATTTTGCTTATATCGTACATATACCTCTCTTCCATTGACACTCTTAACTTAAAATCATGTAAATTTAGTCAAATCACACTTCAGTCTTAGATAACTACTCAGACATTCCCAGTCGTTAAAAAAATCTGATGCTTCAAATCACACCTTTTGTTTCATGATACGCCCGACTAAAACAGGGTATGGTTTGGTGGGTCCATTATCTTCAAAATTTGGTAAAGCCGCAGCGCGGCTACAAGTTAGATTCTAAATCTAGAAAAAAATACGTGTTCTTTTATAACGTCTGTTATACGCGAACAAGAACTTGAATGGGAGAGATGATTACCTTTATCAGTGTTTCCTAACCGCCGGTCCGCAAATAACGGGTGTTTTTTTAGAGGTGTAGAACTTTAAAATGAAATAAAATAAATAAAAATTGTGGTAATGGACATATTATTGGCTTTATTTAAAAGATAATTGTATGCCATTGATGTTTAAATATGATTTTTTGCATATAGGCGCCGCGGCTGGCTCGAAGAAAGCGCAATCTTGAAGTCCAATTTTCGACCACTTTTTCGAGCAGCTGGGGCCGTATATCGGCAATAACGCGGCGAATGTTGGCTTCCAAGTCATGTATCGTCTCTGGTTTATCGGCGTAGACTAACGACTTCACATATCCTTACAGAAAATAATCTAAAGGTGTTAAATCACACGATCTTGGAGGCTAATTCACAGGTCCATAACGCGAAATTATGCATTTATCGAATGTTTTCTTCAATAAATGAATTATGGCGCGCGCTGTGTGGCATGTTGCGCCGTCTTGTTGAAACCACAGCTCTTCCACATTAATGCCATTCAATTGGGGAACGAACGAACTTAACTTTAAGTTAGTAATCATGGATCTATAGCGCTTTCCATTGACTGTAACGTTCTGGCCAGCATCGTTTTTGAAGAAACATGGACCAATGATTCCACCAGCCCATAAATCACACCAAACAACGACCTTTTCTGGATATAACGGCTTCTTAATAATGGCTTGTGGATTGTCATCATTCCAAATGCGGCCATTTTGCGTATTGACGTAGCCATTCAACTAAAAATAAGCTTCATGATCGACGATTATGTAGTTGTACGGTATGTTTCGCGAACTGAACCATGAGTTTCGAAATAGATTTGCACAATTTGCAACCGTTGTTCTGACGTAAGTGTATTCATAGCAAAATGGCAAACCAAATTGACCACATACCAGTTGTCAGCTGTCAAATTTTCCGTTGCTGGAAAAAGTTTTGCCAATTTGAAAAACAAACCTCCAAAAAAACACCCGTTAGTTATCGCCATTTTAGCATTACCAATTTAGTACTTGGAGTGTTCCGCACACGGAGCGATCCGTGACGTCGGTTAGTAATTAAATAAATACCTACTTTGATTTAAAATACAAAAGCCGATCGCCAATTGTAGCTCAATTTGGAAAGCGCTTCAGAGAGTATTAAGAGCCATTATTTAAAATTTGTCGCATTAAGTATGACGCCTTTAGCATAGTGGTATATGTGCATGGGCGCGAAACCCGAGAGATGCAGGTTCGATTCCTGCGGGTTGTCTTACTTTTTTCAAAAAGATTTTTTTCTATTTGTTATAATATATTTTCTCAGAAGTGTTTTCATAATTATGTATGTTCAAAATTTTGATTGTTGCATATTAAAACAAATGGTTATAAATTGAACGAAATATTCAATCGAAAATTTTCATTTATTGTGAGGATAATCATTAACGACCACTTCCATCGTAATCCGCAATTCAGTACCACGGCCTGTCTACAGTCGGTTTTTACACCTATTTTAAATAAATTATAGGTTCTACATATTTGAGTTGTAAGTATTATCTCACGAGTAAGTACTATACAATTTCTCGTTAAATGTTGACAACCGTTATTAAATACAACTATTGTTTAATGGTATTGAACACGATTTTTAATTTATTATCACTAAGTGAAATATTGTAAAGTATTGGCTATAGCTGGAAAAGCTGAAAGTTTTTGTGACAACTCAATTATGACTTGAAATTACACCTTCTCCGTATTACAACAACTGCACTCCAGCATCACCACCATCAGCGCGTAGAGCAAGGACAAGGTTGCGCCAGTTCCCTTGGTCATGATTTGCGCCTCCCACCATGTGAGGCCTGTTGTAGTACGAAGATCATTTATATCGTATCCGGAAATTTGTACGTAAACAGTTCACCGCAGGACACTTATTCGTGCGCCGCAGTACGTGACACATGAGTTCGTGTAACATTTCATCAAATGACGAGTTCTTCGTTAAAAATGGATGCACTACACATGGATGCACTGAAATATGACTATATTCTAAAACATTACATCGAGAGATTTTAAAAAATACTATTTTATGTAATAAAAATACTTTATGCAGTCATCTGCAGTCAAAATAAATATATAGGATACTAAGGGTTCAAATTTATATAAATAGATTATCTACAACGTTTAAGGAATTTTCAGGCTAATGCTTTGAAAATACCAAAAAATCTCCATTTTGACCTACGTTGGGCATGTGGGCTGTTAAATATTTAAGCCCGGTTATCATCTCGACGGCCATGCTGGAAACTGGAACTGAATGCTGGAGGAGTGTCGTCGTCAATGCACGCGGTCTTCGCCGCATTCATATGAAGACCTCCACGGTTCGAGATATGTGACAAAATAACCATTATTTTATATTTTTATACGGGAAACAATAAAAGTATGTATGATAATAATAGCGACTGATGATCTAATAAAAAACTGTGTTAAATTTCCACTTGTCTATGAAAATTATGAATGCATTTTTAAAACAGTGGTTTGAATATTCTCGAATGTCTAGAATGATTCAATCATCGAGTTCAAAAATAACACATCATAATGATAGTGATTTGTATGATTCATTGTATCTTAAGAATGGTTTATGGATATCAAATAATGCAAAATGCTCTTTTATTATAAAAATAAAATTTATCGCGTTAATATATTATCTCACACGTTAAAGTGGATAAAGCAGTCGCTACACCAGTAGAGAAGACTTTTATTGATAAAGGAAATTAGTGGCGAAAAAACCTTCAATGGTCAAAGAGAGCGCAGAGACTCATCCAGCTGTAGGGTTTCGCACTCTTGTGGTAAAGCGGCACGGATTCCATCACCATAGGCAACCCTCCCTCACACTCAAGGGATATGTACCTACCTCTACAAGTCCCACATGGCGGAAGACGTAGTATGTGGTGATGGACCGATAGAATTCACGTCTTAGTGCCTTAGCTTCCATCAGCTTCTTCCGTTCTTTTCAGTCAAATGTTTGCTGCTACGTATTTCTGCCAGAATTTGTCAATCAAATTGTCAGCCTTATGATCGTTTCGACTTCACAATTTGGGTGAGTAGGTACATACCATTGTTTAACGGCATTTCTCTGCCGATTACTACCGGTTATCTTCTTGCTGAGAAATATCTTTCATATCTCAAAATTCTGTCAACTCTCTAAACCATTATTTCCTTTTTTGTATTTCCAGAGTTTTCAAAATATGCTGTAGGACTTAGGTACTCCATACGACGTTGGGATACTCTTAATTATTGTTGGATCTCTCTTAAACTGGCGATCCATATTTAGCATATGTATCAGGCCTCGAATTGGACCGGAGCGCCGTTCCGGTTCAGAAAATCCCCAAAATTATCGCTCCGTTTCGTGGACAAATTAATTTGACCGTCTGAGCTAGATAGGCTATGTATCAAAATATCTATAAAATACACATAAAATTAGATAACTATGTTAATATCTTTGTAAAATTTCCGAGAGCTCCGGTTCGTAAAATTTTCCATTTCGAGCGCTGATATGTATACTTCTCACACTCAATGAATACCTACTCTTAAATTTAATGGGGCACTGAAACGACCAAGTGAAGGAGCTTACTCCTGCCTCAGAGGACGGGGCAGGCATTACTCTGCCCTGAGCTCCGTAAGGAGTGGAGAGTCTTTGTCGCTCAAGAGATGACTGTATTTCAGAGTAGTCACAATCCTCAACAATGAATAATTAATACTATGTAGGTACATTATTTTCTTATTTACTTACTTAAGAGAGACCATTGAAGTTTATGGCCGACTGCACAACCATCCTCCCAACATTTCTATACGAACCTCTCCAGTCGGTCACATTCAGCCTCTCTGCGGCCCCTTGACGTGACGTAATCCGTCCATCTCCTCCGGGGGCGGCCCAGGGGCCGAGTGTTTAACGAATTCCTTCATAATGTTTATGGTGAGCTCTAGATCCATCTCATGAGTCTTCGCGTCCTCAAAGTATTTACTATACTGGGAATTTTTTGGCGAGCTCAGTATTCGTAAGTATGCGACACCTTTGGTTTTCTTTGACCGGTCCAAGTATTCTTCGGAGAAGTATGTTTTCGAATATTAGAATAGCCTTCGATTGGTTACGGTTACACCGGTTACACCCCCACATCCTGAAGCGACCCCCCAGGCCAGTATTTTTGGCAAGCCCCCTCACCTATCGCTAAGGTTAAAAGCAGTGTGAGATGCTCTACAGTAGCGTTTCCCAAATGATATTTGAGATAAAATTATTAAGGGTATTTTTTTAGCGATTTTTTGTATTTTTTAATATAATAATCCAAAATTGCGTCACATATTACATTTTTAAATGATTATAAGTAGATACACTTGAAGGAAAATAGCGCAAATTTGTGATATGTGTTTATCTCACTTATCTGGTCAACCCACCACGCCGGGCCTCCATCCTTGAACCCCTCCTCCCTATGGGGGCTATGGGTTACACAGTGACGTTGTATCCACAGAATTTATGTTCTGATATTTTAAAATTAAAATGTAATCTGTATTGTTTCATGAGATCCATTTCAATTAACTAAAACACATTTCAGTCAAAATCTGTTAATTTATTCAATTATTCATACATACGTCCAACAATGCGTGAAGCTTTTTATTAGATGGAACGTACTTAGTTATTCTACTTCGAAATGTTCCAAATTTTGGCACAAAAATGCATTTATTTAAAGACAATTGCCATTATTCATAAAAGAAAGTCACACTGATTTAAGTGTAAATAATATCATATAAAATGGATCTCTCTCGTCATAGACCACATCAGTTGTAGTCAGCAGCTTGTGATATCCCAACCATTTCTTCAAATTTGAGAGTATGTCTCCGCTGGTATGTGAAGTTTAATCACCATTAATATTTTCCATAAACAGTATATTTTCCATAGACAATTAATTAAAACTGTTCCCAATTAAAAACTATTATAATAGCTAAATAGTTTAATAGTTGATAACATATTTATTACACTCCCTATATAAAAATAAATATAATAATATTTCTTAAATTTATTTTGTATATAATAATTTATACCCATAGATTGATTAAAATAGGTAGGTAATTTAATGCAATCTCAACCATAAATTTTAGTGATAATACATATGTTAGTACATGATAATAAAATTCGATGGCCGGGAGGAACAATCACATAAGTCAATATTGCATATTTTTCAAGACGCAGTGCTGTCTAGTGACATTTTTTCAAAGAAATCTTTCCCTAATTTT
Organism: Rhyacophila brunnea; assembly: GCF_057557595.1. Lineage (NCBI taxonomy): Eukaryota > Metazoa > Arthropoda > Insecta > Trichoptera > Rhyacophilidae > Rhyacophila > Rhyacophila brunnea. The sequence continues at coordinate 21,035,981 of NW_028232860.1, forward strand.
TTTAAATTATCATTTTAAAATAGGTTATTGATATATGCAACATTATTTTTTTTAGAAAAATATAAAATAATACAATAACCTAATAAATACAATTTTTAAAAATCCTAAAATCCGAGTTATGTGATTGTTCCTCCAGCCATCGAAATAATCCTGTCGTTTTATCTATGTATTAGGTATTTAGTGAATTAAATTATTATCAATAATCATCATTATCTGGATTATTAAAAATAACATGAATCCATTAATTTATAATAGCATTGTGTTCAATGATGTGCCGATTTTAAACATAATTAATAAATACAATACATTCAGTTTCATAAAAATGTAACTTATGTATTTAATTTAATACAAGACATGTTTCAATTTTTATTACAGAATATTATTAGATTTTGAACCGTATTTATAACGTCTTTAATCGAAAATTGACGTCCAAAATTGTAATGGGTGGGTACATCTCCCTCTTTTGAGCCAGTCATACCATACGTTTTAGACATTGGGCTCAGTGTTGCCAACCGTACTATAATTATAGTATTTGTACTATAATTTTCGGCTGCGTACTATGTACGATATAAAACAGGTATAGTACGCCCAAAATACTATAATTTTGAATATCGGAAAAAATATATTGTAAAAAGTACTAAAATTTAGATATTTCCGTTCGATAAATTGGTGAAAAGTACTATAATTTTGCAATATAAGAAGATTTGGAGAACTTGACAATAAAATTGCTCGAAAAACGTAAAAAATCCCTGGACAAAATAAAATTTCTTGAATTCTTTAAGCATTTTAGATCGGAAGAGGTACCTAAATAAAAAGGGGTCTCGGAGTTTCTCAAATTCTCCGTTATTTTTTTTCTGAGAAACAAAAAACCTAAACATTTTCAACAGATGACAACGCGTACTATATTTTTTCCCCAAATACTATATATACTATAATTCCACTTTGAAAAGATGGCAACAATGATTGGGCTACTTACGGATGTTGCTTAGATACAATAATCGACTTGCCTACGTCTTTACTAACCTTTACCTTTATTTGAAATAATAGCTAAAACAGTGATCGTCAAACGGTCGCTCGCGGTGTCATTTTCGGTGGCTCGCGTAGGATATTAAATTTTATCATATTATTTATAAATTTGCCTCTCAAATTTTATTATTGGACTCCAAAATGAAATATTTCTCGAAATAAGTTTCAATGAAGGTACTCACCGAGAATTGAAAAAATTGTGGAAGAAAGCCATTCTCTAATACTATTTATTTTGACTTTTACTCACTTATTTACATAATTAAAGTACGCATTTTATGTTTTATTGTAAGTCCGATGTTCTAATTTATTTTAAGTAATATAATAATATTATGTATGGTACGATATAAATAGGACGATGATAAAAATTATAAAGAAGGAATATGTATAAGTAGGTCACCGGACAATTTCAATTTCTGAAAGTAGCTCACATCCTTATTGAGTTTGGAGACCACTGAGCTAAAGTAACTCATTGTGTAAAATATGTCCGAAGTATCTAGGTATTCCACGTTTGATGATATATTCATTTAACTTTACGTTTTGGTTCCATAGACAATTATATGAGACTAATTAATAGGCACCGATTGTATCGAATATAAATAATTATTACATTAATTTGAATACTTACTAAAAATATAAACATTTGCTTTTTTTAGTTTTATAACAATGATTATAGAAGTTACTATAAAATATCATTATCAACCAATACAATTGTGATATTGTGGTTGGTGTGAGTTGTGGCTTAAGCGTTGGCCTATAACGTCGTGGGTCCCAGGTTCGAAACCTGGGTCTGGCAAATACACATATTGTTTTTCAATTTGTGTTTGAGTCAGAGTATGGACCTAATAGGTTGAGCAAGTGCCTTAACATCCATTTCTCGTTAAAAAGTCTGCTAATCAGGATCGGACATGGTAAACAAAAAGTTGTGATCTAAATAGAACATTAAAACGTTGTTTGATTATTATTTTTTTATCATATTATTATAATAAAGTAATATGCCGAATTGGACACGACCTATGTGATATGGTTACATGTAAATTGTATGTATTACATTTCACCGTAGCACAGTTCGCCGTGAGCTTTCTTAAGGTGACGCATCAGTGAAACGCCAAATAATTTTCAACTGTACGCGCGACGAAATTTTGGACTCGCTGCCATTCAGTGAGAGAATGTTGACCCAGGAACACGTCACTTTGCTGCGTGATGGCGACGGGTCAATTAATTCTAAAATCGTGTAAAGATGACTAAAAACGTTACCCATTTACTTTAAAAAGAAAACATGTCAATGAATATATTATTATTGTTACTAATAGAACAATAAACAGAACATAAAATGGACGTATGTTGGATTTATATGACAAATAATATTTCGTTTGACAGGCGTCATTTTCACCCGCCACCCGCAATCCGCGCATCGCCTAGCAACGATCTTTTTAGACCGTGCCTCAACTAATGCATGGCCTTAACGGAAAGAGATGACCGTGTACTATACGGTCATCTCTATAGCACCGAGATGAAAAAAATATGAGTTCGTGGAGCATTGCAGACAATAATGTTCCTTCAAAAATGAAAACCTAACCTGACTTAACCTAACCTAACAAATAATCCAGTATATCGGCTATTTTCAAAATTTGTTTGCCGCTGGCTTCCTGTAAACCGATAAGAACAGTGTTTTATTTAGGCATAAATTGTATCTCTTTATATATTATATCTTTATATATTTCCGATACAACATTTCACGGTGAAGTGTGACACGGCGAATTGGATACGTGCAAATTTCCGGACACGATGTGATATAGGCTATTAAAAACTTGTCTCACAAAACTTAGTAGTTTGGTTGAACAAAACAACCTATCAAAATTATACACAAAAATTCTGATTTTCATTATCTTTACCGAAATTAATTTTCTGTAATTTCTTATGTTTCAGAAATACTTCGGGTTTTTCGCACTTCTTTCACTTGCTGGAGCTGTTGATAACAAACAGGACAAACGAGGGCTTCACAGCATTGGAAATGGTGGACACGAATCCAGTGGTAACACATATTCAGAACACCTCAGCTTTAAACCATCGCAAGAAAATCTAGGACCAAACTATGCATCCGAAATTAATTCTGGTCTACAGTCTCCCAACGTAATCACCAAAACAGTGGAGGTCCCCGTACCACACCCTTATCCAGTAACTGTCAATAAGCCAGTCGCTGTACCAGTTCAAGTTCAAGTTGATAGACCTTACACCGTGGAAGTTCCAAAGCCATACACTATCACCAGAGAAAGAGCAGTACCAGTCATTGTTAACAGACATGTACCTTACACCGTGGGAGTTCCAATTAGAGTACCCTTTGTACACAGAGTTGAGATTTCCGTACCACAACCGTACGCAGTTCCAGTTCATAGGCCATACCCAGTTAACGTACCTAAACCTGTCGTAGTTGAAACGAAAGTTCCAATCATAATCAACCAAGAACAAAATGGATATGGTGGAGGAGCTTCATCATTTAATGGACATGGATTAAATTATGCTGGACATGGATTATTGTCTGATGCATCTCTGTCATCAATTTCCGGTCAATTATCTCACGACTCACAAAATGGTTTGACTGAAAGTGGGTGGATACCTTTTAATTCTAATAATCATCATGCATTACAAGGAGTTGCAAACAATGTACAATTATCCGAAAACACCATTCAAACGCAAATTGCATCTTCTAATGGACATTTGTATCATGGATCTACCAATGATTTGTCTTCCAATGACTTGGCTACCAGTGAATATTTAAACCACATCTCTAATCCCAAACCTAGTTTATCTTTTAATGAAAATTCTTTTATCTCTTCCCCACACAGTTTGCCCAGTTATGAATATTCATCATATAATTCCAACCCATCAATAGAATTTCAAAGTGGTAATGTGCTGTCAAATGGTGGATACTCATTGCATAGCTCATCCGGACTCCCCACTAATGGGCATGCAAACATTCAAACCTACTCATCAGATAGCTTTTCTGGTAATTCCCATAATTTCAACCCATCGTTGGTTGCACCACATGCATCTTTAAATGATGTTTCAACTAGTGGATACCCTTCACATACATCTCATTCTTCAGCCACTTTGAACTCTGGTGAAGATTTGACCAATACACATAATTATCAGCAAGACTTGTCGAATATTGACTATTCGTCTTATAAATCCATTCCATCACAGGACCTTAGTCTCGTTGGATATCCCTCGCACGGATCTTTCAATGGCGTATCTGCTGATGGATTAAAATCTCATGGATCTTTGTCCACAGGTGGATTTTCGACTCATAGTTCCTATCCAGCAAGTAACGTATCTCCTATTGAGAAACTGCCCATTGAATCTTATTCGCCACAGAGTCTTTCAACAAGTGGATATTCTTCTCATCAGATCAGCCCACCTTCCGGAGAACTTTCAGGTCATAGCAATTCGTATACAACAAACCATTTATCCAATGACGTATATGCAAGCAACCATGGTTATTTTTCTTCCCAGAATGTAGGCAATACTCAACATTCTGTGCAAGCCTATCCGTCTCATAGTTTATCTGTAGGATATACTATTCAGGATTCTCATCCATCAAAAGGTTCCTCGGTGGTAGACTATTCAATCCACGATTCTTCATCACAGCAAGGTCATTTGAATGGAGGACATTCAACCGCTTCTGCATCTTCTCATCCAGCACATAGTTCATCTGGATTATCAAGCAATGAGTTGATATCTGGGATCCACTCAAGTCACGGTGCATCTTCGGTTAGATCTAAAACAGGTGGGGCTGTATCCTTCCAAAAGGTTACGATTTATCACTAAATTATTCAAAGATGTTGACTATTTAGACTAATATCGTGATATTTTATATTTAACCATGATGAATGTTGGAATGACTGTAAACTTGATAATTATTATTTGTTTTAATAAACTTTTTACTTACCATTATGTTATTACAACGTAGTTTTTTTTCCTTATTATTTCTAACTTGGTAAAAAAGATACTTAAATTTCAATGATGATGATCAAAAATAAACATTCATATACGAAATACATTTTTACAATTGCAATTCTGTAGAAATAGAAATTAGTGTGCGAATGATTTTTAATTGAGAGCATTGGTTTATACAGGACGCACCCTTCCATAATACAATATTTTTACATGTGGACACGTTATCAGAATACGTCATAGAGAGGAACGTGAAATTGTAATGTAATATAATATAGAATTAATTTATCAAATACATTTATAACTAATAAGACCAGTTGTCATGTATGACTCGGAGACCTGATTAATTCAAATAGTGTTGGGCTTATTTGAGCAGAGCATGCTGCGAGGTACCTTCGGACCAATCAATGACACACAGTCAGGGCGGAGATGAAGATACAGTTACGAGTTGTACGCTTTGTACGGGGGCCTGCACATTTTGCAATCCATCAAATCGGGCTGCCTTAGATGGCTAAGCTATGTCCACATGATGGACGAATCATGGTTGACAAAGAAACTGACATTCGTGAAACTGGAAGGCACAACAGCAATTAATTCTGTAGAAATAGAAAAGTGTGCGAATAATTTCTATGTACAAGAATTGGTTTATACAGGACAAACCCTTACAAAGAAAATTTCAAGATGTGGACACCTTATCAGAATAGATGAAAGAGAGAAACGCGAAGACCTGAGCAACCTCGTACAGGATGGAGGGATAGTGTCGAATTGGATTTAAAGATCTTGATTGTCCTAAACTGGAGTGAAGCGGCTTTGAATAGATTCAGATGCTGGAGGAAACTAAGGCCCACACAGGGTTGAAGCGCCTGAAAAAAAGAAGAAAAATACATTATAACGTAAACTATGTGTGATATTATTTAAGTCAATACTTTAGCAAAATAGTAGAATAATGCTGTAAAGATATGAACATGATTTACAATATGCTTACTGCAATGAAGGTATAGTTTATTCTCCAGACACATTCTACAGTTTTTATATGATCACGAAATAATGAAATACGTAGGTACGAGTAGACACCACAGAACAGATAATAAATAGAATACCGATAGGCTATATTCAATACACCGCATCTTGATGCATGGTTTTGAATGTGTGAGTGTCCTACGAAAATGAAGCACGCATTATGCTCGTGCAATAGTGTGTGTAATACACCAACATTAAATGAGCGTAAATGCATAAACCGAGAGCAGTTTTCAGTATTGTACGTAAACGGTATTCTTGACACGTGTGTAAGTTTACCCCGGATTCTTCCTTACTCGAGTCGGTTACCTGCTATCGCCTTACCAGTTTTGTATTTCAGTTTCCATTATTTCTGAGTTCCCTGGTAGACACAGATGACTAAGAACAGGATAGTTCACGAGGGCTATTATATTCTTAATAATATTATACTCTATCCATTAGTAAGCTAATGAATGACAATAGGTACTGTAGAATATTTTTGGGATTTTTCGTGACATACGTTTTAGATAATATATTTATTCGTGCATTTTAATAATAATATGATACCGACATAAATCACATCCATATTATACTAAATTATTAAAAATAATTCAAATTTTGGGAAAGCAAGCCACATATGTAGGTACGAGACGAAAATTATAAATAATTAATGATGCATTCTCTTTTAATGATAAATTATAGTCGTAAATAAAACAGCGTTTGATGTTAATTGGCATAATTAAATATTTTGCGTAAATCACCATTCACACGCATAACCGAAGGTGACGGTTATCTTAAAAGATTTATTTTACATTGAAAAACAACATGTAATCTGTCGGTCTGTAACGCAGCATACACAACGCATATACAGACACTCACTCTCTCTCTCTATATATATATATATATATCTGTCCAAGGTGGTATGCACAGCTAACCATACGCTTCTCACTCTGACACATGTAAAAATGCATGCAAAAGAGCTTGCGATCGCATTTAGTATGTCGACTACGTTACATCTTACATCCCTGTCATGCGCGCTGCACTTGATCGCATACTAATTCTTAACCCAGTTCACTATAATACTGATGAAAACTCAGAGTAATAATATAAAGAAAGTGGGTATTGTTCGGAAAAATGAAGCCGTGTTTCTTGCGTATAACGAACAGCAGAACCTCAATTTTATTATTATTAACTTAACTATGGAACGTTATACCATCATGTTGCTTCTCAGTACAGTTACAAAATTTAAACACAACATAGTTAACCATTATAATACAAAAACAATAAATTTCAGCAACACGTGTTCGCAGTTTTTAAATGACTGAAGTCATGCAAAACAATATACACCGGCGACGTGTATAAAAAATATTTTATTCAACCGTAGAAATAAATTATATCTTACTTATAACTAAGGATTCCAATCCCGGGATCCCGAATCCCGGGATCCCGGGATCCCGAGCTATTTTCGATACCTGTGAATCCCGGGATTGATAAACATAATCCCGGGATTTCGGGATTGATTTTTTTATCCATTTTTATGGAAAATAAAATAAAAGCGAACAGAAAAAATACTTTTAATAAAAAATAACTACATTAGAAATAAACTGAGTTTGAATGAAGTTTGATTTATACCCATGTGTAGGTTGCCGATTCATTTTATTTTTTCACATAAATTATTAAAAATGGAAAGATTGGAAAAAAACAATGCTTCGCACTTTTAACAAAGTAATTCCACCATGATATCATACGTTTTACGGCAATTTCATATTTGGCTGACTAATTAGATTTATGAAGCGGAAAGGCCATCAGTACGCCATGATTATTTGCTTTACTATTTTAAATCTCGCTAATCCATTCATTAAGTCTTCACTATCAGATTATTAAATGCACATTATTATTTATATTACAATATTATTTACTTCATTAAACTTGTGTATTTCCAAGATTGAACGTATACAATATTAACAATAAATGTCGTAAGTAGTATAAATTATACTAGATTTATTTTTGACCGATTTTATCAATGTTATTTGTAAATATAAAATTTTTATATTAACAATGGAAAAAATGCCAATCCCGGGATTGTTAAATTGTAATCCCGAAATCCCGGGATCAGAATTTTGGCTCGGGATTGGATTCCCTACTTATAACGCATATTGCGGAGAGGTAAGCGTCCCGAACGCTTTCTTACTCGCACTTATGGTTCGGTTTTGTTTAGGCATTGGGTGAAACTCGTATATAATACACCGATTTCATTGAAATAGATACCTACGAATCGACGCATTGTTTAGCTATGAATATTGTTACCGTATATTGCGTTGCTTCTGTTAAAAAATAGTATTGTTGTTAGTTAATAGTATTATTGAGCGCATTGACAAGAATATTGACAGGTGTTGTATTAACATATTGTATATTATATTTAATTGTGGCGTGCGATGACTTTTGCATGTAGGGATTCTGTTGAAAAATACATATTTGTTATATCGAGTATCTATTTTGTACATCAACAAAAAAATACGGGCCGAATTTAAAGTGGCAAATGGAGATAACCAGATTGACAACAGATATTTGGAGTTCTTAGATATTAACCAGACACAGTGGTTTTGTCTCCAAGCTCTGTCAGCTTCGCCTTATAGAATCTCCGACTTTAGGCAAATTGCAGAATTGAAAATAACATAGCTTTGCATGGGCTGCCGAGTTTCTTGGAACGGGCCTGGAAATCACAGTACTTTTTAATATTTTATTAATATTAATAATTTATTTATCATAAACTTTTAAAAAATAAATTAGAGAACAGTGTGTACATCAATGACTTACGATATACCAAAAAATATACATTAATTCTAATTGAGCTAACGGTTTAACATAACTTGAAAATATAATCATTATCTACTTACTGTACAGTCAGTAGAAACGAGTGATGAATCATTATTTTCCAGATTCTATTAAAATCATGCCAACGGTTATAACAATAATTATTTTTATTAAAATATACCTATATGTGGTAGGGATTGAAATCCCGTACTGATTTTTCAATTCCGGGATAAGTGTTTTATTAATCCCGGGATTTGACAAAAAGCCGACATAATAAATATGTACCTATACTATTATATTATATACTTTTAAAAAAATGCGCGGTGACTTTATGTACGTAGAACTATTGGGCGAAATTAATAAAAGAATTATTTTAGTCATTCGTTTCGTTTATTTAATATAAAATAATAGAGTGAAACATATAAAATGACTGCTGGAACGCAGTCATCGAGGCCTGTTTTCCACCACACCTCTCACTGACTTTGATGGTGTAACTGAATAAACCGTCAGGCGACTCTTATGCACCAGCTAAATTATTTGAGTCTATTTTGCATAGGTTTATTTATAAACATGTAGACGGTCAACTGACTGACGCTCAACATGGATTTCGATCAGCTGGGTCAACAGTTACAAACCTTATGACGTATGCTGATTCATATCTCATTCGCTGAACGTAAATTGTCAAGTGGACGCAATTTATACAGATGATATGTCAAAGCCTTTTGACCGGGTAGAACATGATATTCTCATTAACAAATTAAGTGCAGTATGTGGATCTATAAATTTTATGAACTTTTTCAAATCTTACTTTTCGCATGGCTGTCAATTTGTGGAGTATGGGGTGTAGATCTGACGTCTTTCAAACTTATTCAGGTGTTCCCCAAGGATCAAATCTTGGCCCAATTATGTCCCTTATATTCATTAATGACATTGTCAACGTTATAAATGGAATCCAGTTTTTACTCTTTGCAGAGGATTTAAATTATATGCGTCAATTTGCAGTGAATTAGATTGTCACATATTACAAAATAATTTTAATTCAATTGAAATTTGGTAGAAAAAAAATAAACTCGAATTTAATACTGACAAATGTGTGTGTATTAGCTTTTAAAAATCAAGATCTCCAATTATATTCAACTATAATATGTCAAATAGATTACTGAAGCGTTAATCATAAATTAAAGATCTTGGCATATTGTTTGACTCACGCTTATCATCTCGCTCACACATCACTTCTACGGCATTGCGTGATTCGTCATACAACAAGTCAAGCCATTCAAGAATCCAACTGTTTTACGTACACTATATGTGTCGTTAGTACGAAGAATTCTTGAATATGGGTCCATTATCTGGAGTCCTTATGACGTTTCCTATAAGCTTGTTTTAGAGCGTATTCAGAAAAAAATTCTTCAACGTCTTTATTTTAAAGTATATAATTATTTTACTTTTGACATCTTCTAAAACGAGTATTTTCTGACTTCAAGGCATGCTCGCCTTTCATTCTTTTGAAGCTCGTAGGTCACTTCTACTCTTAAAGCATTTTTCCTTACTCTCACGTGGTATAGTTTCCAATCCCGATATTTTAGAGAAGTTGAATTTGTATGCTTTGGGTGAAAGCTGTTTCCTCATGTCAGGCTCACCAGGCAATAGCCAATAGCGAGGGCTGTGCGGCTGGTCAATGCACTCCCTAGAGATGTAGATATTTTTAGCGATGCATTGTATATTCTGTTTTTTCTATTTCATTGTTTAATTTGTATTTTTTTTAATTATTCTTGTTTTTTCATTTTATTTCTTTTGTATAAAACTATTTTTTGCTTTGTTTTTTGTACTCTACCTTGTTTTTTCTCTAACTGATTACTTGTACTTTTTATTCTAAATGTCATGTTGTGAACATCCTGCATTAATAATTTGTTATGTAATCAACGTGTCTTTTTAAAATAAATAAATAAATATAAACTGTCTCGGTATGTGTATTTCTTAAAAAGTTATATGCAATCAGCTTATCTTTCACTTATCATTACCAAGCGGCTTACGACCGATTGTCGAACCTACTAAAAGACGTTGTTTAACGTTAAAAAAAAACATACAACAAACTAAACTTCACAACTCGAACCTAGTAGGTATTTTATAGAGGACCCATAAGTTCTTATAAACTCACCGCTTTCTTTAAACATTACGACTTCTTAAATTGACGAAAATATATTGATTGTGGTCAAAATTAATATTATAACACTTTTTACCTTGTAATCAAAGGCGGGGATCTTGAAATGCCGGGATTAGGAACCTGCAAACGCTAGTACTTATGTAGTTGTGTTCAAACTTAAAACTCACCGTAAATTTATTATTTTAATTGCCTTTGTAAATAATTACCTACTACATGCATTATGATCAGATTTATTAGTTTCGGTAATAAATAATGTTTTTTTTAATATTCGGTATGGTTATGTTGACCATACGTCCAGTTTTTAATGGGATAGTTACTCTATCTTTGCTGTGAAGTCATTTACACGAATCCAGTCCAAGGCCTACTATAATCAGGCTGTGATACGAAACTGCAAACTTCGATGGTAGCGTTAGTTATTGTTCATATTACAAATCGAATATGGTAAACCGTTTGTAGATCTGATTATTGCATATTGAATTATAATATAATATTATGATAATAGTTTTCACGAAATATGCAATCGAAAATCTTCATTTACAAATTAAATACATTATTATCATGGTGACAATGTCATTATTAAAATAAATAAGTATCGATTGATCTGTTAAATAAGGCTATTTTAGAAAGTTTTTTTAAAATAATTTTCATTTCTAGCTAGCATATAATTCCTCCACACGAATCTAGCAAAATATATTATCAAATGCATATCTTTATACAGATTTTAACGTATTTTTAACAGATTTCTTGTTTTTACGAGAAATGGGTGTTTGCCACTTGAACAACTCTGATCCAAACACACATTGAAAAACAACATGTGAATGTGGCCAGACCCGGGATTTGATCTCGGGACCCATGACATTATAAACTTACGCGATAACCGCTCTGCCATCGTGGCCGTAGCTAAATAGTATATAACCTTATAAGTATATAAATATTATAAAAAATATTTTTAAAAACAGATAAAATTATAACACACAAATTGAATGCCTTGTCGATTTGTTTGATTTTTTTTATTTTATCAAAAATCATCTCTCCAAAACCATTGCTGAGTATTTTTAAATTAACTTACTTCCGCGAGAAAAAAATCGTCGTGCACCCATAACATGGAAAATAACAATAAACCGCCTGCATGTAGATGCATGTCCCGTTTTGGTAACAAAGAGTTATTATGGTCACCCGAGGATATGGTAAAATGTCACGGTGAGTGATGTTCGTTTAATATGCTATGCCAAAGACCCGGATCTAAATCTTTACTTCGAATTAAATGAATTATTTCAAATATAAGGAAATGTAAAGGTAAATACCTACACTAATTACAACGAATTCATTTTTAGTTCTGGTTATTTTCACGAAACATATTTTGTGAATTATGCATAAAATTGCCCAACTTGATATCGGCAGGACACGTCCCACTTCAGTCAATAAAATAATTATCGTAGAAGACTTGTTAATATTACTCATATTCAATCAACAGTGTTGTCGATTCTCAATTCTAGAATCCACCGGTCATCTCTTTTATTAACAGCCCCCAAATCTTGCGATGCGATAATTAATTGATGTCTGAGTTTTGTTCGCTGGTGGATATCTTCATTTTTACAACGTTTTTCTTAGCTCGTATTCTTATTTGTCCGGTGGATGTTTGTCCGGTCCAATCCAATCGATTTTTAACTAACTCCCCGACTAGCTAGACATTTGAAACTTTTAGAATATATCAGAACACGATGCCAATGCATTTTTTAATAGTTTAACCATCTTTAAGTAGAATTGATTTCATTTTCAGTTAATTCTGTTTTGTATGAAAAGTTATTTCGGAAGAAATCCGTAAAAAGTAAAACTATTATTGGTTGCTAAGTGGGTCCTAGCAACGAAATTATTAATATTAATATATACGTGCGTTACTATCGAAATCAATATGACATTTCAGTATTATTTCTATCAAGTACATTTTTTTTGATCGTTTAAGCTAGTGAAGTGAAGTTTATATGATTCAACAGAAAATTTAAAAGCGTTGAATATAATAAGTTCTTTTTATCTTGAAATTATTTATTTTATCCTTTAGTGATTTTTTATATCCACAAAGTTGTATCTACAATCTACATAAATAAAGAGTCTTTTTGGGGAATGGAACTGACCAGCCGATGTCTGATAGAGACAATGTAGTGATAATAAATTTAAATTGTTGATTGTACACCAAAAAATCTGAATCGTTTTCTGACTAAAAATATTTCTTAATTCACAGATACTAACACTCATTAAATTAGATTTTAAAGATAAACATACCAATAAAATAATATGTAATAATAAAACGAAAGCCTCCAACGATCACTCTTGCCAAAACTAAGTTAAAAATCTTATTTTCTACTGTTTTAGAATGCTGCTTACGAAAAATAGTAATGTTAGAAACTTTTTAACGATAAAAAAACATAGGTATTATGACAATATCTTTCTAAGCGATTGGAGCCGGTCCTGATTAATAATAAAGTTCAAAATCTGGCAACTACACATCGTCACTATTCTGGCAGAAGACACTAATTCAAAAAAATGATATATTGAGTTAGTTATACCAAAATGTTCCTTATTTCAAACTTTACCGTCTTGAAACCTTCAATAAATAAACAGTCTTTATTTTAAAGTCATACTTTTTACGATTACTTTAAATAAACTCACATGATAGACCATTTCAAACATTTTAACAACTTCAAAGTCAAATTACTCAAAACTAGTATTCTCCAGTTAGTGTGTTCTGCCAGAACAGAGACGACATATTGTTTTTTCAATTTGTGTATGAGTCCAGAGTATGAATGGACCTAATAGGTTGAGCGAGTGGCTGACATACATTTGTCGTAAAAACAAAATCTGTTAATACAAACTTCCACTTGTAGAGACCCATAGTATGATCCTATTAGGATCGGACATGGTCGATATCTTATGTGATTCATCAATATTTTATGTGTATTAAATTATTTTCTGTTCATCTAATATGGAATTAGATTAATGTAATGGAAACTACAAAAAAGATAAATAATCATTTTCACTAGGCAGACTTTTGGCAATTAATCAATAGCCATTTGTTTCAATCTGGTTACTGTTCTGAATCTAGATATAATGGATACTTTTTTGGGATTGTATGTATTTAAAATAATAAGATTCGTTTGGTTTGTTAGTCAATCGAAGAACATTTTATTAATTGCAATAATAGTATGAGATCAATTCAATACACAAATGGAAAGATAAAAAATATTATGAGCTCTCAGAAGATGTCACTTGCTGCAACTCAAAATCTAATTATGTTTAACATAACATGCAACCAATCGTTTCATACTAGATCAGACAACAGGTAGCACAGGGTGAAGAAGAAATTTATTGATTAGGACATGGTAGTAATTCAGAGAAGACTTCTTTAAAACAATTGAAGAATATTAAAATAATCCCAGAGCTCTCAATAAAACATGCAACTTTGAGATATATTTCAATCTTTTCAGATGTGACGAATAGATTGCGTTTGGTTTTCGCTAGAACGAGGGGTCGAAATTAATGGTGAATTGTGAACTTCTGAGAAGAGACAGCACCGGAGTGTCCAGAATAATCACTAGAAGACGATCCGTGGGATGAATAATCTGATTCGCCTGATGAGTATGAGCCGGAAGAGATTCCGTGTCCTCCGTAGCCTCCACCATAGCCGCCCCCTTGTCCACCGAATCCTCCGTCAAATCCACCAGCTCCGCCTCCAAAAGCATTGCCACCTCCGAGAGCGTTGCCTCCTCCGCCTCCGCCTCCACCTCCCTGATTGATGATAACTGGCACTTGTCTCTGAATGACAATAGCTTGGGGCACATTAACGGTGTATGGCCTGTCGACTGGAACTGGGTAGGGCCTTGGGACTGGAATTTCCACTCTTTGCACAACTGGTACTCGAACTGGAACTCTGACGGTGTAAGGTACTGGTCTGTTGACGTAAACTGGCACTGCGCGTTCTCTGGTGATAGTGTAAGCTCTTGGTACTTCTACGGTGTAAGGTCGATTGACTGGAACCTGGACTGGAACTGGAACTTGTCTGTCGACTGTGACGGGGTAGGGCTGTGGTACTGGTACTTGAACGGTATTAGTGATGACTTGGTTTCCACCGCCACCGCCACCCCCACCACCGATTCCAGCACCGCCACCGAATCCAGCACCACCACCGAATCCAGCGCCGCCATCTCCACCGCCACCACCAATTCCAGAGCCGCCATAGTCTGAGCCTGATCCAAAGCCTCCATGCCCGGAAAGGTCGGCAGAGTCGGCACCATGTCCGCTGTATTCAGCGCTTTCGAGTCCACGTTTTTCCACCTTCTTTTCAGTGGCCCCAGCTAATACCACAAGGGCAATAACTCCAAACACAATCTGGAAATAAAAATATTAGAAATTAGTATAAATGACATAGGTACATAAAAAAGAATGTAACAGGTAATGCAATAATCATTTACATGTCTAATCCATTTTGTGAGTCATACAAAAGACATTATGCAAAAACCTGAATTTACAACAGGTCTAGTTAACTCAATAACTTAACTCTGAGTTACATTATACCTAATACATTGTACACTGTCTTACGGTTACAAATTGTTATAAAAAATTAATAAAAGATTAAAATATAATAAATAATTATCATTTTTTTAAATCAATATTTAATCTAAGTGCAACATTATCTTTTTGAGTTAAATATTATACCTAGCCCAAATAAATACTACTTAATATGTTTAAAATTCATAATATAGATATATTAATTATCGTTTCGGCAAAGTGCTTATCAACGAAAATGTCATTACTCATTAGCTTTGAAAGCTTTTTTGCCATTTCTGAATACGCCCAATTGTATCGGCAAATTTTCCTAATTTTCGGACAATATACTACACTACAATAATAATATATTTTAATATACAAGAATAGAGATTCATTTATAATAATAATCGTAATATTTCTTTCTGCATATTTTTATAAATAAGTATTACAACTTTATTTTCGAAAACTTCAAATATGTCGAATGATTTTTATTAATTACTATGACTGCACGTTCGATTTTCAATTATCGTTTATGAATCGGATTTCAAACTCACCTTAAACGCCATGTTTTGGTTGTTTGAAGTGTGGCTGATGTCGCTACCTGAAGCGACTGATAATGATTGCAGATTTGCTGGTGGTTTTATATGATCTTCAGGCTGCACTAGCACTTTCTATTTCAACCTCCTCCTTATCGGGATGATCCATATGAACAACTTTAAAAAAAAACTAAAAAAATATTATACATTATGAAAATTCGCAACCAGAACAGAGCTGTCCGATTAGGCAGTGCTGGTACGACAATTTCGTCGAAAGGGGGATACTAGTATCGAGCTTTGTATTACTCATTGTGAATCTTTAAAATTGAAATGTACCTATCTGCATATCAATGACATGGGTATTTGTTTATGAGTTCACTAGGAAAATACATACCTATATAAAGCCGGATACTCATTAGCGACCCGTAACTGAAACCGTTCCAAATACTGTAACCAACATTAGATGCGAAATAATTATTTATTAAGGTTATACTTCAGTTGAGGCATGGTCTCAAAAGATCGTGGCTAGGCGATGCGCGGATTGTGCAAATGACGCGTGCCGAACGAAATATAATTTGTCATAAAAATTCAACATGCGTCCATGTAATGTTATGTTTATCGTTATATTACTAATAATAATAGTATATTCATTGACATGTTTTTTTTTTCAAGTATATACGTAAAGTTTTTAGTCATCTTTACATGATTTAAGAATATATTCATCCGACGCCATGACAAAACAAATCGACGTGCGCACACCTCGACTATCGTTCTCCGATTGGCGACGAGTGCTAAATTTCTTTGCACCTACTGTTGACAATCATTTGCCGTTACAATGAAGTACGTTCTTAAGCTCGCGAACTAGGCGTCCATACTGGTTACTGTATCCACAACGGTCACAGTTACGGCTAATGAGTACCCGGCATTAGGGAACGCTGGGTACGTGATGAAAAATATGCGTAATTCGTCATAATATAAGTACTTACATATTCTGTTATTAAAATAAGTGTATTTAAAAAAATCGAGCTATACTTGAGTGGACTAAACTGAGATGGTTAGACTGCACCACTTCAAAGCAATTGGAAAGCGTCCCCACTGCATCTTCCGGGATATAGAAAGTTTCTGGAAGAAACAGACCCGCCGAGGATTGTGGTGCAAAAAATGATGAAGCTGATTTTCTAATATTGCGCTGAAACACGATAAATTACACAACTACTGTCAAGAATGATAATGTATTGATTTATAAGAAAATTGTGAAAACATTATATTTGATTTGATTGATAAGATTAAACAAATTTCGTTTACAATAATTAAAGTTGATAAGTTAGACCAATAATACTGTCAAGACCTTGTTTTTCTCTTCCGGTAACAATTTTTCTTACCGGCAAATTTAAGAAATTCTGAGAATCAGAAGTGTCTCTTTCTTTTACCGAAAAATCAAATTTTCATAGGCACCTTAACCTAGTGATAACTTCTCGATTTCTCAAGAATCTCATTCATGTTTTCTCTAGATTTGAAATTGGCTTTTTCTGATTTTTTCTCGAGAATTCTCAAGATAAGATTTTTCCATCACAACCTCGAATATAAAAACCACTTGCTCAACTTATTGGGGCCATACTCTGAGTCCAAATACTCATTGAAAAACAACCCGAAACCCACGACTTCATGACACGTGCCATTACCACTCACCATTTTTACCATCCCCTTCATATTATTATCCTTCAGACGCCACTGGAAATTGTTGAATAGAATAAATTAAGATAATATTTTACAAAATTTGCGGAATTTCTGGTTTAACCGTGTCCAATTTTTTATAATGTTATTCAGTGCATTAAGATATTATCGTTTTCCGAATCGTAATTATTGAAATTACTTAATTTCGTATAAAATTACTAAAAACTGAGTGCATTTAATATCAAAATAAAATGACTATATTTATTTTAGCGTGAAAACGCATTCGCTTGAGAGATAGCTTAGTATATAAACTAGGAAACACATTTCCAAGATATTAGTTGCACTTGTGACTTCTTCTTCAAACAATATATCATGAGATCTTTGGTGAGTAGTCATTAATTATTATATGTGTTTTATACTTATGTTAAACCCTTCCAAATTGTTCTGCAACCAGTGTCTTGCAACCTTCAACGGTGTTTATAAAGTTTTATACGTCCTACGCTCTTAATTTAAATAGCTATTGAATTTAGAATGGAATAAATGGTCTTAAATATTTACATTAAATATATATTATTTTGAATTTAGAACTTATACTGATTGTCCCAAGATATACACAATGCCTATGGTATATGCCATTTTCTACAAAATCGCTTAAATTACATTTTTAAATATAAGTACAGCTGTTGTACTGACATATCATTTGAAATTATACGTTAGCTATAAACCCAGTATTGTATGAGGCGAAATACTATCACAATTAATATATATTATAGAAACAATATTTAAGTAGTGTTTACTATAGATCTACCATCATAAATTGGCGTTTCAGCGAGGGCGCTAGTATGACATTGAGAATTTTACCATAACTAACAAAAAAATAGTAATTTATAATTTATTATTGGTAGTAGATTTCTGTACAAATATTATGCAATCCATAATTCGAGAAACATGTTGTAAAATTAAATGGCATTTATAACAAATTTATCCTCGATAAACAATTTTAGTTTCAAATTCGACCGGCTGCCAACTTACGATGGTAGATCTTTAGTTGCCGCCAACATATTTTTGTCACAATACATTTTTGACGCTACTCATTAAAAACAATTTCGTTGAAAATTATCGATTTCTGATTTATTTTTTCTATAAAAATACGAGTTTATATTTTATTGGTTTTATGATACCCTCCTAACCACTTCATTATAAATCATTACGTTATTATTAGACCTAAAACCCCACCTTGTGGCATGATGTAATATAGTGTTATGAACGGAACATTATAGCATTTCTTGTATTTACAACATTCACGTTTTGAAATATTTACTGAATTTTCTTTAATCTACACAAGTGTTTCCTGATCAGTTTTCTCGAAAACTAATAAAAAAAAATGAGTTATTTCAAGCGAAACTCTTTAATTATTTAATAATTTTGGTGTATCGTAAAATCCTAATTAGTTTCAAGTGTCTCATTAATAATTGGCAAAGGTAGAAAAACACTGAATAGGTACACTTTAAACAATCTAAACAGTGTAAATTTATAATAATGTACCTATTAGATAGGCAGATATCCCCTTACGGTGATGCCAGTGAACACAAAATGAATAGAAACTGTCTTATCATAAAGGGTGTGGTATAACAGGCTACGGATCTCAAGTGTGGAAAAACATGGGATAAATTTAAACATGTGTTAAATAATATATTAATTTCAATAGTTTCTTTTATTTTGTTAACTGTCAATTCATGGTGGAACTGCATTGTATTGTTGTTTTTATTTAATAAAACGCAATTTTTTGTAGTACTTATTCCACTTTTAATCAATAGATTAGGACCGGTTTCGTCCACCTCAGAGGGACAAAATGTTGAAAATGTCCATCTGAGGCGGACGAAACCGGTCCTAATCTATTGATTAAAAGTGGAATAAGTACTACAAAAAAATTGCGTTCTATTAATTAAAAACAACAATTTCAATAGTTATGTATCATAATAATAGGCATTAAAATCTGTCACTTAAATGTAACGCGCATTAAATATTTGAGAACGCTTTGTTTTATATAGATTTTATGGCATAACCGTCATAAAGTACCCTCCTTAAAAACCATGGTTTATAGCTATGGCTTTAACACTTATATTGAATATCTGTAAAGTCCAATAAATGTATATTTTTAATAAGTATCATCTACACTCAATAGTCATGTTGAGTCACTATATAAATAATTGTTTTTTACTATTAATGTACTCTTGATACGTAGCTACTTACATAAATTAAAATCTAATTATTGTAATCGTAGACTGGATCTTATGTAGGTATGTTATAATTATAAATATATTAACAGTGAGCACTAACTACTAAAATTACAAATTATATTTAATACCTGCCTAGGTTAGATAGTTCTTTCTTATCAGATATGTTTATTATTATATATTTTATTCAGTGGCAGTTTAAAGTACAGCTAATAGCTGACTGACATCAAAGCTCCAACGATAGAAAATAAACCAATCGACGTTTAGTAAAAAAAAAATAACTCAAATAAATACAAGTTAATATTTAATACAATCGACTGAAGGTACTTGATGGAATTTTAATTTAAATTCTAGTGGATTTAAATGCAAGTTAGTTCATCGTAATCGATTCAGAGCGGAATGCAGAAACATTTTTCATAACTAAAATTTCCTTAGCAGAAAACACTATGCAGAAACATTGTCCTTAATTAAGATCATTTCTATTGAAAATAATACCATATTTAAAAATTCTCTTTCCTATAGTCTAGGTAAATTATTTTATAATTGTTAAACGATGACAAAAATATGACAACTGCATTTTATAAATGCAATAACTATAAATATATATTAATATTTAATTATAATACTCTTATGTTTCCGTTATAAGTCATTATACATGATTCCACAGGCACCGCAAGATATTTTTTTAACATGGTAATACTAGCATCAAGTGTCATTCTTCACCTGGCATTTTGTATTTCTGCGGGCTGGCGTATAAAAGTAAAATAATATTCTGCAAGTACATGCCAAACGAATTAACACTATCAATATCCATATTGAGATACATTGTTAAATGAATTTAAGTGTATGGACTATTTTATAGACATGTGAATTTATTTTGACAGCAGCTGTCAGTGGTAAATGGTAATACAGAAGGGGGAGTGTTCATAACAAAAGTAGTCTATGGTTAAGGATTCCTTAACTCTATACTTAGGATTGTCTATAGTTAAGTCATGCTTTTCGGCGACTTATCCTTAGGATCGAAATCTTAGATTGTGCATTCCGCTCTCAGTTACAGATCGACGTATTTACGTATCTGTTTCATGTCTTATTTTATTCATAATTATTATTGATCGGTAAGCAGAATTTCCTCCCCCTTGCAAAATTCTACATGTCCGATAAAATACCAGCACTAAATGTTAAAATTACCTAGGTCCTACACTATTATAATATTTTTATTATCGTATAGCAGGTACACTTCTTAAAACCCTTAGATTTTAAGCAATATTTCCTACGAATAGTGAGCGTCCTTTCAAGGGAAACTGTAACTGGATTAATTGTATATTATTTTTCTAACTGAACAACGTCAATGCCGAAGTAATTTTTCCGTTTTTATATAATATAGTCTTTGTATCAGTATAACTTTATTTATTAACCAAGTTAATTGATTGCGTGTTTGGTTATATAATCATTTATTGCGGGTATACCATAATATAACAAGAAATACAGATTAAAATATGTGCCTATATTTTGATCTGTTCAGTGGTTATTTTATTAGTTACATGTAAATTGTGCGAAAAACATTTCACTGTGGCACAGTTCGCGGTGAGCTTTATTATCGGAAAGAGATAACCGTATTCTATACGGTCTCCAATTTTATTAAAATTTAGAGTGGTTGGTATCATATGTTGGGTTTGAAAAATCGATTATTATCGAAAAACATTCTTATACCCTCTGAGAGAACATTAATTCAATTTTCATGGCTAATTTTGACAAAATTCGTGAATTCAAGAATGAAAACCAAACCTAATCTAAGCTAACAAATAATCCAGTATATCACCTATTTTCAAAATTTGTTTGCTGCTAACTTCCTGTAAAGTGTAAACCGACAAAAACCGTGTTTTATTTAGACATTAATTTTATGTCCGTACTATACGACCCAAAGAGGTTGGACGGTCTTGAATCATTAATGAATACAAACTTACAGGCAGTGAAGTCTCTGGGCAAAATCAGACTTGCCACCCCATGCTATTTTAAGCTCAAACTTTGCTAAAAAATTATTACGTACCTAGTATATGTAAAAATATGTTTAAAATTTGGACATTTATATTATCTGCAAATTGTCAAAACAAACAGATACCTACTACCAGTGTCACAGCCGAAAAAATATATTACCACAAAATCTACATAATCACGCTGAATACTCAGTTGGCTAGTAATATTTGTATGCATTCGTTTATTTGCCGCCCTTATTTAGGGATTATCGCTATCATAGATAAATCATAGGTAAATCCCCATGCGACGAACACATTTCCTAACTATACCTATACTCTTGATTTTATTTACAGACTCTTGCAACCCTTCTTGGGTGTATGGCCTTGGCCTGTGCGTCCATAGACAAGAAGCATGAAAAACGTGGTCTACATGATCTTGGCTATGGAGGAGGCAACAGCATTGATACCGGAAGTCACGGTTTCGGAGGCGGCGCAGGCGGTGATTTCGGAGGCGGGGCTGGTGGCGGAATCGGAGGAGGTCTAGGCGCTGGTGGCGGTCTGGGAGGCGGCGGTGGAGGTGGAGGTGCCCAAGCACCCCAAGTAATCACCAATACAGTCCAAGTTCCCCAGCCTTACCCAGTCCCTGTAGAAAGACAAGTTCCAGTACCCGTCCGCGTCCCCGTTGACAGACCAGTCGCAGTTCAAGTAACCAGGCCATACCCAGTCACCGTGGATAGACCGGTACATTATAACGTCGATAGACCAGTCCCTTATCCAGTGAGGGTACCATACCAGGTGCCAGTCATTAGGAGGGTGGAAGTACGTGTGCCAAGGCCCTACCCAGTGCCAGTTGACAGGCCATACCCAGTACAGGTTGCCCAGCCTTACATCGTGGAAAGGAGAGTTCCTGTTTATATCAATGCCGGTGGAAACGCTGGTGAAGGATTCGGAGGAGGAGCTGGCGGTGGTGCTGGCGGTGGTGCTGGGCAAGGATTCGGTGGATTAGGCGGAGGAGCTGGACAGGGCTTTGGTCACGGAGGGTCGGCTGATTATTCGTCGCAAGCATTATCATCTCATGGAGCCTCCAGCGGTGGATATTCTGGTCACGACTCATATTCCAACAGCTATCATCACTAATTCTATCTTGCTTAAAATATATACAATATACCTACTTATGACGAAACGTTTAAATAAAATAAGTCTTCATTATCTGCATTTTTTACTACCTACTGCAACAATAAATGAATGCCACAAGTATTGTTTTCATTGTTGTAAGATTTTTTTGCACAAAAGTAGATACGTTGTCTCCTTTTTTTCATTCTGATAATTTCATTGGATTGTAGTTAGTTAATCGCATCACGCATCGCAACTCTGTGAAATACATAACATGTTTATAAATATACAAATAAAGAACACTATTATTTCAACAGCCATCCAGATATATTATTTGTTTCGTAGGTACATAGATACACCATAGATGTTGAAGGAAACCTTCTTCTATATAAATTAGCCACAAGTCAATCTCGCCTTTTCCCAAACATGGCCACACTCATATAATATAAAAAGCCCATGACATGTCAACATTATGCAAGCCTGAATAATTAAGTGTTTTACTTTACACTTTCATGTTGAATGGTTAATAATTCGTTAAACTAAAGAACTATTTTTTCTTGTCAAAGAGAAAATTAGTCTGTGGGAAAACCAAGGTTGCTTTTGAAAAGTTTATTTGTACCTACCGCAAATGTGCCGTTTACAAGGAATTATTAATCTACAGATTTAAAAAAAATCAAGCAATAACATATCCAAATAAAAAGTAGGTAGGTAGGAAGGTACTGAGATATCCGGGGTTCTGTAGCTAGCTAAAGATGTATTAGAACCCGGGATTCACAAAAATAATTAAATAAAATAGTAGTTTTTTTGGTGCACGGGGCTTTATATTTTCACTGTTTTTTTATATACAAAAAGAAGAACTTATGTTATACATCGTGCATATTTAGTCAGTGAGTTACTTTCTTAATTAATTATTATCTAACAAGGATCACTTATATTCTAATTATTAACTCTTTAGTGCCAGACCCAATTGCTCACGTTAGTGTCACCCGTGTCCATATGGATACGCAATTATTGTAGTACAGTTTACTTTGCCTAATTGTTATTTTAAAATAATAATTTGGTTTATAAACGTTAGTCAGTTGAAATAAGTACACTGCTTCAATTGTTCGTCATTTGAATGATCTAGCTGACATAATAAAATTAATATCAAGTGTCAAAGTGGCCATTCATTTTATAATCAAAAAATGATGGACTTATGTTAAAGGTAACCGTGGTTTTCTGATTATATTGTTTCAAAGAATAATATTTCTGTCATTGAATACATTATAAAGGTGTTCACTTTCATGATATGTAATTACGAAATGGAATTATTTTTGTTTATGTGGTGTTATTGCATAATGAATTAATGCGTGTCCATATGGACACGCGTGCCACTTAACACTACAAATTTAAATTATGATTTGTTAACAGTGTTATCATTATCACTATATTTTTTATAAAATTTATTATTATCATTTTGTCAAATTATTTAGTTTCTGGGATATGTCTAAGATTGAAGAAAGAGAAATGATGGTAAATAATGCATTGAATGCACTTTATGAAGCTAGTGATGATGATAATGTCGACGAATATAATATTAATATTTATCTCACCACCGACCAGATCCTGCGGTTTTAACAGATGAGGATGGTGGTGGAACAATCGATAATTTAAATCATAAACAATTAAAAGCAGATACACAAGTGAAATCTAGGAATGCAAGAACATAGATAGACAAATCTGATATTTTATACTGCAACTGGAGATTCTACACGCAATTACACCTAGCTGCATAAAATATCAATTTTTCGGGAAAAATGTGGAAAATAAGAACGCTGATGGATCTTGATAGGATGGATATTCAAAACTATGTACATCAAAATCAATGGTTCTAGCAGATATACGATTTAATGGGCTAAATTATTTTATTCAAAAAAATAAAAAAAATCGACGCTGTGACTGATTTTTTGAAAGAAAAAGAAACATCTGAAATCAGAACGCAGTGAAGAAAATGCAATATTAGTTTGTGTGTAATGTGTATTTAAAACTATAATACTTTAATTCTACTAATAAACCATACAATCCACAAAAAAAATTAAGTATAACATAAGTGTCACGCGTGTCCATATGGACACGGCTATTATCTCAAAACTTAAAAACGTTATGAAACTTTTATTTTCACTATTCATTCTCTGTTATATTACAGATACATAAAAAATGTAAATAAACAATTTTTAAAACAAATAAAAATTCATGTCACACCATCAACAAAATTGATGTGTCCATATGGACACATGTGCCACTAATGAGTTAATATCTAGATTCATTTTATTTTGGCGCGTTTCACGAGCTAAGATTTTTAAATGGTCGCCCACGTAAGTCTTTGGCGTGAAACCCACTTAACCAGCGAGTGGGGCGCTCGCGCAAAATTTTACAAGTGGCGGGGTGAATTATCGAAAATACAACGTGATCAAATACGGCAGAGTACACTGGTTTTGACGAAGCGCTGCGCTCACCTGCCCCATAATTCAAAGCACATAGGTGGAGGCGCACGCGTTGTTTGGCTTCTCAGCAGGATGAATTAACGTAAATACTATTTATTCAAATATGTCAACGCCCATTGAATGCGGCAAGCATAAGGGGCGCACGCTTTTTTTATTTCTCCGCTTCTGGACGCGTTGTCGATAGACGGGCGCCTTGGCATTCTTTTAATAACAATAAAGGCATTGTTTAGTTGCTTGGTGTGCGATATATTGCTAGTAGAATTATGTCATCGTGAATATGAATTACAAGCCGCTAAGAAATAAAATAATATTTTTATTGCTTTGTTATCAGTGACGTCCCAGACAAAATGCCGCCCCTAGGTAGCGCCAGAATGCCGCCCCATTTTTATAGAGTATTTTTTTATCATCCTTTCATGACTAAAATATCTAAGAAATGTGTTGTATGGATGCATTACTAACAAAATATATACTTACTACTAAATCTAATTTAAATACTTACCATTTTTGCTTAAATAAGGCAATATTGCGAGTCAACGGTTTCAAATACATCTGACAACTTCCAAAACTCAAGAGTGACTGACAAAGATATTTGTATAAATTTTAAGATACGTAGATAAATGTATGTGCTGCCTATAGTTCACAAATCTGCACGTGTACTTGCTGGTCATCAAAGATAGACATTCAAGTACAACGGAAGTAAGCTATACATCTCGAACCCGACAAAAACTACATTGCTGTTAAACCATGTATGTTAATTAATACATTTTGTTTCCAACCAGTGAGCCGATTTTTTTTTAATGGAACGATATTTCCGTTATTACTAAGTTTTGGTAGCTATTTCTAAATATACCTAATGATTCTCCTCGATTTGCCGCTCTTCGAGTAACTACCGCCCCCAAGCGACGGTCAATCTGCCTACCCCCACGGGACGTCACTGTTTGTTATGAGAGGTGCTGATAATAATAATTATTTTGTACTTTTCGCGCTCCTTATTACATAGGTGAAGGGTAATGCGCGGGTGGAATGAGTGTCATTTCGGTTGCATTCACGTTTCACGGGCCTACTACCTAGTGAGAGCTCCAATCCGCTGCGTTTGGTGGGCTTTGTCCCTTTAGGTCAGGGTATTTTTTCGCGGCCCGCCATCGATAATTGTACTTGTGAAAGTGTGTTTTTTAAAAAAATATTGATAATAGATCATAATTTGAAGAATTTGTTGTTTCGTAAATGTATTATCTCAGTACGTATTCCTTGCGTCTCGTCTCACACTATGTAACCACGATTTTCTACGTTGAACATCGATTTCAATAGATATTGATAGTGTACCGACAGAGCTACAACTTGAGATTATTAATCTGCAGTGTGAAACTGATTTAAGAGAATTGCATCGTCGTGAAGAAATCTCCAAATTTTACAATGCCCTAAATTCAGACAAATTCGACCAACTTAAAGAGTAGGTATGCAAGAAAAATGTTCGTTATTTTTGGATCAACCTATATATGTGAACAAACATTTTCGATCATGAACCTCAATAAAAAATCTTTACGATCAAATATCTCCGATGCCCATTTACTAGCAGTTTTGAGAATATCAAGTACAAAATTCACCTAAATTTAAAAAAATGTTCAAAAATGTACAACAGTTTCATTCTTCTCATTATTTTTTTTTGTAATGTTTATTTTTCGTGATAATAAATAGTGTATACCTATCGAAAAATGGTATTTTACTTGCGGCCCGCAGCTCATTTTGAATTCTTGAATTTGGCCCTCCATCCAAAAAGTTTGCCCGCCCCTGCTTTAGGTCATCCTGGGTCACGTGACCGCCCTCCCGATCACGCGACGGCCATTACTAAAATACCACTTCAGAGACAAATTTAGTCTATGATTTCATTATTTGGCAGAATATTTTGAACGATCACTACCTCTGTTGGTTATTTGTTATGGATGTTATTATTTTATAACGGAGAGTGCCAACTCTAATATATTAGTATTTTTAATTATTATTCATGCTAATTTCAATTAATTTTAATGTGGATGTGTGGGTCTTGGATTATAGAGGTGTGTGTTACGTTAAAATTAAGCGCGACATGACATTCATAGATAATATTTTGAAGAGAACCCACCATAGATAATAGACAAAATTATAAAAAAAAATACACAGTCTCTACTGCTAAAAACAAAAAAGAACGTCAGATTGACACTTTGACGTGACATTCGAAAAGTACAGCCATGTGGAATATGATAAAAACGTTCAAAACGTCATGCAGGTGCAGATGCAGCGCAGTTCAACGTGAAGTGCGCTCATTCTTGTTTTAACGATTACGGCAGATTTTTCCAACTGACAATGTTCGTTTAAAGGTTCAAAAGGTGCTACGGGATGGGAGAATCAGTCTGATAAGATTTTAAATACCATGAACAACAACATTACACACTTTTTTCCCGTAGCGGCAGCCCGTGACAGTAGGCAACATGCACCTCAATGTGGTTTGCGCTTTACGTGCTATTACAACTACAATGTTAAGTACTTACAAAAAACTTAATATTTTACTTAAAGCTATTGATTTAAAAATTTACATCTATCACACAATCCTGCTGGTTAACCAAGGAACACGATCGAGTGTTTTTTACCTTTTATTATTGACTAGATGTGTAATGGGCATGATTACGCCTCTTAACCCATAGCTTACGGGCCGCACAAAATTGTGTTTTTGCTAATTACTTTTCAAATGCAAATTAACACGTTAATTACAAAATCTATTAAAAGGGCCCGTAAGCCGTATGCCTACGGCCGTATGTTGTATCTTAACCACTGGGAAAAGCCAATAGAAATGGCGTATTTCAAAAAAATACTTCTTTATTCTTAGGTCGATAATTATTATAAAACAATCGTTATTCGTAGAATGTTTTATCACATTTGAATGGTCAAAGACATAGCTTATAATCAGTATCTTTAGAATTATCTACAAACGTGTGAATCGCGCCCATTTTTTGAATAGTAAAATGTCTAATTCTTGTAAAATTTGGGATCACAGAGATTATAAATACATTTTTTTATCGTACATATTATTTCACTATATAATGTTAACATCAATTTTACCAATGGTTTTATAAATGCGTTTAAAAATTAATAAATCCAAAAAATCTTAACACCACTGCATATGGATGTACTGAAATATGACTATATTCGAAAACATTAGATCGAGAGGTTTAAAAGAATGCCTACTATGTTATGTAATAAAAATACATTATGCAGTCATCAAATGTTTAAAATAAATATAACGGATAATAAGGCTTCAAAATTATATAAATAGATTATCTACAACGTTAAAGGAATGTCCAGGCTTATGCTCTGAAAATACCATAAAACCTCAATTTTGACCTACGTGGCGCACGTAGCCCATGCCGCCCGCTCGAGCGTGTATTGGCTGACGTCACAATTACGTCATGTCGACTGGTGCCACACGAGACGATAGTTAGGAAATCGAGCTGCAGCATGGTTGCTGTTAGTCACTTCCGATCCGCCAGTCGCTGATGACACGCTCAACGGTTACCGCCACTATGCCTCAATTTAATAAAAAAAATTCAATCCTTGCCGACGAAACTTGTGACATTTCGACAACGCAACAATGTTCTTTGTGTATTAGATAGGTACATTGACGACGAAAATACAACAAAATTTGTGAACAATTCATTCGGTTGATCCTGTAACAAGCACCACAGGAGAAAGCTTATCTGACAAAATATTGGAAAGTTTCCATAATTATGGAATCGATTTGTCATGGATAAGGTTACGACGGTGCCATACAAATGAGCGGGAATTTTAATGGTGTCCAATCTCATATATCCGCCATTTATCCACAAGTTTTATGTTTCTTTGTGCATCACACAGTTTGAATTTGGCAATTGCGATGAAGCGTGTGCAAAAGCCAATAACTTTAATGTTGAAATAAAAAAGCGGCGAACTACATCGAAACAAACATTGAGGTGTAATGTTCCAGCTGATTCAGCAGAAGAGTATTTCTGAAGAACTATCTTTGTTCCATTTATTGACCACATATTAAATCAGCTCAATGAACGTTTCATGCGACATCGCGAAGTACTGAAACAGTTTATAACTCTTCTACCAAACGGAAAAGATACTTCAACCGAAAGTGTTTCGTGAGCTGTGCGAATTTTATGACCGTGATATGCCTTCTACAAATCTTGCAATTTTAAATGCCGAATTGAAATTATGGTATAAAAAGTTCGATAGACCAAAAGCAGTTACTCCATGCAGAAATGCTGTTGATGCCATATCAAAATGCGACAGAAAGATTTACCCCAACATCTTTAAAATATGTGAAACACGTCCCGTCACAACATACGTCAGTGAAAGATATTTTTTAACCTTACGCCTTTTAAAGACATACATAAAACAAACATTATATAAGGTGTAGGTACATGGTGACATACCATGACGTAGTCAAGATTAAATGGACTGGCCTTACTTTATATACACAAAACACATTGACTGCTGACTAGATAGTTACTTTTTAATTACCACATTTAAATAACATGCTAATTATATCGAATGACCACCTTAATCGTTACGCGCTGGGCGCGTCTTTGGCGTCCAATGTAGTATTAAAGTAACCACGGCCGAAGTAATTCAAGAGCTTTGTAAAAAGAAAAGAAAATTTGACTTTGTTCTGTAAATAAAATTTTCAAATCCTACTAAATGTTTTTTTTTCATTTGCATGAAAACTATATTTAACCCCTGTACTTGCCCCCCCCCCCCCCAATAATAAATCCTGGATGCGCCACTGACTGGCTACATACATTATGTTTACAAGAAGAGTTTGACAGAGTAATAGATGGTGTATCAACACCGGGTAGATGGCGTGGGGATCCAGATCCTTTAAGCCGCGTTGATACGGTCCAAGTACGATCTAAGTACACTTGGATCGAGTGCCGTCCAAGCGCACTCATATGAGACATCTTCATACTAATTATTCATATCTAAGCTAACTTGTATGAGTAGGACGCGGTCCGAGTAGCTTGGATAGGAATAATTAGTATGAAGCTGGCACTTGGATGGCACTCGGTCCAAGTGTACTTGGACCGTGTCAACGTGGCTTTAGCACTAGAACCGCTCTCAGCTCACCTGGCTTGCTAGTAACCATTCTTCACGAGCAGCCCGTGAAGTAAGAGACCTCACTTGCCACTATTTTAATAACCAAGGAGTTGTGGATTGGCAATACAGTCACATTTAACATAAATATATATACGTAATCAGAATTGAAGTATCTAGCCATGACCACAGAGAAGGTATATTGATGACAATTAAACTTGTATTAACTGCTAACTCAGTCAAACGTCTTTGCTTTCATTGTAGTACTATTTATGTGTACTATTTATGTGTACAGTGTGTACTATTTATGTCTAATCTTTACAGCCTACCTTCACCCCTCACCACTGATAAACTGAGCCATTTAGTTTCTTTGGCATTCTTCTAAATGGTGTTCCTCGAATTGCCGGATTTTATAGACACAATAAAAAATATTTAAAATCTACCTATGTGTTTTACTATTGATTTATCCCCATGTTTTCTTAATGTTCCTCATCCATTAATAAATACTTATCTGTTGTCTTGAGATGTGTTCAAAATATAAATTTCACCTGGGCCCCTCCGGGTTCGACCCGGTGAGGTTACAATTTATTGGTGACTAGCTGAAGTACCCGGCTTCGCACAGGGTCGCTTCGTGGTTATATTTATCTTAGATATTTAAAAAATAATAAGAGGTAATTATTTTTTAAAAATTAAAATATTTGTGTAATACAATATGGCAATATGAAAATAATTCTAATAGGAGTAAAGATCAAATAAAAGAACAATAAATTAAAATCGAATCCAAAATATGCAAACGTTATTAATGTTATTAATATGTAGTAAAAAAAAATCAAAATTGGATGGAACAAACAAACAACAAAATTGTATTTTATATAATACTAATTTAGAAACCTTCGCAGGTATGCGCACAGCAACTGACAAAAGTTTCATCGCAATCGGATGAATGGTATAGGAACGAATACGAATAGAAGAAGAAGATGATTATCTAATTCAGACACCTTCGTGGGCATGCGCACGACAACTCACCAAAGTTTCATTGCAATCGGATGAATGGTATAGGAACGCATACGAATAGAAGAAGATGGTTGTACTAATTCAGAAATCTTCGCGGGCGTGCGCACAACAACTGGTCAAAATTTCATCACAATCGAGTGAATAGTATAAGAACGCATGCGAATAGAAGAAGATAGAATAGAAGAAAAAGAAGACGAAAATGGTTGTATCAATTCAGAAACCTTCGCGGGTGTTGGCACAATTACTGACGAAAGTTGTATTGCAATCGGATGAATTATATAAGAACGCATACGAATAAAAGAAGATATAATGAAGAAGAAGAAGATGGTTGTACTAATTCAGAAACCTTCGCGGATGTTGGTACAACCACTGACGAAAGTTTTCGCAATCGGATGAATGGTATAGGGACCATACGAATAAAAGAAGATATAATGATGATGAAGAAGAAGAAGATGGTTGTACTATTTCAGAAACCTTTGTGGGTGTTACCACAACAACTGACGAAGGTTTCATCGCAATCGGATGAATGGTATAGGAACCATACGAATAAAAGAAGATATAATGAGGAAGAAGAAGATGGTTTTTCTAATTCAGAAACCTTTGCGGGTCTGCGTACAACAACTGACGAAAGTTTTGTGGCAGTCGGATGAATGATATAGAAAAAGAAGAAAATAGAATGAAGAAGAAGAAGATGATGATTTTTCTAATTCAGAAACCTTCGCAGGTGTGCATACAACTACTTACCAAAATTTCATCGCAATCGGATGAAAGGTATAGGAACGCATCAGTGCTCGAAATGGAAAATTTCACGAACAGGAACGCTCTATAATTTTCCGAAAAAACGGTATGCTTAATTTTTTTCTTTACATACGTACGTACGTTGGATGTATAAATGCAACAATAAACTTTGAACTTCTTACGTGGATAAGGAGTGAGCGTGTGGGCAAGGATTGTCAGCGCCGCAGGTGAAAGAACCTCGTCTCAACAAAGTATACCGTCAAGAATTGTATTATTCTTTACTCTTACTTTATCTACCACCCATAATCAGCAGGCATGTTACTTCTACCACCACTCGTCACTGCTTATAACTTATATTACTGTCTCATTTGGGATAGTTCAGTTTGTTAATTAATTAAACTTAAAAAACAACATATCCACATACCTACCATAAAGATTCAAATTAAAAATTAATTTACATATAACAAATTTTACAGATTATAGATTCAAGACGAGCACAGAATATTTTTAAAAAAATCAAAGAAATAGTATTAAAATAGTGTTTAAAAAATAAAGAAATAGATGCAGCAACTATTAGAAAAAATAGTAAGTACCTATACAGAGACGAGTAAATACAAAATTTATACAGTACATATCTGTACACCGATAGAGCTAACTACGCCATTTAATTATTTAAGAAGTTATAAAACAAAGAATTTATAAATCGTTCACATAAACTCGTTCTCACGCAGGAGGAATATACCAATATCCGAAGCGATTTGGTTGAACACAGTGTGTAAGCGTTCTTAAGATAAATCAATCGGATAAAGCCATGTATGGCATCCACACAGCTTCAAACAAAGGATCCTCAAAGATTTCTTTTGAACCTTCTCCACCATAAGGGCCATTAGGCCATACCTACTTCTAAGAAAAGCTTCAAGCCATCATCACCAAACTAGGTACGTAATTATAGCATTTTAAATTACCAATGGTGTATCATTAAGGGGGGACATGCTCGTCGAAGGTCAAAATTGAGTTTTTATTGTATTATTTTCAAACCATGGTCCTGGACACTCCTTAAACGTTGTAGATAATTTATTTGTATAATTTTGAAGCCATATTATCCTTTATAGTTATTTTAAACATTTGACGACTGCATAAAGTATTTTTGTTACATAAAATAGTATTCTTTTAAACCTCTCGCTCTAATGTTTTAGAATATAGTCATATTTCGGTACATAACTGTGCAGTGGTGTTAAGATTTTTTACATTTATTAATTTTTAAACGCATTTATAAAACCATTAGCATAATTTATTACGAGATAGTTTTTGTAAAATATTCACGATAAAAAATTATATTGATAATCTCTGTGATCCCAAATTTGACAAGAATTAGGCATTTTATTATTCAAAAAATCGGCAAAATTAACACATTTGAAGATGATTCTAAAGATATTTATTATAAGCTATATCTTTGACCATTCAAGCGTGATAAACATTTTATGAATAATGATTGCTTTATAATAATTATTGACCTAAGAATAAGGTAGTGTTTTTTTGAAATACGCCATTTCTTTTGTCATTCCCTAGTGGTTAAGCTACAACATACGGCCGTAGCCATAAATTGACAAACTATAATTAAAGTAGGGAGTAAAATTATGTTAACGCGCGCGAAGCTGGCCCCCAGGCTAAGATCTTTGGTGGGGCCCCCTTCTTATCGCTAAGAATAAAGGCAGTATGTACGGGGTAACAATAATCTGTATATTTAGTGTTTTATTGTATATTTTAAAACATCCATACGAATTATGGAGATGTCGAGTATTGATAAACAATTAAGAATTGTTTCGTATAACCACATAACCATAAATAATAGTATTGTAAGAAAATTCTTTTTTTTTTACTAATAAAGCAAATTTGTGATGTGTGTTTATCTCACTTATCTGGTCGATTCGCCTCGCCGGGCTCCTCCTGAGCACGGGCTCCCAGGCTAGAGCCCTCTCAGCCCCTCGTTGTGGAGACCATGACCTATATGTTACAATGATGATGCTTTGGTTACCATTATTGTAATATACGTACACTTACCACCTCAGATTAAAGAACTTACCATCGTATTTATTTAATCTATGACTACCATCTAAAATTATTTGTTGTCCGCACTGAACACGTACCTACCTAATTTGTGAGTGTATTTTAAACTAAACGATTCAATTTGTGATGTCTGTGAGTGTGTGAGTCTCATTATAGTCATTATTATTGCCACGGTGATAAATAATGATAATACAGAACAATAATTTATTATTATGATAGTAATAAAATTTTATTGGAGGATATTCCTTTTTTTTAAAACAAATTTACAAACAAAAATTAACTAAAAGTTCTCTACATAGTAGGTATCTATTATTTCTATTATTTTTAAAGTAGCAAGTTACAACGTATGTAATTATAACACAATAGAAACGTCCCTTAAAAATAAACTAATTACGGTAGGCTATTCAATAGTTTCATACCAAAAACATTTTTGTAGGAAAATGGCATAATGGTGCATTCATTTATTATTCATTGTAAAAATAAGGGTTTACGACACGTCATAAATATTTTTTAACACGTCGAGTCAATTGTCGAAATGACATTGAATCAGAAAACCCTGTTTCAACTGTATTGTCGATCTTAAATGCTTATCGGAGTGAATTCTTAATGTTTTAGAAGATTTACACGAAGTACCTACTACTTAATTAAACCTTCATAAAATTTATAAATATCCACTCATATTTATCATTTTCAAAACGAAAAAATTCTGCTTGTGGCCACTGGTCAACAGCATCATATGTTAAATCAGTTTGGATACCAACGACAAAAAATATACTTATATGTAATATATAGAAAGGTATCGCCTGCTGAGATGTTTAACCAAATTTTAAGAGTACAAATTTAAATAATACAAAATGTTTTAAAAAACAAGCGATTATCACTAATAAGTATATTTTAGCGGAATTGTACGATTTAAATTACCAAACTTTATCATATTAATTTTACCACCGAAAATTTTGCCCGTAAAAATAGACGTGGGTATAAAATTAACACGGCGATTAGATGGCGATGAAAATAAATAAGTTTTATCACTCACAATAAAAATATAAGTAATAAATTAGTAGGTAAGTAAATTCGCAATGCATACCAGTCAAAGGTAAAAGCGAGACTGTACTGAGATGTTTCATACTTTAGAAATTATTATACAAATTTAATATGTAGGTGCCAACTTTATTTTTCATTGAATTTAAGTTATTTAAGTACAAAAGGTTTTCAAACAATGTCAGCAAAGGCGGCACAATTCTTTTGTAGCTTGCAGCTGTAGTTACTTTTTTTATGTAAGTATGCAATTATTTGGAGTGTTAAGACAATGAATTTAGACACGGATGTATCGACACAAAAAAGAAAAATTGAAAGAAATTTAGGGATGTCATAAATTTTATTTTTAACCCTTCCTTGCCCGGCATGACATAACTTCGTTAATTTTTAATTTTGAGAAAAACTTTAAAAGATACATTCACACATAAATATCTCAATCTAACGAACCGCAACGCAATTTTAAATGAATCCACGAGCCGGAACGGTATATTTTGGAATTCCACGAACCACAACGGCGCTCCGGTGCGTTCCTGTCCATTTCGAGCGCTGGAACGCATACGGGATAGACAGGCAGACAGGCAGACAAACAGACATTCATTTTTATATATAAGATCTAGCCTATACTCTTCGCGAAAGTGCAAGCAATAAGTTGACAAAGTTTTATCGCAATCGGATGAACGGTATGGCAGGGCATAAAATACGTACAAAGAAACAAACAGATAAACAAAAAAATATTGATTTTTATGTATTAGATTAGTCCCAAAGCCTGGTGGTTTTGTGATTGTTTCTTTGCTAGTATTAACTACACGTCATGTTTTTAACTAGGTACCTTATTTTATATAAATTACCTTAACTTAACTTAACGCTAGCTAATCTAAAAGCAATGAAGTATTAAAATAATAAATATATAAAAACCACATATCAATGGACACGTAGGTAGTACAAAAAAAAATCAGAAAATACAAAACGACACCGTAGAAAAACTCTTTATTAATAGAAATAGAATTTTTCTATTTTATCCACGACCACTGTCCGATTCAAAATGACATTAATTTTATAATCAGACTAGCTGAAGTACCCGGCTTCGCACAGGGTCGCTTCGTGGTTATATTTATCTTAGATATTTACAAAAATAATAAGACGTAATTATTTTTTTAATATTAAAATATTTGTGTAAAACAATTCTAATAGGAGTAAAGGTCAAACAAAAGAACACTAAATTAAAATCGAATCCAAAATATGCAAACGTTATTAATGTTATTAATATGCAGTTTTAAAGCCAAAATTGGATGGAACAAACAAACAACAAACTTTTTATTTTATATAATACTAATTTAGAAACCTTCGCAGGTGTGCGCACAACAACTAACAAAAGTTTCATCGCAATCGGATGAATGGTATAGGAACGCATACGAATAGAAAAAGATGATGATTTTCTAATTCAGAAATCTTCGTGGGCATGCGCAGGACAACTCACCAAAGTTTCATTGCAAACGGATGAACGGTATAGGAACGCATACGAATAGAAGAAGAAGAAGATGGTTGTACTAATTCAGAAACCTTTGCGGGCGTGCGCACAACAACTTCTCAAAATTTTATCGCAATCAGATGAATGGTATAAGAACGTACGAATAGAAAAAGATAGAATAGATGAAAAAGAAGAAGAAATAGTTGTATCAATTCAGAAACCTTTGCGGCCGTGAGCACAATATTTGATCAAAATATCATTGCAATCGGATGAATGGTACAGGAACGCATACGAATAGAAGAAGAAGAAGACGGTTGTACCAATTCAGAAACCTACGCGGGCGTGCGCACAACAACTGGTCAAAATGTCATCGCAATCGGATGAATAGTATAAGAACGCATACGAATAGAAGAAGTAGAATAGAAGAAAAAGAAGAGAAAATAGTTGTAGGTATCAATTCATAAACCTTTGCGGGCGTGAGCACAACACTTGATCAAAATTTCATTGCAATAGGATGAATGGTATAGGAACGCATACGAATAGAAGAAGATAGAATAGAAGAAGGAGATGGTTGTACTAATTCAGAAACTTTCGCGGGTATTGGCACAATTACTGACGAAAGTTTTATTGCAATCGGATGAATAGAATAGGAACGCATACGAATAGAAGAATATAGAATAGAAGAAGATGGTTGTACTAATTCAGAAACCTTTGCGGGTGTTACCACAACAACTGACGAAGGTTTCATCATAATCGGATGAATGGTATAGGAACCATACGAATAAAAGAAGATATAATGAAGAAGAAGAAGAAGGAGAAGATGGTAGTACAAATTCAGAAACCTTCGTGGGTGTTGGCACAACCACTGACGAAAGTTTCATCGCAATCGGATGAATGATATAGGGACCATACGAATAAAAGAAGATATAATGAAGAAGAAGAAGAAGATGGTTGTACTAATTCAGAAACCTTTACGGGTATTACCACAACAACTGATGAAAATTTCATCGCAATCGGATAAATGGTATAGGAACGCATACGGGACAGACAGACAGACAGACAGACATTCATTTTTATATATGAGTATAGTCTATACTCTTCGAGCAAGTGCAAGCAATAAGTTGACAAAGTTTTATCGCAATCGGATGAACGGTATGGCAGCGCATAACATACGAACAAACAAACAAACAAACAAATATTAATTTTTATATATTTGATGGACCTTACCTCTGTGCATCTTGCCACGGTGTGTTCTCAACCCACCAAATGTTTCAAATAGCTGCCGCAATCATCACAGGAAAATGACATTTTTTTTAATTTTGATGTTTTTTTATAATCCATATAATTGTTT
The DNA here is from genome assembly GCF_057557595.1 of Rhyacophila brunnea. Taxonomy (NCBI): domain Eukaryota; kingdom Metazoa; phylum Arthropoda; class Insecta; order Trichoptera; family Rhyacophilidae; genus Rhyacophila; species Rhyacophila brunnea. Next base: position 21,074,272 of record NW_028232860.1, read on the forward strand.
AGGTTACACATAAGTACTAGTACTAGAATTTATTATTTTGTTTTTTTTCGAACGAAAAATGAATTCATTTGTTCGAACGTATGTTTTATTTATTTATGTAGGTATGTTTTTAAAGCAAGTATTAATAGACAATTTTCAAAGTTTTTAAATAATATCAACTGTCAGAATTTTTAATGAATGGTAAGTAGATACACACCTACAAATTTATTTGGAGAATGAAATGGAGGAGCTACTGTCAAAAACTACCCAATCACGACTCGTAACTGGCAAAATCTGACATTCAAATGACGTTTTTCAACATGGCGTCCTATAGTAGTTCGTAGTTCTATTTTTGGCCATTCTCCAGATAAGTTTGTAGGTCTGTAGGTATTTATTTTAAAGTAGCGTAAAAGCCCGCAGCCATAAATCTCTATATATATAAAAATCTCGTGTCACGATGTTTGTGGTCGAACTCCTCCGAAATGGCTCAACCGATTTTTATGAATTTTTTTATGTATATTTGTTAGGTATGAGAATAGGTCAACAAGTATATTTCAGACCGCTAGGTGATTAGGGTATCTCTATCCAGAAAAATTTTCGTTTATTTTTTTGACAATTTTATTTTTGTATTTTTTTTATTATTTGGCATAAAAAAATACCTATAACTCCAAATTTTTCTACCCTCCCATTTTTTAATCGCGATTATATTATTTTTGTATGAACAAATTTAACCGTCGTTCATATTTCAAACAGAACGAAATTATTTATGTTGTTGAATGACAGATGGCGCTACGTCCGAGAAGAATTCAAGAGAAGCGTCGCGTTATTTTGACATTTCATTCGGCATACCACAACGCAGTGCGTGCAAAATTTTGTACGATTTATTTTAATTTATCTATTTTTATGTGCGTGTATCAAAGTCACAATGCCAGCAAGACGCAAGGGGGGCCATTTGGGCCGTCGAACGAATAAAGCAAAACAAACATGCGAAATAGTAGAGCAGAAAGAACAGACGAACAAATCCAACAAGATAACAAAAATGTGCGTGTAAGCATGTCACAATTGCGTGCATCTCAATCACAAGAGACACGAGCTGAACGAAATCAACTACGACAATTGGAACGGAGCCAAGCGCGCCGGTTCGTAGTTAGCACACGCAGAGCAAATGACCGACAACGCCAACAAGTACATCGAACATTTATATCCGCTTCGTTCCTTCGTCTCGCATTCCAGTACGAGCCAGATATTGAATATTCCGCTCATCCGAAAGTGCTGATTGGTGCTATGGACAAATAATGTCCCCATTGTCATGCGCTCAAATTCAAACATGAGTCAGCCGGGATGTGTTGCGCATCAGGAAAAGTTCAACTACCAGAAATTGGGATACCACCAGAACCATTGAACGGCTTGCTCATCGGCACGGTTCCAGATTCAAACCTGTTCCTGAAGTCCATTCGCACATTCAATTCATGCTTCCAAATGACTTCGTTCGGAGCAACAGAAATAGTTCACAATACTGCGGCAAATGGTGAACAATTCCATTCTACGTTCAAAATCAAAGGCCAAGTATACCACAAAGTAGGCTCATTGCTGCCAATGCCAAACGAACCACATACATTTTTACAAATCTACTTCATGGGCGGTGAGGACATCAATCATGTGGATGCCTGTCAATAGCCTCAATTCACCTAATGCCAGGCGCATCGTCAGCGAACTGGACGCCCTGTTGAATGAGCACAATGAATTATTGAAATTCTTCAAAGCACACATGCAAGAATTGCAAAGTGACAATCACGCTATTGTCATCAATACTGATAAAACACCAGCTGGAGAGCACGTGCGTCGATTCAATGTGCCTGGTGTTGACGACATTGCTGTAATCATGGTTGGCGACCGCACATCGACGCGAGAAATCGTAATTCGAAGAAGAAACAATAATCTGGAGTTCATGGCTGACACACACTCTTCATACGACGCTCTCCAATATCCGCTAATTTTCTGGAAGGGACATGACGGATATTGCATAAACATTAAATAACGAGATCCTGTCACAGGTAATTCATTCATTATGAACATCATTACTCATTTTGAATTGTGAAAATGAATGGTTGATGTTTTTTTGTTTTTATCGGCGGTCATCGTCTACAGCGCTCTATTCCCTTTTCAGTCATAGATCCCATCCCCACACACTTACGATACATTCGTTATTTTTTATTTAACAACCAAAATATTCACTAGAAATAATTTATATGGCAGAACAACGTTTGCCGGGTCAGCTAGTAATAGTATATAATATACCTACGTAAATAGATTCGCAAGAGCCCTACAAAATTAATCTCGCTAAACACCGCCATCTGTGAGGTGTACCTTATTACCTATTAATTCATATATTTTTAACATACATATAAATTATTGGAATATCTCAGAAACACACCTAGAAATTATAGTATTTCGGCAAAAAATATAGGACGTGTTGAAAATGTAAGTGTTTTCTTTCTCACATAAACATAAGGAGGATTCGAAAAATTCCGACGCCCTTCTTTATTTCAACACCTCTTACGACCGAAAAATGCTAACCGGCGAATTCAATTAATTCCATTTTTCAAAAGTGTGGTAGTTTTGACGTACTATACTTTTTTAATAGTACGCGGACCAAAATGTACTATAATTATAGTTCGGTTGGCAACACTGCGCTCACTGACAGATGGCAGCGCGTGACGGCGTACAACCAGTCACAAGACCCTATTATTCTTTTTTCATTTTTTATGCGATCTTCTTGTTGAGAGGCACGTGCGATACTATGCTATTGAATGTTTCAAAGTAATTATTTCAAAATTCTGAATGAAATTGAAATTTGTATTTCGACAAAACATTTTAAAATACCAAAATGTTAATTTTCATAGTATTGTTGCCAATTTTAATATAATTTAAATTTATAAACACTTATTTTGGCGGCGGCGTATTCTGACATTTTACATTGGGTTTGCCATTAGAAAAAATATTTCTCAAAGATTGGCTATGGTCATGCCTCTATTTATCTGAAATGTGGGTCAAAATTTTTATCACTTGTAAAGTAATTAAAGTTTCAAATCATTTAATTAACAAATGAGTTGAATTTATATTGTCAGAGGCAATAAATAAGTTATTATTTTTAAAGAAATGTTGTAGAGCAATGTGTATTGCATTCCTTACACAATTTATTTATTTCAATGGAATTTACGCAGCGTATCGGTAATAAATTCGTTTCATAATAATATACAACCAACGTTTTATAACAATTAGTTAATATAAGTACATACCTATCTACCTAGATTATTAATTAAATGTCAATGATTTTTTTTAAATAATTTTATTTGAGTGCTTTTACTTTTCGATGAATCTTGTTTGCATGTTAAAATATTGTACATTTTTTTTCTTCGAAACAGGTACATTGTTTCTGTTTCACGAACAGTAATTTTTCGAACAGGGTGCAGTTGCCTCTGATCGTAGATGGAAGTTGTCGTCGTCATAATATAACTTTCTTGAATAAATGCTTTGATTTTTTTATTATTACGTGTGGTTAACGTCGTTTTGAGCCTGCATCGTAAGTACACATTATTTTTATAAAAAATCTTCAATTACAATTGTCATATTTATGTTGCATTCATTGTATTGTCTTTCATCGGGTTTTTGACACCGGGATATCTTTACCGTTGAGAATGCGGATGTGTCATTAACTTAAATTTCTCTCACTGTCCGGTGCTTTTTTCTTCGTCCAGAATATCCTATGCATAATATTTCACTGTCAGGTATAATAAAATGTCGATATTTTTATCATTTTTGTGCAACTACTGAACTACCGTGTTTGCAAACTTCTTCCAATAACCTTTGACATGTGTCACTGCATACGTGTCATAAAATTGTACGATAAATATCTTCTTTTACCCAAAAATATATAACTTTAATAAATCATTTATCCTCGCCAAGTGAACTAATCGATGCGTCTATCATCTGATAGCATTTCCATTGTGAGAAATCACTAAATATTGGTGGCGTTGTGCCGATAATCTGAAATATTTTTGCATAGCTTTTTGAAAAAGATCATTATCCTTCATTTAACTTCAATTAAACAATCTATTTCTTGCCGGTTGTCTATAAATCACACTTGTAATAGATACGTCACTGAAATTCAATTGGAAACGTTTCGTATTTTATTAATTTTTAGTTATGATTTTGAATGTACCTCAAAATGAAAGGATCATTTTTTGTTGTTAGACTTGCTTCTGTGCCCATGATATTTGACATATTTTTTACTATAACCGAAAAAGTTCAAATGCATGTAGGTAGTAAAGAAATGTGAGGGAATAATTATTCTGAATTGTCTTATTTTGAAAGCTGTCCACTAACTGCTTTTAAGTCTGTTACCAGATGATCCACAATTCCCTGTGTAATGTACAAATGTATGAAAACAACAATGTTTTTCAGTGTATTAAGCCAACAGTTTATCAACTTATCAGAAATTTATTGTAGGACAAAATAATATCCGTTTTAAGTCATGTTTTTATGTAATTTGACTATTTTAGTTACAATCAAACATTTGAACAAATAATGGCTTAGTTTCCATCCTGTTGATAACCTAGGTTTAGCATCACTGAAGTATCGGACAAAACCCACGTGGAAGAATGTGCTTACCTATCGCCACCGTAAACAATCAGGGCAAATTGTAATAATTAATATCTCTGCAATCTAATCTCGCAAGTGAATCAAAAACTAAATACTTTCTAATAATATAACATACAAGAAGAGACTTTGGCCAAGACTCTTCACAACTCACAGTCTTCTGCTTCTCTCGGGCATAGTGTAGAGCCTCTAGAGCAGTGGTTCTTAACCTTGTTGGAGGTACTGACCCCCACCAGTTTCATATGCGCATTCACCGAACCCTTCTAATTGGAAAACTAAAATATAATTTTTTTCAAATTCAAAACATGTATATATTTTACTGGTGCACAAAATGAACCGTGCATCAACATCACTGTGTTCAAAGAACAAAACCATTAAAACATGATTTTCACACAAAAACAAAAACATAATAATAAATATTTACTGCAAATCAGTGTGACTTCTGCTGTTGCCTTTCACAGACCAGTTCAGAAATGCGTGGCTTCACCTTGGCAAGTGCCACTCTCATGTCATTTTCGCAACAAAGTCTGCTCCTTTTCTTCGTTTTTATGTCCAGCATCTTCGAAAAGGATTGCTCGCAAAGATATGTTGTAACAAACGGTATGAAAATCTCCAGAGCTTTCTTAACAATAACAGGGTACGTTACCATTTGATTTCATCGAGGTATTCATCATTCACATCTGTTGTCTCACCTCTTGTCTTGACCTCCGCTGAACCCCTGAGACTGACTCACCGAACCTCTGGGGTTCGATCGAACCCAGGTTAAGAACCATTTCTCTAGAGCTAATACCAGTAATCTCCTTCACTTGGTCAATTCTCCTTTGTTTCTGATGATTCTGTTTCTTTCTTTGACTTCCCTGAAAGCCACCCACCACCACCTTTGCCAGATACCTTCGATTCACGATGACTGATATACCCAAAAATTGAAAAATGCATCTTTGACAATATTCTCAATGGCTGATTCTTTATTTTGAGACCTTTTGGATTTACATTATATTATAGTGACTTAAAGAAGTAATGCCCCATTAGGGTATGTATATGATGCACTGCTTACAGGCGGCATATTCTAAGGTTTAACAGAATAATTTCTTTTATTTTGTTAACTGTCAATTCATGATGGAACTGCATTGTATTGTTTTATTAAATTAAAACAACAATATAACAGAATAATACAACTTTTAAGAGTAAGTTTGTGGAAAGATTATATGTTTTCCCATGCAGCGCTGACAGTATTCATAACTTACACTATGCAGCTTCATAATTATCATGTTCCATCTTGTACGAAAGAAATGATGATTTTTTTAAATGATTTTACTGAGACTTTCTTTGACTTCGACCAGTTGTCATATGGTCTCTTCTTCTCTGACTCTGAATGGGATCTGTTGTTCATGCCCTATTTCCAATTCTATTAAAAAAAATTCGACAATCACAGCTCTACTCTGTGTCGCTTCTCCCCATGAAGACATCAAATCTTTTACCCATTTTGTGGCTTGATCTTAGTCTCAATATCAGCTTGAGCTCATTTCTGCTCATAGGCGACTTGACAAACCAGGGCATGGGGAACATAGTATGGACTTACTCAATTTCCCTTTGTCAAGGAATGTCCTGTGGTGGGCATCTAACCACATGCTTTGGAACATTTTTTTTATGGACTCATTCCAGTCTCGACGACTCTGGGATCCATTAATATGGCACTTGATTGACCAGCTTCTTTTACCAGATCATCCGCTTTTTCATTTTCCATATGTGATGGAATCCATTGTTATGATTTACATATGTCATCGTTACATAGGTCATGAGCCACATATGTCATCGTCATACGTCACTGTTGCTGCAAATATTTCACATTGGTCTGTGGGACCTTGATTGCTTGATTGCCAATATTGTCTATTGCACCCGAAGAAAGTAGTTATATAAAATGTGTAAGTTTTAATTATCCAATAGAGTATGATGCTGTGAAATCCAAAGTATGATTCACTCTCTTATCATTTTGACACGTTTTGCAGATAATGGAACTGGAGACGATCTTTCTAAGCCTGGGGCTTGTGGTAGGGTTGGCGGCGGTCCTGCTGTTCATCGCCAAGTTGGGCACGCGGGGACAGTCGTACGAGGAAGTGGTAGCTGCCAACAGGAAGCTGGCGGCTGAGCGCGGCCTGGTGGACGAGGTAGCCAGACAGAAACGCCTGCAGCAGCAGCAGACCAAGAAGAACAAGAAGGCTGGCAAGAAGGTAGACAATCTTTCTCATTCATGGACTTATTGTAATTACCTCAAATGGTTTCTTCTTCAATTTTCAAATATAAGTAACTATTACCACCTTCACACAATTCAGCTACCAATTGGGTTATTGTGAATGGCTTATGACATGCGATTGTGTTGCTAGTGTTAAAAATTATAGTAAATTCATCACCATTCTCACTCCTAAGTGGAGCATATGGATCTCCACAGGGTTGATGTTATATAAGCCTTTCAACTAGGAATGGTTGTTGGCTATTTTCTTGTGGTTTGAATCAATTTGTAATTTTAGCCAGGCGTGATTCAAACCTGCACCCACTTCATCAGACTTTACCATCCTACACTTAAGTGCTAGATTATTCATTAATCAGCTCGATTGCAGCATCATTAAGTCGCTATTTGTATTTTCTTATTTCAAATGTCGGTCATTGTGCCGCAGATGCCGTCATGAGCTTTTTTCAATTTTTTTTTTACGCAAACAGTTTATTCCATTACATTTCCATTTTCTGTTGGCGCAAAGACTTTTCGATCCAATAACTGTTAATTTAAAATTTTCATACATTTTGATGCATCATTATCACAAACTAAGATTATATTAGGTAATATTAGGTTGGGGTAGGTTAGGTTTGGTTTGGTTTGGTTTGGTTTGGTTTGGTTTGGTCTGGTCTAAAAAGAAAGTTATATAATGGCGGCACATTTACCCAAATGTCATCCTTAACTATTAGAATTTACGTTTAGACAATTAAAATACTATATTCACTACAGTTTTGTTTTGTGTTATTGTCTGTTCAAATAATGAACAACGTTTGTGCCACAGTTATATAAGGCCAAATGTCATAAGGTTTGAATGCTAGCGATAGTACCTTCGTAGGCAATCATAGACCCGAGGCGTCAAGTCGAATCAGGCAAGAATAACTTTCTCTTCAAACTATCCAAATCAATGGAAAGTGACATTATTGTGTAATATGATCAATTACAATTAATTAACAAGTTTTATTATTAAACAATTGTGGGGTTCTAATGCAAAAGTGACTATTTCCAAAAATTACGAAAATGATTTTAGTATGCACGATTATACATTGGTATACCAGGAATTGATTGGCATATTTGTTTTCCACCAAACAGCGATATTTTCATATGATTTTGCTCTTTGAAAATTGCTTTTTATTTCAAAAGGAACTATTTCCTGTATGAATATTATTCTCTTTTTTTCCAAAACTGACTGTGTTTGTAGCCAAAACTGACTATTTTCCATTAAACTACAACACTAAGAGCACACGATTTATTTCATAGTGCACTAATTCCTTACACAAAAGATATTCTTAAAAATTGATTAATTCCTTGTTTATTAAATGTCAGATTCATAAAACATATTATTTATCTCTATTAAAAGTGTTTTTAATTTAGTAAAATGGCAAGCCATTAAAAATTATGAAATTATTTCTTATTATGCATACGAGAATGGATGTTTGGTTGAAGAAAGTCCCACAATGGAAAATATGAACATCACCAACAAACTAAAAATCAGTTTATGACAGGTTATTTATTGAACAACATAAATACCACCCAAGTTTTTAACAAAATTGAGCACGACTGTTGGTGTATCACAAACGCATGTTGGCTCCTGTGTTGAAGCTACAATTAAAAAAAAACTATATCTACTATAAATGATACCATTCAAATATTGAATAAAATAAGTCATTATAGCCTAGAAGGCTAAAAAAGATGTCATGAAGCTAATGAAGTTTTTCACCATCCCTCCAATTGCAAAAGAGTTTTATAATGACATCTGGAGCTTGCGCCAAATGACATTGAAATGCTTGAGACTGACGAGTTGTTTGAAGAAGACTTTTCATGATAATTAAGCCATTTTTTTAAATTTTGTATTTTTACCTAACATAACATAACTTACCCTTGTAATTTTTACGTATTTATTTTACTACCAACTGTCTCTATTAAATTCCAAAATTATAAAATACTATAGGTATACAAAATCTTATAGGAATATCCAGGAAATAGTCAGTTTTGGAAAAATTCAAATTAAAAATATTGGTTTTTCTTAAATAACTATAATATGTTTGATGGACTGGTCTATTTTTTTTAAGAAATATAGAAACTTACTCTACCTATCAAAATGTATTTAAATTATATGTGTATTTTACTTCTAAATGTCTCATAGAAAATATTGATTCCTGAAAAAGTGCAATAATGGAAATAGTCACCTTTGCATTAGAACCCCACAATTATAATATTCTTTAAAGAAAATTTTAAAAATCTAAATTGTCAAATAATGATTATATCAAATAATATATCAAAATCTTTCCAAATTTAATGTAATTTTATAAGGAGCTTGATTTGATGGTTATTGATCTGACATGCATTAAACGAATTTAGGTAGGTAACTGACATAACAGTTAATACCCTCCGTGTAAAGTAAAATGAGCAATCAATTGTCTTGTTAAGCAACACAATGTGCTAAATCAACGTGTAATGCAGCGTAATCTATTACCAATAAATACTCATTATTCTCACTTGAGAGTTATAGAATCAAAAATTGTTATGCCGGCATGCATTCTATAATACGCAAACCTTGCCACTGCATATTATGTATGCCATTTCTGCCGCATTAAGCACATAAATATTGTTTTATTGCAGTTTGTAGAACAAGGTGAATTCATTATTGCTTGTTTACCACTTCCAGAAATGTTTTAACCATCCACTTTTTGTTTTAAATACTATACAATACATTACATATTTTTAGTAGTAAAATATAATGCTTAGGTACAATGTTGTGTTATGTTATATTGCATCACATGGCTTGATTTTTACTAGAACAGTCGAGATTAATCAATCATTGAAGTAGATACTGTGGCAATCTACTTTGATTGTTTCCTTTTTTGTCTGTTGACTATTTGTATAGGAAATTATTCATCTCTAACAGATATGAAAATTATTATTGTTTTTAAAATACACCACCAAAACACTTTTAAGATTAGGTATGGCTTATTAAATACATTCTTCACCTTTATCTGATATAGTAATCCTTTGACAGCTCCTAGTAGTCTCCCTGGTTGGTTCTGAAACTAGTCAAACATGTTCAAAATGGTTGATGTATGTATTAATTAGCAAAACTTTTCGAAAAACTTAACCAAACTTAACAAAACTTAACCATTCGTTAATAACAAATTCAAGTTTCGGGCTTTATCTTGGGAATTGCTTGAGGTTTTTGACAGATACATAATAGCGAAAAATTTACTACAAATAAATTCACACTTCACAATGATATTTAAAAGTTAGTCCTCGTGGTCCCTTTTCTCAGCTTCATTTTTTATATATTTTGGCTCCATCTTTGAATGTTGCATATTTGCGAGACAGTTGCTTGAATTTTGACCTAAAATACAGAATTAATTTTACGTTAATCAATACACCAGGTCACATTTATGCATAAAGTAACCAACCCACATGACACCTAAATTAAGATAAATTAATTGAGGCGTCTAATTCCAAAAAGCGATCAAAATTGGTTCGGTCAAAATTGAGAAAAAAATATGCACGTATTCTTTGTATAATTTTACACAATATGTATTGATATATAAATTCCAAAATGCGACATAACCCTACGAAAAAAAATATTTTTTGTCTGATTTATTACAAAAAGCGCCAAGTCCATGTTTCATAATATTTAAAGCTTGGTTGATTTCGCGCGTGTTTAAGTCAACCAATAAGGAAACGTTCAATATTGAAAAGGGCGTCTCCCATGCTGTAGCATCTGGTAAACTCACGACAGTGCCACGGAAATATGTGCCATATGCGGAATAAATTTAAAAGTATGGTACAAATAGCGCTACGTCCGATTTTATTTTGCCTATATTTATTACATTTAAGAGTTTATCGGCTGAAACAAATTGCCATTTGGTTCTAATTTTGACATAGAATACAACGGAAAAAATAATCTCATATTAATACTAATAATTGAATCTTGAAACATAAAAACGTTGTTTCCCGAAAATATTGAATTGTGGACTTGTCGCTTTTTGTAATTGGACGCTTCAATTATAAATTTTAGAAAAATGACATAATTAAAATCAGGTTTCAATAATGATTTTACAAGCATGACAGGACAAGTATATGTAACAAAAGTATGCATTTTGTAACAGTAATCTTCAATTCAGTATCTTGATGGTGAATAGACCTATTCTAACACTTAGTTCATTCACCTCCACAAAATTTGTTTTAGTTAGTGCTGTTTTTGACGTTCATGTGGTTTAGTCATATAGTTTTACTCGTCATACAATATACAAATAAAATATTCATACTGAAGTATTCTCAGAAAAATTTGACAAATACTTCAAGTGAATGAAAGTTGGTTTGATCAGGGAGGGAATAGGTGAATTTCTCCGTGGAATGATCGCATTCAATCATAACCCACACACATGCAATGTTTATTATATAAATCAGGTAGGTAGATAATAAAATTATTATCCATTGACTTTTACAACTTCATTTTGGGCTGGTTGTTTTCTTCCGAAATATTTCAAGTAATAAAAATCACGAATTGACTGTTTCACCTCCAATATTATGTGTATCTTAATTAGTAGTATTTGCCAGTGATATCATTTAGCAAATTCTTTCATTAAAGATAAGTGAATTTTCCTTGCAAGTAGCGGTAATTGTTACGTTTAATCACTACGCAAACTTCTACAATAATAATTTTAAGTAAAGAAACTGCAATGTAAGATTTTATAGTTAATTAAATATGCAATCTGCACTCATATCTAAAAATACAATACACCTATGGTATGACCTACCTTTCAAGTATTCATGATTTTCTTAGAAAGCTGACTCATAGTTTTCATACATAGTCAAATAACTTATAAAAAATAGGCAAATAAATTCTTCAAATAACACCTATGCGGCAAGTTATAATAACTAAAAAATGTCAAACATATCAAAAGTTTCCGTCAAAATATCAAAGAAAGAAATGCTGGATCGTCTGTTTTTTCATACCTACTGTATTGTAATAATATTTATTCTGGCAGCTATATCGTTTTTTGATTCAGTTTGAAATTATATGATGATAATGATATTATATAAATTATTGCAATCTTCTGGAGCTATTTAGAGTTCACATAATATGACTCTGCACATATTTGTCAGTGATAGGTACTTGGAGCAAAATGCATTACATTTTGTTTCTACTTTTGTCTCATCTCCACTCTTCTCGGTCCATAGTTTTTTGCTGGCACATACATCCACCGAACTTTATGAATTCGTCTATCCAGCAGGTTTTAAAGCGTCTCTGTAGGCGTTTAGTGCCCCTTGGGTACCACTGTATGACGGCATTTGTCCAGCGGTTGTCCAATCGCCGACCGACATGTCGAGCCCATTGCCATTTCATCTGCTTAGCGACCTCTATCACATCGCGTACACGCTGCTTCCTTATTCATAAGTGTATTTTGTGATCTTTATGCGTTATGCCCAACATGTAATTTTTGGATTTTTCTTAGATTAAGAGTTCATGTTTCACGTGCACATGTAAGCGTTGATATTACACATTGGTTGAACACTTTACGCTTAAGACACAACGAGAAGTCACTTTTGAAGATACTATTCAGGCGCCCAAATGCACTCAATGCCAGTTTGGTTCTGCGATCAACCTCGTCATACATACCGTTAATTGACATTTGTTGTCCAAGATAGATGTAGTTGTTGATCCGCTTAATTTGAGTGCCATTGCTTTTGATTCAGCAAAGCAGTTTATCATTCTTCTTCTTATTGTGCCATCCCCTAGCGGAGGTCGGCCACCATCAAGGCGATCTTATCTTTGTCGTCTGCTACCCGGAACAGTTCAGTGGAGCTGCACTCGTACCAATCACGGAGGTTCTTAAGCCACGAAATGCGGCGCCGTCCTCTGCTACGCTTCCTATTGATCTTTCCTTGAATGACAAGTTGGGGAATGCTGTATTTTTGTCCTCTCATAATGTGGCCGAGGTACTGTAGTTTCCTGGTTTTGATACTACGTAGAACTTCTCGGTCCTTCCCCATTCGATTGAGAACTTCAACATTTGTCAGCCGGTCAGTCCAAGGAATTTTGAGGATGCGTCTATACAGCCACATCTTGAAGTTTATCATTACTTTTGTCTTTGAGACATTTATCTTTAAACCTCCTTTATGGCTTTCATTTGCTAGTCTCTGCATCTATTAATCCATTGATAGTTTTAAGACAGTCATTTGGCAGGTCAGTGCCTATGACTGCATATCGCACCGTAAGTGTAAAACCAAGGCATCTGCAAATTTTTCAATTTCGAGATTAAATGCAAAACAACTGCAAAAGTCGTGGACTTCCTTATGTCAAAGTGAAGTAACTGAAAGAACATGCAATATAATGTAGATATAAACCAAATATTATGGTTTTTATTAGAAACTCTATTTCTCCTAACAAAACGAAGACTTCAAACCCTAATATATCCAAAATATGTCTTTTGCAGATGCCTTGGTTTTACACTCACGGTGCGATATGTCCAGTATTTATCCACTTGTGTAAATTACATGTCCAGCCCATTGTCTTTTTAGCAGTTTGGCAACATCTATCATATTGGGTACTCTTGTGTTCCCTTATACGTTTGGTTTCTTTTGTGAGATTTCCTCGTTATGCGCTATATGAATCTTTTCTCGCTTCATTGTTCTATGTTTGTTTCATGTCAACAAACGTTAATTAGTTGTCTATTTAACAATGGCGAAGGGTGGTGGTAGGTTGATAAGATCCAACATAAATAGTGCATACTAAACTTTGTCAGTCAAACGTATTTGTTTTCATTGAACTAAGACTACAATGTGTAGATAGTATTTGTTAGTTTTTAAAATTCAATTAAAACCCTGCCTAATCCAAGCCATAGGAGATAATAGTCAAAAAAAATCATTTATATATAAAATATTTTTTATCGATTATGGTTTGGTAGGTTTAGTAGACAGGGCATAATGAATTTAAAAAAATCACTGCCAGCCAATTTTCACTAGGTGGACACTTGTAGGCCAGCTATTTTTGGAATAAAATCACTCCCTTCAAAAATATGAAATAGGAACAGAATGATAAATATTTGTGAAAATTTACCAAATCAACATGTTTCTTGAGTGTATTATGAATATTTTTACACTAAAATGATAAATATTTTTATAAAATATACACAAACAATTCATTCAGAAGTTATGACCTTTACAAGAACCCGCGAATTACCTCGTCTGTGGCCTGACGCGACATTCATCCATGGCACTGATCAGGTTTATGTATTCTTAATTCAACGAAAACAAATAAGTCTGACTGAAAAAGTGTGCACTATTTTGTCAGATCACCCATAGCATACCTGTACTATTGTGGTTTGGTTAGGCAGGGTTTAATTGAATTTTAAAAACTAACCAGCACTATCTGCTTATTCTTAGTTCAATGAAAACAAATAAGTATGAGTGATAAAGTTTCCTCCACCCCCCACCACTGCTATTTAACACGTGGAGGTAATACTATGAACTTGTTAATAATGTTCTGTAATCGCAATTTGTATCCATGTGCTTCTCGTTTTGAAATTGAGCATTTCGCATATTTTTTGCCTTTTAAAACAATTTTGATTACGCTTGCTATCATATTTTTAAATTGCCCACAGTCATAGCCGGTATTGTAACATTATCTTATCTGGAATGCCTTATTAAACGTATTTAATATTATTTCGAATTGAATTATGTATTTTCCACTATCTCGGGTATGTTAGGTTCACTTCATTGTGCACTCTTTTATCTCAGAATAGTTTGTATTGTGACCTACCAGCTACTTTGTTGCACTGATAATAAGAGAAGAGAATTAAAAATATCACAAATATAAATGTAAAAGTAAATTTCTCAATACGATCATGTTCCTGCTTCATCTTAAAGTGATTGGATCTTGAGAAATTCCATATTTGAGTCCCATCGAGTCCATGGTGTCTAACTGGATGAAAAACATTCACACACCAGACCGGACCGTTTATTGGCAATGCAATTAAAATTCAATAAATACAGCTATATTCATCACCATTGACACATTCTTTTGTATGTTTGTCGTACATGATGTGTGTTAAACCTCAAAATAATCGGACTGGAATTAAAACAGAATTCGGTAATTATTTTGAAAATGGAGCCCTTAATTCCAAATGTTGAGAGCCCCGAATTGGAACCCAAAAAGGTTTTTTTTAAGTTATGATCATGATCCATTCAAAATAAATGTCAGATATAAAAAAATGTGCATTTCAATGTAAAGGCAGGCGGCCCTTGACTTTCATACATTCTACTTTCTTACATTTCTTAAAATTTAGATTTTTCTCTATAATGCAAAAACTGTGCGCTTCCATGTAGTCTCTTCCCTCTCCACAAAGTAATAGGAGTGGTATTCAACTCTTGTAAATCAATCTCTTGAGAAGTTTATAAAGAAAACACCTGTTTGCTATAATATGCCGCATTAACTTTATTATACCCATTGATATATAAATAAAGTACCTACACTTTTTGATGTTTTTTACATTACTCTGCTTTTGTACATTCAACATTCATACACATTTCCAGGAACCAACGAAAGTCGAAGGCCACCTGTATTTGATGTTTTTCCAAAGTTTTTTTTACTTGCATAGTTGAATACCTACAATTAAATTAGTCTCGATGTACGTAAGAATATCTCCAAAAAATCCCTTCTCTAAACAATGTCTCCTGACAGTTGATCAGTCAAATTGACAAATATTTTGAATTATTTCTCCCTTGAAATTTAATGAAAAAATAAGTAGATAATTTTTCTCTGTGTATCACAGTCTACGAACTCAGACCAAGGAATATAGCTACCATTCACATTGTAGATCCGTATTTTCCATTTGGAGTGGAAATTATGTAAACCTAATGTATTTTCACTCAATACCTACATTGTTGCTTGAATGTTTCATTTAGATATTCCGATGATTCAATTATCTCAATTTGATAGTCTTGTTTCAAAACCAGTTTTATTTTGTACCTACATACTAATTCGTTTTGTTCTATTTTTATTACCCACCCGGTACTAACTGGATTTTTTAATGTTTGAAAGACGTTTAGACGTTAGACCGAAAGGTGGTTTTTTTTTACTACACAAATTATCTTACCTACGTAGTCTATCAGTGTATTCGTCTTAATTTGAAAAATAACTTTTTCATGATAATTGACATAAGACATATATATTTACAAAAGCCGATGAGTCCACATAATATGGTCAAAATCTGACAAAACATCTGTCCAATTTATTGGCTAACATAAATGAACATATTACATACCTACTTATTTTAATTCAATTATGCGATGGAAAAAAGAAACTAAAGTTTAACTGTGCATAGAACACAAAAATTTGTTTACCACAAATATTGAATGTTTAAAAATAGACGCCTCACAAATACAGTCTTCGGTAGTATGCCCAATCTTATGCCACCTCTTCACACTGGGCCAAGCATCGCGAATGTTGACGCCCTTTGATGCGTGTAAAAACACTAACACGTTGTCAAAGTACGCAAGCATAAATGCCAGCCATGGTCCTCGCAAGACGTATGTCGCTCTCTACACGACGGTGATTTGGCTAGCATGGACCAACGTCAAGAGGGTGCATTCAAAATTGAAGAATCTATACAAGCAAAAAAAAATTAAAAATACCAATGTTCCCACGTGGCGATTTTTGTCATTCAACTCTATGTTGTATGACAGTTGAAAGTCAATTGATACGTGGGAACCCTATTTCAATAAAATCGATCAAGTTCAATTGAATGAAGAATGCCTTCCTACTTTATTGATTGAACAATGAATCATCATTCAAGTCAACTAGTTGCCTAGAGCAACCGAGGTGATAGCAACTCGCATCGGCATGTCAAACTTATTTGTTACGCTTGACACTATCTTGATTCAGGGCTCGAAATAGACCGGAGCGCCGTTCCTGTTCGTGAAATCGGTAAAATTATCGCTCATGCTCGTGGAAAAAATAACTTCACCGTCTGAGCTAGACAGGCCATATAATAGGAAATCTAACACACTTATTTCTATGAAAGACACATAAAATTTAATAACTATGTACTTAAATATCTTCAGAAAACTGTTGAGCGCTCCGGTTCTCAAACTTTTTCATTTCGAGCGCTGTCTTGATTATGACTATCGATATGTGGGAACGTTGCTTTCAATTTCTTATTCAACACTAACAGACAGTTGAACGACAAAAATCGCTACGTGAGAACGCAGCATTACTAATAAGTCATCTTTTCAACAATAACCCCATTATAATGCATATCGTGGCATATCGATGATAAATCATGTTCCAATGAACATATTATCTTCTTCACTTGTACAAATGAATACATTTGATTTGCCTTTCCAGAGTAGCATTAAGAAAAAGAAGAGACAATGAAAGACATTTTAATAATTCATATCATAATGTACATTCAAGCTTTTGTTTAATAGTGAAGTAAGAAGAAAAAATAACAGAGCTTATAAAAAACAGCCCAAGTGGACATTAAAGTAGTCCTATGTCAGAAAAGTTTGCAGGTCACTTCTCAATCTACTCTAGTTATTTGAGATGCTGTGTACATGTAATATTATAATTGATATGATTGTTTCCAGGTGAAGGAAAAGCAAGCCAAGGAGCAGGCGGCCACCAGCAACAGTGAGGTAGAGAGCGAATCGCAAGCAGAGAACGGCCGCGACGATGACTCCCATGCTCACCCGCACCACGTTGAGTTCATTGAACCAACCGTTATCGTGCCAGAACCTCAACCGCACAAGCCCGTCAAGGTAGGACACTTCTATTCCGGTGCACTTTCATGGGAAATAGTTATAGCAGTAATCTAGCTTTACCTTAGGGATGAATACACCAGTCTTGTAATTATTACACATTTCAACGACTGGTTTAACTATTTTTTTATGTAAATATTTAAATTCTACTCTAATGTACAGAATTCTGTTTCTAGTTATAAGTTAGCAAGCAGAAGTTCTTACGTCATGAAGATTGAGCAATTTATCTTGTCAATTTAGATTAATATCACTATTTCAAATATTAAATAGTACACATACACAATACGTATCAAGATAACAAATTAAATATATTATTTCAAGTGCAATTATCTGAGCTGCAACAAAGTGATTTAATAACTTTCACCCCGGAACCACAGATTTATATACTCGGTTATGTTGTCCACGTGGACATACCATTTTTACCTTAAAAATCACAATTCTGGTGTCGGGTTTACTCGTATAAAGATGTGATGTTACAACCTTTGCTTATGTGGCAATTATTGGATATCTGCCTCGAAAATTTACACTTCACAGCAGAGAAAAAAGTATTAAATGGGCCATGAAACTCATAAATCAATCGAGATATTAAAATAAATAAAAATAATAAAAGTAATCAATGAAAATCTTTACAGCCAGGAATATAGATTTTCATTTCAGTCATTTGAGAGAGTTTTGAGCTGAGTATGTACTATTGCATTGATCGCAAAGTTATTATTTAAGATAAAACTTAATAGCCAATTATCTCAGTACAAATTGTCAAAATGTGATACCTATATAAATGCATATTATGACAAATCAATCTTGTATAATAAAATTCATAAATTTCATTTTTGTCAAAATTAGATTTTTATCTCCTAATCACCTAATATCAAATTTAGGTTATTTATTTTAAATGGGCAGTACTGGTTCCGAACGTATGAACAAAAAAAGCATCACAAATAATTTATATTCATGGCTCTTTTATTGTTTTGTCCAGAGATGTATACCTAGAAACTATAGTTGAATGTATTGGTGACAAAATTTATCTGTATATGCAGCTCAAAATAGAGCCCTGAAACATGATGACTATCATGTCATCAAGTTTTTTTCAAACATAAAAAGAAAAAGTAGGTACAACATATTCACATAATTGCATTTAACTGTCACTAGATTTGTTTCACCCAAATTATCATAGTGATAGTTAACTGTATGTTAGTTTAACTTTTTATTTAGTTATATTTTATTGTGAATGAATTCAATACTTAAATCAAATCAGTTATGAATATTAAGCCTCATTCACACGGCTAAGAAATAATTCTAAATATAGGGTTTACTGTCTATTAAATAAATTAAATTAAATAAAAATTCTTCATTGGTGAATTAGGCTTTAAGGGATTTTTAATATGCTACTGTAACACAAAGGGATTAATTATGTGAAGTGCCAAATTTTGTTGAAATAACCAAGTATATTAAATCGCATGTCATTTTAATAATAGTGATATTAAAATATTTATTCAATCGAATCTAATAAGTGCATGTTGTGCACAATTTCACTACACGGACCATAAGCCTTGTATTGATTTCTTAAGTGAGCACTATGGGTACGTGTATCATAATACAGACATTGAAGGACAAAAATGATCGAATTCAATAACTAAATTTAACTTGATCACTTTCTTACATGCTCTTATAACTTTTGAATGTTCACCCGGGAGGAAGGGAGGTATTCAATCGCGTGCTCATTCTGCTTTACCATAACAACATAACGAATGACTTGTTCGTTGAATATGGTCTCGGTTAACCCTAACTCACAAAACAAGCGAACTTACAGCATTGGTATTCATATATTTATTCTAAGTTTCCACTTCAAAATATGGCATTTCAACAATGGTGCATGTTACCAATGTTTTAGTAGAGTAGCATCTAAAACTCTTGCAGTCTTAAGTGCACATAAGGTTGACAGTGCACTATCCTGTACCCATATAATGAAGCAATATTATACGCGCTATCTCTACTACAACAAAGCATGATTTTATACATACATTTACAAGGGTTTTTATTATATAAGTGGGTCTAACCGGTAAATATTTTTAGGTTATATTACCACGTACTTACTTAAAATTCTGCCAGCCAGGCCAGTAATGGAATAATCTAAAATAAATGATGATTTTAAGACAATATTATATCTGTTTTATTTATACATATGGAAATTTAACTGTATTTTAACTAATATTTTTAATGGCATGAATGATAAATGATTATCGGAAGAAGTAGTATTGTGCCTATATGGGTAACAACAATTCAACCTGAAAAGTATTTGTGTTGTGTGTTTGCACAAATGAAACAGTCGGCGAGTAAATAAATTTGCAGGGCAAGAAGCGAGGGAAGGAGGTGAAGGTGAAGCCGATCCTCATCAACAGAGACGACCCGAGCTGCGTCAGCGACCTGTCCGCCCCGCCCTCCCCTACTCAGTCCATCAACCATTTTGAGGAGATCCATCCCAAAGACGAGTTTGAACTGTTGCACTCGGCCGACAAAGTGAGTTGAGCGGGTCTGCCATGCTGTGGAACTTTTAGATTTCAATATTGAATACATTACAGATTCGTGCCTGATGTTCCGATTAGATTTGTGTTTCGACTCAGGTTTTGCCATTTGACATTTTAAGGCAGTATGCACATTCACCCTTGGTAAATATACATCTGACACTGAATACTTGTTGCTTATGTACCAATTAACATATTTAAAAGATCTTGAAAAGGCATTATTGAATAATTATTTTTTAAGTTATTTTACATTTTAATACTTATTGTTTTAATGCATGATGTACCTACTAAAAACATTACAAGTACAAACAGTAAATGTGACAAGCAAAAGATGATTCAAATGGAATTGTACAATATTTTAATTAATTGTAATTTAGATTCAAATTCCATCAGGTACACTCACTTGATGGTATTATTTTCTTATCCAAATACGTTGAAAGAAGATATAACCAAAATGTATCAATGTGAAATTGAGCTTCAGTAATTTTTTTAAGCTTCACTTTCATATATTTATAGGCCGTCAATGGAATTAGGCCAAAATGAACCATTTATGACGGTTTCAAGGCCGGAATCGTTTATTGCCGTAATAAAATTTGTTGAGTGTTCATCCAGTTGCCTGCGAATCTGTATATTCAGGTGCCACCGTGTTCCATAATGCTCCATTCAAATAACGGTGTTTGTACATGCACGTCTATTTGAAACAAATATTCCTTATATAAAAACAGAAAAATATTTTTCTATGGGCGCTTAACTGTCAAATAAACCATAAATTTTCGCATTTTGCCGCTAGATATCCCTAGAAGTCCCTATATGTTGAACTCGCTATTACATACTTTCATATTATTTATTTTATTTTTCGATTAATATTACATTATGGCCAGATAATCCGAATGCCGAATAAACGTTATTG
Organism: Rhyacophila brunnea; assembly: GCF_057557595.1. Taxonomy (NCBI): domain Eukaryota; kingdom Metazoa; phylum Arthropoda; class Insecta; order Trichoptera; family Rhyacophilidae; genus Rhyacophila; species Rhyacophila brunnea. The sequence continues at coordinate 21,095,387 of NW_028232860.1, forward strand.
AATAAATATAATCAAATAAAAGTAAATGGTTAACATGATAGTATACCTACCTACCATATAATTATTATTATGCATAAATCAATTCCAGCACAATCATGTGAATTGAGTTGCTAAAAATATAATATTATATTTATTAGATTTTCATGAATCTCCGTCTGATGTTTATTTATTAACAAGACTCTTGAATTCGAAAGCGTCGCCGCTTTTACGAAATTTGCGGCATTGTAGATTAGCTTCATCTACGAAAGCAAAGTTTAGTATAAATAAAGCAGTCATGATTGAATAAAATGAAACACCTATTATAGGATCAATTGTAAAATAGATAATACCATTAGGCAATAATCAAAATAATTCACTGAATCATAATGAAATACGGAAGAAAATAAGTACCCATGACAATTATCTACAAACGCGGGCTGTCAGTTGCAATCTGTCAACTATCGACTCTGCCAAATTTAGCAATCGGTTCGCTAAACTTATACTTATGGTAGAGGGGCATTAGGTGTTCGGGTTCGGCGAGATGCTTATGTACAAAATCTCCATGAACGCAAAGCATACGTTTCACACGCCATCTGGCGTAAAATCGCATTCGAAAATAATGGGTGGATGGGGTATTATGTGTTATCTTTATAGAAAACGGTTTCTATCAACATCTTTGTAGATATTTAGGCTGTAGAATGCATCAAAACCTTCTCAAATATTTAAAAATACACATACATATTAAAAACAATATCATGTATATTTTGTCTCATTAGGATGATTGAACTTTAGTGGAAGAATTTAATTTTATTTGTCCATTTTCACTTTCTTTTGTTATAAAATGCATTGTATTTAAATTTTTGTTTTTTTTTGTCGAATGGTGATGGCATGACAGACCTTTGTATTTATTCATTCTTTTTCTGTGAATACTTTCATTTTTGTGCCGTTAATGTTAATTAATTCAAATAAGTTTTATTTATAGACGGATTATATCATTATTTGAGTCAAAGAATTATAATAACCCACAGGAATCATTTTTTTGTTTGTGTGTTAATAATTTTGTAGTTCCTCCACTATGCTTTATATAATTATATATATAATGTAATAATATTAAAACTAACAATTATTGCTTTTTGTATTTAGGTTTACTAATAATAACTGCCCCATTATTATTTATTTTCCTCTGCAATGTTATGCTATAGAAAAATATAATATGTACTAATAAAATAAGCATGGCAATACTTTTCTGGTGTATGGTATAATCAATTAATCACTTTAAATATTTCTTATAAGTGTTTTTTGTAATAGGTACTTCTTACTTTATAATGAGATAAACTGCATAAAAATTTATCACTGGAATTGTTAGCATTAACTGACGAATATCACACGTCACTGTAACCTTTGACTTTGTTATTTTTTTTTTGCATAACAGATAATGTTACACGTTTATATATTTTAAAAAAGGGCTTGGTGCATAGATTAATACATGTTCAATACTCATAATTCTTAATGCTTGCGTAGATAATCAGTAATTTTCTTTTCTCAAAAATAAGTACATGACATTCAAAACTAGATTTCTATTTATAAAACATAATTATTTGCTGCCGTCAGTTTTACACAGGCTGTCTAATACATAAGTCATTTTATTAAAAGAAGTTTTGTTATGCATTTGTTCCTAAATCACCATTTTCACTCGTAAGCAGAGCTAATTGGTCTCCACAGACCAGACGTTATCTTAATAAGCTTTTAAGTATCTATCAAATATTATTCAAAAATATTTAAAATGAAAATATCATAATTAAAAACTGAATCCACTGAAAAGATAGTTATTGGTTGGATTTTTAAATAAAATTACTTAGTCGAAAGTCTCTTTCTACATACCTAATAAAAGTGTGAAAACAAGAATGTATTTGAAATTTAGCATTTTATAGCAAAAATCATTAGTAATAATATCATTAAATTTAGACACACAATGGCCGAGCGGCTTATAATGTTGTGGGTCCCAGATCTAGGGTCTGCCAAGTACACATATTGTTTTTTTAATTTCGTAAAAACAAGTCTGTTGATACAAACCTCCAACTTGTGAGGGAGGGGCCCATGTGATCATATTAAAATCGGACATGGTCTAATAATTGATAAATAATATTTTGCTCACACGTTCATAAATTATCAGACAACGTATTCACATAAAAACAGAAAACACCAGGTCCTTGGTTTTAATGTGGAACATCTATCTATATTTAAATTCATGCCATGGATGTTTTTATTTTCATCCCTTAACTTTCCTTCCACTCAACCACTGAGTAATGGTTGAGTGAATAGGTAACAAACAACCTCCATGATTGGGCCGTACGCTCCGTTTCAAAGTGGTTATATATAAAGAGTATCTACACAAGGCTTCAATTAATTGATTGTATTATTTTTTTAATAATTTTAGCAAGAGAAACAGGAAGTGGTGAAAGAGGTGAAGCCTGCGAAAGCGGCTAAAGCCAGCAAGGCCGCTGTCAAACAATCGCCCCCTGTTGAGGCTCCGGCACCTGTTAAACCAGAGCCCCCCACTCCCACGGAGAATCCCCACACTGCTGAATCAGTCCCCAAAGAGCAGCGCAAGAGTAAGTTTAACATACCAATATTTTTGATATAACACTATCGACCGAAGGTACTTGATGGAATTTGAATTTAAATCCATTAGAATTTTACCAATATTTATTTTTCTTTGTAAAGATATCAAGAGATATCTGCTTATGCAATGATCACATTGCAATATTTCAGCCAAAATGCTTAGTAAAATGTACAAAACATAGAATCAAGTGCAATGATCACATGCATAATATGTAAAAGCATGATTGCAAAAGTAGAATTACCACTTATGTAAATCTACAATTCGTTATCATTTTATGATTTAAAAATTCTCTTGTCTAATACAGAATATATCTATAAGCTATTTCTTAAATCTATTTTAAAGCTATGAATTACATACATTGTTTAATATACAAGGGTTGTCCGTGGAATAAGGTCTCCAATTTTTTTTCACAAATAAAAAAAATTTCTACATATGTAATCCCCATTGCGATCGATGCATTTTTGGTATATCCGTGTCATAGAACTCTCCCTCCGTGGCGTGCAGGTAGCGTACAACCTCTTCAAGTCCTCGTAGGTCCTGAAATTTGTCCCACCCAGGTGTTACTTCAACGCAGGAAAGAGATGATAATCACTTGGTGCTAGGTCCGGGCTGTAGGGGGATGTGTGACGTTATCCCATCCAAGTTGGTTGATTAGGTCGGTTGTTGCACTTCAACTCGTTGCCGTTGGTGATCTTTGGTGAACATTTTGGGGACCCACCTTGCACACACCTTGTGATAATGCAAATGTTCTGTCAAAATCTTGTCAATAGTAGTCTTACTGACATCAGGAATGAATTTGCACAGCTCCCGAATCGTCACCCGTCGATCTTCAAGCATTACCCTCTCCGTACGACCGTTTTTAAACTCTGCATTTTCGCACGTTTTTAATGTCCATATACTGTTGTCCATACACTTCACATAACTGTCGATAAATTTCTATAGGCGTAGTCCTTAGCACAGAAAAAACGAATAACAGAACGTAACTCACACCTGGCGGTAGCGGCGAGTGGAAGCTCCATCGCGAACGGCTACCAAACCAAAACTAAGCGTTGTACAGCTCGGAGTGGTGGGGATTTGTAGGCGGGGAACCAAGCTACACGCCAGTGTAGTGTTGCCGAATCTTGCGTTAAAGCGTTCCTCGCGAATCCAGCGCCTTGGAGACTTTATTTTACGGACAACCCTCGTAGATTGTAAACGTGTTTGAAATCATTTTCTCTGGTTTAACCTGTTTTATGCCTCATGATATTACTATGGCAGTATCTGACAGGCTGCAGATTTATAAGGCTATACTTCAGCTGAGGCATGGTCTAAAAAGATCGTGACTATGCGAAGTGTGGATTGTGCAAATGATGCGAGCCGAACGAAATATAATTTGTCATAAAAATTCAACTTGGGTCCTTTTAATGTTATGTTTATTATTATATTCGTAATAATAATAGTATATTCATTGAGATGTTTTCTTTTTCAAGTACATGCGGAACGTTTTTTAGTCATCTTTACACGATTTAAGAATATATTCCTCTGACGCCATCACAAAACAAATGTACGTGCTCACACCTCGACTGTCAGTCTCCGATTGGCGACGACTGCGAAATTTCGTTCCACCTACTGTTGAAAATTATTTGCCGTTTCACTTATGTATGCTCTTAAGGACACACGTTGAATGTAGAGCAAAGCTTTACTAAAATTGTTGTAATACTGATAGTTTGTGGCTTAGTGTGTCATAATTATTCAAACACATGTTACTGTGTGTTTAATTTTTTGGTTCATGCAAATCAATCGACAGTGGCTAGTTATTTGAGTTTAAAGTCGGTCAAGATATCTTGCGAAATTTGTATGTATGGCCTGATGATCACGGCCTCATAGAGCGAGAAAACTCACTGAAGGCATAGAACCGGTTAAAGGTTATTTTTTTTTACTAAATCCTCACAATAATAGTCGCAAGCTTGATTCCATTTTCTTCATAATCCGTGAAGCTGATTAGGAAACAGGTCAAAACAGGTTATCTTGAGAATGAAGACTACGAGATTAAAGGTTTCGAAAACATACATCAGGTTAATAAACCTTTAAAGACAAATTTTACCAGTGTATCCTACTTTCAATGACAAATTATAAGTCCCCTTTTTATTCTTATTTGCCAATTGAAAATTTCCTTTGCCGAGTTAGATTCGAGATTTTTTTATCTATTTTCTTTATTGACATTTCTTGTTATGACAGTTTAAGAATTAAGAACCCAATTATTGTTGTAATTTAACTTACGAACTGAACTGTATAAAATTTCAAATTTCCAATAATTCGAGAGTGTGCTATAATAATGATGTTAAATTACAGATAAAAATAAGCCTCAGCCGACACCAGCCCCCGTTGAGAGTTCCGAAGTGATCCTGAAGCCATCGGAGATGGTGTCCAGCGTGTCATCATCTTCCAGCGTTAGCCAACCTGCCGACCTCACCATCGACAAGATCCTCAAGCAGTCGTACGCCCTCGAGATGAACAACACTGTGCCCAATGGACAGACAGCGCCTCCGCAAAACTCTGCCTCTCTCAAGGGAAAGAAAAAGAAGAATGATCAGTCACAGCTCGGTCAACTCAGTGAGTGCCTCCTTTCAAGCTTGTCATGATTATTGTGAATATCCTGGGTCCGGCTTTACTTCTCCACCCATATTGTATGTGGACTTCATTTGCATTCCAACTTCCCGAATTTCTATTTATATCACATGCGTACAGCCACGCATCCTGAAACGGGCTCCTTTACTATCAGTATGAATATTGTGATGTAAAAGTTATCAAGTGTAGCGGCCCCTTAAGTCTTCCATAGGAGACAGTTAACGTGAAGACATCTTCATTACAATGTTATTTTATCATTTTCGGTGTGTTTGTTTCTAGCTCGAGGAGTCGACGGTGTGAACGTGAACATCCTGGTGCGGCAGCTGGCGGAAATGCCTCTCTCCCGCAGCGAGATTCAGATCCTCACCGACTGCCTCCTCAACAAACAGAATGGGCCCGTTCCGGAGCACTCCGAGTGGTCTGAGGTTTGTGCACACCTAGATTGACTTCCATTTCAAATTGAACATGTTTACTTTCAGCCATTTATCACATCTACCTTGCTGTCGTACTGAACCGCATGTCTAATTGCGTCATATTTTGTGTAATACAGAAACTGTCTGAGACTGGATCCATCATGGGTTAAATATTCATCAAGATTATAAGAAAGGAACACCTGAAATAGCATAGTTATTATTTGGATTGGAAACACTTTCTCGGCTTGTAACCTACTGAATTGACTTTCAACGTGATATTACAAATTTTCAATTGTCTCATAATCGGTCTCAATTGAAATCAAATCTACATATGTTACTATTGGACACATCCCTCTGTGTCATCTCCCTTTTTTACTCATAAATTATTTTTATTTTTCCAGGGTCCAAAGGATCCCATGCAGAAACTGAAGAAGCAACTGGCAGAGAAAGAAAAGGCGCTGACCGACGAACAAGAAGCGGCTCAGGCAGTCCGCGCCAAACTGGTGGAACTCAGGTAACTTATCTAAATGTAGCTTTACTTGTAGGTACCTGTTACGGTTCCGAATTATTGACTCTTCGTAAAGATTCAATACAGCTGTAGGTTTTATGCAGTTATTATAACACATTAATTAAGGCGGCCAGCTGAGATAGTTTGAGATGGATAAAGGGTTTGAGGAAATATTATTCTCCTTCATTAATCAAGGGAAGACTGAACCCAACTATTCATTTCAAATGGCGTTGCATCTTTCATTACCCCACAGCCATATTTCTAAAATTCAAGTAGCTTAGAATTTATTGGATGAGAAAGAATATTTATACTATAACATGACAAATATGGATTGTAAAATATTGTGACTTCTCCAAAATTATAAATCAATTGCAAACTTCAATATTAAGTTTTTCCGAATATATTTTTCTTCATAATGTCAAGTGAACATTGAGATAAAAGTATAATGCGAGTGTTGCCAAGGAATAATTTGAGAAAGTGTTCTAACCACGGATAACGTAGACGTTTATATACAGATCACATGAAATATTTTTACACCATAAAAGAGTACCTACAGTAAAACACGGTTAATTTGAAATTCACTGTAAATCGAAAAATTCACTAAAATTCATGAAATCTATAACGATTTTCATTAATTCGATCAATGAACCATAATAGTGGCCACTGATCTTATCTGAAAGAAATTGTATCGGAAATGAAAACAGGGTTTTACTGTACTCTTTTATGGTGTGAAAATATTTCATGTGATCATTAAATTTCAATGCTGATTTGCATGGTGAGAAAAATAGGGCATCATAGTGACGACGCGGATGTTTTTCCCACAAAGTTTACCGATTGTGATTATTCATGCTTAGATCCCTAATATGCTCTAAATTCGGCACTCCCCCTCGACATTGAATTTGATGCACATCAATTAGTTTGATGTTATAATTCCAGAGCTTCAATCAATACGGACCGTTCAAAGTGGAGCCAGCTGCTGGCTAACACAGAGAAAGGGATGGCGGCACAGGCAGCTGAAGTCCTCATGCTGCAGACTCGCATCCAGCGTTCCGTTGAGGAGGCTGGAGTGCAGCGACAACAGATTCATCAGGTATCTTATCAAAAATCATTCTTCTTGTGCCATCCCCTATTAGAGGTCGGCCACATTTACATTGTTGACTGCTACCCGGAACAATTTGGTGGAACTGCAATCGTATCTCTGTAGATCTTTCCCTTCCATAATGAACTGGGGAATGTTGTCCGTTTGTCCACTTAAATGATCATGACAATCAGAAGGATGTTGGTAATATCGATGCTCCTATACTATTTCAGACTGGAAAGGGTCATTGCGGAACAATATCCTGTAGTATATTTTATTTAGCTATCCAATTCGAAGTTGTAAGAATTATTTTTTCTCCTCTTCATTCTGTCTCGTCTTACATGCTTTATGCCTGTGAATATATCGTCGGTGTTTTGTAAAAAGGGCGAATTAACCAAAATGCTACTTTACAGGAGGAGGATTTTTAACTTTTGACATTTATTTGTTTTTTACCTGTAGATTATTATAAATATCTAACAAGTTTATAATTAAGCTTAGAAAGAATACTGTCATTATAATAGGTGTTATTATATAATATTTTAAAAGGCCTAATATGTCAAATTTGCATTTTATTTCGTAATTTTAATTAATTTAATTTTAGTCGATTATCGTTTTTAAGTACTTTCCTGTGGAGATAAAAATTCGCCGTTTTTACACAACAAAGCTAGTGGGGTACATATTGTATTTTCATTAAAATCTCGATTTCGCCAAAATAGTTGATTCGCCCTTTTTACAAAACACCGACGATATTTTTTTGATTTCTCTGGCCAGTTTATACTGCCTTTCCTCTAAAGAATTCTATGTACAAATAGTCGATGATCATTTCTGTTTGTTTTCATTGTGCGTAGTATTAATGGAGATGTTTTTGTTGTTCCACAGCTTCAAGCTAAATTGGCTTCAGAAGGTGAATTTGCAGCCCAAAAATCACAGATGGAAATGCATATCCAGTCACTGTCAGAGGTTAGTTTATAGTATGTGACATTCATTTTGCAAAAAAAAAAAAAAGCTCCAGATTAACGTCTCGCATCTATGTTCTGCAAATCATCACTGTCAAAAATGGGAGGAGTATTCTACACGCAAGAGTAAATAGTCCCAGTATATTACAATAATTTTTGAATCATCGATCTAATTTCGAAGCGAATCTAAAAACAAGACGGTGATATCAATAGATAAACATTATTACAAAATAGTGGGTATAAAAAAATTATATTTTATCATATTCCTAAGATGTTTGTTAAAATAATTAGTGTGTCGAAACTTTGACTTTTTTGTGTTTCTCTTAACCAAAAATGGTAATGATGTGCTTAATGTTTTTGCATCTTCTAAGAGTGATATCTGTCATGACATAAAATTGGTTTAAATAAATAATTGCAGGCTCAATTAGCGATGTCAAATACGGTGGAGGACCTAAAGGCGCAGTTGAATGAAGCCGAGATGTCAAAAGTGGCCCTCTCTAATGATCTGCACCTCGCAAACAGTCAAATCCTCGCTGCCAATCATCAGACTTCCGACTTGGCCAGGAAACTTGAGGTCAGTTATACTTCCGCACAAATTTTATTAACATTTAAACAATTTGGATTTTTATATTATACTGTTAACATAATAACTTTTGTTGCCGATTAATAGAAACATTTTTTGCTAATGATATACTTAATAATTTCAGGATGCGCAACAAATGTACACACAATTGGAAGGCGATAGACTTAATGCTGTGAGATCTGAACAATTTGTCAAGCAGGAATTGCATCAGGCAAATGAAAGACTGAAAGGTACAAATTTAACTGTCATATCTTCATTTGTAACAATTGCTACCATAGGGCCTGATGTCAAATTTTTATATCAGAAGATTGGTTCTTCTGATGGTAGAAATTATTTTCGTAAGAGCTTATATAAATTAATCGATTATGTCGTGTTGCAGGATTGGAAGTGGCACAGTCGGAGATTAAAAATTTAAACGTCAACTCACTTCAGCAGACACTGAAGCACGAAAAGCGCTTCGAAGAGCTGGATAGACAAAATCAACAAGTATGCTCCTCATCATATAGTTAAACATTTTCCACTTGAAAGTTTATAGAATTGTCATTTTATACCAATCATATTATTTGTCTTGATTCCGGATGATATGTTTACTAATTATAATTGGCAGCTTTATTCAGTGTACCCACAGCGAGTTCAATCTACCGCGCTGAGATTAGCGAGTTATCGCATTGGCGAGGGGTGGAGGTAGGCTGTTAAGATTCGACATAAATAGTGAACTCTAAACTTTGTCAGTCATATTTATTTGTTTTCATTGAACTAAGAATACATTTGCAGATGGTGCTGTTGGTTTTTAAAATTCAATTCAACCCTGCCTAAACACCAAACCGTAATAGTTTGGGTATGCTATGCACGATCCGACAAACACAGTGCACACATTTTCAGTCATACTTATTTATTTTCATGGTGAAACGATTATTTTTTGACTATTATCTACTATGGCTTGAATTAGGCAGGGTTCAATTGAATTTTTAAAAACTAACAAATACGTTAGACTGACAAAGTTCAGTGTGCACTATTTGTAACTCCACCTTTCGCCACTGGGTTATTGGCTTGGTTACTCAAAGCAACTTGAATCTGCGGCGTGGTAATTATCGCAAGGTAATCTACCAATCTCACAACAGGGTAAATTAGTTGCGCAACTTCTTGCGATGGTTTTCAGATGACCGCTCATTTAAAAATACCTATTCTCTGATATAACGAGTACCACTTATAACGAGCAAATTCAGTCCGTCCCATCTTCCTCGTAATAACCAAGTTCGACTGTATTTATAATAATATTTGTTGAATACCCAAATATTAATTATTTGTCTATGTTTAATTTTAATGTCTATTACTTTTAATCTGTGTTACAGTTAACAAAAGAGCTTAGTGCAGTGAAGACAGAACGAGATGATCTAAGTAGCAGTGTAAAGAATCTGAAAGAAGAGTTGGCATCACAACCTACCCCTAATGGAACCACAACTCCTACAGATAATGTATAAATTACACTATAATTTGACTATAACAGTAATGTTAATTCTTTTGGAACTACATTAAAACCCCATAAATTCAAATTACGAAATACAAATGTACCTATGTCAAAAAAACAGTAAAATTTTAAAAAGTGTTTTTTATTGAAGTGTTGTAACATTGTTTCCGTTTCCGATATAGTTTCCATCAGTGGTGCCTATTATGGTTCATTCAATTAATGGAAATCGCTATATATGTACTTAAATAAATTTTATGAATTTTAGCTAATGTTTAACAATTTTAAAAACAATATGTTTAATTGCGAAACCAAGTATTCGAACATGGGACCCACAATATTATAAGCCAACGCGTATATCGCTCGGCCACGATCATATCGGCAGATCGTGAGAGTAAACCAAATGATGAAGTGTAACGAGCGACATTTTCATTTATTAATTTGACAGACGGATATTAGACACTACTGCTCTATGACATTCTGAGGAAATGCGATTTCTCAATACTATCATCGATGATTTGTATTTGTTAATCGTGAAAACAAAATGATCATGAAAAAGAGAGAGAAGTTGTCCGTAAATCTTGACATTTCATGGTATATCTGTTAGGTTCCAAACAGTTGTCATTTTTTAGTTTTCTTTGCAAATTCTAAATGACATCAAAGAGGGTGACTAAAATCAATTTCATTCACTGATTTACTACACTATAATGTCCACATCTTGTCATGGTTATTTATGGAATTAAAATTCATTATGCTCTGTCTACAGACGTATACCATGTTATTAGGGGTAGGATCGGTTGTATCGGACAGCAAAATGAAGGAAACCGATATAGCTACACTTCTGAATTATTTTACCAAATTGAATTCAACCAAGAACTTCCATCACTATATAATATTGTAATTTACCAAAATCTTTTGTGTTGTTTCAGAATGATAGTGTAAATACAGAAAAGGCTGTAGCTGCAGCGTGTAAAGAATTAGAAGAAAAACATTCACAACAGTTGGACAACCTGCAGAAACAGCTCGACCAACATAGAGATAAGAATAATGTAAGAATACCAACACAATATGTAATAATTTCCTAATAGATTTGTTACTTGTAGCCGTTTCCCATCTTAACAATGTTGTGATCAATCTGAATAGATTTGTTACTTGTAGCCGTTTCCCATCTTAACAATGTTGTGATCAATCTGAATAGATTTGTTACTTGTAGCCGTTTCCCATCTTAACAATGTTGTGATCAATCTGAATAGATTTGTTACTTGTAGCCGTTTCCCATCTTAACAATGTTGTGATCAATCTGAATAGATTTGTTACTTGTAGCCGTTTCCCATCTTAACAATGTTGTGATCAATCTGAATAGATTTGTTACTTGTAGCCGTTTCCCATCTTAACAATGTTGTGATCAATCTGAATAGATTTGTTACTTGTAGCCGTTTCCCATCTTAACAATGTTGTGATCAATCTGAATAGATTTGTTACTTGTAGCCGTTTCCCATCTTAACAATGTTGTGATCAATCTGAATAGATTTGTTACTTGTAGCCGTTTCCCATCTTAACAATGTTGTGATCAATCTGAATAGATTTGTTACTTGTAGCCGTTTCCCATCTTAACAATGTTGTGATCAATCTGAATAGATTTGTTACTTGTAGCCGTTTCCCATCTTAACAATGTTGTGATCAATCTGAATAGATTTGTTACTTGTAGCCGTTTCCCATCTTAACAATGTTGTGATCAATCTGAAAGTAATACAATACCATTTCCTATGTGAATAAAAAGTGTGTATAATTATTTTATTTCTGAAATCATTCTTTTATAAACTGCTATTTGAATTTAAATTGACATAAGTTCTGTACTATTCCATAGGGGTCTATTTAATAACTCAGGTTTCCGCCTTTCGGCATCTTCAGGCTCCATGATATGAATATGCATAGAGCCTGGTGATTCAACAAATTGAATTTAAATTCAAGTATTGTCAAGTACCCTTAGAGGTAGCCCTTAGGTATTAATTTTCTATTTGAATATCATAGATATGTTTCATGTGACGTTTTCTCTTTAAGTATATATTCCTGATTCACAATATATTTTAAGCGAACTCGATGTATTAGGTTTTCTTCTAAATATCGTAACGATATTGTCATGACAGTTTTCTAGCAATAGTTTTCAGAGTTAGAATATACATATTATAAATGTGGTAGTTTATCTCTTATGCCTTACAGCGTGTCCTGTCTAGTCTTGTATTGTTAATAGTAATTTTCAGGCATTGTCGATTGAACGGATACTGTATTACTTAAGTTAGGAAAACTTAGTGAAAGATCTAATAGATGAAATGAGTGCGGAGACTAATTTTCCCTTATGATTAACCCCTTCTATATTGTTTATTTTTTATTTTGCCCACAACCCTTTCGTGTTTGATTAAAATTGAATGGGGGACCGCAGGACCTTATAAGAAGGAACTGGAAAGTGATGGAAGAGCTAACGGCCGAGAAGAAAAACCAGCTAAACAACAAACCGCAGAAGCCCCACGATGACAGTAGTCTTAGAGTAAGTTTATTTTGGTTGCGAGTGAATAGATTTTGCAAAACGGTACCAATTCACAAATGTCAAATAAAATATAGAATGAGTATTTTTAGATCAAGCAATATTTTATATTGCTTCAGACATTCATAGTTATTTGTATTTTGTTAATGAACTGTCATCGTGCATTCCTCCTTCTTTACTCAACGTTCGGATTCGTTGCAGAAGCCATTCTCAAAGGATAATGTGGTACACTACTGTTAGGGGTATAAATCCGTATGCCACTTTAACCCCCGTTTCACTTGCAACTAATATTACCAAGCGATATAAAGTGTCCATTTTCACGTCAGCGAACAATGGTCATGTGGTAGAACTGTTTTCAGTGTCGAAAGATGCCATACATGAGTGCATAGTTTGGCACAAGCTAGATGCCTATGCCATGATACCCGCGCGGCTTATGCGTCGGCCTATCGCGTCGTGGGTCTGGCAAGTACACATATTGTTTTTCAATTTGTGTATGAGTCAGAGTATGGATCGAATTGGTTGAGCAAGTGGCTGACATCCATTTCTCATGAAAACAAAAATCTGTTAATACAAACCTCCACTCTGTGAAGGCCCATATAATCTTATTAGGATCGAACATGGTCGGATCAGAGATACCTATTCCATAATGCTAGATTTGACAAGAAAAAGCTATATTGGCAATTGGACACTTAGAGTGGCATTCTAATTTCCACAATTTACCACATTGTCTTTTGAGAAATGGCATTCTGCATCGAGAGCAGGAAACGACGAGATAATAAAGGAAAGAAGAAATACACTATGACAGCCTAATACAATAAACTATCATTTTCACAAAAATAATTAATCGAGTACATATTATATATTATAACGTTTTGTTTTCTCTTAAATATTTAAGGAATTACTTCATTTAATACACTGATTTAATTTTTGGCTTTTAAAATTGTTATTTAATTTAATGGTCCTGCTAGTACATAACAATTATAAAATAAAAAGCTACCATTTTTTTTTTTATAATATGTCACTTTGCAAACATAGCTCATTCCAAATGTGTTTACTTATCGTAATATAAGTGTCATCAATTGGAACCTTTCTGTAAAACTGTTCAAGTAGTATGTAATAACATTCTTGGTTGAACACGCTTCTTTGTACCCACCCCATTGCACGAAAATAAAATGTCTTACCCTCATATGTAATAACCTGTCAGTATTTGTTATGTCCCTTGTATGTACATATCTATGCTCTCATATTATTTGTATAATATATGTTTCTTTACTATTATTTCAATATTTATAAAGTTATGAATTAAAATTATGTATTGTCTTGGAATGGTAAAGTACAAGAGCAAAATTCTCAGTATTATGTAAATGTATCTTTAAACAGTGTGACTTTTACAGTATTGAAGTTAGAAATTTGGCGTGTGGTTGGTCGTGTCGCACTTACGAACTCAACACGATTGCAACGTGAAGACTTTATTAATTTTATTGATGTAATTTTGTTGACATTCACGCATGTAACTTAATGTACCAACGCGTTACGAACGACAGTTAGAAAAAGCATCTGTTGACATTTTCAACATAGTCGGAGGGCGCTCAGCATTACTGTCACATTCGTATAATTCAAAAAGTCACCGTGTCGAAATGCACAGACTTTGCAGCGATCAGTTATTCACTTCCATTTTGAAGTCCAAGAAAGTGACCAATTACAATGGAATAAACTATTGTATGAGATTTCATTATTATGGTTACACCTTCCACAAGCCTGCATTAATTCAAATTAAAGTGCTGGATTTAATGAGTCTCCAAAGATGTTAAAAAAATGTACATAATTATCAAATAAAAAGCAAGTCTTTGCATTGCAGATTGATTTGTAGCCGTCATCGCACTGAGATAAAAACACCTCTCCTTCATTCCATTAAAGTTTATTTCATAAAATGAACCATTATTATCTACATGAATAATCACAAGTAATCAAAGGAGACAGCAAACAGGCCGCTATTTTGTTTTTTATTAACAAACAGTTCATTAAATCCGGAGAGTATTCATTTTCCTCTGTTACTACATGTGGAATCACATATTATACAAAAAGTTTCTCAGATATAGTCATCCAAAAACTCTTGATTGAGCAGTTGCTTAAGTGTGTGTCTCTTTATTGCAGGAGGCCATGACGAAGGCATGCGTGGAAGAACAGCGGCAGACCAAAGAAGTGCTGGAGAGGCTGTTCCCACAAGTGAGCGTCCACTCGGTCCACTCGCCCGCCACCCACAAGGAATGGTTACATTCCTTCTCGGAGAAGGCGGCCGCTGTCTTGAGCGCCTCTGCCTCTGCCGCAGCCAAGGTGGCCGCCGCTCCCCCGCCCCAACCTCCCAAGCGTAACGATCACGAACTAGACAAACTCAAGATCGAGAAGACACAACTTCAGACCCTGGTGGACCAATATAAGACCATCATTGTCGATACGGTAAACAGTTTTACTTTATAACAAATTCTCAATTAATTATAGAGTCCAAATTACATTGAACGTTACAGCTAGAGTCTCCATACCTGTGTGTTGACGAAACATATCCTGTTTTATTACATGGTGAAGGATTACTTCAATGTCTCTGTCTTAACCGCATCTATCTATTATGTACTTGAATAATCACACGCTGTGATGGGACCTTTCAAATACTGTTTTTTTTTTATAGGAGGGTGCCCTGAGTCGACTTCAAAATAATGTCACAGTACAGGAGCAGAGATGGGATAAGCAGCTAACAGAGAAAGAAGAAGAATTAGATAACCTTAAAAAACATTATAGTGTACAAGTGAGTTCACATTTCATTTTATATTAACTAAATCAGTCAATGCAATCTTTTTAAATTTAATGTTAAACACCATTCAGATCCAAACTATTTATCCAGCAATATCAATCAACCAATTAAAGTGCTATGTTTTACTGTTTAATCGAATGGTGTGAAATTCTATACCGCAACTTTTACAATGTGGGAATATTAGGAGGTTCAACTTTTTAACTATGTTGGAGAAAGTTAAAATACCATAGATCGATTGAAAATAGTTTTATTTTTAATATGCCATTTCCGCTGACATGAAGCGTCATCCAAATTGTCTGTTATGAAAAAATAACACCAGTTGTTTCAACGTTGTGCTTTTATTTCGTCACAATAGAAACACTACATCTGTTTATTTAACTTAATCTGAAGCTGGAAGTCTGAAATTTATTAACGAACAAATAATTATTGCGCAGTGTCAATCTTAAATATGTATGTTTTTAGATGCAAGAAAAAATGGATTCATTGCATGGTGTCGAGGAATTGCTAGAACAAGAACGTAAACTTCGAGCAAGTCACGAAGGAAATAGAAGCAAACCCTTCTTCGGTGGAGGCATGGGCGATATGGAAAAATTAATAGAGGTAATAAATGAGACGACTTTTTTATTTTCATAATTCGAAATTTGGTGTAATTCCGATGAACAAATTTTAAGTTCATAAAATATTTTCATAGTAGGCTACGAATACCTAATTAATTCTTCATCAACAGATGCCAAACTCGAATTCTGAACGGCTTCAAACACCTCGCTTTTTCGATTGCTAATTATGTTTGTTTTGTATTCAGGAAAATGCCCGCCTTACGGAGGAAATACGCCGTCTTGAGAATACATACCGCCAATCACTCAACGGCCCCTCACAGGTAGGTCAACAGAACCACCACCATTAACATAACACTACTGTGATATATCTAATTCAATTACAATCATTTAAAAATCGAACCAAAATAATATCAGTTTACATTCTGATTGATTCGGTAAATTGTTTATGAATATATCTTCACTGTTCTGGCAGAAGACACTAATTCGAAAAAATGACATATTGAGTTAGTTATACCAAAATGTTCCTTAGTTCAAACTTTACCGTCTGGAAACCTTCTTAATAAATAAACAGTCTTTATTTTAAAGTCATCCTTTTTACGATTACTTGATTAACTCACATGATGGACCATTTCAATCTGCCATAACAGAGACAATATATAATACGGTAATATTGCCTTTAATATTTTCGTAAAAGCTTGTCTCTTTCTGTAAGACTGTATTTCGAGGCTATATATTATTCGTCTCATAAATCATTATTTAAATTTAGCATAATAAATACTTAGTTAATTATTATTAGAAACTATACAATTTACCTAATTACAATGAAATCATATCGTCTCTATGGCAGTGGTGAAGAATGAGATTTGGAAGTAGTAGTGAATAGGTAGATACGCTTGTCAGTCATACTTACGGGAGTTAATAATAATATGATATTACTATGTACTGATGAATAGGTACCCCTTAATGCCAACATAGAATTGAGAGAATAGATGGCGTTAGTTAGTTTTTAAAATTTTATTAAACTTTGAACAAAACATATGATTCAACGCCGTAGAAAAAAACTTGTTTGAAATGATCCAATTTTCAATTATTTACTTAACCTTTCCTATGCCTCACGATATTAGTATGGCAATATCTATAACGACACACATTGAATGTAGAGCGATTAATTTATGACTTAGTATTTCATAATCATTTATTCAAACAGATGTCACTGTTTAATTTTTTGATTATGCAAATCAATCGATGGTGGCTAGTAATTTGAGTTTAAAGTCTGATGAGGTAACTCGCGAAATTTGTATGTGTGGCCTGTTGATCAGGCAGAAGTTGCCAATCTGTTACAATAATTAGCTGGTAGATGTCACGATATTCTATACTAAAACATGATACATTTACATACGGATTATTATAGCCTTTTTACGAGTATTGGTGATAAATATATGACACAGCGTATCTGTAGGTAGATATATTGCGACAACTATTACATCATTGAAACAATTTTGAAAACCTCAGAACCATACATAATATTAGAAAAAAAGTTTGACTGAGTGGGATTCGAACTCACGTCTTTCACTTTCCGGGGTGCTTTCGCCTCTAAGCTATCGATCCGTCTATGATTCATGTGAATTATTTCTTATATTTACGTTTAAACTGAGCTACTTTGAGGTACTTCACTTTTTAAAACCTTACGTATATCAGTATTCAATAAAAAAATAATCATTACATTATTATTAAGGTAAGCTTTAAATAATTGCCTATAGTAAGGAGCCCTCACCACTGCCCTATGGAGTAAAATTATTTTAAGAGAAAGATATACTGAGACCTCTTTAACAATGCTCATCCCCTGTTAAACAAGTTGTAGTTAATGTTAGTTCGACAAACAAATATTATGACCGAATGAGCATTCTTAGAGCACTCACAGTGTATCCATTGTGTACGTCAAATAATTTAGTAAGATATTATCACATGACTTAAATATTCTTTATCTATCTTACAATAATTAAAATTTTCTTATATCATAAATTGTATTTTCTGAAATAACTGGATCACTTATAAATTTTCATTGCTGGCATGGTATGGTCATCATTTCAGATAATGTTTTTATTTGCAAAATTACAATAATCAATTACTAGTACCTATTCATAACGTAACATAATATAACATAACCTCTATAAAATAAAAACATTACAATATACATAACTAATAATTGTTAAATTCGTGCTCATGCTCATGCTCATTAAAAACAATGACTTTGTGATATAAATACATTATTCACTAAACCGATAAATACCCAGTTGTCAATTATTTGCAGAAGTTTAAAAAAAATGTAAAAAAAACTGTATTTATTGACAACGTCAATGAAGGCATTTAGCGTTAACTTTTTTAAGTCCTGCACCATGTATGGCCTCATTCAACTTTTGGAAGCACAAGAAGGAAAACTTCTTTGGTGCCAAAGGAAAGGGAAGATCGTTATTTGATTTGTTCCTTTTCTCCTTTGTGCATAAATGCATTATGGTTAATTTTTCAGACATGTGCCCCTTTTTCTTTCGCACCCAGAATTAATATCTTAGTTTACATATCAAATGAAAAATTAAATTCTACAAAAATTGACAACCAAAAAACATCATACTTTTTAATCATATTAATTTTAAAACTACTCATCCAAACATCTCTATTCTTGTCTCCATTGTCAGGCATATAATTAAAACCCTGGCTCTATTTTCCGTGTTCTTTTCTGTTTAATTAACGTGGCGATTATTTGACAGTTGCCCCCTAAACAAACAGCGTTTGAGCGTAAAGCAAGCAAAAAGCGACGTTCGATCGCAGGTAAACAAACACCATGAGGGGCCACGGAGTGGTCTCATATTTATTTGGTCTGCATCTCGGGGACATTCGTCTAACACTCACGCGGGTTAACCGGGGTCGTCTCTGCTCACAACATTATACGTTATATATTGCTTGACATTTCAACCTTTATTGTCATCCGAGCTTGTTCATCGTGCATTTGGACTTGTGGACAAATTAAATTAATTATAAAATTTTACCTGGGGAATGAACTCATCATCAAACTATGCTAATGTCAAAATTACTAATTCTTCTCAAAATGTATGTCAGTCTATCTTGTAAAACACATACATACAATCATAAATCACATTTTCATTGAATAAGCTAGTACAGGAGAATCTCACTAATCCGACAATATAAAACCCTATTTTATGTATGTCCACAACAGGAATGTCCAACTTCAAGTAAGCTGTGATCTACTATTCAATATTAAAACTAGCAGTGATCTGCTACTCTTTTCCATTCTAATCTTCAACAAACAAATTATTATTGGCTAAGAGCACTGAAGTGTTCAAAATTAAACAACGCCTTACCGTCACAAAGAAATACTCCAAATACCATTCTCCACATAAATAATGTATTGGTTTTCTGCAAAGAAAGAGCCCACGGCGTGGCGGTAAGAGGAAACAATGCCTCGGTTTAAAATGCGGGGATTCATATATCGTCTCTGTTCTGGCAGAACACACTAACTGAAGAATACTAGTTTTGAGTAATTTGACTTTGAAGTTGTTAAAATGTTTGAAATGGTCTATCATGTGAGTTTATTAAGTAATCGTAAAAAGGATGACTTTAAAATAAAGACTGTTTATTTATTAAGAAGGTTGCCAGACGGTAAAGTTTGAAATAAGGAACATTTTGGTATAACTAACTCCTCAATATGTCATTTTTTCGAATTAGTGTCTTCTGCCAGAACAGTGACGATATTTTCTTTCTCTCATTTGTGTAACAGGCCGTGAGTGATGCAATACGAATTAAGCGATATGATGATCTAACACTGGCTCCCTCATAGTTAACTTGAAAATTATTTCCAATTAAGAATGTCTCAGAAATGAATAAATAGGAACGATTACCTCTACAAAATCTCTATCGACGAGTTGGACATGCCTGGTATAAAGCATATTATGGAAAAATAAAACATAAAATATTCTGTCAATGAAGGTTGAAATTGTTAATCATTTTCTAAACAACTGGTTGCTGTGATCATATAACATGCTTTTGAGCGGATTTTTTTTTTTGTAAATATTTTTATTGAGTAAGCAAGAGTATAACATGCCACCTATGTTGACATTGTGCAGTTGGTGAATGCCAAAATTGAAGAGGGTTGGATAAATCTGTATGTTATGTCATTATTTCCATAGTGTTTAAACCAATTTTACTTTCAATACAATATATTTATTTTGTCTGGTTTTTTTTTTGTAATTTTTTGGGTAGCACAATGTAACAGCACGACTAATGAATTACTGTTAATTTTGTTGAATTAAATAAATCTATCATCCGGCTGCCTAAAATGTGTCGGAAAAATAATTGCTTTCCATGAAGTGCTTGGCTTGTCGTACGTATGTACATACATACGTACGTGGCTTATAATGGGAATACATGATTGGCAGTGAGTTATATATTATTTGGCGCTAAAAATTGTAATTTGAATTAATTCTTAGTGTAAATACTACTATTTATTCGATTCGTAAAGTAAAGACACTAACATAATATAATTACATGTAAATAATATTATATTTTGATTGTATTTGGTTCCGTATATAATAATTATTTTTGAGAATCGTATACGGCCCAGAATTGATTGTAAATTATAATTTTATAATTGTCCAGCACTATCAGTTAATCAAATACATACACAAATAGCAATTTGTTTATAATAAAATGGTATTCATTTTAATATTATACGTAGTCTATTCGCCGTAAGAAGTCAGACAGCTAAATCAAACATGCTGTTCCTGTCTTTTAATCACTTGTTTTTCTTAATTGATATTATTATCAGAACACAGCTCAAGAACAAACACTACAAATGAAAAATATAAACTGTTAAAATTAAAATGGCGCCGACGCTTGTAAAATGTTACATCGTATTGACAATTGTTGATATTAGATACCATGTGGTGCGTCGCTAAAGTCTATTGACCACAGCGCAAAAGAAATGTGAAAGCGGAACAGCTTGTATATATTCCACTTATATGCCATCCTAATTCAGACCGAGTAACACAGTTTAATATTCCTTTTGTAACGAACGGTGGATGATTTTTTTATAATACTGGCAATAATTATAAGTCTTTAATTGATAATAAAGGTCGGTTAATATTCGTCGCTTGAATTTTATGTTGATTGCCTGGGAAGTTATCTGTGTTGTCAAGCTTTACAGTGAAACAACAAACTAAACTGCTTTCAATATTTATGTTTTATTTAGCTAATGTGTTAATATTTTATACCTAACTAAAGCAATACATACCATATTTTTTTTACTTATGATGCGGTTATTTGGTTAAAGTAGTTTTGTCACAAATGACCGATTTAAGTAAGTAGCTACACATTGGTGCACGGTTTTCCAGTTTTTATTGATTGCGCATTTTTAATAGACTGTTTTTGTGTTGCAGGATGGTTCCGTAGAAAAATAACATTTAGAAGAAAGATACCGAAGGAAGCGCGAGCCACGGATCGGGACGGGGAAAGGGTGGAAGAGGGAGTTAGGGGGGAGCGGCCGCGGCCGGACGGCCACAGCTCCGGCCGGAGATCCTCCTCTCCGTCATTTCAATGTGCCAGCAGTAAAACTTTATAGCAAGACATTTCTCTGTTACAGATAACCAAAGTTGCAAGTGCTGGACCCAAGTAAATACTGTCATTATAAAAGAAACTAAAATCTTACAAACGGAGTCTTTATTCATTTGTTTTCTCTGCCTGAGAAATTTGTGATGATACATCTGTTATGTGTGCCACTCGTTGGATACGTTTGAGAGCTTTATTCACAAACTCTAATAAAAGTCTGTCCGGTATGAAAGCAATAATAACCATTGCAAAGAAAGACGTAAATAAGGACACGACTCTCCAAAACAACATTGGGAACACATGGCTATAAAAGTTGTTAACTTCACTTTTACAACACAAGTTTGTAACAATTTTTAAAGCTCTACGTGTAGGCAAATAGTCTATTAAATTAAACAAATCTCAGCTTCTAATTAATCTTCATACACAAGTTTCCAAAAACAAAAACACAAGTAACAAAATGTGTAGACTCCGCTCGAAACCAATTACAATGACGAGAAATGATGTCATGTGTCACGTGACCTAAGTTTCTTTAGTACATTCATGTGTGATTTTACAACATTAAATTCTTTGTTATCTTGATTACACAGTAGCTACAGAGGTTGTCTTGTTGTTTCTTGAAACTATGTATATAAGTTGCCATTTTTTGAATTTACGTGACTCATTCTCAGTCAGTGGTAGACACAATATAACAGAGTGGTAACAAAAAAATGTTTCTTTTTTTGTTGAGAATATAAAGAAATCTATGTTGAAAATTGATCTGTATCTTGATGATATATTATTGACCTGTTTTTCAGACTGATATCTACCGAGACATTTTTTTTGTAAGAATAACAGAATAAAATTATTTTAAAGCTCTGCTGACGAGTGGCAAAAGATCACATTGCAAAACTTCTTTGAATAATGATAAGTTGAAGACATCATTGCGTTACTTGTTTACACAGCGGTTGTGGTTCGTACCAAAGCTATACTTCTGCATTTAAATGTATCACACTCGTCCTATGTAATATCCATGGTTCCTTAATCGCTGAGCAAACAGTTTCCTTCATTTTATTGTACTGGATGTTTAACTTAACAAAAGTATATTGTATGTACTTCATTTCCACGAATCAAAAGACATTTTCTAACAATCCACACTACTGCCATGTTTTTTTTTTAAATCATTCATTGTTATTTTTTTGTGAATTTTTCCATTGTTTATTGTTACAAGACTGAAAGAAAATAATACTGTGCATGTTCTAAATATTGCGTTTACATCGGACACTTCTGTCTGAGTATCAATAATTGTTGGATACACAAAATAGCAACACCTCCTTACACACATCGGCATACTGTAGGGACAGAAAATGTATTACATTTTTTTTTAATATTGTCGTTTCCAATCTCATTAAATAATTATTGATCACTGCAACTAATAAGTGAATACATACCCTTTTTTTAAATCTAACAGTAACGTGTCATCTTATAATGTTGTGAATCTCAAATCTGACGAATCCACATCATTGTTTTTCATTGTATGTTTTGAGTCGGTCTCCACTCTGTGGAGGCCCATAATATGATCCCTTTAGGATCAAACATGGTGATGCAATGTAATTAATTTTGTCAGCCAATTCGTATGAATTTGCTGATAATAGATTTTATAATGGCTACCTAGAAATAGGTGTTGATGACTCAAAAAATATTTAATGCAAATAATGAAAGAATGATAACATAATAATGTTATTGTAATAATTCTAATTCATTTTTATAGCTTCAGTTAAAGGATATTATGTCATTTATAAACGATATGTATCAGACATTCAACATATTACAATATTCTAATAATACTTACAGATGAAAGTGTCGAATGAAAACGCAGATTAAAAATTTATTTTCCATCTTTTTAATGTGACAAAAGATTGGATCTGTAATAAATTTTAGGATTAATCTCACCTGAGTAATATTTTCATGTATTTTTATTTCATGTGTTGATTATATGTAACCGAATTATATATATTATATTATGTGTGTGTTTCTTTCCCTCGTTATCATAATTTTACATTTTTTTTCTTGTTCAATGTTATCTTTTTATACACCTAGAATTAGGCCCTCAAGAATTCCACTTTTCATTTATTTAAACATTAGATGAAAATCAGATTTATTATGCGAGATATTATTTCATAATATTTAACTAGGCAAA
Organism: Rhyacophila brunnea; assembly: GCF_057557595.1. Classification (NCBI taxonomy): domain Eukaryota; kingdom Metazoa; phylum Arthropoda; class Insecta; order Trichoptera; family Rhyacophilidae; genus Rhyacophila; species Rhyacophila brunnea. Next base: position 21,119,299 of record NW_028232860.1, read on the forward strand.
TTGTCAAAATGGTAGATGCTAAATTTAGTCGGTCCAGCGATGCAAAAGTGTTGTTTAAATATTATGTACACTAATAAAATGACGTACTCAGTATTTAGGAGAAAAATATGTATGTTTATGTGAGGCCTAGTTTGAACTAATTGTAATGTTAAAAGTCGTAAATGATTTGATGGTTAAATGAGCACAACTTCAATATGTAATGTCGGCAACATGGAGGAATAATAAGAAGAATCTTTAAAACTCTCTGCACTTACATGATCTTCAATGTATTAACAATTTATTAGATGTCAGAATAATGATCTACATAATATTGTGATTTATAAATCTATAGATGGAGAGTTATAAAAAAGAAAAAACAATTTAATATGAACCAATACAAATAAGCCAGGTGCTTTTGTCACAACAATAATGTTAACAATTTATAATAGGGTTATATTCTACGTGGATTTCGAGTTTGGGTCATACTTTATTGGACCGATAATGCGGTGACATTAAAGAGATAATTATTTCAACGCCATCTCTATTATTCCTCCACCGTTCTTAGTTATTAATTTTATTTTTTACTCATTGTAATACTGCTTGAAATGTTTTCATCATACGCTATTATCATTTCTTCGTTGATTTTCTTTTATGGTGCTTTACTATGACGGCTACACGTAATAATATTATTAACAATATCGTTTTAAGAAAGCAATTATAATTATTGTTTATTTACTCCTTATCATGGATGATACTATCAAAATATACATAAATACTAGGCTGTAGCAATATCTTTTAAAGCTTTATAGATTATTCGTAATTAGTTCACAATTGAATAAGTTATCCCTCATTCGTTAGCGATGTAACACAATAAATATTATGAGTTGAACGCTTTCACACGATTTGAGAATGTTATAAATAATTATTCCAATCGTTAATATTCTTGATACTTGTTTAGTTTAATGGCGCGCTGGTGTTTACAACGACCTCATGCCATCCCAAATAGCCTAATATATTTTAAAAAAATTGTAAAATTGACTTTTACTTTTGGTTAAAAAAAAAATTTTATGACAAGTTCGAAAAGGACTTGATTGAACTGTTTTGACTGTTGAATTAAGGTTATTTCATTCCCACAAATTAATATTTGTTATATTGTTTTAAATCAATTCTGTTTGATACAAGAATCCTCAGATTTATTTCACTTTACTGCCAGTGTGGAATATCGTTTTACTTCAATACTTAATGTTTTTAAGTAAACATTGAAATAGGTTTTGCATTTTTACGCAGAGCACAAAACTATACTTACGGTGATTCATCGGTGGTGTTGTCACTATTCACTTGGTCTTTGATTAAAGCGGCGCAGTTGAACTAAACGAGTGTAATTTTTATTTTTAAAGGAAACATGTTTACGAAAACTTTGTTCGATTAAGTTGTGACTATGTTTAGTATTTCTATTGTGAAGTTATGATAAATAATTATTATCACTCCTGAGTTGTATGTACGTACAGTGTACATTCTATTACGGAGCTTATATTTTTAGACAAATCATATAAACGGGAATTAAAGGTTATTAGTCGCTTTTTGGTTTATAATAAACAACTTGCAGAAAATGATATCCTTTGATCAATTATTATTTAGTTCGATCCACTATTTTACATCAGACATCGGATTATAGAGACATTTACAATAAATATATTAATAAAAATAAAAGATTTTAATAAAAAAAATATTGTTTTATTATGATTATCAATACAATCTAAATATACCCTGTTACATTCTTCTGTACCCTATACTATTATATACAGTAGAAAATCAAATGAAAGATGAGAAAATCTTCTATAGAGATGGAGCCTAAACATTACATGAAATTTAAGCAAAAACTGAACCCCTTGTCAACTGATTGTCTATCCCTTCAATAATTTAAAATCATGGTTTCATTGTATGTATATGTTACGCCAAATGTGCGAAATTGACTATTACATGAAATGGGCTAAATTTTGGCTAATTCATGTAATAGTCAAGCCTGTTGCCTTATTCATGAATAAGGTAAATTTTCTGCCGAGTACATGAAGTCGCCAGGGCATGGAATTCTTAAACTGTCAACATGACAGCGGAAAAAGTAAATTTAATACGGATGATTTTATTAGTTATAATTGGACATAATATAATATTATTAGGTTAGATTAGGTTTTGAAATTCTGAATTATTCAACTGAATGTCCATTTTGAGGTTAGCTAACAAGTGTCAACAAACTATCAAAAATGTACAATCGACCATTGCATGTACGATACCCAAGCACGAATCAAATCGCGAAAATACCTTTTAATAAAATTCATCTGTCATCATATTATAGTTATAGTTTTTTTGCGCATAGTAAATGGATATGAACGTCATTTTAGTTATTGATTGGTATATTTTTATATTATAATCAATGACATCTGACACATTTCATTTGGTTAGTTTGATTAGTTGCAAAAAATACCACCGGAGCGTGACCACCTATTTTGATTTTGACCATAGATAATATACGTATATTTTGACCAATCCACGAGCATTTCACACATTTAGTTTAGTTGCAAAAAATACCACCGTAGCGCTACTGTATAATTTGTCCAATGCATGAACAAGGCAGAAAAATTACTGCGGAATTCGTGCACTCACCAGATATTTTGTCTAATTCATGAATAAGGCAACGGGCTTGCATTTTTCATGATTTAGGCAAAATTTAGCCCATTTCATGTAATAGTCAATTTCGCACATTCGGCGTAACATATATAATGATTGAAATGATTTTCATAACATACTATAATAATATACAGGCAATCTGTTCAACGATGAGTGTGAATTTATTGACTTAACACGAAAATCTTCGGAACGAATTAATCACGTAAGTCGAGGCACAAAAATAAATTATGGTTATTATCAAATAGGTAGTGTTAATAATCATATTATTATGACAATTTCTTATTCTAGTATATTTTGATTCATAACGGTGATAGTATTCTTAGATGGAAACCTATCGCTTAAAATTATCATTTTATTATTCTCACTACTCCTCTCCAAGATATCCACATACCCGAACCAATAAATAACTAACCCTGGACCGAAACGGTTCCAATAACACAACAGCTGATCCTTCAGATAACCCTTGTGGGTGACCTCATCCCCAAACAGAGCTTTACTCTCAATCCAGTTGATCACGAAGCCATTCACGGCGATCGGCAATATTAATTTGATGTCTGGAGTCCTGTCATATCCTTTATTCCTAAGAACATTCTCGTCAAAGAAAGATATGTCTAAAGATCGGAGCTCATATTCTAGTCTCTGTTCATATTCTCTTCCGATACATCTGAAAAAAGTACCAGGTCAATTATAGGGGAAACTCATTTTTCTAAAAAAATCCTAGGGATTGTATTGGCCAATAAACGTTGTCAAACTTTGCCACAAAATATTTCATCTACCCCTCCTGTCTAAATTATGACCAATTTTTGAACTCCGATTACGCCTAAGACCATTCGATGATCGATATCAGTATTAATATGTGCTGACACGATATTTTATCCTTGGAAAATTGAGTTTATAATGTTGTTAGTTTTGTGATGTCACATTTTCTACAACCCTCTCATCACTAGGGCCCGGATTTATATGCTAGTGCATGTTTTGTTAGGGTATATGCACAGCTATGAGAGTTGCACAGAAATCTGTTTTGAAAGACACAGAATCCAAAAATAAAATTTTATTGTGCATATAAATGCATATTTGAGATGTTAGAGCATATTTGAGACATTAGTGCATATTTCATAAATAAATGCACATTTTAGAGCTTTTGAATTTATAATTTTAGTTTTTTTTTAATTATTTTATCGAAATATTACTAAGTTAGGAAGGTAGATAGTTTAGATGCACTTGCATTTTTAATGCCATCTCCGAGCTGTGGATTTATCAGAAAAAGTTAATTCAACTCGGCCACTTTTATTTAAAGTTTGCCCAATCACCTCTGTGGACGTTGAGAGGTCGTTTTCCGCATAATAAACAAAATACTGACAGATACATATGCGGAAAAATTTATTGCCAGAGATTTTGAAAAAAGTATTGTTATTTTTTTTCAGGCAAAAAACAGAAAATAGTATTTAGGAATAGTTAAGTGTGTCGTTTTTGTTTTTTTAAGTTATGTTTGGTTTACATTGCATTTATTATTCAATTATTTGTACTTGTGAAAATACTATTTTGAAAATTGTAATTGATTAACTTTATATTCAGGGTTTGTGTTTTTTTGTTCTGCTATCGTATTATGTTGAAAAATTATTAACTAGTTATTCGATTTATTATCAGTAATATTGGATAAAGTGGGTATTTACGAGTTTTTCCCACAAAAAATGATTTAACTGCATATATCTTCGGTTTTAGTGCATAATTTATTTATTTTAAGTGCATACGTGCATGCATATAATCATGTTTTTTGTTGCATATAAATCCGCTCCCTACTCATCACATTATAACAGACTCCCTACCAGTGGCGAAGGTGGAGGATGACTGTTAAGATCCAACATAAATAGTCCACAATAAACTTTGTGAGTTCATTGAATTAAGACTACAATCTGTAGATAGTATTTGTTAGTTCTTTTACAGATGGTGTTGGTTCCTTTTTTTAAATTCAATTAAACACTGCGAAAACCCAGCCAAAATAGATAATCATGGCCCCCCACATCTTGAAGAGGACCCCCAGGCTATAATCTTCGGCAGGCCCCATTTTTTACTATTGCAATTTTGTGATGTATGTTTATCTCACTTGGCTGGTCGATCCGACACGTCGAGCCCTCCTTAAGCCCGGGTCCCCTTGTGGAGGCTATGTAAATAATAGGCAAAAAATAATCCTCTAAAATTTTGCCATTAAACCATAAATAATTTTGGATATTTTATATATAGAATAATATTTTTTATCTACTATGGTTTGCTTTAGGCATGGCTTAATGGATTTTAAAAAACTAACCAACACATGTGTAATATGTATTCTTAATTAAACGAAAACAAATAGTATGAATAAAGAGGGTACATTATTTTGTCAAATCCCCCATAAAACTATTATGGTTTGATTTAGGCAAGCTTTAATTGATTTTAAAAAACTAACCAATACCTACCTAAATTCTGACCGACTGACAAAGTTTAGTGCGCACTAATTATATCGAATCTTAACAGCCTACCTCCACCCTTCGCCACTGCTCCCTACCCCTTAGAGCAGCGATACTCAACCTGCGGGGCCCTTTAAGCTTTTATGTGCGGCCCGAAACACATTTATTATCAGGAATTTCGTATATCTTGAGATTCGTTTCGACTTTGACGCACAGATAGTGACACCCGAAGAGGATTGTCATTATGGTCCACATCAGATCTGGTATAAGAGTGTTGCTATTGCACACGATTAATTTAAAAAACACCCATAATTTTGAAAATCTCAAAAATGTTTTGTTAAAAAAGGGGGGTTTCATGATTTTTTTCGTCACACCAGTAGTGATGCGGCCCGCGTTACTTTACAAATATATGTATTTGGCCTGAAGAAAAAAAAGGTTGAGTATCATTGCCTTAGAGTTACACCAAATTATTTGGATGATCCATTAGTGGCTTAGCCGAACAATGAATGAAACAAAGGTACGACTTTCCTGAAAAATTATAATATCTTTTAATAGTTTTAATATTATGTTTCTGCAGGCAATATGCAGTTACATTTATTTTGCTATATGAGCAGCAAGTCCGTAACCACATTTCATAGCCGAATATGCAGCGTGAGTCAATCAGTGCATTCATTCGTAGATCAAAATTAATAATCGAATAATCATGAGCTTGACCATAAATAACATGCAGCATCGATCATTATATTCACAAGAAAAGGATTATATTAATTTACATAAACGTAATATACCTTTTTATGGTGTTTCCAAAATGTCCATACTCATTGTCATATAACATACACTGAAATAAATAAAATAGTATGTAAGATCTAATGCGTAAATAATTAATATTATATTGCTTTTATACCATTCCTCACCCTGCAGCGATGCTATAAAAGCGACCAACCCGCTGCGGGTTACAGATAGTGGGAAAGAAGTGCCACAGCCTTATACTTGCCCTATGCTCTGATGCTGAGTGACAGGGTGAAAGTAAATAACCATTTAAACCCAATAATCAATCAATTGAGCCCTTCTCAGGAAAAAAGGCATCATAGCTATGATTGGTTTTAATGTCGGGCCATACATTCATTCATCTACATACCAGCCAAAAATCACTATTTAATGTCAATAACAGATGGCATTAGAAGTTTTAGAGTGGCAACGTGTATTGCATAATTTTCGAACTGATGCACCGTGTTTAATCACTATTATCTGAAAACAAAGATTTTCGGAAAGAGGCACATATTATACCTACTTATCTTATATTGTATTTCAATAAATAATTATTAAACAAAAATGTCATACAGAAACGGTCATTAAAACAATAATTTTCAATTGTTTAATAAAAAATAATGATGTATTTCTTTAAATAATTCGCAAGGAACATTATAAATCGCAACCTTAATGGTGAGATCAAAAACTGCAAACATGCTCATGCTCCCTTGCTAGCTTCATATGACAAGATAGAACTTTGAAGTAGTGTCAAATGTAGGATTACATTTCCATTTAATTACATCAAGAAAATTCTTAATTAAGTATATTAGTCTAAGGGTCTTACCAAGTAGACTTCATAAGCCAGATGTTGGTCTTCGATCAGTGTGCTGTCCTTAAGAAGTTGAGGAATTGGATATTTCGTAATGTTTGACGATGACGGACATTCCTCATAAATGTAAAACAGAAGAGATCTTGCCAATAGAGACGGGTTGATGTGGAACTTACAGGACAATCTAAAAGATAGGTTTCATCATTAAATTTATAAAATTCATCGTTATTTTAAATAATAATGGCCAAGAGAATTGAGATGTCATTTTATTCTAGCAGCCAAAGTGGAAATAATACAATGATCAGAGCTAAATTTACACTTGAAGGGGCCCTGGGGGCTTGGGGGCTAAGATAAGTAATTTGTTTTATTTACAACATGTTTGCTATATGAAAAAATATCTCAAAATTCTGAGATCTCTTGCGTTTCACCAAAGTTTCCACTTGGTAAGAAGTTACACGATTTAAATTGAATTTACCTTAGTAATATTCCTGGACCTTCACCAGATTCTTTGCATCTCTTATATTCCATATAGTACTTTGATTTATTGGTATGCTTCCTGTAATTTGATTTCATCTTCCATTGGATTTGAGTCGACAGAATACTGCCGAGTGTGTTTCGTGGAATGCTAGAGAATCGGCAAGACAAACATGTTTAATAGTTTGAACGAAATAACAACTTCACTTATAGTTTAGTAATATGAGTCAGTGAGGACTGGAGAAAGGTGCGAAGACCAGACTGGTTGAAGACAACTTTCATTAATAATTATTATTTTATTATCACCCACGATGGCCGCGTAGCTTAAACGTCGGCCGATAGCGTCGTGGGTCCCAGGTTTGAATCCTGGGTCAGGCTAGTAGAGTCCGTATTCTTTATGCTGGCGTTCGCGGACAGAAAGCATTGTGTCATCGCGTTCGACTGCTGCAAGTTTTCAATGGGATGGAACGAGAGGGAATGCAGTGTTAAGATGCTGAAATGGGGGGGAAATCGCACGCCAGCATAAAGAATACGGACTCTACACATCGAGGGTATACAGAAAGCATTAACTCATTAAAACAAGTTCTGAGATAATCGCAAAAAGGATTTTCATTTTTTTTTCAAAGGGTTCTCCCACGTAGATTTTTTTATGATTTAAAAACATTTTTTCTACATTATAAAGCAGTGGTCTCCAACCTTTATGTTACTACGCCTCCCTTTAAAAAAAATCTAATCTTGGCGCCTCCCCCCCTTTATTTCATTAAATAATACAGACACTTTTTTAACACACAAGTTTTTACTACTTACTTATATCAAATTCATTTTTAATTATTTTTTTTTTCATGCGACGAATGAGCTTGTTTATTACCACAATCAATTTTAAAAGAAGTCAACCAAATTCATCATCGTTCATTGACAAAAATTAATGGATTCTATCATGAGCTCCACATAGTGAATAGGGCCCACAGGCCAGGATTTTTCACCCATATATTAAAAAAATTGGTACTGTTCGGTTATACCGGAGCCAGCGGAAAACGCATTTTGAAAATAGTCGATAAACTGGATTATTTGTTAGTTTGGGTTAGTTTAGGTTCGGTTAGGTTGGGTTAGGTTAGGTTAGGTTTGGTTAGGTTAACCTAACAAATAATCCAGTTTATCGGCTATTTTCAAAATGCGTTTTCCGCTGGCTCTGGTATAACCGAACAGTACCAAAAAATTTAATAGCCCTGAAACAAAGCAGCGCCGCAGGCGACTTTTTTTACTATTATTAAAATTATATGAAAAATGCATTAGCAAACTAACCAAGAACTCAGGAAATAGATTTTTGTTTGCTTCAATATATCTGGCGTAGAAATCATTTAAAAGTGGAGACATGTATTATTGTTATATTATATTAAAGAAATCACGTCAAAAACAATTTAAAAAAAATATATCACACCCTGCCTACACGCTTCAGTTGACACTTTAGCTACGAGTGACATTTAAATTTGAGGTTATTGTTTTCATGCAACCAGCGGTCGTTTTGTGCATTACCGAAACAGAGCGTTTGCAAAAGCGCCATTTTTAAATTTCTCCGCTCCAAATATTTTTTTAATAGGATTTAAATATATGTATTATATATTAAAATAAACATTCATGCACTGAATTTTCACTGTTACGTTAAGATATGAACTTTTATTTATTTGTAGATATTATGGTATAAAAAATAATTTATTCAAAAATTTTGGCGCCTCCCCTGGCAATAGATCGCGCCTCCCCTGGGAGGCGCGCCTCCCAGGTTGGAAACCGCTGCTATAAAGACTAACCTTTATGGCAAACACAATATATGACATGTTATATGTCCTGTATTTTGTATACGCAGAACGCATTAGGTCATTATCATGCTTTCTATCAGAATAAAAAAATAACAATATGATTTAATAATGTTTCTATTTTCTTACCATTATATCCCATGCCTTTGTGCGTTTTACCAGGACGTAGAGTGTAAAATTGTATACATTTTGGCATTTAAAACAGAAAAACGGCAAAAACTGAAATAATGCGTTCTGTCAGTATACCCTCGACATATTGTTTTTCAATTTGTGTGTGAGTCAGAGTATGGACCTAATCGGTTGAGCAAGTGACCAACATCCATTTTTCAAAAAAAAAAATCTGTTAATACAAATCTCCACTCTATGGAGGCCCATATGATCCTATTAGGATCGGACACGGTCGGGGATGAATAAATATAGCAGATTTGCTAAAGATACAATCAAGCATGCAGATCTTGTTTGTTAAGATAAAATATCTGAAACTTTACTTTAGAAATGGTTTACCTACCATGCGGTCCTGTCTATAATCCGTAATAGTTCCAAACACAGGTCAATTAGATAATAACGCAATATTGTGAATTACATTCGATGGCTTAGTGCAAAGATATTGTATGTTCAATTTTTGTCGAAATTGAATTAACATACATAAAACTTTCGTCCGCATCGTAAGTATATTTTTTATGCTGTAAAAATATTGTATGTCCAAATACATTATAAAATGTCCATTTCTCATGCATCTTAAAATTCGATTTTCTCAAAACATACAATATTTTTGCACTGACTAAACGATTGAATATCCTAATGTAATATTGTATTATAGTAGGTAGTTCTAAGCATGTTGAGAGGTGCATTGTTAGCTTAATTATTATTCCATATTAGTATCACAATGTATCGACAACTACACATAAATGGAAGAGTATATTGATAGACTTTTTCTTTATAATATTGACTCTCAGATGGAGCATGTGAGTGGGGGGGGGGGCAATTAATCATAAATATTCAGCCAATCGGTTAGTTATTGAAGCTCACTCAGATGTTTATAAACATCCTATCAAAAGTATATTAGTCTATAATCCTATCCTATAGTCCGATAGGTACTCTACCCATGGCGCGTGATAAAATTTAAAATAAGAAAATTTATTCAACTTACTCAGGATATTTCTCTTCCAAATATGTCTTGCACATAGCTGACAAGCCATTGTATGCTTTGATATCATTGACAATTGTGTCGTAAACAGCCTGCTTCAAGATAATCATTTCAACGGCACTGTTTATATGAATATGTACCAACTATGACAGACAGTAATTAACTTGACAGTTGTATAATTTTTAACAAAATCAAACTCTTAAAATTCATATTCTTTGTGAATAGATAGAATATAATAGGTTTGGTATACGTGTAATTTGAATAGGTACAATCAGAATAGGTATGAAAATACGTTAATTTCAACACAGATAAGAAACTGATAAAATATCAACAAAATGATGCGACGTTTGGTTTACTTTTCGTCCACAACAAAATATTCAAACCTAGATTTGACTTTGACAGCTGGGTGCAGTGTTACCAGATGTTATTCCAGTATCCCAGTTGATTGTTTGGTTTTCAAAAATATCAATAGATTGACAAAATATTATGAAAATCAACGATTCTACTTGATGAAAATTGGAAGAGTAGTCTTTAAAGCGTGCATATTGATATAGGTAATCTAATCTTTCGAGGACTTTTTTTACCTCTCAAACAACTTTTCTTTCTTGGCTCGCCAAATTTCCTCTATTACGAATTTATTTAATTTTCCATTATCGAACCGATGGCTCCATTTTTTTATTTTAAATCATTTAAGGGGGGACATGCTCGTCGAAGGTCAAAATTGAGTTTTTATTGTATTTTCAAACCATGATCCTGGACACTCCTTAAACGTTGTAGATAATCTATTTATATAATTTTGAAGCCTTATTATCCTTTATAGTTATTTTAAACATTTGATGACTGCATAAAGTATTTTTGTTACTTAAAATAGTATTCTTTTAAACCTCTCGCTCTAATGTTTTAGAATATAGTCATATTTCGGTACATAACTGTGCAGCGGTGTTAAGATTTTTTAAATTTATTAATTTTTAAACGCATTTATGAAACTATTAGTATAATTTATTACGAGATAATTTTTGTAGATATTTATTATAAGCTATGTCTTTGACCATTCAAGTGTGATAAACATCTTATGAATAATGATTGACCTAAGAATAAGGTAGTGTTTTTTTGAAATACGCCATTTCTTTTGTCATTCCCTAGTGGTAAAGCTACAACATACGGCCGTAGCCATAAATTTACAAACTATTATTAAAATAGGGAAAAACGCGCGTGTTTGAACATGTACCTAACCGAATTTTTTTTTATTTTTTTTAAACGGTACATGTTCAAACACGCGCGTCAATATCATTTTACTCCCTACTTCAATTATAGTTTGTCAATTTATGGCTACGGCCGTATGTTGTAGCTTAACCACTGGGGAATGAAAAAAGAAATGGCGAATTTCAAAAAAACACTACCTTATTCTTAGGTCAATAATTATTATAAAGCAATCATTATTCATAAGATGTTTATCACACTTGAATGGTCAAAGACATAGCTTATAGTAAGTGTCTTTAGAATCATCTTCAAATGTGTTAATCTTGCCGATTTTTTGAATAATAAAATGCCTAATTCTTATCAAGTTTGGGATCACAGAGATTATCAATATACTTTTTTATCGTGAATATTTTACAAAAATTATCTCGTAATAAATTATAATAATGGTTTTATAAATGCGTTTAAAAATTAATAAATGTAAAAAATCTTAACACCACTGCACAGTTATGTACCGAAATATGACTATATTCTAAAACATTAGAGCGAGAGGTTTAAAAGAATACTATTTTATGCAATGACATTAATATGGACGAAGCATCTGGAAAATAAAATGACACTCACTTTGTGTCGGGTCTGCCGGATGGCGAAATTCATATTTTAATATCGGTATCCTACGCTCAAATGAACATTCTGCTTGCAAGCGATCTGGCGACACCGCTGGGTCTGCCCATACAAAATTTCCGACTGTCAGGTTTCGACTCCGCCGTTATTATTGTGTTACAAAATGCCAATATGCCTAGTTAAAATTGTAAAAAAAACTACTTAACACTCCAAGAAAGATGGGATATCACTTTTCATGTGTTAATATTATTTATTACTAATAAAAATGCCATTTTAAGATATTGATGAATGTTTATTCAATGCAATTGAATGACAGAAACCATTGGACGTCTGCCTGTGATGGCTGGGCTCACTAGGCGTCTAATCTCTAAGAAGTCGTAAGTAACGAGAATCTGTTTCTAACGCAATGACACTAATACGCCATTACAATAAAGGTTATATTACTATAAATTCTCGAAACTTGTATCGCATAATGGCAATGGATACGTCCAGTGGCGCACCCAGGGGGGGGGCCAAGGGGCCTTGGCCCCCCCCAAAAACATTGAAATTGAAAGCCAATAGATTAGAAAAATAAAAACACGGCAAAAAATGATTTGAAATTCTCCAGCACCCTCTTTAGAAAAAAAATTCTTAGATTTTAATTTCTAACACAAAAATTTCGAAACACTAATGTCGGGGTTTTTTAGAAACTCAATCTCTAATGGAAATGTCCAAAAATTCTCGGTGTCCACCCGAATTCCAGAGTGGTGTACTCCGAGTGCAATAGACAAAAGTCCGATAAACGAGAAATTAGGCTGTGTTCTGTTGGGTAAGTTTGTGCAGTGGCGCACCCAGGAAGGGGGGGGGGCAGGGGGCCCTGGCACCCCCCAAACATGAAAATTATCAGAATGATTTTAAACATTGAAATTGCAAGCCGATAAGCCATATCTTGGGCTTAGACAAATAAAATCACGGCAAAAAAATGATTTGTAATTCTCCAGCACCAGTTTTAGAAAAAATACTTTATTTCTAACACAAAAATTTCGAAACACTAATGGAACTGTCAAAATATTCTCAGTGTCCACCCGGATTCCGGAGTGGTGTAGGTCATGGCTGGGAAGGGCTAACAGGGCTCTAGCCTGGGGGCCCGGGCTGTGGGGGGCCCGGCGTGTCAGGTTGACCAGATAAGTGAGATGAACACACATCATAAATTAGCTTTAATAGTAAAAATTTATTTACTTATTATTATACTTCATGGCTTTGAACATTTTCAATTATATAATTGTGAAATATATTTTTTGATTATTATGTGTCGATACTCGACAGCTCCATTATTAAAGTAGATGTATTAAAAATCGCCAATAATTCACTGTATGAGTACCTACCCTTGATTTGAACTAAAACACAATTTGAAAAACGTTAATGTAGTGTTTCACACTGCCTTTAATCTTAGCGGTAGGTAGGGGGGCCGCCAAATATCCTAGCCTGAGTGCCCGTTTAAGGATGTGGGGACCATGTTGTTGGTACACCGAGTGCAATAGAAAAAAGTCCGATAAACGAGAAATTAGGCTCTGAAGAAGAAAAAGAGCCTATGGCACTAATTTACATTCTCCTCCTTGGGCCCCCCCCAATATTAAATCCTGGGTGCGCCACTGGATACGTCTATGGTCACGTGACGTCTACCTATACATCTGTGAATGACTTTCATGTACAATTTCTCGTGCGCGCCGATATGAAGTGAGTTGTCCATTTAATATGTCATTGATTTTATGTAACAAAAATACTTTATGCAGTCATCAAATGTTTAAAATAACTATAAACAGTGGCGCACCCAGGATTTAATATTGGGGGGGGGGGCAAGGAGGAGAATGCAAATTAGTCCCATATGCTCTTTTTCTTCATCATATAATTATTTTTACATATTTTCACAATACACGGCGATATATTTGTACAGTTTCTCCTAATGTTTATTAAATTGGAGGCATAGTGGCGGTAACCGTTGAGTGTGTCATCGGCGACTGGCGGAATGGAAGTGACTAACAGCGACCATGCTGGGCATGTTCATCTAGTATGCTAAAACATTACTCAAATAATATCGGCTGTGCTACCCACTTGGTCTACAGCACTGCTCTAGAGAGCTAAAATATGTATGCCGAATTCCACTGAAAAAAATGTTCTTTTGATTTACACCACCACCGACTAGTGGGTGTAGTCGTTCTTTTCGCCGAATGTTTATCGTAGATTTTGGTTTTTTAATATAGAGGTTCCAAAATATTAATTGAAAATGGATAAAAAAAAGTATTATTGCATTTAACTTATACACAAACCTACTAAACAAAACACAGCCTAATTTCTCGTTTATCGGTCTTTTGTCTATAGCACTCCGTGTACCTACACCATGGCCCCCACATCCTGAAACGGGCCCTCAGGCTAGGATATTTGGCGGACCCCCTACCTACCGCTTAGATCAAAGGCAGTGTGAAACAGTACTTTAACGTTTTTCAAATTGTGTTTTAGTTCAAGTTGAGGGTACTTATACAGAGAATTATTGGCGATTTTCAATACATCTACTTTAATAATGGACCTGTCGAGTATCGACACATAATAATCAGAAAATATATAATTTAAAATGTTCATGGTTATGAAGTATAATAGTGCCGCAGTTGACTTTTTTTACTATTAAATCTAATTTATAATGTGTGTTTATCTCACTTATCTAGTCAACCCGACACGCCGGGACCCCACAGCCCGGCCCCCCAGGCTAGAGCCCTGTCAGCCCTCCCCATTAGGGACAGTTTCATTAGGGATTGGGTTTCTAAAAAACCCGACATTAGTGTTTCGAAATTTTTGTATTAGAAATTAAAATCTAAGAAATTTTTCTAAAATGGGTGCTGGAGAATTACAAATCACAACGTTTAAGGAGTGTCCAGGATCATGGTTTGAAAATACAATAAAAACTCAATTTTGACCTACGACGAGCACGTGGGCCGTTAAGAAACACAAAAAATTGAAGAAGAAATTTTAGATATTCAAAATGAGAACGATTGTCACATAATGTTTTGACGATTTTTTAGAAATCCGATGTGCACCCACCACTATTACCCCAAATCTCAAATGCGCCCGCTACCGCAAAAAGGTTAAGAACCCCTGGTATATACTGATAGAGGTACCTAGCTAAATAGATGAAATAACGTTGGGCTGGACAATTAATGCTGTCATACAGTGGCACCTACCCAGCGGGCAATAAACGCCCACAGGGACGCCCTAAACCATAGACTAATCCCTAAACCCACTGGAGAGACGAACTTATTTAATATCGATGTACGTGGCAGCGAAATTAGCGACCGAAAATAGTGGCGGGAACTAGGGGTAGCATTCATCCAGCACTGAATCGACCCCGGCTGATGGTGATGGGTGTATACTGTTTATTGTTATAATCTTATTAAAGGTCAGATTACACTGAAAGACTGTCACGCCGTTACTATGCCAGTATAATTATTTGTCTTAAGCCGCGTTGACACGGTCCAAGTACGATCCAAGTACACTTGGATCGAGTGCCATCCAAGTGACAGCTTCATACTATTTATTCTTATCCAAGTGCACTCGTATGAGACATCTTCATACTAATTATTCCTATCCAAGCTGCTTGGACCGCGTCCTACTCATCCAAGTAAACTTGGATAGGAATAAATAGTGTGAAGCTGTCACTTGGGTAAGACATCTTCATACTAATTATTCATATCCAAGTCTACTTGGATCGTACTTGGACCGTGTCAACGCGGCTTTAAGTTTGTGCGCAACCGGCATGTCACAATAATCGCACCGGTACACATTGGAAATGTGCCAACGAACACCCAATCAGACAGACCTCACCACCTCGCCTAGAGTCGCGTTCGGTATCTGAGATCGGCTCCGTGAGATTTTCCACAGACCAAGTGCTCCGAAAGACCGTCTCTGGCTAAAATTGAGCTTTGTAAAATCGCGAATCGATTGAATTCCCACAAGCAATATGCAATAAAGTTTGCATTCGACTATAGTAGGGGACACTGAGGTGGGCTGACACAAGGACAATATCTCAAAACTTAGTGCAAGAACGTAGTGGTCGCGCGGGGGCGGCGCGGCGGCGTCTTGCGAAACTCAAACGTATAACCGTGTGTAAAATGTTCGTAGAGAGTGTGTTTTTTGGGGCATAATACACACGGTTATACGTTTGAGTTTCGCAAGACGCCGCCGCGCCGCGCCCGCCAATTGACTACGGCCGAGCACTTATAACCGTCGTGACCCCGAGCTTCGCCTGCAGTACCTTACATCGCCTATTTTAGTTAAACTTAAAAATTACCCTTGTTTCTTTGACAATGGCATCCTACTATCTTTCCAAAGATATATTTTTTTATAGTGGTAACATTTGTGCCAAAATTTGAATCTAACTTCATGTGGATGTGTCACAGTGTTGCTAACCGTACTATAATTATAGTATTTGTACTATAATTTTGGTCCGCGTACTATGTACGATATAAAATAGGTATAGTACGCCCAAAATACTATAATTTTGAAAATCGTACTATAATTTTATATAAAAGTACTATAATTCTGCATTTGCCATTTCGCAATCGAGTGGTCTTCGAAAATTTGGAAAGGAAAGCACTAATTTAACAGAAGAATTTTATAACTTATACAAGAAACTGCGGGAACAACCAGACAAGTTTTTCGAAAAAGAGTAACATGAGAAAATATTTGATTAAGTATATTCTAATTGATCTAAGTTTTTTTCTATTCTTTTTGAGTCATTTTTTGCGATCCGACTATCGCCTTTTGGCATCTTCAAACACCACCAATGGTGAATACACACTGTCATCTGATACAGTTAATTCCTGTTTATTTGGTAAATTTATATTTATGAATTTAAATTCAAATTCCATCAAGTACCCTTGGTCGATTTTATAATTTGATTATATATTGGATAATATGTAAGTTAAAGTTTAAAAAAGACTTTTCGGTTCATATGGTGTGAATGTAGGTGTAGAATGTACGCTTCATAACTTTGCTCTCTAGGATGGAAATGATGTTCCTACTTAATATATTTTATTTTTATTATGTTTATATTTTTTTATTAAGGAAAACAAACAGTTACATATACTAAAAATATGTATAAAATAGACTAGAAAAATATATTGAACAAGCAAAGTTTCCAAATAAATTATAATAGTTATAGTTAATCATATTATAATTTAAATACAGAGAAATTAGATAAAGATATAAATTAGAAAGAATATTGAATAATTATAGACAAAAAAAAACAGTTTTTATAAACCTACCTTTATAAATATAAGAAAGATAAGTATACAATATTATATGTGCGTCACTGGCGGCTCCCTCTATAGGTCATTCGGTCATTGACCTGCCAAAATAAATACCTAAAAGTGCGGCCACACCGGCAACAAGTCGCGCGACAACTCGTTAAATTTTACGATAATTATCATAATTGCTTAAGAAATTTTACGATAATTATCATGCTTATCGTAAAATTTAACGAGTTGTCGCGCGACTTGTTTTCGGTGTGGACCCGGCATTACAATCGACATAATAATATTAATAATATGTGCAATGTCATATATAATAATATTAATAATAATCGGTGGATTTGAAATTATAGGGCGCGCGATATTGTGTCAACCCAGTCTATTGGGCTTTTTTTGTTTGGGCGATAATTCCCCGAACAAAAATATTGTGTTCGCCGGCAGTCTGAAAATTGACCCAAATTGAATATTTTTATAAAATTTTCTCTCTCGTTTCTCATACATAAGACAGAGATCGATATAACACAAAATACGAGATCGAAGCTTGTAACGGTGCGTGAATTACTGTAATATCGGCAATGCCCGAGTGTGAGACAAAAGATTTTTTCACCTAATTAAATGAAACAGAATGATAACACTGACTAGATAATTGGTCTCAAGACGCAACTGTGTATGCGGTTCGGATTCGTTGACAGGTTTTGACGAATGCCTTTGGTTATTTTAATAATATATAAGGAGTTTTTGGTGATTTATAACATTTTTGTGAAGCAGTTAGTACGCACGCAGTAGCAATTGAAGTCTGTGATACAATTATAATGGAAATGGAAGCACGATTTGCATCCAACGATCATCTCATTATATCCGATTTGTTCAATAAAGAAAATTACACTGATTTTAAAAATAATTTTCCCACAAGTCAAGTAAATTTGGTAAAACTGTTAGAAGAAATAAACATAATCAAGTTAAAAAATGAATTATTGGTGTTTTATCAACGAGATGATTTGCATGGCGCTATTAGTGCAGTTTCTCTTCTACATTTTTTACTCAGCAATAATTTCAACGAAACATTTTCCGAGTCGATCAAAGTTCTCCAATTTATTTGCGTCATACCAATGACAACAGTTGAAAGTGAAAGATGTTTTTCCACTCTCAAAAGAATAAAAACCTTTCTACGCAATAGGGCCAGGATAGACTGACCGCTCTTGCAATGCTCAGTATTGAAAAAAAATATGTGGGAAAAATAGACAATTTTTATAATCGTGTGATTGATGATTTTTCAAAAAGCAAAGAAAGAAAAGTGGACCTGATTTACAAAAAATTATAATGCGTTGTGTGCAATTTCGGTTAACGATGGGTTGGCGTTATGAAAAACGGACATTTTTTGAAGGGTTAGTAGGTACCGACCTATAACAATTTCTAGCACTTATTCTATAATGTATAAAAAGTCAATTTGCAATACGTCTTTTCAGTATACAACGAAAAGGCAAATTAAAATAATATATTCAAAATTGACCTGCTAGGTTTTTCCGGATTAAGCCGCCAATGATGTGCGTTAAGAATTATTGAAATTTAAAGATATTATTTTTACATAATATATATTTATTTAGAACTACATATTATATTAATACAAGTGAATATCATTTGATATAATTTTATGCGACGTAATAAGGAAAAGAGGCGTATCAGTGTAGTAAAAAGTGCAACGTTATAAAACGTATACCTACTTTACATCACTTCGCAATATCTATGCTTTGTGAAAATAATACCACAAATACACCAGACGCGCGCGGTAAGCTCATGATGGTTTGAGACACCCGCTACTCGCTCGTTTACCGTGTCGGCGCCCGTCCATTCAGTGCGGACACCTCTATGCACGCAGTATGGGAAGAGCCCGCCGCATGTACGATCTTGCCTGCGTCGAGCTAGACGCGCCAAAACAACACGCGCGAACACCCGTCCCCGCGCATTGTCTACGGACACGTCGAGACGTGTTCATACGTTTGAGTTGCCCGCCCCGCCGCCGCCCCGCGCCCGCCAAACCACCACGGACGAGCACTCAGGAAAACACGTTTGTTTGTGATGCGGGAGTGTCGAGTTACGAATTGTCTTACAAAAATTTGTCTGTAAAAAGAATCTGTTAAAGGTAAGTTATTATTTTTGTATTCTATGGGTTTAATGAAGTTTTATATTTATAAATTGAAAACATTTTGAACTCTATCTTTCATTATAAGCATTTAATTTGAATTAATAAGAGACTCGAGCCTTTACCCGCCAAAGTGATCCCAGCTTCGCCTACGCGAAGGGTTGGCACCACCATGTGTACTTTTTATTATTTTGCATTCCATGAATTATGTTTTTGAAATATCTGTATTAAAATAATATGTCTGCATGATCTTGTCAACAAATATTACTTATTAACTACATGAGTATATTTTTTGTTTCAGATAAAATATTCCGTGCGAAGAAAATGTCTAATAAAAAAAGAAATTACACCACCAAACACGACGAGGAGATGATGAATATTGCATTAGAATTAATGCGAGATAAAAAGTTATCGTCGTAAGACTTGTGGTGCATCGATACCTATTGTCCAATGGGCGACAATTTTTATTTGATGGCGATCCGCCAGGGAAAAAATGGGCATATTCTTTTCTTAAACGTAACAAAGTTAATTTAACAACACGATCCACTCAAAATATAAAAAGATCACGCGCCGAAAAAAATCAAGTGAAATCGAAATGTATTTCAAAAACTTGAAAGAGACATTGAAAGATGTACCACCGGAAAATATATTAAATTATGATGAAACCAATTCGGTGGATGACCCGGGTGCGTCCAAGTGCATTTTTCGCCGCGGTATTAAATATCCAGAACGTGTAGTGAATTACACAAAAGGATCAATTTCTGTGATGTTTGCCATATCTGCAGGTGGTGTTTGCTTGCCACCGTATGTGGTTTATAAAGCGGAACATTTATTTCACCAGTGGCGAATAAATGGACCTATTGGAGCAAGATATAACAGGAGCAAATCTGGCTGGTTTGATTCTGTTATTTTTGAAGACTGGTTCCAACAAATAGCTATACCTTGGGCTAATTCTAAAATTGGACCAAAGGTTATAATTGGAGATAATTTGGCGACACACATCAATCATTACGTTGTAGATTTGTATCAATCAAACAATATTAAATTTGTTTTTTTGCCACCAAACTCGAGTCATTTGACTCAACCGTTAGATGTTTGTTACTTTGGGCCCATGAAGAAGTTGTGGCGTACTATATTATTAAAATATAAATACCAGAATCCAAGAGAAACATCTCTAAATAAGGCACATTTTCCAGAACTTCTTAAACAGCTGATTAACGAATTGGACGAAAAAAGGCATAATATCAAATAGAAATGAATATTCAATAGAAAAATCATTTTTAGATTATCTGAAGGAAAATAGGTCACCCAACCCTACGAAGAAAGAAAGAAATAAAAGACTTTACATCCAGCCTGGTACGTCTGCGTCAACTTACAATTTCCCCCCAGAACGTTCTAATACATCCAGTAAAATAATTGTTCCAGAATATACTAATACATCAGCGAATAGCATAACTGTACCAGAACATTCTAATACATCTAATGAAATAATTCTATCTGGAACATCTAACTAATCTAATCTAATCTATCTGGAACATCAGAACACGAAAGGCATCAAAACAAAAAAATTACAGTAACTTCGGATATTCAAATAATTCCACCCACTAAAACTAAGAAGCGAAAAGAACACATTATACTTACAGATTCATCAGATTCTGAAGAGACTATTAGTAGCATTAGTAGATATTCGCTATTAGATGAATCTGATGACTTTTTGCCT
Source organism: Rhyacophila brunnea (assembly GCF_057557595.1). Taxonomy (NCBI): domain Eukaryota; kingdom Metazoa; phylum Arthropoda; class Insecta; order Trichoptera; family Rhyacophilidae; genus Rhyacophila; species Rhyacophila brunnea. The sequence goes on from NW_028232860.1 coordinate 21,140,378, forward strand.
CGAGAAGATAGTGATGTTGACACCGAATCTATTAAATTCGGTGAAGTGTCTGAAGAATTTGAGAGTAGAAACATAAAAACTGATATTGATTTCAATATAACGAGCGAAACACCTGAACAGTATGACAATCTGGCAGTTAATTGTTTTGTTTTAGTCAAATTTCCTGTCCAGAAATCGGATCGCTTTTATATTGGGCAAGTGATTAAAAAAATAAATGAAACTTATACGATAAAATTTTTGAGAAATAAAGGAAGAAACAGATATGGCTGGCTGGTGGTAGATGATATTTGTCAAATTAATAAAACCGATATTGTTTTGGTTCTAAGCGAACCGAAATCACATCGCAGAGGAATTTAGATTTTTGATTCAGAAGTTTTAACCAATTTTTCAGTATATTAATAAGCTGTATTCTAATGTGTATGGTGTATACGACATTATGAGTGAAAAAATATTGTGTTATGTGCATAAAAGTTTGCTGAATAATTGTATCATAAGATTTTTTTATTACCTATCATTTTTTATCTATGGCACTCTAATCGAATGCGATTGATTTGTATTTTTTTCGTTATTGGTATACTTACATCTATAGTTGATTTAAATTAATTAATTGTAGTTGTAAACAAGTGTTCCTTTTTATATTATCATTGGTTATATTTCTCAAATCATTAAAACCGATATTGTTTTGGTTCTACACGAACTGAGCCCATATTATCGCAGAGAAATTTTGATTTTGATTCAGTAGTTTTAAACGATTTTTCAATATGTTAATAAGTTGTATTCTAATGGTTATAACATATTTTAAAATAGGTATAGGCATATGTGTAGTTAATTTAGTTTATTGCAGTTGTAAACAAATGTTACTTTTTTATACTTACTACTATGTTCAAAAAAAATTCATAAATAACTATTAAAATTATTCCACATTAGTTTTATTGACAACCCTGACCGAAGTTTATCTAATGTATGAAAACACGCCAGAACAGGTTCGGTACTTCGCCTACTACCAATATCTTGCTAAATTGAACCTTATACACCCATCACTATGGTTCATATTGTTTTGAACACATCTATTTACTATTAAATCTTTTCCTTTATTTATATATATGGCTACATTTGAAAAATATAACGCTGGGCGAAGTTCGGGTAAGTACACCATGCTTCTGAAATTTCATGTCACTTGTACAAAATTGACAACGCAATACTTCATTGGATATAATTACTAGTTACGAAAACATTTTAATTTTTATGGTATTACGCAAAATCACACTAAAACTAGGCGAAGTTCGGGGTCACGACGGAACTGTTATTGTTAGCAAATTTTTAGCAAATTATAGCAATATTGTAGTTTGAACTCTTTTGACAAGTACACCGACCTGTTACCTATATGCCAAATGCCAAGGCCATAGACTAATGGCCAAGGCTGTGTCACAAGAGATTGTGATTGATGATATAACTTCTGTGTTGCAAAATTAAGCGAAAGTAAATTTTCGGCCACTTTTTTGATATTGAACTGTATTTATTTTTCTGTCAAGTATTTGTTAGGTAGGCACCTAATATGAGTTTAATATTTTTGTAGAATAATTTTATTATTTCAGTTTTACAGTTAAACTTTGTTTTATTACAAATTACTTACATACTTTTTACGATATAATTTGATTTGAAATATTCAAAATCGTTATTTATATATAGCCGAGGTAAGTTGAAACACTTTGTTTCAACTCACCTCAGATATGAATATTACATACAATAATTTATTTTTATATTATGCGAGATTGTCATTAAACATATATATATTGGTATCAGATTCTTTGGCAGTGCAAGCGACTCATTTAGGTGTTGGTATACTATGACTAGACCAGATATTAATGTGATCTAGAAATAAATATTGATTAAATTGTTCATTTATTGGTTTTAGAAATTATTGATCGCATAGAATTGTTTTGACTTTTATGTTGATTAATTTGTGTACTACGTTAATGGATATGAAAGAAGATCCTTAAAATTTTTTAGTTGTTTTTTCAAATATTTTTTTTCCAGTTAAAAGCCTTGTATTATGATGTAAATTTACTGGGAGGGTTGAAATAGTTGGAACGCTTCCCTTAAAATAGATTTTAACTAATAAGTAATTGATTGCTGCTGTATGTAATGCTTTTAAATACAAGTAAAGGATGAAAATATGCTGTCCGAAAAGTATATTCTCATGGTCTTCGTGGTGAAACTGATGACCAAAAATGTAAAAATTTTATCAACCCATCTCGGTCTCCACATGGCAAATAAGTTATGAACACATATAATTTATTATTATTATGCATTAGGTGTTAATGTTAACAACATTGTAACATCTCTATAATATATTGTATATTTGGTTGGGGTTTCACGTGCTCCAATGGTACTTAAAAAATATTAATTACAAGGCTTATGTATAACTATAATACATAATATCATGGATTCACAACATACACACAACACAAGGAACAGTGGCGCACCAAGGATTTATTATTGGGGGGGGGGGGGCAAGGAGGAGAATGTAAATTAGTCCCATAGGCTCTTTTTCTTCTTCATATAAATATTTTTACATATTTTCACAATACACGGCGATATATTTGTACAGTTTCTCCTAGTTTTTATTAAATTGGAGGCATAGTGGCGGTAACCGTTGAGCGTGTCATCAGCGACTGGCGGATTGGAAGTGAACAGCGACCATGCTGGACATGTGTACCTAGTATGCTAAAAGATTACTTAAATAATATCGGCTGTGCTACCCGCTTGGTCTAGAGCAGTGTTTCCCAAAGTGTGGTACGCGTACCCCCTGGGGTACGGGAAGAGTTTGGTAGGGGTATGCGCTGCACCGGGTTATGGCTACGCTTGGTGCAACAAGCATTAATACAATATCCATGCTAGAAGGTTTATCGCATGCGGCAGAAGAGCAATTGTTGGAATTATTAGCTTCAGACGGATTCTTGCAAAATAAATATAAAGAGTTTACTTAAACATCATTTACGTTGGAAATGCAACATGTGTATCCAGTTTTAACAGAGACATTCCTGAAATACATCTTGCCTTTTCCAACTTCATATCTATGTGAAGTTGCTTGTTCAGCATTTGTAGACATTACGTAAAAAAAAGGAACAGCCTTTTGGGTATGGAACCGCACCTCAGATTAAAATTAATATACAATGAATGTTATTTTTTATAATATAACTTTTATTTATATTTTATTATGAATGAATTTTATTTTTCGTGTATTATTATTTTGTTTATGTACTACAAAAGGAATATATTTTGATTGTTATTAAAGTACTTATATGCATTTTTCTTTGACGAGGAGTACTCAGTGTTACGAAAATTATATAAGGGGTACACAGATGTCGAAAGTTTGGGGAACACTGGTCTAGAGAGCTACAATATTTATGCCGAATTCCACCGAAAAAAATGTTCTTTTGATTTACCACCACCGTAGTGGGTGTATTCGTTCTTTTCGCCGAATGTTTATCGTAGATTTTTGGTTTTTCAATATTAAGGTTCCAACATATTAATCGAAAATGGACAAAAAAGTATTATTGCATTTAAATTATACACAACCTACTCAATACAATACAGCCTAATATTTCGTTTATCGGTCTTTTGTCTATTGCACTCGGTGTACCTACACCATGGCCCCCCCATCCTAAAACGGGCTCTCAGGCTAGAGCAGTGGTCGGCAAACTGCGGCTCTTTGGCCCCTTGAGTGCGGCTCTGCCACAGATGCTCTCTGCCATATTTGACATGGCTACAAAGAAGAAGCAAAGAAAATGGAAGAGGATAACCGTAAATGTAATGTTGAATAGACCGAGACTTCGCGTTTATTCAAAACTTAAATGGCTTACCGACCTGTATTTATGTGTCGGGAAAAATTGGCGCATTGAAATTTAGAAAGATACAACTGAAAACTCGTAATTTTGCGCTAAATATTCTGTCGATGATACAAGGAAGAAAGCAGCTGAGGAGAAGAGTCAATAAAAATAAAGTTCTGTATTTAATTAGGTACTGAATAAAATCTGTCAACAATGTTAATATTGCAAGTTTTGTGGTTAGTAAAAAGATTTCCAAGAGAGGAAATCAAGAGTAAATTAAGAAATTGATTTATTGATGAGAACCTGGAATCGTGCTTAAAATTAAATCAACAACATACGAACCTGACTTACCCAAACTTTACAAGGAGATGCAAGGCCATTATTCACATTGAGTTTGTCAGTCATTGTCATGATTCAATTTTATAGATACTTGACTTACAATTTAATTTTTATTAATAAATAAGATCATTATTACGTATGATATTCAGTTTTATTCAGTGTACCTACCTATAACTTAATTAGGTCAAACTATGTATTAACTCAAAAGAAATCTCAATCGTTGTACTGTTGATATTTGGCTCTATTGACTAATGAGTTTGCCGACCACTGGGCTAGGGTATTTGACGGGCCCCCTATCCACCGCTTAGATTAAAGGTAGTGTGAAATATTATATTAACGTTTTTCAAATTGTGTTTTAGTTCAAATTGAGGGTACTTATACAGTGAATTATTGGCGATTTTCAATATATCTACTTTAATAATAAACCTGTCGAGTATCGACACATAATAATCAGAAAATATATTGGACAATTATATAAATTAAAATGTTCATAGTCATGAAGTATAATAGCGCCGCAGGTGACTTTTTTACTATTAAAGCTAATTTATGATGTGTGTTTATCTCACTTATCTGGTCAACCCGACACGCCAGGCCCCCACAGCCCGGCCCCCCAGGTTAGAGCCATGTCAACCCTCCCCAGCCATGACCTATACCACTCCGGAATTCGGGTGGACACCGAGAATTTCATTAGGGAACGGGTTTCTAAAAAAACCTGACATTAGTGTTTCGAAATTTTTGTGTTAGAAATTAAAATCTAAGAAATTTTACTTAAAAGGGTGCTGGAGAATTACAAATCATTTTTTGCCGTGTTGTTTGTCTAAGCCCAAGGTATAGTTTATTGGCTTTCGATTTCAATGTGTAAAATCACTCTGATTATTTTCATATTTGGGGGGGCAAGGCCCCCTGGCCCCCCCCCCTGGGTGCGCCACTGACAAGGAATACAACCATAATCTCCAAAGGGAATTGGACGACTGGCCTCCGGACAATTGGACGCCGCACTGTCGTAGACACGTGTAGACGAGGTATTTTAATCAGTTTCTACATATATCTACTACTTAGTAGTTTGAATTTATTTTACTCTTAACATAATGTATTCTTTATCGCGGATTGAGAATTACCATGCCTAAGGTTTTATATAAAATAAAAAACTCTTTTTTCGTTGGAACTTAAACATATGCACGATTAAATCATTGTTTACGTCTGCATATTTACATTCTCACCAACTATTAAATCATAATATAATCATTGAAATATAAATAATAATATTGAATATATTTTTTTAAAGTACCTAGGTATAAGTACCTAACGTCTATTTAATTTCGAATTCCGTGGCGTCCAGTTGTCAAATCGGTGCCAAATCGTCCTAGACCCTCTCCAAAGTATAAAGATTTTTGTGTTTCGATTTTAATGAAAAGTATGTAGTATAAGTTGACGGTAGACAGCTTTTTCTAGTTCGTTTTTATTGAAAGAAATAAAAAGAGGGTGAATTATTTGAATAATATAATATTTTATCATACATGTTCACTGTTTTCTTTTCTTAAAACTAATATCACAGTTGGCATAATAAATATTTTGAATATATAATATAAAATCTTATCATATAAGTACAGGAGCGCACACAGAAAAATGTTTTTTGGGGGGTGGGTCCATTTCGAAAAATATCCACAATAATTTATTATTGATTTTGAAAGCTGCGTGAGGGAGCGGAGTTAATGACTAATAAAATCTAGCAGGTGCCACTGACTTCCACATTTACCATGTCTACTACTTATAACCTCTCGTCATTTTATTCGCCGACCGTCGCATTTTTTCAGGTAGGTATATTCACCATATCCAGACACCCCACTTTTTTAATTTGGCTATTAACACCTGGCCCGTACCTATAACTACGGGTGCTCAACTACGAGTTATTGCGAACTGTCGTATCCACAAGTGGTTATCGAATGCGCGTGGCTTAACGATCATAATTATTAGGTTAGTTGTTATTGTCCATTTGTGTTGTCTGAGCTGTCTTGTTCTTTAAACAGTCACATCGGAATATTAAAGCAAATATCGGATGCCCCAGATAGTTGCATTAATTTATGAGTGCAAGGAGTCTTCCAGTGGCCACAGGTTTTTTGTGTCATATAATGCCGAGAGGAGTGGAGCCAACTCGTTCAGGAGGCTGTTCGACAGCTAAATCAGCCAGGTGAAGAATAAGAAGAACTAATATTTTCATTTACCTAAATGATTGTCTCCCCTGTGTGCGCGCCTGTATATGTACTTACTGTAAATATGTTATTAAAAGACCAATAATAATTATTTTTAAATGCTCTTTAAATTAATTATTCCTAGTAAATTTGTATCAGACATCTAATTGTAGGTTGGCATATTTCGTTAATATAGACAGAAATAGTAAAATAAAACTAATTATCTACATTATTATTTTCATTAATATTGTCGTAATTACAAATTCAACTGGTCGTGTAATGTGGTATTTAATGAAAACATTTTCGTTTGAATAACAACTGAAAAACATAACACTTTGGTTCCCCTCTCGTTGTAAACTTTCCAATTCAGGTTTCCTCTTGTATTCTGAAATTAAATAAACAAACACGATAGGGGTTTACAACATGTTTTAAATATTACATTTTTATCATGCGCCCTACAAGCTTCATAATATACTTTAAGTGAAATGTGTAAAGTAAATGAATTTAATAATAATTATGTACGTATGTATTAGTTTCTAAAAAGCTAATTTTATTCAAGGCGCAATCTTTAAATTATTTTCCACAACCATTTCGAGTTCTGATAATATTAGTTTTAAAATGTGTGGCTATAGCGTACGTAGCGTAGCGTACATGTTTCATAAAATATGTTATATTAAAATAATTTAGATGGTATTATATTTTTATGTGCAATGGCATAGACTTTCAGCGCATCTATTCTATACAAAAGGCTGCTATCGGCGGCTATCGAGGGTAGTTTTTTATGTATTGAGGCGGTTAATTGTTACAATAAGTTAACCGCCTGAACTGTCAAGAAGTGCAATGTTTTACTAGCACCTCTCTTGGCTGTGTTAACTTTTAGAGCGAGATAGACAGTTTTGACAGCTTAGACGGCTGACTTATATAGTAACAATTATAATACCTAAATACATAAATAAGATAAACTACCCTCGATAGCCGCCGATGGCAGCCTTGTGTATAGAATAGATGCGATGCGCATATCCTTAGTTAGGTACCGTGTTAGTGACGTTCAACATTCCTTTTTTTTGAAAATAAAAAATGTTTGAATTTAATTCCGCAAATTCTACTATATTCTATCTACATGGCTAACTTTAGATTTTTAAGTTTAATAATAACTACATTATTATGATAACACCACTGATGTGGTAGAAGCTTTATTCCAACTAAACGTAATCTAAAAAAAATATAAATCACAGCGCCCTGCCCTGGACGGTGAAAAGTAATTCAAGTTTGTTATTAATATAAAAATCAGGAATGGAAATAATTGGAAATTATCTACAATACAACTATAATGGCGTAAAACATTAATGTAGGTCCATAATATAATTTTATAATATCATGACGTATTATGTTACCAGTGCAATGGCTGTTGGCAATTGCAAAGTCGCAGCATAGACGTTGGCCGGTTGTACCTTGACTGGACACCAGGTCGCTTCACATGCAGCTGTAAATAATAGGTATATGGAGTTATGGTATATGGAGGTATATGGAGGGATATCACAAGCTTAGCATTATTGACAGAACAGGTTATTAACATAAAAAACATAATAGCCAGTTATCATGAATCAAGGTTTGTTACTCAGGCTATAAATCGCTAGAGAGGTACCTAAATATTACAAATATTGGATGCGCGTTTCGTTTACGTGACAAACTTTAATGTATTTTATGACACATAGGTAAATATTGAAAATAACAACACATGTTTAAGTTTATTTCATATTTCTCCACCCTCCAGAATTAAAACATGTTACTAACGCTGCACTTCCCATTATTTTTGTGTTCTTTGGTTTTATTATTATTGCACACGTATCCTATACTCAAATCCACCCCTCCATACAAGCGTTATATGCATTAAAATTTTCAATGGTTGTTGACCAAAGGGATTCTCATAGCTAATCAAAAATCAATAAAAACTGTCAGAAAACTATAACAGAAAGAAATCCACCAATCGTAAAACATATGCGCGTCTATTCTATACACAATACTGGTATCGGCTATCTGCGGCTATATAGGGTAGTACCTATATCATATTTATGTATTGAGGTACTTATACAAATTGTCACAATAGGTTAGCCGTTTAAACTGTCAAAATTGTCTATATCGCTCTAAAAGTTAACACAGCTTAGAAAGGTGCTGCACTTATTGTCACAATTATAATACCTCAAATACATAAATATAATAAACTACCCTTGATAGCCGCCGATAGCGGCCGATTATACCCTTTTGTATAGAACAGATGCGCTGGTTTAGTGTAAGTCACTTCGTAGTTAATACTATATTCCTTATACTTGAAACTTCCACTTTGAAACTATAGTTTTCAGAACTAATTACTAACTAATTTTCGCCGCCCTTCACACTAACGTCCAACACATAATATGCTTGTTTAGCATTTATTATTTAAAGAAATTTAATTTGAGGAATATTCTGCCCTTCTTAGGAAGAAGGCAGTAACTCGCCAAATTTGTGAAGTTGAGTTATAAATGCCATCCGTTGGGTAATTTTGAAAGCTATATATCCTGTTCACTTTAAAATCAGTATTATCATTTAAATACCGTAAAAATTTACATCTTCTTAAATTATACATTTTTTTAGCAAAAAGGCAGTAATTGCACATATTCATTGCAGTTACTGCTTGTTTATTATTAATGAGTTTGTATTTTAACTTCCTACTAATAAAAATTACAACCGTTTTTTATTGATTCACAGTACTAAAGTTTGAGAAAAAACACATTGTGTCATTTATCTCGAAAGTGTGTGAGAGTCAGTCTAGAGTCTAGAGTATAGAGTCAGAGCCTTCTTCCTAAGAAGGGCAGAATTATCAATCTGGGCAATTACATTTTAATTTCTTAAAAGCTTTTTAAAAGATGTGGTGTTTTTTTTGGGATTTCGAAAAGGAGCATGGTCACTGGGACGGGCTCAGCCTGTATTATTTGCAGTAAGTATATTATTATTAGGGCCCGGATTTATATGCTAGTGCATGTTTTGTTGGGGTATGCACAGTTATGGGAGTTGCACAGAAATCCGTTTCGAAAGACATAGAATCCAAAAATATAATTTTATTGTGCATATAAATGCATATTTGAAGCGTTAGAGCATATTTGAGACATTAGTGCATATTTCATTAATAAATGCATATATTAGGGCTTTTGCATTTATAATTTTATCGAAACATAACTAAATCAGATAGATGCACTTGCATTTTAATAGCATTCCCGAGCATTTCATTAATTTATCAGAAAAAGTGAAGTCAACTCGGGCAGCCTCCAGTGGACGTTGAGAGATCATTTTCCGCATATAAACAAAATACTGACAGATATGCGAAAAATTTTATGCCAGAGAATATTGAAAAAAACATTGTAACTTATTTTCTCGGACAAAAAACAGCAAATAGTATTTAGGAATAGTTAAGTGTGTCGTTTTTGTTTTTTTAAGTTGTGTTTAGTTTCCATAGTTTACATTTACATTTTGCATTTCTTGTTCAATTATGTGCACCTACTTGAAAACAAACTATTTTGAAAATTGTAATTGATTAACTTTATATTGATTATTTGTGTTATTTTGTTATTGTATTATATTTATTGCTTAAGATTATTTATTTTTTATTCGACTTTTATCGGTAATATTGGGTGATGTGGGTATTTACAATATGTTTCCATATAAATGACAATTTTTAACTGCATATTTCTTTGGTTTTAGTGCATATTTCAATGATTTTAAGTGCATATGTGCATGCATATAATCGTGTTTTATGTTGCATAGAAATCCGCTCCTTAATTATTATACTTGTCTTGCGGATAAGCGGTCGCGTTGAACAATCTTAAAAAATCTTCAGGTCAATAATATAAGACTATATTCGTCATTAATCAATGGGAAAAAATCATAAGGGTATTCTTACTTGGTGTCACATCAGGTTGGATTTGAACACTGTTCAATATTATGTTAACGTCCTGTTTAAGAGAAGTAGAAACATAATCTGTAACAAACAAACAATTTAAATTAATAGATGCATAGGCTTAAAATTAATGTCATAGTATCTTTAATTATTATTTTGGTCAGTATCTCCAATCTATCTTAATTATATCGACTTTGGAAAGGAAAAAGGGCGTAATCCACACATATCAAATTTTACAAGAGGTTTTTGTTGTGGTTTTCAGTCAAAGTTAAAATACAAAATATACATAACCTTGAAGTGCATCATAATTAATAATTTGGTTTTAATATAAATGTATTTAATATATTGAGTCAATTAAAAAACATAACTAAAAAAATGATGCTTAAGACGTTTTTCCCTATTTTGAAAAAACTGAGGGTTACGCCTTTTTTATTTTCTAAAGTCGATATAGTATCTCTCTGATTAGAGAGTAAATGCTGATTAATAATTGCTAAGATAATTTTAAAATAAACATATATTCATGCTACATATTATAGTAAAGAAAATTAGTATTACTTGCTTTGAAGATTGCTATAACGTTAGTTGGCTCTCCTACGTACAAGACACACGGGACAATTCGTTCGCATCCAGCAATGTTGACGGATTCTAGATCATAGCTCGATCCTGAAATTAAAAAAATAATTCAATGACTTACTCGAATCAGGCTTGGCCTTGGACATATTGGAACGAGTGGACCAAATCGAGCCCAGCATACTTGGGAGGTCTTGCGGGGTAAGAAGAATAACGATTTGATTTAATTATAACATAATTGATTGAAACGCAAACCCAAGTGAATTGAAGCTGAATCACTAGTAGCTGGCAAACAAGATGGGTTAAATCAGGGGTGGGCAAACTTTTTGGATGGAGGGCCAAATTTAAGAATTCAAAATGAGCGGCGGGCCGCAAGTAAAACACCGTTTTTAGACACAATTTATTCTCACGGTGTTGATTTTGTAGTTGATATTCTCAAAACTGCTTGTAAATGGGCATCGGAGATATTTGATCGTAAAGAATTTTTATTGAGGTTCATGATCGAAAATGTTTGTTCACATATATAGGTTGATCCAGAAATAACGAACATTTATCTTGCATAATCTTTAAGTTTGTCGAATTTGTCTGAATTAAGGGCATTGTAAAATTTGGAGATTTCTTCACGACGATGCAATTGTCTTAAATCAGTGTCACACTGCAGATCAATACTCTCAAGTTGTAGCTCTGTCGGTACACTATCAATATATATTGAAAATGGATCGCGTACTATTGCTAAATAAATTTTAATCTACAATTTTAATCTTTAAAAACACCCGGCGGGCCGCAGTTTGCCCCCCCTGGGTTAGATGAAAGATGTCCTTGTCAATCTTGAAAAGATCTTCCACCCACAGGTAATATGTTTATCTTTTTTGTTGTCCGACCTAAAGCAAAAAATCTCTCGATTATACTTTTTTCTGACAGATTTTTTTTTAATTTTCGCCATCTTTTGTGTAAACAATAATTTTATTGTCATGTGTTATTACTTATTAATCGAACTCGTCGGTGAAACTCTTCTTAGACGTTCCTTTTTATTAATAGTAGAATAATAGAATTATTATATTATGATGTAGATTGGGGATCAGAAATAGAAGATCAGTCTGTTTGCATGTGTCTGTTAAAATATATATAAACTAAAGAAATATAAATTGGAATAGCATCTAAATTTATGCATTGATAACATAACACTGATAATCTTATCATAAGTCCGGGTACAAATTGTGATTTCAAAATCAGCCAAGTCCAATTTTATTTTAGACGTTATTTTCACCATTTTAGTGGTTCTCAGTGTCATTCTTGGTAGAAATATTTTATATGTAAAAATAAATTACAATATATAGTATTATTCCACAAAATATGTTAATATTGAATAGGGACGGTGTCACCCACTTCAATAGAACTTTAACAATTCAAAATCAGCCAAGTCCACCTTTACATATTTTTGACTTTTTTGTGAATTGCTGAAGAACTACTACTTTCTAACATATCTGCATTATCGAAATGTGGAACTTGTTAATTTTAACTATTCTATACTCTAAATAATGTAAACTTTCACCCTTGTGACTATGTATTTGAGAAAACAAACATCTGTTTTTCTCATATTCATGTATTATGGACTTGGCTGATTTTGAAATCTAGCCCTGGTACCCTGGTAATTATGGTAAACAGGCATTATTATGTTTATTCAGATTTTATAAATGTGTCTCAGTGTTGGAAGTTCGTGGTAAAGTTGATTGTTGGAAACCATTTTTGTTTATTAATTGGATGCAAATATCGGATAAATAGCTGATGAAAACTTCTTCATGCCTAAGATGCTGAACCAAAAGTATTAATCTTCCAAAATGATAATAAATAATGCTGACATCACTTGAAACAGGTGATAGTTTTTGATCTTTGATAGGTACAATATAAATAAGATATTCAATTGCTAAAAATAAAATTGTGCTCGCAAACTCACTTCGTAATTTTTTGGGTAGATGAATTAGGTGTGTGGAGAAAAAGTCGTTGTTGCTTGCATGTTATGAGTGGAGAGCTTATTTATCGTTACAAGAATAAATAAATACAATAACAAAGATGACAACGTGAGATTACAATCTCGGGTACGGACGTACTGATCAAGTCGGCGTGATCGAGAGATTGATTATACTAATGAACTGAGAGACTGGACTCGAGTGGAATAACGGTTGACTATGTCGAGTGGTGCGTCAAGTGACGGACTCGATGAGTGAGTGAGGATTTATGGAGTGTCCTTCTTATTTTTGCAAATACAAGAGACATTATCGCAATTGATAAATCATAATATACCCTACTGATCTAGTTATGATTGAAGAAATTCTGACGATCATTTTAGCTCCATTTTTTTGTCTTGACAACAAAAGATACGTATTAAAGCGTGGAACTTATTTAATGCTGGGTGGTATGATTGCTACAATATATTTTTTCTCGTAAAAAATAGTTGCGAACCTCTGGTGTAGATAAAGATAAATACTAGGCAAGTACACCGATCATCGATGATTTTACCCAATCCTAATTGACCATAGATATTATACGCAGTTTATCAAGTACCTACTTAATGAGATAAGACAAGGACGTGTCCAGTAGAAATAATAATTAAACAAAAGTAAATAAATATTACTGCCCACTCAATCTCTTATCTGAGATGCACGAGGCAACGCATCATTGTAAATTTAATAAACAATTATGAATTTAATAAACAAAACAAAAAAGCGATTAGGTCGGTAAGTTTACTGGATCTTTTTGTGTTAGGAAGGTACCTATAATATAATATAAAAAAAAACTTATTTGTACATATCTGCTAAAACCTTATGGTATAAACAAGTTAATATGACTATAAAACGATGAAACCTAAAAAGTGTGCGTACCTACTGATATATTGGTAAAATAAAAAAAAATTGTATGTGTTATAATTGGGATTGTATAATTATAGTATTTTATGTTAAATAAAAAAATTACAATAGGTGCAATTAATTGTTATCATCATATTATTATATGTTATACTTATATTTTTTATTTATGAACGTGGGAAATTATTATAAATAAAAATATATAATACTTATAACAATAATGTTTTGTTATTTCTTATAGTTAGTTTGATATTCAACATAAATATTGTTGAATGTAAGAATATAATTTCAAGACTCCTTCTAAAATACAATGGCTCAACCCGTACCTAAAGGTGCATGATGTGCCGTTTTTATTCAACGTGGGACATGAAAAACAAACCAAAACCGAACACAACCTACCGTGACCCAAAAATAAGTGCCTTCCTAACAGGCTGTGTTAGGTTTTGTTTTTTTGTGTCCCACATCGAATTAAATAAAACGCGAAGACTGCACATCACAGTGCACCCAATTAAAAAAAATCGTTGGTGTCATTATACCGCAAAAGCTTAAAAAAAATAATGAAAAGTTTTAAATTAAAAAAGCTTTTTTAGTTTTCTTTTCAGTTTATCCCCCAACATATTTTCCTCGTCCAGAATATGAATTTTTTAGCTTTTTCTACCATAAATTTTCCTCAACACGATCAAATTTTCTTCCCAATGTCCAGAATCCTACCAGAAAGCTTTATTTATTTCTTCCAAAAACCTCAAAAGGTTTTTAAATTAATGATGTGTGTACATTTTTGTAATGTTTCGTATGCAGTGACGTCCCTAGGCAGGGTGCTGCGCATCGTTTCATTTATTTTTAGTTACAACAATTGTCTGCTAATTCGTTATGCACCAACTTGCATATTGTATTATTTTCGGCTATCTTAAACAGATAAATACTCTAAAAATCTTTGAATTGACATACACACCATCTATAGAAAATTAGAGCATTTCCACGAAACATATTCTCAAATAATGATGGTTTGAGATCTGTGACGCTGACAGGATTGGAGGCACCCCTCCGGAGATATGCGATTAACTGCTATTACAAAATGTATTATATTATATTGTCCGCTTCATGGAAAATCGCCACTGCTCACAAAAATTGTAATATTAATTGTAATCTTTCCCGAACGATCGCCGCCCTTTGTAATGTACTTCCCCTATGCAACGCATGGCTTGCCTACCAACACGGGACGACACTAATCGTATAAAATGTATTATCTCATAAATATTGTCATTATTGTTGAAAATAACACGCAATAGCATCGCATACGATTTTTTTTTTAAACCGATGTGCAATTTTTGCAAGAATATTAAATATCATTGCAAAATTTGTGTATAATAAACCCCCAAGGTGCCTACTAATGCCGGTATCTACATTTAAGAATGAAGTAATTGCATGTTTATAATATTTTATGGCATTTTAAGCTATCAATCATTTCGTAATTTAATATGTTCACATAAGTATGCATTTTGTCTTTGCTATTTGGGATTTAGATAACATTTTGAGATAACAATATTTTATAGTGATTTATCACATTAATAATACTTGTGCCTTTTTTTAAATTGAGTAATTCCGAGTAGATAATTAGCATTATTATTGGATATTGGCAAGTATAGTTTTATTGCCTCCTAATAAATATAATATATTAGTTGAGTGATTGTCATAAAACATAATATTATATCCATTACACAATCAAATTAAACTGTTTTCTAGAGACATTTTTTTAAATGATTTTTAAACCTTTTTACATTTGCAGACCTGTAAAATACGAGAAGTAGGTATATAGCGGCAACGCAAGATAAAAACTATTCCGAATATACATCATTTGAAAACAGGACGGGACTTGAGTCTGTAACCATTAGCTTCGCACCATTGTGCTTTACCAATTTTATTAAGCTACGGGCATTCTACTTAATTATGACGAATTTAACTAGTATTTCTTATGTGAAAATTATTCGTTGAAGAATAGAAATGGTTTAAGTATATGGTATTTTGTTTATTAGTTTCATACAGACATTCTCAGTCTGATTGTGAATAAAAATATATAAAAAATATTAATAATAATACGTTATCTGCTGCTGCATCTTTGCTAAAATAGTTTATAATATGCCGTGGTTTCAGTAATGTTTCGGAGAGACGAAGCGCTGAACTGACATCCATTCAGTTTCTCTGTTTAGTTTTTATTACTGACGTGGCTGAAAAAGTCTTCATACATGATTACGAGTCGAAAATACGGACAATAATTATTATAAGTGATTTAAGTAATATCCAAAACTAAGGAAACGTTTGTATTTTATGTCTGAACACGAGAGAAGTATTAGTAAGTATAATAATAATATTTGTATTGGCATAACCATTTTAAAATGGGCGACAATATTATTTGTGGATCGGCATAAATCTTCTGCGGGCCGTCGGTTGAGAAACACTGATATAGATAAATAACAACCCCCATTTTAAAAATATATAAAATCATATCCTCTTAACTCTTGCATAAGATAAATATTACAATATAATATGTATTAATAGTTAAATCAGTTTGCCTGAATATAACCATTGCCTGCTTATACTTCTACACTTTGAGAAATGAAAGAGAAGAGGAAACAACTATGTATAGTCGATTTCTACATTAGTTTATCAGGAACAGATATCAATCACGATTCCAAAACAAAACTAGTTCCTTCTAGAAAGTAAACGTACCTACTCGTATATATATATATATATATATATATAATAGGTATCATTATTCTGTAGGTACTATATCGAAGAAGATTGCATTAATACACTATGTTATGAAACTATTAAGATCTATATCTACTCGTATCAAAGATCGATTGAGATTTAAGAAAACAATACCTACTTGATTACCGACCATTATCATGATATTTTAATCATTAAAAGTTTTATGGGAACATATTATGTAATGACGTTATTTAATTACTGTGGCCATATTTTCTTGAAAACAATAAATGAATGCGTTGGATGCTTAAATGCAAGCAGAAAGTTTTTACTAACAACAAATCATTTTAAATGCGATGTTTGTGTTTGTGCATGTACAATTATTGAAAGTTTTGACTACTTAAAAACGCATAAAATTTCCGTTAGTGGCGAAGAAACAATAATTATAAACATGCCACATTAACGTGAAGCTCGATAGTTTTGACAGAAAACAATGATATAGTAGGAAGGGCACCAAACGAGAGAAATCGATGCAATACGGTTGATGTAAGTGCTAGTTGAGAATAGCGACCAGGGGCCTTATGTTATAACTTGTGACATGAAGTCACCCGACGACATGACGTAATTGTGACGTAACCTCAATACACGCATCGAGGCGAGCCGCCCAAGCACACGGCTCACAATAGATATTATTATGCTGAAACACCTATTTGTGTATGGGGACAATGAATAACGCCAGTATTTGAGTAGCATTGATTTCTTGAATGCTATTATCACTCCGGTAGTACGTCACAATGATGTCATATGACGTCATGTCGACCGGGCGACTTCAACTCGCAAGTTACAACATAAGGCCCCCGGAGCGCAGCTTCAGTTCATGAAATCCCCGAGATTGTCGCTCCGTCTCGTAGAAAAATAGTATATAAAGACATAACTGTCTGAGCTAGAGATAGACTACCTATAGAACAAAAAAATGATCACACTTATTTTTTTATAAAATATACATAAAATTAGATAAATAATATGTTATAATTTTCGGAAAATTATCGAGCGCTCTGGTTCATGATATTTTCAATTTCGAGCGCTGCAATAATCATATTTTCACTGCCTAATTATTGTGGTGCACACTAGAATAAATTGTATCTGCGAAAGTTCAAGGTTAAATAATTGTTCCACTATAAATGCGATGTATACTGACCACGATGTTTCACCACTTACAAAATAATAAAATAGCGCATACCTATTGATGTACGGATACAAGAAGTTTGACCACTTAAAAACGCATAAAATAGCTTCTATTGGTGAATGAACAGTTAAATGCAATGTATGTTGACATACAACTATAAGGTTGATAATATTAAAATTATACTTATTATATTGGCATTGGAAAAGTAGTTTAAATGCGGGTTGTCCATATTTTCGTCAGGATGTTTGGTTACCGTAATAACGATATGACGTAACTCTATTCGATTGTAATATCGTTATACAAGATGCACATCAAACTATATTCATCACAGAATTAATTAATAAATAATTTATTATCCACGTGGGAAATCATTGTGAGTAACCGGACATCAATCATAAAAGGCATAATCGAAAAGAAAAAGAAGACATTAGTATTAGACGTTTAACTCGTAAATTATAAAGTCGTATCGATTTAGTTTTGAACAACAACTTAAACAAGAAGTTTTGCAATATAAGAAAAATATTAATCTAAAACAGAAACAAAGTCCATATAACAAGGTATAAATTTAACAAAAAATACACTCATGTATTGAACCCGTCAAAAATTTACAAAAAGTGTTTAAAAAATTTAATGACTTGTAGAATTCAAATAATAAAATTCAAATATATAAATTTCATTTTGGTTACATATAGTTTTTGCAATATAATACAGATTAGCTCTCTCCCACAACTGTGCAAATTTACTCGCTATTTTAGTATTTTACTACTTATTCAGAAATAATCTTTGTTTTGTTTATATCTAAAGCTGTTATTCGTATTCAATAATGTCAATGGTCACGACGTCTAATATTAATTTTGAATTAATAATAATTGAACTTTCTGAAAGAATCGAGAACGGCTATTTACATTTTTTTTTTCTTTATTTGGAAGCAATTGAGCTCTTCTCTGAATGGAAGGCTATTCTGCTTTACAATGGTTTACAAAAGTATACATACATTTTTTTTTTTAACGACAGGCATAAATAGTTACATTATTAATGATACAGAATTACATTTTTGTTACACTATACACTAGACATTTACGTTACATTTTTGGAGAAATTCATGTACAATTTTCATAACTGAAATATTTGGTTTTGCCAGGAACGAATTAATCGTAAAAGGAGGGTATAACCTGCATTTCCCCAACTTATTCAATAACACTTCTCTCTCCTGGTCATAGGCATCACATTGCCAGACAATGTGGTTAAGATCTTGAGTGGGATGTCCACACTGACACTGAGGGCTATCTACCACTTTAATTTTGTACAATGATTCGTTGAGACTGTAATGCCCTGACCTGCTTCTAGCTATTGTCACTATTACATCTCGCTTTATTTTACAATGTTTACTAAACCAAGTTTTAGGAGATCTACTATAAAAGTTTTGATAGTAGTGTGTTCCCTTTTCTTTCCCAAGATTTTCTAAATATTTACCGTTATTTTCGCTCATTGTTTGTTTAAACTGGGCTTTAAAATCTGTGTATGGAATTCTTATATTTTCTGATGGGTATTTTACAGATTTTTTTGCCAATTGATCCGCAATTTCATTGCCATTAATTCCTTTATGTGCTGGAATCCAGTATATCTGTATATTTGTACCGTGTTCGTTACTATTGCTAAATTTGGAAATGTTGGTTCTAATATTAAGAATGTAGTCATTAGTTTTGATGCTGAAATTTGGATTTTCGAGCGAGTGAATCAGACTTAAGGAGTCAGTGAAAATGTTGATATTTTTATTTTTGTAATTAAGTGCAATTTTAGTGGCTTCGTATAAGGCTAAGCACTCTGCTGTATAGATGGAAGTGAATCTGTGGACACTTTTGGCAACCGACGTGTTGGATTGGGGGAAGAACACTGCTACACCTACTGAAGGTGAATCGGGAATTTTGCTTCCATCCGTAAATATTTGGACTACATTTTGATTGCTAAATTTGGACTTGAATAATAAGTCGGGAGAGTCGGAGTGCCTATTTACATTTTATGAAATTATATTCCTCTCTGTAGCTAATCAACACCAGCTATCTCTTCTATAGATTGTTTTTCACTCATAAATTCGTTGAACACTGTTGTAGTCTGCAATTGCTTTAAAATAATTTCAAAGCTTTTTGAAGCATTGGATACATTATGATTTCCAAATGGGAACATTTCTTTATCAATTTTACTAATTATTTTTACTTAAATATACTTAACAGTTTTTTGGTTTATATTTCTGTAATAATTTTCCTATATTTTTTATATATTCTTCTGATTGTTACCCAGGGGAGGGGAGTTTTGTGTTGTTGTAATTTTTGGCCTGTGACTCCCTTGACATTTTCTGTGGCCCCAGGCGGACCGTATTGTTGAGAAACGTTGGTTTAGAAGACATATAAAGTTGAAGGAAACTGGTGTTAATATCAACATCGTAGATATGTAGATAATACCTACAGATTATATTTATTTTAGAATCTTAAAATTACGAGTGTATTTATAGTATTTATTGTATTTTGGAAAATTCTGATGGATTATAAGTGGGTATTAAATAAGATTAATAATCATAATAATATCTTAGTACATACCTTATAACCAGTTCAAAAATCTGCATTTGATGGAAACCAGTCATCAAATTTAAATACAATGAAAAGATATAAAATAAATGCTTTATCAGTCAAATATTTAGGCATTATTCTTTTTATCAATCACTAACATATTATTATAGTATGAATTAGTGCATGGATTACGAGGGCAACTGATTATGTGATGCTTATAATATAAAAAAGGGTAAATTGAAGAGTTTGAAATGGTCTATGTCCTATCCATACTATGGGCTTGGCAAATCGCAGCTTGGGAATCCAGGTACGTAACAAGGTATTTTAGCGCCTGGGACAGTAATGAAAAATGCGCCGATTAAGTAATACAAAACTTGTAAGTACTATCAACCTATAAATAGGTACTAAGTTCGATGATGTCTGGTTACCATCAACAGAATTACATAATACGGACTTAATAACCATTATACCTATTTAAAAAAATCAATATTTCAGTTTTATTAGTATAAAAATAAAAAAAAACTATAAATTACAAAGGAAGGACAATGAATTTTCAACTTTACATATTATAATTAACCAGACGAAAGACTAACAACCGATAAACAATAACCGACAACGTAATTATTTATTTTTACATAATTAAATATTTGTGGCGTAGGAGATTTTTTTACGATAAACATTGCTGTTTATGAAAATCATAAGAAAGTTCGGTTCCCCATAATTTGGTCATTTTAGGGGGACATTTTTCGTCTAATTTTTGTTCTTTCGTGTTCAACTCAACTTCTGCACCCCCACTCGAGCTGCACTAGGGCGGCTGTCCGCTCACAAACCCTTTGTTAGGCCACTGCGCGAATCCATAAGCTTTCGGAAAAATTGAATCCAACAATAAAACTACCATATTTCCAAAACTTGTCTGCGATGAAAAAAATTAACGTTTATTATTTCAGGGATGTTATTCTTAACACTAGGGAAGTGAAACTAAATGGAAGCTTATATGTGATGCCCACGGTGGGCGCTCGGCATAAGCGTTGGACTATAAAGCCGTGGGTCCCAGGTTCGAATCCTGGGTCTGGCAAGTACCTACACATATTGTTTTTCACCTAATAGGTTGAGCAAGTGGCTGACATCCATTTCTCGTAAAAAACAAAATCTGTCAATACAAACTTCCACTCTGTGGAGGCCCATATGATCCTATCAGGATCGGACATGGTCGGAAAATATGTGATGGTTTCTGCAAATCGAGAATAGACGATCTTAGCTTTTTGTCTGGTTTTCTTTTCGACCAATATGCAGCGAGTGATTACCCGAGACGCTCCAGGGCGCCGCGGTGCACAATTTGAATGCCACTGTTATATGAGTTCTCACGAACAAATTTCATGAAAAATAGGTTGGTTATTATGTGTTATGTTAAATATTTCGATTGATATATCCCATAATTAAATCATTCACGAACACATATCTTTAGATATTAATACTAAAGTTTAACACTTACTATTTCTTTTACGTACGTCATATATTATGACCATTCGTCATCGATCAAGTTTGATCATAGATGTTTATTATGTTTTTTTATGTCTAAAAAATAGTCAATATTAATAAGTATATATTCTGTACCATTGATGGTAGCAACGTCAACAGATGTTATACCCTTGAAATGACATTTCCGAAATTAATTGGCACAAAATTGTTATTCAAAAGGAAAAAAATATATCAATTAATAAAGGTTGGAGGATCGATTTTTATGGGTTATCCCAAATGTTTTCAAGCTTTTCGCTTCACGGCGCCATTGGTGAAAAAAGATCAGAAAGACCTTTAGAATCGGATTAGAGACCTTTTTTAGCTTTTCTCGGGTCTAATTGAGAATTTTCTACTCTTAATTCTCCATATCACACTAGTTCCTGGGCAGTTTTATTCTTCATATTAATTTTTAAATTTCCACCAAAATAATGTAACCATTTTGAAATAATGCACAAATGTCGGGTTTTGAACAAAAATATATCCAAAGGACCACAGTATGTACTAATATAAAAGACGGTCATCTATAAAAATGAAAAGAGAGAGAATCGAGCAATTTTTTTTTCAATGTTCTCCAAACTCCTTATATTGCGAAATTATAGTACTTTGCACCAATTTGTCGAACGGAAATATCGAAATTTTAGTACTTTTTACATATTTTTCCCGATATTCAAAATTATAGTATTTTGGGCGTACTATACCTGTATTATATCGTTCATAGTACGCGGTCAAAAATTATAGTACAAATACTATAATTATAGTACGGTTGGCAACACTGGCGTAATATCAAATGGCGCACAGTCCACCCACTTAGCTGATATCATATGAAAGCCCGTTGTCCTTGGACGTATCGTCTGGAGTCGGCTTTAGAACTAGGATGGGACAACTTTAAAGAGTAATTATTGTCTGTAAATATTATAAATTAGTATTTAACACAAAATACTTATTCACTAAACAAATTATGCAATGGTTCTAAAACTTTTTCAGTGCATAAATGCACGTACCTACACAATAATTTGTTTGAAACTTAAATCCTGTTCACACCAGCAAACATTGCTAAAAATATAAATGTAGATTAATTAAATAAATATTTAATTTTGACTTGTGTGCGTGAGTGTGTGATGCGCGTGTGTTGCGCAAAGAGGCCTGCGACGGACTGAGCTCAGAGGACGCTACGGATGTATATCTCTGTGGACTACGTTTAATAATTCCCAAAACATTGTATTTCGTATTGACCTCTTTATTGTTTACATATTATTTATACGATCATTAGATAAAGATGATGTATGTGTTGATAATTATAATTAATACTACGAGATTTTGTACCCGTGTGAAAAAGTTCTGATTTAATTAATTAATATTTTAAATTATTGATAATGTTAATATGTTTTTACGTTCACGTGGATTAGAAAAGGAAGCATCTTCGTCATCAATCATTTGCGTAATCAATGTTCAAGGCGCCAATGTATTCACAGGCAATTAATTTAATATCTATAACAGTTCAAAATGGGTGTCGTACAAAAATAGTCCCGTCAATTTGAATAATTTCAAACTCTAGAATGAATTTAAATAATTACAGGATAAAAAGAACTTTTTATATACTTACAACGTTTTTAAATTTTCTGTTGAATTATTATGCTCAATATGCTCAAACTTGTACTTGATATGAAGTAAATAAAAAACAAACAAAGAATACTGAAATGTCATTTTGATTCCCATAGTAACGCACGTATATATTAATAATTTAGTTGCTAGGACCACTCACTTAGCAATCAATATAGTATTTTACTTTTTACGGAACTTTCCATTCAAAACAGAATTAACTGAAAATGAATTAAATTCCGCTTAAATATGGCTAAAAGCATTAAAAGAATGCACTGGCATCGTGTTCTGATATATTCTAAAAATTTCAAATATCTAGCTAATCGGGAAGTTAGCTAAAAATCGATTGCAAGATTTGTACTGGACAAACAACCACCGGACAAAGAAGAATACGATTTAATAAAAACTTTGTAAAATGTTGCATGCGGTATATATGCGGTATAATAAATAAAACTACATCATAATATTACGATTAAAAAATAGATAGTGCCTGTGTGCGGTGATTGCTTAAATTCTTAAATATATTAATCGATAATCTTATAAATCGCATGCTAGGCTACAATATGCAATAATTTAATAAATTCCAAAATGACAGATGGGAATTTATTAAAGAATGCAGTAATGAGTAAATCCTCATGAAAAATAAATACAACGTTGATAAGAATACACTAATAGAAATAAGATAGATTATAGTGTCGTGTCAGCTGTTGTTTGAACAACAGTACCAAGCTCTTCCAGCTTCAAATCAAAAAACCTATTCCACACTCGTGCTCCATTTGCGCGCAAGTCAGACGATTTACAGTCTTCGGACTTTTATCGCAAGGTCCATTATTTTCCATTCAATAAATAAAGTTAATAAAGCCTTGCAGTTCAACTCCATTACTGTATTTTTAACACTGATTGGTGGATTATAGCACAGGCTTTGCAAAGATGCCTCCAACCCATACATATGTAGTGTATTTGGCGGCCTGAATAAAGTCTCCAAAAGTGACCTTATATTGTATCTAAAACGCAAAGTATTCTACCAATCTGTACTATCCGTTTTTACAGAATATGCATACGAAACATGGAAGCTATAAAAGTAAAAGAAAAATTCAGCAACTCAACGCACAGGACCGAGAGTATTGGACTTAGCCTTGAGAATTCTTCATCCAACAGTGGAGTTGTCTTAATTACTCACGATGATGATGATCATATTATAGTACCGTGGAAACTTCATCACCAGGGAACTCAGGAACTTCGTCACTTACAATTTTGTTTTCATTTGTCTATTTGTTATGTAAGTGCCCGTGTATTTATTTAATATATTTGCATAATACTCTGTTAGTTTTCCTCAATAAAAAAAACAATTTGAAGTTTAGAAACCGTTTATTATTTATATTAATCAAGTACGAGGAAATTATATTAAATTATCTAACTTCATGTGTCGAGTTTTCTAGTGGCTCAAACGAATTAGATACCTTGTAACCAGAATTGATTTGGTAATTAAATCGATGTCCGATGTGTTAAGCAGTGGCGGCCGGTGATTTTTTGGATTGTAATTTTTGAGGGTGCGCTGGAAACCTACCTTATTGAAAAATGAAATCAATTCGGCATTATTTTTGATTTGACAAAACGTTATTGACATTTGGGAAATTACCTCTATATTTTATATTTTTAATGAAACATGTAGCGAGTTACTTAAATCTTTATTGGATTTGTTTTAAGAAACGATTGCATCTCTTATAGTAGATAAATACCTTTTTCAACGTAAGCCGTCTTATTCTATATAAGTACATTATCTTTAGCAATTTGTACACTGTATGAATAATGATTATTATGAAACTGCACTTTGTGAAATAGTATTAAGATTTATTAACTTATCACTAGAATTCATGCATTAATAATTTTCTATACCTATTATAAATAACCGACATCATTTCGCGTTCAGTCAACACACAGGATAATGAAATATTAATTTTCCAGAAATGCGGTAGGTACCAAAATTATTTTTATCTTCACTGATTTAATTTGCAGTACACATAAATCAAATTATCTTACCGACATTCTATTATAATTATTTCTTACCCATTTTAAATTTAGAAAATAATGAATTCTATTGTATTTAGTTTAACAGGCATTTTACATACGAGATTGCCAAATATGATACTAAACATAATTTGAGCGTGAACAGAAGTCGCAGCGTCTATAATAACAAACCATAATTCAAATATGTAATTGCTCTCTACTCAGAACAATATGATGTCATTTTACCCGGTCGGCGCACGATATTCTGGAACTTACGCATGGCATAAACGATTAGCACGGTTTAAGTTGTTTTATAATGGCTTTAGTTAATACTAAGCTTTAGGTTCATTTTAAGTAAACAAAATATATTGCCGGAGCGCGAACGATTTCAGTGAGGATGACGTATACGGCGCATAGTGCCTGTATTATCGCCGATTGGGAATGTGGGCACATCGGTTTATGGTTTGCATTATAATAAGTGAGCGATAATATTAAAATATGATTTACGATGTTGAACGATGTTTCATAGCAATGCAGGCAGTGCAGTGCACTTGTATGATGTTAGACCAGCCGCCGCTGGTGTTAAGTATCCTAGAGCACTTAAAAAGTTTTTCGATTTATATTTTCTAGAACCTTTTTCTATTAATCGTATAAATATAAATGACCGACGTGTTGATAGGCGGTTTATTAAGGTTATAAGTGCCGTGTGAAGGTTGAAATTTGAAGAGCTTCGCGTAAGTTTGGAGTCTAATAAACAACTCATACACTTTGTAGGGAAGTAATTTATGTCACTATGATATTCTCATCATATTAACAACCGTTTAATGGTCACATAATATATTTTATATATACATGAGGAAATGGAAATTTAACCAATGATTACCAAGGGCTTTGGGAGAATAGAAACCTCGACTGCAAGATTCGTGGGCGATATTTAAAAAAATATATAATCTTATTTTGATATAACAATGACATTTTTAGGCAAAATACCACCATTGAAAAAAATACAGGCCTTGCCATTTACTCATTACCTACTGTATGCTATAAACTTCTTCTCTGCTTCTTAAACAGACATATACAATACATAAGCATTTATTATTTATTAACGTTAGGACGGATATAGGTATTCTCTCATCGTCTCTGGCGAAAAAATATCATTCCCACAAAACTTATTACCAAATGTTGTATTAATCTCCTTTGTTTATTTATTTACTACTGAGATACTTACTTGTCCATAACTTTTTCTTGCTACATGTTTTCATTCAGTTTTATTTTGTAAACTTTAAATAATCTGACTAAAGATTGTATGAGGGATTTTATCCTTTATTATCTTCAAAGAGTGTTGTGTATAATTCTAAATGTGTGCTTTATGTCGTATGATTTAATATGAACACAAAAAATCTGGTTAAATTAATTATTCTGTATCAAAGTTTTGTACAATTTGATTTAACAGCTACAAAATAGGACTACAGAGTTTTGGCGCGAAACTTTGTGCAAGGCTGGTATATTAGAGGTGGCTGTAGATATTGACATTATTACTTGTAATTTGTGAGCTTCGATTACGTTCACTCTTAACAATCTGCAATAATATTATCATACTTTTTATATTAGGACAGTAAAATTGTTGTAGATGAGTGTTGGTCCGAAATAATGTTTGTTTTACAATACAAATATTTATGTATTTAAAAAAAGGCATAAGCATGCTTTTATAATAAAAATTAAGTGGTCCCTGCTTAATTCTATGGTTAACGACGTGTGATGTGATAAAACACATAAACATGTCAATAATATGCTTTTTAAAATAACTGAAATAATGAGTCACGTACCACCAAACTTGAATAGCACAGCCTATGCCAGTAAAATTATTAATCAGTTACTGTAGATAAGTGGTCAGCATTTTTTTTTGCCGTGAAGGACATACTACATAATTGTCACGGTCGTATAATATTACTTATATAATTATTGTTTCGTCTGCCGGTCAGCAGCGATTTTCTTTGATGCAGATGACGCAACCTATTCGTCATAATATTTTAAAGCGGGTCTCGAAACGGTTCATACCAGTCGCAAAATTAAAAGATTAGACCGAAATCTTAAAAATTTCGACATGTCGAAGTCGAGACGAGTTTGTATGTGCGACCGGGCTAATTATTGATATAAAAGCTAATATTATATAAATACAGTGATGCAATTCCAATGGACTCAACCGAGTTTAAGTGCACAACCAGGGAACACAAAAAAATATGGGAAGTGGGTTACCTTCCAACCGAGGCTGAAACAAGATATATATATCTCGAGTGTGGAGAAATGTGGGATAAACTTAATTAAAGACGTGTTGAAGAATATGTTATTTCAATAGTTACGTGTGTGTCATAATACGCATTTGAACTTGTCACGAAAACGAAACGCGTATTCAATATTCGTATAAAACACTCGGCGCCGTGTGTGTTTCTCGAGTTGTATTGCCTGGACGCCATAAAGTAATAAACCAAACTCGGCTTGTGCTTAGTGCTTGTTATATTGATCATCTTCGAATGCACCTATTCGCAATAAATGAAGATTTTCGATTGCAAATTTCGTTCAAATTATTACCATTTATTTCAATAATTATAACAGTCATCATTTTTTACCAAACAGTTTACCATATTATATTATTTTATTCGAAGTGTGAGCAATAACTAACACTAGTTTTGAAGTTTACTGTTTCGTGTCACTGCCTGAGTGTAGCGGGCCTTTTGTTTTTTTTATGTAAAAATTTAAAACTGTTTTTAAAACACAAACAAGACTAAAACATCAAAACATAAACAGTTTGCTCACTGAACCAATACGTGCGATAATTATTATCTAAGAATAAGTTTAAATCAAGATTAAGATATATAATTATGTTAAACGTATTGTAAATATTTAATTATATCCTCGCCATGAAGATTCTGTTCATTGCATCAGTGTTGATTTGAAATATTAATACAAGGTTGTAGCGTTCGTTATAAATTTAGAATTGAATACATTCTTATGTAATCATAAATTATCACTATTTTCAGAATCTGCCTCTGATCATTTGGACTATTGCAAGACATTGGACCCGGTACTTTAGAAAATGTATTAAAGTAAATTATCGATGTTAAATATTCCCAACCGACGGATAGGGCCTGGTTCTAAGAACTTAATATTATCTAATAATATATACAGTTCAAATTATAATGTCAGATTCGCAGATCTAATCAGTTAAAACGACTAACGCCGATCGTCTGCCTCGATCGTGAAGTATCATTTTGGATAGTTCCCTGGAGTCGTGGCCAAAGTAAAATAATTATACGTCACCGGGTACGATTCAGTTGACAATCGGTGACAGTTCAGTCGTACGGGTAAAATAAGAATTATTATATTTTGGCCATGACCCCAGGGAACGATTCAAGATGACATTTCACGGTCGGAGAGGTCTGCTAGTATAATTTGAGCTTTATAGTATCATGATTTCGCTATGAAGTTCTGATCAAATAAAACTGAAATAAAGCTTTACAAAACATTTATCAGCACATCAGTTAGGTATCTTTGAAATTATAATATTGAGAAGGGTATATGGATCGGGCGTGGCGAAGGGTGGAGGTAGGCTGTTAAAATCCGCCATAAATGATGCACACTACAAGTCATCAGTCATACGTATTTATTTTCATTGAAATAAGACTACAATTTACAGTTGGTGTTAGTTAGTTTTTAAAATTCAATTAAACCCTGCGAAAACCATGCCATAATAGATAATAGTCAAAAAATACTCGTAAATATCTAAAATTATGCAATTAAATCATACATAACTTTGAATATTTTATAGATAGAATAATATTTTTTATCTATTATAGTTTGGTTTAGACAGGGCTTAATGAATTTAAAATATTATGTGTAAATTGTATTCTTAATCCAACGAAATCATTATTAATATTTATGAAAAAGTGTGCACAATTTTGTCATATCGCCCATAACATCCCAAAACTATTATGATTTTGTTTAGGCAGGGTTTAATTGATTTTTAAAAACTAACCAATACCATCTATAAATTGTAGTCTTAGTTCAATAAAAACAAACACGTATGACTATCAAAGTATAATGTACACTTTTTATGGCGGATCTTAACAGCCTACCTCAACCCTTCACTACCGATGGATCCATAGCATGAGTATGTGATGCACGTGTTGAGGAAGATACAACCACGAACTATACGCATTGTTCAATGATATTCTTATCGTCGCATATGTGAAGTGACTCTATTGGGTAGCCTATGACTCATGGATGGTAGACACCCTATCATCTAAGACGCTCGTCTGCAATAGGCAATGGAGGAAGTGAAAGGGAGTCTTGAGTGACCTATACTGCGATGATTGGACTGTATATGGCAAGAGACAGCATCCCTGAGCTACTGAAGTGACCTTGCAGCAGAAGGGAGTGGAGACGTTTTCTGGAGACATCCAAGACCCATATTGGGTTGTAATGGCAATGATGATCAGCGGCGATTTTATGTGACGCAGATACCTCAATGAATTTATCAAAAGATTCAAAAGTGGGCTTCGAAACACCTCAAACGAGTGATACAATTATTAAATTATACCGAAATCTTAGATAATGCGTATTTCTCACAGTATAAAATAATACCCATAACTAGGGTAAAGGGGCCCATAACATCACCACTCAAACATATATCTACCTACGTATACTTAAGAATGTGGTGTATGGTTTATATTTAATTATTATCGTAGGGCGCCCCAAAATCAGTCAGTTCGTCTCCACGTCCCTAACCCCGCCACGGATGATAATGATCGACCAGGGCCCCGATTTCCTAACTATCGACTCGTGTGGCACCAGACGACATGACGTAATTGTGATATCGGCCAATACACGCTCGAAGCATGCCGCCCGCGCGCAGTGCTCACCGTAGATAATTATTACGATGAAACACCTATATGTGTATGGTGACAATGAATAGCGCCGCTGTCTGAGTAGCGTGATTTTCTCGAGTGCTATTATCACTCCGGTAGTACTTCACAATGATTTCATATGACGTCATGTCGACCGGGAAGCTTGCACTCGCAAGTTCTAACATAGGGCCCCAGTGCGTACGACGCTAGCCTTTCATCAGTGACTCCGGGTTCGATCCCAGTGAGGTCACAAAATATTTATGAATTTTCTCATTCATTGTGATTGGTTCACTTCTACTTTTGGGTCTCGTGGCCTGTTGTTATTTTAAAAGGAATATATATGTATATGTATACATCATTTTTAATCAATAAAAATATGATGATCAGTAGTGTTGTATTCGTCTTATATAACATAAAATCGTCGTTGAGTCGTTAAAAATAAAACATGTGACAATATTAAAATTTTACAGGATAGACGTGACGCTACTCTATAAACATATATCTACATGAAGGTAGACTTTTAAGTCTGTCGAACATGATGTATATAATATTATAAGTTGTATTTAAACGTTGCATATTACATCGGAGATTTCTAAAATTAAATATTGCTTAATTTCGGTGGCACATTGAGGGGTTTATAAAAGTACCTATACGATATAATTAACGTGATCATACGTCCCGTTTTTATGTAGCCTATGCCGTTGCCCCCAATCACAGTTTCGGGATGCCAAAATGTCCCGTTTTAAGAAAGAGAGAAATCTACGGTAATAATTTCAAAATAAGGCGCGAAAAATAAAAAAAATCGATAGAAAAGCACCGGTAGAAAGGGTCTTCTCTAAGTCGCAGATCTTAAAGCAATGTTAATTACCAAAGTAAATTTTAAGAAGTCCTGTCAAGAATTTCATTCTTATTTGAAATCAAAAACAAATAATATACTTTGTTCTTCAGAAAAAATTGTTCTTCAAAAAAATATAAGACCACATAAAATATCTATCTTCACGTGTTCATTCCTGTTCTTTCCATTGATAAAAAAAATTATGAAGAAATATGCGTTTTCTTTTATACACATACTACCTATTACCTAAAAATTAGTAGAAGTCTCGTTTTGAGAAAAAAAAAATGGTCACGTTAGGTATAATATTGAACAGAAAAAATATTTTTCAAATGGAGAAAATTACCACATCGAATGTTTAAACCGTTAGAATTATTACTAGTATGTATGAATCGTTTTTAAATAAATATATATATATATTATATTAATAATATTAACTTACCACAGTCCTCGAAAATCACATTTGCACAATGCGCCCCGGCAATTATTAGTAACAGTAAATTCAAAGCTGACTTCGCCATTTTGAATGAATCTAAAATACCTTTTAATTAAACAAAACTATTGATTTCCTAAAGTGAAAAAAATGTTTGTATTTTTATTATTGCCAGTTAATCACAAGAGTAAGTGTGTTAGATATGACTTTCAGTAGCTCAATAAATAAATTAATAATTTCCTCTTTTGTTTAAAGATTTAAAAATATGTATTCCGATAAGCTGTCATTATCTCTGATTATGTTACTAAAGATTAGACAGTAGCTTGCTTGTAAAATAAAAAATAAACTAATTAAGATAAGGCGTAAGTAATAATAAAATATAGCAAATAAAATTTGAAAGATCTGAAAAACATAATTGATTATTAATTATTAATCATCCTGCCAGGATAATCTTTTAGATCTAAATTTTCATGTAGTTAATTATTGGGATGACGCATCCGTCAAATCGTCAAACGTTGTTTTCGTCAACGGATTATTTCACTCGAAGTTTTTATAATTTATGTACCCAACGAAATATTTGCTATTTATTATGGTTGTTTTGAAGGTACTATATCAGGGTTGGCGAACCTTTTTTATATATACGAGCCAAAATATCACAAATATTATTTTTTGACTGACGTGCTTAACAGTTTTTCATAGGGTGAATTTTGAAAAGTTCAAAAATTATAATTGAGTTCTTTTTTTTTTTATCATAAAATATTTTCATTTCTATGATTTCTATATTATGGTTCAGTCTTAAGGGACCGTATATTTCAATGACACCTATACTGTTATTTATTTAATCCGTGTTTTTAAATCTGTTACCGAATTTGTTAAATCGAACCCATTTGAATTTAGTATAAGTATATATTTTGTATTGTTACGACCCTGTATAATAGCACATGCACTTGGACGACAACCACTGTTGGTGCGGCCCTGTTACCAACTATATCATAATATTTATACTGATTGACAAGCACACAACTGCAACTAGGGTTTCACGCAGGGGCGGCTCTACCTTAAGGGTTCGTAGGGACCATCCCTACATCGTTATCATGTCAAAAATATAAATCCGATATGTTTATCATTGTCATAATATACCTATTTAATTACATGATTAAATTAACTATTTAATTTATTTTATTACTCTAAACCCGTCACAATTTTTTAGAGATATTTATTATTATTATAAAAATAAGTAAAGCAATGATTGTAAATTATGTAATAACATAATGATGATTACGCGGCATTAAAATAGTTAATTTAATTAAATACGCCCTATTACAAATCTCGTTCTAAAAAGTATGTGAATGCATTAGCGTTAGTATAAGTATACTGGGGAGAAAATCAAATAACCCATAGGTGAGTAAAAACGCTCGCTGTGTGTTGTTGTTCAAAACTGATAATGGTAAGTCTATTATAATTATTATTATTAATTACGTTAATATGTTTAAGCAGGCTTTATAGATGTGATGAAGAATGTAACGACTCAGATAACCGTATTATTTATTCTGAAAAATTACTCATTTCCTCATTAATTAAATCATCGTATTATAAGTAGCTTGGTACATAATGTATAATATGAGAACGTAGGTAGGTATATATATTTAATAATTAATGGAAAGTCATCGAACAGCCACTGGTTTCATGAATATAATCAAACTTGAATATGACAAAGCAATTCAACCTTCAAGGAGGTTGTTTAACTAATTAATTGAATCGGATTAAAATTCGTGTTTTTGTGAATAACTTATTTCATTAAGTAATGTGGCATAATACATAGGAGTACATTTTGTATGTTATCAAATCCTTGGTAATTTATTATCTTCAACAATTGCAAGAGTTCTGGATTCTCTAATCCTAAATTCAAAGAAACACTCTCAAAGTCTACTTTTTACTGTTATATTACGAATGTATCACGTTTTGGCTTTTTTTTAAATGTCTATTAATACTCACTGACGTTACTTAAGAGCGTCAATAAGAGACTCTTTTATTTTTATATCAATAATCATGTTAGTAAGAATGTATTTTTAGAATCTTATCGTTCTTTTTTTAAATTAAAATAAACATAATATCATAATAATAAGTACATATCCATTAAATTACCGGTATCGATTACATCTAATCAAGATTAATAAGGATCTAAGTACCAACCTATCAAAATTGAGAGAGTTTTACTTCGAATGCGTCAATGCTCGTGTTATAATAATTAGCACTTGGATACTATAATATATTATATTTTTATCAATGACGGTTTCTGTAAGATATCAATATAGCAATATTATCAGATGCTATAAATATAAATATAATGATTATAATCTTTTCAAAAATAATCTAACAATTCCCATTCGCCGTCGTGTGTTGTGGTCAGTGGCGGCTCGTCCATATGCACTGCGGAACTGCAGCACCCCCAAGCAGATTGAGAAAAATGTAATTTTATAATATACATAAATTTATGTATATTATATGAAAATATCAATATTATTTAAGCGTGTAATAAGCTCGCCCGCGCACCGATACATCCAATGTCCAATAATATAATCATACACCGCGGTAGGTACTTGATTTTGCACTGTAACGATTTCAGTAGAATATTCTCGAGTAGTCGCAGGAGGGGAGCAGGAGGGGAGCAGGAGGGGAGCAGGAGCGGTGCTCGCAGCTGGAAGCCTAATAGGTACTGCAGGTCAGACAGTCCGATTTCAGTATTTCTCCGTTTCTGCGTCGCACGTGAGCACGCGCGCCACAACGAGGAAAGAACATATGTATGACACGATGAAAGAGGTATTGAAGAATGAGTTGAATACCCAAAAGAAGCGGATATAAGCAAGAAAAATCATAATCCGAAGAGGTACTCATGGAACCTTAGTTGAATGTCAATAAGATAGCAAACAAAATACGAAAATAGATAAACAAAGACGCTGCGAAATCACAGGCAAACATATTGTGATCACCTCAAGAGAACTCATGTGCTAGAATCATTAGAACAATCATCTATAATAAAAACTGACAACCTACAAAAACATTATGACAATTACCTGTCCTTTGTAGCTCCCCTCCAAACAACAATTAACGATACTTGAGATCACGTCACCCGTATACACTTTTTTGCACGTGGTGCGAGCTTAGCGTGAACTCGCGTGCGCTCACATGACGTGTACACAATATGTTTCTACCTTTTCTAGCTCACGTGGAAATGAGAGTATCCATTCATCCCAGGAAATAAACACGGTTTATATTCACTATTCCGTTGAATCACTAGGCCAAGTACAGTAGTTTGCAGTTGATAAGTACTCGGTCGAGTACTTGTCAGATGTAGACTAGTCATTAGAGATTATCAGATTGACTAAAAATTCACCTGTGAAAAACTTCTTAAGTACTATGCATATTCTCATAATACCAGCCCCAGAGGTTTCCGCTCGGTGCCAATCTAAAATTGCCGCAATCAGATATATAAAAATATATTTAAAAATATGTATAAAAATATATAAGTATATAAGATGAAATACCTAATTATTTTGTTTGCATAAAAATATTCATACTATAACAAATATTATGACTATGTAATTTTTTTTCATAAATGTTGTATGCCTATTATGCTAGGATAGGTACTGACCCGTTCTGTTGAGACTTTCAAAGAATGCCTTTTGATTTGTATAAAATTGTGATGTTTACTCATAGATTGGTCACTTGAGACTCCTAAATAAACGTATATATATGTGTTAATATATTGCATTAATACTTCAATTTTCCACCCATTAGTAAGTACTGCCCCTCATTTCAATTATTTTAATAAAAGAATCTAATAGTAATTAATGTAAGAATAAAAGTATTATTAATATATGTATTTATGGACTTTTTATCGTCCCCTGAAATCTGTACATATGTCATCTACATAAATATAAATGTTCGACGTGATTATTTTATTTCATCTTGGGATTGAAAAATAGGTACATTTCGGTTATGAGTAATACAGCGGAAAACACATGTTGAAAATACCTGATATACTGGACTTTTTGTTAGATTAACCTAACCTAACCTAAACTAACCCAAACTAACAAATAATCCAGTATATCGGGTATTTTCAAAATGTGTTTTCCGCTGTATTCCTCATAACCGAACTGTACCGAAAAATATCTTATTGCAAGTATCATTCATACAGCTATTAATAAGTCTCTTTCGTGGATATATCGACGTTGATCATTCAGGTGATACTAATTGATGCAAAAGGTTAATTACTCAAAAAAAAAAAACCTAGAAAATATTATTTATATACCTACTTACTTCATTCCAAGGCAAAGGTTATGTTACAAGGTAAAAAATGATTTATTACTTAGTCAGTATTCACGTTTCTCCACTCTCATCTATAACATAAACGTTATAAACGGATTAGTATTTAGTACCCACATAATAATAATAAATTCAAAGAATATATTTTCCCAGAGAGATTCCAAGACTTCAGTTCATGTTTAGTGGCACTTCTTGAATCTAAGGAGTGGCATATTGTTGATACGAAATTTATTATAACTAATCATTGTGATTTGCGCAACGTTTCTGACTAATTAATACAAGTCAAATGTAATTATTTTCATGTCGTCATTTGTATGTCAAATTATAATACATTTCAGGGTATTTGAGAAATGTGCATTGCGCGAGGGTGGTTAAATTTAAAGATTAAAATTAATACATACCAATTAAAACTTTCAGGTAAGTATATCAACTAAGCGAAGTTTGCCGTTCCTATATCAATCACAAAACGCAATATAGTCAGGCTGTGACATAAAACTTCAATTTTTGGTGCTAATTATCGCTCATATTTTGAATACAATAAATGTTAAACTGTTTATAGAAAATTATGAGTGTTACGTATTGAAATAAATGCTAACAATTTGAACGAAATATACAATCGAAAATCTTCATTTATTGCAAACAGATTACCGCATTGGATTCAGAGATAATCAATAACTTTACTAGTACTACCACCATAATACACAATTCAGTGCCACGACGTGATATAGTCGGTCTTGTACCAACCCACGTGATTACTCTATTTTCGACTTTAAAAAGGAAAAAGGACGTAATCTACATAAATCAAATTGTACAGGAGGCACAAGAATGTTTTAGTTTTCAGTCAAAGTTAAAATACAAAATAAACATAACCGTGAAATGTATGATAATTAATAATTATTTGGTTTTTATATCCCTAATCTGATATTGACTATTCAATTAAATAAAGAAAAACTAACAAAACCGACGGTTAAGTCGTCTTTTCCACTTCACTTCCTTCTTTTTTAAAACTATCAGCTAAAATTTAAATAATAAATCGGTATTTTCAGCTTACATCCTTTGAACACAACGTGTATTTAGTCGTGTACAACGTTATTATCCAATAAAACGTGTTTTGAAAAAACTGAGGGTTACATCCTTTTTCCTTTTTACAGTCGTTTTGCAATTACACTTTTACAATAATATAATTGATTGATGTGCTGAGGAATAAACGAATACAAGTGCACCGACTTAAATTGACTTCAAAATTAAATATGCGATTGTAAAATTCTACATAACAATATTTAAGATTCTGTTAATAAAGTCTTATTTTCAAGTGGTTCTTTATTATTACTAAAAATGTTGATATTATATTTCGTGTTATTTATGAATGTTTTTTTGTATCTTAAGTGGGACGAGCCAAGCAAAAAAATACATTAAAAACATACTCAAGTTGTAAGGAAAATACATACATGCGTCTAATATATACATGCGTCCATGAATTGTAATCCAATTTTAGGACTAAAACACGTATAATTTTTTATTTCATCAAGTTGCATGTTTAAATTATATTTCACACATAAATTGGTACCTATTTAGTGATGTGCAAACTGGTCCAAACTCATTGTTTTAATGCCATGTCACATATATTAATTTATCCGTAGAGAATTCATATTTATAGAAATAAGTTTAATCATCGGTTCTTCAATTATTATAATATTCATGAAAATATATTTTATGAATTTGAATTCTTTGTATTGGAGCATGGATCGGATCATTTTTGGGATTTCGTATAAGGGCGACTGAGTCCCTTATGGCGGGCATGTTGCTTTGCAAAGATTACGAACATTTATTTTTACGGAACTGTGTAAATAATTAATTATTTACTGAACTTTGACACACATTATTTATTTATGAAATTTGATTTCCTTCAAATTGTTTCATTATTAATAATATTATAGATTTCTTGACAATTACTTATTTCATTTTAAGTTCTGATATTCTCATTTATATGACTATCAGTACTTGGTTCCAGTACCCTGGAGTAATTGTAGTAAGTATATCAGGGAACACAACAATAATAGAAAATGTGTTGCGTGTGGATAAATATGGGATAAACTTAAATACGTGTTAAAGAATATATTATTTTCAATGGTTACTTAATTATATATCTGTATCATAATATAAATAAATAAAGTTTGACATGTACACGAAACGCATATTAAATATTG
Organism: Rhyacophila brunnea; assembly: GCF_057557595.1. NCBI lineage: Eukaryota > Metazoa > Arthropoda > Insecta > Trichoptera > Rhyacophilidae > Rhyacophila > Rhyacophila brunnea. Next base: position 21,178,383 of record NW_028232860.1, read on the forward strand.
GTATTATTGGGGACATTCCGGAGACTGTGTTACTTCGGTTTTATAGCCTTACTGTCAATAAGTCATAAAACAAATCTCGCTTCAAATTCTTGGTCTATGGCGACTCATTTCACATTTTTATTAAGACCTCCCCAGTAGATTGTCTATCCTGCTGTTTTACCCATAATTATTTATAATATTTTTTATCAAAGATACCATAGGCTTAGAGATTGTACGCATGGGTGACCTACGAGGTATGGAGCTCAAATTTACCAGAAATGTAAGCATCGATCTCCTTATTCACAAAAAGTCCACAGCGATCCGATTGGTTTGTGGGTTTTTTTTTATTTAGACATTTATTGTACATAGGCTTTATGAAAACATTATTTTTTTCTTATAGGACCATGTCCACTCCTTAGTTAGACCATGCGGATACCACAGGTGCCTCCAAGAATCCCTATAGCTCGCAGGTCTTGTTGCATCTTGCCAGGTCTTGACAGCATCCTACAGCTCCAGGTGCAGCCAGGTCGAAACTCTCTTAGGACATCTGCAGCACATCCGATATTAAATTTGCGGTAACATCTACATCGTTTATCAGTGAGGGCTGTACTATGATTTGTTTCTTTTAGCGTTTATTTTTATTTAGGTATCTACATCATTCATTATCTTTTAGGTACAAAATACTCAATGTTATCACCAATAATTACGCATTCAACTATCGTCACAGTAAAAGGTAATTTGGTGTTTAAATCCGTAAATTTATAAAAGGATATCAGTTAATTGTGTATCATGATCATTAAGAAGAAATGGCTGTTACAGTAAGGGTAAACGACTAAGAGTATCATCTTGTGATTTGATTCATAACCTTACTATATAATATACTAAGGTTAAAAAAATAACACTACAGCCCAAATTGAGCCCATAGCCTTCGATTATTCCTGCACGCTAAGTAGTTCCAATACATATCACTTTACTTCATCGGTTTTGAGTAACAGTAGTCTTACCCCTTGAGGACTATTTCTGAAACCCTTATTTGACACACACTTAACTATATCTGAGCAGGGGTAGTTTTATTATACATATTGAGAACCTAGGTTCATTATACATGTTTTACAACCTTCATTGGCTTTCCTGTCGTCTTCGGCCATGTCCGCCACATAGCTGGAGCATATGGACACCATACGGTGCCTCCAAGATTCCTGTCGCTTGCCAGTCTTGTTGTCTCATTCGAGGTGATACCTGCACCCCGAAGCTCCACATTATACACTTCATAGATGGAATTTAGCGGCCTGCAGGACACCAAAATCCGGCTTACTTGAATAACAGGCAAGCCAGGTTGAACTTCTCTTCTGGCATCCCTGTAATTATTGATTCTAAAATATCTTTCTCAAATTAGCTCATTGTACTCGTAGCTTAGTGGCAATACTTAAATACATTATTTCGTTTCGGTGCCGTATATAAATGAAATAATAATTGAGAATGACTTCTTCGCACAGTTAGGATGTCACCTCTGCCTACTCATTCGGTTTCTTTCCTGGAAAATTCACACTACATTAACTGTAACCTCTACTCCCATCCAGACTATTAGGTTTCCTCATACATAAGCGTCGTCATCTTCACCCACTCTTCATCTGCTATGTTCATTAGTATACTATCAGTAATAAATCAATTTAATATAATATAAGTATTTATATAGTAAGCAGTCTTATAAGATTGATAGAGATTAGATATGAGAGATTCAGAAAATATCCCATTTTATAGGGAGCATCCCAATAAAATAAAACAAACAACATTAAATATAAAACCTTTTAATAAAAAAAACTACATTAATATTGACTACTCTACTCCGTTAATCCTTATATAACACTAGTTCTCTTTGACATACATAATACATAAAATTATATCATAAATTTGCATTAAACATACATTTTATTTATACAAGGCAAGTTTGCAATTTAAATTTACAATAGTGGAGTAGGAAACCATTTAACTTTTTGTGATACGTATATTATATTTTTTATTATTAAATCGCAATAAATAATTAATTATTTATGATTTAAAATCATTCATTTCAATTGGGCGGATCACCTTGAATTATTGCAACAAGAAGTTAACAATTATTATTTAATTAAATCAGCTAAATTACATTAAAACAAAGTTTATTTTCCTTCAATGGCTTTAAAGAAAATTGATTTTATAGTCAGCTATTAAAACTAGATACCTACGTATCAAAATATTATTTATGTAAGAATAAATGCAATGACTAAACGAATCATTTTTCCAGTTACATGCGACTATTATGGAAGTATTGTTCAATAAAATAGATTTTATCGGGTGAAAATAATGGTCAGCTTAATTATTAATAATTGAAATAAAAAAAAACACTGCACGTAATGACAAAAAGGTTATTTCTTGCTGGATTTTTTAGATATGTAGGTATATGTATCTTATTTGGACGTATCTATCTAAGCTATAATCAATAATAAAGATTCATTGGCGTCCATCGTGTTCAAATGGCATAATGTCAGGTAAATTATGATTGGATACTGGAAAGGTTGAGCGAACGGTTAATAATCATTCTCATATAAATATACTTTTATGAAACGTTTTCGTAAGTCGATAAAGAATATTCTTCTATCTATAAAATATGTAAAATAATGATGTACGATTAATGGCATATTTTATTGATAAAAGAATATTTTTTACTGTCATCTACTATGGCTTCGAGTAGGCAAGGTTTCATTGAATTTTAAAAACTAACAAACACTATGTACACATTGTAGACTTAATTCAATGAAAACAAATACGTTTGATTGACAAAGTTTAGTATGCACTATTTATGATGGATTTTAAGAGCCTACATCCACCCTTCGCCACTGATATAAACATCGTCACCTCAATACTACAACTAGATAACTCTGATTTGGTTATTGTTGGTAAAATGAAATTTAAACTTTACTTGATTATCATAAATCTAGGCTAAAATTATTATTTAAAATAAAGATGAAAAATTGTGCTTGTCTAATTAGGAACAATTAAATAATGTTCATTTGTATGAAAAAATATTGTAGATATATTATTTTATTTATTTAATGCATTAACACAAAATGATTACAGTTCCCATTAACTTCTGACTTACCTAGTTTTATCATTTTGTAGAGAAGGACATGTAGAATCATATTCAATAGCTTACTCAAAAACAGTTAAAATCAAGTTTATCTAGTTGTAGTATTGAGGTGACGATATGTATAAAATGCATGACAAATGAAGAAATGCGATCAATTTCATCCGCGATTACTTATTACATATAAGCTCGTTTAGGTAATTTAACTAACTTTCCACTATGCACTCAATATGCACTAACAGTTCAAATTAATTTACGTTGAAAATGTATTACCATCGAAACAGAAAGTGGTATGTAAACCATGTCAATAATTGAACACCGGAACCACTAAAATATAATTACTATGTCTGTACCTAAATATTAACTCGTCCTGGGTGAAAGGATAAATGCGTAAATCTTTTGTAAGTCAAAATTAATATACTTACATATTATTCTGTTTACTTTTTACTACCGCGTAATAATAACAAAGTTATACTGTAGTTAATACTAAAGTACCTACTGCAGTGCGTATGTAAACCTACCAGGTATCATAGTGCATCAATAATAATTGATTATTGTCAGTTTTGAAATTGTGTTTAGGTTCTCCACTATTGAAAATTATTACAACGTTGAAATGAAGTACTAATCACGAGGATTTTTTACAAAATCCGCGCAGGAACTTGGAAACATATCAACTCTTTGTTGTTTTTCTCCGTCAAACTCCAGTGGACGACGAGAGAAACTCTTGGGTAGAAGTCGAGGATCGGGAAAGAGTTCTTGTACTTGTATTCTGTACCCGCCTTCAGGGGGCAGGGGGCAGCTGTTCCGTCAGTCAAGAAGATCTTATCGCAGGCGCTGATGCCATCCACGCCGAGGAACGGGAGAGGAAGACCCAACACTTCGGCGTACACGTTGGTCTGCAATGTTTGTACATCGTGGTCTGGAAAAAGAAATCATCGCCAATTAGAATTGAAATTTATATTTTAAACTAGCGATTGCCCATAACTTTGTCCGCATGAGTTACAGAAAAAAAATGTAGACACAATTAGACTGTTCCGTAATATTAATAATTATTGATTTCTCGGAGCGCGCTTTTCTATCCGCACCTCATCTCTCATTATTGTATGTGCATTATTTTCGAGAAGTTTCTATTGATATTCTTATACTACTAAATTAGTAATAACAATGTAGTATGCAAGTTTCATCGAAATCGGACTAGCAGGTTTTGAGTTATGACATGATAAACAGCAGACAAATTATCCAATTTTATTATTTGTTCCTACTTATGATATTTTTTTGCTATCCATGTTTTTTTCTGGGGATACTTTGATAAAATAGACAGTTAGGAACATGGTCGTTGTGACGAATCCAATCATTATTTCGTTGCAATCTTTTCCCGCTTTTTATGAAACATTTTTTATATTTACTGTATTAACAATATTACACTACGATCTCTTTCAAAAATCGTAATATTATCAAGTAATTTAAAAGAAAAGTGTAATACGTTATATTATGTTTCCCGTGCAGAGAATCGTCATATTGTACTGTATTGTTCTTTCTGCACATGAATGCATATTATTTTATATACTTGACTCCACTTTTTTTAAATATCTATTGTTTTTAATTTATATGGAATACAGTATACCCACTATTTTTCTGGTGATTAATTATTACAATTAAATATCATGCACCTACATAATCAAATTATTTACGAAGGCGCTATTTTTATTATATAAAATTAATAATAATGGCTCGTTATATAATATAACGACATAAAGAAGAGAATATGATGATTTGTTTCTATGAGAGTGAGGGGGTTGTAGAAAATAATAACGACGCACAACCAACAAAGTATAAACTCATAATTTTCTGAGAATATCATACAGAAATTATGTTCAACAAATTCGTTTTTTAACGAATGGGGGTTCAAAAATGTGATGTAATTAATATAGAGGCGTAATGAATCTTTTTGCATCGTTTAGTATGTTGTTCTTTTTTTAAATTAAACCAGAATACACTTAAAATTTGAAGACCTTGGAGTTTATTGTAAAACTGTAGCTAAGCGCCTCGTCACTTTATATTTCAATGTATCATTACTCTTGTACTCATATTATTAATATAGACAAACTCTAAATACAAGTAATTAACTTCTTAATTAAATTACATCCTTTCAAATTTTCGTTATACTCTAAAACAGCAGTCGGCAAACCAAATGCATTAGCGTGCCACAAAACAGGCAATTCAAAGTACTGGACACTCAACGTGCCACTGAAATAAAACTTGTAAATCTATTGTAAGACAATTTTACTCGACTATAATAATACACGCTACATAAAAACATCATAAAAATTACAATATTTAAACATTAGTGACTTGGCGGTCAAATTTTGGAAACTAACACCTCAATATTTGGTTCATTGTTTGAAGTTTTTAATTTAATGCACATTTCGAAATTTTCTTCAGTTAAACGATTTCGATACGGGTTTATAATATATTTCATAATTGAGAATGTTTACTCACAGTAGTACGTTGTACCGTAAACACTTAAAAGAGCGAATGCGACTTTATTCATACAATGATCTCTGTCTGGGAGTTCATTCCACGTTTTGGTTATCATGTTAAGATAATTGTCGTCGTTTTTCATAATTTCATCTCTGGCAGTTTTGAAGTTTAATTTCTAACTTTCAGAATTGTTAAATTCCATTAACAATCAACATACTCAATGTTTAAAAATCAGAAATATTCTTTATCAATTTTGTAACTGTCAGGCTGCATAATATATTTAAACATAGGTGAGTGTTTTTGTAAAAATCGTTAAATCTCTTTATGAAATACTTCTGCAAAGTTGATATAAAATCCATTATGGTACAGTTTTTAAAGTTCCAAAAATTTTAATAAATCGTCATTTTCGAGGGGTGCCACCAAAAATTCTTTCGCGTGCCACCTAGTGGCATGCGTGGCATAGATTGCCGGGCGCTGCTCTAAAATATCTCTTTCAGGAATATACGAATCATATTATTATTCATATTCTATTATTAATTCTCTGCGTTCTCGGCGCGGCGTTTTATGATAACTACCGCTAATTAAATTATTTAATCTTTGACTCACCTGGTGTAAATGTTATTTCGACAGTTATTATTGCCTTTTTCCTTAACTTGCAGGGCGGCTTGTTGCATGATGCAACTGTGATAGCATTTTGAAGATCATTATAGTTTTTCCCTGTAAAATAGAAAATTACTGTTATTGTTTTATATTCACAATCGTGGATTGATAGCTAAGGGTACTGTATGAAATCAAGGATAATCATTAATGTCACGTATTTAAATCATTAAGAGGGTGTTTATATCTACAACCGGATATCATTATAACATATAAACAATTTATTTTATTCAACGAATAATTCACAAGATTTGAGAATGTAATATTCTATATAGGTATTGAACATACATCATTTGAAAACATCTCATGCATATACCTACTGGAAAAATTCTTTTTCATAAAAAACAATACAAAGATTTTTACGACTGTCGAACAAGATCTTCTTGTCAATGTTTTAAAACTGTGAACTAATAAGATAGTTCTGTTTTTAACCGCACTTCGACTGCAACGACTTCCGATTGTCCACGTGTTAAAAATGTGAACTAACAAGACCCTCATATTTATTTAATCGCACTTAGACTACAGCGACTTCCGGTTATCGCCTAGATCTTCTTGTCGGACAGTAGTGAAGATGTTTTCAAATAATGCGCGCTGTATTAATACGAACGCTGCTTAAAGAAGTGCATATTGTATCAGAAAGTAGTATTTTGAGGTGTCATAAATGCTACTTAGTTGATGTCTAAATTCCATTCTGTTTTGCCAGGGCCCGAACATTGAATTTTGCTTAAATAGCCGGGAGCGCAAGAATGGAAGAAAGATACGGAATACCTACATGGTGACAAATCAAATAACAAAATTATAAGGAATAACTGTAAAAATATCAACAATATATAATATTTGTATGTAGATACGTCAATAGTTTAATATACATACTTAATATAAAGACTATGTTAAAATGAGAAACATCAATATCGTCGAGACCCTTTTGGACTACAATACTTTTAAATCTAATCAATATCGTCATATGGATTTAAAATAACTTAAAATAATCATTGTTCAGATAAATTTCATCATTTATATTTCTTTTATGTAAATAAAAAGTATTTCAAGTTATACACATTTATATTTTTATAAAAATCGATGTTTTTTAAAATAAATATAAAAAATTTTAAAACTATGAGTTAGTCAAAAATCTGCACGAGAAAAAAATAGATAATTTAATAAACTAATTTTTAATAAATATGACCATAAAATATAATGTAATAATAACGTAACTGGGGAGATAAATATGTAACAAATTCTGATTTTTTTACAATTGTAAGTTTATCTTTGACTTAAAAAAATATTTTTCTTTTTAATGTTTTCAGATAGATATTTATTAAATAATACAGTTGAAATTGTAAATTATCAAAAAAATGTCTCAAATTTCAAGCTTCGTATTTTTCCGCTAAGTGCCTCTGGTAGGTACAAGCCTCCCCCTTAATTTTTAGATCGCGGATTGAAATCTAACTTACTGTCTCTAATTTAAGCACATTTTTTTCGACCAATGTGTGAATTTGGAGTACTTATCAATAAATTAAGCAACTGCTTATAACAGAGTCATATAAAACTTGACTATTTTTTGTGAAACGTCAGTAAAAAAAATAAAATGAAATCAGTATATTCATATTATAAAATTGTATTTTTAAAATGTTAGATGGAAAGTCAGTGTTGAATATGATAAAATCATTGAAACTTCACTTATTTACAGAATATTTGATTGCTCATAATGACTTAATAAACTTTTAGATTGTTAAGAAAGTAGTAGAAAGTATTAGTTAGCTATTAAGGGTTGGAGGTTTGCGTAATTACCACGCGTTGAAATATCGGGTCAGAAAACTGGGCTACGAACCTCTACGCCGTTATCTACGCATTATAACAAATTACGTAATATTTGAAATAATAAATTGTTGGATAGCTACAATTTTGTGTTCTGGAAATTGGAGACGACTATTGAGGGATTGAAGGCAATGGAGGACACTTGTCGAGGAGGTAAAATTCCCACCCTGGTATCTAGCGCAGAGATAAAAAAGAGAAGTTGTACTATTATGACATGGCAACATACTTTTTATTGTTAGTAAATAATTAACATGAAATTATTAACATATTTCATTGAAAAGTTTGTACATATCTACATTATACATGAAATCCTCGAGAATAGCACTCCGTTTCGCTAATAGAATTTAAATTGCGTTTCACTTGCTGAGTTATTATGAAAGTCCTTAATTATTTTTTTTTTTAACAATTTTTGAAATGATATTGATGATTGTCGCAACTGTCTCGTTCAATAATAAAAAAACACACGTCACCGAACGGTTGGTTCAAGTATACGTTGTCCATCCGCGATGATGTAAGACTAATCTTTCTATCATTATACCCTAAAGATAAGTTCAGATTTTTAATATAATATGTACCTATCCAAAATCAAAAATTAGTACCTAGTCGTTTAAAATAACTTAAAAAACATATTTTTGAGGAAAACAAACATTAACAGTACTATAAATAAAAATAAAAAATAGAAGGTATTGTACTCGTGAAGTTCTTCTATCAGATATTTAGTACGTAATATAATATAATAACCTAACAAGAAAGTAAAATTATATAAATAATATTACATAAAATAAAAAGAAGTGAGTAGTAAAAAAAATAGATAATCAGATAATTTAACATTTTAAGATTAATGAAATTTCACGAAATGAAATCATGAATTATCTAACAATGTCATGTTCATTTTACTTTTTCCTAATTAAGAATCGTTATATTGAATGGCCTATAATGCTTTAGATATTACGATATCACTGCGAGAATAGTTACATTAGCCAAACTTGCAAATGTCCATAACATCTGTTCAAAGAATTCCGTTATTAATGTTTGACCTCTATTTTATAATACTACAATATATTTTTAATAAATTGCATCAAAATGTTATTGAACTTAGGGTAGATCACACGGTGCGTTATTCTAATTTTATTTTAGACGTTATTTTCACCACTTTAGTGGTTCTCAGTGTCATTCTTGGTAGAAATATTTTATATGTAAAAATAATTTACAATATATAGTATTATTCCACATAATATGTTAATATTGAATAAGGACGGTGTCACCCACTTCAAAAGAACTTTAACAATTGTGTCGCTAAATTTCAAAATCAGCCAAGTCCACCTTTAGATATTTTTGACTTTTTTGTGAATTGCTGAAGAACTACTGCTTTCTAACATTTCTGCATTATCAAAATGTGGGATTTATTAATTTTAAATATTCTATACTCGAAATAATATAAACTTTCACCCTTGTGATTGTGTATTTGAGAAAACAAAAAGCTGTTTTTCTCCTATTCATCTATTATGGACTTGGCTGATTTTTAAATCTAGCGACACAATTGCTGTTTTATCCTTTGCTTTGGAGTAAATGCTTCGCTTACCAGAGCCACATAGCGAAAAAATCTGATGCATATGATTTAAAACAATTTATATATGTATTTATGATTTTTTTTAATTAACCACTATATAAAAACATTAAAAAGAATAATAATTTTTCTTTAAAATCTAAGATTTTACAATTAAAAAAACGCTATAAAAAGTTAATTCTTTAAAGAATTCCATCTTATAATATTGTATCGTTATATTTATCTCTAAAGTTTAGTTTATTAATTTTTCTCCAATAGAGCGAAAATAATTTTTAAAAATGTATAATTTTAATGTATTTAATGGTTATTTAAAAAAACATCGATTTTTCCTAAAAAAATAAAATGTCGTTAACTCGAACAAAGTTTTTAGTCTTGGCAATTTTATTTGTGGGGCCAACATTGTGATGATAATAATTACCCATATATTCGGAGAGTTGAGGCATACTTTAGTCGTTTTTTTGTTGTGCAAATCTGTGCGAAACGGCATTCTCTTCAATAAATGCAATCAAAACAAAACATCGCTCACGATTGGCAAATAATTTGACAGCACGTTTGCGTAAAGCGCGTCATTATTAATTTTATAAACTCAAAAATATTGAAGTAAATCTTCTCTACTAAATGAAACCAAAATAATATATAAGTAAATCTGAAACGGAAATCACGATTCGTGTTCTACTGTTTAAATATGATTTAAAATTTAAATGAAGAACATTGGGGATTTATGTGCTCTGCCGCACAATTTCACCGGTATCTGTCAATAACTACAAGTATTTCAACCAAATTTAGGCAGAATTTTATTTTTACTCAATGAAACAGTCAATTCCATAAATATTATTATTATTATTACCAAACCATCAAGTTGCTGAAGTTGCTGAGAATATGAGAAACAGGCTATCCTGAAATGATTGTATAAGATATGGAAGAGAGTGGAATTATCCCGAAATTACCTACTCAGCATCTATTGTGCGCTATACATATATATTCTATTGTACGAGAAAAATCATTTAACTTTTTTATGGACTTAATTCCCCTAAAGCGGATACAACACTCATACATGCTGTACTACGGCCGCCATCTTGGAAAATGGCCGACGATTTTTAGTTTCTCAGCTCTATCTCATGAACGACTAATATTACCGGAATATTTGTCAATTTACGCTAAACGTCAATTATTGATTAAAAAATTATTATTTTTTCAAACATTGCAAATAATTTGTTTTTTGCATAAATGTAACATTTTTCTATTTCATCACAACAGCCATACTTCCAAGACTACTATTAAAACAATTTTGACATCAGTGGGTCTATTCTATACATAAGGCGGCTATTGACGGTAGTTTATCATGATTATGTATTGAGGTGGTTAAATTTAATGTTACATAAGTTCACTGACTAAACTCCTGTCAAAAAGTGCTATTTTTTAACAGCCTCTATCTTGTCTGCGTTAACGTTACCGTCGATGGCCATCGATAGCCGCATTGTGTATAGAATAGACCCACAGAACATTTGTCGCCAAATCCGAAAGTTGTTGTTATGTGAGTTATACATTTTGAATAGTACCTACTTCTTGAAGTATTTTAAAATAATGTGACTAATACGTATCAACTCGCGTTAATCATAGTTGAAAAATAAACAATATAAGAAAATATATGTTTGTTAAATTGGTAACCACAGAACATGAGTTCCCTGTTGGTAACATATTGTGTTATACACACGATATGCATTTTTTATTTTACGGTATGTAGGTATTTGAATAGGTAGTAAGTACCTACTTCCCATTCTCTGATATAATGCATTCAAATGATTCACCATTTACGGAACAATGCATGATAATAATAATAATATATTGTATACGTTTAATCCGTCATCTAGTTGTGTACTGACGATATTAACAAACATATGCCATTTTATTTTCATCAGAAATACATCATTTTCTGAGAATACTTTTTTAATATTACAACAACAAAAACAGTTTTCGTGACATTGGTTATTATCGCAAAGGCCATAATGGACCGTAACGAAAATCTCAATTATCGTGAAATATCAAAATGACATTGATAGCGTCGACTTTGATTTTTAAAAAAAGAGTGATTTTAAAACATGCACCAACAAGCGAGCGGAAAACTCTTTTATACCACTATTGTTAATATGGTAAAAAATACTAATAATAATAAATCGGTGGCAACATCTTATATAATAAAAAAAATGTATATTTAAAAGGCAAATATTGTCATTTAACATTTAATATAGCTCAAATTTATAATCAAAACATGCTTATTTTATTAAAAATAGTTTCCATTTAAATATTCATGACGACGGCAGAAAATAATATAATATTCTATTACATATATTGAAGACATGTATAAGTATAAATTTTAATGTGATTGAGTATTGACAATGAAACCTTTTTTGTCGGATTTTTTTCCAGAAGAGTGTCGGGAGATATAGTCATCATTCTGCCATCAATGATGTGATCTGTCAATCTTTGGTTTAGTCAAGAGTTCTGTCAAGGCATGAGCCTATTGTTGGCTGACCTAATGGTATCACGATGATTCCATGGAGGTAATGAAAATGTTTGGTTTGGGATACCACTGTGGTGGATACACTCGCGGCATCTCACCTGTCCAATCGTTAGGTTCAGCAGCTCTTTTCGCTGAGTCTTAAAAACCAAAAAATACGACTATCTGTCACCTAATTATATTGTCTGTTCTCTGGGTGTCTTGATATTTGGATCCTGGGAACGGTCTACTTTAAAGAAGGTGGCTGAAATCGGTCATCGCTTACTGATAAAACAGGTACGTGACGTTCAACTGAGTACCCGAGACAACAAATAAGCATAAAGTTGTTTTAGGTAGGTACTCTTGAGATATCCAGGGGACTAGAAGAGGTATTTTACATAGTCCGGGAAACCTAGTATATCAATAAATTATTATTTTATTGGTTTACATATATATCTACTTATATTGTTTAATTTTACACCTCGTCACTTATTTTGTTTTACTCTTTTATTATGATTATTGTTTCTCTATATAATTCTCAGTATAATATAATATTAAGTAACTGTTTGTTTTCAATAATAAAGTAATATGAAATTTCATTATCAATTACGTTCGCATTTTAATACACTGTCAAAATGTAACTATAAATTTCAAATAATCTTTATAATGTTTTATGAATAATTTTTCTCCTAGGTATATTATAGTTTATAAATTATTATCAACAACGTTTCAACTGATATAAAAGTATTAAAACAATATACTTACTTTTAATTAGAGCATTAAATAATCTTTAGTCTGTATGTTCGATCTTTTTCATTTTATTTTAACATTATAATATAATTACATAGAACCATTATTAAAATTTTACTGCAAAATTTGCAAGATTAATCTTGATATAAAGTGTTTTAACCGAAATAGGTCTAGACTAGTCCAGACTATATTATATACATACATACATATAGTACGACAACATCTTCTTGGCTACGTGAAGGATGGCGCTGTTGTCGACTTAATGGGAGGAGCTTGTTAGTTTTTAAGTGCGGTTAAAAATGAGAGGAGCATGTTAATTCACAGTTTTAACACGTAGCCAAGAAGATGTTGTCATAAAGTAAGTATTATTGTAAAATATAATTCCAAATAATAAATTCATGATATGTACCGTACGATTGTATATGGAAACATCTTTAAAAAAAACCTATTCTCACATACCTAATAGCGTATATTTTTTGTCATAACTTTTCATTAGTTTATTTTTTAATTAACTTAGTTGAATTTAACAATGATCAATAAAACTTTACAGCCACATATAAATCAAATCAACACTGAAATTTCCGTAATCCTAAGAAGAATATTCAATTCCACAACACAATTACGATGTATTTGATTTTTTGTTTTAGTGTTAAATTATGAATATATGGATTGTCATCACTATGTCAAATCCTTGAAATGTTGAGCTGTTTCTATGTAAAACCTTAGTATCGAAATATTACTGATGTTAATATAATATGTATTAAATCACATGGGGAAGCTGTTGCGTGAGTATACAATACGTATTACATATTATATTATCATTGAAGTACATTATTAAAAGTACCCAAATGCTTATAAATTATTTTAATAATTAGTAACCAAAATCTTTCGATTTAATAACAGTCTGGTAATTATCCAGTAGGTAATCATTAAGTGTAATGCTACAGTACTTATTATATTATTGACAACGAATACTCGAGATATATTCAATTGGCAAACTTTCTATCGAAGGCACTCTGCTTTCCCAAAGTACGTGTCGTTACATAATCATTAATTATTGCAAATCGATAGACGGTGATCGATAAGGTATCATTATACCATTTTGCTTGATGTTGCTAAATAGTAAATAATATATAAATATACTATTCATTTTATAACAACTTTCAATGATAATAATGTACTTAATATTATTTTTAAATAAGTTAATATTTATACAGATCTTTAATGAACATACAATGCAATGATTTTGTGTCAACCAAATAAGTGATTCAGAATCAGGTTTGAATATAATATCAATCTATTTATCAACACATTGTAATGTAATTTGGAAAAGCAAGAAAACCATTCATTATTCATTTATACTAGGGTTTGCAATGCCGGTATTTCAGTGTTTATCGATACCGAAATACCGGGTTTCATAATAAAAATTACAGTTATTTACGGTATTAAAAAGACAGTAACCAAATGTGTTCAAATAACTAAACAATGACTATAAAATGGTTGACTAACGATGTGATCAATAGTGAGATTTCGTTGTCTTTACTAAAATTGCATTGTAGATAATTCAACTAAATGCTTTTAGTTGTGAATTTTAGAAGATGTTGAACGTTCTTTTAGGTTTATCAAAAATCATGGTAGGAAAATTCGACAACCGGACTTACTTTTACAAAGATACAATTATAACTGATACTAAATTTACTCTATTTTTACAACGTTTTTTTTAGCTCGTGTTGTTATTTGTCTGGTACAAATCTTGCAATCGATTTTTAACAAACTTTCCGACTAGCTAGACATTTGAAACTTTTAGAATATATCAGAACACGATGCCAATGCATTTTTTTATTACTTTTAGCCATCTTTAAGTAGAATTGAATTCATTTTCAGTTAATTCTGTTTTGTATGAAAAGTTATTTCGACACCATTATTGTTTGCTAGGGGTCTGGGGTCCTAGCAACTAAATTATTAATATATACGTGCGTTTCTATGGAAATCAATATGACATGTCAAAATGACATTTCAGTATTATTTCTATCAAGTACAAATTTTTTTGATCGTTTAAGCTAGTCAAGTCAAGTTTATATGATTCAACAGAAAATTTAAAAACGTTGTATATAAAAAGTTCTTTTTATCTTGTAATTATTAATTTATAAACTAGCTTTTGTGAGGGCATATTTTACTTGATAATATTATCACCAATGAATTGAAGGTAAGTATTCGTAAGAGTCAGCATTTCTACTTATTATTGTATATATTTTCGTTTTCATAAATCATTATTAATGTTTTACCGAGATTTTTAAAGCTGTATTAATTGATATATACCTACTTTTTGTCCTGAATGTTTTGACGAATATTGGTATCCAATAATAACTACCGAAATACCGGTATTGATATGTAACCATTCGGTATTTCAATCCCTAATTTATATATATTGAATAATTATGTATTTAGTGTTTATTATATTATATCACTGATTATATCACGGAACTAATATACAGATATTAATTTGTACCTACATAGTTATCGTAATATGAAAAGTGGATTTTTTTTATTTTGATTCTCATTTCAATAGTCAAATATTAGTTTTCCTTGTTTTTTACCACGTTTTTCTTAGCTCGCATTCTTGTTTGTCCGGTGGTTGTTTGTCCAGTACAAATCTTGCAATCGATTTTTAACTAACTTCCCGACTAGCTAGACATTTGAAACTTTTAGAATATATTATCAGAACTCGATGCCAATGCATTCTTTTAATACTTTTAGCAATCTTTAAGTAGAATTGAATTCATTTTCAGTTTATTCTGTTTTGTATGAAAAGTTATTTCGGAAGAAATCCGTAATCCAATCCACTATTATTGGTTGCAAATAAATTATTAATATATACGTCCGTTACTATGGAAATCAAAATGACATTTCAGTATTCTGTATGAATTGTTTGTTTGTTGCAAAATAGCAAAAAAATGATTTGTTGACAATTGCCTTATTTGTCCTAAATTATTAATACAATCAACAGAAAAATTAAAAACGTGGTACCTATATAAAAAGTTCTTTTTATCTCGTAATTATATATTGTTTTTTTTTCTCGAAAAAATATTATCTCGCTGAGGAATATTATAATGAATATTTATTTAGTGTTATTTTTTAAATAAATAATAGTTACACCGTATTGACTAATTTGATATGCCGATACAGCAGTATATTGTTGTTTATTTCGCATTATAAAAAACGTATACCTATGGTATAGAAAAAATACATCTATGGTATAGGTACAATAAAAAAAACCGCAGCTAAGTTGGTACGAAACTTACGTTGTATATTTTTTTATATTCAGCAGGAGTAATCAAAATGTAAACTTCTCTTATTTTATCGCTACAGTGACAATAGATGAACTAGACGACAGTTTTTATTTTGAAAAACGCACGTTTGTCATTTATTTGGAATATACCCCAAACAATATTTCGCATAAACAGACTTTTCTTTTTCATCCTAGATAGGAAGACTTTCGATTAACAACTGGGAAAACCTAAAAACCACTCTCGAACCTACTTCAGAGAGTAATATTTTCAATTTTCTGCTTAGAGACCCAAAAAAATGACCAATCTGATTCTGGCGGGAACCGTTTTAGTTGGTTTTACACTACATAGTTAACAAAGAAGCTTTTTACACTAAATGCGCCGTGAAACGGAAAAGTTTAAAAACCACTGTAATATACAAGTACGATATTATAAAGTATTAAACAAATTAATCACTACTCAGTATTAACTGAAATAATTACAAGATAAAAAGAACAACGTTATATACAACGTTTTTAAATTTTCTGTAGAATTATTATGCTCAATATGCTCAAACTTGTACTTGATATGAAGTAAATAAAAAACAAACAAACAAATATAGAATACTTAAATGTCATTTTGACATTTCATTTTGATTTCCATAGTAACGCACATATATATTAATAATGTAGTTGCTAGGACCATCCCTTAGCAACCAATAATAGTCTTTTATTTTTTACGGATTCTTTTGAAATAACTTTCCATACAAAACAGAATTAACTAAAATTGAATTCAATTCTGCTTAAAGATGGCTAAAAGTATTAAAAGATTGCATTGGCATCGTGTTTTGATATATTCTAAAATTTTCAAATGTCTAGCTAGTCGGGAAGTTAGTTAAAAATCGATTGCAAGATTTGTACTGGACAAACAACCACCGGACAGACAAGAATACAAACTAATAAAAACGTTGTGATAATAAAAATATGCATGGCAACAAAATAGTGCTTTGTAGTAAATATTACGATACTTAAAAAAACATGGATCAAAGTTCAAAACAATTAATTTTTTAAGTGAAAAACATTAATAGATTATTATTACATTACATGTCTATAAATTTAATTAATTCACTACGAGTATGAACACGAGTTGAAATTTTGATAAAATTTAATTTTGTAATAGGTACTGGGAGAAATATATACATAAACATACAAATCAGTAAATTGAAATAAAACAGTAATGATTTTGAAACAGTAAATCTACACATTCTCCGCAAAACCTTCTACAAAGTTTAGAAACTTTGTTTATATTCGTAAAATATAGATTTCAATCAAGCGTAGGTACTGTATAAAATACATATTGCTTTATTTGAAAATCTGGTCACCTTTATTATGTATAATCTGTTTATGGGCTACAATAAATTATTACTTATAAATTTTTTTCGTTTTACCAGTATTATAGGCTTATTGTGTGTCAAGGTTGTCTGCCAAAGAGTAACCAGGGAACTACAATATTATTAACATAAATAAATAAACTTCTTTCTCCGCGTGAAATAAATAAATACAACTTGTTTGTCATAAATTTAATAATATAAACCCGCCAAAAAGTGGGTCATAATAAAAAAATGCGTGATCCCTGACATTATCGATATCTTGTTAGGTAATATTTTGTTTGTTTTGCAAATTAACAGATAATATATGCTAACGGCTTATTGATAAAAACCAGTTTCAATACAAAGAAGTAATGTATTTATAACAAAAAACACTAATTTATTAAAATATAATACACACCATCGCACTGAGAAACCTGTGTTGCAACAGCAATGCACACAAGACACGAAATCACAAACGCGATCGCAACAGAATTCATGTTTGTTCTAAATTTGAACTTGGAAAAATGATATTAATCTAGTTTGGTTATGACGGTTATTTAAACCCGTATGTAAGGTGGTTGGTGCAACGTCGCGTTCAGTTTAACACTGACTGGAAGACATATTTGTTTGCGATATAAATGGACTTGATCCCACCACATCACAAAGAGGCATGAAAGCAGTATACAACAGTTAATAAATACAGGGACGAATTTTTCGCTGAATATAATAATATTATGTTTACTGCTGTGTAATTCAGTGTGTGCAATTTAGCAAGATTGTTAACGAAAGCATTGTATATAAATAGCATATTTTTAAATTCAAGCAGGTGTTAATAATTATGATTGTAAAAACTGCATGTTGGGCCGAGGTAAAACAATCATAACAACCTGACTTAGACAGTGATCAATATGACATAATGTACCTATAGTAGATAGTGACTCAAAATAACATGCAGAAATGTATTTTTAGCTAAATGATTAGCCAGAAAATTCTGAATTCCGAATATGATCAGAATATTTGATTTGTATAACTTTTGAATGATTTTTTATTTCTCACATTGTTGCGCCAGTTTTTTCATCAAATTTAGTGGACGTTACATTGATAGTATTTTTACGAAGAATGGTTGTTTGCCGTTCACCCAATCATCACTACCCCAACTAGACACGACCAGCAGCCCCGAACGAGCGGAGTTATTTGCCTGGGTCCGACCCCATTCGGACCCAATAGGACACGCTGACATGGTGGCAACCGAGGCCAATTTTGCGGCCTTTACTAAATTCGCCAGAGCGTACGGGGAGCGGAACACTCTCGACTCCCCTTGCGACTCTTCAAATTAAAGTCACTCTGATAGTTTCCATATAAATTAACATCATGCATTCGCACTTCGGTGCAAGGTTGCATCACCAGTCCCGTGCGGCTCTGCTCGGGACAAAATGAGGGCTTAATTTTTTTTGATCTGGCACACGTAAGGGTTATGTTAGCCGGCCGCGTATGACGTGCTGCATATACATAACGGGTGCGGAGGTGGGAGTTTTACAGACCATGTACCCCAACTAGATCAAATTCACAATGAAAAACCACATCCATGTTTATCTGTTGGACCAATCCCGCAATCCACGGCTTCAGAGGCGGTCGGTCTATAAATTACTTTTCCAGATTTACAGACCAATAATTGCATACTATTAAAAATGTCACTCGTTTTTCATTATATAAGTTTATTACTTACCGATGGAATGATTACACTGTCTGTGACAATAATATTAAGCCCGGTACTGATTAGCGAGCCATAATTGTGACCGTTGCAGATGCAGTAACTAGTATGGACGACTAATAATTAGTTCGCAAGCCTAATAAATAATTATTTCGCATCTAGAATTGGTTACAGTATCAGGAATGGTTACAGTTACGACTCGCTAATGAATATCCAGCTTTATATTATGTCCATCCATTTCTCCCATTGAATTTGCTTGTTAAAGGCCAGGAAAGACGTTAAATAATCATTTATTATCAAGCGTTCCGCACATAGGTATATTTGATGTACGAAAGATATAATATTAATAAATAATTAATATATAATATACAATAATTAATGTGTAGGCCAGTATAGTATTCCCAAACTGTGTTCGATTTCAGTTGCTCGGTTTATCCGCTCAACATCGTTTTCGTCTACTGCAAACCACTCACATATTGTTCTCAAATCTCATAATTTTATCAACTGTAAATTAAATAATCCATTCTTCTTCTTGGCCGTTCCCTCGTTACTAATAATCATGACTATCCTAAAATTCAGTCATATTCTGAGCAATAAAGCCATTCCACCCCTATCGATAATCTGCATCTCATGAAGCTGCCCCCAGTAAGCTCCTTAGCTTAGTGACTTTAACACGCTGTTGCTCTTTATCTGCAAACGGCAGAATGTGTCACAGAAAAATTGTCGAGAACCGTTTCTTTATCTGGGGTATCTGGATGAATGACTGGTTTGACTTACAGCGCCAACACCACATTTCGAAGACGTCAATTAATTGTCTCCCGCTCCTCTGCACTCGTGGTCCACAACTTGACGCCGTACAAAAATATGGAGAACACGAATGTTCTCACAAGAATCGTTTGCATGTTAATTGAAATTCCTTGATCCTTCTATATAGTGGTAATATCTGTCATCGCATTTTTCGCAATCTGTGTGCGCCGTCTTATTTTTGCTTAAATTCCGCCCTTTCCACTAATGGTCCATCCCACATATAAAAACTCATCCACTGGTTCTAGATTTAGGAGTGCGATTGCTACGGTTAGAAGGTTAACCCAATCGATAGCTCTTAACTTGGTCTTATTACCAGTGACGTCCCGTGGGGGTAGGCAGATTGAGCGTCACTTGGGGCGGCAGTTACTCGAAGGGCGGCAAATCGAAGAGAATCATTTGGTATATATACATATCTTAAATTATTTTGTTTACATGCCTACAATAATAGCACAGTAAAAATGGTGTGGAAATAATAAATATGTGTATTGCTAAATTTAATGGTACAAACCAAATGTGTGTAAAATGGTTACATGTAAGTTGTACGTATGCAGTTCATCGTGAGACACTTATTCATGCGCCGCAGTAAGTGGAACATGAGTTCGTATAACATTTTATCAAATGACGAGTTCTTCGTTGAACATTTCACCGTGGAATACATTTGTACGTATCTTACAAAATGCGGCGATAGTTTGCAAATAGCACTGTTCCAATTAGATTAACCCTAACCTAACCTAACCTAGTAAAGACATAACCACATGTTGTAGCATACGTACAAATATACTCCACGGTGAAATGTTCAACGAAGAACTCGTCATTTGATTAAATGTTACACGAACTCATGTTTCACGTACTGCGGCGCACGAATAAGTGTCCTGCGGTAAACTGTTTAAGTACAAATTTCCGGATACGGTGTAAAATATGAACCACAGAATCTCAGACTCTGATGATTTTGGGTATGTTTATTCGCTTTTTACATCTAAATTTAATTTTGTATATATTAGTGGTACCTATATATTTTGTTAGTAATGTATACATATAAGAGTCATGAAAGGATGATAAAAAAATACTACGTATATAAAAAATGAGGCGGCATTTTGGCGCTGCCTAGGTGCGGCATTTTATCTAGGGACGTCACTGCTTATTACTACCATTAATAAGGAGGCCGTATTAGCGACTCTCTTCCTCTGCCCGGTGTAGTATCTCTGTGGGTTTTATTTGATCAGCTGCGAATATTAAGTTATTTATTTTTATGCCATTCAAAAATGCCAATGATCTAGGGCTCTTCATATTATATGTCACAGAGGAAATAAACCACATCCCCGAAGGACTTCGCGACTTCCCGACTTCGAACACAAAATAATAATAAATACCAATATACCTCAGTACGTATCTGGATATAACTAAACTGTATGCAAACAGCGTATTTCTATACCGACGTATCGATATACCTACGTCATGAAAATAACAATCAAGATTTCCTATTGTGAAAAATAATTCATTATTTTTTCATTGTTTGTTGTTCTTTGTGTGTTTATATATTATTCAAAAACTGACGACGTTTTTTTTCCAATTTCAAACATCTTACCGGAAATAATTACATTACCGCGCATTTCTTTATTTATTTGTCAAATGAAAACAGTTAGTACAGTATACCTATAACAAAAATAATTTCATATATTATAATCATTCAACTACAGAAAATTATGCAGAAGAAAATATGCGGTCAGTTATTTCAATTCACGTTCACAACATGACATTTAGTTAATCAAAGAAATATAAAACAGTATTACATAAAAAAGAGATAGATCAGAATAGACATAATATTAGTAAGTTATTAAACAGTAGAAAACAAAAAATATAAATTAGATAGGTACAAGGAAGTACACCGGATGAGTTAAGCAGACCCTATTTTAAGAATTTATAAAACAACGTCCACCTATACTCATCCTCACATAGGTGGAATATATCAACACCCGATGCAACTTCGTTGAACATAGTTATCGCCCTCCCAATTGGCATTACCAGTGGCAGGTTGATTCTGCACCTTGGGAGAATAAACAACTGATGCTCTCTATTTCTAAGATAGTTATCAGGGACACACAGGTCAACACTGCCCAGAATGGCAGAGTTCTCATTTATACCTCGTATACGTCGAAAAAAATACATAGCTAAATAAAGATAGAAAGATAGAAATAAGAAAAAGAGAGAACCCAAGTTTTAAACAATCTTTTTCTCGTATATTATATAAAATTATTATATTTTTATATAATAAACACTGTCTATTTAGATATTATGTCAAAACAATCCAACAATTTTACATAATATTTTAAGAGAAAGGGTAGTTTAAATCTTGGGTTCTCATTTTACTAAAACTAAAAACACTGTCTTTTTACTTAGCAGGGCGGTATACCACTGATAATGTTATAGTAATTCTTCTAAATTTTGTTTAGATCATTTATTTTAATTTATAATAAGAGCAATATATTGTTTACTAAAATATCACGTAATATTATAATGAATCACGTGCGATTCACATAAAGACTCTCATTCAGAATAAATTTAACAACAACAAAAAAAGAATTCAAAAGAATATATTAATTTAACTATACGTACCTAGTTACAGTAGCAAATTGTTTTTGTGCATATTTAAATGATTAGAATGATCTAATACTTCTATGTTAGTACCTACGTAGTAGGTATGTAGCCAAAAAAACGTAAATATGAAATGCAAAATACAAGTCATATTCTATCGCCTTATTACAACGTTTTTCTTAGCTCGTATTCTTATGTGTCCGGTACAATTCTTGCAATCGATTTTTAACTAACTTCCCGACTGGCTAGACATTTGAAACTTTTAGAATATATCAGAACACGATGCCAATGCATTTTTTAAATCGTTTTAACCATCTTTAAGTAGAATTGAATTCATTTTCAGTTAATTCTGTTTTGTATGAAAAGTTATTTCGACACCATTATTGGTTGCTAAGCGGATGGTCCTAGCAACTAAATTATTAATATATACGTGCGTTACTATGGAAAACAATATGACATGTCAAAATGACATTTCAGTATTATTTCTATCAAGTACAAATTTTTTGATCGTTTAAGCTAGTCAAGTTAAGTTTATATGATTCAACAGAAAATTTAAAAACGTTGTATATATAAAGTTATTTTTATCTTGTAATTATTTTTACATAAGTTCATCATATTATTAATCATACATTAAAGAAAGTTTCAATAATATTATATAATATACCAATGATATTTTTGTATAATCTTCAAATGCCACGCCAAGGAAGACTGCCGTACGGATGCCAGCCGAAAATTTTCGCCCCTCAAAATATAAAAAAATATTTTCATTAAAATAGATACTCAAATTATTCTGAATTATAACGTATAAGTAAATAACCAAGTCGAGCATAATTTATTAAAAAAAAATAACAGATAATTACTTTTTACTACTATGAGACAAATTGCTTTTCTTCAATTGTAGTACCGTTATGGAACAGTTAATTTTCTGGCGCCCTGTCATACAAAGCAGAGCGTTGGAGCAGGAGCACTGAGTAGTGGAGCAATAAGGTTTTACCTGGAGCAGGAGCGGAGCCAGAGCACCGAAAATTTGTTGTGGTCCACTGCTGCAAATATTTTTTTTATTATTATTAAATTTTCGTCCTAAAACCCATTGAAACTATTTTATTATTTGACACTTTGACACTGGAATTATTCTAAATACTGTGATAAATAACCTCACTTTTTAATAATGAACATGACGAATAATAAACCTTGTTTTAAAACCACTTATTTTTAAACATTTGTATACGTATAATACCTACTAAAACTTTTTACCGGGAGCGTAGCAGACCCTGGAGCGGAGCTGGCGCAAGTATTCGGTCCCGGAGCGGAGCTACTCAAAAAAGGATCCGCTCCAACCCTCTGATACAAAGAATATATGTTTGCAGGCACTTCACCCATCCTATTCAGCAGTGACGAAGGGTGGAGGTAGGCTGTTATGATCTGACATAAATAGCGCATACTAAACTTTGTCAGTAAAACGTATTTGTTTTCATTAGAACTAATACTACATTGTCAATGATATTGTGACTGTCATGGATGGAGTTGAATTTTTACTTTTTGTAGATGATTTGAAATTATATGCGCCAATTCGCAATGATTTGGACTGTTACATATTGCAACGAAATCTATGTTCACTTGAAAGTTGATCAATAAAGAATAAACTAGAATTTAATACTGACAAGTGAATACGTGTATTAATTAAGGCGCTAAGTACCAAAAAAATAAAAACTGACATTTTTATAGAAAAATGTTCTACATACCAACGCCAATAACTTCAACTATAGTCTAAGTGCCTCAAGCAAGTCAAAAAAATACAGCAAAATAATTAAACCTGTCGACGTTGTAAGTCCGTTGGCGTGTTTTATTTATAATGGTGTAAGTAGCACTGCAGTGGTCAACGGCATTCAATATAAAATAGCTGACGATGGTGTATTGACACTTGCGAGTTCTTAATACCTAAAATTATAGAAGCTGCCGTGATTGCTTCACACTGTAAAACTTCATTTTTCAAAGGGTCTGCTTCATGAAATTTTACTGCAATGACTCGGTATTTTGTAACTACAGGCAATACTACTTTTTGGTACTTAGAGCCTTATTTAATACACGTATTCATGTGTTTCTGTATTACTTTTTCTACGCCAAGAACCCCGATTAAATAAAACTATATTATTTCAAAAAGATCATTAAAGCGTCAATCTGGGACGAAAGATCTTGGGATAATTTTTGACTCTTCATTATCTTTTCAGTCGCATATAACTTATACAGCTCTACGTGCGAGTAAGCTTCTAGAATTCATCATGGCGACAAGCCAAACCATTCAATAATCCAAATGTCATACGTACACTCTATAAATACGTCTCGTCAGTGCGTAGTATTCTTGAATATCAGCCGATTATCTGGTGTCCTTATGAGGTGTCCTATAAGCTTATTTTAGAGCGCGTCCAGAATAAATTTCTTCGATGTCTTTATGTTAAGACATATAACTATTTTCCTTTCGATAATTCGTCAAATGAATATTTTCCGAATACCCTTCTACAAGACATGCTTACTTTTCACTCTCTTGAATCTCGTAGGTCACTGCTGCACTTGAGACATTTTTGCCTGTTATTACGAGTGTTGCTTTCCAATCCTGGTGTCCTAATGAATTTTAATTTACATGCGCCTGTCAATTACCTACGTGGTCGCAGCCATGATCTATTCTGGGTCGGAACCATTTCCGCATGTCAAGCCTATCAGGCACCATTAGCGAAGGGTGCATGACTAGTCAATGCGCTCCCCAAAGACATAGACATCTTCAGTGACGTGCTATGTATTTTGTTTTCAAAATTTTATTTTTCTGTGTAAAAGTATATGTTATTATTTATTTATTGTAATATTTTGTTATATTTCATGTTGTGAACGTCTTGAGTTTGGATTTGTTATATCCACAATGTTTTGTTTTCTTAAATAAACAATTGTGTCAAATTGGTTTGTATTTTTAATTACTTAATAATAAATCTACATAGGTACAAATTTTTATTTATTTATTTTTATAGTTACGCCACTCATTACATTGTAATTTAAATAAATTATTTTAATCAGACCTACTTATTAAAATCACACCACCTCGGTTTATCTCTATATCGTTGTAAAATAAAGTGCTTTTTACCAGTATAGTCAAAATACGCTGTAAATTTGCTGTCAACCATAAAAATTAAGATAACATTGATATTTCGCGAATAAATAATTGTAGCATTAAGTAATCGTTTCTAATTTTATTACGTTTCCTTAGTTTTAAAAATAATAATTTTATAATATTATTTTCAATACTTATAGGTTATGGTTATGCAATCCTATCATTTTTCTTCTTCTCTTTGGTGCCGTCTTCTATCGAAGGTTGACAACCGAACTGCAGTATATTATAATACATCTCCCGTCGTGGTCCAGTTGTATCAGATCACCGATTCCTTGGACATTGAGACACTTAACGTTGGTTTCGTACCGAAGATAATCTCATTCTGCTCTCTATCTTTCCCTGCAAAATGGGCAGAAGAATACTGTAGGTATTTCTCATTGCGGAAGATAATAATAAGGCCGAAGTATGCAGCCTTTTTGCGCCTGATTGACTTGTCTTAAAACCTTCGCATTGATAATGACGTGATCAGCCATTGCCCACTGAAGAAGGAAGCCGATACAATACACGACTGGTCCTACTTTTCACCCCTCCCGTTGTCTATGGATGACCTGTCATTGTCTATAGAGTGCTCATACTGACGCGTCTGTCGTGTTCACTTGTCGGAGTATTCTTAGATTCAGATTTCTTTCAGATTATTTTAACGTATCTTGGAGACCTTGGAGTTCATCTGATTTAGTGGTTATGTGTTATTAATAATTGGAAGTGACGATCAAAGTAAGTAAACTTCTTCTGTGTATAATAATATCATAATACACTAGGAAGTTTGCCAAAGTGACAGTCGATTCTAAACGACAATAACTAATAACTTTATTTATTAATCTGTTCTGCGATTTTAATGTAGCTTTATTCGTCGGCCTATGACGTCGTGGGTCCCAGGTTCAAATCCTAGGACCTGGCATGTACACATATTGTTTTTCAATTTGTGTATGTGTCAGAGTATGAACCTAATGTATACTCTTCAGTCATTATAGAATACCAAACTCTGCTTGCAAGTACGTTATCAATAAATAGTATGGCAGTGGACCACTCGTTGCTTGTGCAAAAAGTTATGCTCAGGCTTTAAAAATCTAAAGATGGCGGTGAATCATCCCATGAAATCCGTTGGTAATAAAAAAAATATATCTGCATCAAAATAATAATATGGTCAAGTAATAATAATATTTTTATTAGGTATAAGTCACAAATGTGTTTAATTATATTCTTAGGGGGTATTGTTAATAGTATCAACCTAGCGTAAACATTTATGTTGTAACTACTTTGTTAACAGATGATAATTATTGTGTGTTAAATCAATTCGTAAAATTTCACCCTAATTATCGCCGGCGATTTTCTTTGACGCTAATGATATAGATTGTAGGCAATCGATTCGTCAGGAAATTTAAAGTGGCGTCTTCAAATAGTTCAAACTAGTCATATGCATTATTTGAAAACATCTCTTGCATCACCCACTAGAAAAAATATTAGAAAAAATACGATATCCGACGGGACTTGAACCTTTATAGCTTATACTATAAGCTATAAATTAACTCATATCAAGAATCTAAGATCGTGTACACACACAGAAAAAGTTGACAACCTCATAAAATAATATGTAAATGCTATAATTTATTTGACAGTGACTGTTTCAATGTGTTTCATTTTTGTAACTTTTCTCCGAGATTTAATGACTAAGTCAAGCCGAGTTGCCGTTTTTATGATCTCGTCAACTTGTATGTATGAACTGTCTTTAACAATTTGATATTTTCATTCAATTATTTTTTACAGCACTGTTTTTTTTAAATAATGAAAAATAAAAATTTCACTGATTCACAGAGACACAACTTCATAATTTAATATCTGTACCTCAGAGGCAGACGGATGCAACTCCGTTTTTGGGGAAAATGAGTTTTTTTAAGAATCGTCATGCTAAAGGCTTTATCTATTAGTGGCAGAGAGATGAAAGTCCTAGTCCAAGATATGCATAGCATAAAGATGCAAATGCCATACCTACCTTAGAAGCAGAAGGATGCAAATCCACCAAGATAAAATTCTCTCAAACCGTCTGCAATATGTACTAGACGAGAACCAGCCAGGAGAACGAGCTTTAGAGGAGGATACAGCACTATGGACCATATTATCCAAGTCATCAGAGAAATCAGAGCGGTAACAGGAATACAAGCTGCCGCTATCCATGGGTTTTATAGACTATGAGAAAGCGTTTGATTCCATAAAGAAATTTTCAATACTCGATGCACTCAGAAATCAAGGAATCCCCGGGCGCTATATAAATATTTTCAATAATATATACAGTAGCGCAACAACATCTCCATAAACCATCGCGCATTTCCTATCAGCAAAGGAGTCCGACAAGGTGATACAATCTCACCTAAACTATTTACAGCTACATTTGAAGACTTATTTAGACAACTTGACTGGAATGACACGGGTCCCCATAAATGGAGAATACGTGAGTCATCTACGCTTTGCCGATAACAATAAATAGTAGTTTGCAAGACTCAGAAGGCCTCCAAAGCAGAATGCAGTAACTCGCTGGAGTAAGCAACAAAGTAGGCTTGAAAATAAATGTATCAAAGAATAAAGTCATGTTCAACTGCTTTGCGGGCCAAAAAGAGATCCTCATCAATAGCATTCAGCTCGAACAGGTGAAAAACTACATCTATCTGGCACAATAAGTGTCTATAGATGGATGTATATTTGATGAAATTGTTCGCAGAGTAAAGCTAGGCTGGAGTGCTTTTGGCCGCCTGAATAATTTCTTCGAAAATGCCTAAAGTGCAATGTGTTCAACCAGTGTGTACTTCCCGTAACCACATGCGTGTGAAACATTGAGCCTAAGTAAAAGAGAGATCCAGAAACTTAGAGTAGCATAACGTGGTATGGAAAGGTGCATGCTGGGCATAACGCAAAAGGACAAAAAAAGGAATGAGTGGATAAGGGAACAGACAAGGATTAATGATGTGATAGAGTTTGCTAAAAACCCCAAATGGAAATGGGCTGGACACATAACTCGAAGAAAGGACAATCGTTGGACAAATTTAGTCATCCAGTTGCATGGTCCCCATATCCTGAAGCGGGCCCCCATGCAAGGATCTTTGTTTGACAAGGGTTTGCGATGTAATAGAGTTCATTAAAAGTCTCAAATGGAGATGGGCTGGACACATAGCTCGAAGAAGAGACAATCGTTGGACAAATTTAGTCATCCAGTGGTATCCAAGAGATACAAAACGTCCGCAAGGTAGACCTAGAGGCCACTGGATCGATTAAGTGGTAAAGTTCTGCGGAAGTACTTGGCAACGCAACGCACAGGAACGATAGAAGTGGAATCAGCGTGGAGATTAGCGAGGCCTTCATCCAGCAGTGAATAGATTCAGGCTGATGATGATGATAATGACATAACAAATTTTTAAAATTTATATTTTATTGCTTTGTTATATTTATACCTATAATTTTTTTTAACTTACGAATTGTTTTATTTTGGCTAGGTAAATAAGATACAAATCCACATTAACAAAATATCTTTAGAGGCAGAAGGATGCAAATCCACACTACGTTTTTTATTTTATTTTTTTTAGATATAAAATTGTATTAAATTTATTCCTTTCTTACATATTCCAGAAGTACTTTAATTGAATTAGAATAAAAAAAATAATGATCATTCTATGTATATTTTCTTAGAAGTTATGAGTATTCGTTTAAAATAAAAATTGTTTTTTGGCTCTCCTGAAACATTGGGTATTTGGATTTGCTTCCGTCTGCCTCTGAGGTACAGATATAATGTCAACAATCTTGAATCAGAGAAATTTTGACGGTTTGATTTTTCAGTCATGACTGTATTGATTAGCGTCTTATTTGACATCGTTTATCTAAACGGGTTATAATTATTTATTATTATGCAGTGACGTCCTGTGAATGTAGCCAGGTCACATATTGGGAGGCTGGCACATTCTGAAGATTGACAAATAAAGGACGAAATAATAATAATATTACTATTAAGAATATGTTATATGGGAAGGAGATTTTCTAAAATTGAGGCGACATGTGCCTACTCTCAACGTCATTTGATTGATATAGGTAAGTAGGTACCTGTAATAATTTAAAATATTTTTATTACATTCACGCGCACATACATGGGGGGGTGTTTCGGATCTAGACCCACCCTCAGAGACGGAAAAAATATTAATTATTTACGCGAATAAAATTTTACTTCTTATTTTTTTTTTCTTCACATTCGGCTTAATCATGTAAAAAATCAGAACCCCGATTGCATGGTTCGTTTACGATTCTTTAAAAATCCATATAGTATTATGAATATTTTATTTTTGTTTCTAATATACTGACTAGGTCATTATGTATATCATTACTAGGTCAAAATTTGTATTGATTCAACCATATTAGTAAAAAAAGAAATATAAAGCATTACCTTCATCGGAATTTCCAATAACATATTAATAATTAGGATCCATATTTTGGAATCTCTGACTAAGACATGGGCAAATTATGACCAAATTGTCAAAACAATGGAACTTCTGAAGTCATTTCATTGGGTACCTACTGGTTCCGTTTAAAATTAGGAATAAAAGGTTCCAGCTCCGGTTCCGAAATAATTAATGGAATTATAGGATTTCTGGTTTCGATTCCGGTTTAGGTACAATTTATGACTGATAATGGAAGGGGTGCCGTTTTTATTTTGTCAAACGGTAACACCACTGGTATCATGTCTCATCTAATTCAGTATGTATGTATTTATGTAATCTATTTTTCTGTTGCCTTAATTTTTTTAACTCAACTTAATCTGGTGGTAATTGTATTCACTAACTTGGAGGCCTTGAAAAGCTAAAACATTATATTTTTTCAAGTTATAAATATTGTAACGATCTCTGCGTGAACTTTTTCCTTAGATTGCGAGCGTTGGATCATGTCAATTCGAATAGTTGTGACTTGTGATAAAGCCAGTTATGGAAATCGACCTCTCGTTAAACTACTCAAGCACTGACCATTAAACTACTCATATCGATTAGTACTTTGGAAAACCAGTGCTATAATTACATTATGACTAACTTATTTATACTTCTAGTGACTAGTCTTTATCTGTCTCATTACATCGCTGTAGAAGAGCCTGGGGTCAAAAATAACAACTCAAAAAAATACCTTAAATGTATTTAAAAAGACAAAAAAAACTACGAACATATTCAGTGTTGTTTCCACTTAAAAATCGTATTTAAAGGTGTGGGAACGAACGGCAATTTTTTTTTTTGACGGAGAGGGGACCTCCGAACAGTTCAAAATGTATAAAATATTCTCACAAATTGATCATACATTTTTTTTGATAATATCGATTTATATTTAACAGAACAAACACTCAACTATCATTGAACAATGTTAAAATCTGTGACGTCCCGTAAGAGTAGGCAGATCGTGCATTGCTAAGATACAGCAAATTAAAACAGAAATTGAAAATGTATAAGTACCTACTTATATCTTTAATAATACATTTCATGGACACGAAATTGTTGTTTTTTATCGTAGGGGGCTCAAAATCAGTCGGCGAATCTGGCATTTGCGTCACTAAACACCCCACTGGTGGGGATAATAATATATTGTAATACTACCTTTATTCAGATATAAAGTGATTAAATATTTAATTAGGATATAATAATATTATAAGTATCAGCTAAAATGAAAAAAATATGGTAGTATAAAATTATTCAAAAAAATAAATATTGAAGCATAATGGTAATTTTAAATAATGTGTATGTTGACATTTTATTCTTCTACGTTTAACTAAAACTGCTATTGGTTTATTTTTAATACTAGTGTATCAAGAAAAAGTAGGTACCAAGAGCTAAGAAGTATAATGACTGCGAACATTGTTACAATTAGTGGTGTCGTGGGTCGATGCACGCTCTGGTTATTTTGAATTACGTGAATTTAGAAAATTATATCATTATTACGTAACTTGGAAGCAAATTAAGAAGATAAATTATATATTCATTACCGGTAAACTAGGTGTAAAAATGTGAATGAAGGGAATAGTAAGATTATCCAGTCCAATTCCGAAGTGACAATATATCGCCTGTTTCACTTAGTGCTGTGATATTAGCACCCCATCGCTTCAATTTCTTTCTCTCGATAATCGTTATCATTTTTGTTACGAAATTATCGATAGGTACAAATACGTTGAAATATTGATAATAATTATGCTTTTATGCAATGTAGGATTGATTAGGATATTTTAAAATAGCGATCCGGCACTATTTTATTTAGTACTACGCCACTTGTTAGAGTATATGCTTTATAACTTTGCACTCCGACTCTAGGATGAAAATGATATAATAATATATTCTAAAAATATTTTTTTACATTTATTATCGATTTCTTTTTTTGTTCTGTATTGTGAATGCCATTTGATCTAATTTTATGAGAAGTAATCAGGAAAAGAGGCGTATCATTGTACCTAGTAAAATATGAAAAAAAGTTCAATGTTATAAAACGTAATATACTCTACAAGTAGTTACAGCCATCCCAAGATTTTGACCTCACAGTCAAAATGTATAATATAATTTTAACTAATTAGTTTTGTTCATTTACAATTATTTTTTTTTTTTTATTATTTTATTTTTCAATTTCAATTTATTTATTTTTTTATTTATTTTTACATATTGTGGACATTACAAATTATAAGTTTAAGACGTTCACAACATGACATAAAAAAGAGATAGATAATATGTTATTAAACAAATATGTACATACAAAAATATTAATTATATAGGTACATGGAAATACACCGGATGAGTTAAGCAGACCCTATTTTAAAAACTTCATACTCATAAATAATTATTGAAAATAGATAAGTGTAAATCTCCTATTACACACTCGATTTTAAAATATATATAGAAAGACAAGAGATAACATTTTACCTTTATAAGCAAAAAACTTTTCATACCTGTAAGTGCGGTCCACGATCAATAATTAATCTTAGTAATCTGTTAAACGATAGCACATAATGATTTGTCAGTAAAGTTGCCACGATTATAATTTTAGAAGTTATTATTTACTACGCGTGTCTTATTACATCAGCATTCTGTTACTTTTGACCCTAGTCTCACCTATACTGCGCGTATGTAGAAGTTATCTGATAAAAATACACAATTACAGTTACTTACCAATAAAATTAACAAATTTAATGTGTAAATTTCAATCATCATGAATATCGTAGTCTTCTTCTTCGTTGGCATAATAAGCACAGTACCTATGCACTGTGCTCTAAAGTCTAACCTTAGTCACTTTTCGATTTCCTCTAGCTTCGGGAATCCTGAAGATAACACCGTTTCAATTCCAATATTCTAAAAACGTAAAACTTTACCCCCCAAGGAAAGCTTATCTACGAGGGTAGTCCCAGAAGTACCCGACCTAACAAAGAAAACACAAAAAATTTGGGGAAAAAATATTTTTATTTCTCTACGTAGTCTTCTTTTCGGTCGATACACTTTTCCCAGCGATGTTGAATAGCTTCGATACCCTGTTTATAGTGAGAATCGTCGAGCTCCTCAAAATAACCATCAACCGCAGACTCCACCTCTTCATTGTTGGCAATTTTTTTACCACCGAGCCATTTTTTCAAGTTTGGAAACAGAAAATAATCCGAGGGGGCAAAATCTGGCGAATAGGGTGCGTGAGGAAGCAATGCGAACTTTAATTCATTGATTTTGGCCATCGCGATAACGGATGTGTGAACTGATGAATTGTCCTGATGAAACGAAACTTTGTTTTTCGCCAAATGCGGTTGTTTTTTCTTGACTTCATCACTCAAACGCTGCAATAAGTTTGCATAATACACGCCGTTGATTGATTTTCGTTTCTGAACATAATCAATAAAAATCACCCCACGCGCATCCCAAAAAACTGACGCCATGACCTTGCCTGCAGATGGAACTGTCTTCGTCTTCTTTGGAGCCGATTCTCCCCTTTCAGTCGATTGTTTTGACTGTTCCCTCGTCTCAGGTGTGAAGTGATGGACCCATGTTTCATCCATGGTTATAAATAGACGCAAAAACTCTGCTTTATTGCTGTGAAACTTCGCCAAACACTCGATTGAAACATCCTCACGATGCTATATTTGTTCCATTGTGAGTAATCGCGGCACCCACCTTGCGCACAGCTTTCTCATGTCCAAATGTTCAGTCAATATGTGATGTACAGCACTTTTTGAAATGCCTACCATGTCTGCTAGCTCGCGCAATTTCAGTCGACGTTCATCCAATACCGTTTTGTGGATTTTCGTCACCATTTCTGGCGTGGTCACCTCATTTGGTCGACCACTGCGATGTTCGTCTTGGCAGCTCGTCCGAGCTCATTTAAACTCAGCCACCCAATATGTTACTATTGTAAACAAAGGAGCAGACACCCCCAGTCGTAGAATCTAGCGCCGCTTTGATATTGGGTGGACTGACGCTTTTCAAATGAAAGTATTGTATCATATAACTATGACCTATTTTTTCCATGTTTACAAATTCACTGAGAATCCATTCACTTGATGGCTGACAAACAATTACTGAAAAACGTGGCGTCGTCAAACTTCAAACTTAGGCTTTATAAAGTTGATACTTCTATCATTGTCATTATTTTCAAACAACAACTGCTATCTATAATAAGTCAGGTCGGGTACTTCTGGGACTACCCGGTATCGGGTCAATTATCGTAAAACTAACAAAGTACTAAAAAGCACCAATCAATAACAATTAATAATAATTAAATATACTTACTAAATATATATTTTTATAAAACTATCAAACAAATAAACAATCAGCACAAATTAAGGCCAGAGTTGTCATAAATAATAATTTGATTAATCGCTTTCGTCTTTGTAATGCTGTGAAAGTAGATAGATTGTTTTGTTTATATGTACCTATACCAGTAGCGTGCGGTCGCTTTTACTTGTAATGATGTTATTGAAAAGGTCGATGAAGTAATATGTATAACGTGACTATTTATTTTTTTCCTCAAAACGGGACATCCTAGGTACTAATAAATTTTTAGGTAATATATTCCAGAAAACGCATATTTCTTCATAGTTTTTATTTATTGATAAAAAACAGGAATGAACACGATACTTATATTTTCCTGAAAAACAAATTTGCCTAAGCAGATATATTTTGGTTTTGATTTCAAATAGGAATGTAATTCTTGGCAGGTTTTCTTAAAATTTACTTTAAGTTTAAGAACTGCGACTTGCAACTGTGTTTTTTCTTTTTTTTAAAGACACTTTCTACCAGTGCTTTTCTAGCTATTTTTCAATTTTTCTCGCCTTTTTTTGAAATTGTTAGGTATCGTGGACTGCTCTCTTTCTGAAAACGGGACATTTCGACGTCCCGAAGCTGTGCTTCAGGACAACGGGATAGGCTACTTAAAAACGGGACGTATGGTCACGTTAAGTATGTAGTATGTTGTCTTATGTTATAGCGTGTTAGTTCCAGTGCTCGAAATGGACCGGAGCGCCGTTCCGGTTCGTGAAATCTATAAAGTTATAGCTCCGTCTCGTGGACAAAATAATTTGACCGTCTGAGCTAGATATGCCATATAACAAAAAATCTATCACACTTATGTTTATAAAATACTCATAAAATTTGATAAACATGTTATTATCCTCAGAAAAATTTCGAGCGCTCCGGTTCGTAAACTTTTCCATTTCGAGCGCTGAGTAGTTCTGATATTATATTCTTAAAAATATACGTAAAAATATAAAATCGTGTCCATCGCCTATTGTAGAGGAACATTCTGGATGATAGTGTCGGGAAATTTGTACGTATGCAGTTCGCCGTATCATACTTCACCGTGAAATGTTGTATAGGAAATATAATATGGCCGTATATTAAAGACCGTCCAACCTCTTTGGGTCGTGATAAAATTCATTTCAATTCACGGTTCTTGTCGGTTTTTTAAATTTTGAAAATAGCTTATATACTGGATTATTTGTTATTTTAGGTTAGGTTTTCATTCTTGAAGGAACATTATTGTCTGCAATGCTCCATGAACAACGCGTAATTTTTTCATCTCAGTGGTATAGATTCCGATAAGAAATCTCACGGCGAACAAATGTCATTCCTACGTACAATTTACATGTAACCATTTTAAATACCCTTACGAGAAGTAAAGTTAAGTAAGATTTACCATTCGATTGCACAATAAATACATTCATTATATTATTACATTGAACTTTTTCGATTATTTTTGGGCATGCTCTGTATCTACAGCATCTATGAACCGCACTCCACTAATATGTTTATTCATACCATCGATAACAGTGGCGGAGACTATTAATTAGTAAACGATTGTGTAGCGCGTACCTACATTTATCATATAATTGGCAAATACGCGACTGTTTATCATTTAAATTTAACATGATATTATGTAAAGAAATCATTTAATTAAGATAATTTATTAACTACTTAATAATTTAATTCATGCTAGAAATAATAATATGTACATATTTCAATATGTTAATATGTATTTAAATTAACGAGGTAGATAATATACATAATTTGAATAACATATCTGGATTATGCCGCGCATAGTTGTTAAAATATATGAAACGCGGTTATGACGTCATAAACATATCCGCCATTAAATAGGTAGGTAATAAATAGGTAGGTAAGTTGTAGGCTCTCAGCCACAGTGTGTTCTCTGCTTTCAGCTATCCATATGCCGGAGATATTAATAAATTCTGGTTTGCAAGTACCTACGTTACAACCAGAAAATGCAGCGTACCAATGTTTTAAAATAGAGAAACAAGTATTCAGTATAATAATAGTGGACATAAAACAAATTCAACATTAAGTCCCGCAAGTATAACTTTGCTAACGTCCCTCCAACAGGCTCCCGTCGCCACTGATAGATAATGCATACAATAACTCTCGTGGTGCAGTGCGTAGGCGCTATCCTTCCATCCAGGAGTTCTGGGTTCGATTCCCGGTGAGGTCAAAATATATTTACATAATCTAATACAGCGATTTCCAAACTGGGAGGCGCGAAAAGTTTCACACATTAATGTAGCCACAGGTTTGCAGTTTGCAAATGCTTATTTTATAAAACGGCCGCTAGATATAAACTACTTACAACAGTCCTATAAAAGGTTGTTTGCAAACCTGTCTGAAAATATGGAGACAAATTGTATAATACATCACTTCTATGGTATATATTGTGTAGCGCGCTGGCTATCTCGTGAAAAAATTAAATAAAAAGGTCAAATAATAATGTTGAAATATGAGGCAAATTTGTTTAGGAACGATAATTTTGTTGTTAAACTTGTCTATTTGGTTGATATTAAAAAAAAAAAAAAAAAATAGTGAATAAATCAATGCGAGGACCATTAATGCATTCACTGATTTAAAAAGACGAAGTGAATACATTCATAAAATATTGGAGCTTTGGAAATCAAAATTACAAAAAAATAAGTTAGCCACGTTTCCACTATGAAATGATTTGTGCGTCAGATACATTGAAGCAAACAAAAATCTATTTACTGAGTTCTTGGTTAGTTTGCTAATGTACTTTTCACGTTATTTTAATAATAGTAAAAAAAGTGGTTATGCGTTGCAATTTGATGTGATATCTAACTATACGATGATTGATATATTTACTTAATGATATTTTTTTTTCATATGATATTTAAAAATGTGTCTGTATTATTTAATTAAATAAGAGGGTGGAGGCGCCAAGATTATTTTTTTAAAGGGAGACATAGTGACATAAAGTTTGGAAACCACTGATCTAATATGTAAATTCTTTTCGTATTCACCTCGTATTTTCCTCGACGTTTTGCGCTCGTTGCAGAGGTCATTCTTATATATAATAAACTTGGGGTCCTGTCTCGGGTCTCTAAGTCCACAAACCTGTTACTGGAGCGATATTAATATTTGCGGAGTTAATGCTTCACGCATTTGCTAAACAATTTCAAATGTCATAACAGAAATAGTGTATACTTAATACTCATTTTATTTATAGTTCAAATTCTTCGGTTTGAACAAACTTGTCAGCTTTTTTAATTTCTCTTTGTCCGTGCATTTCACTTTTCTTGAAGTCTAAATACGTTTAACTAGCTAGGTTTTATTTGAATAACTAAGTATGTACTAACCAAAAATGGCTGGTGTTGTTGAAAACAAATAAAACGGAAGAGGAAGTTTGTAGGCACAACAATAATTATTAATAACAGCTATAATATAACAAAAATAAACATATACATTTTAATACACTTTTATATGCGTAGGTTCTTTTATTGTAATTCAATATCATTATTGTTTATGGTAAGTAACAAAATTTATATGGAATGGTTAGCATGGTGCCTAAAATAAAATGATTTGGTTACATAGGTATCTCCTTAAAATAGTAGCCCGGAAAATGCTTCGTCATTATGTTTGATGACAGGTGTGATAGAACGAATCTAACGTAAATAATTCCGAATAGGATGTACATTACTACGTTTGATTTTTTTATGAGCGGTGTGATCAATCTATCAATTTCAGATATTTTATGCAGTCAGCGCTCGAAATGGAAAAGTTTACGAACCGGAACGCTCGACAATTTTCTATAGATGTTTACATAGCCAAATGTTATGTGTATTTTATAAAATATAAGTGTGTTAGCTTTTCTATTATACGGCATTTCTAGCTCAGACGGTCAAAATACTTTTTCCGCGAGACGGACCGATAACTTTGCACTATTTATATTCGTTCGTACATTCGCCGTCCTTTATGACTTGCCTACCCCCTACGGGACTTCACTGCGTACAGGGCTCGAAATGGACCGGAGCGCACCGGAGCGCCGTTCCGGTTCGTGGAATCTGTAAAGTTATCGCTACGTCTCGTGGTTAAAATATTTTCATCGTCTTAGCTAGGATTGCCCATATAACAAAAAATCTAGCACATTTATGTTTATAAAATACCCATAAAATTTGATAACCATGTTAATATCCTCAGAAAATTTTCGAGCGCTCCGGTTCGTAAACTTTTTCATTTCGAGCGCTGAAGATATCTGATGTCGTGGACTGTAGAATCTGAAGAGATTGTGTGATTTTGGGTAGCCTGAGTCCTGGAGCGACCAAGTAAAGGAGCATATTAGTCGCAGCTCACTCTACCGGCTACCATGTGAAAACTAGGAAACCGTAAGCGTAAAGAATGTAGAGTACATTTTATTAGTCGCTCATTAGATTACTGTATTTCGGAGTGGTTTCGAGATCTGATATCAGGGAAAGGTTGAGAAGAATAATTATGTTTATCGGAAAATAACGGAATTTACATTTTATTGCTGTACACAATATGGAAGTATTATGTTCATATAGTCCCTGATAAATATGAACCGGGTCATTCACTTCTGAAGAGGGCCAAGAGATTATGTAGGTATGTTTCATATTTGGCTAGGAAGCAATTTACTATTTGCCTACGAATATGTACATACATATCGTGCATTGCTTATAAACAAACTACTTGCCCATCATTGAGTTAATGTCTATTTCATTTGAACTTGAAGTAAGTGTCCGAATCTGTGCCTGTGTTTATATTTTAAGTAAATATATTTCCATGATCTTGCCATTGAAAATAAACATGGTTCTCTTAATATAATTTACAAATATTTTCGACATATTTTATTTATTATTCTTAGATATTACTTAAGTACTGGTGCTAATAGGTACGTGTAGTAAGTAATTCAATTTCAATTCAATTTATTTATTTTTAACATATTTTGGACATTACAAATTATAAGTTTAAGACGTTCACAACATGACACTTAGGAACAAAGAAATATAAAACAGTATTACATAAAAAAAGTGATACATCAGTTTAGAGATAAATAGTAAGTTATTAAACAGTAGAAATGTGTAAATACAAAAAATATAAATTAGATAGGTACAAGGAAGTACACCGGATGAGTTAAGCAGACCCTATTTTAAGAATTTTTAAAACAACGTCCACCTATATACTCATCCTCGCGTAGGTGGAATATATCAACACCCGAAGCAATTTCGTTGAACATAGTCATCGCCCTCCCAATTGGCATTACCAGTGGCAGGTTGGTTCTGCACCTTGGGAGAATAAACAACTGATGCTCTCTATTTCTAAGATAGTTATCAGGGACACATAGGTCAACACTGCCCAGAATGGCAGAGTTTTCATTTATACCTCGTATAAGTCGAAAAAAATACGTAGCTAAATAAAGATTTCTTCTAAATTGCAGACTGCAGTATGTAAGCATGCCTAAGAGAAAGTCAGTTGGATACAGCCACGGATTCCTTCCTTCCTTCCTTCCTTCCTTTTGTCGTTTACCAGAGCCTCAAAAGTGTTGTTTTTCCAACACTCGACGCATGGCAGAGTTCTGTCACGAATATCATCTGTAAGGGATCTTGGCATTACGTTTGAGAATAAACTGACATTTATTAGCCATATAGTTACCATTTGTAACAAGGCGCTTAAAATGTTGGGCTTCGTCATGCGTACTTCCGGGCTCTTTTCGGATGTTACGGTATTAAAACTTTTATTTAATTCTTTAATTCGAAGCAGACTTGAGAGTGGGTCTATTGTTTGGGCACCGCATCCAGTGACGTCCCGTTGGGGTAGGCAGATTGAGCATCGCTTGGGGGCAGCAGTTACCCAAAGGGCGGCAAATCGAGAAGAATCATTAGGTGTACTTATATATAAATAGCTACCTACCCAATCTTAGTAATAACGGAAATATCTTTCCATTAAAAAAATTAGCTCATTGGTTGGAAACAAAATGTATTTATCAGGTAGGTACTATAAAAGTTTTAACATGACTTTTTTGTCGGGTTCGCGATGTCTAGTTTACTTCCGTTGTCCTTGGACATCATGTTCTTGGTGAACAGCAATGACACGTGCCATACCTAATTTAAAATTTATCCAAATATGTTTGCCAGTCACTCGCGAGTTTTGAAAGTTGTCAGGTGTATTTTTAACTGTACCTATCTGAAACCATAGACTCGTAATATTGTCTATTGATGCAGAGGTGACATTTAAATTAGATTTAGTTGTATATATCTTGTTAGTAATGTATCCATACAACACATTTCTTAGATATTGGAGTCACGAAAGGATGATAAAAAGTACTGTATAAAAAAAATGTGGCGGCATTTTGACACTGCTCAGGGGTGGCATTTTGTCTAGGGACATCACTGACCGCATCAGTTGAAGTATGGCCTTATGGTGGAGAGGGTTCAGAAGAAATTCTTGAGACTACTTTACTTGACAAAAGAATCAAGATAATCTAGACAGTGAAGTGAGTCTAGAAGATAATCTAGATGTGAGAAATGAAGGAAATTTCAGAGCGACGCTTAACATATTTAAGGTCCAACGGGTTAAATGACAAAATAACGTGTAAATCCCATAAGATGATTTAAAATTGTGTAGTTTACTATATTTTAAAAGTACCTACCTAATTTGTATTGCCTAATGCTAGTAATATACATAGGTACGTAAACGGCAATTCTTTAGCGCCAAAATTTAAATTTCCACGTTCGTCCCCGGAATCTGAATACCTATATATTTTTTTAAATATTTATTTTTAAATATTTTTATATTTCACACATTTATACAGTATCCTAAACTAAACTAATAGGTACCCCCTTTACACGTGTATGAATTTACTGCTGACAGTAAGTATTATCGCGGACATAACAAGAAAATGTACGTGTAAACAAGTATTATCCTGCAGTTGGAAAGATTGCATGCATGCAATGACATTATTAATGGACAACGCACTAAATACAGTAGCTAGCAAGTAAATTCGCACATAGCGACATTCGCACATTATTGTATAGGTAGGCGTCACGCAATTTCCATTATGCGATATCACGCATAGGGAATTTATAGCAGTATCACCTTTATTGTAATGGCGTTAGAACAGTGTTTCTAGTGTCAATGTTCATTTGAGCGAACCATTCGGCAGACCCGAAAAAAAGCATCGGGAATTTATAGCAATATTACCTTTATTGTAATGGCGTTAGAACAGATTATGCCATTCGGTAGCCCCTACAAAAAAGTGAGTGTCATTTTTTTCCAGATGCTTCGTCCATATTGATGTAATTGCATGCATGAATCAAAAAAGTTCGGAAGCTTCTGAATTACTTATTGTCAGCAGTAAATCCATGCACGTGTGCAAGCGCTATAATGGTCAAGTTGGAACTAATGCTAACTATTCAAATCACAGTAATACATAAATAATAGTTAGCGTACAAAAATGCGATGTTCTAAAATTACGGATACAGATGTGATTGACTGCGATATCTGCCATAGACAAACGATTTAGATTTATTGTATACTTATATGTATATTTTCATTCACTTTTCTCATAAATTTTATTGCTTCATCTAAAATGGCCCTGCGGCACAATTGTGTAAATATATCAACAAACTCATTGGGTAGGTACTCTAACGTGACGGGTACAAACTTTGATTTACTATTCTTAATGGTTTGTAATTAATAGTATCAAAATAGCTATTAGTGCTAAAATGGTTTGATATCACTGCTTCATAATTTAATATCACTTTTCTCATTATACTTACGTAATGTATTTTGTGAATAACGTTTTCAATTTGAATAGCCACCCGCTTGACTTGATCCACAGCATAAAGTCAATGGAAAGCACGCCACTATTGGGTCTAGGATGATTTGGCGCCGGGACAACTGGACGCCACGTAATTCGAAAATAAATAGACGTTAGGTACTTATACGTACTTTAAAAAAAAATATTTAATATTATTATTTATATTTCAATTATTATATTATGATTTAATAGTTGGTGAGAATTTAAATATGCACACGTAAATAATGATTTAATCGTGCATATGTTTAAGTTCCAACGAAAAAAGAGTTTTTATTTTTATATAAAGCCGTATGCATGATAATTCTCAATCCGCAATAAAAAAAACTTTGTGTTAAGAGTAAAATGAAATAAAACTACTAAGTAGTAGATAGAAACTGATTAAAATTCATCGTCTACGTTCTGTTTACGTGTATACGACAGTGCGGCGTCCAATTATCCTGGCGTCCAGTTGTCCCATTCCCCCACTATTAGCGTTTCAGTCTAGAGTGGAAATCGTAATTCGCACCTATACTAAAATATGTGGTACAAAAATAATGCAACTTGAATTGAAAACAGCCATGTAATTGCATATTGCAGTAATAAATGAATGGTAATTTATTAAAATAATAAATTCATAAAATTATCGTAGATCGTCATAGCGAGAAAACAATACCTAAATAATACATTATTTTCGTTTTATAGTCGTTGTCTCACGCCATTTGTTGAATTTTAATAATGTTTGGAACGTGATTGTATGACTGATGTTAAATTCAAACGAACCATGATTACCAATATACCTTTACGCTACAATACGTACATACCTAATTTCAGTGACGTCCCTAGACAAAATGCCGCCCCTAGGCAGCGCGACAATGCCGTCCCATTTTTTATACAGTATTTTTTATCATCCTTTTATGACTCCAATATCCAAGAAATATAATACATTACTAACAAAATATATATCACTAAAACATACAAATTAAATTTATATAATAAATATAACATAGGTAATTAATTATGTTAGACACTTCATCCAAATTCTTTACCAAATATCAGAGTCTGAGGTTCTATTTGGTTGATATTTCTGACACATTTGGTTTGTACCAATCAACAATACACAAATTTATTATTTTCACGCTATTTTTGCATACATGTAAACAAAATAAGTTTAGCTATTTATATATACTTATACCAAATGGTTCTCGATTTGCCGCCCTTCGAGTAACTCCCGCCCCAAGCGACGCCCAATCTGCCTACCCCCACGGGACGTCACTGCCTAATTTGATTCAGAAATGGACTCTGAATATTGATCACTAATTTGACTCTGTTTGACTCATTGATATGACTGCAGTGTATTTATGTATATATATATATACAATCAAAATAAATAATAATATACTATGATCATCATTCACACATTGTTAAATTGACAATGTTCCAAAGGTATATGAACAAAAAAATGTAAATGCTAATACATACCCACCTACTAACAGTACTAACTGCCCGGTACCGCATGCCATGTCCGGAAATTTGTACGTATGCAATCGGCCGTATCACACTTCATCGTGAGTTGTTGTATCGGAAATAGATGGCCGTATAGTATTGAAATTAAATTCATCTCTAAATAAAACCCGTAAAATACGTAATAAAACCACCGGAATGCATGGGATAGGCAGAAGAAAATTGATAGGTAGGTAAGTAAATTAGAAATACAATCATACAGTAGGTATAATATTATTTAGGTAGGTACTTATATAAAAGTTTGGCAGGTGCTAGTAAGGTGTCAAATCTTACCTATCAAAATACCTGATAGTAATGACAGCGTTATTATCTGATATTTATACTAATCAATGTCAAATTAATGTTCTTATAGCGTCAATTACATTGAGCTTCTTTACGAGCTGTTTGTTGGCGAATTTAAAAGCGGGTGATTCAGTTACTGCGATTTGATGATTACACACAAAACTTTCCATTCGCTGAGAAGCCACAAGCCAGCGACTATTTTGACAGAACGTAGTTCGTTTTTTTACCGGGAGGTTGCTACTGCGCTCTACTGCGCAGACGCAGTAGGCCCACACGCCGGCGTGTAGCGTGTAAAGTTGACCGGCTTTCAACTTTCCTCGGTAGAGTGTTTACAACCTGCTTGTTAGCTTGTTCGATGATTACACGGACTTGGCGCATTTTGTAATAAATCGAGACTTAAAATATTTTTTTTCGTAGGGTTATGT
This sequence comes from Rhyacophila brunnea, assembly GCF_057557595.1. Classification (NCBI taxonomy): domain Eukaryota; kingdom Metazoa; phylum Arthropoda; class Insecta; order Trichoptera; family Rhyacophilidae; genus Rhyacophila; species Rhyacophila brunnea. Next base: position 21,222,973 of record NW_028232860.1, read on the forward strand.
CACGTTTTGGAATTTATAGATCAATACATATTGTGTAAAATTATACAAATTTTTCTCGATTTTGACCAAATGTGGACTTATCGCTTTTTGGAATTAGACGCCTCATATTCAATAAAATAAGTTTCTTATTTTATTTATTTATGGTTTTAATATTTCTAATAAATAATTACAAGATAAAAAGAACTTTTTAATTTTTTTGAAACTTGACTGACTATCTTAAGCGATCAAAAAAAATTGTACTTGATAGAAATACTGAATAATGAAATGTCATTTCATACTGATTTCCATAGTAACGTATATATTATTTAATAATTTAGTTGCTAGGACCCCTAGCAACCAATAATGGTATCGAAATAACTTTTCATACAAAACAGAATTAACTAAAAATGAATTCAATTCTACTTTAAGATGGCTAAAAGTATAAAAAAATGCATTGGCATCGTGTTCTGAAATATTCAAGTTTCAAATGTCTAGTTCAAGAAGATCTTCTCCATAACTAGGGCATCTCATACGGAAACATGTATCGCCCTCTCTTTTCTGAAAGAGGCTTCAAAATTTTCTTAACGCTATATACATTTTACTGTACAGATATCGTCAACAGCGGGGAAGATACATATTATGTTATATTGATTCTTGATTCCTACCAAAGTTGCTCATGAACTTGCAGTCCAAGGTAGAAGACGTATTCTTATTGATAGTCAAAACTTTCGCAACGAAACCTTTCTTTTTTTCTTTCTCGCCAATTCTCAGATGCGTTGTTTGATGATCCGCACAACAATAGAAAAATTAGAGGGAACGTTGGTAGAGTCTATTCTATATACAGGCGTACACGTCACACGGAAAGCATTGTGCCATTGTGTCCAACTGTTGCAAGTTTTTATTGGGAGGGAATAAGATGGATGCTGAAGCGGGGGGGAAACCGGCACGCCAGCTTATAGAAGACAGACTCTAGTAAGGTAACGTTGCGTCCTCAGTCAGAATTGTTGCAATTTTTTTAAATTTTGTTTTTAGCTTTTGTATTTACCAATGATTATTAAAACTATAAAACTATTTATTTTTTGAATTGAGTTGTGAGTTGCAAAACCCCCTTTTTATTACATGACATTTCCTTGCGAATTGGAATATTGTAGGAATGATATAATTATTTTGAGCGGATTTATGGACCTAGAAAATATTCAGGACGATCTGCTTATTTTTATGTTGGTACCTACCATGGAGGTATTAACCCATAGCGTACGGGCCGCACTAAATTGTGTTTTTGCTAATTACTTTTCAAATGCAAATTAACACGTTAATTACAAAATTAATTAAAAGGGCCCGTAAGCATTATGTTAAAAATAAGAGAGGTAAGGAATCGGCTCACTCATACAACTGAATGAAGCAGGCCAACAATAACCGACAACTTACGAGAAATAGCGACGCGATAAAAAAAATTCAGGGCATCACGGAGGATTTACTTTGGTCATTATAACGTACCCATATAATATAATGTTAACGTGGAAATCATGTGGAAATTTTGCCGCAAATTGATTACCAGCCTGCCTCACCATACTTGCCATTTTAATAAAATAATTATAGAATATGAATTAACCCATAGACTAATAATCTAGCAGTATATTAGTCTATGATGATACTAACCTAAAAATAATAATATACTGTCAATCAGTGTTACCAACCGTACTATAATTATAGTATTTGTACTATAGTTTTCGTCTGCGTAGTATGTACGATATAAAACAGGTATAGTACGCCCAAAATACTATAATTTTGAGAAATCGGAAAAAAAGTTGCCAATAGAAGATAAACAACGCCAAAATAATCCGTGAGAAGCAAAAAAAATAATCCCCATGTCTAAAAAAGGTGACGTTAATTACTTAACACAGCGATTTCCAAACTGGGAGGCGCGGAGTGTTGCAAAGGGAGGCGCGAAAAGTTTAACATAATTAATGTAGCCACAGGTTTGCAGTTTACAAATGCATAGTTTATAAAACGGCTGCTACTTACAAACTACACAAAAAAAGAGTCCTATAAAAGGTTGTTTGCAAACCTTTCTGCAAATATGGAGACTAATTTTATAATCCCTCACTTTTATACTATTGTGAAGCGCAATGGCTATCTCGTAAAAATGAAATAAAAGGGTCAAATTAATCAAAATGTTGAAATTTGAGGCAAATTTGTTTAGGAACGATAATTTTGTTGTTAAACTGGTTTATTTGGTTGAAATTTAAAAAAAATTGAGTGAATAAATCAATCTCAGGACCATTAATGCATTCACTGAATTAAAACGACAAAACGAAGGCATTCATAAAAAATGGAGCTTTGGAAATCAAAATTACAAAAAAATAAGTTCGCCACTGTTAAATGATTTCTGCGCCAGATATATTGAAGCAAACAAAAATCTTTTTACTGAGTTCTTGGTTAGTTTGCTAATGCACTTTTCACATTATTTTATTATTTTATTATTAGCAAAAAAAAGTTGAAAAATCCTCACCCGGGGGGTCCGCTTCAGGATGTGGGGTCCATGATAGAATCCATTTGTCAATGAACGAAGATGAATTTGGATTGACTACTATTGAAATTGATTGTGCTAATAAACAAGCACATTTGTCAAAAATTAATGTAGTATAAGTAGTAAAACCTTGTTTATTTTTTTTCATTTTTGTATTCGGAAGTAGGTACATTGTTTATTTAAAAAGTTGTCTGTGTTATTTAATGAAATAAGGGATGGGGAGGCACCTAGATTAGATTTTTTTAAAGGGAGTACTAACATAAATTTTGTAAACCACTGACTTAACATTTGAATTTTGTCTAAAAAAACAAGACGTTAATGGATATTTTGTCTAAAACTCACTCAACGCGTACTATATTTTTGGCCAAAATACTATAATTTTGAAGGCACTGTACTATAATTCTACTTTCAAAATATGGCAACACTTCTGTCAATAGTGACAAGTGACAGATCTGTTCTATAAGTGAATGTTGTACTTATCCTAGCATTTTATATTAGCATCTATATTGTAATATTGGTGGGTAATTTATTTTTAATTGGCATCGGCCAAAATTATTATCAATGCTTTCTCTCCCAATAGAATAATACTTTAATTATCCATTGTGTTATACTCCATAAATTAAGTGAATAATTAATTTTTCCATTATGAGACATTGATGTTTTGGTCCCCCCTTTAAATGTCCCTGTAATTTAAACAACAAAAATTGTATTCTATACCGTAAAATGTACTGTATTTTATTGTACTCGGAACAGTTTTCAATTATTTTTACTCAAAAAATTTCGTTGATGATTGATGATATAAGAATTAATAAGTGAGTATTTATTTTGTAGTCATCATGAGTGCTACATCTGGAGCACCGGCTACTTCTGACAGCGATGATGCAGAGATAATTTCAAAAATAACCGCCTTAGCACAATCAAATCCAAAGGGAATATCAGATAAAGATATATCAACGAATATTCCTGAACTATCAGCCGGACAAAAAGTATCAGTGATTAATAAACTTCTTCAGCAGGGAAAGTTTGATCTCTTCAATCAAAAAGGAGTACTTATCTATAGGTAGGATTCATGGTTTACTCAAGGCCCAATTACACCATCAGACTTGTAGACCCAACCAGATTCAACGATTGTCATGAGTAATCGTTGACTTCTAATAACAATTACACAGAACGTTTTAGCAACCAACTCGATTATGTTGACGCTTGATTTAATCGGTTCATAATATACCAATGACATATTAAATGGACAACTCACTTCATATCGGCGCGCACGAGAAATTGTACATGAAAGTCATTCACAGATGTATAGGTAGACGTCACGTGACCATAGACGTATCCATTGCCATTATGCGATACAAGCTTCGAGAATTTATAGTAATATAACCTTTATTGTAATGGCGTATTAATGTCATTGCGTTAGAAACAGATTCTCGTTACTTACGACTTCTTGGAGATTAGACGCAAGTGAGCCCAGCCATCACAGGCAGACGTCCAATGGTTTCTGTCATTCAATTGCATTGAATAAACATTCATCAATATCTTAAAATGGCATTTTATTAGTAATAAATAATATTAACACATGAAAAGTGATATCCCATCTTTCTTGGAGTGTTTAGTAGATTTTTTTTTTACAATTTTAACTAGGCACATTGGCATTTTGTAACACAATAATAACGGCGGAGTCGAAACCTGACAGTCGGAAATTTTGTATGGGCAGACCCAGCGGTGTCGCCAGACCGCTTGCAAGCAGAATGTTCATTTGAGCGTAGGATACTGATATTAAAATATGAATTTCGCCATCCGGCAGACCCGACACAAAGTGAGTGTCATTTTATTTTCTAGATGCTTCGTCCATATTAATGTCATTGGTTTTAGCAACCAACTCGATCATGTTGACGCTTGATTTAATCGGTTCATAATATACGCTCAGTAGCTAGTAAGTTAGTGTTAACAATAATAAGTTAACCAAAAAACATCTATTGGTCAACAAATTTCATTGTTTTGCAAATATCGATTAACGCATAGTGAACTATTGCATTTAGATTTTTTAATCATATATCAGTACAGAAGAAAGAGAATGATCATTTAGTATATCCAAACTTTCTGTGATCAAAAATGAGTCATGAGCGACTAAATGAACTGGCCAGATTTCATTTACTTTCGAGAATGTGTGTAAAATCATGAAAAGCTTTGTTAAATAATGTTTAATCTAAATGAATAATATTTAACACCATGAGCAAGTCATTGAATTTATTATAAATATACCACAGTTTGATAGATTTGACAGACAAAATGGCATTCTTGGAGTGACACTGAGCGGGAGACAATGATTCAATAGGCTCAATGTACTTAAATGCTCAACGAGAATAGCCACTGTAACAATAATCAAATTCGCCCTGCCTAATTACTATGCATTAAAAAAATCGCATCATGCATGTTCCAGGTTAAATTGTTCCAATATAAACGCTTTTAATTATTTTTTTTATTTTATTGTTGAACTAATTCCCTTTACCTGTTATTACAATTTATAACGAGAATGTTTAGTCAATCTCTATTTTTCTAATAATTGCAGATTAAAAGATCTTACGAAAAAGGAGTCTGTAAAAGGTGCCGACAATGAAGAAAAAGTGGTGTATTCCATCATTGAGGAGGCTGCTAACAAAGGAATATGGATCAGAGACATTAGATTTCGATCAAATCTCATTATGACACAACTAAATAAAATATTAAAGAATTTAGAAAATAAAAAACTTATTAAAGCTGTGAAAAGTGTAAATGTAAGTTAAACACCGTTCATTGTTTTATTTTCTTATATATCGAGTATGCTAAGACACGTTGTGGTGAAAATGAATATTGTTCATCAGGTTAAATTATTTAAATGTCATCTACAGCATCTCAAAAGAGCGTTAACAAGATTTATTCCAAGACGATATAACAATTATTATTTTGACAGGGTAGTTATTTATAAAATAATCAATACCTACTTCTACATTATAACAGCCCTGCCGATTGCCACAGTAAGCTGCCGTTATGGGAAAAAAGTGTGTAATGTCATTTTTCTTGGTGTTTAAAATGTTATAAGACTGATGCTCCCATCCCGTAGCACATTTTGAACTCTTAAACGAACATTGTCAGTTAGCAAAATCTGCCGAAATCACCAGAACAACAATGAGGTCACCTCACGTTGTACTGCACTGCATTGACACGTACATGACTCAATGAACATTTTTTATTATTTTCTACATGCCTACACATTTTCGAATCATGTCAAAATCGCGTGTTTTTTGCGGTTGGCACAATGTATTTTCTATAAGAATATTGTCTATTATCTATGGTCTGCGGGTTGGGTTTTATTCAAAATATTATTGAATTTACAGACTCGTTCCTAGGTTACTCCATCATTGAATTTACAGAAATCGTGTTCGTTCAAAATATTCTGCAAAATGACGAACCCATAGACTAAATTTATCACCTTGACAGCAAGACAGTACGCGACATGCATCTCAATATTATACCCCGTTTACACCTGCATGGATGTACTGTGCACAGTAAGAAAATGAATGGGTAAACATGTATTATCCTGCAGTTGGCAAGATTGTGTGCAAAAATCAAACAAGATTGGAAGATTCCAAATTGTGATGATTTATTGCGCGCAAGTAAGATTATTTTCGATCTACGCCTGCGCAATAGAGCGATAGGGGCGAACATGCCGGTAAAAAAATGAACTACTCATTTTGAGCTCCGATTTTCAATACAACTTGTCAGATAGTATAAAATGAAATGACAACCTCGCGTCTCGCTTATTCTTGAAGAATGAGATTGGAGAGATAGTCAGCACTTTTACGTGCAGGTGTCATAATCACAACTTAACTTTCTTGTCATATTTTTTTGTTTGTTCCATGGAATTAAAGTCAATAATAGAATGAAAAAAACCACACAATGTAAATTTTAATAAAGTATGCATGATTCTTGTTATTTTAGCTTATGACACATCTCGATAGTTTTTAAAGCATTCCTATCATTCATCAATAATAATTTATAGTTCATGATATCAACATAAAAATATTATTCTTTCAGGCTGCGAAGAAAAAAGTTTACATGTTGTCAAACCTAGAACCCGATAGATCGATCACTGGTGGTGCTTGGTACCAAGATCAAGATTTTGAATCAGAATTTGTGGATGTTCTCAATCAGCAATGTCACCGGTTTCTTCAGGAGAAAGCTGAAAACTCTAGAAACAATCCAGCAGGCCCAATCGTCGCCAGGAACTTCGCTTACGCTACTGCCAAAGATGTCCATAAATTCATTACTGACCTTGGCATCAGTAAAGTAAGTGGTATATTAATATTTCCTTTGAATTTTATTATTCGAAAGCTATTGCAAGTCTCTTGCATTATACATAACAACGATGATTTTAATTTGTTTCCCTTGCAGTTTGCAAATACTTAAATAAAGTATCAATAATGGTTTTAAAACAAAGTTTTTTGTTTGCTGTGCTTTAAAACCGGTATAATGGAGTTCTACTACAAACACGCTAATTAATTTGATAGTATCAACTATACAATAATATGTAATGACATGAGATAATATACCTTTTTTTATATATAATTTTACTCAGGTTTTGATTGCGACCTGCTGTCTCCGTCTCTTCGTTTTTGATCCTTTTTTCAGGTCCTCTCCAATTCTCTTAAAAAATCTTACCAGGCTCTTTTGTTTTCCCCAATACCTGGGTAGTTATATTAGTTACAATTTGGCTATTACAATTATTTTGATGTTCAAACATTGTAAACAAAAAAAAACCTATACTTCAATATAGAACTATGAGTACGCACGCTTACAATATTATTTGCTTTTTGTTTCTTACGAAATACTAACTGATCGTAATATTTATATTAAGATTGACTTTAACATATAAACCAGCTAACTGAACTTTTGACGAAAAATGAGATTTTGATGGCATTTTATTATGAAGCATGTTTTCTATACTCACAATATTTCACCTAAACCTATAAATAAATGCGTTATTGTTATTCACACAAAACAGCCAACTGCAGGTGTGCCAAAATTCCAATATCATAAATAGAATAACTCCGCTCTTTGCATATAAAAAGGAAGCTAAAATAGTGTATTAATTCATAGTGCAGCTTATTTGTAAAATAAATTCGAATTGTTAATTTCCACTCGATAGTTAAATTATTAAGTTTTTTCTCCTTCCTGAACAATATGCCCAAGTGGAGTTAGCTGGTTTCCAGATTAAGCAGTCGATATTATAGAGTGTCTTTTATATTGTGACTAAGGATTGCAATACCGGTATTCCAGTATTTTTTGATACAGAAACACCGGTTTTAAAAATCAGATAATACTGATATATTCGGTATTGGAAGTGGAAACAAAATGTATTAATTAACGTAAAAGGTTTAACATGACTGTATTTTTTCGTCAGGTTCCGCATGTCTGGTTTACTTTCGTTGCCCTTCAACGCCCTTGGAAACCAGTAATGGCATAAGCTATCGAATATTAATATTTTAAAGGGATTTATATTAAATATATATTTATTGATAGATACTTTTGTTTTTTCCGTACATTTCACGAATACCGGTATTGAATAGGAAATACCGGTATTAGTATTTCCATTCGGTATTGCAATCCCTAATTGTGATCCACACGTCATAACTGCCATCTAAAGAACTTAAAATCTCCCCTCTTTCATATGATAATATATCTTTATTCCCCACCCCCTACTTCTATCCTTTCACTCTACATACAGTGCTATGTAGTAGGCACAATATAAAAGTCATACTATAGCTCCATATTTTTGATAAAACAGCATTGTCAAAAATAATATTTTGATGTTTCATGATTGTTTCATAAATCTTATTTTATTTTCTTTTCAGGTGTCTTTGGATATTGAAGATTTAGAAACTATATTAAATACACTAGTATACGATGGCAAGGCAGAAAAAACTGTGGCAGCTGACGGAAATAGGCTTTACAGGTCAATAGAATCTTTATTACCTCCGCCTGGTTTGGTGAGGGTTCCTTGTGGTATATGTCCATTGATACACAAGTGTTCGAAGAACGGTCTCATAACTCCACAAGCCTGCACCTACATGAACGAATGGCTTAACTGAATTATACACATTTCTTATTTTTATACAATAAATTATTATGTTCATTACGGATGACTGTTTTTTTTCTCTTCCAAATTCCTGATAACTGAACGTCAAGTAAATCAATTCTCATTAGAATATACTGCAGATCTATTCCATGTAACCCTTCGACTCAAAATTCATTAAAAATCGAAATAATAATAAGTATACCATGATGTATCCGAGCGTCTAGCTAGTACATATTTGGGGATATCCGATGTCAAAAATATCACTCGGTAAAGTCTTTTTTTCATTGGTAGCGTACTAATTATTACCCTTATAAATGTACCAGTGAAAACTTAATTGGTAGAGTAGAGTAAGTGAGATACTGCGAAAGTGTAACACAGGAGCTCTGGCCATATTTTAATGTAATTAATGTAACGTTCCATTTGAGTTACTTCATAATTATTTAGATAACTGTAACGTACTTTGGATACGTATATAACACAATATAGTTAGATATCTCCATTCTAGAAAATTAACAAAAGTTTGTTACAAAGTTGGAATAGACCTGCCGGAGCCTGCAATAATTATTAGTGGATGTACTAAGAAAGTTTGTATCACCTAGCTGGAGAGCTTTTTGGTGTATAGTAAAAAAAGTCTGGATTGTATTTTAATACAAAGATTTATAAATTTTGAATATTTTATTAACAATGTATATTTTACAGTAATCAGATGTTTTGCTTACAAACAAAGTCTAAGACTCACTCAATGGTTTGTGTTCGCGAATATCGGTAATAAATTGTGGTAACATATTAAAAAAATAACATTATTCTTCTACAAATAAAGTTAAGATTTCAAAAAATATATACACAATATGTACTTAACGTGACTTCTGGATACAAGGATATTTTAACAATGAATCTTATTAAATATTAATTTGAATATAATGTGTAATAAACGATGGAGTCCAAATTATATCAAAATTATACTTAAAATACATTAAATACTCAAGAATAAGTGGAAAGTAAATGTATAACATAAAACATTATACATACTTACAATGGATTCTCGATTATTGTTTTTAAAGGGACCAGATGAACCAAATGGTAAATGCGGTATAAGAGAAATAATGAATTACTAATAACAGATAATTAGAATAAGAATTTCACATATTTTGCATAATTGGAGTTGGGGGGGAGAACCAGTTATTTAGAGTAAACAGAAGCGTGCATTGTTTTTGTATATCCAGTATGTATGCACATATTTATTTGGAACAAGAAAGAATGATCAATCCAGAAAAATATGGCAAACTGGATGAAATCTAAAACAATCAGCATTTTTCAGGACCTGACCAAAAGGAATGATACATTTAAGAAAACGACAGATTGAGAATCCCCTGTAATAATATTGTATTCAACTTTAAAGCAGTTCAAAATACCTCGTACCTTCAAGATTCACTGTTTATTTTATGGCTTCTGCATTATTCAGGAATGAATAAAAGGGTAAATCCACCAATCCACGTTAATTATATCTAATGGCCAAGTACTCCAAACGCACCAGTCGCGGTGTTAGCACTAAATGAGTTAAAGTTGAAAATCTGTTATAATAAAGTAGGTCAAAAAATTTATAAATTGGTTAGTTTACCTGATTTTTATTATATAAAGGTGTTTAATTAAGCAAATAAACAATTTTCTTAAAAAAACAAAACAAAGCTTAAATTTTCTAAAAATACAAGAAAATCCTATTTAATAGTCGGAACAGTCGCCGGCACACGTAAAAATTACTGCAGAAAGTCACATCACGGGACAACAGAACCAATTTCCACGCACAATGATGTGTGACCATGTTCTAATCATGCACCAAATTAAATATAATAATTCTTGGATTTAAATAGGTGGACTATTTTATATACTGGAAATTTTATCCATTAAATAGAGATTCATAAAATCTAAGTTTTACTATATTATGACATTTGTGAGGATTGCCAAAAGCTATAATAAAATTATGTAACGATTCAAGTCATTTTTGAATATTTCGTATACTAAATAAAGAAGTGTCAAAAATCACTAGGTATGTACATGAATTATTGATAACAAGCTTACAGATAATTCAAAATAAGTTTTACTTAAATAGAAAAAAACAATGTATAAATACATTAAATATACAATTATAATTAGGTAAACAGATAACTTTTTCACCATGAATAAATATGACGCAGGCAACAATCAAGATGACTTTTTGACAAAAGTTCATATCAAATATAGACAATCATATTGTCTGGAGAAGCATTCATAAAATTATATATATGTACATACAATATGATGACGAAATAATCACTGTCATTGGTCTACAATTAAACTATTTTTTTTTAATACTTTTTTAGTTACATGTCAATAATATTTACAAAATTTTTGAAATGACATGCATGTGCATGCATACATAAGACTATTTACATTGTTTTGCTTCCAAGCTTTGAGTATTTTTCAAAGCGTAGATTAACTTATCCTGGACAATATTATTGTGTTTGATCTGTGTATAACGGGATATTGAAAAAAACCTATTGACTTTACAAAAGTTGACTTACAATAAAAATTGTATTTGAAAATTCACATAATACTATGTACAAAATGTATCTTAAAATCGATAATCAATCAATAATACCTATGGGTCACGTAATAAAGTAATATTTACAGTGGATAAAAGAAACATCAAAAATTCAAATATAAAACAACCTCCACTTCATTGGTAATTGCAGGATTCAAAATAGACATCACTATCTCATAATAGTATGGCAGGGTATCTTAAGCTTTTTGGTACAAATTGATGGCTTTTTTACCTTTTCATTCCAATTTTTTCCGTACATGTTTCTACATTTAAAATGTATCATACGATATCTCTCAAAAAAAATGTTGTTGAAAATGTTCCCCGGCCCACTCAATATGCCAAGTGACCCCATTTTGGGCCACGTCCCTTAGGTTAAGAACCCCTGTACTATGGTAATGTTAATTATTTAAGTAACGCATTAGTTTAAGTGCAAATCTATTACAATAATCCTTTTAAATCACTTTCAATATATTTTAACGCTTGTAAAATTATACCAGGTTTCCTTCCATTCAGAGCAGCGTCAATATTCTTATCCATTTCGACTTGTGGAGTATTCAAGATATCCAATTCCACATAATTCAACGATTGTAAAACTATACCTCCATTGGGATACGGTGCAGACATATTTTGGACATGCGTTTCACCGGAGCTATTTACTTCAGGAGAAATTGGAGCATTCTTGCTTAGACTAATATTTTCTTGAGATCCTGGGGGAGGAGGTTCATCTCCGGGTTCTTTGCTGTCACTTTTGAGAAGCGCCCATGGTTTGACGACTACTCGAGTTTCTGAAATTATTTTTAATTACACACCTGTAATTAGTATCTATAACAGTTGTGAAAAAAGTAGTTACTTCAGTTGCATTAAAAACTCAATTTAATATTAGGACAAGGCGAAAAAAATCTTTATTAAAAAATCATAACTTTATATGTACATAATTTTAAAATGTAAATAAAAATCATTGTTCATTTCATGTACAATCAAAAGTTTATACTTTATTGTATGGTTTTACCTATATTATTATATAATAGCTTACCTAATTCACCGATATTCCTTTGTAATTGACGTATTTGGGTATCCTGAGTTTGGACAGTGAAGTAAAGATCTTTAACTGTGTCATTTAAATGAAGCATCTCCGCAAGCCGTTCTTCTTCCTTCGCTGCTTCTTTTTTGGAACTCCTGAAATAATATTGATAAATCACCATATCTACACAAGACATGTAATATAGACCCACCCCACAATGTGAAGGACTTATCTTAACATGCTATTTTGTTAGGAGGAAACGACAGTGACGGATATAATTTTCCAAGGTTTTAAGACACTATTTTTCATAACATCTTATGAATAAAACAAAATCTTATCGATAATACATAAATTATTCAAGGACTATTTGCTTATGGGTATTAAATTGGAAGGTTTCTCATATTTTCAGCAGTGATACTTGGCATGGTAAAAAGACTGCTGCATCAAAAATTTTCACACATTTGATTATAATTAAAATAGAAAAATTACATTACTTAAACACTATGTGCCTCCACTCGAAAAAGAAATCATTTCAATGAATATTTGTCTTAAAGTGAAAATAATGAAAAAACCATAGATTACATTAAATGGACTATAAAAAAATCAAGATTTAAGAAACCATATTATTAAGTATGGTGTGCATTTGGCAGCCATATATTATGGTCGCTGGAGCATTTAGGATCATTTTGTAACTTTGCAACAGCTTTAAGAGTGAGGTTTTTACTTGAAGAGTGGGAAAACATCAAAGATATTGTGATAATCTAATAAGTTCGAACAGATTGAGATGAATTCTTCCAATTTTAGGTTAGCGATAACAAGAAAGTGTATGAAGGACAACACATACCTATTCCATTCTAAAATCAATAGAACTGATCCTAGAATGTAAATAATTCCTTCGCCCAACAAATTGGCACCCAGCTCTATTGCCATTTGTTCATTTAGCACTGGAACATTAACAGGCTTTCCCAAATTCATTATCCACATCTTTGATTTAATTTCACACCAATTATAAACTGAAAGAAACATAAAAAAATCCAAAACGTTAATCATTATTTTAAGAATCATCAACCCTGCTTGTATCTAAGACTATTATGTTTATAGTTATGTGTTGATTACTTGCAATCAAATATACCTCGGTCACCTATGTTATTACTATATTTTTAGATAAAGTTCCAAAAAATAAACAATAATAGACATGCCATTCCTCAATAATTTTGTGCTCATGTTTGTTGGTATAGGTATATAGTAATATTATGATGGGATATAAAAATATACTGGCTAATAATCGAGTGTTTCAAAACAGTAATAGTTAAATCATTAATTATATAAATATTTGAAACATACTAATAATACAGTACTCATATTGAATTGTCATTGTAAATGCTTTTTGCTCAAGGTAAATGAAGCCATGACTATCAGACAATATGTAAACAATCAGCAGGTATTAATTTATAAATTGCCTTGGATTGCATTCCGTATCATTTAATCAATGCCATTATAATGGCAATGACACTGAGTCTGTTTTAAATATGATGCACGACGACTTGCTATGTAACATGCGATTTCGTAAGCAATAATAATACTTACATTGGGCAGGTGGCATGCATACATAAGTACGGAAAAATCTATTATTTTTAGCCCTTTCTTTAGCGAAATTAGCAATGGGTTTGCTAATTTGTTTAAATAGCAAAACCGCTAATTTAACTGTGGGAAACGCTCCGACAACCATCCTTGGGTCCGATTCGAAATTTTTATTCAAAGCTGAAAACTGACATTTGTGACTTACAGAAAATGTTGCTAGCGCTAGCAGATTAAAAAATTCAATCCCTAGTTTGTGTCAGACTATCCGGATCTGACGAGTGTCTTCATACCTACCTGTTTTATTCTCAGCAGTAGAACCAGTAGCATACAATTTTTGATGTGTTTTTATACTTTTTATCTAATGGAATTAGTGTATAAAATACCTAAATTAAATGAGTTCCTTCATTGTCGCTGATTTTTATTTATTCAAATGGTATTATTTTCTAAAGCGAATCAATCATAGATAATATAGATAGGTACGTAAAATTATACTCGAGTCATAGATCCGAGTTGTTCGAGTTATTCTCTTTGGGCCGAAGAGTAGATGACGGTGTGATTTTGACAAAAGACAGAAGCCGATTTAGTGATGGTAAATACACACGCAATGTTTTTATTTTGCATAATTTACTGAAAATATACTTGTGATTAATAGAATTCTCTAATTGAAGGGTCAAAACCAATCTGGAGGAGGGTCTGGTGGAGATAAAAAAGATGATAAAGACAAGAAGAAAAAGTACGAGCCTCCAATTCCAACCCGAGTTGGCAAGAAGAAGCGTAAGACGAAAGGGCCCGATGCTGCTTTGAAACTACCGCAGGTGACACCCCACACGAGATGCCGGCTAAAACTGCTCAAATTGGAGAGAATAAAGGATTATTTACTCATGGAGGAGGAGTTCATCAGAAACCAAGAGAGGTTGAAACCGCAGGAAGAAAAAATCGAAGAAGAAAGGTCCAAGGTAACGTACACCCACAAAACTAGAATATATAATCAATCACTCATCGCTAAATGTATCTTTCGTCAGAGTAATATATTTTTTCATGCATGACTTGCTAGATAAATTCAAATGTCATTGTTCGTTTTTAGGTTGATGATCTCAGAGGAACGCCGATGTCTGTAGGCAATTTAGAAGAAATTATCGACGATAATCACGCAATTGTTTCCACTTCCGTTGGCAGCGAACATTATGTTAGCATTTTATCGTTTGTTGATAAGGATCAGCTCGAACCTGGATGTTCAGTTCTACTTAACCACAAGGTAAATAAACATTGTTAATTATTAATGCACACCGTTTTGTTCAAATTTCAAACTGTAGAAAGTTTTTTTTAACCAAGGCTGCGAGCAGACAGAGCGGTCAAGCATTCTGCTTTCAACCGACGGTTGACAGGTAGCATTCAATAAACATACATTCTATTTTTATACAAACGTTGAACGTATAACTTGTTGCGGTACTAGTCGGTTGTCCTGGATACAGCGGCAAACACATTTTGAAAATAGCCGATATACTGGATTATTTGTTAGGATAACCTAAACTAACCCAACCCAAACTAACAAATAATCCAGTATATTGGCTATTTTCAAAATGTGTTTGCCTCTGTATCCAGGATAAATGTATAGAACCCATGTCGCTTGACAGCTCATCTTCCGAAGACAAAACATTGCTTTTGTGGAGCCATTAACACGGAGCGAGAAGAAGAGGAATTCAATGTTCTTTTTCCGCAATTGCTTAAAGATGAAAAACTATTTTTTATTTACTTTCGTATGTCAATACAAAGCTTCGATGAACTATAATATTCTAATTAAGTGAGAAGAAGAAGATACCAATTGCAAAAAGGCTATTCCTGCAAAAGACTGGGAGTTTTAAGTAAATATTTATTGTTTTATGAATAGTACAATATATTGTAGCATAAGTAATACAGTATAATATTGTCTCAATACTACTTAAATTAACATTGAGTAGGTATTAACGTTATCATCAAGTGTGATTGTCACCGACTCAATAAAGTTGGTTATTGAAGTGCTCGGCTGTGTTTCGGTTGATGATACAGACAAGAGAACGGTTCGATGAATCCAATGTTTTCCAATATTGTGGTATACTTACTAGTGAGTAAATGTATCATTTTGAAATTTGAACTGGCCATAAAATGTTGCTATTTCCAGTTTTAAGTTAGTTTGCATTATACGTGGAAATTTTTGAAAGCTTTAGCATAGCTTAAAAATAAGTGATCAACGTCGTCTTTGACATTGCAACGGTACAAGTGGTATGGAGTTCTTTGTAGTGGTGAGAATAGCACTTTAGAATGCAGAGACATTCTCTTTGACCGGCGCGGTCTGACTGCCTGCTCTGTGCACAGTTTTGATGATGTCTATACACTACAAAGAACGCTGAACTCGGAACACAGTACGCCTGACCGCCCTCTGTCTGTTTGGGCTCTAAAACTGATGTGAATCAACCATAATAATATATGGCCAGTGAAAACATATATATATATATATATCTGTGGGTAGGTACTCATTACTTTAGCTTGTGAGGATTAGATCCTACAAAATTGTAAAATTTAAGCAAAATCATTAAAATTCTGATTGTTCAAATTATTTCCTATCGTCAATTTAAAACAAGAATATTGAATAATAATATTATTATGAATCAATAACAATTCAGCTAGGAAGGGTTTGTTGTACTAAAACTCTCTTGTATTTGGCATTTGTTTGCCCATGTTTAGGTATTTAAGGATGGTTGATGACCAATCCTGTTAAAAAACTTTACATATTTCTATTCTGTACAGATTCATATTATACTCTGTCTTGAAGCGGAAATACTGATTTACCCAAACATAAACTTCTTCTTCGACCATGTCCGATCCTAATAGGATCATATGGGCCTCCACAGAGTAGAGGTTTGTATTAACAGATTTTGTTTTTACGAGAAATGGATGTCAGCCACTTGCTCAACCTATTAGGTCCATACCCTGACTCACACGCATATTGAAAAACAATATGTGTACTTGCCAGACCCAGGATTCGAACCTGGGACCCACGGCATGATAGTCCAACGCTTATGCCGCGCGGCCACGGTGGCCATAAACATTCCCACATTATCATCTTAATCCACAATGTATCGATTGTAATAGGTCCACGCTGTAGTTGGAGTATTGGGTGACGATACAGATCCAATGGTCTCCGTGATGAAATTAGAAAAGGCTCCCCAAGAAACTTACGCTGACATTGGCGGTCTCGATACACAAATCCAAGAGATCAAAGAGTCCGTCGAATTGCCCCTCACCCATCCCGAGTACTATGAAGAGATGGGTATCAAGCCACCCAAGGGAGTCATACTTTATGGCCCTCCCGGAACGGGGAAAACACTCCTGGCGAAGGCGGTAGCCAATCAGACGTCGGCCACATTTCTGCGAGTTGTCGGATCGGAGCTTATTCAAAAGTATTTGGTAGGTTTTGCAACAATAATTATTATTTCACACTCCTAAAGGAACCAAATGTAATGTCATGTATTCTAACATGCTGCGTCTTGATACGAGGGTGGGTCAATAATTCCTTAGAAAAAAGCATTAAAACAGTTTTTATTTTTGTATTTTTTTTTTATTTCTCAACATAATCTCCTTGGAGCTCAATACACTTGGTTAGACGTTTCTCAATTTTTTTTAAACCGTCAGAAAAATAAGTTTTCGGAAGGTCCTCAAAATAAGCATTTGTCCGATCGATGACTTCTTCATTTGGCTAAATCTGGCGAATACTGTGGGTGGTCGACCAATTCAATTTCAATTCTTCAATTTTAGCCATTGATCGTAAACATGTGTAAACACGGGCATTGTCCTGATGAAAGAGGATTTTTTTCCTGTTTAAATGAGGCCGTTTTTCTTCAATTTTGTTTTTTAGCTGGTCCAATAAAGATGCATAATAATCCCCTGTTATTGTTTTTCCTTTTTCCAAATAGTCAACGAAAATAATTTCACGTGCATCCCAAAATACAGTAGCCATAACCTTACCAGCTGATTTTACGGTTTTCGCCTTCTTTGGACATGGTTTGCCTTCGCAATCCACTGCTTTGACTGTTCTTTCGTCTCGGGAGTATAGTGGTGTATCCATGTTTCATCTACAGTCACAAAGCGACGAAAAAATTCATCCGGATTGCGTTGCATGAGCGACAACAGGGCTTTAGAGGCCACCACCCTATTGCGTTTATTGTCGACTGTGAGCAAACGCGGCACCCATCTTGCAGAAATATTTTTCATGTCCAATTTGTCATGTAAAATAGAAATGACGCTACCTTTTGAGATCCCTGTAACCTCAATTATCTCACTCAACTTTAATCTTCGGTCACTTAACACCATATCGTGGATTTTATTGATCATTTCTGGTGTAGTCACCTCTACAGGACGTCCTGAGCGTGGTTCATCCTTTGTTGATGTACGACCACGTTTAAATTCATTTAACCAGCACAAGTGAAGGAGCAGATGTGCCGTGAACTAAATCCAACTCATTTTTTATTTCCTTTGCTGTTAACCCTTTTATATTAAAATGTTTAATAACAGCTCTAAACTCAATTTTCTCCATTTTCCATTTTTCCATTTTCCACAAGCAAATTTTTTTTTTAAATGTACGAGAAACACACAACAACCCGACCAATCTGATTGAAACTTCGCAGCATACTGAATCGGTGGTGCCGCTGCATGAAAACAAACCGCTTACAGTACTAGTCGCGCCACCTGTCGGCTTTTCTAAGGACTTATTGACCCACCCTCGTAATCAGTGTTAAGAGCGTACATAAGTGAAACGGCAAATAATTTTCAATTGTATGTAGAATGAAATTACGGCCGCATTGTCATTCGGAGAGCGATAGTGGAGGCGTCTGCACGTCGATTCGTTTTGTCATGGCGTCGGATGAAAATATTCTTAAATCGTGTAAAGATTACTAAAAAACTTTACGTATGTACTTAAAAAAGAAAACATGTCAATGAGTATACTATTATTATTACAAATATAATACAAAACATAACATAAAAAGGACGCATGTTGAACTTTTATGACAAACCATATTTCGTTCGGTTTCCGTCATTTGCACCCGCGACCCGCATTCCGCGCATCGCCTAGTCACGATCTTTTTAGACCATGCCTCAGCTGAGGTATAGCCTTAAACAGAGAAAACTGGAGAGTATAATGCGGAGCTGAGAAGAGTCTCACGGGGTTCAGATCGGACAATCAACTTGTTTGTCTGCTTCACCCTTCGTGGGCCTCTTAATGCTACCATTCTCTTGGCTCCATGGTATATCTATCCAACACATACGTACAAGTACAATAATAGTGTGTCATCGGAATTCATTTCTAATGTGACTTTCACAATTTCAGGGAGATGGACCGAAATTAGTACGTGAACTGTTCAGAGTAGCAGAGGAACATGCACCTTCCATAGTATTTATTGATGAAATTGATGCTGTAGGGACTAAACGGTAAGATACACAATAATATTGTCAAATATATCAATAATAGTATCTAACATTATTATATCAGCAGTCTTATTGTCTAAGGCAGGGGGGGGCAAACTTTTTGGATAGAGGGCCAAATTCAAGAATTCAAAATGAGCGGCGGGCCGCAAGTAAAATACCATTTTTAGATATACACTATTTATTATTACGAAAAATAAACATTACAAAAAAATTAATGAAAAGAATGAAACTGTTGTACATTTTTTAAAATTCAGGTGTTAATTTTGTAGTTGATATTCTGAAAACTGCTTCTAAATGGGCAGCGGAGATATTTTGTCATAGAATTTTTATTGAGGTTCATGATCGAAAATGTTTGTTCGCATATATAGGTTGATCCAAAAAATAACGAACATTTTTCTTGCATAATCTATAAGTTGGTCGAATTTGTCTGAATTAAGGGGGGACATGCTCGTCGAAGGTCAAAATTGAGTTTTTATTGTATTTTCAAACCATGATCCTGGACACTCCTTAAACGTTGTAGATAATCTATTTATATAATTTTGAAGCCTTATTATCCTTTATAGTTATTTTAAACATTTGATGACTGCATAAAGTATTTTTGTTACATAAAATAGTATTCTTTTAAACCTCTCGCTCTAATGTTTTAGAATATAGTCATATTTCGGTACATAACTGCAGTGGTGTTAAGATTTTTTACGTTTATTAATTTTTAAACGCATTTATGAAACCATTAGTATAAATTATTACGAGATAATTTTTGTAAAATATTCATGATAAAAAATTATATTGATAATCTCTGTGATCCCAAATTTGACAAGAATTAGGCATTTTATTATTCAAAAAATCGGCAAGATTAACACATTTGAAGATGATTCTAAAGATACTTATTATAAGCTATGTCTTTGACCATTCAAGTGTGATAAACATCTTATGAATAATGATTGCTTTATAATAAATATTGACCTAAGAATAAGGTAGTGTTTTTTTTAAATACGCCATTTCTTTTGTCATTCCCTAGTGGTTAAGCTACAACATACGGCCGTAGCCATAAATTGACAAACTATAATTAAAGTAGGGAGTAAAATCATTTATTATAACAAATGTCACAAATGTCAAATTGTGACGTCAGCCAATACATGCCGCCCACTCGAGCGTGTATTGGCTGACGTCACAATTACGTCATGTCGTCTGGTGCCACACGAGACGATAGTTAGGAAATCGGGCTGCAGACGAGAAACCACACCAAAATATAAATTTTTGTGGATGTGAAGGTGTTTCAAGAATAGCATGTGGGTTTTCATTACTCCAAATGCGACTATTTACAAAGCCATTTAACCAAAAATGAACTTCATTGCTGAAGATGATTTTTTCATGAAATAATGGGTTTGTTTTATGTAGCTCTAAAAAATATAATCAGCAAAATTTCGACGCACCACATTGTCACTGTATTTTATATTCCTTCAAAAATGCAAATGAAGAATATTCCATGTAGTGCCATAAGAAAGTCCAAGTTCTCGAGAACGACATTGTTTTAAAATTTTAACAATTTGTATACGCTGTACAATTACTGTGTATCTTTCCATGATGATTTGCCAAACAACACTGAACACAAATCTAAATTTTGGTGGGAATCAGAAAAAAATGCTTGCTATGATAACCTTTTAAAAATCCATAGTACAAATTTGATAACCTCTGTAAGCATTTTAAGTCAATTCGTAAATTATGAGGGAACTGTTTGTCTACGGTGGAACTAATGTAAAAATTTTACCAACCTACTTGCAGGTATGACTCCAATTCAGGCGGTGAGCGTGAAATTCAACGCACAATGTTGGAGTTACTGAATCAACTGGATGGATTTGATTACAGAGGTGATGTCAAGGTATAGTATTTGATTTTTCTTTGTGCAAACTCATTTTCTATTCATCTTTCAACGTCATGCTTGTACGGGTTAAAATCATATTATAGTCCCACAACACCCGTGTAGAATAATTATTATGAAAAAAAGAACCAATGCTGTGTTGGTATAGAACTAAAGACCGTTAACTAGGACTAATTATTTTTACAAAATTGCAATATCGAATGGAGAGCAAGTAAAAGAGCTATTTTTAGATAAAAACGTATCCATTATTTAGATATTTTCACATAGTACTGAGCAAACTAATATACAGCAAACATCCTCTTTTAGAAATTGAATCTCCCGATAAACAAATGTCAAAATTAATTAATTGGGTATTCGAGTAGGTTCAACTATTCATTAGACCGATCAGGTATAGTGAAAAAGGTTATTCAAATAAAATGCAGTGTGCATATTATTATGAAGAGGCAGTGAATCTACATCTGTAATTATTTCAATTGTTTATTACGAAAAACACTGTAGTGCAAGACCGCATCCAGATACGTGTAATGTAGCGGAAATTTGTCGTCCATACGTAGCTACGATCCTTACATAAAATGCTCGTAACGACGTTCGCGCTGATCCATCGGTTGTCGGTTTTTGACAGGCGCTCGCAGTGCTCGATAATTCGAGCAACAGGATTCGCATCGAGTTCGTGTGCCGTCCATACAATTCGGGTTACATTACACGTAGTCTGGACCCGGCACAAAGGAAACTGTCGGGTTATCCCTGAGATATTTCCAGCAACCAAGTGATACACGCATAACACTGTTATAATAAAGGTAGGAAAATGATGTCGTCGGATACCTATTGGAGGAGCAATTTTTAAAAAATATATACTATAATAATAATATTAATTGCTGTTTAGGTCATCATGGCAACCAATCGAATTGAGACTTTGGATCCAGCATTGATCAGGCCCGGCCGTATTGATCGTAAAATTGAATTCCCGTTGCCCGATGAGAAAACAAAGAGGCGTATTTTCACAATTCACACATCGAGGATGACGTTAGCCGATGACGTCAACTTATCGGAGTTGATCATGGCGAAAGATGATCTCTCCGGTGCAGATATCAAGGTTAGTTGTTTGCCTTTCTTCTCTAAATCTACTCCCAGATGCACATTACACAAATGTTAATATATTATTACTTGTTTGTAAGGAAATAAATGTTAGTACCGTTTCCAAGTACATAGCTGGGTATTATTTTTTTAAATGCTGGAGCGAGTGAGAGGGAAGATTCTGTCTCTTTGAGTTAAATGTAATTTTTTTTTACAGGCTATATGCACAGAAGCCGGATTAATGGCGCTCAGGGAACGAAGAATGAAAGTCACAAACGAAGACTTCAAAAAATCTAAGGAGAGTGTCCTGTATCGCAAGAAAGAAGGAACTCCTGAAGGATTATATCTTTAAAAGACTGATATTCTCTTGAAATATCCATTCTTTGAAGCAAAATTAACATAAGTCAAATAAAAAAACTGTAGACAATTTTTCTGTGTCGGTTTTTAATGATTGTAAAATGCTTTAAATAAAAAGTGTTGTCTCTTATATATTATAATAATTATATTTCGATAATATGTATTATTATTTCATAAATTACATTAAATACTTAATTAATTATTTGTTATTTTATTATATTGCCTTTTATTCCTAAATGACTAGTTATTGTTGAAAAATTATCATCTAACTTTTTTATTACTGTATCGTTGTGTTGTTCCTGAATTTGCAACGCACTTGACATCGGGTATTCCAAAACTTTTTTGTCCGCACACATCTGACACTGTCCCATTGAAGGTTTTTTCAATAAAATACAACTGCTTTTGTCCGTTAATTTGTGCAATATCTCTGAAGGTAACTCCGCTTCCACTTTATTTGTAATGGGTACACTGCAAATACAAAAAAATGACATTGAAATCTCAGATGTCAGTAAATCAGGTTGGTAATAAAAATGCAGTGCATAATTATAGACCTCCACACAGTGAAAATACTTGCTAGTATCATTGTCAAATGATACTAGCAATAATGTGTCCTGACCGGGAATCGAACCCAGAACTCTCGAGTGGAAGGCAAGCGCCTTACCCAATGCACCACGAGAGCCGCCTGCACTGATACTTTGATGACCCTACCTCTGTGTATACAGATTTTTTCATGTGGATTGGTTATTAGCCATCCACTCAACCCATGCTATAAATCAGGGATAGCAAAACAGCTAAAAATAATAAATCTTCACACGGCAAACTTAAGGATATTTATGTAGGAAGCTTAGTTACGTAACAAAAAAAATAAGCTTCACTATGGTGAACTGTAACATTATAATTATTGGTAGACTGTAATTCTTTGAAACACAGTTCTACTAATGAGAAGAATGGAATTGCTTGTTCCACACAGCAGAGAAGCTAATTCTTTAAAGTCAGCATCGACTCCTCGTGACGTGACTTGTCTTATCAACTCATGAAGACCCAATGAAAACCATTTGAATTCATCGCCTTTCTATTCAATCAGCTATTCATGGTGCCCCGATGTCCTCAACTCTGAGCAACCGTTTTCACTGAAAGGCGAATAGATCTATTGTCTCAATATGACATCAAATCATACAGGTGAACCCAGTCCCTAATTGAAACATAATGTAAAAGAAAACACTGAACCTTGAAAGAGCATTATAAAATCCTAATCTTAATCCAATATCAAGTCCTCGTACGTATCCAATGTCAAAACCCTCCTGTAAAACTTGATCTTTTGCATTATCAACACCCTCCTTATATCCAACCTGAAAATAAAAATTGTTTTAATTTACAGCACATTGTTTTTTTAAATAAAATTTATGGTCCACTGATATAATATGGATACTGGATAGGTACACTCTCACCAGTGGCGAAGGGTGGAGGTAGGCTGTTAAGATCCGACATAAATAATGCACACTAAACTTAGTCATACGTATTTGTTTTCATTGAACCAAGACTACAAATTATTACAGATAGTATTGGTTAATTTTTAAAATTCAATTAAACCCTACATAAGCAACAAATTCTCAATATCAAAATGCACATGTTTTGCAGACATGTTCAGTTACCCTTATTGCAATGTAGTACAGTTCATTTACATTTTCAGAATAGTAAAATGAAATAAAAACATGATTTTGAAATAATAA
Source organism: Rhyacophila brunnea (assembly GCF_057557595.1). Lineage (NCBI taxonomy): Eukaryota > Metazoa > Arthropoda > Insecta > Trichoptera > Rhyacophilidae > Rhyacophila > Rhyacophila brunnea. Next base: position 21,247,280 of record NW_028232860.1, read on the forward strand.
TCCTTATTGCAATGCAGGTAGAGTTAATTTTTCAAGCACATTTGTTCACAAAATAATCAAATCCCTTACTATCTGTAGCCTCAAATGTTATGTAGTTTCATTACACATCTCCTGCATTTTATTATTTCTGCACATACAAACAATTTCATTAAAATTCTGACACATTATACACTTCCACAAATGTTCTAGGAACACTTGCACCGCAGGCGAGAATTTTTTAATCTCCATAGAGTCTCAAAAGTTGTATTAATCGCATTACTTCCATAATTTGTTGCCCCTTATAATGTGCTGCCTCTAACTAACGCGTGATCTTCCAACCTGCACTGGACGTCAATAGCAATGATGATAATATTCGGATACACAAATTATTTAACACTAAAGAATATAAATTACTTCACTGAAACCGTAACATTAGCGTAAATATTTTAAATGCTAAATACTGGACCAGTAGACATGAAGAACTGAGTCACTTAGAAATGTTTCAGAGACTAGTGCATTTATAGATAATGATCCGTTTCGTACAATTGAGACATTTATTTCAGAATTAAATATGTGAAGTACATCAAAATTAGACAGTAAACGAAATGGAAAAAAAAATTACGAAATACAGCAATTACATAACCCAAAGTGACATCACCGGAACGGAATGAATTTTTTCACATTGTAAAGAGAAGGTTAACACGTTGATCGCCATGGGGGTCACCGGTGACCGGCATTGGATTACGTTCAGGGGGCCATGGGGGTCACCGGTGACCGGCAAAGAAGACCTCCCTTAGAGTTGTTCTACAGCGCCGGCGGGCACGCGCGCAGTGCATTTTTCGATAAGCGGTGACCGGCATGGCCCTTCTGTATATTACTGCCACTTGGCCTGAAAATATGTCTTCCCAGTCACAAAATATAGGCTCACTAATGTAAAGAATGTACATAATGAAAAAAAAAGTTTTCCTTTTAAATTGTAAATATGTTTTTGTTGATATAAAAATAAAAATTAAATAGATTATAAAATGTAAGTTATAAAAAATATGTAAATAATAAAAAAATGGAATAAAATAAATGATTATAAGGTATGTATACGTATATTTCCAGTTTATGTGTATCCAGATATTATGCTACCCAATTTGAAAACTTTTATTCCGTATTTGTGCCTTTTCTGTTTATTATACTATCTAAATCTAAATATAATTCGACCGCGGAATGGCACCATGCTCTCGTCAACACATATGGACAGGTGACCGGCGAAGTGGCCGGCCCGGCGCAATAGAATAAATTAACTTGTTGGCGCCGCGACGGACACATGTGGCCGGCACATCATAAAAACCAATATTTACGTAAAAAAATCATCAAAATGAAAAAAAACATTATATTCTTTCATTACCTATCAAATAATACCTTAGAGACAAATAATCATTTTTTAACTATTTTATGTAAAACTAGTTGGCGATCAATGTGTTAAAGTATTTTTTTTTTGGCGATAAACTATGTAGACAAAGACAGCCATCGTTACGGCAAAGAAGTGAAGGAATCTTACTAGAGCAGTCCATGGATATAATAGACACTGCTCTTTAAAATAAATGCACCCCCTTTTTCAATCTTGCCGGCATATATTCTAGAAATACTTAACGACCCTGCAAATATATATTTGATTCTTTCGTAACACAGATCTATTATTGTATGGGGTTGAAAAATGAATTCTATATACAGTGAAATAACGGTGCATATTGTAAATTCGCGTTCATGGAGCATTGACAATAAATTACCATTACGCTGCTAATATATCTACATAAATATTGAGATTTGTGTATTATAGTATAAGACGTGTCCATTATAGTTTAAGTCAATGCAACAGACAAAAAGGAACGAAACACCCGCAGCGGGTCACTATACCAATGATATATTACATGGTAGATTATCATGGAATCCTCACAAAACCTTCCTCATACAGAGAATCATAGACTAATGTACTATAATATACTAAAGAGAATCATATGAAGTGCAACAACTCCGAGTGGACCCCAGCTTGCTTCAACTGTACATAATATATCCTTATTGAAAGTGGCGCTTCTCCAATCAGGTACCCCAAGCAGATGAATCATTGTAGGCTCTATCTAGCCAGTGAACATTAAATTTGATCAGCATCTTTCAATAATGAGGGTAGGTGTGAAAATTCTGACATTAGAACCTGAGCATATTAATTTTTAAAAAGATTCCATAACTAAATGAGGTGGAATATATACAACAAATAGTAAAAAACGTACATTCATGGCTTTTTGGGATATTTTATTCCAACCAGATCCATCGACGTCCGGTTTATCGACAGCCATTTGACGATTTATATACGTACTAGTAGGATATAGTGAAAATTGCAAAAAATATTCGTATAAGTCGCGTGAGCGAACGGAATGAAAATAAGAATTTTAAAATCAAAATGACACTAATGACAGATTTGACACTGCCATGGACGTACACTTTCAGTGTTGCCATATTTTGAAAAAGGAGTTATAGTACAGTGCCTGCAAAATTATAGTACGCGTTGAGTGAAAATCATTTTCAAAAAATTAAACGTAATGCCGGCGCTCCATTGGCACGCAAGTCAGACGATTTACAGTCTTCGGACTTTTTTTTCGCGTGGAGCACCCCAGGTCTGCGGACTTTTTAATCCGCAGACCAGGCTCGTTGGATTTCAAACATGTTTGATATTTTACTCGCCGAGCCGCTGAAATTCGTACGTTCACCACGCTTTACCGTCACATTATTTATATCTATGCCGACGGACGACAGCGCCATCATTATTTTACTGTCATTCAAAGTGTTCGGACATCTCACATCGATAACAACAATGGTAGATCTACGAGTGCATTCGAAAAGTTTCTTGGAAGATTTTATTAGTTGTTTTAAAGACAACCCATCGTTGTGGAAGACGACCAGCCCACTATACAAGAATCGTGATGCCAAGTCCTTGGCGTATGCGGAACTTTTGGAGATTTTAATCAAGGTGGAGCCGCAGGCAAGGGTCGACGATGTTAAAAAGAAAATACAGACATTGAGGTCGGGTTACAGAAAGGAAAGAAATAAAGTAAGGACATCATATCGAAGCGGAGCCGGCACAGACGCAGTTTATCTACCCAAACTGTGGTACTATAAAAATTTGGAGTTCTTGAACGACCAAATGGAAGGTACGTAGGAATGCTTTAAAGCTATTTATTATACACGTGCAGATTATGAAATTGTCGTACCTAGCTCTGAAAGTGACATCGCATTAGATTAGCTACTATTAAGCAATTAAAACATACAGCTATGAATCATTTCTAGTCACAATAAAATTTCTTATTCTTTGCCGAGGTAGGTAATAAATAATAATAATATATAGGTACGAGGGAATGCTTTAAAGCTATTTATTATACACGTGCAGACTATGACATTGTCGTATCTCTGAAAGTGACATCGCATTAGATTAGCTACTATTAAGCAATTAAAACATACAGCTATGAATCATTTCTAGTCACAATAAAATTATTTATTCTTTGCTGAGGTAGGTAAGAAATAATAATATATAGGTACGATCATGGCGGTGGAAGCGCGGCTTATTGAGTCGTGGTCGGGTCCCAGGTTCAAATCCTGGGTCTGACAAGTACACATTGAATTTCAATTTGTGTATGAGTCAGAGTATGGACCTAATATGTTGAGCAAGTGGCTGACATCCATTTCTCGTAAAAACAAAATCTGTCAATACAAACCTCCACTCCGTGGAGGTCCATATTATGATCGGACATGGTCGAAAGAAGAAGAAAAGAAATGATCATAAAATCAAAAATCGCTCGAGTTAGGTTCCTTCAGAGACAATCAATAAATCGTCAATCATCAATCAAAATTAATGGTACAGTTTGGTTATGAGGAATACAGCGGAAAACACATTTTGAAAATACCCGATATACTGGATTACACCAATTATACCAATATCAATATTAACCGTATGAAGAAATGGGTACTTAGGGGAGAGATAATAAAAAACAAGTTTGAGTATTATGTTGTATTTTAACAATTTACATTTTGTTTTACAGAATCGAGCTCAATATCCAGCATGGTGGACGATTTGGAAAACATGTCTCCTGATGAGAGTTACTCCAACTCGTTAAACAACGAAGATTGTATTGAGGTAAAACATTTTAACTAAATTGTTACATTGGTTTAATTTATCTACTGCTTATCATACTTTCTTGCCATGTGACAGCCCCGGTAGTATTAAAATATTTTTCGAAATCTCCTCGCGCTTTCTTAGCATTGGCAGTCGAGTTCCGATTAGTCGTTGCTTCCAAAGGCGCTAAGGTGTCCTGTGACCTCAGTCCGAGCTCTATTAAACCTGTCTCAGGATTTTCCCTATCAAGGTCATGAGAAGGAGTATAAGTATGTGTTGATTTGCGACGAAGAAAGTTGTGCAGCACACAGCAGGCTAATACAACTGTATTGATATTTTCAATTTTCATGTTTATTGGAGCTTGAAAAATGCGGAATCTAGCAGCTAAAATGCCAAAAACATTTTCTATAATTCGCCTGGCTCTGCATGTCCGATAATTATATATTCTTTTACTGTGATTTAATTGCCTTTGTGAATACGGCTTTATGAAATCGTTACGTAATGCAAAGGCTTCATCGCCAATATAAACAAATGGCAGTGCATCAGAATTAGCAGTAGGTTTTTTTGGTGCAGGTATTTTTAATCTGCCTTCGTCTAAACGTTTGAAAAAATCAGATTTTCTCAGTACGCCTCCATCAGAAATACGTCCATTTGTTCCAACATCAACATAAATAAATTCATAATTAGCATTTGCAATCGCCATCAAAACAATGCTGTGGAAATGTTTGTAATTATAAAAGTGGGAGCCGGCGCCTGCAGGTGGCACGATTGCAATGTGTTTCCCATCAACTGCGCCCAGGCAATTTGGAAATTGCCATTTACTATTAAATTCTTCTGCAATCGTCTCCATTTCTTGGTGCGTATCAGGGAACTGCAACAAAAAATAATCAACATTTTATTTACAGATAGAATATTCGCCTTCAACATCCACGTTGTCGACTACTCCAAGGTCGAATCTCAATAGAGCACCAGAACCCCCATCGTTCAAACGAAAAAAATCGAATGATAGCGCCAACAAAGTGTTAGAATTAATCACCGACAAACTAAGCAAGACTGAAGATGAATTTGATGTTTTTGGCAAAATGATGGCCATGAAACTACGATCGATGTCACAGGGACAAAGATTGCTGGCCGAGAAGCTGATGCATGAAGTTGCCTTTATGGGACAAAGTGACAAAATAATGCCAGCAACTACTGTTCATACTCAACCAGTTTATCGTATATTAAGCAAAAATGTACAAAAGCCGGTATAATAAATTAATGTTTTTTGTATGAATAAATATCTTGTAAAAATATTTGTTTTTTTGTTTGTTTTTATGCCTATAAACCTTAGCTTAAGCGATACAACAAATGGTAAGTATTTGAGCTATGTTAGCAAACCTATATTATTATGTGGCCTCATTTAGAAATCAAATTCCATGCTTGCTTTTCGAAGAATATGACTAGTATTACAATACATTCAACAGGAATAATTAAGCAGCTTGCTTACAGCCTATATGGAGAGTTCTGGCTAGGTACAGCATTCTAATGGTCTATTGAATATTTAGCATGTCAACGATGGCCTTATTTGTGACTATATATATACCTATCTCAAATGCATCTTGTCTGCCATTCTTATGATGTTGCCGTCTATGATTTATATAGGTAAAACAATCCACTAAACGTTCACTTTATAAGACCAACCAATGTCTACTTGTTAATGATATATTTGTAAATTTGCCCAACTTTATTAGATGACGTATAATATAATACACACCTTGAAATATTCTCCTTTCAAAACGTCAATGATGACTTGGCAAGTTTCGGGAATTATCTTGCCCAGAGTTTGTCTTCCAATCGCAGTTCTATAATGCAAGTCAGTGAATGTTCCGCCGGCAGCCAAAAATCGCAGGGTTGCACATAATCTATCATGAGGAGAAATAGCTTCCCTGATCATAGTATTTTTTTTTTTAATAAATGGGGAGACCAAATTATACAGTTCTGTGTATACATCCTCCGACATTCGCAAATAATTGCGGAAATCGCTCGGTTGCAAACGCAATTCTCGTATTAAATTTGTGTGGGATAATGTCGTTCGTTTCCTTATCCAATGTTTCACCCAGTATTTGTGTACCCTTTGCTTCGTTATTACATTATCTGCCACCCAATAACCCAAAAAACATAAAACGTCGGTATCATTTAACGCCATCACGATTTAACTGTCAGATATACGTATATTATCTATGCTGTCAAAGTCGACTGTTTTACTCGTCAAATTAATTATATACTCGTTTCGTTGAACGTCTGTTGGCCAGTAGCAGAACGTAGAAAAATCTGAAGACTTATTGTCGTCGGACTTTTGGCTCGCCAATGGAGCGCTGGCATAAGGTAATTAACGTCTTGTTTTTTTTAGACAAAATATCCATTAAGGGTAATTAACGTCTCGTTTTTTTAGACAAAATTCAAATGTTAAGTCAGTGGTTTCCAAACTTAATGTTACTACGCCTCCCTTTTAAAAAAATCTAATCTAGGCGCCTCCCCCCCTTATTTCATTAAATAATACAGACACCTTTTTAAATAGTCAACAATATACTTACTTACAAATACAAAAATTAAAACAAAAAAAAATAAGGTTTTATTACTTATATTACCTTAATTTTTGACGAATGTGCTTGTTTACTAGCACAATCAATTTCAATACTAGTCGATCCAAATTCATCTTCGTTCATTGACAAATGGATTCTATCATGGACCCCACATCCTGCAGCGGAACCTCTGGGTCACGATTTTTCAACTATACATTTAAAACATTTAATAGCTCCGAAACAAAGCAGCGCAGTGGGCGACTTTTTTGCTATTAATAAAAAAGTGTGAAAAGTGCATTAGCAAACTAGATTTTGGTTTGCTTCAATATATCTGGCGTAAAAATCATTTAAAAGCGGAGACATGGCGAACTTTTTTTTGTCATTTTGATTTCCTAAGCTCCAATTTTTTTATGAATGCCTTCACTTTGTCGTTTTAAATCAGTGAATGCATTAGTGGTCCTTGGATTGATCTATTCACTCAATTTTTTTTAAACTTCAACCAAATAGACAAGGTTAACAACAAAATTATTGTTCCTAAACAAATTTGCCTCAAATTTCAACATTATGATTAATTTGACCGTTTTATTTCATTTTTTACGAGATAGCCATTGCGCTTCACAATAGTATAGAAGTGAGGGATTATAAAATAAGTCTCCATATTTGCAGAAAGGTTTGCAAACAACCTTTTTATAGGACTGTTTTTTTGTGTAGTTTATAGCTGGTGGCCGTTTTATAAACTATGCATTTGCAAACTACAAACCTGTGGCTACATTAATTGTGTTAACTTTTCGCGCCTCCCTTTGCAACACTCCGCGCCTCCCAGTTTGGAAATCGCTGTGTTAAGTAATTAACGTCACCTTTTTTTAGACATGGGGATTATTTTTTTTTTCTTCTCATGGATTATTTTGGCGTTGTTTTTCTTCTATTGGCAATTTTTTTCCGATTTCTCAAAATTATAGTATTTTGGGCGTACTATACCTGTTTTATATCGTACATAGTACGCAGACGAAAATTATAGTACGGTTGGCAACACTGCACTTTTGACACTACACTGACGTCAAACTGATAACCATAGACAATAAACAAAAGTAGTCTATGGTGGTTAACATGGGGTGGGAATTAATCGCACAATGCAATAATCAAAATTCATAAAAAAAAACATTTGGAAAGTAGTTTTCACATATATTAAATAATTTCACAAATAAATAAATGACATCACATAAAATAGTTAGTTTCACAAAACAAAAAACATACATCACTCATTGTAAATATAAGGGTGGGAAATCGCACAATGCAATATAATCAAAATTCACAAAAAAAATAACTTTAACATTTGGAAAATAGTTTTCACATATATTAAATGATTTCACAAATAAATAGATGGAATCACATAAAATAGTTTGTTTCACAAAACAAAAAACATAAATCACTCATTGTAAATATAAATTCACTCAATTTTGACAACTGCACACATTTGTAAAATTGTTTTCACCGATAAATAATATATCGCACAAAGAAAAGGTAGAAATTCACAAATGAAAAACTAATAATTGTAGCAATACAATTTTATTAGAAGGCAATCGCAAAAATGATGCTTAGGTGTCAATATAGGTAATTAATGTCGCAGTAATATAAATATGTATATATATTATTTGATGTAAATCTACAACCAAATAACACCACCTAGGTATAGGTACTTATCTTTTTCGGTTAATCGATATAAATTTTGGTAAATGTGGCGCAGATGCCGTCATGAGATTGTATAAGTATCTTTCTTTAACTAAACCTAATCTAACCTAACCTAATATAACTTAACCTAACCTAACCTGACCTGACCTAACCTAATCCAACCTAACCTAACCTAACCTAACCTACCCGGTAAGGCGCTCGCCTTCCACCCGAGAGTTCCTGGGTTCGATTCCCGGTCGTGACAAAAACATTTATGTGTTTTTCTCAAAGCCTGGGTGTTTGTGATTGTTCAAAATTACTAACAACAACCACCTTGTACGAAAAAGCAAGGACATGGTTATTAATAATTCTAAAAAAAAAAAACCTAACCTACCCTGATATCCAGGAACTACGATGCAGAAAACAGAACGTGCACATCGGCTGGATAAGGGGTCACTGCGGAATCCTAGGAAATGAAAAAGCGGACGAAAAGGCTCGAGAGGCTACTCTTAAAAAGACGGCCCCAGATTTTGCCAAGTTTCCGCTCAGTTTTGCCAAAAGGAAAATAAAAAGCAGGACTCTTCAACTCTGGAATGATCGATATTTGAAAGAAACGACAGGAAATATTACTAAAATGTTTTTCCCAACAATTTTCCATGCCTTTGATTTCAGGAGAATGCAGGAAGTTGGCTTTGAACTCACACAATTCCTCACGGGTCATGGTGGGTTCATGAGCTACCTGCATCGATTTAAGCTCTCCGAGATCGACAGCTGCCCGTGTGATGATATGACCCCTCAAGATGTCCCTCATCTTTTTATGCATTGCCCCATTTTCAGCTTCCAAAGACAGCAGCTGGAGGCGCGATGCAGGAGTCTAGATGAGGACCTATGCGACATCGGATCCGTGATAGTTCACAAGGAACTATCACGAAAGGTAGTATCATACATGATTAAAATAGTGCAGGATATTGGCAAAATAAACGAAGCCAGGACACAAAATGCCGAACACTCTTCAAGTGAAACGGAAGGCCTGGTGATTTCTGTCAACAGTCCGTCTTCTCCTGAAGAGTTTTCTGTGGTTTCCTCTTCACAAGAGCAAATGCGGAGAAGTTCCTGTTAAGACCCACAGTAGTATATCCCTCCTGGTCCCAACACTATATAGTAAAAAAAGATTAATAAATAAAGAAAACTCCAATTGAAGATCTACAAACAAAACACAAAACCTTGTACATAATAAGCAAGGTCAATAATAAATGCAACTCCCATATAAAAAAAAAAACCTAACCTACCCCAACCTAATATTACCTAATATAATCTTAGTTTGTAATAATGAAGTAAGTATCAAAATCTATGAGCATTTTAAATTAACAATTATTGGATCTAAAAGCCTATTCGCCGACAGAAAAAGGTATTTATTATAATTGTCTACATGGAATAAACTGTTTTCGTTAAAAAAAATCATAAAAGCTCATGACGGCATCTGGGGCACAATTACCTAAGTTTTAATTAACGTCACTTTTTAAATAGGTATTTATAGTATTATTTGAATCTGAAAGTAGGTACCTAATACATACCTATGTTTTGCCAAAATATTGTTTAAAAACATTAAACCTAATAATTTTCATAGTGTTTATATTCTTTTACGATTAATTGGGTTACAATAGTATATTGATACGTGAAAACTACTTTTTCCTTAGTGCAAATCGATCATTTGATTGTTGTAGTTGATTTGTGAATATCATCCATTTCCGATGTGACGAACATCTTTTTAAATGTTGTCAGCGCTTTGTGAAAACAGTCTTTTCAATTGTGCGAATATATATTCCCCTAAATATAAGTTCACTGAATTTTGATAACTACACATATTGGTAAAATTGTTTTCACCCAAAGAGATTGGATCTAATCTCTTTGTTTTCACCGATAAATAATATATCGCACAAAGAAAAGGTAGAAATTCACAAATGTCAAAGTAATAATAATTGTAGCGACAATACAATTTATTAGAAGGCAATCGCAAAAATGACGCTTAGGTGCCAATATAATAATGTTTAACGCAGTAATATAAATACGTAGGTACCTATATATTCGTGCTGCTATCGTTCATAGGTATATTATTTGATGTAAATGATGTAAATCTACAACCAATAGATATTTTTCGGTTCATCGGTATAGGTATAAGTTTTGGTAAATGTGCCGCAGATGCCGTCATGAGATTTTATAACTTTCTTTTTAGACCAAACCAAACCTAACCTAACCTAACCTAATGTACCCCAACCTAATAATATTACCTAATATAATCTTAGTTTGTGATAATGATGCATCAAAATGTATGAAAATTTCAAATTTTAAATTAACAATTATTGGATCGAAAAACCTATGCGTCGACAGAAAAACGTATTTATTATGATTTTTTACGTATAATAAACTGTTTTCGTAAATAAAAAACATAAAAGCTCATGACGGCTATATTTAATTATCCTATTTATAAGGTTTTTGTATTATTTTTATTGTGTAATGTTCTATTAAAATTGACCACTCCTATGAACAAGTTTTTATAGAGTAGGTAATATTCATCTGCAGTGTGACCTGGTATGTGCATATAGTATATTTTACTTTATAAAATAAAAATAAAAAATTTGTCAATAGACTAATACTTCTCTTCCATATTTTCATTCCTTTGGCCCTATATTGGCCTTTTGTATTCTAAATTTCTATTCAAAATGAAAAAAGAAGTTGGCAAGTATAAATTGATTTAAAACTTTTCTTTTAAATCATAAAAATGTCAATACGATATTAATAAAATATTGTACTTATTTAAAAAAATATATAATTATTTGAATAGGTATATATATATAATAATATTATAGTAGAATATATTATTATATTCTTATAATATGTAAATGAATTTTTGTCTAGCGATTTTTTTCATCTGGCAATTTAATTGATATCTGCCATCTGGTTGGAATCGACCAAAGTTTTTAGTAACAGATTTTTAGAAATTCATGGTAGATGCCTTTAAATATAAATAGATGGCGTAAAAGTCACATTATATGTGTAATTTAGGCCAAAGACATCGCCTTAAGTCACTTTTTAAAAATGTACTTATAGTATTATTTGAATCTGAAGGTAGTGTCATACCCATGATCATTGGGCCTCTCCCGATAGATAAAACTAATTATTATGTATAACCATGTCACCTGACCTCCTAGTCAACAATGGGCGTACGTACGTCCATTATTCCTTGATTAACTGTCAAAATATTCAACTTGTACTTAGCACGTAAGAATTATTGTATTTAATTGATAATGAGTAGGTAAGTTACGGAATCGACCTGCAGGTAACTTCTACTTGGTTCCTTGAGTCATATCAGGTTCGTATCTTTCAACCTGAACGAAACAATCATTTGACAGTTGTTGTTGATTTGTGAATATCATCCATTTCCGATGTGACGAACATCTTTTTAAATGTTGTCAGCGTTTTGTGAAAACAGTCTATTCAATTGTGCGAATATATTATATTCCCCGTTAACATGTTGCCATATCAATAAAGGGCTGCACACACACAATCTTGTCTGCGTGAAAGCCTCGTGTGTGCGATATCGCACGGGAATGATCATGTGTCTAGTCGCGTGGCGAACAGCGGAAAGAGTGGGGTTGGTCACGTCCAATCTTTCACGTGTGCTATACGTCAAATCGTTTTACTACGTTCGTCAAAAATGAACGTTCCCATGTTTGTGGAGAATCAAATCGGCGGCATATGAACATAGAAATTTACGCGATGTGGCGTATGCAAAAATAATTATTTCTTCAAAGACAGAGGATTTCCCGAGGCTAATAGAGACTTTGTAGTAAAAAAAATTCAAAGCCTTAGGGGTTCTTTTCGGAATGAGTTAAAATACAAGTAGTAAAGGAAAGTCGACGTAGCGGTAGAGATGAAATAGGCGTATGAGCCATCATTGTGGTATTACGATCGGCTGCTCTTCACGAAGTACCAAGAGCTCCCAACGACAAACATGTCAAATATGGATTAGGAGTCGGGGATATTGAGAATGAATCTGTCATCAAATGATGAACTACTGTTCATTAATAAATATTTTTTTTAAATCATTGGGATAGTTTTGACTAATTCACGAAAAGGATAGGTGACCAAAACACCGTCTATAGTCTTTAGCCCAGACTTTTTGTTTTTTGTTTCGACTTAAACTTATACTTGCGCCTGCTCAAGCTCAGCTAGTATAATATTTCTTTGAATATCCATTTATAGTGTACAAATTAAGTGTGTACAGATGCCTTCTTGTATAAAACTAAACTATGTTATTATATTAATAAACTTGTTCACGATTTATATTTTGGTTATGTTGTGTGCGGAAGGATTTGATTGAATTGTTTTATCTCAAGAATGGTTTGTTTACGAAACTGTGTTGGAGCTAAACATGTCAAAAATGCAGTGTGTCAAAATAACACACTCACACACGCTCTAACTAAAACCGTTGAATTGTTGTACGCTCCAGCGACTTCCACGATCACGCCGTAATGAACGCGCGATATGCCTTTAGATGCTCAACCCTGGCGCGTGCTCCTCAAAACATGCGCAAAGTGTTGCGCTATCGCGCAGGATATAGTTGACTTGTAAATTGTAGCAGCAGACATCTGACACGTGTGATATTACGCGCTCAATAACGGGTTCCGGCGCGTACGCTCCTGAGCATGCGGTAAAGAATGTGTGTAAAGGCCGCTATTGGTAGTATTGGTAGGTACGCATTTATCGGATTAGGCAATCATTATGTATGGGTGTTTTATAACACTATGGACATAATTATTTTAATTTTAAATATAGTAATCAAAAAATACACAGAATTATCTAAAATACCTAGGTACTTTTTTTAGATATTCCAAATTATTTATGGTAACTCCGAAATTGTATACCATTGTATACAAACATTGTCTATGGGTTAAAAACTAATGTCAAAAATCTTTGTGACTCAGAGGTTATGTTCAAATCGACACCTTGAACCATCCTTGAATGTTCATTAGTATTCATCTGTTGTAATCGGATACATTGTAAGAAATGGTGGACCAAGCTGCAAATATAGCCCAGGAGTTTTCTTCGGTCTATTACAAAAACATGGACAAGAGCAGACACTTAATATCCAAGTTATACACGGAGACCGCTGTGTTAGTGTGGAATGGAAACGGGACGCCCGGCAGTGAGAAAATCCAAAAGTTTTTACTCGACTTGCCGGCCTCAGAGCACACCATCGGCACAATAGATATCCAGGCCGTTACAGACAATGCAGTTTCCACTCAGCCCACTAATCTGATCCAAGTCAGTGGCACCGTCCAATACCAAGATTGTCAGGACAAGGCAAGCAAATCCTTTCAACAAACTTTCATGATCACAGCTCAAGCCGACAAGTGGAAAATCGTCAGCGACTGCTTCAGATTACAAGGACAGCAGAATATGAAGGACGGCATGTTATAAGAATATAAGTGGCGCCAATTCAGTATCCATAATTATTTTTTGTATCTTAACTAATTAATAAATTTATTCACATTTTTTTTGTTGATACCTTATGTCTGTGGAATATCTTTTTCAGATGACTCTAATTTCACCGAAATATAAATGCACTACCCCTAAATTGCATCTCTATTATTTATGTTTTTTTGTAAATGAATTTTTATTTAAAAACCTGCAGTGGAGAAGGTGTGCTGAAAAAATAGTCATAGTTTTTATTCACAGGTCACTGTTCAATTATGATATTAAAAATTAAATGCGATCAATTAAATAGTAATTTACGTACCTACATTAAAGGGTTAAAAGTTACATTTTCTCCAAATTGTTCTGGTTATAGTTATTTATTAATTAAAAATGATATTACACAATTGTCGCTATTTTTTTAAACTTGAAATCAATAGAGAACCAGTGAAATGTGAGGGAATTGATTAGTCAGTTCACTTTCTAATTGATTATAGGAAAATGTGTTGTTAAACACCATCAGTAATCATTGTATTCAGTATGTAAAACATGTGCTTGAGAGAAAGGTGGAATTAGGATATTTAAAAATCAGCGACATAGCAGGATTTTATTTAATACTGTACACCAGTGCTCCGCAACCGGTGTGCCGCGAGACGATGCTAGGTGTGCCGCGGTGCAATAGCCAAATTTTTGTACGTGGCTGGTAATATATTTTAGCACCTGCAAGAACTTAATAAAACAATGCAAGGTCAGAGTGAAAATATATTGACATGCTCTGATAAATTAGAAGAAGGCAAAAATAAAATGGAACTTTGGCAGAAGGGCAAGGATCTCTACAAATGTTCCAAATGAACTACTAAACCACCATTGAAAACAAGCAATTAATTTTGGATCCGTCTCAAAAAATTTAACTTTGCTGCAAAAGAAATTTCATCAGTACTTTCATACAATAAATGCGACAGAATAACCCTTTTGCAACCAATGCCGAAAATTCTATAGAAGCGCTTTTCCTATAAATTCGAGAGGAATTTGTTGAATTGATAAACGACGGACGCTAAAACTGAAGTTTGTCGATGTTCCATTGGCTATTTTCTGGATTTCGGTTATTAAAAAATATCCTCAGATTTTCGACAAGGCTATCGCAGTTCAGCTCCCATTTTCGAGTCAAAAAAAAAATCGCCTGTGGCGCTATTTTACTATGCTAGCAAGTATTCATATTTTGAAACATGTGATTGTAGGACACAATTTATTATTATTGTATCAATACTCGACAAATAAATATTCCTAACCCGACAACTAACCATAATTATATTAATAGAATATAACCATACAAAAAATCGCTAAACATAAAATCAATACCATTAATTTTACCTCGAACACTATTTGAAAAACACTATTTTAGAGTATCACACTGTCTTTAACCTTAGAGATAGGTAGGGGGGCCTGCCAAAGATTTTGGGCTGGGATCCCCCTTCAGGATGTGGAGTCCATATTTTGGTGTATAAATTGTTTTACATGTGGTGTGCCATGGGTTGGAAAAGGTTGCGGAGCACTGCTGTACACAATAAATGTTAACAAATATAAATGGTTTTCTATCAACTGTTTAATTAATTAGGTAATGTCACAATGGTAAACGAAACTATATTGAAAAATTATCAGTTTTTCTATTGGCAATTGTAAAATCATCTTGAAATAAAATCACTACTTTTTAGGAGAACCAAAATTGAAGATTGTGTTTTGAGTTTCTTTATGTACCTATTTATGGTTAATTTGGTATAATTATTCTCACGTTTCAGACATATCTCCCTCTTACTTTCGCAACAAATTACATTGAAAGCTGTAATAAAAATAATGGTTTGCTATGAACAGTAAGTAATGTCTCGAAGAATCCATTTAGTTCCATCCAACCTTCTCACTTTTTGTCAGCACTCATAGGTCAACATAAATACCCCCTCTTTGTTTTTAGTTTCATGACACCGGAATTTTGTTGAATTGTAAGGAGAGATGAGTCGAATCGAGACTTTTGAGGCATCCGTAGCAGGTGGTTGAGCCAGATCCATGATAAAATAATTACTTTAGATGTGATAAGCGGTTACATGGTTCGCCCTCTAATGGGCCCATTCCTTACAATCATATCACCATAAAACCGGTATCTGCCACAGTCTTTGTAACGTGGCATGGCAAGACCCACCAACATAAAGTAACAGTGTCAAAATAGAAGCAACACTTTATTTTAACGATTTTAACGAGAGCTGTATGTGAAGTGCCTAGATCGAAGCTGTCAACAATATTGAATTACTATACATCATTTATCAGAGCAAAGTTTGAATTAGGGCAGATGGGGTTGCACATAAAAATTAGTTGTACATAATAGGTACTGAAGACCTGAATGACATCCGTTTAATTAAAATTTAGCTTAATTTATTGATTTATATAATAGAATTATCGTAAATTTAAATTTCGGCCACCATCTTGGTATTATGAGCTTCCGATTGCAAAATATCAAGTTTATTTTTAAATTAGTATTCAGCACCATACAATACATGTCTTAATTGCAAAAAAAATCAGTTAACTATAGAAAAGAGAAATTTTCTCCATCCTTTTTTAATAATCATGGGTAAATTTTGGAGCAGCTCGATATCTTAAAGGACCCTTAGGATATGCCTATTCGTCATGCCAAAAATGCTTTTATACAAAGTGCACAATTTGTTTGATTGTCCGGAGCTATGCTGCCAGGCATAAAGGGAGATCGTAATATATTTTTATAAAACAATTTTATATTATTTCCACAATCTACCACAAATGTAATTTTCCAGTAAATTATATTTAATTGAGACTAATTTTTGATTAAAAACATAGAGAAATAATAAGAAATCACATATACAATTAATATCTTTATTGGGAAAAATAAATACAGATCATCCATTTTATTCAACACAGTACAGCTAATATTATATTATGTAAGTTCTTTCACGTTGCAATAATATTGAATGCTTAAAAGATTAACCTACTGAACTGTTGGCATATGATGTACCAGTAATTCTACTAATCGGCAATTTGTAGGGGTCACCAATAAACAAGTCAACAAACGACACTTTAATTCTTGCATCTTTTCTACACCTTAACAGGATAACAGCAAAAGTGACATAACAATGTTTTGGACCCCTGTCACCATGTTAAATGGTCATCACATATACAAATCTGTAAATCTTCATTGTGGAAAGCGGTGAGACTGCACAATGAAAAATGTTAATATGCTTCTAATATTTATCACTATCTAGCCTAATCTTGGTTTCTTTTCCGGCGGTGGTTTCATACTCTCTTGTTTGACAGTTTCCTGTCCAGCGTTACCGCTCGAAGGACCATTAGCCACAGTATTGACGCCGTTTGAAAGAGTGGCACTATTTGCCTCGATTGGTTCTTGTTTTACGGTGAGATTGGGATTGTTATTATTTGTGGATTCGGGTGCCTTTGCATCTTGGCCTCTTTCCGTCGTATTTTCAGTCTTGATAGTGCCGTTTGCCTAAAACAGGAAAATATGGTTTAACTCAGTGTTTCCCAAGCAGTGGCGCACCCAGGGGGGGGGGGGGGCAAGGGGCCCTGGCACCCCCCAAACATGAAAATTATCAGAATGATTTTAAACATTGAAATTAAAAGCCAATAAACTATACCTTAGGCTTATACAAATAAAAACATGGCAAAAAAATGATTTGTAATTCTCCAGCACCATTTTTAGAAAAAATTCTTAGATTTTAATTTCTAACACAAAAATTTCGAAACACTAATGTCGGGTTTTTTTAGAAACCCAATCCCTAATGAAACTGTCAAAAAATTCTCGGTGTCCACCCGAATTCCGGAGTGGTGTAGGTCATGGCTTGGAGGTCTGACAGGGCTCTAGCCTGGGGGTTTGGGCTGTGGGTGGCCCGGCGTGTCGGGTTGACCAGATAAGTGAGATAAACACACATCATAAAACATAACATAACAGTATAAAAATGCGCTATTATACTTCATGGCGAGATTTTAAATTATATAATTGTGCAATATAGTTTCTGATTATTATGTGTCGACACTCAACAGCTCCATTATTAAAGTAGATGTATTAAAAATCGCCAATAATTCACTGTATAAGTACCCTTAATTTGAACTGTGAATTGAATTTGAATTTGAAATGTAGTGTTTCACACTGCCTTTAATCTTAGCGATAGGTAGGGGGCCCACCAAATATCCTAGTCTGAGGGCCCGTTTCAGGATGAGGGGGCCATGGTGTAGGTACACCGAGTGCAATAGACAAAAGACCGATAAACGAGAAATTAGGCTGTGTTGTGTTGAGTAGGTTTGTGTATAAGTTAAATGCAATAATACTTTTTTTTGTGCATTTTCAATTAATATTTTTGAACCTCAATATTAAAAAACCAAAAATCGACGATGAACATTCGGCAAAAAGAACGACTACACCCACTACAGTCGGTGGTGGTGTAAATCAAAAGAACATTTTTTTTCAGTGGAATTCGGCATAATTATTGTTGGTCTCTAGACCAAGCGGGTAGCACAACCAATATTATTTGAGTAATGTTTAAGCATACTAGGCACACATGTCCAGCATGGTCATTGTTAGTCATTTCTAATCCGCCAGTCGCTGATGACACGCTCAACCGCCACTATGCCTCCAATTTAATAAAAACTAGGAGAAACTACAAATATACCGCCGTGTATTGTGAAAATATGTAAAAATAATTATATGAAGAAGAAAAAGAGCCTATGGGACTAATTTACATTTTCCTCCTTGGGCCCCCCCCCCAATATTAAATCCCGAGTGTGCCACTGTTCCCAAGCTTACAATACTCTTTAGAAACATAAGTTTTACTGGCGTACCCCAGAACTAATTATGACGCCTCTTTACAGTTGACAACACAGAAGTTTAGTACCCCAGAGTACTATTACAACTATGCATATACTAGGACAGGGGTCGGCAGAAGCAGCTCTTTGCATGAACGTTTGCGGCATATACTCCAATTTCACCTTATCTCAAGCAGTCTTCGAGTTTATGAGATAGAGCCGCCGAACAAACTTAGACTCATACGGCATACTCTCTACCACTCTTTACTCTACTCATATTCTTTACCTGCATGCTCACACCAGTTCAGAGCAAATAAGACTACACTAACTTTTATCGTACGTCCTCTCAAAATAAATAAACTGTGGAGCAACAAATTCACAGATCTAACCAGCCGCTTCGAAGAACTCGAAAGAGAGAAATCCAATTTGATTTCTCAGCACAATTGGACAGTTGTAAAACAACTGCCTAATATAGATACAATAATATTTGATACACGGAATAGTTCGCCTGAAACATGTGTTAAAAAAAAAAACTAGCTTTTGGTATTCTAACAATCTTTGGCTTTACATATAAATGCGAACAAACATTCTCATTTATGAACCAAATAAAAGATAAACGAAGCAGAATAACGGATGAAAATTTACAATCATGTATTCAATTAAAAATAAGTAGATATTTGCCAGATATAGTAAAGCTATCAAAAGCGATGCATGAACGCCGTTTTTTAATAGAAAATCTTGAAATTTTTCCCCCCTAAAAATCAATATACATAATTATGTATATTATATATGAGGCGTCTAATTACAAAAAGCGACAAGTCCACAATTCAATATTTTCAGGAAACAACGTTTTTATGTAACCAAGCTTTAAATAATATAAAACACGGACTTGGCGCTTTTTGTAATAAATCGAGACTTAAAATATTTTTTTTCGTAAGGTTATGTCGCGTTTTGGAATTTATAGATCAATACATATTGTGTAAAATTATACAAAGAATATGTGCGTATTTTTTCTCGATTTTGACCAAATGTAGACATCGCTTTTTGGAATTATACGCCTCATATATGCGACTCTCTGGTACCTTTTTTATCCTGTTTCCTTGACAATTTGGCTCTTCTCACTCGACAAACTGCCGACCCCTGTACTAGGAGATCCACTCTTTTTTTTGTTATGATTACAGCAGTGGCGCACTATTGGGGGGGGGGGCCAAGGAGGAGAATGTAAATTAGTCCCATAGGCTCTTTTTCTTCTTCACAGCCTAATTTCTCGTTGTCTATTGCACTCGGTGTACCTACACCATGGTCCCCACATCCTGAAATGGGCCCTCAGGCTAGGAAATTTGGCGGGCCCCCTACCTACCGCTAAGATTAAAGGCAGTGTGAAACACTACATTAACGTTTTTCAAAATGTGTTTCAGTTCAAATTAAGGGTACTTATACAGTGAATTATTGGCGATTTTCAATACATCCACTTTAATAATGGAGCTGTCGAGTATCGACACATAATAATCAAAAAATACATTGCACAATTATATAAGTAATTGAAAATGTTCATGGCCATGAAGTTTAATAGCGCCGCAGGCGACTTTTTTTTTACTATTAAAGCTAATTTATGATGTGTGTTTATCTCACTTATCTCGTCAACCCGACACGCCGGGCCCCCCACAGCCCGGGCACCCAGGCTAGAGCCCTATCAGCCCTCCCCAGCCATGACTTACAACACTCCGGAATTCGGGTGGACACCGAGAATTTTTTGACAGTTCCATTAGAGATTGGGTTTCTAAAAAACCTGACATTAGTGTTTCGAAATTTTTGTGTTAGAAATTAAAATCTAAGAAATTGTTCTAAAAAGGGTGCTGGAGAATTACAAATCATTTTTTTGCCGTGTTTTTATTTGTCTAATCTACTGGTTTTCAATTTCAATATTTTTGGGGGGGGGCAAGGCCCCTTGGCGCCCCCCCCCTGGGTGCGCCACTGGATTACAGACATAACTTCAAAATTGATACTGATATGTATTGGAATAAAAGTATCGATATGTGGTACCGGTATTGAGGATATACCTATTCACCGCTAAAAGTATACCTTTCAATAAATCTTCCACTTTGGCGCATGATGCTATTATACATTTTTATCTAACAGTTAATGAACGACATCAGCAGACCTGGGTGAAATCTCTACTATATCGATACAATCCTTCTAAGTCAGTATCTAATTCATTCAACAAACTTATGTAATTTCATAGAATGAAGAGTAAAAATATTACATACTGGATTAACGACAGGTTGCTGAGTGGTCGGCAGTGGAAATTGTCTCACAAGCTCAGCGAGTAACATATCTACCCTCTGTCTCTGGAATAATGTGGAAGGCTCTTCTTTTGGAAGAGACGGTGCCTCTTTTGCTGCTGCGGTGGACGATGCAGTAACTACTCCACGGTCGAGACCTGATAAACACAGATTTTATTTTAACTGAGGCAGTAGTTCAGTTGTTGGCAAACTGTCAATCGCAAAGCTTTATGTTGGAAATAAAAATTTTCAGATTTAACAAAAATGAGTTAAGGTGATGTCTCTAGGTAAAGTTGTTATCGAAAAATAGCTAGAAAAGTTTATTAATCGGTAAATATATATTCAAAAGTAATGAGAAAAATAAAATAAAAAATTAAGATGTATCGTGGAGTTCTATATACCAAAAATACGTGTCAAATTCGGTACATTTCTATCGGGTGGTATGGATGAATGACATAAGATTTATTATCAAAATTACGATAAAAATGTACGTAAATCTATTACCTAGGGAAACGCTAAACGTTAATTGGAATTTATTATATCCTTATATCTTTTTTTTCAAATTTAAAAAACATCGATTTAGAGGTTAGAAAGCATGCAATTAAAATCGAAACATCTCGGTTCAGATGTAATTTATCGCAATAAATGCTTAGCGTTTCTATTAAAAATATTATTTAATAATTTTTAGGCTAGTTATTTAAATTTAATCTTGTATTTTTGTATATTAACGAATCGATTGTAAATAAAATGAATATTTGACAAGACTTTATCGACATATGCTGCTAACGCGGAAATAAATCGAACTATTTTTGAAACAGTACTTGCAAAGATTAAAAAATACATACACACACACATACATTGAAAATAAAGGTTCGCCAGGTACGAAGACAAAAACTGTGTTAATTCTGCTGTCAATAATTTTTGTTTGCGATATTGGAGCATATGTCAATGGACTACATATATCAACCTCCACTTTCTGAAATAGTGTTGTGTAATTATTTCAGATATTTATTACTGTTTTGACGTACCTACCTTTTATAAAGCGATTTTAAAATAAATATAGTTTCATAATAATATAAAGAAAGCATACGAGCGAAAATGCCTAAGATACTTCTGACACACATCACATTTAATCTTTGTCTAGTAACTGTACAATTTATCCATATTTATGTTAAGTGTTTAAAATGTTATAAGTAAAAAAAAAATCGTCTATTCACGTGGTAGTCGCGAAAATTATGAACAATATACAATGTTAAAAATAATAAGAATTGTTAAAATTTCTAGTCACAATATTATTCAAAGACAAATTAACCCGATCAAAACAGCCTCGACAAACTTCCACTTCACTAACTTTTGTTCTATATGTTTATCCTGGATACAGCGGCAAACACATTTTGAAAATAGCCGATATACTGGATTATTTGTTAGTTTGGGTTAGTTTAAGTTAGATTAGGTAATCCTAACAAATAATCCAGTATATAGGCTATTTTCAAAATGTCTTTGCCGCTGTATCCAGGATAACCGACTTGTACCCTAACTTTAATTACATACATACTATTGTACTATATTTGGGCCATCAAACGTTCATTCCTGTCTACGGCCTTAAAATTATTATCTACGTGCCTATATAACTGTATGCCGTCCTGTCAAAAAGTGGAGGTTGATAATTTAGTATGTAGAAAATAGAAGTTATTATTAGTCTCCATAAAATATAGGGTAAACAATTCAGTGAATGAACACATAAGAGGTGAATTTGAAAATAAATTAAATTAAAAACGATTAAATGAACTAAGAAAATTATAACAATAGGTAGGTACAATAAATTGTGTATAACCGTGGTATTACTAATTTTATGCCGTGATGCTTTGATAGTTGAACTTTTCATAATATTTGGATCACTATTTAGTTGCTCATTTATCTGCTACATCATAAAGTCGTAAATATTGTTTTTTTATGAAGCAATCATAAATACAAAAAATTAAGATCTACTTTTCAATCATAGTAGATACCTAGGAATATGGTATAGGTGTTGATAATTTTTAATTATTTATTCGAGATCTTCAGGGAATTACAAAAGTCCACACCTAGAAACCACTGGGCCAATAAGGTTTCTTTTTATATCTCCAAATCCATTTCACTTACACATTTATAGGTAAAATAAATAAAACTATCTTTTATTTTATCTTGCACTGTTCTTTAAAATCGACATTAGATTTTTTCAAATAAATAACGTTCTGTCTTTTTCTTAGAATATTATGTAATCAGTGGTGCACTTCAAATTCTAAATTTTTTTCTTACGTTTTACAATTTTTTTTTTAATTTGTCACTTATTTTGTCCTTGGGTTTGCTTATCAAGATTTGTTCGCATGTTTATTTACGTTTTTTCTTACCTCCAACTTCTTTTTTATTCAATTCGTTGCGTGTCTTACTTTATTCTTATCTCAGATATAGTTAGTTAGTTAATACAAACCGTCCACTCTGTGGAGGCCCATATGAACCCATTAGGATCGGACATGGTTGAAGCGAAATGAATTGGGATGTCTATATAATATCGACATTGTCATAATTATAACTACAGTCGAACTCGGTTATTACAATCTCGGACATAGCGAGATCTCGGATGTAATGAGGAAACAGTCGTCGACATTTGGTATATGATTTTCTCCGTACATTTTTATTCACTGTTATAACGAGATACTTATCGTATATACCGAGCTAAAATACTGGTAATGTGTTGATCGTTTAAAGACATTTCGACCCTAAGCAATAAAATCCGATCGGACAGGATGCCGCCGGGGACAGATTACGTTTATGACACTAGTTAAGTGTCTAATTGTTGTTTTCGCCGACAATAAAAATACCTATTCTCTGATATAACGAGTACCGCTTATAACGAGCACATTCAGCCGGTCCAACCTTCCTAGTAATAACCAAGTACAACTTTACTGTATATTCCTTATTTTGCTTAATAATAATTCGAATGGCATTTGTTTTGCTATTCATTTCATATCATTCTTTTATTCCACCTCTAGTAGAAATTCGATGTAATTGTCAATTGTACAAGATTAAACTCAATCTTATAAACATTTGTACTTAAATGTTCATTTACTACTATAAATGAATTTTACTGTAGAAAAATATTTATATTAATTCGTATTGACAACGTAAAAAAATCTGGTTCATTGACTGGACAGGATACCCTTGTATTGCCACTGTAAAAAAAACTACGGTAAACGAAATGTAAAAATCATAAACACTTTAAATCAAATCAAATAGACATGTTAGAATTGTAAATATTTTATGAGGAAAATATTAATTGTAAATATTTTTACATAGGTAAGTAAATATATAATAAATTTAAATGCATTTTTATCAAGCTTATGATTTTTAATATGTGGCGACACACAATATTTTATTTTATATTTTATTGCCATCTGGTTGCGATCGACGAAAGTTTTTAGTAACACATTTTTAGAAATTCATGGTAGATGCCTGTAGATGCCTTTAGATGGCGTTGAAGTCACATTTGATCGTAAATTGAGGCAAAGAATTCGCCTTAATCATGAAACAATATAGAAAGCATTTTGGAAATTATTGGTAATCAATTTGGTTATGAGCACAGTGATGCCAACCATACTATAATTATAGTAAAATACTATAATTTTAATTCCGCGAAAAATGTAAAATACTATAGTTTTACACCAAATATACCAAAATACTATAATTTTAAAGGATTCAAGACGAAAAATGTTCCTGTACTATATATTTTTCAGAAATACTATAATTTTTATGCTTTTGTACTATAATCAGCATAGAAAAAGATGGCAACACTGTATGAGCAGCACCTGATATGGACTGGAATGCACTAGAGCGCAGCACCGGTTCGTGAAATCCCTCAGAGTACCGTTCCGGTTACGGAACTTCAAATATCGAATACCTATTATAAGCTGCCGTGATTTAGATATAGAAAACGGGTGTGGCATATTGTATATTGTTTTATATTATTTATTTTAATTAATAATATTAATACAATAAATTTATTGTAGAGATGATACATAGGTATGTTATCAGTTTATTAGTATTATCTACCTCTGTAGAAATGTCTATCAGAAAATGCCATATCAATAATAAGGATAATTAGTCGCATCTTATATTACATTTGTGAGACTACCTTTTCTTGACTTTCATAATGATTAATGGTTTTAAAATAAATTATCGTTTTCGCTTCAAGCATATGGCCCCTTAAAGAAAAAACTTTTATAAAAAATAACTGTTGGCATTTGACCAATCCATTGGGTTGATGTTTCATCGAAGAAATATAATATATTTTCTACTGCAACAATCTAACTATCCAAAAAATAAAACTGTCCTCGCATAAATGACAAATAAGCGAAAAATGAATGTCAAACTGACAAATTAAATTTTTAGAAGTAACCTAATATTACCTGAAAATATTTAAAAGATATATCGCAATTCATCATAATCATCATTAAACTGGATCAATCCACTGCTGCTGTGTAAAACAATAGGCGTTTACTGGCTAACGAGACAGTTGACCATTGCCGTTATCAATTAAAAATTACCTGGTTTATTAGGTTTGAAGTCCCATGAGTAGCCTTTGCTTGGATGATACCTTGAGAAGGTGGTTGTTTCCTCGAATGATGATTGCAAATGGTGAACTGCTGACAACTGTAATTACCGAAAATACATTATAGTCTGACAGACAATGTTTATCTATTCCTTTAAAGCTATCAATCTATAAAACTTATGTATATTATATTCCTTTTTATTCCTTCGTCCATGAAAAAGAAGAAGATAGTAAATAATAGAATATCATATTTCTGCATCAAATATCTGTGCAACAAGGGTGAACAAAAGGGTCCATTAAGTATTTACTGTCAATTCCTTAACGGCCCACGTGCACAGGTCAAAATGGAGATTTTATGGTATTTTCAGAGCATGATCCTGGACATTCCTTAAACGTTGTAGATAATCTATTTATATAATTTTGAAGCCTTATTATCCTTTATATTTATTTTAAACATTTGATGACTGCATAAAGTATTTTTATTACATAAAATAAATAGTATTCTTTTAAACCTCTCGATCTAATGTTTTAGAATATAGTCATATTTCAGTACATCCATGTGCAGTGGTGTTAAGATTTTTTAGATTTCTTAATTTTTAAACGCATTTATAAAACCATAAGTAAAATTAATGTTAACATTATATAGTGAAATATTTACGATAAAAAATAATATTTTATAATCTCTGTGATCCCAAATTTGACAAGAATTAGGCATTTTATTATTCAAAAAATGGGCACGATTAACACATTTGAAGATAATTCTAAAGATACTGATTGTAAGCTATGTCTTTGACTATTCAAATGTGATAAACATCCTACGAATAATGATTGTTTTTTTAATAATTATTGACCTAAGAATAAGGTAGTATTTTTTTGAAATACGCTATTTCTATTGGCATTTCCCAGTGGTTAAGCTACAACATACGGCCGTAGCCATAAGTTGACAAACGATAAATGAAGTAGGGAGTAAGATCATGTTAACGCGCGTGTTTGAACATGTACCGTTTAAAAAAAAAAGATTTTTTTTTTCAGTTAGGTACATGTTCAAACACGCGTAATATAGCTAAATAGCTAAACATGTTTGAGTTAATGTTCAAAACATTCTGCTGTTATGCGTATATGTGTCTAGCATGTTGGATGTCTGGATGGACCTTAATTTCTTACCAGTCGTGAATTAAGGACACTGCCTAAATCGGGTGCTTGATAAACGATGCCAGCAATAATGTAATAATCAGCCAATGGGGTGGCCTGCGTGGGGGAGTGCCTGTGTTGTTTACGAATCACATATAGGATCGGTTCTTGGACATGTAATAGCATGTATTCCAATCCTGTCATATTGCTGAAATTCAATGACAAATGATTATTAAAAATGCTAGCGTGAATTACCAAAACTCAGCCTTTGAAGCGGTTTCTCCATAAAGCAAACGTTTCCATCTTTGAACTCCATATTATTGAGGAAAATTAACAGTATTTTGTAATTTACTTGAAAAACATATCAAGAAACAATCTAATTTACAATGTATTAATTATCACTGGCGAAGGGTAGAGGTAGGCTGTTGTAAAGCAAACCATAATAAACACAGCATACATAAACCATAAGTGCGTTGTCTTCTGGTATTAACTATTTTTTATTTAAGCCGCGTTGACACGGTCCAAGTACACTTGGATCGAGTGCCATCCAAGTGACAGCTTCATACTATTTATTCCTATCCAAGTTAACTTGGATGAGTAGGACGCGGTCCAAATAGCTTGGATAGGAATAATTAGTATGAAGATGTCTACTTGGATGGCACTCGGTCCAAGTGTACTTGGATCGTACTTGGACCGTGTCAACGCGCTTTTAAGGACATATTTTAATATCACAAGAAGTATGATATACCATATCTGCTGTAGACATCCACAAGATATACACCATAATATTTTGCTTCAGTCGGTATTTGAGCCTATGTACCCGCTTCTTATTAAATTAAAATATAATTATGGTATGATCGCCACAGTAAAGAAATATATCAAGATCGGGACTGGTTTTGTTGAGATCGGAGTTATTGAAGACTATTACAAACTATACAAGTAGGTACCTATGTAGGTAATGATTTGATAACAACTAGTTTAGAAGCTCAACATAATGGTCGCTTTCACTTCTACCCCGAGTATCTTGTCTTCCCTAGATTCAATAAAATAATAAATAATTTACTTGAGTTGTTCAGGGCTTAATCTCTGCATTTTTACAATTTCATTGTTACATGTGCGGTCAAAGAAGGGATTCGACCTCTCTGCAAAATAATCCATTATGTTTGTAGGGTTCAACACGGGTATCCAGGCAGAATCATGCCAGGATAATCCTAAAGGATTTTCCCCAGCAATAGGAATGGACCCTATTCTTCCCTGCATCGTACAGGTTGGCAGCCACTGCAAAGATAGTAAATTGGAAAATACTAAATACATTAAGTTTCCTTCCACTGCTAAATAATTATTTTTACTGTGGCAACAATAAGTTACCTAAAAATAGGTTAGTCGGACGCCTGATGAATAGAAGAGCTTGTTTTTTTAACACAGTTTTATTTTGAATCTACTCTTCTAATATTTGATGTAAGTTTTGTCTCGCAATATTCTTGTCATATTGACAGAAATCCACACAAAGCGAATATGCATCGCTCTTGACAAGCAACAAACACTTCGGAATAATGACAGGTTAGTGCAATATTGCCAGTCTAAAATTATATTATAATGCGAATGTGATTAAATTACCCTATTATTAGCGCTTGCTAGCAGCTAGATACGGCTTACTTAAAATGTAATCAAATAAAATTCGTCATCATCCAAGCTATTTTCGTTCATTTTACATGGCTTAATAAATTTAATAATCAAACGTAAATAATTCAAATAAAATAAATGCAACTATTACAGTGCTCGCAAACCTTTTTTATTTAACAACAATGGCAATGTTTCAAATGCCAATGACCTTTTTATTAAAATAATAATATAAGGAGATTATTCCCTATTCCTTCATAAGTTGTCCATCTACATATCAATAAATTAGATGATACAAGATACAGATTAAACCTGGAAAGTGTGAAAGAAAACTATAGCCATAATAGTGTTTATTTGGAATTTGTAACATTTTACTGCTAAGTACAAATACAGTCAAACTTGGTTATTACGAGGAAGATGGGACCGACTAAATTTGCTCGTTGCATTACTCGTTATATCAGAGAATAGGTCACATAACACAAAAAGTCGCAATTCAAACAAAAATAGAAGTAGAACATAGAAAATCTGAAAACCATCGTAAAAATCCCCGAAACAGGCATGGCATTCATAAACTACAAAAGAACTTGTTTATTGTAATAACGCTGATAGGTACCTACTGACTTCAGCTTGGATTTTTTATATGAAATTTCAACCATATGCGTGGATACTTTTTCAATTTTGTTGGCGAAAACACCAATTAGCTACTTAGACACTTAACTAGTGTCATAAATGTAATCCGATCCCGGCGGCATCGGTCTACGGTCGGATTTTATTGCTTAGGGTCGAAAATGTTTTTAAACGATCAACACATTAAGTATCAGTTTTAAGAAGTTTTTGACGATATTTTTGCTCGGTAGGTATATCCGATAAGTAGCTCGTTATAAAAGTGAATAAATGTATGGAGAAAATCATAAACTATAATGTAAACGAATGTTTCCTCATTACATCCGAGATCTCGCTATGTCCGTGATCGTAATAACCGAGTTCGACTGTATCCACTATGTCGTTTATTTTTGTTTAATGAGAGATATTGTTTTATACAACTGTACAACTGTTTTATTAGGTATAAATCACTAATCGTAAATAATTCATAGTACCGCTTCTACACGTGCATGGATTTACTTGCACCAATAGTCTGTACTTTAAACTATCATGATAATAACTGTTTACACATAAAAGTGCTGACTGTGTCTCCAATCTCATTCTTCAAGCGTAAGCAAGATGTGATGTTGTCATTGTATGGTGCTATTTGACAGGTTCAGACAAGTTCGTAGTTAATCGGTAAATGTCGAAATGTTCTGTGCTGTGTTTGTTGTATTTCTTCCGGAAGGTTCGCCACTATCGTTCTACTGTGCATGCGCATCCGCCATGCAAGTACCAATTCTTCTTCTTCAATGGCGCTACAGCTCAAGTCGAGCCCTGGCCTCCTCCACCGCCGTCCTCCAGCTGGAACAGTCCTCCGCACGTCTTTTCCAGTTCATGATTTTTAGCAGCTGGTTGGCATCTTTTGTAATGTTGTCACCCCATCGTGTGCGTGGCTTTCCCATTGGCCTTTTCCCCCCTGGGCTTCCTTCAAGGATCTTCTTCGGTATCCGTGACTCAGGCATGCGCTGGACATGGTCTGCCCAGTTTAGCCTCTGGAGTTTTATGAAGGTGGAGAGTTTTGAATCTTGGTATAAGCGGTATAGTTCCGTGTTGTACATAATTCTCCACTCCCCACCATCATTCATGGGTCCGTATATCCGCCTCAGGATCTTCCTCTCAAAGCAATCCACCATTTCAGCTGCTTTCATATTTAGTGTCCATGATTCGCACCCGTATGCAACGACTGTGCGTATGACGGTTTTATAGAGCCGGGTCTTAGTTTTTCTGTGGACATTTCTGGATTTGAATATGGGCAGCAATGAGAAGTACGATTTATTTGCAGCGGTTATTCGGGCTTTTATTTCTTCCAGTTCCTTGTTCTCTTTTGTAATATTGGAACCCAGGTATGTGAACCGGTTGACAACCTCAAATTGATGTTTTCCAAAACTGGAACTTTGGCCCAGCCTACTCTGATTTTGTACCATGACTTTAATTTTGTTTTCATTTACTCTTAAGCCAATCTCTAGTGCGGCCCTTTGGAGGCGGTCAAATTCTTTCTTCACAATCTGTATGGATCTGCCCATCATGTTGAGGTTGTCTGCATAGCCAACCAGTTGGCTCGGTCTGCTTAATATAGTGCCGCTCCTATTCACTTGAGACTTTCTGATAGCGGATTCGAGGGCTAAGTTGAACAGCATGGGAGCCAATCCGTCTCCTTGCTTTAGATCCCGAGATACTTCAAAGCCCTTCGTCAAGTTGGCCATTCACCTTTACCTGGGAGTGTGTTTCTAACAAGCCTGACTAGTTTCGGTGGGATTTCAAAGTCCAGAAGGACAGTTCATAGTTTTTCCCGGTCGATGCTGTCATATGCCTGCTTAAAATCAACAAAGAGCTGATAAATGTCCACATCAAATTCCCAGCATTTTTCCAGTATTTGGCGAACTGTGAAGAGCTGATCCGTTGTAGACCTTCCTGCCCTGAAGCCAGCTTGGTATTGGTACTTACTATGTTTTCCGCGTGACCTTCCAGTTTTTTGGTAATTGGCAAGTACCAATTATTGCATGAAAATTTGATATGAAACCATTTATTTATTCCTCCTAATTTTAGGTAATATTATTTGTATTCAAGAAAACGCATATTTCTTCATAGTTTTTATTTATTAATGAAAAGAACAGGAATGAACACGTGAAAATAAATAATTTATGTGGTCTTATATGTTTCTGAAGAACAAATGTTTGGTTTTGATTTCAAATAAGAATGAAATTCTTGGCAGGAGTTCTCAAAAATTTACTTTGGTAATTAACATTGCTTTAAGAACTCCGACTTGCGACTGTGTTTTTCCGCTCTTCCACAACTTATTCATAACTAAGAGAAAATACCCTTTCTAACGGTGCATTAATGCCGAGGAGACATAAAATGTATTCAACAATTATTATACGAATGTTCGTATGATTCAAATTATCGGTGTGAAAGTGTTTGAACAATTCCATCCAATGACTTTCGGTTAAACATTCCCAGTGTTCCATTCTCTCGAATCAAAACAGTTCGGAAGCTTCTGAATTTTCACGCGACAGTTGGGATTTGTTCGATATCTGCGCCTACGCAGTAGAACGATAGTGACGAACCTACCGGAAAAAAAACAAACTACACTGCGCAGACTAATTTTAAGATTTTCACGACTGTCAAAAGTACCATAAAATGACAACATCGTGTCTCGCTTTCTCTTGAAGCATGAGATTGGAGACAGTCAGCACTTTTACGTGTAAACAGTTATTGTCACGATAGTTTAAAATACACACTATTACTGCCAATAAATCCATTTACCATCCATCCATCCACAGGCGCTATTTGACTTCAATGACAATAAAAAAAACAATTGTAGACTATGAGTACAAAAATAGGTAGTCATCATTTTGTGATGAGTTTGAGTAGTCTATTTCTAAATCCGGATAAGTCCACCATTCGATATTTGCAGTAAACGACATTTTTGTCTTTCAAACATAAATGGTTGGTTCGACGCATAACAGTATCCAATGAAACCATGGGTCGCAGGTTCATTCCGCACACATTAAATGCTTGTCGTTTTTCAATATGCATTCAATCCAGTGGGTTGGGCAAATGGCTCATAATTTACCTGTAGAAATCCATTTACTCCACTTAGGAGCGAACATGATATTTTACTTTACTTGACAAAATAGCAGACTAACCCATTATTGCAATAGATATAACCAAAGTCAAATTTAATAGATGCATCTGCATTTACTTGTTAATTATTTGATGTCTGTAAGTCAATCATATTTTTCGTATGGTTTTAGAAGCTATAGATAAAGTTACACATGGATTATGAATTTTTTTCAGTTCGAGGCATCCTGATGATCAAGATTTTTCCATGGCACCCTAAACCGAAATTGACTCATTATAGTTTAGTGTTTTCGCCGATATATTATTTTCCATCTAAAAGTGAAGACTTCATTTTAGCTGTTTTTCATTCAAATCCGAAGATGACTCGTTTTTTCCAGTGAAAATATTGGAATATTCCACGGTACTCCTATAACACACACTTTGGTAACTCATGTCATGGTGCGTTGTGTGAAATTGCACATAGAATATGTACGTATTTACTGTTAGGTTTTGGCTATTTGCGGACTTATCGGTTTTTAGAAATAGACACCTCACTTAGTAGATGGACAACATGATTTTATTACATCGAATATGGAGTGGTTTAATTTTGTAGACAGTGTGATATAATTTTTAATCCTTGTAATTCTAAAGAAATATTGCAATATTTTTTACAGACATTAACGAAGCAACTCTTTCAGTTGTCCCTTTACACCAACATCCTGAATTTATGAAACAATGCTGTGATCTTATTAATGAAGAATGGAAACGTAGTGAAACCGCACGAATGCTAAGCCTTCAAACCTCATGTGACAAAATGCCAACATGCCTAATCCTATTAAACGTAGACAGTGTCATAGGACATTGTAAACTAACTCCCATACCTAGCATTAAAGATAGCTGCTTTGTCGAATCCGTTGTGATTAGCAAATCTTTGAGAGGAAAAGGATTGGGATCGTTTCTCATGGAAGCGAGTGAACAATATTGTAAATCTGTATTACTGTTAAAGACTATCCACTTATCGACATTAGGGCAAGAACAATTCTACGAAAAGCTGGGATATACTATTTGTGAACCTGTTAATATCTACGGCAGCTCTCCGCAAGTTCAAAACGATTTTACATACATCAAATTTAATTCAGAAAAGTCACAGAATATGACCAACTACATGAAAATGCCTGCACCGCCCCCCATGAAATTAGATACCCGAATACCGGTGAAAACAAAGAAAACATACATGGTGAAATCAATATGATGCAAATAGTTTATTCAATCAATACCTGAATATAAAATACATTATTTCCATAACATAAACAATACGACAATATATTTTTATACTTAAATAGATGCATGTCTATTGTGTGACATTAGCAAGCCCGACAATTTTTTCATAGTGTTCCGGGTGTGACAAGCTGTCCACTAAAAATGTTCCCAGGTCCCATTTGGAGATGGAGCGTCCGGGACTCTTGTTGTACTCCGTGGTGAAGTTTGCGCTCGGTGTATCTACGCAAAGAGACATTTTTTTTATTATTAAATTAAGCTGAATCCCAAAAAATGTGTTTCCATTTACTTTCAAACCAAGAAACAATAGCTTTTATTAGAAAAGTAGAAAGTGTTTTTATATATGAGTCGTTGAGTTATTAAACCCGCACAGGTCAATTTTTCAATAAAATTAGAAAGGCTTATCTGCTTTTCCAGTTGCGGGTTTTAAAATCCATCCCGTTTTGTCAGAAATTCAAAATGAATATTGAGGTGAGTTGCAAAACCCATGTACATGAATGACCAATCAAACCTCCAGAGGATCTTAACGCCTAAGCGACTCATATTAAGTCGTTTCCAAGAAACTGAGCTTGACTTTTTTTTCAAACCCATTTCAAAGAAACACGATTCTATATAACTGGCAGTTTGATTTGTTACTACTATTTAATTTAAAGGTATATAATAATAATTGGGATAGAATTTACATAGTAGAATTTCATTTTACAACAGTATATTAATAATTATGTAATAATAATATTAGTTGTAATTAGACAAAGGGTAAGCATTCATTTCAAACTGTCCAAATTCACGAATTTTTTTTTAATGAAATCGGTGCAAACACAAATTTTAGTGTTAGATTATATAATTACTGAGTTCAGCAGATTTCAAGGAGTACATATTGAAATGAAGATATATTACCAAACACAGTGAGAAGTTTCAACAAAATAATTATTTTACTTCATTGTTTCTTTACAAAAGATATATTTAGAATAAGGTGTGTCTTTTTCGATCCGTCCCACCAGTGATGTCATGTTTGGGTAAGTGAAAAATACAACATTTGAGAATAGGTTCTTTAAAAAGGAAATTTTATTGCCTGCGGCGCTGACGAATTGGCTATACTTACCAACTAACTATAAATGTCAGGAGTTTAAAGATTTTTGTTGCGTTTATCCGTTTTTAATAGCCAATGTAATACCCCATTTACACGTGCATGGATTTATTGTTGACAGTAAGTATTATCGCGGCCATAACAATAAAATGTATGGATAAACATGTATTATCCTGCAGTTGGCAAGATTGCATGCATGAATCAAAAAAATTTGGAAGCTTCTGAATTTACATGCGACAGTAGGATTTTTTTGATCTGCGCCTGCGCAGTAGAACGATAGTGGCGAACCTGCCAGCAAAAAAACCAACTACAAATGAATTTTCAGGTTGTCCGATTTTCACTACCTACCTGTCAAATAGTACCATAAAATGACAACATCGTGTCTCGCTCACTCTTGAAGAATGAATTGGAGAGACAGTCAGCACTTTTACGTGTAAACAGTTATTGTCATGATAGTTTAAAATACACAATTTTGCTGCCAGTAAATCCATGCACGTGTACAGGCGCTATAATGAATTACATACTCTTACAATTTTCTTGCTAAAAATAGTAGGGGGCGACATTTTAATTCAGCTTAAGGGTGACACTTTGCCTAGTTATCTCCCTACCTACTGCTTTACATGTCTTGTAATTTACTCCTCTGGAATTGAATGTGTGTCAGCCAGGCAGGGGTTCCCCAAAATTTTACAAAATATTTCAAGGGGTTCCGCATAACAAAAAATGTTGGGAATCAATGGAGACTTTATCAGTTGTCCACCAGCGCCTATGATGTTACAACCAAAAGATATGTCAACTAATAATTAATTAAGAGTTAATCTTTCATGTTTATTTTAAGTCTACTTGTTGATTGAAAAACATCATTGTATGAACATTGTTCAAATTGTTCAGTTGAATAATCAGAAAAAATGTTTTTACGAGAGTTTAAGATTGGTTTTTTGATTTCTCAGAAGAGAAATTTCAAAAATTTCATTCACAATGGAAGTCTAGGACATTTCTTTAGCTCTTCCAATTCCGCTCTAAACATTTTTTTACCAGGAAATTTAATAAATTCCATTCAGAATCATATATTAAGACAGTTTGTTTTTTTATCGAGAAATCAAATTTTCCTAGGCAGTTTAGCCTAGTGACAATTTCTTTATTTCTGGAGAATCTCATTTATGATTTCTCGAGAAATGAGAATTCTCGAGAACTCTTGTGACAAGATTTTTCGCCAGTGCGCCCTCGGAGAATATTTGATGCGCCCTCAAGATACCATCAAATTATAATATTGTCACTCTACTACCAAATTAAATTTTATAAAAAAAAATGTGCAAGTTTAATGACTTAAATCTAAAGATGCAAGGAAAAAAACACCACCATGCTGACATAATCAGTGCAGTAAATGCATTTAAATGTAAATTGCCATTATGGAGGACACATCTAATAAAAAAATCATTATCACATTTCCCAAATCTTAAACATATTATTGAGAATTTGGGAGAAGAAAACTATATTTATACATCATATTATAAAGATTATGGATACTCTCATAGAAGAGTTTTCTTCTAGATTTGAGGAATTTGTGTTATTAGAACCAGTGGGGAGATTTTTTATAAATCCATTTAATATTACTGAAAATGATATATCCAGAATGATTTCAACAGATTTTGAAATTAGTAATACCGAAGACCTACAATTGGAAATAATAAATATGTATACAAAATGATACTACTATATTAAAAGTACATTATAATGATAAAATGTTTTGGAATTTAGTCGAAGAGAATAGCTATCCTAATTTAAGACATACTGCGCTATGACATATTCTTGCATGTTCTTTTCTAACATGAAATACTTAAAATCAAAATATCGATCAAGAGTATCAAGACACACAGACCCTCACTTGGATAATTGCTTTAAGGACAGGTAATTATAATAATTATGTACCTGACTATAATAAGTTAGCTGAAGATTTACAGCGCCAGGTGTCGCATTGATTTTTTTTTGCATAGCATGTATTCATATATAAATATAATAAGAACACCCATTTTAAATACATATGTTGAAAATTTGAATCTTGGTTTATTGTTTGACCTTTCTTGATTTTTTTTATATTTTAAAGCTTGAAATATTAGTTATATATTTTTTATGTTGATTTATGTCGATATGTATTTATCTTCTCATATTAGTTGATTGGTTAATATGGTGTTTAATTTATAGAACTCCATTTTACTAAAAATGCACATTTTTGTGATTTTTGGGGGGGCTATCAAGATTTTAAGTTCTATTGGGATTTTTAATAGTTATCTGAATTTAAAAAAAGTATATATATGTAGGTATATACTATGCGCCCCAGGCTATGTTCAAAATTTGTATTGCGCCCTTCATGGCAACAAGGTTGCCGACCTCTGCTCTAGTGGATAGTTCATGATAAAACTTTCAGTAGATTAAAAATGAAGAAAACAATGTGGTTTTATGAATGTGGTGACTACATAATATTTGTTACAGTGATATAAGATAATGTTATTTTTATATTTGCTTTCATGACTTCAATGATATTGTTTATTTTTCCGCTGAAGGATCTCTTATTTACAAAATAATGTACACATTCAGACAAAGAAAGGTAAAAAATTGTAATAAAACATCGTTAATTCAATGACTTATTGTCAAACTATTTTTTCTATTAAAATACACAAGATTTTTTCCCTATCTTATTTCTTGACCCTACGACAGGCCATGAGGCAAATTGACAGCAATATTGACGACTAAATGAATAATGAAACACAAAATGTTTCTTTAAATCCCAAATAAACTGTTTTGGCGTGCAGTGTGATATTAGATAAAAAATATTCTATTGTCTATAAAATATCTAAAATATGCCATTAGATCATATTATTTAATTTAAAATATTTTATAAATAGAAAAATATTTTAATCTTTTATGGTTTGGTTAGACAGGGTTTAATCGAACATTTAAAAAAACCATCTCTAATTTATATTATTACTTCTATGAAAACAAACAAGTAAACTGTGTCTGTTAAAGTTTAGTGTGCGCTATTTATGTTGAATTTCCATAGCTCACCTCCACCCTCTGCCACTGGTAAATAATATTAATATTTAAATTTTGTTTTATTTATGAGTTATTAACATGTTGTTATGGTCCATAAAAATCACCTGTATTATACAAGTTATTTTCAAATTCAAACCTTGTTTAAATAATATACTATTACTTTTATTACACTTATGTAATGAATAGGTATGATTTGTTTTTTCAATCACGTCAATCTTTGATTCGTTTGATTAACAAAATTAGTTTCCTTATCTGCAATAAACCATGTTTTGTAGATATTTCAGTCTACCTGCTAACAGAAATCGTATCACTACGTATTTTTACATCATCTATTCAAATATGAATCTTAAGCTTGATTTTGACATTATACTTTATTAGTAGTGGATATACATTTGAATCTCATTAGGTATGAGGTATGAGATAACTGAATAAAATATAATTTAATTATATATGATGAAATTAATAAATAGTGTATAGGATGATTCCATTAGAGGGGGTTTAAGCCAGGACCATTCCAGAAACAGAAAAAAAAAATATATAGGTGAATGCAATATTATCAGAATCTCATATTGATAACAGGTTGGCTCCTCTCCTCTTGACATTCTACGACACAGCAAGGCCTGTCAGTGGAAGACCCTTGGCACTCACGAAATGAAACAACCATCTGAGGCATCAATGTTTACTTTAATACGCTCACGCTGTATGTCTAAAAGACAAGACAGTTCGGATGACACAAACTGACACTAACGATCCTAATAATTATGACTGTTAGGCCACGTGCATTTGATAACCATTTGTGGATGCGGCAGGTCACAATAACTAGTAGGTGAACACACCCGCAGTTTTACCTGCCAGGTATTTATCGCAAGACTCAAAATGCAGAGTGTATGAGAATGTACCCGGAAAGTACGAAGGGTCCGCGAAGCGTCAAGATGTTATCAGCACTAGGAACTCAGTGACATCTGCTAGGTTTTGTTAATCCTGACTCCTTTCTAAAAATTCCTTTGCACATTTCTTTCATCACTGCACCAATCTATGTCCGTCACTCAGTTGTCCTGAATTCTAATTGGCGGTCTATTATTGAATTTATGTTAATAATAGATATACTTATATTTTTTGACGGATATTACCTGAAATATGGGGCGGGAACACAGCAATATATTTTAATCCGCTGTGCGTAACAGCATCTCGCATGCGAACATGGTCAGAATTCACGTCTACGAAAATTTTGGGCACCTTTTCCTGCTCGTAAAACAGAAAAGCTGATAGGCAAACCGAAACAACATTAACATTGTTGGTTTTCATTGCCGCTATGATATTCTTCATTCCTTCAGACATGACAGTGGTCGGTTTCAGGTCGTTTCGCGTTCCCAGTGCTACGACCACGCCGTCCATACCTTCAACTGCTGAATTTACATCTGATTGGTTCAACACATCGCCGACGACTACTTCCACTTTGTTTTTCAAATTATCAGGCACCTTGGCTTCGTCTCTGACAAACGCTCGGATTGTCAGACCTAAAAAAGAGAAAACATTCAATATTACATTCGGACAAATATGTGGTCTTTGGTCAGATGGTAACAGCATGCAGTTGGTAATTCCAAGATATGAATTCAGTAACTGAGTTATAACAGTAATTCAGTAACTGAGTGAGTAATTTACTTAGATTTCTGAACTCTTTCATTTGATCAATTCAAACTATTGAAATAATGATAATATTTGTACGTTAATTTTATATATTTAATTAGGTTTACTCCAATGAAGAAAAGAAAAAGACAGTTTTACACTTAAAGGTCGTCCATATATGACATCATGTCCTAATGGGGAGGTCTGATATAATGTGAAACAAAATATAAACTCATTTTTCTAACAATAAAATATTTCATGTTTCCAATCAATCTTTTGCAAAAAATAGCTATTATTAGCCAAAGATGTGGTGATTACGACAGGGGTGTAAAAGATTTTGTGATGAAATGTAATGGTGAGGCGCAGTGGGGTCAAAAAATACTCAAAATCATGCGACGTCATTTATGGATGATCCCTTAACATAAATTTTCCTTATCACTGATGTTTTATTTACCATGGTTATTAGCCATTCGCTCAAACATAAAGCTGCGTATCCACTAGATTCGCAAACCAGTAGCGCTCCACGATCGTTTCTAGTGGATACGTTCCCATGCTCCGAACGTGTACAGTTCGACCACAGAATGCGTTCCGCTGTCGGTTTTTTTGCAAGCACAAAGGCGAGTGGAGTGCGTTCGTGCAACAGACTGTAACAATTTATAATGGAGTGGTCAGAAGAAAAATATTAAGCTCTCACCGAACTATATTGAAACAATCTGGTATTGTGGAATCCTCAAGACCTCATACCTGTATATTGTCTTTCAATGCACAGATAATAGCATTATAAACTTCAGGAACAACTTTGCCGATTGCTTGCTTCCAAATTTTAAACAAATATTGCATAAAACCAGTGGCTAAAAATCTTACGATTAAAGTCTGCTTATTTTGAATCGATATAACCTTTCGGAATTTAGTATCATTTCTTTGGATCGATGGCGCTACCAAACTGAGCAAATGTTCCAAATTTGACGAAGACATTTGCATAAAATTTCTGTAATGCCCACCTAGTTCTTCAGATTTTAGGTCCAATAGTAGAACCCCTTTATCCCTGTTTATGTAGAAATCGGCTCGCCAAAAATGAGGAGGCCTTTTATAATCTTCTACCAAATAATGAATGAACATGAAAACAGCACTCGCCACTAACTCAGACGACATGTTGGCATAACTCTCCTTTTGAGCGGTTACAGGTTCGCGAACATAGTGGATACACAGCTTAATATACGAGGCATCTAATAACAAAAACTGATATGTCCACAATTCAATATTAGTGGGCAATTATGTTTTGTGCGTCAGGCGTCTAGTTGCTTTTACATTAGTTTCTTTTTTATATGGTATTTTATTTTTAAACTAGAAGAATATACTTATTTCTATTAGCTAATTAACCCCTATTTGTAATACTAATTGTAATAAAATGTTAAAATGTAATAAAATAAAATTATTGGGCATTTCAACATCTATTTAAATCACTTTAAATAATTGGTTTCTGTAAGTTGGGTTTTCAAAAAATTTTGTCGTGTGATTTTGGGGTGTTCTAGAAATTATTATCAAAATATCAATATTATTATGTGAAATTGTACATAAAAATGGAGCATTTTTGTAAGATTTTAATCATAATATATTAAGTATATAGACTTATCAGTTTTTGATATTGATCGGACACTTGGAACAGAAATTGAAAAACAGCATGTGCATTCGAATTCCAGATTCAAGGCTTTTGGAGGCGAAAGCTTTTCTACTACTACACCGTGTGTTTTAAAGTTCATGGATATAACTCAGAGGTGGAGCATTCGGCTGTTATACACAGAAAAACTTAGCATGTAAGTTAACTAAGCGTTCTGATGATGAGTTTTTAAGCCAAAAAAGTAAGGTCCATTAATTTGACAATTTAGAATACATTAGATTAACAAACAGGTTTGGGGCCGTAGCTAGAGCCAAATTGTAGCAATCAGATTATTGTATGTTGGCTATTTTTAAGGTAGGGTATTTCCCCTTTATGTCACCCCTGGCTATGGCCCTCTACCAATTCAATCGATTTATTAAACCCTTTAAGTCATCAGATTAGCCTTAAAGTACCTGATATTGAAAAAAAAGATAAGAACAAGTTCCCCCTCCTCATTCAGAGATAACTGCTATTTTAATATATCAACGAATTGGTCAAGAGAAACATTCATTTTCTAAATAGATTACAAATTACACGCTTTATAGAGTTGCTAAGTATATGACTAGCCTTGATAATGGAACCTGTAATGACTCTAATATGTAAAAACAATTTCTATAACACGATGAACTGCTACTATTTTAAAACAATGCGAGTTTTTTGACATTCTGTATTTTTCTAGCGTTCTATTTTCAAATTTGTAAATATGACTGGTAGGTATATTTAATTCCTAATGTATTATTCAATTACATGGTTATTCAAACACTGATCAGTAATCATACTAGTGCCTCAAATGATAGGTACCTACACTTTTTGTAGGTAGGTATGTCGAATAATATTTACCTTTTTGTATTGCCGCTTCGACAACGCATAATCCAGTCATGCCGGTAGAACCAAATATCACAATTTTTTGCATTTTCAAGTATGGATTTTGTCTTATTGTATACGGAAAGACAACCTCACATGAAGAGAAGCACGGACGAAATGATCGTTGTCAGATAATTATTATCATATTCTCACTAAAGAATGGTTACAGTCGCCGTCAATTATTACCGTATCACAAATTTTAATAATATATGACATTTCACTTGACACTTGACGGAGCGCCGGTCCAGCGATTCTAAACCGTTGGTTTATAAACAATTTTTAAAAAATAATGCTGATCAAAAAATTAAACGCTTCCGTTTTAGCGAAGTTTCCTAGTTGAATTATTGAAACAGATAGTAAAAAATATATAAATGGAAATAAAAACTAGAATTGAGATCACAAGGAGCGCCTTTCTCAAAATGAGACGGCTCCTTAGCAATCGAGATCTTAACCTAGGTCTAAGACTGCGTATGGTACGTTGTTATGTGCTCTCAATTCTTTTCTATTGTCTGGAAGTATGGACGCTAAACCAAGAGATGTCACGAGACTTCAAGCTTTCGAGATGTGGCTGTATAGACGCAACCTCAAAATTCCTTGGACTGACCGGGTGACAAATGTTGAAGTTCTCAATCGAATGGGGAAGGACCGAGAAGTTCTACGTAGTATCAAAACCAGGAAACTACAATACCTCGGCCACATTATGAGAGACAAAAATACAGCATTCCCCAACTCGTCATTCAAGGAAAGATCAATGGGAAGCGTAGCAGAGGACGGCGCCGCATCTCGTGGCTTAAGAACCTCCGTGATTGGTACGAGTGCAGCTCCACCGAACTGTTCCGGGTAGCAGACGACAAAGATAAGATCGCCTTGATGGTGGCCGACCTCCGCTAGGGGATGGCACAATAAGAAGAAGATATGTTATTATTTTTCCACGAGACGGAGTGATAATTTTGGGGATTTCCTGAACCGGAACGGCGCTCCGGTCCAGTTCGAGCCCTGGCTAAAGTATTGTAATTTTTTGTTTAGCCCAAACATATTGAGGACAACCTTGATACATAATATTATTATTATGATCAATGGAGCCGTTTGAAAGTGAAAAAGGACACTAGAACCACTAATATCCATATAAACTTTGAACACGGGGCCAAGATTTACTTTTTTTAAGCAAGTTGTCACTAATTATGTCAAACTGAAATGGGTAGGTAAGAAAATGACCTTCAGCTATTTGTATAAGGAAATCACAGAAGTGTCCATCTGGAAGACGAGTCAGCGTCTTTAGTTTGGTTCCATGCAGTGATGTACCGTGGGGGTAGGCAGATTGAGCGTCGCTTGGGGGCGGCAAATCTAGGAGAATTATTTGGTATTATATAGAAATTATATAGTTATATTATAACCAGCAGAGCATTGGAGATGTTTTTTTTATCCAGTAATTACTACAGTACAGATTTTAGTATGATGTCACCACGCTTCTCCAGGAATTTTTGTTTTATTTTTGACTGCTCTCGTTTCGTATACAATGCCAATAAAAAATATTTTTTACTACTCGTGGCGCGTAGACACATTATGAATATTATGATAAATGTAAAAAACCAAAAACATATAATAAATCAGTCATAATAATATAATGTCATTTACTCAAATTAAAGAGTTCCTTTCATAATAGTGATATTATGTAGGTATGTGCGCAAAAAACAATTATGTCGCGCCATAGGTGGCGCCGAACAAGCGACGAATGTAGGTATTGAAACAAAATAATTACTATATAGATTTCGACGTTGGTGACGAAGCAAAGAAAATTATGGTAGAGATTTATAGGTAGGTACATACTTCCGTATTTTTTAATTTATCCAAATATTTTTGCCAGTCACTCCCGAGATTTAAAAGTTCCGGATGTACCTATTGCAAAATAGATATTCATAATGATTATTAATCCATTGACATTTGACATAATCATATGCATATAATAGGTATTTACGTTAAGTACCAGCTAATTGTACCTAATAAAAATGTACACTAGTAGGTACCTACCTAGATTATATCGTATTTATCGTGCTGTGAATAACAATACCTTCTTTTAAATCGTTTTTTTGTAAACATATTTTGTGCTGATTGTGTGGATTTGTGGTTTATTTCAATCATCAACGGTTGGATGTTGAGATTATTAATTAATAGTGTACTTATGATTAAAAATAGGTTTATATTAAATAAATCATGAGGAAAATTATTTTGTTTACATATTGTAGCGTACAATAATAGCATAGAAAAAATGGTGTAAAAATATTACGTCTGCGTAGGTATTACTAAAATGATACATACTAAATGTGTCAGATATATCAACCAAATGGCATCTCAGACTCTGGTGATTTGGGTAAGTGTTTAACTAATATTATATTTATTCGCTTATTTATTTATTAATATCTAAATTTAATTTTGTATGATTCAGCTTAGTGGTAGGTATATTTGTTAGTAATGTATCCACCCATACCATGCCCCCCACAAGGAGGGGCTGACAGGGCTCTAGTCTGGGTCCCGGGCTCGATAAGTGAAATAAACACATATCACAAATTTGCTCGAATTGCCAAAAACTCGCCTGCGGCGCTATTTTCTTCAATAGTGTTATTATTTTAAATTATGTGGTTGTACAATAGAATTTATAATTGTGTAGCGATACTCAAAAAC
The DNA here is from genome assembly GCF_057557595.1 of Rhyacophila brunnea. NCBI lineage: Eukaryota > Metazoa > Arthropoda > Insecta > Trichoptera > Rhyacophilidae > Rhyacophila > Rhyacophila brunnea. Next base: position 21,291,520 of record NW_028232860.1, read on the forward strand.
TCCATAATTCAAATGGGTGTATTAAAATTTACAAAAAAAACACTAAATATACACATCAATTTAAGCACGTACATCATTTGGAAAACATTACTGTAGAGCGTCACACTGCCTTTATCCTAAGCGATAGGTAGGGGGGCTGCCAAAGATCCTAGCCTGGGGGCCCGCTTCAGGATGCGAGGGCCATGCTGCATACAACACATTTCTTAGATATTGGAGTAATGAAAGGATGATAAAAAAAATGGGGCGGCATTTTGACGCTCCCTAGGGGCGGCATTTTGTCTAGGGACGTCACTGGTTCCATGGCTATATGGTTTGAATTAATAATGGTTTTAAAAAGTTATTCAAAAATGAATCTGATTCATGGTTTTAATAAAATCCCTAGTTTGCCCAACACCATTCTGGGGATAATAAAATATTTATATATGGCAATGATTAAAATAAGCGAATATAACCTCAAAAATATGACGTTTCGCACATGTCAAAAATGTCAGCATTGTAAACTATTTTGCACGAAGTAAAAGTAAATTGATACTGTTTCTCATATTGGTGTCAGTACGTTTTTGTTATTTAAGATTTTCTTACAATAAATAAGCGAATATGGTTGCTCCCGAGCAATATTTTCCTCGTGGCGGGAAAAAGCCTAAAGTCAATTTTAACGAAAAGAAAAAGTTCGACGTAAGTATTTATGTTTTTGAATTAAAGAATTTTATTTTGGTGTAATAGTTTACTTTTGAACATTGTTAATACTGTTATTGTTGCTAATGTGGTATTGTATCAGTTCCTGGGAAATGCAGATAGGATTGGTAAAAAGAAGAAGTACAAAACTCCTAAGCACATTTTGGAGAAAAATGAATTTGAAGATGACCATTTATCTGATGCTTCTGATGACTCCAATAGAGGTATCAAATCGGTGTCGGCAGAGGCTATTTCGGAGAAGGTATGTGTACATAATGAATATGTAATCATCAAAAAATATATAAGATAATATTATAATGTTTGGTAAGAATAAAAAAATATACGTAATTTCTGTAATCTTCTGTGAATTTCGTTTTGGACACATTCGCGATAAGTGAAATTTCACAATTAACTCAACGAAGAAATTGACAAACTAAACATTTTAAAATATGAGAATGCCTTATTTATAAACTAAACAAAATTAATAACAAAATAAGTGATATAGTAAACATAAAAGTAATATACCTTTCTCTAAACTGAAAAAAATTGGGTAATTTTATAGTTTTCCGTATAGTTTTTGTGATTGTGGTCTTTTAAAACCAAAACCTAACACAACCTACTGTAACATAAGTAGGTTGTGTTAGGCTTTGGTTTGGTTTTCGGTCTCTAAATACTTAACCACAATGACAATATGGAGTACTATAAAAATACCAAAAATACATTAATTTTGTTCTGCGTAGTAAAAAAAATCTCCATAGTTTTCCCGGCTTGATCTGTCTGCACTTATTATGTAAAAAAATGTCGATAACTGTCAAATAATCTAATCGTACGTGCGTGATTCCACTCATGACGATTCCTGGTACGTGGCACATGGTAAAATAAGTGCAGAACAAACAAAAATCAATCACAACATAAAAAATTTGCACTCGCAGGGATCGCGATGAATGAGGGTTACTTAGTTACTATAGTCAGAACGTCCTCTCGTTTTAGTGTCCTTACTCGGGACTTTGCAAAACTGCTCGACTTAAATAACCTTTTTATTTCACAGACTTTACAGGAAGGCATGATTATTATGGGGCGAGTGATGAATATCTTTGATACAAAAGTAATTGTCTCTCTACCAGGACGGCTATCTGGAGTTGTTATGGCGTGCCACATTAGCTCCTCCTATACAAAAATCATGCAGGCCTTCGTTAATGACGAAGTAGAGGTTTGTATTATACCATGTCCAGATTATGTGTAACAAAATTCATCCTTAAAATTAACACAGCGGTAAATAAGAAATCAGGACATTTATAAAGTAAGATTAAATATGGCTCCCACAGATTTGGAACATGTCCGCCCTTCTATGTGTATCGCAGTCAAACCCCATTAAAACTATGTTTTTCATGACCATCTGATCTAAAATTTAAAAAAAAAAACAATTTTCAGTTTACGAAATTGCGAAATCATCCAAAATCCTTTGCGGCTACCAATGTACGATGGTAGAGTGATTTAATTAAAATAAGACAACATGTGCATAATATTTATTCCACATTATTTAATAATCATCAGTGGGTCTATTCTATGCTTATCGACCGCTAAAGTGATAAAATGATAAACCTATCTTGCTGCTGTTAAAATATCACACTTATTGCAACAATAAAAACCAGCTTCGTGTAATTGTTACAATAAGTGCTAATATTTTGATACAAACCTACCCTAAGTTTGATACTATTTATCAATTTAGTGTTCGATAAGTATAGAATAGACCCACAGGGCCAGTTAATTACTACGTCTTTCCATCAAGAATTGACATTAATTGAAGGTACTGTTCGGTTATGAGGAATACAGCGGAAAACACATTTTGAAAACAGCCAATATACTGGATTATTTGTTAGGTTAACCTAACCAAACCTAACCTAACCCAACCTAACCTAACCTAAACTAACCCAAACTAAGAAATAATCCAGTATATCGGGTATTTTCAAAATGTGTTTTCCACTGTATTCCTCATAACCGAACAGTACCTAGTTGAATTTTAAAAACTAACTAACACTATCTGAAATTTGTAGTCTTTGTTCAATGGAAACAAATTTAGTGAGCACTTTTTATGTCAGATCGTAACAGTCCTACCTCCACCCTTCACCACTGATATAATTATGAGTCGTCATAAATCATCTTGTCCAGTTTTGACCAAAACTGAACTGAATATGCAATATTATTTAATAATATTTTATAGTCTTTTGCAGTCAGTATAACGGTTGAAAAATATCTAATTTCAAAATGCATCTTGTCTGTCTGGTGCCAATTTTAAAATATCATCTTTTCCATTGTTCCTGAGTGAGTATTTTGAAACTTTCGCTCAATACGGGAAAGTGCATCATGTTCCGCAAAACTTTCAAGTGTTTGATTGGAAAAGCTAAAATATTAAAAGCACCCACCCAATGGCCCAAGAAAAAAATAGTTATTTTTTCAATTTAGAGTTTCCACACTCGTTTTTTGTGGATATCTCAAAACAAAACATAATGGACAAGGTGAATTTTGGAAATAGGCGATTCATATTATATATTATTTTAAGTAGTAGTGTGCGGTTACTTCCATTGGATGATTTTGAAAAAAATCATATGTTTACCTACAAATTGCTACATTGTTAGCTATGAATTGTATCTCAACAGTTGATTTAGTAGTATGGTGTGTGCTATAACGGAATACTAACTGCGATATTATAAACATTTTTTCGGAACATTACTAATAATATAGAGTTGTTTGTTATTAAAATTGCAGAATAAATACACAATACTATTACATTGTGCCTAATCAAATGTTTCTGGGGATGCTGCGTATATACGGCATCTGTGGACTGCATGGGCGCTTTTATATATTATATATTTTTTTTTGACCATATCCGATCCTAGTAAGATCATATGGGCCTCCACGTTTGTATTAACAGATTTTTTTTTACGAGAAATGGATGTTGGCCACTTGCCCAACCTATCAGGTCCATCTCAAGCACAAATTGAAAAACAATATGTGTATTTGCCAGACCCAGGATTCGAATCTGGGACCCACGAGGTTATAAGCCGACGCTTAAGCCGCTCGGCCATCGTGGGGCAGTATATATTATATATTTATACATAATTTGAATTCACCTCAGAAACATACCTACTAGAAAAAATCTTTGATAAAAATACGATGCCGGGCGGAACTCATACCCCGCATCCATTGGATTTCGGCTAATGTGTTTTACCAATTGAGCCACCTGCGTCCTACCTCATGAATAAATTAACAAATTGCGAAAAAAAATGGTTTATTATTCATATACCTATAATATGTACTTATTTACGCAGTACGGTACACTACCTCCAATCTAATAACATTTTTTTTTATATATTCTCACCAATATTGATTCATACAATGGAGGGACATAGTATTGGACTTATTTTAAAAAATGTTTCAGGAAATGAAGCGTCTTCCGGACTTATTTAAGGTCGGAGAATATGTCAGCGTAAAAGTTCTCAGTGTTGCCAGCACAATTGGTAGACGAAACACTGTCACATTATCAATGTTGCCCGATGACATCAATAGAGGCTTCAGTTTCAATACTGTAAAAAAAGGTGAGAAAATTTTACTACGTGACGTAGTCAGCACGTGTTTTACAAATGAGAATTCAATAAGCCGCGCTACTGCTTTAGTTACATCTTGTATTTCAATGTGTTAAGAGTTCTGATCTGTTATCTTTTAGGTATGTTGCTGAGAGGTTCCGTGGACTCCATTGAAGATCATGGATACGTCATTGACTTAGGAATTCCCAACTGTCGTACATTTCTACCGTCAAAGAATGCTGAAAAGGATCTTACTCTAGGTATCTATATTTGTTTTTAAAATAGAAATATGAAAATGTTGCTGCATGTTGGAAGTACCTAGTAATTAGTAAATGGCGGCATTTTTTATTTTTTGATTTGTTTCTTTGTTAAACACCACAACATGCCGTGAAGCCCAATTACAGTGGCAAAACTCCCAGGCTTGAGGAATTTACATATTAGATTATTTAAACATTCTTTGATCTCACCGGGATCGAACCCAGAGCTCCCGGATGGAAGGCCAGCGCATTATGCACTGCACCACGAGGGCATTAAGAGTATTAAGTTAAAAAAAACCTCAGCAGATGTATTCCAACATAACACCCGATAACACCATTTCGTTATATATCCGACATCTAATGTGTACGGAGTGAAGTGTTATATTATTGTTGTTGGTTTAAATAATTAAAACAACAGCATAAAACATGTAAACATATAAGTACATTAATTATTCATAGTGAAAATGAATTCTTGCAAGTATCAACTATCAATGGGATACAAACAACAATAATATTATATTAATACTATCGACCGAAGGTACTTGATGGAATTTGAACCTAAATCCATCAGAATAATATTATAGTATATGACATTTTATGTGTTTGATTATATGTATTTTTTTATGATTTTGAAATTTTTTTTATGAAAATGTTAATTCTACGATTTTGAAGTTTTTGATAGGTGTTTCAGGCTAGAAATCCATCTGAACGATCTAACAATATCTTTATTGATATAATATTATGTAAATTATAGAATTAACAAAAACTTTGCTTCAAACCATATTACATAATACACATACATAATGTTGTACTATCATCTCGACATTTATAGAACCCTTTTTTTATAAATTACATAATAATTACATGACGTTTCTTTGTGAATTAGGGTATTTATCATTTATCATTTTCGTTTTATGTTAGTAAATATGAAAAGATAATAAAATTATATATCGCACCGTGAGTGTAAAACCAAGGCATCTGCAAAAGACATATTTTGGATATATTAGGGTTTGAAGTCTTCGCTTTGTTAGGAGAAATAGAGTTTCTAAAAAAAAAACAATATTTGGTTTATATCTACATTATATTGCATGTTCTTTCAGTTACTTCACTTTTACATTATCAAGTTCACGACCTTTGCAGTTGTTTTGCATTTAATCTCGAAATTGAAAAAATTGCAGATGCCTTGGTTTTACACTCACGGTGCGATACATTGACGTAGTAAATGAAAAACCATTTTCTGTGATTTTTTTTAAGTAGAAAAATTATCCAGAGCGGGTTTTGTGACTCGATGACACACACATATTTATATATATATATATATATGTTACGCCGAATGTGCGAAATTGACTATTACATGAAATGGGCAAAATTTTGGCTAATTCGTGTAATAGTCAAGCCCGTTGCCATATTCATGAATTAGGTAAATTATCTGCCGAGTACGTGAATTCACCAGAGTATGGAATTCTTAAACTGTCAATATGACAGTAGAAAAAGTAAATTTAATATGGATGGTTTTATTAGTTATAATTGGACATAATATATAATATGAGGCGTCTAATTCCAAAAAGCGATAAGTCCACATTTGGTCAAAATCGAGAAAAAAATACGCACGTATTCTTTGTATAATTTTACACAATATGTATTGATCTATAAATTCAAAAACGCGACATAACCCTATGAAAAAAAATATTTTAAGTCTCGGTTAATTACAAAAAGCGCCAAGTCCGCGTTTCGTATTATTTAAAGCTTGGTTGATTTCGCGCGTATTTAAGTCGACCAATAAGGGAATGTTCAATATTGAAAAGGGCGTCTCCCATGCTGTAGCATCTGGTAAACTCATGACAGTGCCACGGAAATATGTGCCTTATGCGGAGTAAATTAAAAAGTGAGCTACAAATAGCGCTACGTCCAATTTTATTTTGCCCATATTTATTACATTTAAGAGTTTATCGGCTACAAATGGAGAATGGATTCTATGTCGAAATTAGAGACAAATTGCCATTTGGCTCTAATTTCGACATAGAATACAACGGAAAAAATAATCTCGCGTTAAAACAAATAATTGAAGCTTGAAACATAAAAACGTTTCCCAAAAATATTGAATTGTGGACTTGTCGCTTTTTGTAATTAGACGCCTCATATACCTAATATTATTATTATTAGGTTAGGTTAGGTTTTGTAATTCTGAATTCAACTGAATGTCCATTTTGAGGTTAGATAACAAGTGTCAACAAACTATCACAAACATACAATCGACCATTGCACGATTGATACCCAAGCACGAATCAAATCGCGAAAATACCTTTTAATAAAATCCTTCCATTATCATATTATTGTAGTTCTAGATTTTTTTTGCGCAAAGTAAATGGATATGAACGTCATTGTAGTTATTGATTGGTATATTTCTATATTATAATCAATGACATTTGACACATTTGGTTAGTTTGATTTGTTGCAAAAAACACCACCGGAGCGCGACCATCTATTTTGACCATAGATAATACGTAAATTTCGACCAATGCATGAGCATTTAACACATTTAGTTTAGTTGCAAAAAATACCACTGTAGCGCTACTATCTAATTTGTCCAATGCATGAACTAGGCAGAAAAATTACTGCCGAATTCACGCACTCGGCAGATATTTTGTCTAATTCATGAATTAGGTAACAGGCTTGCATTTTTCATGATTTAGGCAAAATTTTGCTCATTTCATGTAATAATCAATTTTGCACATTCGGCGTAACATATATAATGCCTGTTTAATTAGGTAATGCATTTGTTTATAGATGTGGGTCAACTAATATGGTGCATCATTAAGAAATGCGATACAACCGGAACAAATTCAATCATTGTGGTGTCTAATCAATTGGATTCCATCAAATCTACATCTATCAGCGGAGACAAGGTCCAAAAGTTTACAATCGCTGACCTCAGACCTGGAATGGCGCTTAATTTTAGTGTGCACAAGGTATTTTCATTATTAATTGTTGTACATACAGGCTGTGCCAAGCTCTGCTGAGCTATCTTTCATTTTGTCATTCTCATATTCAAAGTTACAAAATGGCTATTTATATAAATCTGTTTACGCGATCACAATGGTTTAGCATCATAAAATTCAACAAATTTGACATGTGCCAAGAACTACTCAGCTAATATTTAACCTTGAAGGATGTGTGAAAAAAAAGGATTGATTATCCTACTTCAACTTGTTCTCGATGAAGAATAGATTCATTTTTGTAATGGAAACGTAATTGTGAAATAAATTACATTAACACGCTTCAATTCATCATTAATGTGAGACACCCGTGATATTATGTAATCCTTTTTACCATTTTAGCCACTGCCTGACGGAGCAGAGGGGTTCATTCTTTCCAAATCCACCGGTTACATACACGTATCGCAGATCGATGGCAAATTGAAGACCGGCGAAACGGTGCAAGCCCGCCTCCTGTACATCATGCCGTTGACCAAGTTCGGTTTCTTCACCACTCGGAAGATATTTGACTCTTTTAGACCGGATCAGACCACGGAGGCCAATGTTAAAGTTGGGCAAATCATTGAAGATGCCAAGGTAGTAATCATTAGATATAGTTTCATCAGAGAATCAATATAAATTATAAACAAATTAATATAATTTATTGTTTTTCCTTTAACCGGTAAAATAAACTTATTTTCAGGTCTCCAAGGTTACAGCTACTTCAATAATTTTCAGATTTGAGGGTAGCGTTGGAGTGATGTCCACAAAAGAAGTGTACAAGAACCAAGGGATTAGTGGAGACAAAAACATTGCAGAATTATATCCATCTGGTATGTTTCTTTTTAACCATCCCACCTCCCACCCTGGTCGCCACAAAGGCCAATTTTATTGCAATTAGAAAATTTGCAGCGTCATACTGCCAACGTGAAGATCTCTTCACCAAGAATGTTCGGCAGCTTTGTATTAGCGTTAATTTGTTACTTACTACAATTTTTAATATTGCCTCTACATGCTCATCTCTCCCATGGGTACCTTAACTTGAAGTCATGTAAATTCAGTCAAAGCACATTTGAATGCATGGTGACGTTAGTCTTGGGTGCTCCTGAGACGTTCCCAGTCATAAAAATAAAAATGATGCTTCACACCAAACGTAGGGTTCCGTGATACGCCCAATTAAGACCGGATGTGGTTTGGTGGGGCCATTAACTTCAATGTGTCTTTTTAACAATTTATTGCAATGCAATACACTCAACAAATTTATAATAATGAAGATTTTTATCAAATATTTATT